>NC_064621.1:260006878-261256878 GCF_023898315.1 Schistocerca nitens
TACACTTCATCAATAACAAACATTTTAGGATGTTAGTAAATTGTCTTGCTGCAATATGCCATTCATTTTTAATATTATGGTTATTGCTGTATCAATTCTTATAAAATATGTTTGGTTGTTTTTTTTAATATTTAAAATGCCATGTTTCAGCATCTCCTCTTCCATCTCCTATGCGTTCTCCTGCACGGTCTGCTGTACCAAAAATGCCGTGCTGCACTGCACTGTACGATTTTGAGCCAGAGAACCCAGGAGAGCTAGGTTTTAAGGTAAATTAATGCCATTAATCTCTGTGTCTGTATGTTTAAGATGCGTTTGATGGAGCACTTTGAATTTGTTGCTGAACATGTGAGGATCACAGACTGAACATTATATTCCTTTGCAGATACTATCATGTAAATTATTATTATCTTTAAATTGGTTTCTTGAAGTCTTAGGGGGGATTTCAGTCTGGAAGGGGAAGAATTTGGGACTTCATCTCAAAAGTCTGTTCACCTAAGAGTCAAGGTCGGCGAAGTCTAGTCTCGACATTGTCATGTGTGATCTTGCAACAGTGTGTTCTCATGTGGAAGTCTCCAAACCACATTCAGTTGATAGTGTTTGTAGTTGCTAGTGGAGGTACCCAATCTGAGTTTGCAAAAGAGAACCTATAAGGGCAATGGTGATTGAAGCTGTTTATTCAGAAATTTGTTAAAGTAAAACTAATTTCTGCTTGGGACTCTGGAGAGCTCATTTAAATGTGGCAGATTGAAGCTGTACAAATATTTCGAAAATTTTTGTTATTGATGCAGCGTGAAGTGTAGCTTATTGTAAAATATAAAAGTCCAGGAAACTTAATAATACAGGACACCAAAATGGAAATATGTATTTCAGTGTGTGTAACTGAGTGATGGTCACACTGATGTTCTCTGTAACAGGTAAGGTTACACCAGCCACTTTTCCAGTATTGAGCTTAGTAGACTCTCCATCTTTTTAATCTCTCTCTCTCTTTCTCAGTCTTTCTCAATTTTTAATTGTAAATGTGGTTCAGTCTGCTAAATCATATTAAATTTATGGTCACTCTCAGTATTTAAATATGATGATAATAGCTCAAGCACATCAGTGTGAAAGTATATTGGAGCGCCATCCTGTTGAGAAATGACATCATCGCTGGCATCTTGCAATTTCAGGATAAGCGATAGCAGAAGCATGTCCAGGTTAGGAAGCACGCAGATTGTTGCCTATGGAAAGGAGGGGGGTTCACACACTTTTTGCCTTGACAAAGCACAACATATATTAACCTTTGCAGATCCACAGACATGTTCAGTTCTCTGTGGGGATTCTCTGCTCCCCATATCCACATGTTATTCTAATTTATTGCACAGTTCAGGTGAAAGGTAACCTCATCACTGAAAATCACCCTGCAGGTAAAATAAGCCTTCATTTCTGAAAACATTTATTGCCATGTGAAATGGCTTGGAACAGCTGAATTCAACATGGTTCAGTTTTCAGGCATTTTTCCAGCATTCTCCAAACAATTGGTTGCAGAATTCCTAGCTTATGATTTGAACGAGATAATACTGAATGAGGAATGTTTCCCTGATCCATTCAACTTCTCCTCAGATGTTGATGCCCACCCACTCCTTCTGCCATTAAAAAGACATCCTGTTTCCTTAAACATCTGCACCCACAAATAACTGGATTGTCTGGCAGGTGGAGCTTTTTGGAATGTGGTCCCGAATTTCTCACGCACTATGGTTGCAGGCTGTGTCTTGCACAGAACTTCATCACACAGAATGCCTTCTCCACCAGTCTGGCAGCCATGTTGGCGGAGATCATTGTAACAAACATTTTTTTCAGTCACTGAACAATCCTGTAGATGGCATTAAAATCCGATAACATGAGTCTAAAAGAAAGCAGCTGAGGAATTTTTTTTTGGTTTTGATTGTGAAATGTTACTCTTGAAGCACAGTCAGTAGTCAGCAAGCTTATTGACAGCCCAATAATCATAGCATCTCTCTTTGTCTCCTACACATCTTTGTGAAAGCACTCATTTTGCTCCTCACAGTAATCCTCATAGTTTTCAGAAAAGTAAGTGTAATGCAAGCTGAAGAAGTAGACCTTATTGGCATTATTTTAAACAAACAAGACAGTGCAGCAATATCTATTTTAAGCACATGTCTAATGATTATGATTATTCCTCATAATTTTGACTTTGTCAATGAATTTCAAAACTTAAATTGTTTACAAAGTTACGTTTTAGGAGCTGTTGGAGGCTTGAACAGCTAGTAGTCTATATGTGTTACTAATGGTGATAAGTCTGATATTAAATCTATTGTTAGAATTAAAAAGAAATATCTACTTTTAGTTGTGAATGAAGTTAATTTCTGTTTTGTGTAAGTACTATATATATTTCTTCCATGAAAGTTTTGTGTATTACTGAAATGTATGTTCTTATCTTCTTCACTTTATTCTTTATATTTTTGAATGGGAACTTCAAGCTGTAGAAATGTTATTTTTTTAAGCAATGTTTTTGCAGATCTGCTAACAGTTATTTTGTGTATTTCACTTTCAGGAAGGAGAAACAATAACACTAACAAACAAAATTGATGAGAACTGGTATGAGGGCACCGTCAATGGCCGAACTGGATATTTCCCTGTAACTTACGTACAGGTTGTTGTCCCTCTTCCGTGAACTGTCTCTTGTATTAAACTACAATTTGCAGCTGTTACTACTGTTCTCATATTGACATGTGTGTTGTTTCCATCCAGATACTTGGTAATTGTTAGTAAGCTCTTCAGTTATACAATTTTATGAATGATACTGCATGCTGATTCATAAAACCAATTTATTTGGATTGAAATGTTCCAAGGAATAAGCAGATTTTTTTATGTGAAATCAGAAAATAATACTCTTAGGTAAGACTGTTGGAAACTGTCATGTATTATGTACTTTCACTATTTGATTGCTCTGTTGGTGTTTTGTTAATTACGAAATTGTTTGTGAAGGCTGTACCCACTTTGAGTAATTTACTTGATTGCTAGGTGGGGTGCGGCCATTAACAGAGCTAATACCCAGTATTGGTTCTGTCAGTCTGATTAAGAGTCTGTTGATTCATGACTGCATTCAAACAGTGCAGGGACAATAATTATTACTGAAAGTTCTTGTCAGTGTTGATTCTCTTGTAGAATATGAATTAAGCACTAATGTTATTACTTGTACTCTACCTTCACTGTCTATAAACTGATAAATAAGAGCAATTTAGGAAAAGTAGTTCTTTTATTTCTTGGAGCATTCAGCATTACGAAGTAATTTTCGAAAAAGTACTTCTTTGTTTATAACCCTTGTACAAGTATTTTCTCATAGTCATTTCTTTTTCAAAAAGGAAAAGAACCATGGTTGTTACAGAGGTAATATTACACCATACTTCATGAAACCATTTCATAATGGGAAGAGAGAAGGGTTGTAGATAGTCCTTGCAGCAATGAAAACTAAAAATATTTATGAGATTTGTGTTATTAATCTCATATGTCTGCTAGTTTTAAAGGATGCATTCCAACACAAAACATGGTCAAACTCATTGTCATGTGATTTAATTTCGTTTAGTACAATGCTCACTTAAGTGTGAGTACAATAAGATTAGTATTCATGACACAACATGAACTGAGGTACACAGATTATTATATAACTTGTGATATGACTGTTACATCTGTGTTGTTTTGTGTTTGTATTACATGTAGTTAATACACATACCATTTCACTGCAATTTCTCATGGAACACATTAAAAATGAAAAAGTCTGCATTTCCTTAAGTAATATGTAAGTAAAAACTGCTGAATAAATAAAAACAAAAAATAAATATAATGAATTTAGAGATGGACTATAAATATAAAAATATATGTAGGAGCATGCTGCATCATGTAAATGATATATTGTTATTCTTAAAATGATGTCTAGTATTCTGTACATTTAACATAGTACTTAAACAGGATATTTAAAAAAATACTACAAATTTTGTTCAGCTTTCAACAAGGTTTGTGATAGTGGAGAAAAATAGTGTGGTAGAAACTGTATCAGCTGTCCCTTTTACATTGCATATTGATGCATTCACAAAATAATTAAAAACGTTTTGTTCATATTATATGAATCATTTCTCCTTTCCTTCTTAGACAATACTATTATTACTTGGTGAGAACTTCTAGTAGAACAATAAAGATTCAAATGAAGGTAATGTGCCACTCATTTAGCAGATGAGTTTGTTGGTGAAAAATAAAATATTCATTCTTTTCTCATTGCATGCATTTATGGAAACAGCAACTTAATTCTTTCCTGGTACTTCATTTGCTAAATGAATGGCTCAGCTTTTATTGGATGCTGTCATTCTTTTGAAGGGGCCTTCTGCAGGTATGGTAAACTAAATGATTGTTCTTAAACAGTAGAAAATTGGAAAAAAGTTGAATAAAACAAAGCTACAGAGGAAAGAAAATACTTCAGTACTCCTTGAGAATGAAAGCAGAGTTTAAGAAGCCTCATATGGGAAACTTGGTCCAGGCATTCCAGGATCATCTGTGATATTGACCTATTCAAATATAGATGATTCTTAAGATTTATTAGATGTTCATATTGTCTCAGAGGGGTATTTCAAATGATCAGATTCATTTAAAAGAACAGTAAGTAATCAAAATGTTAATATCGCCTTCATACTGCTTCTTTATTATTTTCATTTTAAATTTTTTAATTATTTTCTCTATCTAGGAAATTGCACTCATGCTCTGTAGTTAGTACAAGATTTGACTGTGGAATCTAGTCAGTCATGAAAGCATCACAAATGTATGAGGGATTGCTAACATTAATTGCTTTTACAAATAACATTTTTTTATGATTTTAATGATGGATGATATTCATACCCCTTTCTAGTCATCTGTTGTGGTTTAAAATCAGAATAATAAACCATAATGCTTGAAACCAACAAGTTTCTAGTTTTTTTTCGGAATTTTAAACATAGATTGGTGGCCATGTTAAGACAGCATTAAAAATCACTGTAAATGCTTTCCTTTTAAATAATCAGTGAACAATGTGATTGATCATGCGTTATGTGAATGCAATTCTATTTTTGTACATGCCAAAGTATATTTTGAAAAGTTTAAGGCCCAAAGATAAGTTTTTCCTGCAACTGAACATTGAAGAAAAAATGTTGGATTGTAAGCTCTCATATAGGCAGCACATTGGTAATATGGTCTTTCAATGTAAATTTTAATTGCAGTCTTTTTTAAAATAATTTTTTTTTCAAAATTTCAATTCAGATCACAAGGTGGATGGAATTTCAGAAAGTGTCCCGGTGGGTTATTAATGATTTGAATAATTTTCTGCAGTAATCATAGGGAAGGTTGATTAGTTTTATTTTTTTATCTTATTGTGCCACAAATATAGTGAAACTGAATTTGTTATGTATGTGTAGTGTACAACCTATATTTGATTGTCTATAGACTGCTTAATCTATTAATAAGTGATATTTATGTTTTACACATTAAATGAAGTCTATGTCACCTGCATTTAAATAAAGTTTGAAGTGTGCTACATAATAATGACATGCAACAGAACTCAGTTGATTGAGGTTACACAGTGCAGATTAACAGAACTTCTTAATTATTTGTTTTGCAGTGCAACACATCTAGTAACATTGAGTGATTTCTTTATATAGGAAAATGTCCAAAAGAGAGAATTTTTTCCACTTCATTCATACATTGAACTTAAAGGGAAACAGTTACATTATCTAACTTAAAAAAGGTTTTAAGATTTTGTTTAAGAACAACTGAGCTGGAACTTATTTCTTATTTGTGCTCTTTTGACTAAGTACCTTAATCCAAGAACAGTTTTCAAATTGAAATTGGAAGCAATAACTCAGTATTGTTGTTAACTTTCTGTTCTTTCGTTTCTTAATTTACACTAAGCCTCCTAAGAAATTCTCTGCCTGTGCCTATGCCTGTGCTGCAGTAGTATACATTGCCTAAAGAACCAGGAAAATGAAAGATGATTAGAATATCAAACCTTCCAAAGCAATGTATTTTCAAACCTTACTTATTTTGAACTCTGAATGGAGATATGTTGCTTCTAAATACTTCAGTATTGTGGC
Organism: Schistocerca nitens; assembly: GCF_023898315.1. Lineage (NCBI taxonomy): Eukaryota > Metazoa > Arthropoda > Insecta > Orthoptera > Acrididae > Schistocerca > Schistocerca nitens. The sequence continues at coordinate 260,012,989 of NC_064621.1, forward strand.
AAGATATATGCTTGTTTCCTGTTGGAATTTTTTTTTTTTTCATTGTTGTGTGTTGTAATTCAATAGTTATTGAGAAATATTTTGAAATTCTTAGTCTTTCCTCCTAATTTCTCTAACATAGTTGAATAACTTGTGGGTGGCATCATTTAATGAAATGTTCTTAATGTTTGGAACACAAACCATCACTTGACAGGGATGTCATTGTATGCATGTGAGTCCACTGAAAAGAGCCAAGTAGTTATATGCTCCTGTACTTCGGGATATGCTGAAGAAATGGATTGCACTTGTGTTCTAGACTTGTGTATCTTGACAATATTGGGGAGAGCAGACAATATATTTTGAGAAAACCCTGTTCTTGATATTGTGAAGGCCATTATTTTTCATGTATAAATACATACAGTAATATTTTTTATCAGTGTTGTTTCATCTAGTGCTTTAGCATATGTCCTCTTGTAGCAAACAATTTGATAAAATATTAGATTATTAGATGCAATACTGCACAATTTCATAAATACAACTGTTGATTTAAATCCATAATTGAGAATTTAGAAACTGTAGAATATCAGTGTTTCTGTACAAATATTTACTGAACTGTAATCAGGAGAGATGATAAATTAGACATAGAATTATTAACACAAAAATGGAACCATGTTGTTCACTGTACAGTATGTCACATAAACTCACATGGAAGGCAGCTGTAAAGCTTCCTACCAGTTAAGTTTTAAGCAAACAGATATTATTGTAATAGAACTGATCAATGAACTGAAAATGTAATGTGGATAGAGAATATTTACTCACCAAGCAGCATTATGTAAAACTATGGAGAAAGGTATAAAATATCTGCTTTTAAACCAATGACTGCTGCTTTTAGTATAAGAGAGGAATGTGTTGAATAAAAAAAGACTGGTAAGGCTTAAGAACACTGGAAAAGTCACCCAGAACCTAGAGTCAAGGAAGACTTACAGTGCATTTCCATTTCTTGCCATTTGGTGAGGAAATTTGCCCTATCCATATTATCGATATTGCTTTAAGGAACTTTCTTACAAGTACACATTTAATTACCTAGTTTCAGTATGCAGTTTGTCCTTATGGTTGACATTTCTCTTACAAAGAAATAAATAATCTTGTAGTCATATTTGTTTACACTTGATTACATCAGTAAAGAAAAGCTTCTCAGTGAGCATCTTAAAACATTTACATAAGTGCAACTGTGTGTGTTCTCTAATGGCTCATAGTATTCTTATAGTAGCTATCCTGTCAGAGACAGTTCATTTCCTGAATGCATTCTTCCTATCTCACAGAAAGATAATGACATAAGCAATAAGTGTTCTTGAGATTTCATGTGCTAAACTTACTCTGTGAATCATCTCCTTATGAAATTCTTGTTGTTTGTCTGTACTGATGGATGTTCAAATAATGTATACCACTGATGACTATATGTTTAAGCAATTATTACGCTAGAGGACTGTGTAAAGTCCTTGCATTTTCTTGCAGTCTAGCAGCTTATGAATCTAGCTATTTTTGAGTGTTGAACATTTTGGAGTGTGTGTTTGTGTATGTTAATGAAAGTACACGACTGAGTTGTTGAGAGATTGTGTTTGTATGATGTTCAATGTTTAAGGAATTTGTATCCCATAATGGCATATGAAATATTATGCATTTATGTTGATATGTTTTGGGAGTTGTCTACTGTAAACATTCCATGTATATCTGTGGCATGTTAAAGAACTTCAGATGTACTATGAAACATAATATTCAAGACTCGACTATAATCTTTTCTGAGTGTTGGTATATGGCATCTTTTTACTCACTTATATAATTTTTGTGTGATTAAAATTCTTTGTTCCAGCAGATTTTATAAACATGTGGATGAAAACACAAAATTATGAGTTTGTGATCACTTGCATGCCATTGCTTTCATCTTGGTTCCGTGACCCTTTACTGCGGGTAATATAAAATAGGTTGCACAAGTTAGATTTGTGTGCTATGTAAGTATACATGAAATTACTCACTATATGGACTGTTATTGAAGTTGAGATGTAAATGTTACAAGTATTGTATTATGTTTCTCTTGATACAGCTTTCTGGTTTTGAAGTGCATATCAGTCAAATGTGTCTGACATTCAGTCCTTTCAAATTCAGCAACAGTATTAAAAAGAAACAAATTATTATAAATATGGAACATGCAAGTGTTACAGAAATATATCATTGTTGACCCATTTTGAAATATTTAGAATGTGATGTTCTTGCTGAAATTTAAGATTGATAATTATTTATTTTTTTCTAAATATGCATATACACTACATAGTTATAATAGCAGTTCATTGTTACAGTGATGAAACTGACACTAGCAATGTTGGAAAATTTTTTTACATAGTTATAAAGTACATTTGTCATGAATTAAAATTTACTTTACAGTGAAAAACTAAATGAGTGCTGCTATGCTAGTACCACATAGGTACCATTTGAAATTACACTTTGACATCCATTGCTATTATTGATTTAGTTTTGACACAACCAATTACTTAATTGTGTTACATATAATGCTGAGTTATTGTGCCATCTTGTGTATTGGTCTGAATGTATATAATTTTTGTATACAGAAAATGTCAGTACGAAATATTTTAAGTGTGATGGTTAAAGTGTGGTCTGTATTACATGATAAAATTTGAAATGTAAGAATAATGTATATCTGTATCTGTGTGTTTGTTTTACCTCTAATTAATATGCATCATGTATTGCTGAACATCTACCTATCCCCTCAGCTACTTGTATGTATTGGAAAGCATTGTAAGTGTGTGAAATGAAACAAAACTAGAACAAATACAAAATCTGAGATGAGAACAAATGACTGTGGTTTTATTGGTCCAGTAAGTTGCCTTCTGTACAGCTATGTACTTGTAACATAATACATATTACGTATACAATCTAGATAATATATACGTATAATATCTTACACAGTAAATACACACAATAACTTGCACAGCATACACATAATGATACGTAATGCACAATAATTTACAATACATAATCTTTTACAATACATAGCATTACCAGTCTGTAATGATTTACAATACCAGAGTTTAAAAAGTAAAAGTTTTTGAAGTAATATCTCTGATTGTGCAAGGGGCATTCAAAAACAAAAGAGCCGGAGGCATAATTACAGAAACCAGTACCAGTATGTTAGAAGTATTTACCCTGGCTGTTGAGACACCTGTCCCACTGTGACACAAGGTGGTGAATGGCTGTCCCATAAAATTCCCAGGGCTGTGATGTTAACCAGTTCCGCACGTACAGCTGGACGTCGTCATCTGAGGTGAATCGTTTCCCCCTCAGAGCCTTTTTAAGGGGACAAAAAATGGGGTAATCACAGGGAGAGAGGTCTGGACTGTATGGAGGGTGGCAGAAAACCTCTCTTTTTTTCAATTTCTGCAGGAGTACCGCGACTGTGTTGGCCGTATGAGACTTTGCATTGTCGTGGAGCAGAATGAGCCCACGGACGAGACTGCCCGGTCGTTTTGATTTGATCGCTTGGTGAAGGGTGGTCAAGGTTTGCGAGTAATGTTGGGCACTCACTGTTTTCCTGAGCTGCAGGAAGTGAATCAGAAGGGGGTCATCTTGGCTCTTCTGTTGATGTCTCCATGTCACTGTTTGCAATGTGACTGGCAGCGTTGGACAATTGATGCATGCTGCTGTTAGCTCTGTATAGTTATGTGATGTGCACGTGTGCCCTGTAGCGATGGGCTGTGAACTTCCACACAGTGGTCGGAACCACACCTCGTTACCCATGCCACAATATTACCCTCCTGACATCGGTTTGCGCATTCCAGACCCTGGCTCATTTCTTTTTGAATGCCCCTTATACATGAGTGATTCTCATTTTGATTTACTTTCTAATGCTAGTTTCTCATACTGTGCTTTATGTATTATTATTTCTCACTGTCTGATGTACTCAGCCATACTGTAGAATTCCTCTTCTATCAGAAATTCTTTTTGGGGTTGCAGCGAAATTCTTTTCAGTTTTGAAGTTTTGTAATTATCTTGGTAATGTTTATACTAACTTGATACTGTAGTACTGACCTTGTGTTACAGAGATGAATATTCTCATTGCTCTCCAGTTTTGAGGGATCTCATAATGCACTCACAGTGGTAAATATTACATATCAGAGAACACTTCTTGTATGAACGTCTTGAGATCTGACATTTGAATGAGTGACATTTTTGACATTTCAATTGATACTTCTATTCTGTAATGCCATCACGCTATACCTTCTTATGGTACACTCTTTTACTTTGTGGTGCACCGCACTTCTCCAAACTGGGATGTGGAATGATGGAACAAACACAAAGCTCATGCAGGCACTGCAGCTCATGGTAATACTGCGATTGTGTCCCACCTTGAAGAAGCATCCATCTGCATCACCTTCCATGCAAACAAATAACAAAAAAGGTCTCTGAATGGCTTCCTGTTTGTAACCGCTAAACTATAATACAGTGTAACAATTGTGACCATCATTTGTTGGCTAGGAAGATGTTGGGTTACACGTGGGATGTGGAATGCTGGAGTGATATGTGACACCACAGCATCAGGCATGTTAAAAATCTTGTCAGCCAGCACCTGTCTCTCACCTTCAGTACTACCCAAGGTATCTCCTGCATACCTCTGATAGCAAAAGCATTGTGATTCTTGACTGTTTTCTGTTGAATTGGATAGTCCAACAATTTTTCAGTGTAGGGTCAGGCCATCACTGATTCTTTGTAAGACTGTTAAGCTGAATACTTTCAGCCTTCGTCAAGACAAGTAGATATCAATTTCTGAACAAAAAATTCATGCCTATACATTCCTTCAGATTACAAGGGCATGCGACACAAAGATAATAGTAGGAAAATCAAGGCACATGTGTCAGGCGCAACACAGTCAGTACAACAAAGTCAGAGTACAATACTTGAATGTCCTGGGTGGAATAAAAGTAATGGAAGAAGTAATGGTAAGCACACCCTGTATAGTTGATGTGCTGAGTGATGGATAGGCACATAAATAAGACTGAATATTACTGAGCTTTCAAACAGGTTAAAAAAAGGAAACACACAAGCCACACACACAAATTATATTGACCTGGCACTGCAATCTGACAGATGAGTGGTACATACTGTTACAACTGGGTCCTAATGTTGTCATAGTTTCAGAAGTATAGAAGATTATTATTGAAGTTGTTCTTGTCTCAAATGTACTTCATTAATTAATTTCATTATACAAGACCCATAATGAAAGATAACTCCCAGGAAAAGACAAGTGGGTGGTAGAAAGAAAAACTGTATTAACAGGAAACTGCTACTTCACTATTATTAATCATTTATATACCGCAAGGCTCTATTTAAAGTGGTAAAATGTAAAGGGAAATCAAAAAGTTTCTGTTTGAAGGCCATGCAGTCCAGAATCAGTATGCCATTCGGGCAAAATCATGAGCATTGAGGCAATCATCCCACTGATGCATCAGGTTGAAGACACCTGTTAGGTGAAACACGTGTCCTCCTGCACGAAGAAATCCATTTCATAACTCCTGCTGCACGTCCACATCTGAGAGGGATCATAGACCCTTCAAGGCCTTTTTTTAAGGGCCCAAAGACATGATGACTGTGTGGGGAGAGAGCAGGACTATAGGGCATGCGCTCAAATGTAATGGATGTGACTGGCCTAACAGATTGAACGGTGTCTTGTGTAGGAGAGCGACCAGTATGGAACTTGGCACACCTTTCCACAATGGTTGGGCAGCCTGTTTGGATGCATTTGGTAATAATGTCGCCATAGCTCACGTTTCCTTCCACACTTGCACATCAAAAAGTCACTAATCCCTTGCCTACATGTCAGTGTGTATACACACACACTAGAGTTGTACTATGTTTTATACATGCTGCAGCAATGCCCTCAAATGGAAACTATTCGATCACCGCCTTGTAAGTAGAAAATCTGATACTTGAAAACTGCTGTTTATATCTCCTACTGCTAGCTTATTCTGAGGCACCAGCTAGGGGGGTGGGCAGCTGCCCTAGTGAGAATTCATTTAGTTCATGAATATGGAAAAGGACCTGTAACAGCAAGTCCTGGGTTTTTATTATCTAAAATACATGGAAAATATCAATAATATGACCTGAAAATTTCGATAAAACTACATAAAAATGACATAAACATATTTAAAGAGAGTTGAAAAATGAACTAGAGTAATGAAAAACTTTCTATGAAGTTGGAACTCAAACTACAAATAGGATTACTAATTCAAAACTGCAATGGCTTTCTTTACGAAATCTCATTCTTTGAAGATGTACAAAAATTGTTGTATAACCATCTTAGAGCTATGCAATGTTTGACAGTCAGCATGCAGAGGTTCTTGAAAGTGAGAGAACATCTGTTGTTAAGACATGTGCTTTTCTTCTAACATTAGCCGAAACTACTGGAGCATGCACTTTGATATTGTCTTTTAGTTTCAAAATCAAGTCTGAGATATCTACACATGAATATCGATATTTCACGAATGGACGTTACATTTGGTGCAGTATTGATACAAAACATTGATATCTTTGTGTCAACAACTATACCTGATAGACGTTTACAATAGCGAGTGATGTGTCAGTGACAGTAAGCGAATGAACCATCAGTTTATTTTCAACATCTACGAATAAATTCTTGAGCTACACTGTTGTGTTTTTTGTAGAGGCACGTGCATTGCTTACTCTTAGCCAACATTAAAAGAATGAACTGTTGTCATTAATGGACATTAAATGCAAATACGTAAAAAATTAAGTAAAATCTTAAGAATAGTATCATCCTTGAATAATTAATTACAGTACAGTACTTATTCAATGAAAAATATAAAATTAAATTTACATTTCTGTAGGTAGAATATTCAGCATTTTAGCATTGGTGAACAATATGTAGTTCATAAGGAAAGAAAGATCATGTGATGACAAACTCCAGGCAGTACTAATGAGCTATAATAAATTATAATGAAGCTGTGGGTCAACTAATACTTGGACCCATTAAGAAGGATATCCCATGGTGAGAGTTCTGTCTTGAAAATGTCACCTTCCTAGGGAACGAAAAAGTCACTCTCCCAGTTCCCACGTTACCAGGTGGGCACATATTATACTTCAAGTGGCTGTTCACGTGATAACCAAGAGCAAAAGAACACATACTCAACAGGAGTTTATTTACTATTGTATCGAAGGTATCTAGACACCTATTAGTATACATTAGTATGGGATTTGTGCACACTTAGTCATTTTGACAGCTTGAACTCTGCTGTGGATACTTTCCATGAAGTGTGTAAATGTCTATGGAAGAATAGAAGCCCGTTCTTCCTCAATAGCTGAAACCAGAGAAGGCAGTGATGTGATATACTGGGGTCAATGTTCTGACTCATCCTAAAGGTGTTCCATTTGGTTCAGGTCAGTACTCTGGGCAGACTAGTCCATTTCAGTAATGTTATTCCCACTAACCATTGCCTCACAGATGCTGCTTTGTGACAGGGTGCACTGTCAGCCTTTTCTTAAGTGCAATAAGGGAATCACATCCTAACCAGGAGGGGGGGACTTGTATTGTAACACCACCTGCTCCATGCTTCATTGTCGGCGTTACACATGATGACAAGTAACATTATTTAGGCATTTGCCAAACTCAAACCCTTCCACCAAATTGCCAGGTACACTTAGCATTGGCTACAGAAATGTGCGGCTCACAAGGAGGTTCTCAATGCTTGTACCCCATTCTTTTTAACTGACTGCGCACAAACATTGTGTTAGCTACACTGCTGGTAGCACTGTGGTACTCACAAGTGATTCTTTACACTGATTTATTGCAATGATTTACAAGCATCCTCCACAATGTCCGATGGTCCCTGTCTGTCTGTACGTGAGATCTGCCTGGTACTGGATTAGATATGGTTGTTTTCACTTCAGTCACATCACCAACAGTTGACTTGGGCTGCTTTATAGGAGTTGAAATGCCCCTGATGTATTTGTTACTTGGGTGACATGCAATGACTATTTCATGTTTGTAGTCACTTGGCTCTTCTGACTACCCCATTCTACTGTTATTACTTTGCTACTGACAACACAACACTCTCCACCTTCTTTTATACTTGCGAGTCTGCCACTCATGAGATATAATGGTCAATTCTGCATTATATACGAGTGCCTGGGTATTTTTGATCATACATAGTGTACCTGCAGAAGTCAAATAATTGTTGACAACTGTTGGGCACTAAATTGATGTAGCAGTTGCTGGAAACATGAAGTCGTCGTCACTGGAACTACTAAAAACCTATGAAGCCTAACACTTGGTAGCCCTCATTGAGCAAGTATTCTATGACAGCCTTCATTTAATTAAATTCATAATGACTATTGAAAATGAAGTCCACATTTGATCGTGAACATATTTACAATGTGTTGTCATGAAATTCACCTGGTAAGTACAGTGTGAGAGTTTTGTTGGCAGTGAATGAAGTTATCTCTCAATTTTTGCATAGTCAACAATGAGTTGTAAGTGAGCAGTGATGCATGAATGTCGTTTACATAGAATTTTGTGCATTTTTGGGTATAAAAGCATAGTGAACCAAGTGAAAAAAATGACTGACGTCCGTAAGTTTTTTTTGTACCTCATAAACGAGTGAAAACCAAAAATAAAATTGACAGAACATTACAAGAAATTGGTAAATCAAAATTGCAGTAATTGTACTGATGACAAAAATATAGGTAGGTCTAGCCAGTACCTCTGCTGGCTTCATGTGCTTAGATGAAAAGAATAGTAGTTTCCTGGTCAGCAGTTCTGATTTTGGAAAATACATTGAAGAACAGATGCTGTTGAATCCATGGCAAACTAACAAAACATTATTATTTCAAACTGTCATAGATGGCCTAAAGAGAATATTTCATTTGGTTGTCCACGGTTGGTTTGTTCTATAGCAGTTAGAGGAGCACTTTGTAAGTTGTGTGTTCTTATTCTGCCAAAAATAATGCATTGCAGTCATCGTGATGCATTCATAAGCCATCCGTACACCAATTCAAAAAATTTCACCAATCTGCAAAAATGTGTATAAATTTCAAATGGCATAAAGATGCAGTTGAAAAGTCAAGTACTTTTGTCAATGTTCTAAGAAACAGAACTAAGAGTGTGAAAGAGATTGTCATTGAGAATCTTCTGAAATTAGTAAAAACTAATTTCATCAATTGAAGTGATTCTTGCGTATGGTTTTGTGCATTATATGACTTGCCTTTAAGAGGGAAAACAAATTCAAATAGTGTTTTTGATGATTTATTGCGGTATAAAGTGCTGTCAGCTGACAAAACATTGCGGGAACATTTTAAAAGTGTCCCTCAAAATGTCACCTATATTTCTCACAAAATACAAAATGATTAAGATTCTGGAACTAACTGTACAGTTTTATGTCAATGCATTATCTTACAGGTTGTGCATCAGCATAGTGTAATTTCCGCAAAAATCGATCTCGAAACTTGTAGTTATGGTTCACAACTGCAAAATGAGAGAAATGTTATCTCCATAAACTGTTTAGTAGCAGAAAAAAATTAATTGAGAGGATAGGGCTTACAACGGTACCAATAGAAAATAACATAAATGGTGGGAAAATGTAATATCTGACAATGTAAAAACAGGTTTTACTTTAATTATACTGTTAGTTTGTTTATGTTTGTCATAGATCAGGCACTAAATGTGCTTTGTAGACACCAATAGGAGTAAATGATGAGCATATTATTATCTCATCAAAATTTTCTAAACAGCTTGTATGGGGAAACTGTGTTGCCCCAACTGACAGAAAACATGTGGGCACCACTGAGCTAAACATTCACTTGACCTTATAGGGGTTTATAAAATGCTGCACTTCATCTACATTCATAACAATGGAAGTCTGTTTACAGTGTACATTATCACATATAATGCAACTTAAGTGAGTAAACTGAAGCTTTGCCTTTGTTGAACTCATATGCTGTGATATATGGGATCCCTGTCAGATTTGAAACAGAATTTCCAACTGAGTTTTCTCCAGTTTTAATTCTTATGTATTATAAATCACTTGAACAAATGTGAGGCCTCCACAAAACTGCCATCCATTCTCATGAGTGTCCAGCTGTTGTAGAATCTTAGAAGATATTCTGAGCTCAGACATAATAAGGTATTTCAAACAGAATGACATTCTCCAAAAGCAACCAGCACAAATTCTGAAAACACCAATCAAGAGAAACTCCTCTTGTGCTTTTCTTGCATGACTTCCTTAAAGCCATGGCTCGAGAAAACCAGGTTGAGGCAATATTTCTTCACTCCTGACATTTGATTTGTTACCACACTGTTTATTAACAAAGTGTGGTTGTATGAGATCTCAAACAAAGTTTGTGACTGGGTTTGGGTTTCTTAGTAGACAGGTTGCTGCATGTTATCTTGGATGGAGAGTCATCGACAGAAGGCATGTACCTGGGAGAGCTATTGGGATTCTTGTTGTTCATATTGTACATTAATTGACCTGGCAGGCAATATCAATAGAATCCTCAGAACTTTCACAGATGATGCAGTTATCTGTGACCAAGCACTCTCTGAGAGAAACTTGAGAAATACTAATTCAAATCTGGATAAGATTTCAAAGTGTTGCAAAGATTGGCAGTTTGCTTTAAATGGGAAAAAAGATGTGTTATCCTATAACTAAAATATCAGTGAGTCAAAATTAGAATTGATCAATACGTTCAAATACATGGACATAATAATTCATAGGAAATTAGATGGATCTATCACATAGGCTCAGTCAGTCGTAGGTCAAGCAGGTGGCAAGCAGATGTGCGGTTCATTGGCATAATATTAGGAAAATGCAGTCAGTTTTTAAAGGATGCTGCTTACAAATCACTTGTTCATACCTTCTTACAAAGGACAATTAGGGAACACTGAACACATACAAAGAAAGGTTGCACGAATGGTCACAGGTTTGTTTGACTCATGGGTAAGGATCATGGAAATGCTGAAAAATGTGAACATTGGCAAGTTCTTGAATATATAAGCAAATGATCCAGAGAAAGCATACTCACAAAGTTACAAGAACTAGTATTACATGAAGCATCTAGTGATATTATTCATTGCTTTTATTGCTTTTATAGGGATTGTAAAGATGATGTTAGACTAATTACAGCTCCATACACAACTTGAATGGGCAGAAACCTTAATATATGGTATCATAATAAATGTCCACTGTCATGCACTTCACAATGGTTGCGGAGTATTTATATAGATTTACACGTATATTTTTCTGACTGTTAGTTTAACACATATACGGTAATTGCTGTACTGACAGCTAGCAGCACTGTTGCCAGCTTTGAAGAGAGAAGTGGAAAGAGCTGCCACAACACAAGCCATAGTTGCCTATAACCTAAGAAACACTGAGGCATTGCTGAAGAAACTTAAGCAAAATTACATTATGCAATTGGTCATGACAAGCACATGAAGCAGCCTCACTGAGACTGTGGATAACTGCTGTAGATCTTCCTTGGCTGTGTGAACTAGAGGTACAAATATGCTAATAACATTAAAGCTGCACATTCACTAAAATTAAACTTTTAAAAATATAAATTACTAAATATCAGCACCCAGCCATCTAATGTCAGTGATTTTAACAGCACTTCAATATAATCAAATCACTTTCCCAGAACCAACAAGCAATAACAATTTAGCTTCACTGTCTCATGCACTTGAAAGGTATTTTTCATCAAAACTCAGTGTAAAAATAGTGCCAGCTGACAGTTTATAATTAACTGATCAGCTAATGCTGAAACTTTCAGTGGAAAAGTGTGTTTACTTTGTTTATTTTCATTACAGTATATGTTATATGTCATACTGTGGTGTATGAGTTTACAGTTTTCTTGCATGGCAGTTTTTATAATTCTAAAAATTTAAAGCTGCCCTGCTGCTATAGTCTCTTATTGATTTAGTACCAATTAATAAGACATATTCACTCAAAATGAACCACAGTATCACCATTCTGAACATAAGCCAAAAAAACACAGTGCTTGGTTAACACTTCAAGAATTCAGGTTCCATTTTTCACATTTTAAAATGAAAAGATTCCCATGGTGCACATGTTTCATTTTGTGAAAGAGTTTTTATCAGTAATAATAATAATAATAATAATAATAATAATAATAATAATAATAATAATAATAATGAGCGTATGGCATTGGTGACCGGGAGACACCTCGCGGGACGGTTCGGCTGCTGCTCGACAAGTTCTTTAACGCCACTATGACGACTTGCGAGTGAATGAGGATGAAATGATGATGAAAGACACACAACACCCAGTCATCTCGAGGCAGAGAAAATCCCTTACCCCCACCAGGAATCGAACCCGGGACCCCGTGCGTGGGAAGCGAGAATGCTACCGCAAGACCACGAGCCGCGGACGTTTTTATCAGTAATGAGAGCTTTTCACCATAATCAAGTACTCATATTTGTTGTAGTGTATGTATATGACAAATACCTTTGAATATCGTGGCTTTATTTTTAAATGTACTATTCTTTCCCTCTGTGTCTCTTTTTAAGAAACATCTGTGCATGCATTAATGTGTGTTGAGTTTACCTACAATTTACATAACTACATTATGGTAATTAGTGTGGAATTTTATGTGTATCTGGTCCAGGATGTACATGAATGCTTCTCTTATTCTCTGAACTGTATATTATTACTTACTCCATAACACTGTTGCTTTAGTTCAACTATTTGCACAGAAACTGAACCAAAAGAAAGGTAAATTATCAGCTGTCTCGGAGCTCATATGTGAACACATAATAGCTGTCCTAGGAAATTGTTGAAATATGCATCATAAATTTGCCGTAATTTGTGCTTCTAACATCCCAGAAGTTCTTTCTGCATATAGTATTGTACAGGGTGACAAGTGGGATGTGGGCAGGATCGAGATTGTGTTTGTCAGGAGCAATTCATAAATAAATACAATGAAAATAATATTTGTTTTTATTGCAGTTTTGGTTTACAATGGGTTCCACCAGGAAGGATGGAGTTGTTCCACACGACACTCTCATAGACAACAAGGGGGGTGGCCAAAGCTAAAAAGATATTTGAAAGGGGTGGAGATATTTTGGGGTGAATGTAGGGGAATAGAGAGAGAGAGAGCAGCAGAAGACGACTTAAGCTATCTGCCCTAGAGGAGAGGCTAAACGCAAGAGAGCATGACTCATGAGTGTGTTTATGCAAGCAAATGTGCGAGCCGCTCACATGGCCTGTCTCACGTGCCTGCTGATTGGTTATTGAGAGAAAGCTGGGGTATGCTGCGTCTTGGTATGGAGTCTGTACTGTCCTTGGACTGTGGTCCACCAGTTCAGCATTCATGTGGAGGCAACTGTTCTTGCCTAGAATGATTGCACAGGGAAAGTAATATCTTAGCTAGAGACAAAAAGATAATAAAATATAATTTGTAGAGATCCATGTTGCTACTTACAACTGGAGTTTTACAGTATCACCAGTAGGTGCATTTCACTGCTATATGAATTTATCACTCCAAAGACGCCATTGTTGGACTCAAATCCATAACATTACATTTTATTATGGAACTTCACTACTGAATATTTTTCAGTTCAACATAATCATTACTAATTGGAAATATACTCCAGACTTTTAATGCAATACAGCAGAGTATACAGGGCTAATCTTAAACTTAAAACCAAATAACAGGGCAGAGTGCTCATGGCTCAATATGTATCTTCTTTATAGGCTTATTGTAGCTGTTGTCCTGTTCCACTGACTAGCTGCCGGAGACCTAGCTTCACCATGAAATAGGAAAGGCAATATGTGTTTCTTATTGACAAATTGTGATTTAGGATGTATCATGTTAGACAACTGTGTCTAAAAACATACTGAACCACATTAATTAATAATTAATAGTCAATGTAGAGATTAACATATAGATGCAGATGCTAAAAACTAACTATGTACACTTTATGTTACCAATAATGTAACTGTTACATACTTCTGGGCTACACTAGTTTCTGATTAACATAGGAAATCACCTCAAGGACATATTATGCAGGAGATTTCAATTAGTAAAATCTTACCTGTCTCCTGGACATACTATTCCCAATGTAGCAATCTACAAGTACTCGGAAACAGAAAATCTTCTCATTCGTATTTGAAAATCGGAAATTGATGCTGGATGTTTTCCCCACTCAATCACACCCTCATCACCCATAGACTATACAAGATGTACCTTTGCAATTTTTGTGCACAATTTCCCAACTCCCCTCGAAAATGCCCCATTGTGGAAACACCTCTCTCGCTGTGTTTGTACCATGACTCAGTCCACTTCATGGTGGATCTGTGAAACGCAACGAACGCCTAAAATTACAATTGTTACTGTGGTACCTCACAGAGCTCTCATTGAGGCAGCTCCTTCCGTTTCTGCATCAGAACAGGTGAGTACAGCACACATTTGGGAGTGATTTTTATGATCTCCAAACAGGCATGACTTATTTTCAGTTATCTGAGTGGTTATTAGTTTAATTCTTAAATTTCTTGCATGTTTTTGTGCTTACTATGCACAGTCTAGCACTTTTAATAACTGTGTAGGGTGGAGGTTTGCTGTCTTCTGTACAGATAGGGACTGTGATTGCTGTCTTTGCATGCAGACTGAGCTGGTGACCCTTCACCCACAGCTGGCTTTGGTCATGCAGCTTTAGGCTGTTGCCAATGGGCATCACTGTGTAGGAGCAGATATGGGAATCCAAGGGATGTCCAACATGTTGCACTTGTCCTCCACTGATCCACTACTGTTGATGCCTCAGTCACTGCCCACTCTGTGGTTGACCCCTCACCCTTGGTCGAATGGGAATTTGTTCCAAGGTGTGGCAGGCTGTGAAAGACTTTCCAGGGAGCTGATTGAAAGGCCTCTCCAATCTGTCTGACAAACAGGTTTACAGCACTATCTGTAGTTGATACAGATCCTGAACCAGATGCAGTCATCTGTCCTGTTTTAGAGGAAGCCTCTCCGCCTGTGAGATCTGGGCAGTTCCATAAAAAAGAAACTCAAGAGTACATCTGTTTTAAAAAGCTGAAAAAATGCTCTTAACGCCTTTTTAAGAGACAGTCTCCACTCCTTCCAACCTGGTCATGTAAGCACAGAAAAGATGTGGAACGATTTCAAAGAGATAGTATCAATGGCAATTGAGAGATATATACCATGTAAATTAATAAGTAATGGTACTGATCACCCATGGTACACAAAATGGGTCAGATTGCTGTTGCAGAACCAACGAAAAAAGCATGCCAAATTTAAAAGAATGCAAAATCCTCGAGATTGGCAGAGTTTTGCTGAAGTTCGAAATATAGTGCATATTTTTAAATGTGAGATGCTTTTAATAATTTCCACAATGAACCTCTATCTTGGAAGCGGGCAGAAAACGCAAAGAGATTCTGGTCATACATAAAGCACACCAGTGGCAAGATGCAATCAATACCTTCACTGCGCGATAACAACGGTGAAGTCACTGATGACAGTGCCAGTAAAGCAGAGTTATTAAACACGGTTTTCCAAAACTGCTTCACCAAAGAAGATGAAGAAAATATTTCTGAATTCCAATCAAGAACAACTGCCATGATAAGAAACGTAGGGGTAGTTATGCTCGTTGTAGCAAAGCAGTTAAAATCTCTTAATAAAGGCAAGGCGTCCGGTCCAGATTATTTACTAGCTAGGTGTCTTTCAGAGTATGCTGATACAATAGCTCCATATTTAGCAATTACATACAACCGCTTGCTCATAGAAAGTTCTGTACCTAAAGACTGGAAAATTGCTCAAGTCACACCAATACCCGGAAAGGTAAATAGGAGTAATCTGCTGAATTACAGGCCCATATCACTAACGTCGATTTGCAGTGGGGTTTTGGAACATATGCTGTGTTCAGACATTATGACTTACCTTGAAGAAAACAATTTATTGACACATAGTCAGCATGGATTCATAAAACATTGTTCTTGTGAAACACAACTCAGTTATGCGACTGGATTCATAAGTTTCTGTCAGAAAGATCACAGTTCATAGTAATAGATGGAAAGTCATCGAGCAAAACAGAAGTAATATCTGGCATTCCCCAAGGAAATGTTATAGGCCCTCTATTGTTCCTACTCTATATTAACAACATAGAAGACAATCTGAGTAGCCCTATTAGATCATTTGCAGATGATGCTGTCATTTACCATCTTGTAAAGTCATCAGATGACCAAAACAAATTGTAAAATGATATAGATAAGATATCTGTATTGTGCAAAAAGTGGCAGTCAACCCCGAATAAAGAAAAGTGTGAAAGAAATCTGCTAAATTTTGATTATGTGATAAGTCACACAAATCTTAAGGTTGTAAATTCAACTAAATACTTAGGGACTGCAATTACAAATAACCTATGCTGGAACGATTACATAGATAATGTTGTGGGTAGAGCAAACCAAAGACTGCAATTCATTGATAAAGACTGCTAGTCTTGCTAGATGAAGGCAGAGCTCACCATCTGCAGTATCATTGACAGCACTGATTGCAGACCTGTGGTATAGAGTCAAGTGGAGGATCTGAATCAGAGGCTCAGACAGTTCTGCAACCATATAGGCTACAGATTCCTGGACTTGCACCATGGGTGGTGGGGTATCAGGCCCCTTTTAATAAGATCACGGGGCCACTAAACACAAGAAGAGGCTTCATGGAAAGTGGGAGCAGTGTGGAATGGGTTGGGCAGTGTTTTAGGTTAGAGGGTCTTGGGAAACAACAAAAAGATTCTCAGTCTTGAAGGGTGCAGGTCAGACACAGTCCAAGCATTGGTTTAGGAACCATTGGTATTATAGCAGTAAATTATCATAGCTGTGTTGGGAAAGAACCAGAGATCCAGGCACTAATAGACATTGCTGAAGCACAAATCACTATAGATACTGAAAGTTGGCTAAAATTGGAAATAAGTTCAGCTGAAATTTTTACAGAGGATCTAAAGGTGTTCCTAAAGGGTAGACTAAAGATAGTTGGTGGTTGTTTGTTTGTTGCTGTTAGAAGTAGTCCTTCTTGTAGCAAAATTGAAGTAGATCGTGCTTCTCACTTAGCATGTGTTAAGGTTACAGTTGAAAACTGGAATAAATAAATAATTAGTTCCTTTTACCACTCTCCCAGCTCAGATGATACAGTTGCTGAACAGTTTAATGAATACTTGAGTATCATTTTAAGTAGGTGTTCCACTCACATAATTACACTTGGTGGTGACTTCAATCTACTTTTGGTATGTTGGCAAAAATTACATGTTTAAAGTCGATGGTGGGCATGCAACGTTGTCCGAAATCATACTAAATGCTTTCTCTGAAAATGATTGTGAATGTCTAGTTCAAGAACCCAGTTATAGTGTAAATGATTGTGAAAACATACTTGACCTCTTAGCAACAAATAAACCCAAGCAAAGTGAGAGCATTATGATGGCTACAGGGATTAGTGATCACAAGGTCATTGTAATGTGACGGAGTACTGTAACGCCCAAATCCACCAAAAAATGCAAAAATATCTGTTTAAAAATGCAGGTAAAAATTCACTTGATGCCTTCCTGAGGGACAGGCTGCATTCCTTCCGAACTATGGAACTGTATACCAGATGTGGCTTGAATTCAGAGAAATAGCATCAACAGTGATGGAGAGATTTATTCCAAATAAATTAATAACAGACAAAACTGACTTCCCATGGTATGTAAAATAGGTTAGAACACTATTGCAGAAGCAATGAGAAAAGAATGCCAAATTTAAAAGAATGCAAAATTACCAAGACTGGATAGTTTTAAAAAGCTCAAAATTTAGCACAAACTTCAGTGTGAGGAATTACTAAATACAGTTTTCCAAAATTCTGTTTCTGAATTTGAATCAAGAACTTCTGCCAACATAAGTAGCTTAGAAGTAGATATCCTCAGTGTGGTAAAACAGCTTAAATCACTTAATAAAGGCAATTGCTCCAGTCCAGATTGTACACCAGTTATATTCCTGCCAGAGTATGCTGATATAATAGCTCTGTACCTAACAATCATATATGACAGCTCTCTTGATGAGAAATCCATACCTACAGGTGGGGAAGTTGCACAGGTCACACCAATACTCAAGAAAGGAAGTAGAAGTAATCCGATGAATTATAGACTCATACCATTTACATCAATTTGCAGTAGAATTTTGGAACCCAATGAACCATTGACACACACAGTCACCATGGATTCAGAAAATATTGTTCTTTTGAAACACAATCAGCTTTTTGTTCTCATGAAGTACTGAATGCTATCAACAGGATATCTCAAATTGATTCCATATTTATAGATCTCCAATAGGCTTTTGATACCATTCCTCACAAATAGCTTATAATCAGGTTATGTATCTGTGGAATATTGTCTTAGTTGTGTGACTGGATTTATGATTTCCTGTTGGAAAGATCACAGTTCATAGTAACTGATGGAAAGTCATCAAGTAAAACAGAAATGATATCTGGTGTTCCCCAAGGAAGTATTATAGGTCCTTTGCTGTTCCTAACTTATATAAATGACTTAGCAGACAATCTGAGAAGTCATCTTAGATTATTTGTAAATGATGCTGTCATTCAGTATCTATTAAAGTCATCGGATGATCAAAACCAATTGCGAAATGATTGAGACAAGATATCCGTATGGTGTGAAAAGTGGCAATTGACACTAAATAATGAAAAGTGTGAATTCACTGATATGAGTACTGAAAGAAATCCATTACATTTCAGTTATATGATAAATCACAAAAATCTAAAAGATGTCAATTAAAAAGAGCTGAAATTGGAGCAGTCACATAGATAATGTTGTGGGAAAGGCAAACCAAAGACTGTGTTTTATTGGCATGACACTTAGAAGATGCAACAGGTCGACTAAAGAGATTGCCTACACTATACTTGTCCGTTCTCTGCTGTATCACTGCTGTGCAGTATGGGATCCTTACCAGGTTGGATTGACAAGGACATAAAAAAAGTACAAAGACACACAACTTGTTTTATATTATAGTGAAGCAGGGAAAGAGTTTCATGGATATGACACACGAGTTGAGGTGACAATCTTAAAACAAAGGCATTTTTTATTGCGGTGCGATCTTTTCATGAAATTCGAATCTCCGATGTCCTCCTCGATGTGAAAATTTAAGAGAAAGCAGAGCTTGCATGGAAAGATTTAAATGTTCATTTTTCCTGCACGTCGTTAGAGGGTGGACTGGTAGAGAAATAGTGTGAAAGTGATTTGATGAACCATCTGCCAGGCACACACCATGTGAATTGTGGAGTAGCCATGCAGATGTAGTGTTGGAGCTTTACTGTGTTTAGCCTAAACCAAAATGACTTGAAGCTGAATCTTAGTTGAAATAATTAATGAAAATGTGTAGAGGATGGGTATTTGGCAACATTTTGTCAAATTGGTGTTGCAATAAGTCATGTTTTTAAGGGTATATTTAGGTAACAGCAGTAACTACCTTGGAGGAGGCATAAACATAAACTGCTATATTTCTGACAGCTTACTTATTAAATGTGGAACCTGAAGAGGAGGCTGTCAAAGCAAGATACAAGATCACAATGAGTTCCCAATCATTTCCCTATTCATTTTTACCCAGTTAAATGTTAACTAAAATATCTATTTGTTGAACTGTAGCCTTACAGTACTGCAGTAACACTTACTGTACAGCACTGGGGAGCCTAGTGCATGTGTGGTTAATGGTACATGTTATGAAGTGAGAAATGACAAACCATTTAAAAGTTAATATAGCAATTTAATAAGGTGAAAAATCTACAAGAAATAAGTAATAATTAGTTGTTATTGATTACAAAATGGTAATACTGTTTTAAGATTGTGTAGTCACAGCACTCTGAACGACAGTACAACTGAAGAAACTAAAATTTCAAGAAGAGTGTCATGTCTGGTATTTACAAATAAAGGAAGGTTTGTGCAAGAATTTGGGTACTCAGCACATTTCACTAAAGAAGTTGATATCATAGTTGCAAGAATGCACTAAAAGAAATTTACAAAATGAAGGGTGGAAAATTGGTCAAAATCCCTGCTATTACCAGGAGATTGGTAGACAGCTTAGAGGACATAACTGATTCAAAAATTAACAGAATGTATTATATAAATTGGAAAAAAATTGTACAATAATAGATTTCTCCTCCTGTGAATGATTTCGTCTCTCATGAAAGGCACATGTAATTCCTATATTATTACATTTTCTTAAAGCATTTGAAATGTTGGCCACTAGTAGGAGCACTAAGTGTAGGAAATGCAGCTAGTGAAAACTCCAATCATAGGCGCTGGTTGTGGTAAAAAAAAAAAAAAAAAAAAAAAAAAAAAAAAAAAAAAAAAAAAAAGGTAGAAATTGGCAAACTATAAGACTCCTAATACAGAGAGCAAACAAACCCAGAGAGACATCTACAAACAATTAAGTAACTCTGAATTTTATTCTTTCCATGCTGTTGAGAAGAAGGGTCTTGGGAGTTAGTTTGAGAACAATCTGGTAGTGATGGTAATCAACAAATTAGGGTTTTCTAAACCATGCAGTCATCTATGATGAAACTAATATGAGCCACTTTCAACTGAAAGTATTCACTCTAATGTGTCGGAATTAGATATTGCCTCATTATGAACAGCTCCATCATCCAGTGAGGTTTTATGTATAGCTCAGTGCTGAGCAGGTGAATTTGAAAGTTAATGGTTGGGGTTTCTTTGTTTCCTGGTTTGTCACAGCAGTTCCTCACTAATTAATTCTTTCATCTCTAGGAATGGTCTGCATATGTCAAAAATGCAAAGTTGCACACCTCCTCCAACAGTGGAATTTGTAATAAAGTACTGTGGTTTTCAAACCCACAT
This sequence comes from Schistocerca nitens, assembly GCF_023898315.1. NCBI lineage: Eukaryota > Metazoa > Arthropoda > Insecta > Orthoptera > Acrididae > Schistocerca > Schistocerca nitens. Next base: position 260,033,906 of record NC_064621.1, read on the forward strand.
GGCCATGCATTGCTGTGGCTCAGTCTGGTTAAATGGAAAAGAAAGAAAAGAGGAAGCACATGTTTTTAATATGTTTGCAGGATTGCCACAAGTTCTGGAAATCAGGGAAATCATGAAATATCAGGGAATTTCAAAAGTGTCAGGGAAATCAGGGATATATCAGGGAAATTTGAAAAAAAAAAGAAAAACAGTGGAAAATCTTGTTTTTGTCTTAGTATATGAAATGGTTTGTTTACTGAGATGTCATCCATCATTACTGGCTGGGTGCATCTGAGTACATGCACTGCTTCCTATTCCCTCATTCTTACTGCTTCTCAGCTTGCAGTCAGTGCTACTACTAGCCTAGCAACTGCCAACAAGAGGCACGGAGGTGTGAGGAATGATTTGTTTGGATCTGATTCGTAGAGATTGTTGATACAGCGACTAGAGACGGCAGTCACATGTGCATGAGTTGTGTTTGGGTGATTGTTCGTGTGTGTGTGTGTGTGTGTGTGTGTGTGTGTGTGTGTGTGTGTGTGTGTGCGCTCTCATTTTCTGGACAAAGCTAAGGCTGAAAATTTAGTTGTGAGAGTGTGATTGCCTTGTCTATGTTTCTGTCTGTGGCTCAGCGATCACCTGTGCAGTGAGTTGCAAACTATCCTCATTAGTATTTATTCTCAGAGTATTTGTGCAAGTTATCTGTTGCATGAATTGATCACTGCAGTCTCATTTATTGACATGGTGTCTGTGACATGTGAATAGCTGGCTACATGAGTGGACTTTCAGGATGGGTCAGAACCACAGGCCATTTCTGCTGGTATCTTTAACGGATTGGGCCTGCCAATTCGAAGCCCATCATTTCTCACTAAAGTGCAAGCCCTGCAAGTCCCACCAATCAGGCCGGGTCTGTTTGTGTGCGGCATAATGCGGCTGATTTACGTGGTTTATCCAAGGACCCAGGACTGTGGTGCTCCTCAGCAGGCCAGAGACCATGGGCGTTGGATTTCATAAATTGCGAGTATCTCACATCACGTACGTTGTTCAGTGCAGCGTGTTATAGACACTTTATTTATTCTAGTACATTTTGGCACTTCAAAAATAACTGATATATTAGAAAGTATAGATGATAAGAAGAAGAAAATTGTGGCACTTGCTGGTGGTTTGTACGCTATTCTTAAAAGAAAAATCAGACAATACCTGTAATATAATAGACATAGCACTGTGGTTAATAACCAACTATAACAAACATAGTAGTACCAACATGTTATTGGTGGTCTCCTACAGCATTAATATACACAACTCTTGCCTGCCTTATACACTTCTTCCAAGAGGCCTACTTTTTCTGAAGTTTTTTCTGAAATCAGTGAAGGTATTTTAAATCTGGCTTGCAACTCCAACAAAATGCATATATTTGTCACCAAATGTGTTTCATTTTATTGAAATAAAATAACAACAGTATTCTTAATGAAACACATATACCATTTGGCTTGTTTTCTCCATTTAAAAACAGTTCATTACAAAAGATGTTGATGTTAGTATGTAAGATGTTTGCTCGCACAGGGGAGAAATGCAGAAGCCTTTTTTTGTCAACCTACACCTTTACTTCCACTTGAGATCTCAAAATTTGTCAGGGAAAAATGCAAAAACTTGTCTGGAAATCAGGGAAATATCAGAAATTTCATTAGGGGAAACTTGAGGCAACCCTGGTTTGTTTTTACAATGCTAGCTTGTGTGCTGGCATATTAGAAGAAGATACTGGAGTAATTTTCTGGAACTGTTTATTGTTTATTTCTATTTACACGTCAAGTTCCATAGAACCAAATTGAGGAGCAAATCTCCAAGCTTATGGAATGTGTCAGTACATGAAAATAAAACATAAATGTAATAACAGATAAAAATAAAATGTTTATGAACCCAAAAGAAGTCAAGCCATAAGTATAAGTAAATGCAATCAACAATATAACATAAGAATCAACTTAATTTTTCAAGGAACTTCTCAACAGAATAGAAGGAGTGACCCATGAGGAAACCCTTCAGTTTTGATTTGAAAGCACCTGGATTACTGCTAAGATGTTTGAAGTCTTCTGGTAGCTTATTGAAAATGGATGCAGCAATATACTGCACACCTTTCTGCACAAGAGTTCAGGAAGTCCGATCCAAATGCAGGTTGGATTTCCGGCGAGTATTAACTGAGTGAAAGCTGCTTATTCTTGGGAATAAGCTGATATTGTTAACAAGAAATGACAATAAAGACTCTATATATTGAGAGGCCAGAGTCATAACACCCAGACTAGTGAACAGGGATCAACAAGAGGTTCACAAACTTACACCACTTATTGCTGAACCGCCTGTTTCAGAGCCAAAAATATCCTTTTAGAATGGAATGAGTTACCCCAAAATGTAATACCATACGGCATAAGCAAATGAAAATAAGCAAAGTAGACTAATTTTTGTGTTGAACGATCACTTACTTCAGATACCATTCAAATAGTAAAAATGGCAGCATTAAGTCTTTGAACAAGATCCTGAATGTGGGCTTTCCACAATAGTTTACTATCTATCTGAACACCTAGAAATTAGAACTGTTCAGTTTCACTAATCATATGCCCATTCTGTGAAATTAAAACAACGAGTTTTGTTGAATTTTGTGTTAGAAACTATAAAAACTGAGTCTTACTGTGATTTAGCCATGAGCTAATGTCATAAATTGCACTATTTGAAACCAAGCCAGTGTTGCACACAATATCCTTTAAAACCAAACTAGTGTCATCAGCAAACAGAAATATTTTAGAGTTGCCCTTAATACTATAGGGCATATCATTTATATAAATAAGGAACAGAAGTGGCCCCAACACTGATCCCTGTGACCCCCCCCCCCCCCATTTGACCATACCCCACTCAGACCCCTCATCACAGCCATTCTCAACATTGTGAATAATGGCCTTTTGCTGTCTGTTGTTAAAGTAAGAGGCGAACCAATTGTGAGCTACTCCCCGTATTCTGTAATGGTCCAACTTCTGGAGCAATATTTTGTGATCAATGCAATCAAACGCCTTAGTTACATCAAAAAAATATGTCTAGTGTTAAAAACCTTTCATTTAACCCATCCAGTACCTCACAGAGAAAAGAGAATATAGCATTTTCGGTTGTTAAATTACTTCTAAAGCTGAACTGTACATTTGATAGCAAATTGTGTGATATACACAGCCTTTTCAATAACTTTAGCAAACACTGATGGCATAGAAATAGGTATATAATTGTCTACATTGTGACTTTCTCCATTTTTATAAAGTGGCTTTACTACTGAGTACTCTGATCATTCAGGTAACTGATAATTCCTAAAAGAAAAATATGGCTAAGTACAGGGCTAACATGTGTAGCACAGTACTTCAATATTCTACTAGGCACTCCATCATATATCTCCATGAGAGTCCTTAGTCTTTAGTGATTTAATTATTGACCCAATCTCCCCCTTGTCTGTATCACAGAGGGGTGTTTCAGACATCAATCTTCGAAAGGCATTTGCCAACAGAGTTATATGATGCCCTGTAGAAACAAAATTTTTATCTAATTCACCAGCAATGCTCAGAAAATGATTGTTAAATATTGTACATATACCTGATTTATCAGTAAAAGAAATATTTTTACTACGAACTGACTTTATATGTCAACCTTGTGCTGCTGACCAGATACTTCCATCACAACTGACCATATGGTTTTAATTTTATCCTGTAAATTAGCTATCCTATTTGTGTACCACATACCCTTTGCCTTCCAAATAACATTTTTCAGTACCTGACAATACTGTTTGTAATGGGCTACTGTAGCTTGATTCTAGCTACTTCTAACATTTTGATATAAATCCTGTTTTGTTCTACATGATATCCTTATCCCATTTGTCAGCCACCCAGGCTACATTTTACTGATAGTGCGCCATTTAGAACATTCTAATGGAAAGCAGCTCTCAAAGAGCAAGAGAAATGTGTTAAGGAAAACATTATATTTGTCATCTATGTTATCGGCACTATAAACATACTGCCACTCTTGTTCCTTGATGAGGTATTGGTTCCTTGATGGATATTGGATGTACATCATAACCCTTTCCCCACATCCTCTCTCTCTCTCTCTCTCTCTCTCTCTCTCTCTCTGCCCATCTATCACTGCCTTTGCCCTTTCAGTGTCTATTTCATACCCCCTCCCTCCCCCTTGCCTGTTCCCTTACCCTTCTCTCTAACATTGATCCTTGTTTATTGTTACTTCAAATGAAAGCTTGATTGGGAATTGCAGTCACTTAAAATGAATGGGTAGATCAGTTGGTTTCACAGATATGCTGGCTATGACAGAGACCTGTCCAGCTGCTGGATCTGTGAGGATAGTTGTCTCAATGACAGTATTTCAGATAGTTTTAATCTGTGAATGGGTAGGATTACAAAGTTTCAAATAATACAAACTCTGTAATAGTACTATAATCATAAGCCAATAAGCCGTAAATACAAATTGTCATGTAAAAAAAAAATGTACAGCCTATGTGCATCTGTTTGTGTATTACTGTATCATGTAAAATTTTGATGCAAATTGGTCAAAAACTTTTCAAGATATTTGGTATAACATTTATATGACACTCCAAAAGGTATATAAAAACATGTGCATATTCAAACGCAATGTAGTGTCCAAATTTGTCAGGTCAGAACTTAATAAGGTTTAAAGGTGATATGAAGCTTAGCAATTTTCTTTAGCTGTTCAGAAATGGGATATTGTGCTCTTCACAAAATGAAAAAAGCAGTATCCTATGAGTGCAATATCGCTGAGACACAACTGAAATCAGTCAACTAGCACTTATATGTGGGTGTAACAGTTTGTAGGAATATGACAAGAGTGATCACACAGGCTGAGTTGTAAGTAAAGCAGGTGGGGGAATTCAGTTTAGTGGTACAATACTAGAAAAATGCAGTCAGTCTATAAAGCAGATTGCTCACAAAGTACTTGTGTGACCCCTCCTAGAATGTTGTTCAAGTGGGTGACATGTATGAAATAGATCCAACAAGGGATATTGAAAATATACCAATAAAGGCAGCCTGAATGATTACAAGTTTGTTTGTCCCATGGGAGAGCATCACAGAGATGCTGGAAAATCTGAAGACAGACTGGAAAATCTGAAGACAGATGCAAACTATCCCATGAAAGCGTACATAAAATTTTTTAAATAACAGATTCAAGTGAGGGACCTAAGAATATACTACAATGCCATACATATTGCTCTCATAGGGCTCACAAAGATGAGATTAGTCTAGTTATGGTGCACACTTAGGTGTTTAAGCAACCATCCTTCCCTTGCTCCATACATGAATGGAATGGGAAGAAGTCCTGATAACTGGTACAGTTGGAAGTCCTCTCTGGCATACACTTTACTGGGGTTTACCCAGGGTAGACGTAAATGTTTTATTCTATGGTGTCCTTTTACACTCAACATGACTCCCATTGTGCTCGCTTTTCTCTACATTCAGCATTGCTTTATTTAATACAGATCACTTGTAGACTCTTAGTGTGTACCTTTCACTCTGCACCATAGTGAATGTTTAATGAAATTTCTTAACTGATCAATCGGGGAACCAGTAAACTTTGTCTTAGTTTTTTTCTCTTCTTATAGCATATACCACTTTTTAGGGCATTGTAGCTTCAGTTCCTGAGAGAAACTCGTAATGCTTGAAACGTAACAGCTTTTGGAAATTTGTAATGCTTGTAATGTAACAGTTCTTGAAATTAAAAAGTAGATTAATTTCAATTTAAGTCCATGTTTCACCAGTCAGAACACAGACTCTTTGTGAGTATTATTCTCAGGCACATACGAATTAGTTGCTGTTTGGAAGCTGCTGCGAATAGGTGTGTTCTGCGAATTACAGAGACTCACATACCAGAGATACTAAAGGCACCTCAAGTACTGTCCTCTCCTGTGGATACTGCCTCCTCTCCAAGAATAAGTTATCTGTTTCTACTCAACAATTACACTGAGTAATGAGTCAGTGGTAGGTACACAGGGTAGACAGAGATCAGTCCAAACTGAAGGGTACGATGTTCATCCACCTTCCCAACTGAGGCTGAAACTGAGCCAGTGCAGCAACTTCACCTGTAGGGAAGACTGCCATGCCCTGTGTTTAGTGGAAATAAATGGTAAAGGGTACAGATCTGTTAATAATCAGCAGCTCAAATGTATGGCAAATAATGGTAACCCTTAGAGAAGGATAAGAAGTATCACCTTATGCACTCAGTGTGTATACATGGAGGAGTATTCAGCATTTGAAGAAACTGTTCCAGTGGACACTGAGAGACGAGTGTGCAACCAAACTGCAGATTCTGGCACGCTTTGGAATAAATGATGCCTGCCATCTGGGCTTTGAGGTCATGCTTGTGGATCATTCCAGTGATTGACAGAGAAGGTTAAAAGATTAACCTTGATCACAGAATTTCAATGAATTCCATAGTCCAGATCACAGGGCCCTGTGTTTGAATCAAGTGAAAGGCTTGAAGAATGTTGGAATGCCAAAGAAAAAGAAACAAGTGTCAGAACATGTAAGCACTGATTAAGACTTTTACTTTTAAAAATTTATATCTCTCTAAAGGAAAGATTGACAGCACCCTTTTCTCTTCTTTTCACTTAAGTTCTTTAAAATGCTAATGCTGAAACAAAATTACAGACACTGCACTTCATTCTATCAACTAACCAGATCTCTTTTTCAGAACATGGAACAATAAGTCGAAACATTCCTAGTGTGGTTCAACCAACTATTGTCAGTCTAGTTTAAACACAAAGCAGTGACTGACTTAGCTGCAACACAATGTTAATTTTCTTTATTGGGAAACAAGTGTGGGCTATGTACATTGTCTCATCGTATTCTATGCCCATTTTTCACAGCCTCTGTTGCATCCACATTAGTTTTCCAGGTACTCAGTCCTACACTATGCCGTACTGGGTGACGGTTCAGATATTTTCTGCCAGACAGTAATACAAAACGTATAATTACAGGAATTTTCCTAATTGTCCTCCTTTCTCTGTCACTCAGTAATGGATCAACCTTTTAAATACTCTCTTTTGTTTTATATTAATATTTTATATGGAATAAAAGAAGCAGAAATAACTGGGCCATTGTAAGCGTTTGGGAATGAGAAAAGTCTGATGGGAAGAGAGGGTATATAATTTTAATTGGATAATGGATACATTCAAAAACAAGTGCAGACATAATTGTTGTTTTGGGAGATAAATCCTTAGCTGCAGTTCTCTGTTTCTGTGAAGGAGATCATTCCAAAGCCAGATTCCACTAGTGAAAAGTATTTAAAGAAGAATGCTGTGTGTTAGAGTGGGATGGAAATGACTGTGCTCAGGTAGAAATGTTCTTGGTGTATTGTGCAGATAAAATAGTGCCTGTCTGCACATACCCAGAATATATTGCAAAAATGATGTACATCTCAGATGAATCTTAAGCTGACATTCATCACCAAGTCTGAGGTCTAAGTATCAGGTGTTTTCTTGAGGAAAACATTCCTATTATCAACAATTGGAAGTACAAGGCTTCGTACAAGTTTCTTTATGAAGGTCACAGGGAAGAGCTTTTTGTATTTTGATAGGGCATGGAGGGATGCTGATGCCTCCTTTGTTTCTTTCAGTAACATAGCTGGTGACTTTCTCATACACCTACAACTCTAGTGACTTCACTCTACATTGGACATTAAGATCTAATCTTCTTTCCTCCAGTGTCATGTCCTCAGCCATAATAGGCAGTTACCCGCACGGCAAGTTATGATGTCTCTGAAGAACAACTGGTCCAAATTGTGAGATTCACATTCCCTACACTCCAATTGGGATTTCATCTCTACTTGACTTATGCCCAGCCCTTAGTTGACCTAATAAGATGAGCATAAGGGAAAAGTTATTTGAGCTTAAATGGGTGAAATTCTATTGTGTCTTCTGTTTAAACTTAAATTCTTGCAATGAAAATATGCCTGAAACTTAGCTAAATAAAGCTTTTACTTTCACAAATACTTGAGTCTTGGGTGATATTCTCTACTTGTGGATTACTATTTGCCTGAGTGTCCACATAAATTTATCCAGGAGTGGGGAGCAAGACTAAAACTGTCATTTGTGACATAGATGAGTGGGTGGTTTACAATATGTGTCATGCCACAAGAACTACATTTTCTAGGTGACAGAAAATTTATTATGTCCCAGACAGGGCCATACGGAGGCCATACTGAGACGGTCCTGCAGCCCTGGCAGAATATTCAAAGCTGCACCCCACCACACTCCTATAAAAGTACCCTTCTGGGTCAGCACTCCAACCATCAACTGTCAACTGTCAACTGAGTTGACAGTTGATGGTTGGAGTGCTGACACGTGAGTTTCAGATTATCTGCGAATCCAGTAAGGCTGGCAACTGATGGGTTATGCTTGGGGATCGTATCCACCTATACCGCATCAAAACAGCCTGAAGATGACGCAATGAAGCATCAAAACTGGTAGTGACAAAATAAAATAAAATCATAAGAACGGCTGTAGGTATTTTTATTTTTTGTCAAGATAGTAAACAGCTGTCGTCCCAAAGACATCCTGCTAAAAAGATGGACATACAAAAGAACAATATTTTCTGAATCTGTATCGACTATTTGTCGATAAATCATTTTCTCTGAAAGTAAATCATAATATTCAAACACCATATGTGTCCCAAAATCCTCCCATAAATCGACATTAGTGATATGCATCTGTAATTCAGCAGATCACTCCTATTTACTTTCTTGGGTACCATGTGGCCTGTGCTACTTGCCAGTCTTCAGGTGTGGATATTTTGACAAGTGAGCAGTTCAATATAATTGCTCAGTATTGAGTTATTATATTAGCATACTCTGAAAGGAACCTGATAGGTATACAACCTCAGCCAGAGGCCCTGCTTTTATTAAGTGATTTAAGCTACTTCACTACACCAAGGATATCTTTTTCTAAGTTACTCCTGTTGGCAGTAGTCCTTGATTTGAAATGTGGAAAACATATTTCATCAGCAAATGAATTCCAGAAAACTATGTTCAGTAATTTTGGTGGCACTGTCACCAGTATTATTGTGCAGTGAAAGTATTGACTGCTCTTGCCATTGTTGCACTTCACACATGACCAGAACCTCTTTAGGTTTTCTGCCAGATTTCGAGATGGAGTTCTGTTGTGCATCAAAGTTTACACCAAATTTCGAGCTTCTGTAAAACTTTCCCAATCTTGAGGATTTTGGGTTCTTTTAAAACTGACATGCTATTTTTGTTGCTTCTGCAACTGTGTTTCTGAGCTGTTTTGTGTACCATGGTGGTCAGTTCTGTCCACTGTTAATTTATTTGGTATAAATATCTCCATTTCTGTCGATACTATTTCTTTGAATTTAAGCTGTATATGATCTACACTTTCATAGTTAGTATGGAAGAAATGCAGTCTGACTCATAGGAAGGTGTCAAGCAAAATTTTATTTGGACTTTTAAGCAGATATATTTAATGTTTCTATTTTTGATGGGTTTGGGTGTTACAATACTCAGTCTCGTCACAAGGACCTTGTGGTCACTAATCCCCGTATTCATCATAATGATCCCTATTTGTGTAGGGTTATTTGTTTTTAGAGGTCAAGTACATTTTTGTAACCATTTGCACTTTGAGTGGGCAACTGTAATAAATGTTCAAAATAATTTTGAGATAAAGCATGCCTAGCATCAATTTTAAACATACAAATTCACCACCATATGAAGGTAGATTCAAGTCATCACCAAGTTTAATTGTATGAGTGGGGTACCTATTTGAAATAAGACTAAATACTTCTTTGAACTATTCAGCTATTGTATCATCTGAGTTGAGAGGTTGGTAAGAGGAGTAAATTATTAATTTATTCCAGTTGTTAAGTATAGCTTCTACCCATACTACATAACTCACAGGAACCATCTACTTCAATTTCACTTACAAGATAAACTACTTCTGACAGCAATAACACTCCACCACAACTGTACTTAATCTATCCTTTCTGAATACGGTTAGGTCCTTCATAAAAATTTCACCTGAACTTATTTTTGGCTTGAGCTAGCTTTCCTTACCTATAAATATTTGAGTTTCAATGCTTTCTATTAGCGCTTAGAGCTCTGGTTCTTTCCCAATACAGCTACGACAATTTACAACTATAATACCAATTGTTGCTGCTTCTACCTTTGTACTGTGTTTTCCATGTGTGCTTTTAGACTGACAACATATTTGTAGTTTCTTGGGACCCTCTAACTTAAAAAATTGCCCAGTCCTCTCCACACAGCCCCCACTACTCATGTAGCATCATCCTGTGTGCAGTGGACCCCCTGACCTACTAAGCAGAATTCAGACAGCCACCACCCTATGACACAAATTGAGGAATTTGCAGCCTACTTGCTTGCAGAATCATCTGAGCTTCTGATTCAGACCATTCACTCAGACCTGTAGCAAAGGACCACAGTCAGTTTTTTTCGATGATGCAGCAGAAGCAAGACTGGCAGTCTTTACAACTTCAGCTCTCTGCTCAAAACCAGAGAGATTCTCATCTGATCACTGGTACTGACATGAGCCACAATCTGCAGTTGTCTGCACCCTGTGTTCTTTGTGGTATCCAGAAGCACCTGTTCTACATCTGGAATGACTCCTCCTGGTATGCACACAGAGTGCACACTGAGTCCTTCTCTCCTTAGCATCCGTATCCCAAAAGGATCGCATTATGTGCCCAAAGTTGGTGCTCCACCCGTAACCCCCTCCCCTTTGAGAATGCCCAGAACTTGTAGGCCAAGAGGCACCCTCTGGAACAGGATGAGAGACTCCATCTAGCTCAGGGTATTTTTCAGCTACTGATAACATCTGAAGCCTATTTGTCATATAAATTGAGGGGTCCCCCAATTTGCCTCTCAAGAAGTTTATCACAGCCTGTCACACCTTGCCTTGAAACTATTTCCTACTCAACCATGGGTGAGGGGTCAGCCTCAGTGTGAGCATCACCTGGGGTGACCAAAATAATGGACCAATCAGGGGACACGAGTGCCTTGCTTGATGTCTCATGGAACCCCACGTGCAGCCTCCCACAGTGATGCCAATTGGCAATGGCCTGAAGCCGGAGCCATGAGTGAAGGGTTAACAACATAACTCACGTCTAAACACAGCAATCACAGATCCCATCCATGCTAAAGATACTGGAAATATACTCTAGACAGTTAATAAAACATGGAACTGTGCCTGATAAATACACACACAAGCATGAAGAATAGATGATTAAACTAGAGAGCACAGAGAAAATTTAAAATAAGTCACTTCTCATTATGAGAACCTTCGTCAACTCTCAGAATGAAACAGCGTACTTTGATGTGCTGTTGCGGTAACAAAAGCTGCCACTCAACTGAGAGCAGAATTGTACCTGATAAATACACAAACAGGCACAAAATATGAGAGATTTGACTAAAGAGCACAGAGGAAATTTAAAATATGTCACTTTTAATTAGAAGCTGTGTCATATTACAGATTGAGATGGTGCACCTTGGTGTGCTGCTGTAATGATGAAAGCTGCCACTCATCTGTTGTGCAAACTTTGCTGTTTCAAGTGCATACCAGTGGAATTTGAATGAACATTTTATATACAGAGAACTGTGATTTGCTTTGGACAAAACTTTGTTTAGAAGTGTGAAAGTCAAGCTTGCAATCTTTCATTTTCAGTGGAATAATAAACTGACAGCTATATATCTGAATACATAATTAAGCTGCTGTCATTGTTAAAGAGCAGCGTTTGTGTCTCTCCAGTTTGAAACAATTAGGTTTTATAGTGAATGTTTTGATGGTTAAGAACAAGCCAAAGTAGCAATAAAAATTTGTTTCAGTTTTGCTGATTACTCCAGTTCAGGGATATTCAAGAACAGCAGAATATTGGCACCATAGATCCAACTCAATGTTAAATCAAAAGCCTTCTGGGTACATGGCATGTGATGTTACACAACAGGTACCTAGTGCTGAGAGAGAGAGAGAGAGAGAGAGAGAGAGAGAGAGAGAGAGAGAGAGAGAGAGAGACCACCCAGCATGGGACCAACGTCGCTACTGTATGGCAGCCATGTTTCTGCCAAACTGCTGTGGTACGTACAAGCGTTTAATAGCCAAGTTCAAACTCTGCTGCTGTATCTCTTGCACTGAGGCAAAAACATAATATGAAATTGTGAAAAACAGGCTAGTAAATGTGTTTTGAAATATTGTATGCTCACTGGACAAATAATACATCTTCCTGGCACAGCTTATGCTACAGTACATGGAGCTCATTATGGATGATTAAGTTGTTTATGCAGCTATGTACTTCAGCTTCGAAGCTTGCTCAGCAGCCAAATCACTAAAATAACAAGCACATGTACTACAAATTTAGGTGCTTTAAGACATTTTTTATCAAGTGCAAGAAGTTTTGGGGTAAGGCTTGGACACATTTTGTATATCAAACACTTTATTTGCATATGGCAAGACAGAGAGCAACACTCAAGCAACAAGCACCAGTCCAAACTCCAAAGAAGATAAACACAGTCATTGATATATCACACAGTACTGACTGTCATTATTGAATTATTGTTAATTTATTAATACCTTTGACATATTTAAAGTTGTACTGGCCACAAAGTTAAATGTGAGACACACATTACATTAAATAAGAAAAACTCCACAATAAATACTAATGTCTCAATTTAGACAGTAAACATGAGTGTGTGTGCTATGTCATGAGACTACAAACTTTGTAGTCTAAAGTATTATCAAGGCAATTTGTTTAGCAAAATACCTTCAAGCAGATGCTTATTTACAGTAAACAGTGCGCCACCAACCAATTACAAATGCGAAAAAAGAATAAGTGCTCACAATTTACCTTTGCCAACAGTAAACAGTAACAACCAAACTGAAACAAAGCCTAGTGTTCTGGATCATGATAAAACTGAGACTGAAACTTAATGTTACCAACAAGGACAGGGAGATATATCATTCATAAAGGATGGTGCTTGTACGCACACAAATTAAGACAATGTAGTCCATCAAAAAAGTCAGTACGTTTCCATACTTGTTGGGACGAATGATGTTTACAGAAACAAACTAATACAGTCATGTAAAACTCTGAAGGACAGTGTGTGTAAAGTGGAGAGGCAAACATATATCATGATAGGTGTTCCTCACAGTAGTAAACTCACAGATTCTAGTAAATAAAAATTCAAAATGCTGCACTTTCTCTATGGAAAGATCTGCTGGTCATCTGCAGTTGCATTTTCCCTGAGTATTACTCAGCACAATGTCTCCATCTCTCTGAGTGGGAATTTACTGCTGACGTCCACTAACTTCTTCTTCCCTCATTCTGTGGAGAAATGAGCATTTGAAATGCACTAGTATTACTGCTGAAACTCTCTGGCAGATTAAACTGGTTTTAATCTGTGAGGAAGTATCATTTCAGAGCACACTCTACTGCAGATCGAAAATTCATTCTGGATTATTATTAATGTATAAAAGTCATTTTACATGTATGCATCAAATTTTGTTTTGTGTGATCCATAAGTGAAAAAAATGATGTTGTTTTCATTGGAAAATTGTTGTAGGCCTATTTGTTTATTGTAATTTCTACTGGACAAAAGCATAGAATTTAAATAGAAGAAAAGAAAGTGTAGTAAAGTAGTTTACAACCTGAAACACTTCCGTAAGGAAGCTTCTATGCTACTCATTCAGCTACAAGCACCTACTTTTGTACAGAGAATTGTTTTGTATATAGAACTTGGAAAACCATCTCATTTTTAGAGGCAACTTTATTGAGTTTTCTTTTTTAAAATTGTATTGCACTGTTTAGGAAACTGATGTCTGGACACAACATTTGAAATTCTATAAATATAGAAAACTGAAAAGGCCCAGTCCACAAGGATCCCTAGTCAGATAAAATCTCATATATGTACTCACAGGCATAAAATTTATACAACTTAAGAGGACAAGTCACTCTCTCACTATTCTTCATATTCAAGGCTACAATTTAATGTTGATTTTTTATTTAGGACATCGTGTTTGTGAGACAACAGCAAGTTATCAGCATGAGCAGGCAGTGATGGAAGTTTTTACATTGTTAATGCAAGCGTGATCTTTACGGTGACTCTCCTTCGAATAGTATTTTTCTGGAGAGGAGAACAAGCAGGTAATTTGGTCATTTTACAGTAAATCTTTTGGTGAATGTTTGGGGCTTGATAGCCACATGCATCTGTTAGGGAAAGGAACATCTCAAAGCACTTAATGGGACAGAATGCTGGGGCCAAGAAGCTGTCTTGCTGTGTGCAGACAATGCAAACAATGCATTCAGTCAACATGGAGGAAAAATGGCCTACCTGGACCTACCTGTTAGGTGCCTCTTGCTGCAGCAGAGGCTGGGGGTGTGAAAGAAGTCTAGGTCATCCAGCCAACGCTTTATGACAGCATCACAAAAGGCCTTTGTGAACATGGATGGTGGCCATAAAAGTCTGAGAGTCTCCACATTCAATGTGGACAGGATGCTATTGAGGGAGTAGTCAGTTGGTGTCATCCCATGGCTTGCAGAGGTTTTTGGGAAGCCTCAGGCCTCCAAAACAATTTTAGAAGGGACATAACATGAATGGTGGCTCTAAAACGATCTATGTTGGGACACAAAAGCTCTTCTCTCAGTTTAGTCGGAGTCCGTGGTTGGATACATCATAAGGTTCAGCCCCCCCCCCCCCCCCCCCCCGCCCAATAATGATCTCCAACATAAATGTGCTGTTTATTTTAGAGCTTTTTGGAAACACAGAATAACATGCTGCCTAAAGTGGTCATGGGAAAAAAAAGCATGGGAGCACAATGTCTCCATCTCTCTGTGTGGGAATTTGCAAGTAAGGGATTGGCCGCTTCTCCTGAAAAGAAGAGAATATTGTTAACATGGATTTGGATTCACTGATGAGTAGAGCTGATGAGTTAGAGGGGAGACATGGAGCTCATGGAGTCTTGTGATTGGCATGAAACCTTTGTGGGGGGCAGTTGGGTGAGTGCATTTAGGATTTTACCGAGGTTTGATGGAAAATGAGGAGAGGTGATACTTGGTCTTCTGATTCACACAGCTGTCTGGAGTGGACCTTCTGGAGAGGAAACTGGTCTTGACTTCTTTTGTAATTGAGGTGCACTGGGTCACTTGTCCTGAGAGTGACTCTGCACTAACACTGGGCTTAATTGCGGAGCCTGTGGTGACAGCTTAGCTGTCCCAACAGATTTGACCTCTGTCATCTTGGACAACTCACTGTGCTGAGGGCAATCTCAATTAGGGAGTATTGTGACGAATACAGAGATTAGTGACCACAAGGCAATTGCTGCTAGGCTGAATACCGTAACACCTACAACCATCAAAAAGAAAGCAAAGTATATCCATTTAAAAAAGCTGATAAAAATTCTCTTAATGGCATTTTAAGAGACAGTCTTCCACTCCTTCTGGTCTGATCATGTAAGTGTTGGAAAGATGTGGAAATATTTCAAAGGGATAGTATCAATGACAGTTGAGATATATGTATACCACATAAATTAATTAGTGATGGTACAGATCCCCCATAGTACACAGAGTGGGTCACATCGCTGTTGCAGAAACAACGAAAAAAGCATGCCAATTTAAAAGAACGAAAATCCCCAAGATTGTCAAAGTGTTGCAGGAGTTCGAAATATAGCGTGTACCTCAGTGCGAGATGCTTTTAATCATTTTCACAACGAAATCTCGGAATCTGGCAGGAAACCCAAAGAGATTCTGGTCATACATAAAGCACACCAGTGGCAAGTCGCAATCAATACCTTCACTGTGCCATAACAACGATGAAGTCACTGATGACAGTGCCACTAAAGCAGAGTTATTAAACACTGTTTTCTGAAACTCCTTCACCAAAGAAGACGAAGTAAATATTCCTGAATACCAGTCAAGAGCAACTGCCAAGATGGGAAACATAGAAGTAGACATCCGCAGTGTGGCAAAGCAGCTTAAATCACTTAATAAAGGCAAGGCCTCCGGTCCAGATTGTATACCAGTCTGGTTCCTTTCAGAGTATGCTGATACAATTGCTCCATATTTACCAATTATATACAGCCGCTCGCTCACAGAAAGATCCGTACCTAAAGACTGGAAAATTGCTCAAGTAGCACAAATACCCAAAAAGGGAAGTAGGAGTAATCCGATAAATTACAGTCCCATATTACCAATGTCGATTTGCAGTAGGGTTTTGGAACATATAGGTACTGTGTTCAAACATTATGAAGTACCTGGAAGAGAACGATTTATTGACACATACATAGTAAGCACGGATTCAGAAAATATTGTTCTTGTGAAACACAACTAGCTCTTTATACTCATGAAGTAATGAGTGCTGTTGACAGACAATGTCAAATTGATTGCATATTTTTAGATTTCCAGAAGACTTTCGATACCGTTCCTCAAAAACGTCTTCTAACACCAAACTGCATGCCTGTCAAATACCACCTCAGTTGTGTGACTGGATTCATGATTTCCTGTCAGAAAGGTCACAGTTCGTAGTAATAGAGGGAAAGTCATCGAGTAAAACAGATGGAATATCTGGCGTTCCCCAAGGATGTGTTGTAGGCTCTCTATTGTTCCTGATCTATACTAACGACATAGGAGACAATATGAGAAGCCCTATTAGATTGTTTGCAGATGATGCTGTCATTTATCGTCTTGTAAAGTCATCAGATGACCAAAACGAATTGCAAAATGATTTAGATAAAATATCTGTATGGTGCGAGAAGTGGCAATTGACCCCGAATAAAGAAAATTCTGAAGTTATTCACATGAGTACTAAAAGAAATCCGCTAGATTTCGATCACGTGATGAGTCACACAAATCTGAAGGCTGTAAACTCAACTAAATACTTTGGGATTACAATTACAAATAACCTAAACTGGAATGATGACATAGATAATGTTGTGGGTAGAGCAAACCAAAGACTGCAATTCATTGGCCAAACACGTAGAAAGTGCAACAGCTCTACTAAAGAGAGTGCTTATACCACGCTTGTCCGCCCGATTCTGGAGTATTGATGTGCGGTGTGGGATCAGCATCAGGTGGGACTGACGGATGACATCAGTAAAGTTCAAAGAAGGGCAGCTCGTTTTGTATTATCGCAAAATAGGGGAGATAGTGCCACAGACATGATACATGAATTGGAGCGGCAATCATTAAAACAAAGGCGTTTTTCGTTGCGATGGAATCTTCTCATGAAATTTCAATCATCAGTTTACTCTTCCGACTGCGAAAACATTCTGTTGGCACCCACATACGTATGAAGAAATGATCATCACGATAAAATAAGAGAAATCAGAGCTCGGACAAAAAATTTAAGTCCTCGTTTTTCCCGCGCGCCATTGAAGAGTGAAACGGTAGAGAGACAGCTTGAAGGTGGTTCATTGAACCCTCTGTCAGGCACTTTATCGTGAGTAGCAGAGTAATCACGTAGATGTAGATATAGATTTGTGACGGGTCTGCTACTTCGACGTATGATCTCTTGTGTGTACTGCCGTGTAACTGAGTCACATTGGTCAATGATATGACCGGCAGACGGGAGTGTCACTCACTGGAATTTGCTGAGATTTCAGGACTCTGTTAGAGGGTAATTGGAATCCACCTAACAGATCGCTAGCCATGACTTTGCATATTTCGTGCCCGTGATAGGGAGATACAGGTGCTCCACATCGCTGTTCTGCAGAATCTTGAATCACAACCAACAACTGAGGAAGTGCCACACTTCGAGAAAAGGGATATTGTATTGCTGGTCCAGCTTGTTAGGGCAAACGAGATCACAATCTTGCCACTCGTTTTCAGCTGCATTAACCTAGTATAACTTCTGAGTAGAATAAATCCATCAAGGTCTATTCAGTGTTAGATAATTTCAGACTGCGTTATCCATATTTTTGAGCCAGAGCAAATAGTTCAGACAGTCAAACGTTAGTCTTTGCCAACCAAACACCACACTGGGTTGTTAAGGCACGTCCGCACGCAACGATCTGTCTGCGCAAATGTCTGTGCACATCACATCTGCGCAGACAGATCGTTGCGTGCGGACAGGAGATTTGCACCGACATGAGGTGTGTGCAAACCTGGAAGTTGGAGTTGGAGGTTTGAGCGAATCGTCTCAAACCTTTGCGTTCAAACCACATCTACACAGACAAGTTGGAGCGTGTGGACAGGAGATCGCCGCAAATCTGGCGCTAAACAGCTGCTTGTTCAGTCTAGTGTTTGTCTTTGTGCGCACGGAGCATTAAAAAGGCTGACGCTCGTCAGTGTTCTAGACAGTTTATCAGTGCATTCATTGAACTTTATAGAAATGACACATGTTTGTGGAAGATTAAAAGCAAAGAGTACAGTGACAGGAACAAAAAGACAGCTGCATACAATGCATTAATTGAAAAATTACGAGAAGTTGGCGCACCGGCGATCTGAGAAACGGTAATAATAAAAATCGTTGTGGACTGTTTACTGTAAATAATCATCGTCATCATCATCATCATCATCATCATCAACCAATTCAATCATTAGATGATGTGGCCTCTTCGAGTTGTGGATTCAGGTAGGCTTTCAGAAGTCTTCTCCAAGTGGGACGGTCTTGGGCAGTTCTCTGCCAGGTGTTACCAGCGATGATGTCTTTGTCCCATCTGTCTGGTGGTCTTCCTCTAGGCCTCCGGTGCTCTCTCGGACTCCACTCCAGTACTAGCTTCGTCCATCTGTTGTCTTTTCTTCTTGCAACGTGGCCAGCCCACTGCCATTTCAAGGAACCTACTCTCTCTAAGATGTCATTAACCTTCGTCACAGACCGGATGTCATCTGCCCTTTTCATGTCCTTTCTTGTATAGCCCAGCATTGATCTCTCCATGGCTCTCTGTGCTGTCCTAAGTTTCCCTTTTGTGAATGAGTTCAGTGTCCATGTCTCGCAGCCATACGTCATTGCAGGAAGAATGCATTGATCAAATACTGCTTTCTTCAGATTTACTGGCATTTTTGATCTGAATACTTTTGAATTCTTCCCAAATGCTTGCCAGCCAAGCTTGATGCGTCGATAGATTTCTGGCCTTATGTCTCCCTTCATATTTATAATCTGGCCAAGGTAGACATATTCACTGATCTCTTCTAGTAGACTGTCCTTGACTTTCAAATCTCCAGCTGGGACCCATATCTGGTGTTGCAGTGGATGAAATATACCAGCCAAGTTTGTGGTATTTTGTGATTCAAATACGTCTAAAACAGCAAAAATATTGTGATTCTTCATCAGCAAAAATATTATTTGTAACTTGACAGAATTAATGTACTTGACTTGCCTTCATGAACTCATCCTTCAGGACAGCGTAAATAGCTTCACTTGTTTTGGGTATAATTTCCCTCAATGCTTGTTTAGAAATTGCAGTTGAAAATTTGAAGTCCTTATAGTTCCTTCCTGTTGTCAGGAATCTTAATGTCACCGTCAGCCGTTCATGGAGAGAAATTGCTCTTCTCATTCAAGTATTATTTCGTATAATATGAGAGGTTACGAGCGTTAAGAGACAATTATAAGTTTCGACATCCATAATTACGCCAGTAGTTAGGGTGGCCCTGCAACTCCCGCAGTAAATGTACGTGCGAAAAATGCTTTCGCTTTAGCAGCCACTATGTATACCATTTTGACCGCTCTCTCTGTTTTCTGCGTTTTGTCGGAATATTTTTTGCAACTTGCGGACACAGACCCCAACACAATTTCTTCAATTCCTAAATTTCAAAATAAGTTAATTAAACGTCTGACTTTTCGGCGAGCGTAGTCGCTTGCCACTGATATTTCTTTTCTACACCGGCAGATGGCAGGCGAGTAGTAGATTGGAGTTTGTGTCGTGCGAACACAACACATTTGCAGCGGTCTTTTGCATGTACAGACATCTGCACCGATATCTGCGCAGACAGATCGTTGTGTGTGGACCGGCCTTTAACTGTTCGTCGCATATTTGCGCTGTCATTAGATCATGTTTTATTGTTGTCATCACACTTAACATGTATTTTTGTCCAATTTTAATCAGTAAACTTGTGCCATAACTTTTATAAAAGATCAATCTGGTGTTAATATACCGGTATTAATTACTCATCAACAATTCACAAAATAATTTCATTAAACTGTTTCAGCATTCAGGTTCACTCCAATTCTGTTAACTGTGATAACCTCAAATGCAAGCTATCAACAATAAACACAAATAACGTGCAAAATCAGTTTAGTAGACGCATGGACCAAGGTAGTCAAGAGGAAGGTTTACTAGTTAAATTGATTGCTGTCAGAGCGGTAAGTTAGAGTCGCCTGTTGCCTTCGAAAACATACTGCAATTTCAGCGTAATCCTGCGCAAGATGCTGTCAGAACAGAGTGCAAACGCAATCAGAGTGGGTAACAAATCCGACAATAACTCAAATACACTGCAGTCATTTTTACAGCTGTGCAAAAGAACAACTCGCGGAGTGTGAAATCTCGCGGCACCACTAGGTGCTCGGGGGCGTGAGGTCATCAGCCAAGATCACAAAAAGCACAGGATTTAATGTCGCGTTAGAACCACACTGCAGTCCTCATGAGGTAAGCCATACCTGTGATTCAGTGATCAGCTGTCAGCCGTCATCTTTAAAAGTGATCAGCTGTCAGCCGTCATCTTTAAAAGTGTGTAGTACAAAAATTAACAACCACCTGAAGGTCACATTAACGCTGTGGTGCATGAATTTCACTACAGTGGACAACATTTAATGGTCAATTCTCTGGCGTTTTCAATCAGTCATGCGGCTAAAAATGCAAGCAGGATACAGCACCAATAGGGAGTGCCCACTGCAGTGAACTGTGTGCATTTGCGGCCTCAGGACTGATTGAAAATGCCACAGAAACTACCATTAACAACTGTCCACTGTAGTAGACACTATGCGCCACAAGGTTAAAGTGTAATGGCTCAGATAAACAGTCTTTGCATTTTCATGAGAAAATATCTAACAGTATCGATGGTGCTAATAGTAATAGTAATAGTAATAGTAATAGTGCCTCAGCGTTACAGATAGCCGTACCGTAGGTACAACCACAACGGAGGGGTATCTGTTGAGAGGCCAGACAAACGTGTGGTTCCTGAAGAGGGGCAGCAGCCTTTTCAGTAGTTGCAAGGGCAACAGTCTGGATGATTGACTGATCTGGCCTTGTAACAATAACCAAAACGGCCTTGCTGTGCTGGTACTGCGAACGGCTGAAAGCAAGGGGAAACTACGGCCGTAATTTTTCCCGAGGGCATGCAGCTTTACTTTATGATTAAATGATGATGGCGTCCTCTTGGGTAAAATATTCCGGAGGTAAAATAGTCCCCCATTCGGATCTCCGGGCGGGGACTACTCAAGAGGAAGTCGTTATCAGGAGAAAGAAAACTGGTGTTCTACGGATCGGAGCGTGGAATGTCAGATCCCTTAATCGGGCAGGTAGGTTAGAAAATTTAAAAAGGGAAATGGATAGGTTAAAGTTAGATATAGTGCGAATTAGTGAAGTTCGGTGGCAGGAGGAACAAGACTTCTGGTCAGGTGACTACAGGGTTATCAACACAAAGTCAAATAGGGGTAATGCAGGAGTAGGTTTAATAATGAATAGGAAAATAGGAATGCGGGTAAGCTACTACAAACAGCATAGTGAACGCATTATTGTGGCCAAGATAGATACGAAGGCCACACCTACTACAGTAGTACAAGTTTATATGCCAACTAGCTCTGCAGATGACGAAGAAATTGAAGAAATGTATGATGAAATAAAAGAAATTATTCAGATAGTGAAGGGAGACGAAAATTTAATAGTCATGGGTGACTGGAATTCGAGTGTAGGAAAAGGGAGAGAAGGAAACGTAGTAGATGAATATGGATTGGGGCTAAGAAATGAAAGAGGAAGCCGCCTGGTAGAATTTTGCACAGAGCACAACTTAATCATAGCTAACACTTGGTTTAAGAATCATGATAGAAGGTTGTATACATGGAAGAACCCTGGAGATACTAAAAGGTATCAGATAGATTATATAATGGTAAGACAGAGATTTAGGAACCAGGTTTTAAATTGTAAGACATTTCCAGGGGCAGATGTGGACTCTGACCACAATCTATTGGTTATGAACTGTAGACTAAAACTGAAGAAACTGCAAAAAGGTGGTAATTTAAGGAGATGGGACCTGGATAAACTGACTAAACCAGAGGTTGTACAGAGTTTCAGGGAGAGCATAAGGCAGGGCTTCACAACATACGTGCTCGTGGAGCAAGCTGTGAGCAGCAAGGCGCGAGCACGGAGCAGCGCGAGTACGCTACCCCCACTACCGGACCAGAGCGGAGAGTGGGGAGAGTCACGTGGGGTACACAACAGCTGCCGCCAGTCGATGTAAATCCGCGGCCACCTGCAGGGATATCACTCACGAATTATTACTGCGACAAATGAAACAAATAAAGGAGAATGTATACGTGCCACATAATTTTATTAGCTTAGTGTATGCCTCTACCATCTGTAGACACTGAAACTAAAGAATTCCACGACAATCCTATATTTTCAACACTTTCTTCAACACTACTTAAAATATCACCTCTGGTTGTAGTGTTCTTCATGGCTACTACATCGAGGAGCTCCTCCCTCACCTGAAGATCTCTGTTAACACCTCTAATAAATATGGCAAGCTGCGCTGTTCCAGTGATATCAACACTTTCGTCCAGAGCTAGAGAATACACCATAAAATCTTAACAGATATTTGCAAGCTGGCTCTGGACGTCGTCTGCCATGTCCTGTATGCGACGCATAATGATCATGTTAGATAATGGCACAATCCGAAACTGTTCAACTTGAGATGGACACAAATGTTCCGTTGCAACTACCAAACATTCTTTTATTAAATCGCCATCAGTTAAGGGGCGCAGGGATTTTGCTAAAAGCAAAGCAATTTTGTAACCCACTCTGAGAGTTGCCTCAGTTGATTTTTCTTCATCGTCCAGATCTTCTTCGGATAGCTTCCTTTTATGTTTATTAACTTCCTGTGCACGATCTGGTCAATCACATTTTCCACGTCCGTAGTCTTTCGCGTGGTACGACATATAATGTCGCTGCAAATTAAATTTCGTAAAAGAATTCAGCGTTTTGTGACATACTAAACATTTTGCAACACCATCTTTTTCAGTAAACAGATACAATCCCTCCCAATGGGGGTTGAACTGCGAAAGCATGGTTGGGGTTACACAACGGCGACTTCACATGATTCTTAACCAGTGAAGTGACTGTTAAGAGCTGATCGTAGTACTTTAAACGTTACACAGTCAGCGCGAATTCAATAGGCACGCTGCGGCCCTATTCAAACGTGCGCGCGCATTTCCCCTCCCTCTCCTCCCACCATACTCCGCGACCTTGCAGCTGCTCGCGAGCACGTGCCTGAGCAGACGCGAGTACTCGCGCTCAAAACCGGCCAGTTGTTAAGCCCTGGCATAAGGGAACAATTGACAGGAATGGGGGAAAGAAATACAGTAGAAGAAGAATGGGTAGCTTTGAGGGATGAAGTAGTGAAGGCAGCGGAGGATCACATAGGTAAAAAGACGAGGGCTAGTAGAAATCCTTGGGTAACAGAAGAAATATTGAATTTAATTGATGAAAGGAGAAAATATAAAAATGCAGTAAATGAAGCAGGCAAAAAGGAATACAAACGTCTCAAAAATGAGATTGACAGGAAGTGCAAAATGGCTAAGCAGGGAAGGCTAGAGGACAAATGTAAGGATGTAGAGGCTTATCTCACTAGGGGTAAGATAGATACTGCCTACAGGAAAATTAAAGAGACCTTTGGAGATAAGAGAACGACTTGTATGAATATCAAGAGCTCAGATGGAAACCCAGTTCTAAGCAAAGAAGGGAAAGCAGAAAGGTGGAAGGAGTATATAGAGGGTCTATACAAGGGCGATGTACTTGAGGACAATTTTATGGAAATGGAAGAGGATGTAGATGAAGATGACATGGGAGATATGATACTGTGTGAAGAGTTTGACAGAGCACTGAAAGACCTGAGTCGAAACAAGGCCCCCGGAGTAGACAACATTCCATTAGAACTACTGACGGCCTTGGGAGAGCCAGTCCTGACGTAACTCTACCATCTCGTGAGCAAGATGTATGAAACAGGCGAAATACCCTCAGACTTCAAGAAGAATATAATAATTCCAATCCCAAAGAAAGCAGGTGTTGACAGATGTGAAAATTACCGGACAATCAGTTTAATAAGCCACAGCTGCAAAATACTAACACGAATTCTTTACAGACGAATGGAAAAACTAGTAGAAGCCGGCCTCGGGGAAGATCAGTTTGGATTCTGTAGAAATACTGGAACACGTGAGGCAATACTGACCTTACGACTTATCTTAGAAGAAAGATTAAGGAAAGGCAAACCTACGTTTCTAGCATTTGTAGACTTAGAGAATGCTTTTGACAATGTTGACTGGAATACTCTCTTTCAAATTCTAAAGGTGGCAGGGGTAAAATACAGGGAGCGAAAGGCTATTTACAATTTGTACAGAAACCAGATGGCAGTTATAAGAGTCGAGGGACATGAAAGGGAAGCAGCGGTTGGGAAGGGAGTAAGACAGGGTTGTAGCCTCTCCCCGATGTTATTCAATCTGTATATTGAGCAAGCAGTAAAGGAAACAAAAGAAAAATTCAGAGTAGGTATTAAAATCCATGGAGAAGAAATAAAAACTTTGAGGTTCGCCGATGACATTGTAATTCTGTCAGAGACAGCAAAGGACTTGGAAGAGTAGTTGAACGGAATGGATGGTGTCTTGAAGGGAGGATATAAGATGAACATCAACAAAAGCAAAACGAGGATAATGGAATGTAATCGAATTAAGTCGGGTGATATTGAGGGTATTAGATTAGGAAATGAGACACTTAAAGTAGTAAAGGAGTTTTGCTATTTAGGGAGCAAAATAACTGATGATGGTCGAAGTAGAGAGGATATAAAATGTAGACTGGCAATGGCAAAGAAAGCGTTTTTGAAGAAGAGAAATTTGTTAAAATCGATTATAGATTTAAGTGTCAGGAAGTCATTTCTGAAAGTATTCGTATGGAGTGTAGCCATGTATGGAAGTGAAACATGGACGGTAAATAGTTTGGACAAGAAGAGAAGAGAAGCTTTCGAAATGTGGTGCTACAGAAGAATGCTGAAGATTAGATGGGTAGATCACATAACTAATGAGGAAGTATTGAATAGGATTGGGGAGAAGGGATCGGTTGGTAGGACATGTTCTGAGGCATCAAGGGATCACCAATTTAGTATTAGAGGGCATCGTGGAGGGTAAAAATCGTAGGGGGAGACCAAGAGATCAATACACTAAGCAGATTCAGATGGATGTAGGTTGCAGTAGGTACTGGGAGATGAAGAAGCTTGCACAGGATAGAATAGCATGGAGAGCTGCATCAAACCAGTCTCAGGACTGAAGACCACAACAACAACAATAGTAATAGCACTCTCTCTCGCAGCTAGTACTTTTTTTGACGTATATTTTATCAGACGTATACTTTATCAGAACTGTGTAAACACTATATACTGATATGCACAATTTATTAACCAAAGTAAGATGTGCTTGTTGTGCCACTGCCAAGTAACGTAGCTCAATGAAACATAAACTAGATACAGAAAGTATGGCTTAAGTGTAATACAGAAGATAACTGAAAGATGTAATACAGAAGATAACTGAAAGAAATATGCACTGTATGTAGATAGTGTCGGAAGTTCCATGTGGCTTTTCGCGGATGATGCTGTAGTATACAGAGAAGTTGGAGCATTAGAAAATTGTAGCGAAATGCAGGAAGATCTGCAGCGGATAGTCACTTGGTGCAGGGAGTGGCAACTGACCTTTAACATAGACAAATGTAATGTATTGCGAATACATAGAAAGAAGGATCCTTTATTGTATGATTATATGATAGTGGAACAAACACTGGTAGCAATTACTTCTGTAAGATATCTGGGAGTATGCGTATGGAACGATTTGATGTGGAATGATCATATAAAATTAATTGTTGGTAAGGTCGGTACCAGGTTGAGATTCATTGGGAGAGTCCTTAGAAAATGTAGTCCATCAACAAATGAGGTGTCTTACAAAACACTCTTTCGACCTATACTTCAGTATTGCTCATCAGTGTGGGATCTGTACCAGATCGGGTTGACAGAAGAGAAAGAGAAGATCCAAAGAAGAGCGGCGCGTTTGGTCACAGGGTTATTTAGTAAGCGTGATAGCGTTACGGAGATGTTTAGCAAACTCAAGTGACAGACTCTGCAAGAGAGGCGCTCTGCATCGCGGTGTAGCATGCTGTCCAGGTTTCGAGAGGGTGCGTTTCTGGATAGGATATCGAATATACTGCTTCCCCCTACTTATACCTCCCGAGGAGATCACGAATGTAAAATTAGAGATTCGAGCGCGCACAGAGGCTTTCCGGCAGTCGTTCTTCCCACGAACCATACGCGACTGGAACAGGAAAGGGAGGTAATGACAGTGGCACGTAAAGTGCCCTCCACCACACACCGTTGGGTGGCTTGCGGAGTATAAATGTAGATGAAGATGTATGTACTGGGATGAGCCAAAATTATACTTTACTCGAAGACTGAAGTCACCGCAATTGATGATGGTCCCCTGGACATTATGAAATGCAGGACATGGTTCTTAATAGGGTGTGTGATCATCATGGATGGCAATGCATGCTCTGCGACATGCTCCTATGCTGGCTAAGGTTGGTAAGGAGTTCTTGTGGCAGGGCTTTCCATTCCTCCAGCAGAACAGCTGACAACTGCTGGAAAGTCGTTGGTAGTAGTATAACAAGGGGTGTTTGGGCACAAAGGATGCTGCCATCCCTTTCCTGTGCCCCTATCATGTCATGCAACATTGCCAAATTTCCACCTTCCCTTATAATGGCACACACTGTTGTGATATAGGTCAATTCCGCTATGTTTAAAATGACAGGAAATTAAGTAAATGGCATGAAATGCAAAGTTTGACAGGGATTTCAGAGTAGCCTGATTATGCTCCTGTTTTTCCCCACTTCCTAACCTGTCACTGTGGAAGAAGGCTTACTGTTATAGGTAACCATTGGCAGGAAATCCAAGATAGCGCATGTTGCTGTTGATGTGATATTAAAAAATTCAAGATGGCGATCTAATATGGCTGACCAGGACACTAGTGCAGTTGTATGACGTCAGAATCAAAGATAGCGATCCAAGATGGCTGACGAGAGATTGAAAGGTGGCTACACTGAGCCACAGCACCAGAGATCGCGCTAGAGAGTATTGTTTTCTGCCGCCTCCACTGGCAGTGATTATTGAGAACTCGTAGTGGGCAGTGCTTGGGGAGAGCTCGTGGTAGTCAGTGCTTGTTAAGAACTCGTAGCAGAGAGTGTTTGTTGAGATGTGCTAGTAGGGAGTGCTTGCTGAGATGTGATACTGAAAAGTTCTTGTTGAGATGTGGTAATAGCGAGTCGGTGTGGAGATATATTGTAATGATTAGAGTGATTTTGGTCAATATATGAAGGTAACGAAACTTGATTTATTTTTCATTATTTAATGTCGTAAATAATGCTTCATTACAAGTTCAGTCAACAAAGCATCTGGCTTGTGTTCTTGTATTAGAGTGTAATTCTGGTTTTCTTGAGTAATTATGGTATTTCTATTTTCTTTAATTAATTCGGTATAAATGATATTTAAAATTTCTTGTGTTGTTGAAGAAGAACCGTGCCAGATGCGTACGTTGAGTCATACTTCCACACACAGAACAGTTACACTTGTGCTTTGGTTTCGTAGGTTTTATAGTTGCTGGGGACTTAATTAACTAATTGTGTTAATGAAAATTTCCATTTCATTCTTTGTTGTTGTTCTATGCAGTCAGATTGCGTAACAAAAACTAGTCAGGGCCAACTGTTTGCGAGACATAGCGTAATCGGACATACAGCTACCAAAATTATTTTCATTTCATTTAATTAAGCCCCCATGCACGTTGTAAATTTAACTCTGAAAATTTTTGTACTATCACGCGATCTCTTTCTTCCTGTTCTCTATCTTGTTCCCTTTGTCTAATCTCTACTGCAATTAATCTATTATTGTGAGAATTCAAAATCGGTTGTACTTCTTCTCTGATTTCTTTCTTTAATTCATCTTTCATATTTTTGAAACATGTCCCTATTCGTGAGTCTAACCGTGTTTCCAAAGTTCCCATCTCTTTTTTAAATTCAGATCCTAACCGAGTTTCCATTGTTCCCATCCGTGAGTCTAACCGTGTTTCCATTGTTTCCCTATTTGTTTTTAATTCAGATCTAAACAGTGATTCCATTGTTCCCATCTGTGTTTTAAATTCAGATGCCAAATTTAATATTACACCCATCAACTGCTCCGTATTAACTTGTTCGAAATTTCTTTCGCCCCTAACATTTCCCGCAAAACCAGTTTCATTCGTCATAGCTGAAAGGCTATCTGTGTTCGATGCTATTCCAGAATTTTCTATCGTTAATCTCGTATTCTGTGAATTTTCTGATTGAGAAAAATTTTGAAATGGTTCCGGACTGTCTTCACGACTTATTAAATTGTTTTCAACTCCATTATTCATCATACTGTTGTCCTGTGTTGGCGAGTTCGCCATGTCGACAATTTCGTCATTCTCACTATTCATCATTTTCGCCTTTTTCATTGATCGCGTAATCATTTACAAAACATACAAAATTCGTTACTGTACGAAAATTACACACAATGCCTCCTTATTTCCGACAATACCATTCACACGAAATGCTTCCCTCAACCACGATTAACGAACAATTGAAATCTTCCTAACTGCACAAAATTGTCAAATCCGTATACAAGATAACAAAATTAAATTCTGCAAAAAAAAAAAAAAAAATACCATTAGAAGAATGACAATTACCAAATCTTGACATGCAAAATAAACTACAATTACTAAACTACAAAGTACTACAACAATACTACTGTCTACTATTTCTACAATCAGAAGAATTCCAAGGGACGATCCGAAGCAGCGGTCGCCACGTGCATGGTGGCTTAATTAAATGAAATGAAAATAATTTTGGTAGCTGTATGTCCGATTACGCTATGTCTCGTAAACGGTTGGCCCTGACTAGTTTTTGTTACGCAATCTGACTGCATAGAACAACAACAAAGAATGAAATGGAAATTTTCATTAACACAATTAGTTAATTAAGTCCCCAGCAACTATAAAACCTACGAAACCAAAGCACAAGTGTAACTGTTCTGTGTGTGGAAGTATGACTCAACGTACGCATCTGGCACGGTTCTTCTTCAACAACATAAGAAATTTTAAATATCATTTATACTGAATTAATTAAAGAAAATAGAAATACCATAATTACTCAAGAAAACCAGAATTACACTCTAATACAAGAACACAAGCCAGATGCTTTGTTGACTGAACCTGTAATGAAGCATTATTTACGACATTAAATAATGAAAAATAAATCAAGTTTCGTTACCTTCATATATTGACCAAAATCACTCTAATCATTACAATATATCTCCACACCGACTCGCTATTACCACATCTCAACAAGAACTTTTCAGTATCACATCTCAGCAAGCACTCCCTACTAGCACATCTCAACAAACACTCTCTGCTACGAGTTCTTAACAAGCACTGACTACCACGAGCTCTCCCCAAGCACTGCCCACTACGAGTTCTCAATAATCATTGCCAGTGGAGGCGGCGGAACAATACTCTCTAGCGCGATCTCTGGCGCTGTGGCTCAGTGTAGCCACCTTTCAAGATACTGACACAGATCTATGAATTAGATTCAAGATAGCGGACATAGGAATACTGGTGCAACCTGCATGGGTGTCGGATTACTTATTCTAAATATAGAATTCAAGATGCTAGCTTTTCCCCTGACATTACAAACTACTTGTCCTAAGTTAAGTTTAAACAGCTCGTCTCTGACGTCCCTGTTGAAACAACTGTCTCCTTACGATTGGATCTGACCTGTCATCAGTGTATGTATGCTGTGCTTAAACAGGTGCTGGGGTAGGGCAGGGATGTTTTGGCTTTATTTAAATAAACACTGCATCAGGGACGACTCTGTGCAACACCACCAGAACCATTTCTGCCTCTGCCGCCAGGCACGTCTGAGAGCATCTGTGGTAGCAAATGATGAGCTGCCTGCAAGGTGCACACTGCAGATCCCTGGTGTACTGAACAAGGCTGGCGTGTGCGCCGTGAGTCACTGCACTCGGACCACCACCGCTGCTGACACAGGCTGCCACATCAGTCCACTACAGCGGTCTTGGTGCTAATGTCAGCCAGTGCAAGATCACTGCCCACGCCATGCAATGCAGTGCCTGATATCACACCGATGGCTGCTTCCCCTATCTGTCCTCCCCACCCATCACCATCTGACTTCCATATGCCTCACTCCACCAAGCTCAGGCCATGAGCTAATGTGCTGTGATGGCAGTCCATCCAGCTGCATTCTGAAGGCACTGCACTAGCTGTGGGGTGACTGACTAAGGCAATGGATACCAATGTGAGTGGAATTTTGAATGTGTCAGAGCCTACCTGTTATTTTTGATGCCAGGGTTGGGTTGGGTTGTTTGGGGTAGGAGACCAGACAGCGAGGTCATCGGTCTCATCTGATTATGTAAGGACAAGGAAGTAAGTTGGCCATGCCCTTTCAAAGGAACCATGCCAGTATTTGCCTGGAGTGATACAGGGAAATTGCGGAAACCTAAATCAGGATGCCCAGACACGGGATTGAACCGTCGTCCTCCCGAATACGAGTCCAGTGTGCTAGCCACTGTGCCACCTCGCTCAGTTTTGATGCTAGGATTTTCACTGTTATAACTGACCTACTTTTCCATGGCACAAAAATACACTTAGAAGGACTGCTACTCATAACTGAGATAAAATATATATCTCCCAGGTAGTAGTCAATCTGAACTTGTCTCTTACTTCTGATCCTAAGGTTTTCCTCGTGTTATTTGTAGCTGATCTACTTTTCTGCATCACAGAAAACCACTCAGACATGTTATTCACTTAGATGTGCTGTTTAGGTCTGCTGTATATAGGCGATAACATGAAAAATAAATTAACATTTTTTCCTCTAAGCTCGGTAGCACTGAGTCCTGTATGGACCGCAGGCCTATTTGTAGAAGATACGCAAAAACATACTTGTTGGGAATCTGAGGATATACCTTCAATTTACTGCACATAACGTATAAATTTCGACACAATCAGCACTAGATGATTTGTCAAATAATAATAAATGAACCTTCCGATGTGATAATCAGGAATACATTGATTCAAAACTGGTAGAACTCGAATCAGTGATAGAGAACCTTGAAGATAATAATTTTAGATTAACAGCTTTCTTGTCGGACGGCCTTCCACCTGAAAAGTGAATAAAGACATTTGGTCATTGTGGCACAGATGGTAGAATGAAAGTCAATGTAGTAATAGGTTCCACATTGGGCTGTAGCAGTAGTTTCAAACCAGAGGCTGGAATAACAGAATAAGATTTAAACAGATAGCTGTGTTACATCGATCAACAACTTTTTAAAAAGTTATCCACACTGCATTGCAAAAATAATATATATACCACTGATAAGTAATGATATCAGATAGTAATGTGTTATCAATGAGTTAACATGAAACTCCAGACTCCACCTAAACAGTTGACATCCTGTAAGTATTGTCATTGTGTGTGTGTGTGTGTGTGTGTGTGTAGTGGGTGGGTGAAATGCACATGGTTTAACTCATTTTTATTTCCAGATGATGCAGTTGAGTATCCCCTGGCAAAGTCATCTCAACAGGAGTAAATATCCATTTTCAATATGGCATCCTAAATTCCAGTGTCAGAATGTTGTCTGATTGTGAATTCAAGTCAGCTGTGATATTTGAAAATCCATATTATTGTGGTACAAAAGTGATACTAACCCCTGTGGAGTAGTAAAGGCTGAGTGACAAGTCAGTAGCTATTGCAGCCATATTTACTTTAAACACTCGAACACCTACAGTGGTACTGGGTGGTGATGCAATCATTGCATGTGACTTCCCACAAACAATCAAACTTTTCAACAAAACAAAATTGTCTGATCAGCTGGAACAGACCTTAAAGAATTTAATGTATAGCAGTTACACGATACAGCATGCACTTGGCTAGAGACTGAGCTGGCAGCCTTACGTGATGAACAGGTTTTATGAAACGTTGTGAACTAACGTACTAGAGCTGTCATGACAAACTCCAAAACCTACGGAAGAAGATGTAGCTCAATATTTTGATGAGACTTGCATGTCATTGCATGGAATTATGCATGAGTCTACAGTACTTCATTTGGGTATAGAATTGCTTTCTTATTTGATTGTGTATGTATACCTGATTTTATGTAAAAATATAAATGAAGAGTGTATGACATGTGTACTTTTTGCCTATAAAAACACTTGCATGCTAGTTATCATATAGTGTTCAATAAGAACATATGGATGAAAGGTCCTCTTCACAAGGACATTACAGTCGCTTATTGATCCGAGAATACTTCATAAAACCAGAGTAAGAAGAATGGATCAGTGCAGCAAGACAGCATCAGATCAGTAATAGTGGGTGGACTATAAAGTTCTCACGCCCTTGCTAATGCATCTGGATGATGTTCACATTGAGAATGTGTATGTATTTTCAAAAACACTATTTCATTCCAAGTACCAACTACTCGAGAAGTGACGGTGTTGCACAGCCTGAAGGAGCAATACCTTATATAATATTCATATTGAATGATTTCATTGTGGGTAATCAAGATCAAATATAGAAATGCTTCTGTTTTGGCTGCCAGTGAGATTTTGACATCTTTTACCTAAGTCAGACATATTATAGGATCCCAGAGCAACTGATAAGAGGTAATGTGAACCTTATTATTGCATTCAGACTGTATAATATACATTCAAAACACATACACCAGGCACATGTTGGAACCAAACATTCGATGAATTTACAACTTTATGATTTATTTGTAGAGACTGCTGGAATCATTCACAGTACAGCTTTCTGGTTATCAATAAAATAAGGCAGCTGATTGATAATGACGGCTGATACCCTCGGAACTTTCAAGATGTATTTAAAATACGATAGGAGGTATAGCAAAACGTATGGATAAATATGTACACTACTGGCCATTAAAATTGCTACACCAAGAAGAAATGCAGATGATAAACAGGTATTCATTGGACAAATATATTATACTAGAACTGACATATGATAACATTTTCACGCAATTTGGGTGCATAGATCCTGAGAAATCAGTACCCGGAACAACCACCTCCGGCCATAATAACGGCCTTGATACGCCTGGGCATTGAGTCAAGCAGAGCCTGGATGGCGTGAAAATGTACAGCTGCCCATGCAACTTCAACACGATACCACACTTCACCATGAGAAGTGACTGGCGTATTGTGACGAGCCAGTTACTCGGCCACCATTGACCATACGTTTTCAATTGGTGAGAGAACTGGAGAATGTGCTGGCCAGGGCAGCAGTCGAACGTTTTCTGTACCCAGAAAGGCCCGTACAGGACCTGCAACATGTGGTCGTGCATTATCCTGCTGAAATGTAGGGTTTCGCAGGGATCGAATGAAGGGTAGAGCCACGGGTCGTAACACATCTGAAATGTAACGGCCACTGTTCAAAGTGCCGTCAATGCGAACAAGAAGTGACCAAGACGTGTAGACAATGGCACCCCATGCCATCACGCCGGGTGATACGCCACTATGGCGATGATGAATACACGCTTCCAATGTGCGTTCACCGAGATGTCGCCAAACACGGATGCGACCACCATGGCCGGCCGAAGTGGCCGTGCGGTTAAAGGCGCTGTAGTCTGGAACCGCGCGACCGCTACGGTCGCAGGTTCGAATCCTGCCTCGGGCATGGATGTTTGTGATGTCCTTAGGTTAGTTAGGTTTAACTAGTTCTAAGTTCTAGAGGACTAATGACCTCAGCAGTTGAGTCCCATAGTGCTCAGAGCCATTTGAACCATTTTTCGACCACCATGATGCTGTAAACAGAACCTGGATTCATTTGAAAAAATGACGGTTTGCCATTCGTGCACCCAGGTTCGTCGTTGAGTACACGATCAAAATGGTTCAAATGGCTCTGAGCACTATGGGACTCAACTGCTGAGGTCATTAGTCCCCTAGAACTTAGAACTAGTTAAACCTAACTAACCTAAGGACATCACAAACATCCATGCCCGAGGCAGGATTCGAACCTGCGACCGTAGCGGTCTTGCGATTCCAGGCTGCAGCGCCTTTTAACCGCACGGCCACTTCGGCCGGCAGTACACGATCGCAGGCGCTCCTGTCTGTGATGAAGCGTCAAGCAAGGGTAACCGCAGCCATGGTCTCCGAGCTTATATTGTAGTCCATGCTGCTGCAAAGGTCGTCGAACTGTTCGTGCAGATGGTTGTTGTCTTGCAAACGTCGCCATCTGTTCACTCAGGGGTCGAGACGTCGCTGCACGATCCGTTACAGCCATGCGGATAAGATGCCTGTCATCTCGACTGCTAGTGACACGAGGCCGTTGGGATCCAGCACGGCGTTCCGTATTACACTCCTGAACCCACCGATCCCATATTCTGCTAACAGTCATTGGATCTCGACCAACGCGAGCAGCAATGTCGCGATACGATAAACCGCAATCGCGATAGGCTACAATCCGACCTTTATCAAAGTCGGAAACGTGATGGTAAGCATTTCTCCTCCTTACACGAGGCATCACAACAACGTTTCACCAGGCAACGCCGGTGAACTGCTGTTTGTGTATGAGAAATCGGTGGGAAACTTTCCTCATGTCAGCACGTTGTAGGTGTCGCCACCGGCGCCAACCTTGTGTGAATTCTCTGAAAAGCTAATCATTTGCATATCACAGCATCTTCTTCCTATCGGTTAAATTTCGCGTCTGTAGCACGTCATCTTCGTGGTGTAGCAATTTTAATGGCCATTAGTGTAATTATGTCCGCCCCTCGTGGTCTCGCGGTAGCGTTCTCGTTTCCCGTGCACGGGGTCCCGGGTTCGATTCCCGGCGGGGTCAGGGATTTTTCCTGCCTCGAGATGACTGGGTGTTGTTGTGTCGTCTTCATCTTCATCATTCATCCCCATTACGGTCGGAGGAAGGCAACGGCAAACCACCTCCATTAGGACCTTGCCTAATAAGGCGGTGCGGGTCTCCCGCAGCGTTCCCCTACGCTCTGTAAAGAAGCATGGGACTTCATTTCCATTTCCAGTGTAATTATACAGGATGGATCAGAAGTCACAAACGCAAATGTCACAGTCGGAATTGTATTGAAACAAGAAGCAGATACTTGCAAGAATGGAATAACAAAGAAACGAATGTTCTTACTACATGCTTCACACGTATTTCAGTCTCTCTCTGTATGATGATCATCATTCTCAGCTCAGGGTTAGATTTGCTGCCATACGCGTCTGCTTGCCTACTACAGTATTTCAGGAGTGATAATTCTCAGGATTTTCTTTCACCAAGCCATAAACATTTCAAGACAGGTAGCTAAGACATGCATCACATTCACCTGTCATCATGACATTACGGTGAGCTGTTAATGTTGGAAAGCTGCAACTAACTGTTTGCACGAATCACGCTGCATATTCACTAGTGGCGGGCCCGGGAGGTGCTGCAATGCGAAAGGCGGCGCCCTCGCCAGTCAGCCCGCATGCTATTCGTTTGTTTCTTTCGTCAGTCGACTCGACTGAATCGAGTTATCGAGTAGTTGTACTTTCTTATGTAGCACGCGCGTTCGCGTCAACGTATTTTTATACGTTTCTGTCTGGCACATAGATAGCTAACATATACCTACGAGAAAAGTCTCGGCCATTCTAATGATCTCGATACGGTATTCTGTCTGGCATTTGTTCCAGAAAAGTCGCGAATATTCTACTGTTTTCTTGTACAGAGAACCTTCGATATGTAGCGTTATAAATACGGACTGTTCGCAGAATAGGAAGCTAGTTTACATTTAGAAGCAGACATATTAAGACTGGAGAATGAATAAATAAAAAGTCCTAGTTGTAGCAAGTGCAAATGTGGAGATTAGTCAAGAGAGAGAGTGATCAGTTGATTGTGAAGTATTAATAATAGTAATTCATAGTAATTTCTGAGTAAAAATATTTTTACTAATAACGTAACAATAGTTTCCCATACCTCACTCGTAATACGAACTAGGTATCTCCGGTAATACTGACTTTCGAGAAGATTCCTAAACACGCCTTGTTACTATATTTCATGCTGTGAAACACCGATGTTGTTGAGAATACTGGAGGAAATCAAAGATTTTCGTTATTAATGCATAATATTCGAGTAGACTACGGACATAGGGCACATCGCCCAACTGAGTTTAGCTGCAAGATATGTTGATGGTGACGGCAAATTACACGAAAGATTTTTGGGTTTCGTTGACATCCATAAAGATAATGATTGTAGTGGAAACATTGACGATGATCCTCGAGAGAGTCAAGATGAAGAGCGTGGTGAGGTATAAGGTACTACGATTATAAGGAGAATGGAAAGCCTTGCTCTGTCACCGGAGTACTTTGCATGTGACTTGATTATTTTTAATTACAGTTAAAGTAAAGGTGGCTCAAGACATCTTTAGCACCCCCTCTTTGAGGGTTACTGTATCCGCCATTGTTAATTCACATCGTGATTACTAAATTCATTGATGCTGACACAGCGAAATGAATGGTAAACTTCTTTGTTCATCTAGCACATAAATTATACATGGCGTATCTGGGAACGTTTATCTCTGCTGACCACTTCCTTGTCGATTTTGAAGCATTGAGTGACTTCATTTTCACTGTCATATTTCTTGTGTCCTGCACTGTATGGTGCATCTGTCACAGATCCAGTTGCAAACACCTTTCTTTCCAGTTTATGAGGATTAGCCTCCGCTGGGACTTCTTTCTTGAAGTGATTTAAAACGTTTTCCCTAATTTTATCATATGTCTCACCCATTTGTTCCTTTTCATGCACCCATTGATAAGAAGAAGAAATTCTTCAATTGTGAATCTGCTTGTATCCGTCATTACAACACAAATGTTTACAACAGTATCGCCTTGAACCGCAAGCGAAACAACGCCATTACATGCCATATTTTCATGGAGTGATACCTGCATTATTGTAATTTGAGTGACCTCTACCAGAAGATGGATGTACTACGGGCAGGGAGCATTATCTTCAACCTAGAATACATTTCCACACCCATGTAACTATGAAACTGTATCGTAAGTTACTTGACTAATTTTCGATCATGACTTCTGGCCCATCTTATATGTTACACTATGGACAAATTTGCACAGTTATCCCCCAGCAACCAGTCTGAGAGGGGAAGGCAGGACATTCGACAGTACACTGTCACGTAAATTCAGATGCTCAGTGACGGGAATTAATTGTTTTACTAGACCTGAAGCATTCAATAAAAGGGTCAGGGAAATAAATACTTATTCTCATGTGAAGTTAATCGATGAGTTAACTGCAAGGGTTGGTATAAATGAAAAGAAGGCAAACGGTTTAACTGTAATGGTTAATATAATTAAAGAGAAGGGAGACAAGTGTACGGAAGTTGTATACTATTCCAAAGTACGCTTAAGATATAACAGCATGTCCATTATACATGAAGTCATAGAAGTGCGTGAGACTATTCGAGAGAAACTGTGACTGTTGCGGTGAGGGCGTATGAATATAGACCAGTTGCACAGACACACATTTAGGCCTGTATCTTATGAACGACTATCAAAGACTAAAGAAGAAGAAGAAGAAAATTCCATTGGTGATTTCATTAGAGTGACAGTCGGATAGGTTGAAGGTACACAGTAAGGAGGGAAAAACCATGAGTGCTTGGTACGCAACCTATAAGTTTAACCAAGATTTCAATACAGACCAGTGATAGAAAATTTGAAAGTACATCTGCTTTACTCAGTCTAATAAACTATTTTCCAAATGGTATAGAAATGTATGGTCAGATATTAAATATGATAGAAATATACAAGGTGGTCAGAAATAGTCTGAAAAGCTTGTAAGGGTGTCGGATGTACTAAATCAGTGTTAAGAAAAAAATTCGATACGTTACGCCGTTTCTGGGTTAAGTAGCACAGAAATTAACCAGTCAGGTCACCGTGTGCGCAAAGTCAAGTCACCCGCCAGAGATGGTCACCAGACGTGTTCTTCATTTGGTTTCCTGAAAGTGGACCAGAGAGCGATGCCGAAGTTGGACATCGGAAGGTAGTAACAATCGATCCCACGGGAATGGCTGAGCAGTCTCTAGCGCTGTCGTCTGCGCTATGAGCTCAACTGACACTAATTACACAGGGTGGTCCATTGATCGTGACTGGGCCAAATATCTCACGAAATAAGCGCCAACCAAAAAATCTACAAAGAACGGAACATGTCTAGCTTGAAGGGGAAAACCAGATGGCCCTATGGTTGGTCCGCTAGATGGCGCTGCCGTAGGTCAAACGGATATAATCTGCATTTTTAAAAAAATAGTAACCCCCATTTTTTATAAAATATTCGTGTAGTACGTAAAGAAATATGAATGTTTTAGTTGGGCCACTTTTTTTGCTTTGTGATAGATGGCGCTCTAATAGTCACAAACATATGGCTCACAATTTTAGACCTACAGTTGGTAGCAGGTAGGTTTTCAAAATTAAAATACAGTATGTATGTACGTTTGAACATTTTATTTCATTGTTCCAATGTGATACATGTACATTTGTGAACTTATCATTTCTGAGAACGCATGCTGTTACAGCGTGATTACCTGTAAATACCACATTAATGCAATAAATGCTCAAAATGATGTACGTCAACCTCAATGCATTTGGCAATACGTGTAACGACATTCCTCTCAACAGCGAAAAACTTCTTGTAGTAACATCGGTAGAACATTTCGTAGGAAATCAGCATACATTGCACCATTTAGATTGCCATCGATAAAATGGGGGCCAATTGTTAATCCTCCCATAATTCCGCAACATACATTAACCCGCCAAGGTTGCTGATGTTCCACTTGTCGCAGCCATTGTGGATTTTCCGTTGCCCAATAGTGCGTATTATGCCGGTTTACGTTACCGCTGTTGGTGAGTGACGCTTCGTCGCTAAATAGAACGCGTTCAAAAAATCTGTCATCGTCCTGTAACTTCTCTTGTTCCCAGTGGCAGAACTGTACACGACGTTCAGAGTCGTCGCCATGCAATTCCTGGTGCATAGAAATATGGTCCGTGTGCAATCGATGTTGATGTAGCATTTTCAATACCGACGTTTTTGAGATTCCCGATTCTCGCACAATTTGTCTGCTACTGATGTGCGGATTAACCGCGACAGCAGCTAAAACACCTACTTGGGCATCATCACTTGTTGCAGGTCGTGGTTGACGTTTCAGATGTGGCTGAACACTTCCTGTTTCCTTAAATAACGTAACTATCCGGCGAACGGTCCAGACACTTGGTTGATGTCGTCCAGGACACCGAGCAGCATACATAGCACACGCCCGTTGAGCATTTTGATCACAATAGCCATACATCAACACGATATCGACCTTTTCCGCAATTGGTAAAGGGTCCATTTTAACACGGGTAATGTATCACGAAGCAAATACCGTCCGCTTTGGCGGAATGTTACGTGATACCACGTACTTATACGTTTGTGACTATTACAGCGCCATCTATCACAAAGCGAAAAAAGTGGTCCAACTAAAACATTCATATTTCTTTACGTACTACACGAATATGAAATAAAAAATAGGGGTTCCTATTTAAAAATATCCGTTTGACCTATGGCAGCGCCATCTAGCGGGCCAAACATAGCGCCATCTGGCTTCCCCCTTCAAACTAGACGAGTTTCGTTCTTGTAGTTTTTTCGTTTGATGCATATTTCATGAGATATTTGGCCCGGTCACTATCAATGGACCACCCTATAAATGGTGGGTCGCTAGAATTTGCTCATGCAATAGCCTGATTGGCTGACTTCAATGATAATTATCTCGAAGTTGCTCAATCCATTGAATTTTTTCTGAATAATTCTTTCTCAGCGCAACCGACGCTGCTATACCCTTACGAGCGTTCCAGACTGTTTCTGACCACCCTGTATAAGAAAGCTATTGGAACAGGAGCAAATTGCCCCAATAGTTCGAAATACAAAAACATTGTTAAACCCATGTTAGCAGATGTACATGGCAGTGCCTCACCATTGACCGTCACCTCACCTGGATCCCTCATCTCCGCTCCATCCAATCCAAAGCCCACAACCGCCTCCGACTCCTCAAACTCCTCTCTGGACGGACATGGGGGTTGCACCCCTCTACCATCCTCCACACCTACAAATCCTTAATCCGTTCCATCCTCTGTTATGCCAGTCCTGCCTGGATATCTGCCCCCCCCCCCCCCCCCCCAAATTTTATAAGTCCCTCCAGATCCTTGAGCGTCATGCACTCCGCCTCGTCTTCCGTATACGCCTCCCGTCCCCCACGCGGATCCTCTATGATCTCATTGCTTTCCCCCATCTGCTCCTATTCCTCGAACATATCCGCATCCTCTACACCTGCCGCCGCCTTGAGCCCCCTCACCCCCTGGTTGCTCCTCTCCTCTCCCATCCACGCCCCCTGCCACGTCTTCACTGTTGTGTCCCCCCTACCCTCCATCTCTACACCCTACATCTCCTTTCCCAAGGTGACTTCCATCAACTCCCCCTCCTGGATGATGCCCTCTCTCCCTCCATTTATCCCTCCTATCAACTCTCATCCTCACTCCCCCTCCTTTCCTCTGTCCTTTTCCCGGGCTCCCTCTTCCCCCCTTCCATCCTCTTTCTTCCCCACCTCCCCTCTCTTTGCCCCCTTCTCTCCCCCGAGTCCTTTTACATTTTCCTCCTCTGCCTCCACTCATTCCCTCTCGCGTCTGTCCTTCTCCCCCTTTATTAGTCCTCTCCCTCCTTGGTTCCCCCCTTTTTTCGTTTTTTTCCTTCCTCCCTCCTTGTTCTTGCCCCTCCTCCAGGTCCCCCTCCCCCATCTGCCTTTGCCTGCATCTCGTGGTCGTGCGGTAGTGTTCTCGCTTCCCACGCCCGGGTTAGATTCCCGGCAGGGTCAGGGATTTTCTCTGCCTCGTGATGGCTGGGTGTTGTGTGCTGTCCTTAGGTTAGTTAGGTTTAAGTAGTTCTAAGTTCTAGGGGACTGATGACCATAGATGTTAAGTCCCATAGTGCTCAGAGCCATTTGAACCATCTGCCTTTGGCTCGCGAGTGTCATCTTTGTGCCGCCACTTTCGTGCAGTGTTCTACAGTGAGTGTTCTACAGTGCGTGTTTTACAGTGAGTGTTCCGTGTTGTGTTTTTTGGGAAGTGTTGCGAACGGCTATCATACTGTCGCTGGGTGTGCCTTTTATCTCTTGCGAACAGAAACCTGACTGTCGCCGTGTTTTTTTAATTGTGTGTGTACTATGTTACTTGTCTGATTCCTGTGTCTTTTATTAACGTTGCCAACCCATTTTGCTTTCTGTTTTAACTTTCCGCATTTTTCCGCCATTTTTCACTTGACGTCACCGTTTTATCACCTGTTTTTCTTGTTTCTTTTCTTCTTCCGTTCTTTAACATAAAAGTCTGTAGGCTGTAGAGCAGCATATTAAGCTCAGTCAAATGCTTTCCGATACACACGGACAGCAGACCTTCACCGAGAATACCGACTGGAGACTCTCCAGGAGGTATTCAAGAAACTCGCCACACGACTGTACAAGAAATCAAGTCACTCGAACAATCCTCACATCCTGCACCTGGGCAACTACGATCACAACCATAGATAGAAACACAAGCGCCCAAAGGCACTCCTTAGGGACTAGCCATCTATGGTAACTTTGTAACTACGCAAACGACGCAATGAGGCGAGCCCCTGCACTTCAGCCACTGACTAGCTTGCTACCTGAGCCTCTGCCATGAGAACTGGCATTCGCAGGGAAGCCACACACGACACACTAACAAACTCCCAACACATATCACACTGCCAGTTCCTTTGAGGACCACCAAACTGACAAACCTAAAACGACATGACTATGTTACAGGAGCAGCAGCAGCAGCAGCTGGCCCAGGAGACATCGTCGGCCTAGCAGCAGCAGCGCTCACCTCCTCGACAGGACTGATGGTTTGGTTCAAATGGCTCTGAGCACTTTGGGACTTAACTTCTGAGGTTATCAGTCCCCTAGAACTTAGAACTACTTAAATCTAACTAACCTAAGGACATCACACACATCCATGCCCGAGGCAGGATTCGAACCTGCGACCGTAGCGGTTGTGCGGTTCCAGACTGTAGCGCCTAGAACCGATCGGCCAGCCAGACGGACAGGACTGATCATTCTATGACAATCTGGCATTCCTTCTACGGTATTGATGCATGATACCCAACCGCTAACATAACCTTACCTTGCACGATCTGTCGCAGATAGCAAGAAACCGCTACTGCCCTTACTACCCAACCTGACACTGTCGCAGAGGTTTTTTTCCCTTCGCACTTGCGTTGGCACTTTTTTCCCTCTGCCCTTAAAACTGCTCTTCTTTCAAGCTTGACTCTGTCGAGCTTTTTCGACCACTTCTATCACCCAGATTCGCCTGTATTAATGGGTAACCCTACCCACA
Source organism: Schistocerca nitens (assembly GCF_023898315.1). Lineage (NCBI taxonomy): Eukaryota > Metazoa > Arthropoda > Insecta > Orthoptera > Acrididae > Schistocerca > Schistocerca nitens. The sequence goes on from NC_064621.1 coordinate 260,076,644, forward strand.
CGTACGGATAACATCGCAGTTCCTCGCTCCTGCGATCTCCTCGATTCTAAATACTAACAACGCAGAGGTGACAGTAGACCTTTTGAGTTGGTCACCATACTTGTGCGAGCGTGGAGGGGCTCACACCTTTAATAAAAACAATTAAAAAAAAAGCTCAGTCAGCGAGTCTAATCGTTGCGTGAGTCTTGACATATCGCTTCGACAACAGACAGCGTGTTTACCGTTCTTTGTTTTCATTACTAATGGACGTCTTGGATTCGTTTGATTGTCTCTGTCACTCCGTTGCTTCTTGCGTGTTGTCGTCGTAAGGTCTCTCTCCATCGCCCGTCGTTGTTTCGTGTCCGTCCTTTCCGTTCGTTTGTTTGTTCGCGGGCCGCTCTCCGTTTGGTCCCCCGCGCTTTCTTGGCCACACCGTGACCGCTCCGGTCGCGGTTACAACAATTATAGGCTACTCCATTCAGAACAAAAGTGTAAAATATGGCCCTACTGACGTCCATATTGAACTGAAGCGTCTAAAAACTTCCGAACAGGCACAGCAGCATTCATTTTAATACTACACGATCGCATCGTCAACTACAGTCCACTTACCAGAATTGTGGAGGAACTTGTACAAAAAATAGGCACCTCAAACTGCAAACATTATAATCAGTGTCCAAGGCTTTCTTGATGTGTCCGCAGCTCGTGGTCGTGCGGTAGCGTTCTCGCTTCCCGCGCCCGGGTTCCCGGGTTCGATTCCCGGCGGGGTCAGGGATTTTCTCTGCCTCGTGATGACTGGGTGTTGTGTGATGTCCTTAGGTTGGTTAGGTTTAAGTAGTTCTAAGTTCTAGGGGACTGATGACCATAGATGTTAAGTCCCATAGTGCTCAGAGCCTTCCTTGATGAACATTGACGTTTTATCTTTAAGACATAGCAATTATCACCTTCACAAACGAGAGATCAGTTTCCGCAACGTTTTCTACAACTGTCTCTTTGAAGTAAACCTTTCAGAGATATGAAATGCCTCAAAATGCATAAAAAGTGTGTTACGGTTGAGTTGAATTTATCATGGTATCTACTGGGATGAAGAAGGGATGGTTTTTGAAGATATAGTGAAAATACTTCGACATTTCAGTAACATTGGCCTGATTGCTTACATGAAAGGTAGTGTGAAATGTTAATACATACATGAAGTCTGCAAACAATCCGCTGATATAAATCTAGGAAGATATGGATGTTGTCCACTGCATCCCCTTGAGCTGAAGAAGAATTGTTTTGTATGTGCACTAGATATGTAGCCATATTATGTAATTGGGCTGTAAATAAATGATTTCAATACTATCTCAAATGTATTCTTACTTCACAAGCGCTCTGTGTGATTTAATTAGGAGGAGCAGGCAAGACAGTATATTCGCCGAATATCCTCTGCATTGCTTCATCTGCAGTGCGGTCGTGCGTTGTCATCGACAACAATGAAGTCAGCGCCGAAAGCATTCCTGAAAATCTGCACGTGGGTAAGAAATACTGTGTCGCAATAACGGTGATCAGTGAGCGCACCGTGTTAAAAAATTTCGAGGTCAGTACGCCAATGCAACATTATCCCCCACCTCCCACTCCATAACTCCTGGACCACCAAAATGATAATGTTTGACACTGTTCCTTAGTGCATTACGTGTTTACATCTCTCGCCAGAAGAGCACATCCAGCGTTGGCTTCAAAGTAAATTTCTCAAACCACTCAGCAGTTGAGATACTCTGCGTTGGCTTTCCATTATTAGCTGATTTGTCTACAACTTTGAGTTTGGCGACACCTTCCTTAGATGGGAGGGGGAACTCACAGCATAACGTAGCGCTCTACTTAAAGGCAGAATACTGCAGATCGTTTAAGACCTTGGAAAGTACCCTTTTCAGAATGGGTAGATACTCATTCATGAAAAGGATCGGACCACGATACAAACCGTATTATGGATACAGGTAAGCAAGATCCTGGCTTTAAATGCGCCTCTAACCACCAAAAATCTTCACTATCAGAACAGGCAGAGAGGCTGCTGCTGACAGATAGCTGATCGTCACTAAGACTACGAAGACACCAACCAGCTGGTGCAGAAGTTGGCGATGGCACTGCTGGTGTTCACGATGGCCAGGATGTCAGCAAAGGTGCTGATACTGCTGATAAGAACTGGCTGACCACTGGTGATGCTGGCCACAGCACAAAAATCTGAAGAGGGTCAAACATACCAGTGTAAAAACACTACCTCACCCGAGTGAGTTGTTGGTGCGTACCCTTCATTGAGCTTATCATCCAATTCTTTCAAGAACTCATCTCGGGCCATAGGTCATCTCATTGGTGACGTTATCGTCAGTTATCAGTCCTGAAACAACAATGTAACAGTCAATTAATATTGAAAATACAAACACAAACACAAACACACAAGAAATAACTGCTACTTAGGTGCAAGATGCTCATCCTCTGCAAAAGGAAGCATTAAAACAGCAAACATCTCATCATCAAAAGAGAATGACATTACAGTGTCCAACAAGAGTGGATACATGTCATTGTAGCTCCTGGAGTGGCGTGGAGTGGTTGGGAAAACGCATTGCAGCACGTCCATGTGCACGAACAACCATCTAGCAGCTGTCAACTGCATTGGTGGAGGAAATGAACGTTCTACCACAAGAACTCCTTAACAGCCTTATGACCATCATACGAGCCCGTTTCAGGGCACGAATTGCCACATGTGGTAAATGGAAATGGAACTGAGCGTTTGTCGTCATTGGCCGGGAGGCCCCTTGCGGGGCAGGTCCAGCTGCCTTGGTGCAGGTCTTATTACATTCGACACCACATTGGGCGACCTGCGCGCCGTATGGGAATGAAATGATGATGAAGACAGCACAATACCCAGTCCCTGAGAGGAGAAAATCCCCTGCCCAGCTGGGAGTCCAACCCGGGACCTTAAGGACGGCAATCCGTCACGCTGTCCACTCAGCTATCGGAGCGGACACCACCTGTGGTGAGTTCAGTGCAACTACTGTCTTTGGATACAAGTGTCATTTCTGTTCATCTCTCTATTTCTTTCAGTTATCTTCTGTACTACACTGTAGCAACTCTTTCTAAGTAAGGTTCAAGTTTCAAAGAGCTATGTTATATTGAAGCGACATACCAAGTGAAAGTTATTCTCATCTTTAAGTTTCGCACACCAGAATAGTTTATGCATAAATAGCATTGGAACCAGTATATAAATAATTTTCTTACATATTTCCAAGAGAGTTGCAAACGAAACCTTTTCCCTGCCTCAGACGTGCTCTCTGCATTCCATGCTAAGGGCTACCTTTGCTATGGCTGTACTGTTCGCCAAATGGTGGTGTCTGTGCTGAGACAGCGTTCTGGCCGATATGCTACACTTGTCTTCAGATTTTTAGAAAAACAACAGGTGAAAATAATTGATTTCCGGACATCGTACAGTCTAATATCTTCACTCGATATAGAACTAAAATTCTTTTCATTATCATCCATACTTACTGACCTGCATCAAATTAAGTAAAAAATTGCACGCAATTTGGAAGAGTTTGCAAATGTAGTAACGCATTACATAAACTCTGCGAATGGTTGATATCAGCCCAGATATTACGGTGAATGAAATGTGAATAAAATATCGAATTTTTTTTTTAAATCGAGAGCAGAACGACATCTCACATCGCTCTCGAGTGATTGGATCATATACACGTCAAAAAAAGTTTTGCATCAATCTGTTCCCAGTACTCCTGAAGATAGGCGTTGACTGCGGATATTGTATCACAGACACAGTCTCTTTGACTGTTCAGGGTTGTCACTAAACCCGCCCAAAGATGTAAACAACCATGCATGAGCAGCGCCTATTAGACGGAGGGGGTCCGACAGCCGATCTGTTCCGATCATTCCACCAGGAAGGAGGTAAAAAAAAAAAAAAAAAAAAAAAAAAAAAAAAAAAAAAAGATTGGTTCAAATGTCTCTGAGCACTATGGGACTTAACTTCTGAGGTCATCAGTCCCCTAGAACTTCTACTTAAACCTAACTAACCTAAGGACATCACGCACATCGATGCCCGAGGCAGGATTCGATCCTGCGACCGTAGCGATCGCGCGGTTCCAGACTGAAGCGCCTAGAACCGCTTGGGCCACTCCGGCCCGGCAAGGAGGTACAGGTCTCGTGTTGTCTGTAGTTCAACAATGCCTAGACGGTCAATACCGCCGTTCGATCGCATCCGCGTTGTTACTTTCTGCCACGAAGTGCTCTCAATAAGGGAAGTGTCCAGGCGTATCAGAGTGAACCAAAGCGATGTTGTTCGGACATGGAGGAGATACAGAGAGACAAAACTGTCGATGACATGCCTCGCTCAGGCCATCCAAGGGCAACTAATGCAATGGATGACCGCTACCTACGGATTATGGCTCGGAGGAACCCTGACAGCAACGCCACCATGTGGAATAATGCTTTTCGTGCAGCCACGGGACTCGTGCTACAACTCAAACTGTGCGCATTAGGCTGCATGATGCGCAACTTCACTCCCGACGCCCATGGCGAGGTCCATTTTTGCAACCACGACACCATGCAGTGCGGTACAGATGGGCCCAACAACATGCCGAATGGATCGTACAGGATTGGCATCAAGTTCTCTTCACCGATGAGTGTCGCATGTGCCTTCAACCAGACAATCGTCGTGTTTGGAGGCAACCCGATCATGCTGAACGCCTTAGTCACACTGCCCAGCTAGTGCAGCAAGGTGGAGGTTCCCTGCTGTTTTGGCTTGCCATTATGTGAGACCGACGTACGCCGCTGTTGGTCATGGAAGGCGCCGTAACGGCTGCACGATACGTGAATGCCATCCTCCGACCGATAGTGCAACCATATCGGCAGCATATTGGCGAGGCATTCGTCCTCATGGACGACAATTCGCGCTTCCATCGAGCACATGTTGTAAATGACTTTCTTCAGGATAACGACATCGCTCGACTAGAGTGGCCAGCATGATCTCCAGACATGAACCCTATCGAACATGCTTGGGATAGATTGAAAAGGGCTGTTTATGCAAGATGTGACTCACCAGCCAGTCTGAGGGATTTACGCCGAATCGCCATTGAGGAGTGGGTCATTCTGGGCCAACAGCGCCTTGATGAACTTGTGGATATTATGCCACGACGAATACAGGCATCCATCAATCCAAGAGGACCTGCTGCCTGGTATTAGAGGTACCGGTGTGTACAGCAATCTGGATCACTACCTCTGAAGGCCTCGCTGTATGGTGGTACAACATGCAATGTGTGGTTTTCAAGAGCAATGAAAAGGGCGGATATTTTGTTTATGTTGATCTCTATTCCAGTTTTCGGTACAGCTTCCGGAACTCTCGGAACCCAGGTGATGCAAAACTTTATTTGATGTGTGTATTTACTGACGTCACTTAAGAGTCCCAGCAGATTCTGTGTGGAACAAAAGAGACTATAGACCTCTAGGGACCGAAATATCCCATACAACATAATTTGTGTTTCCTGCTTGGATGTCAGTACAGCCTGCATGGATAGGTGCCCATACCTGGGGGCAAGTGGAGGCCCCGACACCCCCTCTGCTACCCCGCTCTAAGGGAAATGAAAAATCATAGTGTTGTATGGTATTTTCCTTTCAAGTAAATGATTTAAAAGTCGATATTATGCTGGTTTTTAACAAGTTCGGAAGTGGAAGTTTATATGGGTACTTACAAGTCGTCATTCATCTGCAAAAATATTAAACATAAACAATCTGTGCCCCCAGGTCTTGCCTCCCCCCCCCCCCCCCCCCCACGCACAAACTCCCGTATCGGCGCTATTGCCTCCACGCCATTCCGAAGCCTAGACGTCAACCTGAAATGTGAACATCTGTACTGCAAATTGCTGCTTTGTGCGTGAAATAAAGCTGGCAATGTTGCGCAAATAAAAGTGAGGTTTTTATGTGAACTGAGAGAAGTGATAATTTACATGTACACTGACGGAAAAAAAATCGCAACTTCAAGGAGTTGTGCGATATAAACGAAAGTTGCTAGACGAGTTTCAACATCTAAAAGATGATGTCTATTCAGATTTCGCACCAGTAGCGTGCGCGAATAGCGCCACTACGAGGATGCAAAATGGGTTTGCTTTAAATACGTGCTTCAACGGTCGTGAGCGGTAGTTACCATTGAAATTGGACGTGGTGAACTGATGTTAGTCAAGAATGATTTTAAGGCGACAAAGACGCCATTATCTACACCTCACTGAGTTTGAAAGAGGTCGTGTGTAGGGCTACGAGAAGCTGGACATTTCTTCTACAATATTGCAGAAAGACTTGGCAGGAATGTACGGTCGCAAGAAGACCGGGCTCCGGACCATCATATGGCACTACCAAGAGGGAGAACCACAGTGTTCGCCGTACGGCTCTGGAGCTGCATTTGCAGCAGCAATTTGAGCAGCAGTTGGCACCCCAGTGACACCGCAAATTGATACAAGTCGGTTACCTCACGGACAGCTCAGAGCCAGATGCCCTGTAGCGTGCATTCCACTGACCCCAAACCACGGCCGTTTGCGACTTCAGTGGTGTCAAGCGAGAGCTCATTGGAAGGCAGGATGGAGGTTGTAAGTAGGCTGTTTAGGTTTTTATGTTGGTAACGCCATGTAGCGCCCTATATGAAAATCACTGGCTGTGCTGTGTGCAGTCTGTGGCTGGGTGGCATTGTTGTAATATTCGCCATTGTAGTGTTGGGCTGTTGCCTGTTAACAGCGCGTAGCGTTGCGCAGTTGGAGGTGAGCCGCCAGCAGTGGTGGATGTGGGGAGAGAAAAGGCGGAGTTTTGAAATTTGTAAGACTGGATGTCATGAACTGCTACATATATTATGACTTTTGATGACTATTAAGGTAAATACATTGTTTGTTTTCTATTAAAATCTTTCATTTGCTAACTATGCCTATCAGTAGTTAGTGCCTTCCGTAGTTTGAATCTTTTATTTAGCTGGCAGTAGTGGCGCTCGCTGTACTGCAGTAGTTCGAGTAACCAAGATTTTTGTGAGGTAAGTGATTTGTGAAACGTATAGGTTAATGTTAGTCAGGGCCATTCTTTTGTAGGGATTTTTGAAAGTCAGATTGCGTTGCGCCAAAAAATATTGTGTGTCAGGATAAGCACAGTCTTGTATAATTGTTCAAAGGGGACGTTACAAGGTCTGCTGTGTTTTCTGATGAAAGCTGGTTCTATTCGGTGCCAATGATGGCCATGTGTTGGTGAGAAGGAGGTGAGCTGAGGCACTGCAACCAAGATGTCTGCGTGCTAGACACCTTGGACCTACAACTGGAGTTATGGTATTGGATCAGATTTCGCATGACAGCCGTAAGCCTCTCATAGTTATCCCACGCACCCTGGCTGCATATTTGTACGTAGATCTGGTGATTCGATCTGTTGTGTTCCCATTCATGGACAACATTCCAGGGGGTGTTCCCAACAGGATAACGCTCTCCAACATACCGCTCCTGTAACCCAACATGCTCTACAGAGTGTAGACATGTCACCTTCGCCTGCTCGATCCCCAGACCTGTTTCCAATCGAACACATGTGGGGCATCATATGACGACAACTCCAGCGTGATCCACAAACAGCCTTAACCGTTCCTGTACTGACCGGCCAAGTGCAACAGGCACCTGTTCGACACAATGCATGCACGTTTGCGTGCTTGCACTGAACATTCTGCCGGTTGCACCGGTTATTAATGTACCAGTATTTCACATTTGCAATAACGTTTCTAGCATTTGTAGACTTAGAGAAAGCTTTTGACAATGTTGACTGAAATACTCTCCTTCAAATTCTGAAGGTGGCATGGGTAAAATACAGGGAGTGAAAGGCTATTTACAGTTTGTACAGAAACCAGATGGCAGTTGTAAGAATCGAGGGGCATGAAAGGGAAGCAGTGGTTGGGAAGGGAGTGAGACAGGGCTGTAGCCTATCCCCGATGTTATTCAATCTGTATATTGAACAAGCAGTGAAGGAAACTAAAGAAAAATTCGGAGTAGGTATTAAAATCCATGGAGAAGAAGTAAAAACTTTGAGGTTCGCCGATGACATTGTAATTCTGTCAGAGACGGCAAAGGACTTGGAAGAGCAGTTGAACGGAATGGACAGTGTCTTGAAATGAGGATATAAGATGAACATCAACAAAAGCAAAACGAGGATAATGGAATGTAGTCGAATTAAATTGGGTGATGCTGAAGGAATTAGATTAGGAAATGAGACACTTAAAGTAGTAAAGGAGTTTTGCTCTTTTGAGGGCAAAATAACTGATGATGGTCGAAGTAGAGAGGATATAAAATGTAGACTGGCAATGGCAAGGAAAGCGTCTCTGAAGAAGAGAAATTTGTTAACATCGAGTATAGATTCAAGTGTCAGGAAGTCATTTATGAAAGTATTTGTATGGAGTGTAGCCATGTATGGAAGTGAAACATGGACGATAAATAGAGAGAATAGAAGCTTTTGAAATGAGGTGCTACAGAAGAATGCTGAAGATTAGATGGGTAGATCACATAACTAATGAGGAAGTATTGAATAGGATTGGGGAGAAGAGAAGTTTGTGGCACAACTTGACTAGAAGAAGGGATCGGTTGGTAGGACATGTTCTGAGGCATCAAGGGATCACCAATTTAGTATTGGAGGGCAGCGTGGAGGGTAAGAATCGTAGAGGGAGACCAAGAGATGAATACATTAAGCAGATTCAGAAGGATGTAGGTTGCGGTAGGTACTGGGAGATGAAGAGGCTTGCACAGGATAGAGTAGCATGGAGAGCTGCATCAAACCAGTCTAAGGACTGAAGACCACAACAACAACAACAGACATATGTATTCCCAAAATTTCATAACTCTACAATAATTATTTTTTGATGTTGCTATTATTTTTATACATACTACTATGAATATAGCTTAAATACCAGTACAGTAACCTTGTAATATTCAATTAAAACGTAAAATGCAATTTTGACTCAGTAGCACGTCAAATTCAGACAGTAACTTCACAAGTTGATATTACATTGACTTTTGGTTGCTTCACTTTAATGGTCGGCCGCTGTGGCCGAGCGGTTCTAGGCGCTTCAGTCCGGAACCGCACTGCTGCTACGGTCGCGGGTTCGAATCCTGCGTCGGGCATGGATACGTATGATGTCGTTAGGTTTAAGTAGTTCTAAGTCTAGGGGACTGATGACCTCAGATATTAAGTCCCATAGTGCTTAGAGCCATTTGAACCATGGAGGACCCTGCTGGCATGAAACTATAAAAACGTATATTATGTAATGTACGTAGTGAAAATAAATACATATAACAAAATATACAGACTTCATGTAGGATATTATGTGCTAAACATTACAAAACGAGGGGAATTATTAAATGAAACGTTAATAGAAACAAGGTGCAAAATATAAATACGGAGACGTTATGACATCGTTTCAAAAGCGATTACGATGTAGGCATGGAAAGTGACATATATGAGTAAGCAATTACAATATTGGCATTGGAGGAAATCCTCTCTGGCTTCCGGCGGCTATCTGATTTGGTGAAGACTGCCAGTCTCGCTAGCGTGATGAAAGCAGAGCTCACCATCTGCAGCATCGTCGACAGGACTGACTGCGGACCTTTGGTACAGAGCCGAGTGGAGGGTCTGAATCAAACACTGAGACGGTTCTGTGACCGTGAGGGCTGCAGATTCCTCGACTTGCGCCATAGGGTGGCGGGGTTTCGGGTTCCACTGGATAGGTCAGGAGTGCACTACACACAGCAGGCGGCTACACGGATAGCAGGGGTTGTGTGGGGTGGACTGGGCGGTTTTTTTTTTTGTTAGATGGCCTCAGGCAAGTACAGAAAGGGCAACAGCCTCAAAGGGTGCGGGACAAAGTCAGGATATGCGGGGACCTAGCAGCAATCGGTATTGTGATTGTAAACTGTCGAAGCTGCGTTGGTAAAGTACCGGAACTTCAAGCGCTGATAGAATGCACCGAAGCTGAAATCGTTATAGGTACGGAAAGCTGGCTGAAGCCAGAGATAAACTCTGCCGAAATTTTTGCAAAGGCACAGACGGTGTTTAGAAAGGATAGATTTCAAGCAAACGGTGGTGGCGTGATTGTCACTGTTAGAAGTAGTTTTCCTGTAGTGAAATAGAAGTCGATAGTTCCTGTGAATTATTATGGGTGGAGGTTATACTCAACATCCGAGCTAGGTTAATAATTGGCTCCTTTTACCTACCTCCCGACTCGGCAGCGTTAGTGGCAGAACAACTGAGAGAAAATCTGGAATACATTTCACATAAATTTCCTCAGCATCTTATAGTCTTAGGTGGAGATTTCAATTTACCAGATATAGACTGGGACACTCAGATGTTTAGGACGGGTGGTAGGGACAGAGCATCGAGTGACATTATACTGAGTGCACTAGCCGGCCGGAGTGGCCGTGCGGTTCTAGGCGCTACAGTCTGGAACCGCGTGACCGCTACGGTCGCAGGTTCGAATCCTGCCTCGGGCATGGATGTGTGTGATGTCCTTAGGTTAGTTAGGTTTAAGTAGTTCTAAGTTCTAGGGGACTGATGACCACAGCAGTTAAGTCCCATTGAGTGGACTATCCGAAAATTACTTCGAGCAATTAAACAGAGAACCGACTCGTGGAGATAACATCTTGGACCTACTGATAACAAACAGACCCGAACTTTTAGACTCTGTAAGCGCAGAACAGGGAATCAATGACTATAAGGCCGTTGCAGCATCCCTGGATGGAAGTAAATAGGAATATAAAAAAAAGGGAGGAAGGTTTATCTGTTTGGCAAGAGTAATAGGAGGCAGATTTCAGACTACCTAACGGATCATAAAGAAAATTTATGTTCCGACACTGACAATATTGAGTGTTTATGGAAAAAGTTCAAGGCAATCGTAAAATGCGTTTTATACAGATACGTGCCGAGTAAAACTGTGAGGGACGGGCAAAACCCACCGTGGTTCAACAACAAAGTTAGGAAACTACTGCAAAGCAAAAAGAGCTTCACTGCAAATTTAAACGCAGCCAAAACCTCTCAGAGAAACAGAAGCTAAACGATGTCAAAGTTAGCGTAAGGAGGGCTATGCGTGAAGCTTTCAGTGAATTCGAAAGTAAAATTCTATGTACAGACTTGACAGAAAATCCTAGGAAGTTCTGGTCTTACGTTAATTCAGTAAGTGGATCGAAACAGCATGTCCTGACACTAGGATGATAATGGCACTGAAACAGAGGATGACACGCTTAAAGTTGACATACTAAACACCTTTTTCGAAAGCTGTTTCACAGAAGAAGACCGCGCTGCAGTTCCTTCTCTAAATCCTCGCACGAACGAAAAAATGGCTGACATCGAAATAAGTGTCCAAGGAATAGAAAAGCAACTGAAATCACTCAACAGAGGAAAGTCCACTGGACCTGACGTGGTACCAAATCGATTCTACACAGAGTTCGCGAAAGAACTTACCCCCTTCTAACAGCCGTGTGCCGCAAGTGTCTAGAGGAACGGAAGGTTCCAAATGATTGGAAAAGAGCACAGGTAGTTCCAGTTTTCAAGAAAGGTCGTCGAGCAGATGCGCAAAACTATAGGCCTATATTTCTGACATCGATCTGTTGTAGAATTTTAGAGCATGGTTTTTGCTCGCGTATCATGTCATTTCTGGAAACCCAGAATCTGCTCTGTAGTAATCAACATGGATTCTGGAAACAGCGATCGTGTGAGACCCAAATCGTTTTATTTGTTCATGAGACCCAGAAAATATTAGATACAGGCTCCCAGGTAGATGCCATTTTCCTTGACTTCCGGAAGGCGTTCGATACAGCTTCGCACTGTCGCCTGATAAACAAAGTAAGAGCCTACGGAATATCAGACCAGCTGTGTGGCTGGATTGAAGAGTTTTTAGCAAACAGAACACAGTATGTTGTTCTCAATGGAGAGACGTCTACAGACGTTAAAGTAACCTCTGGCGTGCCACAGGAGAGTGTTATGGGACCATTGCTTTTCACAATACATATAAATGACCTAGTAGATAGTGTCGGAAGTTCCATGCGGCTTTTCGCGGATGATGCTGTAGTATACAGAGAAGTTACAGCATTAGAAAATTGCAGTGAAATGCAGTAAGATCTGCAGAGGATAGGCACTTGGTGCAGGGAGTGGCAACTGATCCTTAACATAGAGAAATGTAATGTATTGCGAATACATAGAAAGAAGGGTCCTTTATTGTATGATTATATAATAGGGGAACAAACAGTGGTAGCAATTACTTCTGTAAGATATTTGGGAGTATGCGTACGGAACGATTTGATGTGGAATGATCATATAAAATTAATTGTTGGTAAGGCGGGTACCAGGTTGAGATTCATTGGGAGAGTCCTTAGAAAATGTAGTCCATCAACAAAGGAGGTGGCTTACAAAACACTCGTTCGACCTATTCTTTAGTATTGCTCATCAGTGAGGGATATGTACCAGGTCGGGTTGACAGAGGAGATAGAGAAGATCCAAAGAAGAGCGGCGAGTTTTGTCACGGGGATTTGGTAAGCGTGATAGCGTTACTGAGATGTTTAGCAAAGTCAAGTGGCAGGCTCTGCAAGAGAGGCGCTCTGCATCGCGGTGTAGCTTGCTGTCCAGGTTTCGAGAGGGTGCGTTTCTGGATGAGATATCGAATATATTGCTTCCCCCTACTTATACCTCCCAAGGAGATCGCGAATGTAAAATTGGAGAGATTAGAGCGCTCACGGAGGCTTTCCGGCAGTCGTTCTTCCCGCGAACCGTACGCGACAGGAACAGGAAAGGGAGGTAATGACAGTGGCACGTAAAGTGCCCTCCGCCACACACCGTAGGGTGGCTTGCGGAGTATAAATGTAGATGTAAATGTAGGTAACATAGCCGGCCGTTGTAGCCGAGAGGTACTAGTCGCTTCAGTCTGGAACCGCGCGAACGCTAAGATCGCAGGTTCGAATCCTGCCTCGAGCATGGATGTGTGCGATGTCCTTAGGTTGGTTAGGTTTAAGTAGTTCTAAGTTCTAGGGGACTGATGACCTTAGATGTTAAGTCCCATAGTGCTCAGAGCCATTTGAACCATTTTTTTTGTAGGTAACATAATTTTTTTTCAATAAATTCGTGATATAACTTATTAAAGACTTACAGACAAGCTATGATAAAAAAGGTAAATTTAAAGCTATGAACATATTAGGCAATATGGGAAGTACAAATGTAGTGTGTATCAGTGCCATGTATAGTCAGCAAAATCATCCTGCCACAAGAAACGTATATATTGTGTCATATGTAAAAACAGGAAAAAGATAAACGTACACATCAGTAAAGATTGGGTAATGATTAGGTCTTGTCAAAACAGAAATTAAAAATTAGACTGGCGGAAGAAAATCACAACACAAAATAAAAAAAATTAACGTACAGTAATGGAATTTCGGGAATACGTATGTCTAGGTACCATATTTAAGTGATTAATTACCGTTCGAAGCTCAAAGGTTAATGTAAGCGCGAGATGAGCCACTGCAAATGTGAAATGCTGGCACGTGGATAACTGGTGTAACAGCCAGAACCTTGAATGCAAGCGTGCGGACGTGCATGCATTGGGTTGTGCAGGTGCCGGTTGTCAGTTTCTGGGCTGGAGTTCCATTGCAGTTGCATCTGGTCAGTCAATACAGGGACGGTTAGTGCAACTAGTCGATCATGCTGGAGCAGTTAGTGGAGCACGCTGGACTCGCCTTCGGATGATGTCCCATATGTGCTCACTTGGAGACAGGTCAGTGATCAAAACCAAGGTAACGTCTCCTTGCTCTGTAGAGCATGTCACGTTACAACAGCGGTATGTTGGCGACCGTTAGCCAGTAGGCAAACAACCCCTGGGATGCTGTTCATGAGTGGCAGGACAGCAGGTCTAATCATAAGACTGAAGTACAAATTTGCAGTCAGGGTGCGTGGAATAACCACGAAAGTGGTCCTGCAGTCATACGAAAGCGCACCTGAGACCATAACTCCAGGTGTAGGTCCAGTGTGTATACCACGCAGAAAGCTCAGATGCAGGTCTTCAACTGGTCTCCTCCTAATCAACACACACCCATCACTGGCACCGAGGCAGAACCAGACTCAATCAGAAAACGGAACAGACCTCCTCCACCTTGCCCTCGAGTGAGCTTCACACCACTGGTGGTTTAGGGTCAGTGGAATGCACGCTACAGGGTGTCCCGATTGGAGCTGTCCTTGAAGTAACTAATTTGTAACAGATCGTTGTGTGCTAACTGCTGCTGAAACTGCTGTTGAAGATGCAGTACAGTGTGCGACAGCCATATGCCGAACACGATGGTCTTCCCTCAAGGCAGTGCCAGAGCTCGGCCTTCTGGCGACCGTACATTCTCGCGACCACCGCTGCCAGTAACGTACAGTGACTACATTCCCGTCAAGTTTTTCTGCAGTGTCGCAGAAGCAACATCCAGCTTCTCGTAGCCCTATTACACGACTACGTTCACACTCAGTTAGGGTTCGATAACGGCGACTTTGCCGCATTAAAGACATTCTCGACTAATATCAACTCACCACGTCCAGTCTCAAAGGCAACTAACGCTCTCGACCGTTATAGCGTGTATTTAAAACAAATCTGATTTGACAAACTGCCTACTGGCTTCTGTCTCGGGTTCTTCGGCCGACGTTCATCTAATGATTTTACTGACGTTTCACCAGCACGAGTGGATGGCATTGTCAAAGCTCCACCCTCCATTGCCGGTGGTGAACTGGAGCCGAGCTCAAAAAACAAAGGATGGGGCCCCTCCACGCCCGCACCAACGTGGTGACCAACACAAAAGTTTTACTGTCACCTCCGTAAGCATGTTAGTTTTGAATCAGGCGTCACAGGATGCAGGCTGTGATGTTATCCATGCGTCTGGGTAAGACTACTCATTAACATGGTCCATCAGGAGATAGTAGTGGTCGAAAACGATCGAAGGGTAGCGGTTTTAAGAGCAGAGGAAAAAAAGTGCCAAGGCCAGCGCCAAGGGAAAAAAACCTCTGCGACAGTAGGACGGGTGGTAAGGGCAGTAGCGGCTTGCTAGCTGCGACAGAGCATGCAAGGTGAGGGGGGTTAGCGTGAGGTATCGTGCAACGTTACCTATGTACTGCGTGGTTGTTAGCTGGGGCAGTCCGGTGCTGCGGCTGGGCTCGCTTGTAGTCTCCTGGGCCGGCCGCAGTGGCTTACTCCCTGTAACATAAAAATTCGGCGCGGCAGGGCGGCGACGCTTCTGCGATGAAGACTGGCCTATTGGCTCCTCGACCCTTTGCGGGGCCCGGTCCCGTAGCAGTCGGCGTCGCCAGCGGCTCCTCTGCGGCGGCGGTTGTCTTCTTCTTCTTTGCGCCTCTCACCCGCGCTGCTGCTGGAACAAGAGCTAGGATAGGCGCGCGAACGTCCTTCTGCGAGGTCGCAGGAGTGTTCGCAGGTACGACTGCGCTGAGGCCTTGGGCGAAAACTGCTCGCAGTTGCCTCAAGGCCTCTTCCTTCTCTGCAGCCACGGCGGCTGCGAAGGCAGCCCTCTCCGCCGCCATGACGGCTTTGAGGGCTGCTGTGGCCTCCTTCACGGCGGTGCCGAGTTCGAGGTCACATCTCTTCGCAGGAAGGCGAGCTGCGTCCTGGCTGCTCGTTTCCGAGCGGCCGTCCCTGCCCCTGGCAGGTGGATCTGCTGCTGCGCCGTCCCTCAGCTGCGCCGGGCTGTTCTGCGCCCTACGCCGTTTCCGGCGTCGTCTTCTCTTCTGCTGCTGCGTCGGTGCGGCCGCGGCCGCTTCGCCGCCCCCGGCACGGCTGCGGCTTGAGAAAGCCGAACAGCCGCGCCAACGGGCGACGTGCGGGCCGCCACACCGGACACATGTCGGCAGAGCGTTGCTGCCGCGGTCGCAGGCGCGGCTGTCGTGCTCACCTGAGCACTTGACGCACCGCGCCGCGTTGCGGCAATACTTCGCAACATGGCCCTCGCCCTGGCACCTGAAGCACTGGGGCTGAGGATCCATGGCGGTCGGGAGAGCCTCTGTCGTAACCGGGAAGCCCAGCAACTTCCGCAAGTCGAAGATGTCACTCCCGCCGTCGACCGTTTGCACGGTCACGGCATAGAGCGGCGCCCTCTTCCTGTTGGTTCGGTTGTGCAACCTTGCGGCTGCACTACCAAACCCGGCTCGCAGCAGCCCTTCCCGGACCGCTGCCTCATCACAGCACCAAGGCAACCCCCTGAGGAGTGCCTTAGTCGTCTTCATCCTTCCTACGGAAGGTGCCTTCTCACGCGCCGGCGGCGCGTCGACGATGTGGTCGGCCACTGCGACCTTGATCGCCCTGTGGTCGGCCACGTTTGCGGCTCGAACGCAGATCAGCGAGTCTGTATCGACAGACTCGTAGACCACCTCGTTCCGAGCGCAGCTCGTCATGGTGTCGAACAGCGCTGTCCACCCGCCTTTGCACTTGACGTACAAAGGGGGGACAGGCAACTGTTCTCGTGTTTTTGTATTTCTACGGCTTCTCTGAACAAGCGCATGTGATAGTGCGTCTCTACAGCCAGAACTTCCGTGTCGGCTAATTTTATCACGTGGTCGGTCTCTCTCAGTGCGTGCTCTGCCACTGCCGATTTCTCCACCTGCCCCTACCTGCAATGTCGCTTATGCTCTTTGATCCTGGTGTTAATTGATAGTTCAATCATTCCGACATAAACTTTTCCGCATGTGCATGGCATACGGTATATTCCCGGTATTGCAAGTGGATCCCTTTTCTCCTCCGCCGATCTAAGACACTCTTTGATCTTCCTTGTCGGTTTGAAAATCGTCTTTACGAGATGTTTGCGCAATATACGGTCGATTTGATACCACCCGAGTCAGAAAAGAGGCATGATTAATACGCTCGTAAGGAGAGCAGGACGAATATGTGAGCCGCAGCACCTCAGACTAAAAAGCAACACCTGGAAAGTGTTCTGAGGAGCAATGGGTACTGCACAAATTATATTAGAAGTGTAACAGAGTCAAAAACTCGGCAAAGTAAGGAATCAGAAAAAGAAATGTCGGGTGCGGCCTTTTTGCCTTACATTCCCAGAGTGACGGACAGAATCGACCTATATTGCGCAAACATCGCTTAGAGACGATTTTCAAACCGACAAGGAAGATCAACGAGCATCTTAGATCGGCGAAGGAGAAAAGGGATCCACTTGGAATAGCGGGAATATACCGTATACCATGCACATGCGGGAAAGTTTATGTCGGAATGATTGGACGATCAATTAACACCAGGATCAAAGAGCATTAGAGCAGGCAGGGGCAGGTGGAGAAATCGTCCGTAGCAGAGCACGCACTGAGGGAGACCGACCACGTGACAAAATTCGCCTACACGTAAGTTCTGGCAGTAGAGAAGCACTATCACACTCGCTTGTTCAGAGAAGTTGTAGAAATACAAAAACACGCGAACAGTTTCAACAAGAAAAAGGAAAGCCTTAAGGTAAACGGAACCTGGCTTCCCGTACTGCAGCAAACGACCGTCACAGGTAGCAAGAGGAGAACCGCACCGGAAATGACCGCGGAGAAGCCCTCGGACGTTGGCGCGCCAGGTACATACAGTCTGCGGCCGCGAGCTCGGCTCCAGTTCACCACCGGCAATGGAGGGTGAAGCTTTGACAATGCCAGCCACTTGTGCTGGCGAAACGTCAGTAAAATCATTAGATGAACGTCGGCCGAAAAACCCGAGACGGAAGCCAATAGGCAGTTTGTGAACAAGTGGCGACGAAACCCTTAACGATTTTGTAAATCTGATTTGCGTCCTCATAGTGGCACTACTAGCGCCACTCTTATGCGACTGGCGCGAAATTTCAAGAGACATGATCTTTCAGATGTAGAAACAGCCATCCAAATTTCCTTTGTGTCGCACAATTCCTTCTCGGTGTTCCGATTGTTTTCCATCAGTGTATATGAACCCTGCAAAAGTAAAAGCCAGAATTCTCCAAGTGCGGTCAGTTTGGCACCTGGGTCACATTGCGGAATGTTGCGTCCGTCAAATGCAAATGTAAATCGACCTTTAGCACAACTTCCACAACGTTGCTGATCAGAACCTGGGCGTCCACAGAATTTGTCCAGAAGGCTCGACACAGGAGATTTGCCATTTTTTATATAAGTATGCTGCTCAGTTTCGAGACACATCTTCGAACTCGTATTCTTCCGGAGCTTTGTTCGTGGTGATGCAGATTTAGTTGGAGCGTTGTGGTTACGTAACCGACAGCGCAGGTGTACACTGGTGCCGGAGGCGAATCCATATCCACTGTCGAGAATTTCAAACGGCGACGGTAGGCTGTTCCACAAATTATGTTGGAAGCTACAGGAGGCACTGGCGCAGCGTGCAAATGGCTAGCCACTAACCTTTCGTCCTCTATTCGGCTAACAATTGCGCGCTAGGACAAATTAGGGTCACTAGATCGTCATTCGGCCCTCTCGCCTTCTGGGAATTACGATGTACTTGGATGGACCACGTTGGAGAGCGCATTTGTCTTTCTGAGCCATAGCCGTGGAAACAGCCATTCCCCGCATTTATAGAGAATCCGCGGGGCATTGTTTTCGCGACTGCACACAATCCCAACCCGTCCCCGTTCCGCGCGGTGCTCGGATCCAGTTTATAATTGAAAAACACTTCGGCGGAAACTCGGTTCTCCTCCTCCGTGCGCCCCATATCGCGCTCGGGAAATTGCAAGTCGGTGGGGCGCCGCGTCTCGCCATCCATATTTATTCGTCGGCGTGTCGCTCCGCTGGAGACCGCGGACTCCCTGAAATGTCATTAAAATGAACGAATTTCGAGCCTAAACACAGCGCTAACTGATTCGAAGATTTTAATTACGGTTTCACTAAATAACGTGGGGGAATTAACTGCGACGCTCATCGCGTTGACTCGTTTTGTTTTGGGTGCGCTGGTGGGGCAGAAAGGGGAGGGGGTGCGGGGGTGGGAGCATTGGCTGCTGGAGCCACCCTGGTGGGGGGTGTCGTCGCCGGTTGGGTCGGCGGAGGAAGTGAGGGTGGGAGGTTTGCTGGCCTGGAGGGGGGAGGGAAGCGGAGGAATTTTCCCCACTCTCCTGGGATTCCCCCGTTGCGAGGACAGTGCAGGGAGGCAGTAGGGCAGCAACCGGAAAATGGGAAGCAGGCGCACGCGGATGATGGAGGTGGAACAACAACGCTGCAGCGGCGGGGCGCGTAACCACAGCTGATTCTGACCGCGGGCTGACGCAGGCAACTAGTGCGCGGGGGGGGGGGGGGGGGGGCAGTTGTTGGTGTTGGAGCGAGTTTGTACGAGCGGTTCTGCACGGCAGAATCATAATGAAGTCTGGCCCTTCTACTTCTGACTG
Organism: Schistocerca nitens; assembly: GCF_023898315.1. Classification (NCBI taxonomy): domain Eukaryota; kingdom Metazoa; phylum Arthropoda; class Insecta; order Orthoptera; family Acrididae; genus Schistocerca; species Schistocerca nitens. Next base: position 260,096,008 of record NC_064621.1, read on the forward strand.
ACGGACGAAATGTGAAATGAACTCCTGTAGTCCGTCCAGTAGCACAGTGCCACTAATTCAGTTTTTGTAAAATAAGAGAGTGAGTGTATGCGCATTTTCATTTGTCCTCGTACAAATTGTGTCGAATGTTGAAAAATATATTTCTCTTTCAACTGCGGAGGTTCGTCTGAAATAGGTACGTTGATTATAATGCTTGTTCAGTTTCTAACCTCCCCACGTTCTTCAAAACATTTTAAAAAATAGTTCAAATGACTCTGAACACTATGGGACTTACCATCTGACGTCATCAGTTCCCTAGAACTTAGAACTACTTAAACCTAACTAACCTAAGGACATCACACACATATATGTCCGAGGCAGGATTTGAATCTGCGACCGTAGCGGTCGCGCGGTGCCAGACTGAAGCGCCTAGCACCGCTCGGCCACAGCGGCCGGCTTTAAAACAGTTAATTCTTGTTCGAATACAATCTGTAACTGTCACAAGGGGGGACAAGGAAGGAGCCTCCACGCGTGCACTATCTGAGATAAGAGACCGAGAACCATCTGTCAGATAATGCCGGCGTCCCCCGGAAACGTTGCAGTAAAAGACAACGGCCAATCCTTCCAACACCGGAAAAGCAAAAAGAATGGGCTCTTCTCAGAGCCAACTCTGATGATTACAAGCCTAAACGTAGAGGGTATCACCAAAAACAAACAACAAATCATATCACAACTTTGCCGCACGCACAAATGGGACATACTGTGTATACAATGAAACACACAAGAAAGAAGGGGCAATAAGACCAGAAATAGAAGGAATGAAATTAGCCATAGAAAATCCACATCCTAAATATGGCAGCGCTGTCTTCACAAAACCTGAGATAGCCATAATATCAACTAACAGAACTACATACAATAACATAGAATTACTGACATTACTGACATGGATCATGAATACGACATTTCGTAATGATGTGGAACGAATCAAATTTTCCAATACATGACATAATTAAGTTAATTTAACAACATACTTAAGTTAATATAACAACTTTTTTATTTTTTGTGTTTTTTATATTTTTTTATATTTTTTACTTTTTTGTAATTTTTTTGTTTTTTTCTTTTTTTTCTTAATTTATATCTAAAAATTCCTCTATGGAGTAGAATGAGTTGTCATTCAGAAATTCTTTTAATTTCTTCTTAAATACTTGTTGGTTATCTGTCAGACTTTTGATACTATTTGGTAAGTGACCAAAGACTTTAGTGGCAGTATAATTAACCCCTTTCTGTGCCAAAGTTAGATTTAATCTTGAATAGTGAAGATCATCCTTTCTCCTAGTATTGTAGTTATGCACACTGCTATTACTTTTGAATTGGGTTTGGTTGTTAATAACAAATTTCATAAGAGAGTATATATACAGAGAAGCTACTGTGAATATCCCTAGATCCTTAAACAAATGTCTGCAGGATGATCTTGGGTGGACTCCAGCTATTGTTCTGATTACACGCTTTTGTGCAATAAAGACTTTATTCCTCAGTGATGAATTACCCCAAAATATGATGCCATATGAAAGCAATGAGTGAAAATAGGCGTAGTAAGCTAATTTACTAAGATGTTTATCACCAAAATTTGCAATGACCCTTATTGCATAAGTAGCTGAACTCAAACGTTTCAGCAGATCATCAATGTGTTTCTTCCAATTTAATCCCTCATCAATGGACACACCTAAAAATTTGGAATATTCTACCTTAGCTATATGCTTCTGTTTAAGGTCTTTATTTATTAATGGCGTCATACCATTCAGTGTACGGAACTGTATGTACTGTGTCTTATCAAAATTCAGTGAGAGTCCGTTTACAAGGAACCACTTAGTAATTTTCTGAAAGACAGTATTGACAATTTCATCAGTTAATTCTTGTTTGTCAGGTGTGATTACTATACTTGTATCATCAGCAAAGAGAACTAACTTTGCCTCTTCATGAATATAGAATGGCAAGTCATTAATATATATTAAGAACAACAAAGGACCCAAGACTGACCCTTGTGGAACCCCATTCTTGATAGTTCCCCAGTTTGAGGAATGTGCTGATCTTTGCATATTATGAGCACTGCTTATTTCAACTTTCTGCGCTCTTCCAGTTAGGTACGAATTAAACCATTTGTGCATTGTCCCACTCATGCCACAATACTTGAGCTTGTCTAGCAGAATTTCATGAGAGATCACAAAAAATCCCAATGGGTGGTGTTCGGTTATTCAGATCATTCAAAATTTGATTGGTGAAAGCATATATGGCATTATCTGTTGAAAAACCTTTCTGGAAACCAAACTGACATTTTGTTAGTACTTAATTTTTACAGATATGTGAAGCTACTCTAGAATACATTACTTTCTCAAAAATTTTGGATAAAGCTGTTAGAAGGGAGATTGGACGGTAATTGTTGACATCAGATCTATCCCCCTTTTTATGCAAAGGTATAACAATAGCATATTTCAGTCTATCAGGGAAAATGCCCTGTTCCAGAGAGCTATTACACAGGTGGCTGAGAATCTTACTTATCTGTTGAGAACAAGCTTTTAGTATTTTGCTGGAAATGCCATCAATTCCATGTGAGTTTTTGCTTTTAAACAAGTTCAACTTGACTTTGCCGCCAAACTTCAGCAACCAGAAAACACAGTTCATCTTAGGAGACTTCAACTGCCACAGCACATCATGGGGCTACAAACATACAGACGACAACGGACATAAATTAGAGCAGTGGGCGGAAATAAATAATTTATCCCTTATCCATGATCCCAAGCTACCATGCTCGTTCAGCAGCAAAATCTGGAAGCGCGAATACAACCTTGATATTTGTTTTGTAAGCGCAAACGTGGAAGACCGATGCTTAAAAACTGCATACGCATCTCTTCCTAAAACACAACACCGACCTATCGGAATCCAAATATACGCTGCTTTGAGAACAACGAAAATACCATTCCGCAGACGCTTCAACTTTAAAAAAGCTAAATGGACAGAATATGCTGTGGAACTGGATGCAGAAACAAAAAATCTACACCCAATTCCAGAAAATTAATAAACCTTCGTAGAGACCCTCCAAAAGATTTCTCGAAGACACATACCCCGAGGCTGCAGAGAGCATTTCATCCCAGGTCTCTCTGACGAATCAAAGAACATCCTGAGGGAGTACGAAATGCTTTACGAACAGGACCCCTTTAGTGAAGAAGTAGTCCAATGTGGAGAAACACTAATGGAAATGATTAGTGAATCAAGACAAAGGAAATGGGTCGAAACTCTGGAAAGAATGGATATTACCCACAGTAGCAAAGTCGCTTGGAACTTAATAAAAAAACTTAATTGTGACTTTGGGACAGCTAAACAATGCTCTTCAGTAACACCCAATCAAATTGCCCATCAGCTCCTACTAAATGGAAAACCCAACAAGAAATGTCAGAAAATAAAAATCAGCAGAATTCAGAGTCAAGAGTCAAGCATGTTCGAAATACCATTTACCATGAAAGATCTTAATCATGGAATGAACTCAATGAAAAACGGGAAAGCAGCGGGAGTCGACGATATATGCGTGGAACAGATCAAACAAGTCGGACCTAGTGCCAAGCAATGGATCCTGCAGCTCTTTAATCATTGCTTAAAAACGTGTAAGATCCCAAAGATGTGGAGGAAATCAATGGTAGTGGTGCTACTAAAACCTGGGAAAGACGCAGGTCAACCGAAGAACTACCGCCCAATAGCACTCCTGTGCCATCTGTACAAACTGTACGAACGAATAATCCTAAACCGCATAGCAAATATCGCAGACCAAATGCTCATTTCCCAACAGGCTGGATACAGACCCGGGAAATCATGCACCAGTCAAATCCTAGCACTCACAGAACACATAGAGGAAGGGTTTGAAAACAAACAAATAACAGGTGTAGCATTGGTGGACTTAAGTTCTGCATACGACACCGTCAACCACAGAAAGCTCATGGAAAAACTGTACTGTACATTTAAGGATCATCAGTTCACAAAAATCATTGAATCTCTGCTGCAAAACAGACAGTTCTATGTAATGCTGGACGGAAAAAAAAGCCAATGGCGTCGAAAAAAGAACGGTCTCGTCCAGGGCAGTGGGCTGGCCGCCATACTATTTAACCTATACACAAATGATCAACCAACACCGGAACTTACTACCCATTTCTTGTATGCCGATTATCTGGCCATTACAGCGCAAGGGAATAGCTTCGAGGAAGTAGAAGGGAAATTAGAAAGCTCGTTACACGTAATGTCTGAATACTATAAAGAGAACTTCCTCAAACGAAATCCATCTAAGACACAGTTTAGCGCTTTCGACCTCCGCACAAAACAGGCAAACAGGAAGCTGAACGTCACCTGGAATGGCAACAAACTGGACCATACAGACAAACCAACATACCTTCGTGTCGTGCTGGATAGATCACTGACGTACAGATATCACTGTGAAAAAACCTGCCAAAAAGTTGCTGCCAGGAACAATATTTTAAGAAAACTGACGAATAGTAAATGGGGAGCTAGTCCGACTGTATTACGAACAACTGCTCAAGCACTTTGCTTCTCCACGGCAGAATATGCATGCCCTGTATGATCCCGATCCACACATGCCAAAAAAGTCACTACAGTCCTTAATGAAACATGCAGGCTAACAACAGGATGCATGAAACCCACTCCACTTGGGAAAATATACAAAGCAGCTGGATTCTCATCTCCTGAATCCCGAAGAATTGTGCACGAACATACAGAAAAATTTAACAGATTTTCGACGAGCGCCACCCGCTGCATGGTTCTTCATGTGGACGTAGCAGACTTAAATCCCGCAAGAGATTTCTCACTAGTGAATTGAGTGAGCCTCCGAAGGACTACCCTGCCTCACGAGAAATACCCAGCGGCAGTACATCAGGCTGAAAGATTTGGAGAACGCTGAAGCGCATCAGAACAGGCGTAGCACCAGCTAAAGCAAACCTAGTGAAATGGGGCTTCAAGGACGAAGGAGACAACAAATGCGACTGTGAAAGGTCTCTGTTGGATTCCTTTCATGTTTAATTTCTCAAATTTGTTGTCTTTTAAGGAATAAATTCCTCTTCTAAATTTACTGTGGCGTTTCTGACTATCTGGGAGGAGACTGAGTAGTGGAACGTGTTACTTTTACATGTAAACAAGAACGATCTCTCACACTACTACACTTTAAAGCACAGTTTATATGTAATTCTTATATGTAATTCATGTCACACAGTCTCATACGGAACCTACATCCGCTTTCTTTTATATACTGTGTATGATAAGATACTGTCATCCCCCTTCCCTTCTGTGTGAGAGGATGAATGATCAAATGTGTTTGTAGCTGCATGCTTGAGGGTAGCAGACAAGGCTGTCTGCTAGAGAACAGTAGGACCAACGTTGAAACAGGTAGCTACGGTTCCTAAAAGCAGAGAGGTTTCCATTCTTAGTATGGTCCGGTCCGTCCCCTGTCATGTTGGTATAGGAAGCTGCCCCTCTGGCGCCTTCCGTTTGTCTTTGTGAGCGACTCTCAGGAGCACGCTGGGTAGTTCAGTGGTAGTCGGCAGTTGGAGTCCAGTAGTAGCGCAGGGCAGTCCAAGAGTAGCAGTCTGGCGGTAGCGAGCGTCTGAAGTGGTAAGATCTCCGGCCAAGCGCGTGTCTGTTAAGTCCATAGGACAATGGATTTGTTAAGTTCAGGTTAACTGAGAATTTAATCATTTTATTTCGGGTTAGCTTTAAAATAGCTAAGGTTATCTTTAATTGCAGCGGAGTGTGATTCTCGTGTCCAGTTCAGATTATTTGGCGGTAGTTGCTTTGTTACTACTTTGTGAGTAAAGTCGAACCACGTGTTGGTCAGTAACTCTAAGTAAGATCAATCTTAAATGCAAATGCTTGTGTGATTATAACGTATCGTCTTGAAAAGATTTTGAATATACCAACTTTTCTTTATGTTCAACCCACGTGGCGTGTACTTTGTGAGACCAGTACCACGTGCTTATATAACTGTTTGACCCATCAGGTTAATAGTAAGACGTTAGTAACCAGTTCGAGGTTTTTGTTTTGTAATCTGCTTTTTGATCTAATTTATTTTTATTATCTAAATTATTGCGGAGTTATACGCTTTCTGTAAACCAAGTTGACCACGTGAAGGGTAATTACAAGACGGACAGGATTGTGCTACGAAAGTAAATTCCTTAACTAAAAATTTGAATCTGTTTGTAGTGATTAACTTTCTCTTGCATGCGTTTCAATGTTCTTTGTGTGTTGTTTTATGAATGCAGTGTTGTATCCAGTCTCCCAATCTTGACTCCATATTTTATGTGTTCCGTAATATTCCAATCTCACAGTCTCACAATCGTAAATAAGGCACCAGCTCAGTTATAACTCACGTATAATATGCTGAAATTTCAATGAACAATCTTTAAAATAAATTTGCAAATATAAACTGATTTCTTTCTTTTTATTTAAATTCTCCTTTTATATAGATATATTACCGGTTGTTGTATGACTGTAAAAGATTATAATCAATGATAGTCTGATTGGTAATATGGTAAACTTAGACTAGTTACCTGCTGAAACAGTGGCCCAGTAAACGCACGGTTAACCTCCCAAGACAGCTCACAGTTTTAAACCGCTTTCATGGTCTAATTAGCACCCGATTTCAGCATACCAAATTCAAGTCACAATCTTACGCTATTCAGCAAAGCAAATTAGAGTTACAATCTTTCAACTGTGGTGAAGTTCAGGATATGGAACACCTTCTACAGTGTTCCATCTGCCCCACAAGGTGTACCCTTGACGAACTATGGCTTGAGAAGAGAGAAACATTGGACTTGGCCCGACGTTGGGCTGAAAGGCTTTGAAACAAATCTCCGGACACGAAAAAGTAAAGTAAAGTAAAGTAAAGTCACAAATATCTGTTGTGACGGTGTGCAGAAAGATTTTTGTTTAACATATGAAGGATAGTCAGTTAAGTTTTCTCACTACATTAACTAATCAAACATATCATGACACCTATTAATGAACGGCCGCGCGCGGTAGCCGCGCGGTCTTAGGCGTCTTGTCACGATCCGCGCGGCTCCTCCCGTCGGAGGGTCGAGTCCTCCCTCGCGCATGGGTGTGTGTGCTGTCCATAGCGTAAGTCAGTTTAAGTTAGGTTAAGTAGTGTGTTAACTTAGGGACCGATGACCTAAGCAGTTTGGTCCCATAAGATCTTACCACAAATTTACAATTTTTTTATTGATGAACATTAATATGGGACATGTCCATCCTTCACATTTACGGCAGCTTGGACTCAGCTGAGGACGCTTTCAAACTGGTGTCTGAATGTCTGTGGAAGTCTGGAGGAACGGCAACCCATTCTTCCTCAAGAGCGGAAATCAGAGACGGTTGGATGCTGGCGTCTGGAGCGATGTTCTAACTCATCCCAAACGTGTTCTATTGGGCTCAGGTCTGAAGTCTAGTCAGACCAGCCTGTTACAGGAATTTTACTGTCAACAAACAGTTCTCTCGCAGATGGTGCTTTATGACAGCGTGCGTTGTCATACTGATACAGTCATCGTCTCCGAACTGTTTCTGTAATGTACATAGGACATAATGCTGTGAAATGAGTTCATATCATCCCACATTTAGAGCGTTCTTAAGCTGAATAAAGGGGCCACACTCTGACAACGGAAATCACCCCATAACACCTCTGAGATGAACAGTCATATATCGCTTTGCAATAAGGAAAAGTAAATTTCGCAGCCGTATTTTCTTACCTTGCCCGAGGGAGATACATTGAGGTGTCGTGGGACAGCGATATGCACATATACAGATGGCGGTAGTACAACATATACAATGCATAAAATGGTATTGTATTGGCGGAGCTGTCATTTGCACTCATGTGATTCTTGTGAAACGGTTTACAACATGATTATGGCCGCTTGACGGGAATTAACAGATTTTGAACGCGGAGTGGTAGTTGGAGGTAGACGCATGAGACATCCATTTCGGAAATAGTTAGGGAATACTGTATTTTTAGACACACAGACTGTGTCCAGAATACAAAATTACAGGCATTGCTTCTCACCACGGGCCACACAGTAACCGACGGCCTTCACTTAACGACCGAGAGCCGTGGCGTTTGCGTGGAGTCGCCAGTGAAAACAGACAATCAACACTGCTTTAAAGAACCGCAGAAATCAATGTGGGACGTTCGACGAACGTATTCGTTAAGACAATGTGGGGAAGTCTGGAGGACGAGCGACCCGCATGTCTTTGCTAACAGCACGGCATCACCTGCAGCATCTCTCCTGGGCTCATGACCATATCATTTGGACGCTGGACGGCTGGAAAATCGTGGCCTGGTAGATGAGTCCCGATTTAAGTTTGTAATAGTTGATGGTAGGTTTCGGGCATGGCGGAGATCTCACGGAGTCAAGGACCCAAGTTGTCAACAACGCACTGTGCAAACTGCTGGTGGCTCCGTAATGGTGTGGGCTGTGTTTACGTGGAATGAACTGGGTCCTCTGGTCTAATTGTTCCGATCATTGACTGGAAATGGTTATGTTTGGCTACTTGGGGACCATTTTGCAGACATTCAGAGACTTCATGTTTCCAAACAACGATGTAATTTTTATGGATGCGCCCTGTCACCGGACCACAGCTGTTCGCGATTGGTTTCAAGAACATTCTGGACAATTCGAATGAATGATTTGGCCACCCTAATCGCCCGATATCTACGGGACATAGTCGAGAGATCAGTTCGCGCACAAAATTCTGCACCGGCAACACTTTTGCAATTATGGACGGCTACAGAGGCAGCATGGCTCAACATTTCTGCAGGGGACTTCGAGCGAATTGTTGAGGTCCTGCGACGTCGAGTTGCTGCAAGATGGTGGGCAGAAGGCTTCTTACTGGTGGTCAGAACACTCCATCACCCCAGGAGATAGCCACAGCCGCCGCTGCCGCTGTCGCTACCACTGCATCTGCCTCCGGTGGCAGTGTTGTCCTTGTGCTGATGCCCCGAGTCCCCACCTCTAGCCACCACCTGCTGCTGCCCACCGATGCCGCCGATTCGAACACATGTGAGTGACTCCCTGGTACGGAGCCTGCACTAACAGAGCCAAAAGCCTGTAGCTTATCGGGTCCCCGGTAAATGGCTGCTCGCGCCCATCCACGGGGTGACATGTTGTTGTGATCTTCAGTCCAGAGACTGGTTTGATGCAGCTCTCCATGCTACTCTATCCTGTGCAAGATTCTTCATCTCCCAGTACCTACTGCAACCTACATCCTTCTGAATCTGTTTAGTGTATTCATCTCTTGGTCTCCCTCTACGATTCTTACCCTCCACGCTGCCCTCCAGTACTAAATTGGTGATCCCTTGATGCCTCAGAATATGTCCCACCAACCGATCCCTTCTTCTAGTCAAGTTGTGCCACAAATTTCTCTTCTCTCCAATTCTATTCAATACCTCCTTAGTTATGTTAGTTATGTTATCCACCCATCTAATCTTCAGCATTCTTCTGTAGCACCACATTTCGAAAGTTTCTATTCTATTCTTGTCTAAACTATTTATAGTCCACGTTTCACTTCTACACATGGCTACACTCCACACAAATACTTTCAGAAACGACTTCCTGACACTTAAATCTATACTCGATGTTAACAAATTTCTCTTCTTCATAAATGCTTTCCTTGCCATTGCCAGTCTACATTTTATATCCTCTCTTCTTCGACCAGGTGACATGTCGCTCAGTAATGGATCAGTTGGAGTGATGCCCTTTTTTGTCTTATTGAAGTATGAAATAATAATTCTTGCAAAGATGTGGTTTAGTCGGTAGCGTCCTAAATGTGAAACTGCCGTGTCTACACACTAATTATTATTTTAAAAAAACACATTTAGTGCGAAAAAACGTTACATATATTGACATCTTCTCCACGTTGGTTTTACAGATGCTTAACAATGACACTTAGTCGAAATTAGCCGACCACACGATGAAATAAACATCGCGTTACAGTCTACTACGGACGATGTTTACGTTTACTAAGCATCTGGAGGCTGTGGATCCCCACAAATACTAAATTTTTGATGTTATTTCGTTCGTGTGACCTGTGCTCTCTGTGGCGGCTAATGCTGTGAGTAGCTGTAGCTGGTCTGTGATTTCATTAGGATACTCCAGAGGATAGTAACGAAATTGTGAAGAAATCACAGGGAGTTTTTACACAGAGGAATTACAGAAAGTTGCTGAACCGAACGAGGGTGTCATAAGGCGTCACGGAAACACGGCTTTACTGGAATGGCTCGGTTTCCAGCAACATAAAACATTTGAATGAACGCTCGCGATTTGCAATATGACAGGGCGCGTAAACCTCAGACAGTGCAGTAGAGTACCGCGAGTGCTAGGAAGTGCATCAGCAGAGGTGGTATTCTCGATAAATTGCCAGTTGTACTTCGCATTTCTGCATACAATTTCTGTGGACCGGGAACGAAACTGAAAAAAGCCTTGTTTATGGCAGTAGGAGGAATAATCTACTTGAGGAGCCGCGCACGGAGAATGATTTAGTGTATGCTGCAAATCAAGGTTTGCACAACGTCACACTGCAGACCGACTTTTGGCCGATAACATCAAGCAAGTATTTTGAAGAAGCGACATAGGCATAGTGAAATGCTGTCAGTGGCTCTCCCCCAGTATCAACTTTTGCATATAATAATGCTGTACTGTGGGTTTGCAAAATTTCTGCGGCTAGTCGATAAGTTTAGAGAGTATCTTTGACTTCCAGTGTCTTCAGCACTTACGCATTGTTTCAGTGGTCTGGCCGTTCTGACATACGAGCTGTGGCTAGAAAAAAACCGGACTAGTACTGGTGAAACAATAAAGCAAATGCAATAAGGCTGAAAGTCGCGTGGCCTGTCACGTGACTCTCGCTCCGCCTACTGCTCGAGTTTCATCTGCCTCCTGCACTCAGTCTGCCCGTGGCGTCTGTTTTAAGTAGTTGACGTTTTGTCTGTGCGTCGGAAAATGTTGAGTGTACAGAAAGAACAGCGTGTTAACATCAAATTTTGTTTCAAACTAGAAAAATCTGCAAGTGAAACGTTTGTAATGTTACAACAAGTGTACGGCGATGATTGTTTATCGCGAACACAAGTGTTTGAGTGGTTTAAATGATTTAAAGATGGCCGCGAAGACACCAGTGATGACACTCGCACTGGCAGACCATTGTCAGCAAAAACTGATGCAAACATTGAAAAAATCGGTAAACTTGTTCGACACTTTCCTTGTCAACTCCTGTTAACTCAGACACTGCTCTGATTGTTAAACGGCGATCTTGTCGAACAAGTTTACCGATTTTTTAAATGTTTGCATCAGTTTTTGCTGACAATGGTCTGCCAGTGCGAGTGTCATCACTGGTGTCTTCGCGGCCATCTTTAAATCGTTTAAACCACTCAAACACTTGTGTTTGCGATAAACAATCATCGCCGTACACTTGTTGTAACATTACAAACGTTTCACTTGCAGATTTTCCTAGTTTGAAACAAAATTTGATGTTAACACGCTGTTCTTTCTGTACACTCAACATTTTCCGACGCACAGACAAAACGTCAACTACTTAAAACTGACGCCACGGGCAGACTAAGTGCAGGAGGCAGATGAAACTCGAGCAGTAGGCGGAGCGAGAGTCACGTGACAGGCCACGTGACTTTCAGCCTTATTGCATTCGTTTTATTGTTTCACCAGTATTAGTCCGGTTTTTTTCTAGCCACACCTCGTAGAGAGAGAGAGAGAGAGAGAGAGAGAGAGACAGGAGAGAGAGAGGGTGGGCTGAGATGTGTACAGAGCAAGGACAGTCAGTAAGTAATGTTTTTCAAAGTTGGGGTGATATTTGCATTTTTAGTTCTTAATTCTGTGTAAAAGAATGGTGAACAATAAATAACTTGCGCTTAAACCAAAATCTTGGCTTGGTTATTTAATGTCGTGATCTACTGCGGAGCGAATGGTGAAGTAATGGTGAAGTAATATCTGACAGAGAATAAGCTAGCTTCTATAGCTACTGGCTAGTTTATAACAGGACGACATATTGCGGCATTTAAATTTAACGAAGCAGTTCATACCAGATTTAAATTATGTGCAGGAATAAATTTCGAACAAATAACGAATGCGGCTCATCATACACTAAAGTAGAAGTAACCTATGGGGTGGTTAAAAATTGTATCCAATCAGTGGTCGTAGTTGTCGTGTGTTGAAGAAGAAGAGGAAGAAGGGAGTAAGAAGAAGTCGTGTTAAATATTTAGGATTCTGCGAATACCTATGACTTCTGGCAGAATTTTCCCGTTTCTAATTCCAGTGTTAGCGGAGCTACCGCAGGTTAGGTCATTGGAGGCAGAAGCTGCCGCCAAAGCCCAAACAGTGAAGCCACAAGACGCTTAGGAATCTAAAAGGCATAATAGGATTATGGAGGCCGTTGCTGTCGGTAAATGGCTGTATTTAAAACCACACAGGAGAGGGCCTGGGCAGTTTATTAAAAAAAAAAGGCCCCGTAACTATACAACCAGATAGATCACTTTCCAATACTGGTCTGTTTAAATTCGTAAAGAAACTCATAATATCGAGATTTCGTGATGTGTTTATGCTGAATGCTTTGCTGAAGACGATTTGGAAATACAAGGAATGTGGGATTGTAAATTTAGATGTCATAGGTGGATGTGGGATGTACTGGGTTGCTTAAGTTAAAAGAAAACAGAATAACAGGCTGTACTTTGACACGTATAGTGATTTACGCCTACCGGAAGAAATGCGCCGCTACCTCACCAATAGTTGTGTGTGCTACCGTTTTGTACCCGTAGTTTAGGGCGTCCATTTCATTCTCATTGAAAAAGGGGACATTTAAAATAAATTAGAGAAAAACCTGGGACAATGAAGAAAAAAAAACGGGACATGAATATTGTATTGACTAAATTTAATACACATACAAGTTTACCTTCACAACGTGCACTCAGATGATCCCAAATCACTTTTTACAATTATTCTGCCACACTATCACTGTACTTTTCACTTTTATGTACTTTATCAAGAAGTGCATTATCGTTTGAAATTGTATCTTAAAAGTCAGTACACGATACACCATTAAAGTGTGTTTTGACAATGAGCAAGGCCCTCACTGTTTCAACTTTCATTCTGTTTTTTTTTTCATCTGACCACAAAGAGTTCACTAACGAAAACACACGACCCAGGAATTGCCAGACAGAACTCCACCAAATGAATCATGTTTTTCATGTTAATGTTTTTACTTTTGAAATAAGCAAATATTTTGCACCCATTTGCACTAACACTTTCTTTGCCTCCTTCTTCACTTTTTATGAAGTTCTGTGCACATGAAAATTCATCGAACAGTTCATCAACAGGAAAAATTGGTACAATACTTTTAACAAAAACACAACAATCCTGAATATCCTTCCACTGTAGCTGCTCCTTTTCAGTATTAACCCAGTCAAATGCTTTAAAAGGTGTGAGAAATGGTAAACACCTTTCTCTAATATACTTAATGCAAGAGTCATAGAAGATGTCAGCATAAATATGAAGTTGTTCTACAGTAATTTCACCCTCGTCTTCCAGCTTTCTTAGATCTCATGTACAAAGGATGTGAGAAATCTTTCAGATTTTCTACATTGTAGTTTGCCCAATAATTTGTTTATTTCTTGATAAACTTCCACTATTATGATTTCTTGTTTCTCAATACATTTAATTGTTGTGGAGAAAGGTTTTAGTTGGCTAACAAGAAAATGTAGAAGAACAATAGACACAGCGTTATCAAAGAATTGTTTAAGGATAACAGGACACTTATCAAGGGAAATGAAATATGATTTCAAAGCAGGAAATATCTCTACAATTCTTTTCGATGCTGGTAGCAGAGATAGCCACCTTGTCTTGTTGTGCCCAATTACAGTTTTGTATTATGTTTCAGTAAACTTACAGAATGACTTCAGAGATTCAACACTTACTGTATATATTGGAAATGCTGGTAGATTTTGTTTACAATTAATTGGCAGTCGATGGGAAGGCAATCTGAGCCAGTTTGTAAGGAATTGTGCACCACATGTGCTGGACAGCCAACACATATTATATTATTCACTGTGTTCTGCTGCAGTTTATAGAACAAATTGTTTTTTCCTTTCCTCTGCTTACCACCAAAATTGGTGTTAATGTTGTCTGCAGAAACTGCAATCACCTTTCCCTCAAGATCATATTTCTTTAAAACCTCCAGCACATAATTCTGAAGTAAATCTGAAGATTCTCCAGCTAAATTAACCAATTCGAGCACTTTCACCTTGATGCCATTTCCAGGGTGAAAATACCTGATACGGAGAGGAACCAACTTCAAATCCAGCCCGCCCAGCGGACTTGTGTCGAGGTCCGGTGAGCCGGCCAATCTGTGGACGGTTTTTAGGCGGTTTTTCATCTGCCACGGCGAATGCGGGCTGGTTCCCTTTATTCTGCCTCAGCTACACTATGTCAGCGATTGCTGCACAAACAAGTTCTCCACGTACGCGTACACCACCATTACTCTACCACGCAAACATAGGGGCTACATTCGTCTGGCGTGAGACGTTCCGTGGAGGGTCCACCGGCGGCCGAATCGCATAGTAACCCTGGGTTCGGTGTGGGGCGGTGGAGGGGTGAAGTGGACTGCGGAGTCGTCGTGGTGTTGTGGACCACTGCGACTGCGGCGGTGACGGAGCCTCTCCGTCGTTTCTAGGCACCCGGTTAACATACAATACAATACAACTTCAAATCCAGATGATTCGATGTATCAATCAATTCAGAAATGAATGGAGCACTTTTCAGTTCATTTAAAACCTGCTGAGCTGCATACGTTGCAATAACATTTGAAATGATTGCAAGTTGATTCCGTATTTCTATATTTCCGGAAAGCTTTTGACACCGTTCCTCACAAGCGACTTCTAATCAAACTGCGGGCCTATGGGGTATCGTCTCAGTTGTGCGACTGGATTCGTGATTTCCTGTCAGGAAGGTCGCAGTTCGTAGTAATAGACGGCAAATCATCGAGTAAAACTGAAGTGATATCAGGTGTTCCCCAGGGAAGCGTCCTGGGACCTCTGCTGTTCCTGATCTATATAAATGACCTGGGTGACAATCTGAGCAGTTCTCTTAGGTTGATCGCAGATGATGCTGCAATTTACCGTCTAGTAAGGTCATACGAAGACCAGTATCAGTTGCAAAGCGATTTAGAAAAGATTGCTGTATGGTGTGGCAGGTGGCAGTTGACGCTAAATAACGAAAAGTGTTAGGTGATCCACATGAGTTCCAATAGAAATCCGTTGGAATTCGATTACTCGATAAATAGTACAATTCTCAGGGCTGTCAATTCAACTAAGTACCTGGGTGTAAAAATTACGAACAACTTCAGTTGGAAAGACCACATAGATAATATTGTGGGGAAGGCGAGCCAAAGGTTGCGTTTCATTGGCAGGACACTTAGAAGATGCAACAAGTCCACAAAAGAGACAGCTTACACTACACTCGTTCGTCCTCTGTTAGAATACTGCTGCGCGATGTGGGATCCTTACCAGGTGGGATTGACGGAGGACATCGAAAGGGTGCAAAAAAGGACAGCTCGTTTTGTATTATCACGTAATAGGGGAGAGAGTGTGGCAGATATGATACACGAGTTGGGATGGAAGTCATTAAAGCAAAGACGTTTTTCGTCGCAGCGAGATCTATTTACGAAATTTCAGTCACCAACTTTCTCTTCCGAATGCGAAAATATTTTGTTGAACCCAGCCTACATAGGTAGGAATGATCATCAAAATAAAATAAGAGAAATCAGAGCTCGAACAGAAAGGTTTAGGTGTTCGTTTTTCCCACGCGCTGTTCGGGAGTGGAATGGTAGGGAGATAGTATGATTGTAGTTCGATGAACCCTCTGCCAAGCACTTAAATGTGAATTGCAGAGTAATCATGTAGATGTAGATGTAGATATTTTGTGTGTCCACACGTGAATTTAGGATTGACAAGTTTTTTAACAACTGTTGTAGTACAGTCCATTGACTTAAAGCTATGGTTATGCATTGCGCTGTGGTATGCAAACGTAGATTCTTGTGCAGCAAACTGCCTATCCATTTCTGTTACTGATTTTAAGTTTAATCGTAGTCACTCACGCATTTATTTGCTCTTTTCGTTTGATTACTCATGCGATGTTTCTTCTGTTGAGTGGAACTTAAGTAAATAAATTAGTGAAATCAAAGTGAACTAGAAATTAGAATATAAATGAAAAACTTGGTTTAGTTTAGAGAGTTACATACTGGCATTCAGCGGGCAAAACAGCAGAACAGAAGAGACAATGACCATGAAGTCAGCAACTTCCACATAAGCGGGCGCTGTCGATTCAGCCGTCAGGGCATCGCCCGACCGGCTCACGTGTTTCTCAGTTGTCGTATGTGAGCAAAGGCCCTCGCCTACATCCCAAGAGCCAATGACCGACGTTAAGAAGATTCTTCGAGAAGCTTTTCAACGTGACAGAAGAGGCAATGACCGGCTCACGTGTTTCTTAGTCGTCACATGTGATCAAAGGCCCTCACCTACATTCCAAGAGCCAACGACCGACGTTAAGAAGATTCTTCGAGAAGCTTTTCAACGTGACTGACGAGGCAATGACCGTGAAGTCGTTCACCTCCAGTAAACTGAAGTGAATAAATACGCGAGACGCAGTGGGCCAGACAGATGAAGTCAGATGAAGACGGAGACGGAGAGAAGAGACGAAGAAGACGAAGAAGTTTTCAGTCAGTTTCGGTGCTGAAGACCGTCATGCAAGAAGAGACTGCATCATGCACAGACGCACCACGTCCGCCGCTGTAATGGAATAGCAAGCAGCAGCCGCGGCGCCAGAAGACAGAAGTTAAAAGGTATTTGAAGTCTGATTTTTACATACCTGGGTGACTCGTGAGGACGGGAAGGAGACGGCCTCACATCAGTAGTCACCTGTGAGCTGGGATGAAGACCTGACAGCCGAAGACTGGCAAGCGGGAGTCCGTGGTTCGAGTCCGGGACACTGGCCTTCCCCCGCCGCGCCGCTCCGCTGGTCGACGCACAACACACGCGGCCGCATAGAGAAGAGAAACACTGGGACGCCACATCCAAGGTATCACCATCCGATGCACGAATTCGCTCGCAATAATTAAACGGGCCACCTCGCGCTGCGCTTCTCCAGTCAGCTGGGCGAGACGGCGACACGAGATACACACCGCTACGCGTAATCAGACGCCGCCGCCGCCGCCGCCGCTGCCGCTGCCGCAGCAGAAGACTTCACAAACGACACAGCTGCCGCTCTCCGAACCAGAATATTCCGTAAGATACAGTTGTACAAATCTTCAATAAAAGTTATTCTTATGTAAAAATGATGTTTCATTCGACCTCATACCCGAGCCAAGGAAGAACCCACCCTGCCCACATGTTGTTAAGAGGGAAAAGTTAATTTATTTAATATTTTCACCCAGACAGAATGCTTTAGAATGCTCATCCTGACAATTGACTTGCATCAAAAGAGAAAACCCAGTTACATTTAGTGACAGAAGTGCCACATTTAGTAACACAACTGTTACATTTGGTATCAGAAGCCGTTTTAGTTGTTACACTTCGTCTTAATGTGATTCACAATGTCAGACCTTCCACCATGAGCTGGACAACGTACATTCTACAGTTTCTCCACTACCAGTGATGAAAGGAAACACGCTTTTTATATTGCTGTTAAAATTACACTTTCGTTTTGGCATAATGAAACAGTGATTCCACAGTGCAAAACATTAACAGTGTGGTGACGAAAGCCAGAGAGCAAGTGTCAGTGGTGTAGCGTATCTTTGGACCGAAAGGACGGATTCAGTGGATCGATTTAGAAGAGAAGAATCTTCGTTGTTATTCGTAACCTATAGTGCGTTTAAAATTACTTGCAATTTTTTACAGTTCGGTACATGTTTAGGGTATGCTGAAAGTCAACACACGCTTCCTAGCATAAATAATTACGCAGTTAATAGCAAGTGAAACAACCAGTAGCGTAAAATACTCTAGCCAAGCGGAATCATAAAAAAACGGGACATTTCGGGACAGCGGGACATTTTGGTAAAAAACGGGTCTGTCCCGGGAAAAACGGGGCGAATGGACACCCTACCGTAGTTCCATAGGCATACCTGGTCTCGGGGTAGCGTCTTTGATTCATAAACAAAACGTCTTCTGTTCCGTGTTCGAATAGCGCCGCTGCTTGAATTTTGATTAACAATCAGCACTGGCTGCCGAAGACTTCCTCCATAAGAAGTCATCCTCATTCTGCCAACGGTCTTGTCAATGAGGACGGAGGATCGGACAGAGGTTCAGGGCACTTAACTGTCCTAGGGGTGGGAAACTGCCCCTGAAGGCGGAAGAATCAACAAAGATCAACGGCATGAGGGTGTAGAAGGCAATGGAAACCACTGCATTAAAGACGAAAAGCCAGCTCACGACGAGAGTAAATTTCGTCGAGTCAACTGTGATTCCCACATAGCAAAATCTTGCTTCCATCTGCGCAAACCACAACACAGGATTGTTAGGCCAGAAGGGAGGTGAACGTACCGCTAGCCTGGACACCGTTGGTTCCTCGGACGTCTCGCCAGGCAATACAAGTAAGTCCAGACAGGTTTTAGTTTTCTATAGCTCCTATTCTTTGACTCAGATCATGATCACCACTTCTTGGATTCAGCGTAATTTAGGCTAACCGACCTTTGATTACGAGTTCAGTTTGAGACAGAAATTGAACTGGTTTGACAAATCTTTATTGACAAAGAACTGGCTGTTTACTATTTCGTAAACGGATCGTTACAAGTGGCAATGGATTATCGGGAACGCTCAGCCAATAGCAACATCTTTCCTGGGCCTAAGGATAATTCTAATGAGCAGAACTGGTTACTACTGTGACCCGGAGTGACAGGCAGCATAAATCTGAAAGTAAAAGCAAAGTACATACAAAACGTAAAAAATTCATATACCAAGGAATAAACAACACATAGAAATCTTAACCACGTATAGAAAACACGGTGCTCCTATCTGTTAACGCGGAAGCTGTTTGACATCTGCGATCACTTGAGCCAGCACACGCGCGACACTGCTACACCGGATACACGTAACATCACTGGATGGTTTCGAATCTTGACTGCCTGCCGCAACAGGCGTAGTAGACGCTACAATGTCATTAAATTGCATGATGACGGCTGTAAAGCAAGTTTCTGAGAGAGTCGTTTCTGCTGCAAAATCTGAAGCTCGAAGAGAAGACGATACTTTAGTTCCTTCAGATGAAATAATTGCCAAACTACACAACCCAGCATATGGCACTAGGACTACCTATGAAAATATGATCTGGTTCCACACTGACTTGGATAAATTCAGGGTGTACTCGGTCTGTAATTTCAACGCTTTTTCCAATATATTGATAAAGGTGTGTGTAACATTGTTACTAACATCGTTGCAATAAATTTTAATATTTAGGGTCCTGTAATTCACTTATTTAACCGAGAGGTCCAGCTAACCATGATACTCGTATACAGCCCAGTTAACCCCCTGGGGTTAAATAGTCCAAAACTAAGGTCAAAGTCAAAGTTCCGCAAAATACGTGTGAGGTACTGCCAAAATGAAGGTGCCTGTAGTTTTTATATATATATTACTCCATATTCATGAATAAAATTTGTAAAAAGATCCACTTTCAAATAAAATTTCGAGGGAGGAAGGAAACAGTGTTAGTTAACTTCGACATGTACAAAGTTATTATAAATTATTGAAGCGACTTCACAAATTCGCTGTAACTGCATCACTTGACATATTGTCACAGGGTTTTGTACACACATAGAAAAACTCGAAAAGTTTTTTTTAAAGTGTTACAAGTGTTCCAGAGGCGCCCGTGCTGATTCTGCAGATATCAAGTCGATAATCAGGGTCTCCGCACGTTCGGCGCAGCACGTCTGTGTCAATCTGTTCGAAACCAATGTTGATGTGACCTCGCATTTCTGGCAGGTTTGTTGGTAGAGGAGGCATAAACAATGAATCTGTTACATACCTCTAAACCCAAAAAAATAGCATGGGGTTAGGTGAGGAAAGCGTTGATGATCCGCAGCTGTTCATTTTCTCTTAGGTAAGTTCACTGAGACACATATCATAATACTGTTCTAGCTTTAATCATAAGGGAGAAAATGAATTGTCTCGTGTTTTTGGCTGCTCAGAGTACTCAGTGGTTAAAAAACCAACAATCTAGTGGTTTTGTTAAAAGCACAAAATAAAAACTAGTTGGTTTTGTTGGTTTTGAATAAGCTTTTTAGAGGGAAATTCCATTTCAGCGTTGGCAACACTGATCTTGCATAAATCAAAGTTTGCTTTGCTTAGAACAGCTTCCTTATTATTGTGAAGTTGCGACAGTTGGGTGATGTCAGCTATGCTGCAACATCATTTCTAGCAACTCTCTCAAATGTTTTTACTTCGTAGTTATGTTTTTGTTCTTGTGTGTGTGTATTCTAACGAGCCCGGAATGCACACTAACACTACTTTAGTTTGCTCTTTTGCGCTTTTCAGTTCAATCTAACAATACATTTTCGTGGGATATTGAAGCGTGTTTTTGAAAACTTAGTTTAATGCAAATAATTTTCCTTTGCTCAACATGGATTTTAGTGCTTACCTATGGTCAGAATAATAAAGCCAGAGAAAATGCTAAATGATTGTAAAAAAAAAATATATATATATTTTCGCTCTCACTAACTACACAGCATTAAGAAGAAGCCATGGTAATCTCTAAAAAAATTGTTTTGGCAACACTGGGCAGAATCCTTAAGCGCGGCTGCAACAAAACAAAAATTATTGAATTTTTGTGTATGAGTGCTGAGTTTTGGACAATATGTCAGTTAATGTAGCTACAATTAATGTATGAAATCGCTCCAATCATTTATAATAACATTGGACATCGGAATCGTTGATATTGATTACAAAAATCATAAATGAACGTAAATATTAAAAGAGTATACGCTGAATGCAAGGAAAATGTTATTTGCAAACAACTGAATATTACTAATACGGTATTGGTGTTAACAAATTGTAGGCACGGTGGAGTAGTCGTTACTGAGATAGTACGGACTCAAATCGGTGTGTTCTGTTATACTGTACGTTTCTTTCTGATTTTCTACACGAGAATCAGTGCAACCCACGGCGGCAGATAACTCGGTTGCGGGACAGCCAAATAGATTTCCGCGGGCGTAATTGTTCACTGCGCGCATACACAACGTTTCGCCGACGGCGTCTCCCGCACTCTCCCATCGGCCCCCCCTCTAATAGCATTACGCGGCCCCGGGCTGGTCCGCGCCGTTTGCATGCGTTAAATCCGGTTTGCAATAACGCGAAGCAAATTGTTGTACATAACCGTTACACTGCATTGCGCCGCGCTACGTTTTATATTGCGCGCGCATTTAATGGAGGCGCGGATTTGTCGGTATTAATTTGGCCATAGCGCCGGCGCGCGGGCTTACGGCGGATTTGCAGGCGAGCGGAGCGGCTGGTAAACTAGCGCCAATTACCGGCGAAAACTAATCTGCGCGCGCATTCCCAAATAAGATCAGCTCGCCGCGGCGGCGCCAGGCGCGGGCGGCCATCGCACCGTGCAGACTTCGCTGCCGTCCGTCCCGTTAATGAAAACTCAGGCGACAAACCGAAGAGTTGATTACAAAAACAGCTCTTGTAAAACATTTACATTTTTGAGGAGAGTGATTAAATGCAAATCGTTCAATTATATTATTTGCATTTGTTCCTATGTACACCGAAGCACCAAAGAAACTGGCATTGGCATGCCTATTCAAATACAGAGATATGTAAACAGGCAGAATACGGCGCTGCGGCCGGCAACTCCTATATAGGACAACAAGTGTCTGGCGTAGTTGTAAGAACGGTTACTGCTGCTATAATGGCAGGCTATGAAGATTTGAGTTCGAACGTGGTGTTACAGTCGGCGCACGAGCGATGGGACACAGCATCTCAGAGGTAGCGCTGAAGTGGGAATTTTCCCGTACGACCATTTCACGAGTGTACCGTGAATATCAGCAATCCGGTAAAGCATCAAGTCTCCGACATCGCTGAGGCCGGGAAAAGATCCTGCAAGAATGGGACAGACAACGATTGAAGAGAATCGTTCAACGTGAGAGAAGTGCAACCCTTCCGCAAATTGGTGCAGATTTCAATGCCGGGGCATCAGCAAGTGTCAGCGTGCGATCAATTCAACGAAACATAATCGATAAGGGCTTTAGGAGCCGAAGGCCCACTCGTGTACCCGTGATGACTGCACGACACAAAGCTTTACGCCTCGCCTGGTCCGTCAACACCGACATGGACAGTTGATGACAGGAAACGTGTTGTCTGGGCGGACGAGTTTCGTTTCAAATTGTGTCGAGCGGATGGACGTGTACTGGTATACAGACAACCTCATGAAGCCTGGGCCCTGCATGTCAGCAGGAGACTGTTCAAGCTGGTGGAGGCTGTGTAATGGTGTGGGGCGTCTGCGGTTGGAGTGATATGGGACGCCTGATACCTCTAGATACGACTCTGACCGGTAACACGTACATAAGCATCCTGTCCGATCAGCTGCATCCATTCATGTCCATTGTGCATTCAGACGGACTTGGGCAGTTCCAGCAGGACTATACGACACCCCACAGGTTCAAAATTGCTAGACATTGGCTCCAGGAACACTCTTCTGTGTTTAAACACTTCCGTTGGCCACCAAACTTCCCAGACATGAACATTATTGAGCATACATCGGTTGCCTTGCAATGTGATTTTCAGAAATCTCCACCCTGTCGTACTCTTATGGATTTATGGACAGCCCTGCAGGATTCAGTTCCCAACTGCACTACTTCAGACATTAGTAGAGTCCATGCTACGTCGTGTTGCGGCATTTCTGCGTCCTCTGCGGGCCCTGCACGATATTAGGCAGGTGTACCAGTTTCTTTGGCTTTTCAGCATATATCTATTTTTTTCCTTTATTGTTACTTCATCCCCCTCACCCCGTATGGGCGGGACGTTGGCTGTCAGCGGTACAACATTCCGCTCTTCAGCCTAGCGCATTTTTAAAAATACAACAAAAATGAGAGAAAAACACTTCATGACTGTTTTTCTTTTTTAAATTAAAAATCTAAGGCGGACAGCTAAAAAACGAAAATACAGACATTTTAAAAACACATCATAAGGTGGTGAAATTTTTCAGAGAAATGCACTGAAACACTGCACTTTCACTTAAAATCTGAAGGACCTACAATGGAGCAACACTTTCGCAGCTATGGAGGCAGCATTACTCAATATTTCTACAAGGAACTTCCAGCGTTTTGTTGAGTCCAAGGCATGTTGAGCTGCTGCACTACGCCAGGAAAAATGAGGTCCGACACGATATTAGGCAGTATCCCATGACTTTTGTCAACTCAGTGTATTTCAAGAAGAGAGAATATGGTCCATAGGGTCGAGGACGTGTGTGGGTAGAAAAGATAATGGTTTGTTAGGTAGGAAAACTATGGGAATCGTTGTTGGTGTTGGGGTAGATAGTCGGATGACTGAAGTTGGGAAAGACAAAGGGTGACGAGGAGTTTGGTGTGTGGGTTGCGTAATAGCAATAAAAGAAAAGGGAAGGGAGTGGATGGATAGGGAGAGAGGGTGAGGAGGCCTGATGTGGGGGATGGATGGAGAAGAGTTAAAGGTGGTAGGAGGGATAAATATTCGGGCGGATCTCATTGCCTAGGAGAAGGAGTTGGTTCAGGTAGCTTTGGGATAGGATATGGAGTGTGTGGAAGTATAAGAATGATGGGTCCTGTTTGTTAAGTTGCAACAGCATACCAGAGTTGGTGAACAGAGGGGACAGAATAGGGTTATCGGAATCTAGTGTAGGACATGAAGAGGTTTTCAATCTAGGTAAGAAATGGTGGGAATTTGATGAGATGTAGAGAATCCACGTGAGGGAAGGGAAACGGATACTTAGAGATAGAGTACATGGCATTCGGGGATTTGGAGGGATCTATAGAAGTTTGCTGGGGCTAAGATCCAAGCAACAGTTGCATAGCAGAGGATGGAACACATCAGAGTTTTGTAGATTCGGAGAACAGTGGAGAGGTGTAATCCCCAAGTTCAGCCTGCTAGTAATTTAAGTCAAATTTTAGTTACTAGTTATGGTGCGCTTTCTGTTGGATTATTAGTAGGTGATGTTACCATGTTAGTTGCCAGTAGAGGGTTAGTTCATGATATTTTAGTGTGTTACTTAACTGGGTAGGACGGTTGTCATGGAAATGGAAGATGTGTGTGACTCGTCCTAAAATTATTGCCTGCGTTTTGGTGGGGCTTGAGAGCCATCGGTTACACCAGGAGTTAAACAGAGTAAGGTCGATTTGGAAAGTCGTTGGAATTTCTGAAGTGTAGTGTAGAGGGTAAGGAAAGTGGTGTCATCAGCATACTGAAGTAGGTGGACTGGTGGGAATGGTTTAGGCATATCATTGGTGAAAAGGAGTTAAAGAGGAGAGAGGTCAGAGCCTTGGAGCACTCCTCCAGTGGAATGGAAAGTACAGAAATTGGTATTGTTAATAGTGACAAAAGACGCGCGATTAGATAGAAAGGATGCAATAAGACGAATATACCCAAAAGATTCCTAAGACATCATACTAACTTACCTTTCAGCCTAACTACAATTAGAAGTTTTTCAACGTACAGTCCTCACTGATACAGGCTGTTCTTGTCAAAAAAATTAGCTGGGAATAAGAAGGAATGACTCAATAGCAGGACTAATCATATACGGTACGCCCAATTGAAAATGTGACTTTGAGGTAACACACTGTGCTTTCTTACAATATATTTATTCACAGCGTGTTTCAACCATTGATCATCTTCACAGTGCTGTCACGAAAATGGAAACAAAGCCAAAACTGTGAATATCAACACAAATTACATTTTCATGAGAATTATTAGTTGGAAAAATTAAGTGTGCTTACGAAAAATATTGTGACAGCTTAACATGTACATGCTATTTAACCAGAAAAGACGCCACAACGTCAGAAAAAAATACGTCACGCCATAATACCGGCTTAAGCGAGCAGAAAATATTGAAAACATGAAACCATATAATGGCAGTAAGTGCAGAGCCCCATTGCTCAGGCACAACAACATCCAGTAGGTTAACACACAAATGTTGATCAAAGACGCTACAAGCCAAAGTCAAAGAACAAGGTCAAAGATCAAGGTCAAAGTACGACGTGTGCAAAACGGGTACCAGACAATGAACTTGCGCCGTCATCACTTCTTGCTCCCTCTCCACGCACTATTTTACGTGGCCTTCGGCGTTTCACATTATCGACTGTGATAACAGTGGTAAATTAGGAGTGTTGAATATTTTTTGACTCTATTCGGTAGAACTCCGAGGGAAGTTGTTCTTATTGTGTTACCGAATGAAGGCGTAGCAGTCTATTATACAGTACCTTCAACCAACGGGAGTAGATATCAGTTCACCTGTATACATTCCTGTCGGGAAGAGCGCAAGGAAACAGTGTTTACTTACCTGCAGTTGTTTCTAAAAAGTATGGCGGGAATACCTCTGACAACGCGGCTGATATGTTCCTCGCCCAGCACCTTCTTCTTTTTTATTATGTTTTGCTTCCTTTTTGGCGTTTCTTGACACCGTACTCGAAAATAATTACGGAATCGCAAACACTGACTTTCAACGCAGGCGAGGACTATAATGGAAGATGGCAACAATAAAACATCAAATGAAAGTGCTGTTTTTTCGCCAGCAACATTTTTGACAAGGGTTGTTTGTTTTTGTAGAACCACCCTATCTTTGAGCTGCAGTAACTCAACACAAGGAATGATTCTTCCAAACTGGATTAATGCAAATGATGAATCTAGGACATGGCTACCAGAATGAGTTGATATCTCGAAAGTGAAAAAAAAATTGTTAGGTTTTCTTTTTTGTAATTAATTCTTCAGTTTGAGGTTTCTCTCGTGAAGAACGAAAAGTTGCGCCAACTACGATTGAGGAGGTCCCTCAGTCCCAACGTTCCCACGTCTCATTAAGCCCTTAAACTAGGGACGGGAGATTATGGCAAATCATCGATGTTGATTTCCATTTCCTTTTCAATGTTTAAACATCGACTGCCGATAATAATCGACCCCAAAACGTCGACATTATTAACATTAATTTTAAATGATGACTTTGTAGAATGGCAACACACACTATCTGATCAACAGTTTCTGAATACCGCTATGTGTTGCGTAAGTGACCTCTAGATGTCACGAGTAGAGGACCCGCCGGCATAAAAGGAGGCGTGGAGTTCTGCCTTGTCAGAAGAGAAATGGCAACAGCTGCATGGGTTAGTCAGGAGAGTCCAGTGACTTCGAATGTGGACTGGTCACTGGATGTCACCTGAGTAACAGATCCGTCAACGACATTTCAGTGCTTCTAAAACAGCCCTAGTCGACTATTGGTGACGTGATTGCGTATTGGAAACGTGAAGAGACAACTACTGCTAAAATAAAACCAGGCAGACAACGCGCACTGACTGACACGGGCGCTGAGCATTGCGGAGAGAGATCGTGAGAAATCGCACGAAATCTGCTGTCGGAATCACTCGTGAGCTCCAAACTGCTACCAACAGTTCAGTTAGCACAATGACTGTGCGTGGACAGTTAAAAACAAAGGGGTAAAATGGTCGAGCAGCCCCTGATCAGCAACATACTTCTGTAGTCCACGCTAAGTAATGTTTGAGGTGGCGTATAGAGCAATGCCAGTGGACTGTGGGTGACTGCATGATTCGGACAGATGAATCACGCAACTGGGTACAGCGTAAAGTGGAGGATCAGCTGGAAGACGATGACAGTATCAGCATGATAATGAAACCACTCACAAAGCTTCATCTGTGAGCAAAGGCCGGCCGAAGTGGCCGCGCGGTTCTGGCGCTGCAGTCTGGAACCGCGAGACCGCTACGGTCGCAGGTTCGAATCCTGCCTCGGGCATGGATGTGTGTGACGTCCTTAGGTTAGTTAGGTTTAACTAGTTCTAAGTTCTAGGGGACTAATGACCTCAGCAGTTGAGTCCCATAGTGCTCAGAGCCATTTGAACCATTTGTGAGCAAAGATTTAAGTACAGCAAATTCCTGAGATGCACTCACCTACTCAGTCCCGACCTGAACCCAATGGAACACCTTTCGGATGAGTTAGAACGTCGACATAGCTCCAGACCCCAATGTCAATCATCACTACCTTATCTGTTTTCGGCTCTTGAGAAAGAATGGGCTGCTATCTTCCACAAACATTCAGGCGTCTCAGAAATGTCCCCAGTAGCCTTTAAGCCATCACAGAGACGAAGGGTTGCCACACCCCATATGAATCTCCACTAGTAGGTGTCCGGTTACTTTTCATCAGGTAGCGTACAAATACGTCTGATATTATATTTATTAAGCAGTCAATATAGAGTCAACTGACATTACGTACCCCACAACTTTTGTCTACGGGCTGCAAAAATGACATTTATGAGGTAAGTGCCTCTTCGGCCTATGCCGATGTTGACAGGTATCTTATCCTGCCGCGTGAGAACATTCTTTCAGAAGCTAACAATTTGGCCATACTGCAGAAATGTTCAGCATATTTTCGTAGTTTAGGATACGTTGTATCGAGGATGTGTTTCAAGACTTCTAATGGACCTTACTTAGATCTACAGGGTGAATTTTCATGTACTCGTAATATGAACTGTGATGGTAGGTCCGTTTCTGTTCTAGTTTGCAAATTACTCTTTTCTTGTGCTGTTTGATAACGTTCATACCATAAATCAAATTTGGTTTACCTGTTTTCCTGAAACGTATCATACTTGATATCATCAGTATTGCCACGGCACGCTCTTTTACACGGCGCATCCCACACTTTCCGGCCAGGCCACAGCGGCGGGGAATCACTGCCGCGAGTAGTAGAAGCCTACACGGCTGTCCCACGTGGAAGAAGCGCGGTGTCCATCTGTAGCCGTGTATATGAACAAACAATGACGAAAACTTTCTAAAATTTTGCAGTCCCAAATTACTTAACTGTTAAAACTGCTTTCATATCTCACAATCACCATTCGTCTGTTAGGTACACGTTGGGTAACACATAACTTGACCAAAGTGGTACATTACACCAGAATGTTTATACACAGTTTTTTGTGTATTCTTTAGTGCAGTAAATGTCCTTGGACCCACCGATTTCTGCGAGTGCTCGTAAACGTGACCGCTTTCCATTGCTATTTACAGCAAATTCTGATATCTTGTATTTCCCAGTCGTATCCAGATTTTTCGACTCACTGTTTGAAAATAACATGTTAGCCTTGTTTGCACATTTTCAATGGCTTCTTTTTCCACGAGCAGTTTATTTCCTTCTGTTATGGCATCTGTTTTCACAATACGCTCCAGTTTTCTTTTTTTGACTTCAGTCTCTTCCGTTTCCAGCACTGTTTCGCTCTCAAGTAATACATTAATTCCACTTGATGGAGTAATTTCTTGAACTAGCACATGGTTTAAGTCTGTGTGATACATTTATTCTTTTTTAAAAAGGTAAATGCTTAAAGGGTTAAAAAGTAAGTGGTTAACAGTTAAACGGTAATTGGTTAAATGGTAAATGAAACTGTAAGTTGAGATTTATTAATGCAAGCAAGTTAGATGATGATGAAGATGATGAGGCAGTTGTATAAATATTGTACATAGTAGTATTCGGAACTATTTGCTAACTGAATCAGCAAGTGGTGGGTATGAGATTCCCGGATTTCCGACGGTTTCCAAACATATTCCGACAGGCAAAACAGTGGTCGCTACATGTATGTGTTCAAAAATGGTGCAAATGGCTATGAGCACTATCGGACTTAACATCTGAGGTCATCAGTCACGTAGAACTTAGAACTACTTAAATGTAACTAACCTAAGGACATCACACACATCCATGCCCTAGGCAGGATTGGAACCTGCGACCGTACCAGCAGCGCGGTTCCAGATTGAAGCGCCTAGAACCGCTCGGCCACAGCGGCCGCCCGCTACAAGTGTACAGGTGAGCAATAGTGTAAGTAGAAACGTTTGATATTAATCCGTTCAGATGTTGACTGAACACTGCAAGTGTCATGATACCTCTCAGTACCACCAGATTGGTTGGTTGTTTTGGGGAAGGAGACCAGACAGCGAGGTCATCGTTCTCATCGGATTAGGGAAGGACGGGGAAGGAAGTCGGCCGTGCCCTTTGAAAGGAACCATCCCGGCATTTGCCTGGAGCGATTTAGGGAAATCACGGAAAACCTAAATCAGGATGGCCGGACGCGGGATTGAACCGTCGCCCTCCCGAATGAGAGTCCAGTGTCGAACCACTGCGCCACCTCGCTCGGTCAGTACCACCAGACTTAAAATTAATCTTAGAAGTTGAAATCTCGACGAAATATCCTGAGGAAATTGGCATTGCTGTAAAAAAAGCAAGTTGAAATTGACTCTGTACTGGAAAATGTATTTAAACCCGTTTCACAACCGTTACAAATAATGGAAAAGCTATTCCAAAACAAGACAGACAAAGAGAAAGAAAATGAAGTCGAAGAATTCACGAAGTAAAGTAAATGGAAATGAGAGGAGTATATATTATATTGTTTAAAATTAACCCCCCAAAAAAGAGTTACACAACACTAGATCTTCAAAATTATCTTAAAAGTCCCAGGGTTACCAACACTCATAGGGTTAAATATCTTTCCTAGCGACAAATAATTTCCAAGAGGGGCAATAAATATGCCTACACCGGTAAGTCTGCATTAGATAAAAAGTGGTTGTGAATAATAATTATTGAGAGATGGTGACATACTTAAGGACATTGGAGGAAACAATTTCAGACCCTAATCCAGCTCTGTCTAATGTTGGATACAAAAAATTTCGCCAGATTTTGTCAGAGGAGTAGATGCGGTTCAAGAAGCATGCTGTTCAGCTTCACATCAGACCGATTTCTCAACCGCTACAGATACTGCGGAGCTATTCCGAAAGAAGACAGACCAAAATGAATATGATAAGGCCACAGAAACTAAAGTCTTTATGCAAGCAGAAGGTGGAAGTATTGGAGGAGATGAAGGAGAACAGAGTGATTACAATGAGGAAGGTGATGACAATGATGATGACAAAGGAAAGGCTGATTATAACCAGGAAGATGACGTTCCCGATTGGAAGATGAGATGTCGGCAGGTATCGACTAAAATAAACCAAATGAATTTGTAGAGAAGTTAGTTTTGTCGTTGGCTTCGGACGCGGAAGGCAATAATTCACGGGATACGAAATACTATTTATAGAAGAGGAACTTCGAGATGCATTGATTTTTATTAGTTGAAGTTGAAAATGGCTGTGGAAAACAAAGTAAAAAATTCAGTGGTAAGTTATATACGAGAGCATTACGTCTTACCTGAGAAAGGAAGTGCACAGTGAGTAATGATTAACTGACTCCATTGAGCCAGATTCTTCCTAAATTGCTGATCGAACCAAGACAGGATAAGATACTGATATTGGGAAGGTAACAGCTCCACCTTCCCAGAAGACCTCGTTATCATTTGATGTATCAACAACAAGCATTTGCGTTATGATCGTATTGCTGTGCTAAACGCATTCCAAGGTGTGTGGATGAATGGCGAACAACTTTGTGAGCATAAGGCGTTGCCAGTGCATTGATTAGTGTCCTAATTCTTGCCGAGAAGGGCACTTAGTTGTAAGTTATACCTGCAGTAGTGCTCATGTCAGTTTTGAAGACTGTAATGGTGTTGTACAAAAATCAGTCTTTAGTCGTCCACTAGGCTATAATTTATTTCAGTAATGTCAACAAGCGAGCTCTGTGTCTGTTAATAAGTTATACCGACAGTTCAGATATGGAAATATTAATTTGAAGGTTCATTGCACTTGCAAAGTGTGGAACACTCATCGAACTTTGGTCATTAAAAATAACTGCTAAACGTCAAAGTTTTCATCAGTAGCGGCAATAAAACTGCCATGTGCACTTAAAAAAATCTTATAGAACAATTAAATTACAGCAGTAGTTACATGTGTATTTTGTGCTCAAAATCTTGGATATTATGAGATGTAATACCTTTTATTTTGGTGAAAAGTTTGAATTTCTGAGATCTTTAATTATACTTGCGTGCAACGTATATGTGTTTTTATACATGAATTTTCTTTTGACATGACGATTCTCTCTTACACCATCGTCTTTGACAATGTTTGATCTGTGCTACTGTCTTTGGTCGTGTTTCTTGTAAGCATAGTAGTTCTTCTTGTGTACTGTGGACATATGCAGTTCAATTCATAAATTTTAATAAAATCTCGTCAAAACACATCCTTCCTTCCTTTCCAAAATGTTGCTTCTCTTTTGGCTATGTTGTGTGTGTTCTTACGTTACGTACTTTTATCAGATGTTGGTGTTACTTAGTATTTAATTTTTAGAGTTCCGACTAATAAATATTGCTGCTTTCCTCAAATTGTGTGTTTGTGTGTATGTATGTACTGCTAGCTTGTTCTATATGTGAAAATACTGCAAGATGCAACCTTTATTTAATTTTTTGAATAAATACTTTTGAAAATGCGCAAAAATTCAGATCCCTTGGCTACTTTTGAGAGCACACAAGATGCATGCTCTGGTACTACTTTCTGAATCCCCACTAAAATGCTAAGCTGGGATTTACTTAAATTATATATGACTTTAATTTTTACATTATTTATTACTCGAATTATTATCACTATTAAAATCATGAATTACACTGTTGTAGGCTTTCCAGATACATCGATTATGGTAGTGACTGAAATTGACTGTTAATACTGTGCTGACATGGTCTGGAGTGGAGAGTATGGGGAGGGGTTTAAAATCACAAGTCTATTAGTTCCGCCATGTTTTGAATTTTTTCAGTTTGCCGCTAGCACAACTGAATCAGTTCTATCACCTTCGATTTTGATTGGCAGTTTCATCCTATGGCTGCCGCTACATTGCGATTACCACTTTCTTTTTGATAGCCTCTAAAATACTTGACTGTAATGAGAGGAGAGTCGTGGTAAAGTAGGAGGGGAGGGGCATTTCTTATCATTTGATGATAATGACGTCACTGATAAGACTGACAACCTCATTGATAAGAGTGATAATGACAGTGATAAGAAGGCCATGGCTTGTGACGTCATTATTTCTGGTATTTCAAAGTGGATCAAAGGTCCTCTAGATATACGAGTATATTAATCTATATTATCTGAAGTTTAGCTGCATTGATTCAAACATCCTGCAAAATCTCTTGGTCCATGTTTGCCACTTTCTCTTGTAGGATACCGTAAGAAATTTCTTGCTTCTGAAACATCCAAGAGTCTACTGGACCCGAGTTTGGAACACCATTGATTTTCAATTTGGTTGGGTACATACCTCAGAGAGTAAGCAGAATAAATTACCTTGGGTGCTGGCTGAAGGAAATAACGTCAAGATAAAGAGATAAAAAGTAGAATAGAAACTGCATTAGGAACGTTTCAAAAACTGAAGTCTATGGTGTCCAGTTGAGAGTTCCAATGAACATCCGCTGCCGAAATGTGAAGTGTTATGTCTTATTAGTGCAACTACATGGAATAAAAGCCTGGACAAAAAACAACTCGAATTTCAACAGCCCAATGACACTAAATGTCAGTGTACCGAAGTATGTTAAGAATGTAGTGAGCAGATCATGCGACCATTGATGTAGTTCGCTGCACTGGTAAAAACCTCGAGGTCATAACTACCTTCACACACAGAAATGCAATATAATTTGTACACTTATTTTAATGTGCAAGGTGCAGCTTCAAACTTATCATTTTAGGAAAAATAGAACGGAAATTTGGGCGTAAACAGAGAAGAACTGTGTGTTCAAAGAACCATTGAGTGTAGCTCATCTTCGCAGGCACTGTCACCTTTTTTAAAACTGAGAATATTCATTAAATGGTACCACTTTAGTTACCAAAGAGAAAGATAATTTCAGTGATATTTAATATGGAATTAACCAGCTGAGTTTGTATGAAGATGATATTTAGTTTTGAGAAGTGATGAAAGTCAGAAGTAGCCTATATCTTTGGTCTTATAATATTTCGACGACACGAATTTACTAAAGATAATTTTGGTGTTTCAAGGAGAGGAAAGAGCTAGAAACGATATGGTAATGAAAAGTACACAGTCCAATCATCTGAGAATTAATACTATGGAATATTAATATTGGAAAACATTATTTTGAAGTGTAATTGCTTGCACAGAAGGCAACGATTCACCATTTATTATTTAGAGAGCCCATATACAATTTTATTGAGTGTATCTTTAAACAGTATAGCTGGCTAATTGTCTTGGCAACGAACAGAATCAGTAGCTGAATTTTAGAACGATTTTTAAGAATGATCGCACAAAACAATCTTCCTTTCTTTACCTTATTTTTCTTAAAATGCGCCGAATTTGTAGGTATGCAAGAAATCAACGATATACAGTCAAAGTAATTTTTAATTGAAAGTAGAAGTCTGGCACTTTTACGATTACGGTGTAGAATCCAACACGAAAGTTCAATCGATGTGAAAGATAAATTTATGAACCTAAAAAGGAGAGTGAATGATAATAACAATACAGTATAAAATATAAGACACGGTTATGGGATGGCACACAGTCGGGATGTCATAAAATATATTCAACGTTACCTTTCCATAAACACAAGGGACCCGTTACAGCGTAGTGAGTAGTAAAATGTAACGTGCTGAAGCAGTACTGCATTTCTCCTTAAGAGGTGAGAGTGCCTCACTGCGTACTGTCATTCGCTGGAATTCTCGTTTCGATAACTCGAATCGTCCATGGAATTAAAGGGGCATTGATGAATAATGCTATCAGTCACACACACAAAAAAATGTTTATTTTAATGCTATTCCTGTTTTTTGTTTACCACGCCCATTCTGACAGGGCTCTCATCACCATCAATCTTTCAATTGGTTGACTGTTCTTCATCTGGATCTATTAGAAGCTAACTTCTTCATTTTTTTCGTAATTAGAGTCTCCTGAATCATGTATACCTTCTTTTAAAAGTGCCAGTCACTGCCTTCCTCGGTCTATCTTCCCTTGTAACGTTTCCTAGTATAACAGAGGTTTGTCTTGGGGCTTGGGCCGGCTCGGGATACAAGCGAGTGCCGACCGCGAGTAACGGGAACAACGATTTGAGAACGGAAGGCGGCGGTGCGCGAGTCGGCGATTGGCTGGCGGGTAGAAGCGAAGACGGCGTGCCTGAGGACGGGCGCCTGTTGTCACGTGGTTGCACTAGAGTCGGCGGGAGTTGGCCGGCGCTGTGCATTCTCCGGCGACCTCGTCAGCTGTGAATGTACTCGCTTCCTTGGAGGGACACGCTGTTAATGTCTTGCGAAGTGATGGTCAGACACCTTCACAAAATCGCCCCAGCATCAAGACACCCAGTTACGTACTCTAATTAGTAAGAGCGCTTAGTTAACTGTGATTGTGATCGCTCTTAGTATAGTAAGACGTTGCCGGACGCGCGATGTTATGTGTGTTCGATTTCATTTGATGCCTCTTATTAAGCGTGTGCTCTGCTTCCGCATAATACTGATGTATTTGCGGAATGTTACTTCATTAGCTATTATTAGCAAGTGTTTAATTTGCTTACGATATCGGTTAATCCAAGTCAATATGTCCTCTGCGGGCAATTTGAGTTTTTATTTCTAAAGGTTGCCGTGTTGAGCTTCGTTAATAAACACATTGGAATTGAAATTTTCACTTTATTAGGTCAGCCCTTCCATTCCCCTTAGATTTAAAGGTTAAACAAAGCAGGTGTTTAGTAATAACGTCCCACTGAAGAAATAGTTGTGAGGTATGCCGAACTTTCTTGGGTTGGCAATGAGAAAAGCGCATTTACATTTGTTCTTATGACTGATTATGCCACATTTGCTTCAATTTGTGGAACTGTCGTAAATTGTACATTTAGTGAGGCTCTGAAATGGCAAAAGAAACCGCAGGAATGTGTTGCTCGAGTGGAAAAACCCATACTGAAATTCCTCATAACACCCTAGCTCTTGTGAATGGTGACCATAGAGAATCAAAACACAACAGGAGCAGAAATTTTAACGATAAGTAGCGCAGGTGAGCGAGTTTTTATACCCTGAATCGTGCTTATTCCTAACAGTTTGCCTTTTCTTATTAAATGTTTATAATTACAGGTGTGTTTATGTTATATGCCATGACCATAAACAAAGCACAAGGTTCAAATCAAATGGTTCAAATGGCTCTGAGCACTATGGGACTCAACTGCTGAGGTCATTAGTCCCCTAGAACTTAGAATTACTTAAACCTAACTAACCTAAGGACATCACACACATCCATACCCGAGGCAGGATTCGGACCTCCGACCATAGCAGCAGCGCGTTTCCAGACTGAGGCGCCTAGAACCGCTCGACCACCACTGCCGGCAAATTTTCTAAGTCCAGTCAAGGTGAGTTAAGGGACAAACGTAGAAATATTACAAGTTCGGTGATCGGTCAACATGTCGGGACCATGCCTACTTCTGGAGGGTTGCGTTTCAGGTTCCGAGATGCGAAGGCTGGACGGACGGTAGTGAAGGCGGTGCAGCCTGAGTACAGTCCTCGGCGCCAGGATACAGTCGGTCTTGCTTCCGGTGACGTGGCTGGCGGAGGAAAACAGATCCGTGGGACAACGAGATCTGGTGGTGCTTCAGTCCCCATCTGGTGGCCATGTATACTGCAGCATGGTAGCCTTCGACTGTCATTTGTAGAGAAGCCAGCTGCCCAATATGACTTGGATGTAATGTATGCTGCTGAAAGAGTAGGCGTAAGCCCATGATACAGCAGCTCTCTGTCTCTCGTGTTAGTGGAGCAAACAAGTTCTTTTTTCATGTCCCCAATCATACTACTTCAAACGTTGTATACAGATAATCTTTGTCAAAAATAAATTCCACACATACAACGTTTCAACCACAGCTATCAATAAATATCCAGGCAACGCTGAGTTCATCAGCTAGAATGTACATTTAGCACTTGACCTCTTGTCTAGTGATAGCGTCGCTGGCTAATAATCAGAACGTCCAGGATCCCAGGTTCGAACCTCACCACTGCTTTAATTTGGAATAAAAATAATCAGTAATGGCAGCCAAAGACTGACAGCATAAGAATTCCACTTTTCTAAAGCCCTTGTCAAAGAGAGCTGAGGAACCCACAGAGATTCATGGCACTCGCTTGACTTTGGAACTGTCTCTAAAAGGCCGAAGAATCGGCAGTAATCATCGACACGAGATTGCACAAGGCTATGAAAACACATAATGTGTATCCACGGGAATGCTGCTTGTAACTGAAAAAGTATGATAATGATCTCTCCAGTGGTAAAAGCTTCCTCCTTACTAGTCCCCAATCCGGACCTCTGGGAGGGCACAACGAGAAAAAGATTTAATAACCAACGAAAGGGTAAAGTTCCACGAGCTGGGTCGTGAAATGTCAGAAGTCTGAACTCGGTAGGCAAGTTATAAAATCTGAAAAGGAATTGCAGAGGCTTAATCTAGAAATAGTATTGGTTAGTGGAAGACAATGGAAGGAGAACAAGGATATCTGGTCAGGCGGGTAAAGG
Source organism: Schistocerca nitens (assembly GCF_023898315.1). Lineage (NCBI taxonomy): Eukaryota > Metazoa > Arthropoda > Insecta > Orthoptera > Acrididae > Schistocerca > Schistocerca nitens. The sequence goes on from NC_064621.1 coordinate 260,132,675, forward strand.
GTAATATCAACAGCAGCAGAAAATGGTATAACAGGAGAAGGATTTGTTACGAATAGGAAGGTAGGGCAGAGGGTGAGTTACCGTCAACAGTTGGTTCAAATGGCTCTGAATACTATGCGACTTAACATCTGAGGTCATCAGTCCCCTAGAACTTAGAACTACTTAAACCTAACTAGCCTAACGACAACACACACATCCATGCTCGAGGCAGGATTCGAACCTGCGCCCCTAGGTGTCGCGCGGTTCCAGACTGAAGCGCCTAGAACCGCTCGGCCACATCAACAGTTGAATGATTGGGTTGTTCTCATTAGAAATAACAGCAAATCAAAGCCAACAACAAGAGTTCACGTATACGTGCCGACATCGCAAGCAGAATATGAAGACATAGAGAAAGTATGTGAGGATACTGCAGGATAATCTAAGGAAGATGAAAATCTGACAGTCGTGGGAGATTGGAGTGCGGCTGTAGCCAAAGGAGTAGAAGAAAGGGTTACGGCATTCTTGGAAAAGGTCGGCAGGAACTGGAAGATTTCAGTTAGATTACATCATGGTCATGCAGAGATTCCGAAATCAGATATTGGATTTTGAAGCATACCCAAAGGCAGATACAGACTACGATCACAAGTGAGTAATGATGGAGATTAGGCTGAAGTTTAAGGGATTAGTCAGGAATAAACAATGCGCAAAAAAGTGGGATATGAAAGTACTACAGAATGAAGAGACTCCCTTCAAGTTCTCTGAGGTTACAGACATTGCAAAAATGAACAGCTAATTGGGCAGGTCAGTTGAAGAAGAATGAACATCTCTAGAAAGGGTAATCACAAAAGCTGGAAAGAAAATCGTAGGTACAAGAAAGGCAATCGTAAAGAAACCACGAATAACAGATGAAATACTTCAGTTGATCAACGAAAGAAGAAAGTACAAAAATGTTCAGGGAAATTCAGGAATACAAAAATGCAAGCCACATACTGTAGGAATGAAAGAAATAGGAAGTGTAGGCAGCTAAGGCGAAATGACTGTGTGAAAAATTTGAAGAAATAGAAATGATTGTCGGAACGACTGACTGAGAAAATAGAGAAGTCAAAAAACCTTTGGTGTAATTAAAAGGAAAGGCGGTAGGTAACATTAAGAGTGCAATGGGAATTCCACTGTTAAATGCAGAAGAGAGGACGGATAGATGGAAAGAGCACTGAAGGTCTTTATGAGGGAGAAGACTTCTCTGATGACGCGGTAGAGGAAGAAACAGGAGTCTACATGGAAGAAATAGGAGAACCAGTATTAGAATCAGAATTTAAAAGAGCTTTAGAAGTCAGAAGGAATACATAACATTTAATCGGGATTTCTAAAATCACTGGGGGAAGTGGAAACAAAACAAATATTCATATTCGTGCGTAGAATGTAAGAGACTGGCGATATACCATCCGACTTTCGGAAAAACGTCATCCACACAATTCCGAAGATAGCAAGAGCCGACAAGTGCGAGAATTATTGCACAATGAGCTGAAAAGTTCATACATCTAGCTTGCTGACAAGAATAATATACAGAGAAATGGAAATGAAAGTTGATGACCTGTTAGATGACGGCCAGCTTGGCTTTAGGTAAGGTAAAGGACCAGAGAGGCTGTTCTGACGTTGCGGTTGATACTGGATGCAAGACTGAAGAATAATCAATACACGTTCACAGGATTTGTCGACCCGGAAAAAGTATTCGACATTATAAAATGGTGGAAGGTCTTACAAATTCTAAGAAAAAGAAAAAAATGTAAAATGTAGGGGATGATGGGTAATATACGACATATACAAGGATGAAGAGGGAACAACAATAGTACGTAAATGGACTGTGCGGCTGGTCCCGGCGGAGGTTCGAGTCCTCCCTCGGGCATGGGTTTGCGTGTTTGTCCTTAGGATAATTTAGGTTAAGTAGTGTGTAAGCTTAGGGACTGATGACCTTAGCAGTTAAGTCCCATAAGATTTCACACACATTTGAACAATAGTATGTAAGAGAGGGCTGTAGTCTTTAGCCCCTACTGTTCAATCTATACATCGAAGAAGCAGTGACGGAAGTAAAAGAAAGGTTCGAGAGTGGGGTTACAAGGCATGCGAGTGATACGTTTTGCTGGTGAGGTTACTATCAACCAGAATATGGATTGAGAGTAACTCGAAGTAAGACGAAAGTAATGAGAAGTGGCAGAAATGAGGACAGCGAGACAACATCAGAATTGGCGATCACGAGTAGATGAAGTTAGGAAATTCTGCTACCCGGGAAACAAAGCACCCCGTGATTTTCGGAGTAAATAGGACACGAAAAGTAGATTAGCCCGGGAAAAAAGGGAATTCTGTCAAATAGAAGTCTACTAGTATAAAACGTAGGTCTTAGTTTGAGAAAGAAGTTTCTGAGACTTTACGTTGGGAGTACAGCATTCTATAGTAGTGAAGCATGGACTATGGGAAAACCAGAACAGAAGAGAACTGAAGCATTTAAGACGTGGTGTTACAGAAGGATGTTGAAAATTAAATGGACTGATAAAAGGTGGAATGACGGGGTTCCCCGCAGAACCGTCGAGGAAAGGAATAGACGGAAAACACTGAAGGGACAGGATGATAGGACATCTGCTAAGACATCAGAGAGGAACCTCCGTGGTACTAGAGAGAGCTGTAGAGGGTAAAAACTGTAGCGGAAGACAGAGATTGGAGTATGTCCAGCAGATACTGAGGACGTAGGTTGTAACTGCTATTCTGAGAATGTTGGCACAGGAGAGGAGTCCGTGACAGACCGCATCAAACCGGTCGAGTTTTTGCCATTTCACACTATGGCAAGTGGAGGCGCCAGGTACAATATTTCTCATTTATAACTGACAACAACCACCGATTTGTCCGCCCCATTAGCTTAATGGTCAGCGCGTTGGACTACCACGCATGGGGTCCCGGGTTCGATTCCCGGCTGGGATGGGAGATTTTCTCCCCTCAGGAACTGAGTGTTGTGCTGTCCTCATTATCATTTCATCCCCAGCGCCAACGCGCGAGGCGCCCAATGTGGCGTCCCACTCAACAAGACTTGCACTTAGCGGCCGAACTTCCCGTCTCGGAACTCCCGGCCACTGACGCCATGCGATCATTTCCATACCACTGATTTTAACAGTTGAGCGCCGTTTTGTATTGGTATTACATATGTAGTAGTATAAGTATCAAAATTCCTCTGAAATTCGCGATATTAAAGCGGTGGCTATCGTTTTAACATGTGGTTGGGCAAAGCGGTAACAGTCACTCTTTCACTCGGGTCTTTTAGACAAAATACTCGTTTTTTGTTTTATGAGGTTTGCTTAATATAGTACAGATACCGAAACAAAATCAAGACAAGAAGCGTAATACGAAACGTTTCGTGTAAAGAAAACTGTATTAGCGATTTATATATTGAAATTCTTTTGTCTCAAATCTTATCAGTCATAAGTTTTAGGTGTGAGCACCAACGTATTTTTACGTGCTAGATATACAAGTTGACACAAAAGTCCGTCAATATTTGAAAATGCCCTAATTCACGGAATAATGTAGACAGAAAGGTAAAACTTGACGCACTTGCCTGAAACGACATGGAGTGTTATCGAAACCAAAAACGAGTGCAAAAGATGGCGCTGGACAGCAACACGTCAGTGACGCCTCATGAGAATCGTCAGCGTGACGGGTGCCAAGTACGCCGATATGTTACAGAATGCCGTAATCTCTGGCCTGACTGATAAACACCTGCTGGAAGGTACGATTTTTATACAGGACGGTTCTCCACCCCTTATTGCTATATGTGTGAAAGATCTCTTGCGCACATCGTTTGATGATGATCGAGTGCTGAGCCTCCACGTCCGCCATTCTTGGTCTCCCAGGACCCCAGACTTCAATCCATCTGATTATTGCTTGTGGAGTTACGTGAAGTCACAAGTTCACCGTGGTCGTCTGACCTCGTTAGGGATGCTAAAAGACAACATCTGATTGGCAATTTCTCAACATTCCTTCTGATATCCTGTAGATTAGATTAGATTAGATTAGTACTTGTTCCATAGATCATGAATATGACACTTCGTAATGATGTGTACGTGTCAGGTTAATAAAAGGTGTCCATACAAGATATTACATTAGACAAAATATTACATGACACTCAATGTTTTTAATTTTTTTTTTTTTTTTTGAGGTTGGGAAATTACCCACTTACTATATCCAAAAATTCATCTAATGGGTAGAAGGAGTTGCGATTAAGAAATTCTTTTAATTTCCTATTGCTATATGGCTATCTGTCAGACTTTTGATGCTATTAGGTAAGTAATTTACCGCCTTCTGAGCCCAAGTTAGATTTAACCTTGAGTAGTGAAGATCATCCTTTCTCCTAGTGTTGTAGCTATGTACACTGCTATTACTTTTAAATTCGTTCGGATTGTTAATAACAAATTTCATAAGTGAATATATATATATTGTGAGGCTACTGTGAAGATTTCTAGCTGTTTAAATAAGTGTCTGCGGGATGATCTTGGATGAGCTCCAGCAATTATTCTGATTAAACGCTTTTGTGCAATGAACACTCTTTTACGCAATGATGAGTTACCCCAGAATATGATGCGCGAAAGCAGAGAATGAAAATAGGCGTGGTAAGCTAATTTACTCAGATGTACATCGCCAAAATTTGCAATGACCCTAATAGCATAAGTAGCTGAACTAAAACGTTTCAGCAGATCCTCAGTGTGACCCCTCATCAATGCATACACCTAGAAATTTTGAATATTCTACCTTAGCTACCGATTTCTGATCGAAGTCTATATTTATTAATGGGGTCATCATTGAAGTTGTGCGCCCTAAACCCCCCCCCCCCCCAAAAAAAAAAAAATTCCATTTACTGTGTGGAACTGTATACACTGTGTTTGGTCAAAGTTTGATGAGCGCTCATTTGCAGAGAACCACTTAATGATTTTCTGAAAATTTCACCAGTTAATTCTGGTCTGTCGGGTGTGATAGCTATACTTGTATCATCGGCAAAAAGTACCAGCTTTGCATCCTCGTGAATATAGAATGGCAAGTCATTAATATATATTAAGAACAGCAGAGGACCCAAAACCGAACCTTGCGGCACCCCATTCTTGATCGTTCCTCAGTTTGAGAAATCACCAGTTTTTTGCATATTATGTGAACTGTTTATTTCAACTTTCTGCACTCTTCCAGTTAGGTACGATTTAAACCATTTGAGCACTGTCCCATTCATACCACAGTACTTGAGCTTATCTAGAAGTATTCCATGATTTACACAATCAAAAGCCTTTGATAGAACACAAAAAATCCCAACGGGTGACTTCCGGTTACTCAGAGCATTTAATATTTCATTAGTGAAAGTATATATAGCATTTTCCGTTGAAAAACCCTTCTGGAAACCAAACTGACATTTTGTTAAAACTTTATTTTTACAAAGGCGTGAAGCTACTCTACAATACATTATTTTTTCAAGAATTTTGGATAAGGCAGTCACAAGAGAGATTGGGTGGCAGTTGTTGACATCAGACGTATCCCCTTTTTTATGCAGTGGTTTAACAATGGCATACTTCAGTCTATCTGGGAAAATACCCTGCTTCAGAGAGCTATTACATATGTGGCTAAGAATCCCACTTATTTCTTGGGAACAAGCTTTTATTATCCTGCTAGAAATTCCATCAATTCCATGTGAGCTTTTATTCTTGAGAGAGTTTATTATCTTCCTAATTTCAGGTGGAGAGGTGGGTGGAATTTCAATTGTATCAAATGGTGTGGGTAAGGCCTCTTCCATTAACTGCCGTGCTTCTTCTAATGAACATTTAGATCCTATTTTCTCTACAACATTTAAAAAATGATTATTCAAAATGTTTTCGACTTCCGGCTTGTTGTTTATCAAGTTTCCATTCACTTTGATGGTGATGCCGTCATCCTGTACTCTTGGTTGTCCTGTCTCCCTTGCAATAATATTCCAAATTGTTTTGATTTTGTTATCAGAGGTATTAATCTCAGACATGATGCACATGCTTCTGGACTTTTTAATAACCTTTCTTAATGTAGCACAGTAGTTTTTATAATATTTGGCTGTTTCTGGGTCATTACTCTTTCTTGTTGTTAGATACAGTTCCCTTTTGTGGTTACAAGATATTTTTATTCCTTTAGTAAGTCAAGGCTTTTTGCATAGTTTCTTATAATTACATTTAACTACATTCTTGGGAAACAGTTTTCAAATTCTTTTACAAGTGTATCATGAAATAAGTTATATTTTAAATTAGCATCGGGTTCCTTGTACACCTCATCCCACTCTAACTGCTGAAGATTTTCTCTGAAATTTCTAATTGTTGAGTCATTAATTGAACGCACAACTTTGGAGGGTATTTTTGAATTACTGAATGAAGCTATGTCATGCACTGTAACTAGCTGAGCATCATGATCAGAAAACCCATTCTCAACAGGACAAGAATTTATGTTTTTAAACCTATCTTGGTCTATAAAAGTGTTATCTATCAATGTGCTGCTGTCCTTTACTAGCCGAGTAGGAAAATTAATGACAGATGTCAAATTGAAAGAACCAAGCAAGACTTTCAGGTCATTCTTCCTATTACACTCTTTCAGTGAATCAACATTAGAGTCCACACAAAAAATAATTTGCTTTTCCCTATAGTGATGTTCACAGCTTTGTCCCTCTACCACATGTACTGTTGATTGATGATGGTTAGACATGTTGAGAATTTTTTATAAAGAACATCGTATTTGCTAAAAAACAAAATTTTGCGCTAATTATTGATTTTTAATCATATGAAGCACCACATATTGGTCATTTTGTGCACCTGGTTGCTTTCAATAAAATCCCATGAAATTCCAAGCAAGTGTCTCAATTTTTACCTCTACACGTACATCATTCCGCGAAATACTGAATTTCCAAATGTTAACCGAGTTTTGAGTTATACTGTTGAAAGGGTACAGTACTGCCTGACATAGAAAATATGTACAGCAACACACTTCGTTGTTCTTGTCAGAACAGCTTTTTTTGTATAATAACACCATTTTATGTAATACACCGAAGCGGGATACCAGTGTAGGAAAGAAGTACAAGTTATTTATTTAATTATTCAGATGTGCACTTCCTTAAAATAGATCACTATATCCAGTTTGGTGATGTTTGTGAATTGAATGAATAGCTGGTCGTCTGCTGACCACAGATAGTGAAGGTAGATTCTATAATCCTCTTTGAGACAGTCCTCTGGTCACCTTTCACCGAACCAAAGAGAGGAAGTATACCAGAGCACTAGAGGGCCTGGAATGTGGCTGACCAATATGGTCGCAAGGTCCTCCCCCACTTCTGCGGAAGCGCAGAATGACCGGATGAACGGCCACGTTTCAGCACTCTGTCGCTGGTTACTGAGGTGTGAAGACGTGCTCTATGTGTGCTCCAGAAAAACAAATTTACATGAAAATGGTATGCATGTGGAATATTTAAGAGTAGATAAAAATAATGATTTCTCTTTTCAGAAACTTTTGGTGGGAGGTTCGTGTGAATTGTTCGGAAAAAGATAGGCAGGTAAAATACATGGGGAACATAGGATTCTTCGGAAGTGACCAATGGTTACAATGAAACCACGTGTTGTAATTATAAGATGAAATACTTGTGTGTGGTAATATTAAGATGAAATACTCGCTTGTGTAAATCTAAGTCGAAAATATTTAAGAACTGTGTGTGCAGAACTTGAATTAGAGACAAGCACTTCCATGTGGTGAGTACAGTGTGAGTCTCAACCAGATTATGAGACAATGAAAAAATATAAATGTTTGTCCAAGCTTTCAGTTGAGGATCCGTGTGTGAGATAATTAAGATACCAAAAATTTCCATTATGAGATACATTCGTGTGACGCCAGCTTGATATTCTGATACTCAGAGAGAGAATTAAGGTGAGCCAGCCATCTACCCAGCAACACCATGTGGATTGCATTGCACAGGGAGATGTACATAAATCCTCCAGAGTTGGTGGTAGGGAAATTTATTACATGGGTCAGTGACGTGTGAATCTGGGATGACTATTGATTGATGTAGGAAAGCAGAACAAGTAGATAACCAAACATTTTGTTTTTGAGATGTGTTTTATACTGCCAATGTGATTTATTTTGTATATTTAATCTCTGTGGTTTGCATGAGACAGTAGCGAATTAGTTTCAAATACGGTGGGTCAAGCATGATTTTCCTTACTACAGCCCTCTAGTCAGTAAATTCGTTATGTTGCTAATGAATGAGCTTATGAGAGTATGGGAGAGGTTGAAATAGCGAAAGATTCCTTACCAATCCAGAAAGTGCACAGTAGCAATAAACAGAAACATTACGAGACGATAGAATAGTAAAATGCTTATGTAATGTCATTCCCATTGGGTGGAGAATCCCTTGTTTAACTATTGTGTTTAAACGTAATGCAAGAAATTATGCAACATTAGCGTGAAAGAATTTATTATAATAAAAGAGCAGATATATGAAACAAATGGTGGTCTTGATTATTGAGTTGTGGGTAGCCATTTTGTTGAGGCATTATACCATAAGCTCCATTTTTTGGTAGTATGCCCAAGCTTTGATTAAAATATATGCCACAGAAAGGAAATGTGGTCTTGCAGGGTGGGGTGAGTCCACCAGAAATGTGCACAACCTATTTGTCAGATGAGTTATCCATTCCGTTGCGTTAAGAAGTAAAGACGAGAATAAATTATAGCTTAATTGTTAGGTGCTAGGGCTCTAATTTCAAGCGTAGTTGCAGTGGGTATGATAAATCATGAAAATATTTATGATGTAATAATAATAAAAGCAGTCGCTTGGCAGGCAAGTCATCTACATCTACATCTACATTTATACTCCGCAAGCCACCCAACGGTGTGTGGCGGAGGACACTTTTCGTGCCACCGTCATTACCTCCCTTTCCTGTTCCAGTCGCGTATGGTTCGCTGGAAGAACGACTGCCGGATAGCCTCCGTGCGCGCTCGAATCTCTCTAATTTTACATTCGTGATCTCCTCGGGAGGTACAAGTAGGGGGAAGCAATATATTCGATACCTCATCCAGAAACGCACCCTCTCGAAACCTGGACAGCAAGCTACACCGCGATGCAGAGCGCCTCTCTGCCACTTGAGTTTGCTAAACATCTCAGTAACGCTATCACGCTTACCAAATAACCCTGTGACGAAACGCACCGCTCTTCTAGTAGGCCTGACTACTAGATGACACATGTGAGGGTAACCTCCCACTGTATAATGATGCTTATCATCCAATTCGTAATATTTAGTCACAAACAAATACTCTCAAACAGAAGACCATTCATATCCACTTCGTAACAATATAATTCCTTAGTTTCAGCCTGTAAATTCACTGCCTTACTTTTGAAAAACGTGTTCGCAATTATTTGTTGTGGTTTTTGAAACAGCTCTATCTGTTGAGCGAAATATTAAAGTGTTCAGTAAGTGGCTCGAAACAGCATATCCAGACACTCCAGGATGATGATGGCATTGAAACAGAGGATGACACGCGTAAAGCTGAAATACTAAACACCTTTTTCCAAAGCTGTTTCACAGAGGAAGACCGCACTGCAGCTCCTTCTCTAAATCCTCGCACAAACGAAAAAATGGCTGACATCGAAATAAGTGTCCAAGGAATAGAAAAGCAACTGGAATCACTCAACAGAGGAAAGTCCACTGGACCTGACGGGATACCAATTCGATTCTACACAGAGTACGCGAAAGAACTTGCCCCCCTTCTAACAGCCGTGTACCGCAAGTCTCTAGAGGAACGGAGGGTTCCAAATGATTGGAAAAGAGCACAGGTAGTCCCAGTCTTCAAGAAGGGTCGTCGAGCAGATGCGCAAAACTATAGACCTATATCTCTGACGTCGATCTGTTGTAGAATTTTAGAACATGTTTTTTGCTCGAGTATCATGTCGTTTTTGGAAACCCAGAATCTACTATGTAGGAATCAACATGGATTCCGGAAACAGCGATCGTGTGAGACCCAACTCGCTTTATTTGTTCATGAGACCCAGAAAATATTAGATACAGGCTCCCAGGTAGATGCTATTTTTCTTGACTTCCGGAAGGCGTTCGATACAGTTCCGCACTGTCGCCTGATAAACAAAGTAAGAGCCTACGGAATATCAGACCAGCTGTGTGGCTGGATTGAAGAGTTTTTAGCAAACAGAACACAGCATGTTATTATCAATGGAGAGACGTCTACAGACGTTAAAGTAACCTCTGGCGTGCCACAGGGGAGTGTTATGGGACCATTGCTTTTCACAATACATATAAATGACCTAGTAGATAGTGTCGGAAGTTCCATGCGGCTTTTCGCGGATGATGCTGTAGTATACAGAGAAGTTGCAGCATTAGAAAATTGTAGCGAAATGCAGGAAGATCTGCAGCGGATAGGCACTTGGTGCAGGGAGTGGCAACTGTCCCTTAACATAGACAAATGTAATGTATTGCGAATACATAGAAAGAAGGATCCTTTATTGTATGATTATATGATTGCGGAACAAACACTTGTAGCAGTTACTTCTGTAAAATATCTGGGAGTATGCGTCCGGAACGATTTGAAGTGGAATGATCATATAAAATTAATTGTTGGTAAGGCGGGTACCAGGTTGAGATTCATTGGGAGAGTGCTTAGAAAATGTAGTCCATCAACAAAGGAGGTGGCTTACAAAACACTCGTTCGACCTATACTTGAGTATTGCTCATCAGTGTGGGATCCGTACCAGATCGGGTTGACGGAGGAGATAGAGAAGATCCAAAGAAGAGCGGCGCGTTTCGTCACAGGGTTATTTGGTAACCGTGATAGCGTTACGGAGATGTTTAATAAACTCAAGTGGCAGACTCTGCAAGAGAGGCGCTCTGCATCGCGGTGTAGCTTGCTGTCCAGGTTTCGAGAGGGTGCGTTTCTGGATGAGGTATCGAATATATTGCTTCCCCCTACTTATACCTCCCGAGGAGGTCACGAATGTAAAATTAGAGAGATTAGAGCGCGCACGGAGGCTATCCGGCAGTCGTTCTTCCAGCGAACCATACGCGACTGGAACAGGAAAGGGAGGTAATGACGGTGGCACGAAAAGTGTCCTCCGCCACACACCGTTGGGTGGCTTGCGGAGTATAAATGTAGATGTAGATGTATTTCGGCGCAATGAAACGCTGCCCAAGATTTCAGCATTGCAATAAAGAAACCTTTGATGAAACTGTTACAGTTAAGATAAATTGACGACAGGTGGCATGGCAAAATGACGCTATCCAAAACCGGCACCGAGGAAATGTGATGCACCACGGGCCTTAAATGACTGAGGTTAACGACGGCTCCGGACATGTGTACGGGGAATGGACGTGCAACTGTTGAGCACCTGACAGCGCGGATCAACCAACAATGTCTTCTCAAAGAACGTTCAGCGAACGTTGCTGTGTATGGGCCTCCACAGCAGGTGCCTGGTTCGTGCACCCATGGTGAATGCTATTGTAAGCAGGCAGTTTATGCGTTTGTATCTTGGTTCAAATGGCTCTGAGAACTATGGGACTTAACTTCTTAGGTCACCAGTCCCCTAGGACTAGAACTACTTAATCCTAACTAACCTAAGGACATCACACACATCCATGCCCGAGGCAGGATTCGAACCTGCGACCGTAGCAGTCGCGCGGTTCCAGACTGTAGCGCCTAGAACCGCTCGGCCACCCCGGCCGGCGGTTGGACTAGCAGTTGGAAGTTAACAGTCAGCGCTGATGGAAGTTGGAGGTGAACAGCCAGCAGTGATGGAAGTTGAGTGTGGGCAGTCAGCAGTGACGGAGGTTAGATGTTAATAATTAGCTGTGTTGGTTTGCAGTATTAGCACGAGGGGACGATCTGAGTGTGTATCCGTCATGGAGACTTATTAGTGATGATTATATAATTTTTTTTGAACTGGTTGTCTCATTATTAAGGTAAAAATACATTGTCTTGTTTGTAACAAAATCTTTCCTTTGCTAACCATATGCCTATTAGTAGTTAGAGCCTACAGTTGTTAGAATCTTTTATTTAGCTGGCTGTATTGGTGCTTGCTGCATTGCAGTAGTTCGGGTAATGAAGATTTTTGTGAGGTAAGTGACTTATGTAATGTATAGGTTATTGGTACGATTTCTTCTTATTCAGGGCCATTCTTTTGAGTTAATTTTAAAGCAGTCAGATCGTGTTACCGTTGAATGTTGTGAGTTCAAAAATGGCTCTGAGCACTATGGGACTTAACATCTGAGGTCATCAGTCCCCTAGAACTTAGAACTACTTAAACCTAACTAACCTAAGGACATCACACACATCCATGCCCGAGGCAGGATTCAGGCCTGCGACCGTAGCAGTCGCGCGGTTCCAGACTGTAGCGCCTCCACTCCGGCCGGCTTACATAGCAAATAAAAGAAACTTTAATCCATCCACCACTCGCTGCTTTTCTCGATAACTGATAAGCGGTTGGCTACAAGTATTCTCCTATTGATTCTAATGTTTTTACATTCTGCTCAAAAATCATACCGTAATCGGAAATCATAGCATCATTGCGACGTTAAGAATAGTCAGTGCTAAATGGTTAGAACTGAGGCTGAACAACTATTTTCCCTGTTAATTTGTCCGTTTTCAAGAGCTACAGGCAGAGGAATGTAATGTAGACATAGGCAAAACATCAGCTGCTTTCGGTTTTTAGTGTAACTTCGAGGGAACTTTTAAGCTATAAGTTTTCTCCTTATATTCCTTGCAGCTTCTCCCGTTGCTAATCTTTTAAAGCAAATGAGAAAAATACTTCCACACTACGGATGGTGCCATACTTTAACAGAACTGATGTCTGACGACGAGGCCGCGCGGGGTAGCCGCGCGATCTAGGGCCTCTTGTCACGGTTCGCGCGGCTCCCCTCGTCGGAGGTTCGAGTCCTCCCTCGGGCATGGGTGTGTGTGTGTAGTCCATAGCGTAAGTTAAAGTTGGATTAAGTACTGCGTAAGCCTAGGGACCGATGACCTCAGCAGTTTGCTCCCATTGTCCTTACCACAAATTTCCAATTTCTGACGACGACACTGAAAACCTATCGTACAGACCAGATGGGGCAAGTCTTGTATATGGCATGTAGACGCGCACCACCTAATAGTGGACGCCATATGGTAAGAGGTACACTATTGTCTCAGCAATGTTGCACCATTTCTTATGCCACGTGTTTGTTGCTCGTTTCTATCGGCATTGATATTACGACAGCACTGATCGTTTTTCCCACTTTCTATAATTACGTAATATTTCAAAGCAATGCAAATTTTCGAATAGAAATTAATCGTTCTTTAAAAAAGGTTTATATAAAACAAAACATTTCAGCATTGCTGCCACGCATAATTGATATTTCGGTTTTTTACTCTGTTTTTAGTAAAAAATAAAAAATAAAAACATCAGTTATAATCGAGACCAAACAAATACCGAAAATTCCAGATATTTAGAACTAAAATAGCGGTACCTGTTTTAACCAATCTTTTTTCGCATCCCTACTGTGGCCAGCTGCGCTAGGTTTCTCTTTTGAGGATCCATGGTGGTTATAACCCGATCGAGGTGGCCTCACAGTTCGGTATTTAATCCGGGGAGTTTGGTGGTTAGGAGAGTACATTAAACTCATCCTAGTGCCCTTCAAACCACGTACGTACACTGTGAACTGTGTGACACGTTGAATTGTCCTGCTAGTAGGTCCCTACGTGCCGACGGAAAACAAACTGCGTTTAGAGGTGGACGTGGTCCCCAATGATAGATTCATACTTGTGTTGATCCATTATGCCTTCCACAATGACGGGAACAGCCAGGCAATGCTATGAAAACATTCCCCAGACCATAACGCTCCCTCCTCCGGTGTGTAGCCTATCGACGATTGTTGGAGGGTGTTTGCTTTCAGAAGTTTCATGCCGATGAAACATAAAGCGTGATTCATCTGTAAAGACTACTTGTCGTCACTCAGTAGACGTCTTGCTTGCGGTACTGGCGTACAAACTCCAACGTTCATCACCCATTAACAGTGAAACTTCTTAATAAAAATTTTACTTAAACTGCTACATGCTTACTCAATGCTCTTAAGCTGCTGAGTGAAACTGAACGTACTGTCTCTTTACTTGCCTTTATCGTTTCAGCACTGACCCACAGAATTTGCCCTGACTAATACACCTCAAACTTATTCTATTCATTAATTACTCACAACAGCCGGCCGGTGTGACCAAGCGGTTCTAGCCTCTTCAGTCTGGAACCGCGCGACCGCTACGGTCTCAGGTTCGAATCCTGCCTCGGGCATGGTTGTGTGTGATGTCCTTAGGTTAGTTAGGTTTAAGTAGTTCTAAGTTCTAGGGGACTGATGATCTCAGATGTTAAGTCCCATAGTGCTCAGAGCCATTTGCTATGTACAGGGTGTTTCAAAAATGACCGGTATATTTGAAACGGCAATAAAAACTAAACGAGCAGCGATAGAAATACACCGTTTGTTGCAATATGCTTGGGACAACAGTACATTTTCAGGCGGACAAACGTTCGAAATTACAGTAGTTACAATTTTCAACAACAGATGGCGCTGCAAGTGATGTGAAAGATATAGAAGACAACGCAGTCTGTGGGTGCGCCATTCTGTACGTCGTCTTTCTGCTGTAAGCGTGTGCTGCTCACAACGTGCAAGTGTGCTGTAGACAACATGGTTTATTCCTTAGAACAGAGGATTTTTCTGGTGTTGGAATTCCACCGCCTAGAACACAGTGTTGTTGCAACAAGACGAAGTTTTCAACGGAGGTTTAATGTAACCAAAGGACCGAAAAGCGATACAATAAAGGATCTGTTTGAAAAATTTCAACGGACTGGGAACGTGACGGATGAACGTGCTGGAAAGGTAGGGCTACCGCGTATGGCAACCACAGAGGGCAACGCGCAGCTAGTGCAGCAGGTGATCCAACAGCGGCCTCGGGTTTCCGTTCGCCGTGTTGCAGCTGCGGTCCAAATGACGCCAACGTCCACGTATCGTCTCATGCGCCAGAGTTTACACCTCTATCCATACAAAATTCAAACGCGGCAACCCCTCAGCGCCGCTACCATTGCTGCACGAGAGACATTCGCTAACGATATAGTGCACAGGATTGATGACGGCGATATGCATGTGGGCAGCATTTGGTTTACTGACGAAGCTTATTTTTACCTGGACGGCTTCGTCAATAAACAGAACTGGCGCATATGGGGAACCGAAAAGCCCCATGTTGCAGTCCCATCGTCCCTGCATCCTCAAAAAGTACTGGTCTGGGCCGCCATGTCTTCCAAAGGAATCATTGGCCCATTTTTCAGATCCGAAACGATTACTGCATCACGCTATCTGGACATTCTTCGTGAATTTGTGGCGGTACAAACTGCATTAGACGACACTGCGAACACCTCGTGGTTTATGCAAGATGGTGCCCGGCCACATCGCACGGCCGACGTCTTTAATTTCCTGAATGAATATTTCGATGATCGTGTGATTGCTTTGGGCTATCCGAAACATACAGGAGGCGGCGTGGATTGGCCAGACATGAACCCCTGTGACTTCTTTCTGTGGGGACACTTGAAAGACCAGGTGTACCGCCAGAATCCAGAAACAATTGAACAGCTGAAGCAGTACATCTCATCTGCATGTGAAGCCATTCCGCCAGACACTTTGTCAAAGGTTTCGGGTAATTTCATTCAGAGACTACGCCATATTATTGCTACGCATGGTGGATATGTGGAAAATATCGTACTATAGAGTTTCCCAGACCGCAGCGCCATCTGTTGTTGAAAATTGTAACTACTGTAATTTCGAAAGTTTGTCTGCCTGAAAATGTACTGTTGTCCCAAGCATATTGCAACAAACGGTGTATTTCTATCGCTGCTCGTTTAGTTTTTATTGCCGTTTCAAATATACCGGTCATTTTTGAAACTCCCTGTAAGTTAGTATTTTGATTCAATGTACCTTGAAATTGAGGGAGACAGAATTTTTCAATCTTTGTTCGATTTCTACGCTTATTACAGGAAATAATAGGAACAAAAAAATCTAAAATCGATTATTTCAAAATAGTTCAAATGGCTCTTAGCACTATGGGACTTAACATCTGAGGTCATCAGTCCCCCAGACTTAGAACTGTAACTAATCTAAGGACAGCACACACATCCATGCCCGAGGCAGGATTCGAACCTGCGACCGTAGCAACAGCGCGGTTCCGGATTGAAGCGCCTAGAACCGCTCGGTCACAGAGGCCGGCGATTGTTTCAGAAACCGGCTACAACCGCCATCTCTAGGTCACGGTAGTGGAACGGGATGGCTCCGCATCAATTTCGGAACTTTCCAGGACCTCAATGGCTCTCTTCCTGCACGTCTCGCAGCGGACCACGCTGCGAAAGGAGGTTATTCTCACTTTTGACAGGAGGTCGCATTAATGTGACTGGACAGTGTATGTTACATGTAGTGACGGAATGTAACAACAGTATGCTTTATCTCATTACATCGGGCTATTAAAGTAGGCTAGTACCGTGTACTTTCAACTCTACGCGTTTACGCCACTTGTTACGATACACCCTGTAACGACGCCAGTCGCGGTTAGTATCACGCATCGTGTAAGATGGAAACGCCCCCTCGGCGAGGTCGCGCCCGTGCTACCTGCCGCCACCCCGGCGCCCGCAGAGGGCCTCGGCTGTGTGAGGGGCGCGGTGCGGCCGTAGTGTTTACCCCAGGGCGGCCGGTGCCTCCTTGTTCGGGGGATTACGGGTTTCCAATAGCGGCTTAGCGGCCGTGTTTTTGAGCGCCGCCTCTCATTACGGGCGCCGGCTCAGCCGCCGACTGAGTCACCGCCCCCGCTGCCCCCCGCCCCCGCGGCACAATGCGCCCCCGACGCTAAGCGGCCGCTAATGCCTCATTCAGCGCTTCCTTTCCTCTCCTCAGGGATGAATCGCCCGCCGCCGCGGCTGCAAATGATACTTTCCCGCCGCGCTAGCTGTGCTCGTAACGGAACAGCTGCCGGCGAAACGAGGTAAAGCCCCCGGTCTGGGGCAGCCAGAGCATCGCGAAGGAGCGCGCACCTCGCAGGGGGGAAACTCATTCGAGGACGCCGCGCTCGCTTCTGCATTAACTACTCGCGGGTAAGCTGTCGCCTTCCTACGAAGAAAGAACAGCGAAAAAGGTTGTAAACGAAAAGCAGTTTAGCCGCAGCTGTGAAATAGGAGTTGGAGTTGAGAAGAATAGTGCCTGGTGCAGATGAGGGAAGGTAGAGGGGAGGGGGGGGGCGTGACGTCAGGATCCTATTCCCCCCCCCCCCCCCAAAAAACAGATTACTAATAAGAATTAAACATTGCTTATAATTTTCTACACTTCCTAACATTTCCTACACCGTTGGTTTTAAAGTTAGTTTATTCACCGAAAGTTACCAAAAACACATGGAAACAGAGGCACGTAAAAATATCCTGGTATGCAGGGGAGGGAGCAGAAGATACTGCAGGTTCTAAATAATGCTGACTTAGGTGGTCGTTCCAATAACGCTGACTTCAGCATTAGCACTTCCAGAATTCCCTCCGCCTTCCCCCTTCCCCCTTCCTTCGAATTTTCTCTCTCTCTCTCTCTCTCTCTCTCTCTCTCTCTCTCTCCCCCCCCCCCCCAACGTCAGTGAAATTAAGCGTGTGCATCACCATGCTCTCAGACAGCCTCTGTGGGGACGCAGAGCACATACAGTTAGTCCAATGGCGTGCAAGTTCAGCCCCCAACCCTTATAGCAATTTTAATTCAACTGCATGAGCGCCATCATTTGTTCGCCATCTGTACATACCTATACGTCTTATGTATTCAACCGACGAGACAATTTAACAGGTCTGTTTGTTGTAAACAATTCACAGCTTTCTGCATCAAGAATGAAAACAACAATTTTAACAATGGAGGAGCGTATGACTACTAACAAGAGCAATATTGTTCAACAAATAATGACAATGCAACAGAACGTCAAGAAGATGGATTACCTGACTGATTCCCCTAACACAGTGTGTTGCATTTAGTGGCATTGCATACCCTTCTTAACATGTCCATTCAGTCTCCCATTACCCAAGTAGCAGTTGTAATCTGTGCTGGAAATAACTGTCAGTAAGCATTCGTTCATAATAGTGTTAGATGTTTATGTAATTATGTAGCTTCATTATTATCACAGTGCAAGCAGGACTACTGTTGTCTGAAACACAGCAGTTGCCTTCTAGATGGAGTTTATTTGGACTGCCAAGCAATCACGAGGAATTTAACATTACAACGAGTGTTTATTACTGTAATTATTGGTTATAAATAAACATAATCTATTAAGATGTTGTTATTTCTTATTTTGAACCCTATCAACCAATGACAGCACACAGACATGCAGTGATGTTGACATACAGACACGAAAGTTCTACTCCTTTCTCAAATTTTGAAGTTAAATTATTATGAATGAGTAATATCTAGTTACCTGAATGGAAATTTTTGGCGAGACAAGTCGCTTCCCCAATTTTTGTACACAATTGTCTTCCACTCTTCCGGGTATAAAGTTAATTACTCCTCTCAAGTGAGGACTCTCAGACAGTGAACATGTGAAGCGTATAGTGGCTCGTCTTTTAAGTATTAGCATCAGTGATGGTAGTGAATAAAAGTGTAGTCGATAACATATATTATGCTTAACTAATAATTTATTCATAATTCTCCTTACAGGGCAGGCACCACCACTGCAGCAACAGCGGCCACCCGACATCGAAATTATGTCATATAAACATGCACCCACGAATATTACAAAAAACTGGGAGAAAGGTTCGTTCTGGAGTGTTGGGTTGTTTGCGGGGGAGGGGGAGACCAAACAGCTAGGTCATCGGTCTCATCGTATTAGGGATGGATGAGGAAGGAAGTCGACCGTGTCCTTTAAAAGGAACCATCCCGGCATTTGCCTGGAGCGATTTAGGGAAATCACGGAAAACCTAAATCAGGATGGCCGGACGCGGGATTGAACCGTCGTCCTGCCGAATGCGAGTCCAGTGTGTTAACCATTGCGCCACCTTGCTCGGTTTCGTTCTAAATAATCCTTACAGAGACAAGGAGAAAGGAGCTGTCATGAGAGATATGAACGGAAGAGTAGGAATTAGAGAATTATGTACGATAGTGAGAAAACATGGAAAGACAGAATATAATGACAATGGATCTGTGGTGTCACCGCCAGACACCACACTTGCTAGGTGGTAGCTTAAATCGGCCGCGGTCCATTAGTACATGTCGGACCCGCGTGTCGCCACTGTGTGATCGCAGACCGAGCGCCACCACACGGCAGGTCTCGAGAGACGTACGAGAACTCGCCCCAGTTGTACGACGACGTTGCTAGCGACTATACTGACGAAGCCTTTGCTCTCATTTGCCGAGAGACAGAATAGCCTTCAGCTAAAGTTAATGGCTACGACTTAGCAAGGCGCCAATTGTCACAGTGCATGTATCTTACGAGTCTCATTTGTATAGTCAAGAGAGATGTACCAAAGGAAGCATTAAAAGTTAAGTATATTCCAAAACTACGTATTTTCTTTATAGCAGTCATAACGTATCCTGTTCCAGACTTGACGCCAGTCGGCGTGTGTGTACGCGTGCCTTTCGGCTTCCTCCTCAGTGTGGCGTGACAAGCTTGTTACGCCACAACAGGATCATTGACTGAAATTTGTGGACAGTTCGGTCTGAAAATTAGACACATTTTTTAAACACAAGGATACTCATAAATAAACTTGGCAACAGAATACTAGAAAGCTTCGTTCTATAATAGATTATATTGTCATTAAACAGACAAGTAGTTTCAAAGCAGCAGATGTTAGATGTTATAAAGGAGCCCAGTGTGGGTCAGACCTCTATCTAGTAAAAACGAAGAGTTTTATGCCATGGAAGAATGTAAAGACTGCTTCTACCAACACTAAAACGAATTGAACTAAGAAAGTTCAGAATCTATACTTCAATATTGACAACCTCTTTGCTGCTAGAATGGAAAGGACATTGGAAGAATCATTTGAAGGAAGCACAGAGGACATATATGAATACATAAAAACCAATGTTACAAATATAGCAACAGAAATGCTGGGCATAAAGAGGAACAACCACAGCTGTACAGCAGAATGGTGGTTGGAGGAAATAGGGGTAGCAATTAAAGAAAAGAGGTACGGATTCAACCAATGATTGAATAACAAATCGTTAGCAACAAGAATAATCTCCAAGGAAAAGAACTGCTGACTTCTAACTCCACGAGGCCCGTCCTCCGTGATGGCTCAGCGGTCTTCCTGACGTTAGTGTAAACAGGCACGGGACCCCACTGCCTGTTGCCAGGTTCAAACGTGGTTTCTCTGCTGGGCATAAGGAAGAGGATGGTCGAAGTGTGTCCACGGATGATTCTCGATGACAGAGTAACAACATTTATTGATCAACTGCAATACGTTTGTCGATGGTCCTGTGGGCGTGATTTGCTTCCGCTCCTAATATTCTCGGAGGTGACGAAGATGGCAGGCGGATGCTCCCACGTGCACTTGCTGCTGTGACTGTAGCTGCGCTGGCGTAACTGGAGTTGGCTGCCTTGGCAGCGGCGCTACGGCCTCGCTGGGCTGGAACCACGTGCCGCGGATCTCTGTCCTGATCACGGCTGGAGTGAGTGGCGGCGGCGGCAGCCGGACAGGTCAGCGCCCTGTCTCAGCGACCTCCCCTGGCGGTGGCTGTCTGGTGTCGGCAGGCCAGGGTTTCCGGCTCTGGCCCAATCACGGTGTTTGTAGAGGCAGCATCCTAGGTCGATGGTGACAGTGCGTTACCACGATGTACCTCGGGCGATGACTCCCATTACAGACGGCTGACTGCTTACCGCCTCCTAGGCGACGACCTGTATTACGACAGTAGCTGTTATGATGACCGCGGTGACACTCACAATACCGAACTGATGGCGGTGCTGAGTGACACGGGCTCTGCATCACACTGTCGCCTCATGATGGTCGATAATGACGACTTTCTGCCGCTGATGTTTGCAGTTCTTTCTCCACAGTGGGTCGGTGGAACATTCTGGTGTCACTCGGCTGGCGTAACTGAACAGACGTTAACTCCCTGGCGTGCGATGAGCTGCTTCTTGTCTTGTCCCCCACTGGTTGGTGTCACTGTGTTCTCTTCGTGTTGCTCCGTCGACCTACTTACGTCACAGTATCATAAGACTGAGCTGCGCGACAGAACGTAACACACTTATGACTTCTGGCTTCCAATATTCCTTCTATGAGTTACAAAATGCATCGTGCTGCGTCACCATTATTTGCCGAAGAGTATTCACCCCAAGCTCATCCATTAATGCCTCCTTCCATTCTTGGTGTAGGAGGTTATGGACCCAGTCCTCAGTTAGGTAATACCGGGTGATCAAAAAGTCAGTATAAATTTGAAAACTTGATAAACCACGGAATAATGTAGATAGAGAGGTAAAAACTGACACACATGCTTGGAATGACATGGGGTTTTAATAGAACCAGGCGCTCCACCCCATATTGCTAGACGCATGAAAGATCTCTTGCGCGCGTCGTTTGGTAATGATCGTGTGCTCAGCCATCACTTTCGTCATGCTTGGCCTCCCAGGTCCCCAGACCTCAGTCCGTGCGATTATTGGCTTTGGGGTTACCTGAAGTCGCAAGTGTATCGTGATCGACCGACATCTCTAGGGATGCTGAAAGTCAACATCCGACGCCAGTGCCTCACCATAACTCCGGACATGCTTTACAATGCTGTTCACATTATTCCTGGACTACAGCTATTGTTGAGGAATGATGGTGGACATATTGAGCATTTCCTGTAAAGAACATCTTTGCTTTGTCTTACTTTGTTATGCTAATTATTGCTATTCTGATCAGATGAAGCGCCATCTGACGTACATTTTTTGAACTTTTGTATTTTTTTGGTTCTAATAAAACCCCTTGTCATTCCAAGCATGTGTGTCAATTTGTACCTCTCTATCTACATTATTCCGTTATTTATTCAGTTTTCAAATTTATACTGACTTTTTGATCATCCGGTACACTTATTAATCTCCTGTCTCAACATTTCTTCGATTGAACATATTATGACTGTCGGGCAGCAGCGATCGGCCGAGACAGATGCAAAAACAGGGAAGTAAACGATTTTGTGACTTTTACGATTTCATAACCAGTCCTTTCGTTTCTTGAGTTTCTGCGTATTAATTTAATATCTTATAGCCACAATTCTCGCGTTTTCGTTTATGTCGGAAAGTAAACCGATGTTTTGAAATATTACAAGTTCCTAATCAGGGGCGAATTATTTAGTCTCCTCTGAGTGCTTCGGTTTTTGAATCTCTGAGTATTAATCTAATTTATTAGACACAGTTCCTGCGTTTTACTCAGGGTCTACAGTAGAGCTCCGCAGCAAATGCCGGTAGTCGGTTTATCTCAGTAGTGTAGTTTTCGATGCCCTTCAGTATGGATAGGGGCTGCGATTGTTGTGTGCGGATGGGAGCCGCGTTCGTGACACTTCGCTCTCAGCCCCAGGCTGTGATGGCTTCGATTACACAGCTTGAAGCTGCAGTGGATGGGCACCACTGTCGTGGGCTGGCCGCGTGGATGCAACGGACGTCCAGCGCGTCACAGTTCTCCGATCAGCCCTCACCGGTGGCCAGCCCAGTTACTGCTAGCACTGAGGTTGACATCTCACCTGTGGTCTAGCGGGAGGTCACCTCGGGGCATGGCTGCACGTAAAGCCTCCTCGATTAGTCTGACAAACAGGTTCCAGGTGATGTCTGTGGCTGAAACTGTCGCTCAGCCAGATGCAGTCGCCTGACCCATTTCAGAGGAAACCTCTCAGCCTGCAAGATCCAGGTATCACAGAGGGTGGGATCATTGATATTTGGGAGCTCCAACATTGTGCGCGTTATGGGGCCCTTAGGGGCATAGCTGCCGAAGAAATCCAATGTGCACTCCATGTGCATACTGGGTGGAGTAATTGGTGGCTCTTATTGGTACAAATGATGTGTGTCACTTTGGATCGGAAGAGATTCTCTCTGGTTTCGAGCAGCTAATAAAAGTGGTAAAGGCTGCCAGTCTTGCTTGTGAGATGAAATCAGACCTCATCATTCGCGGCATAGTCGACAGGACCGATTGCGGACCTCTAGTACGGAGTCGAGGGCCTGAATCAGAGGCTCAGACGGTTCTGCGAGCGTGCAGGCTGCAGATTCCTCGACTTGCGCCATAGAGTGGTTGCGTTTCGGGTTCTGCTGAATAGATCAGGAGTACACTACACGCAGGAGGCGGCTACACGGGTAGCAGGGGCTGTGTGGCGTGAATCGGGCGGTTTTTTAGGTTCGACTGTCTCGAGGAAACAATAAAAAGGGCTTCAGTCACATAGGGTGCAGGCCGAACACAGGAAGAACCTTGATACAGGAGCCATCGATGTAACAGCAGGGAAAGTACCAGAGCTCCAAGCGCTAATAGGAGGCACTGATGCTCAAATCGTTATAGGCACTGATAACTGGCTAAAGCTGAGTATAAGTTCAGCCAAAATTTTTGCGAAGAACCTAACGGTGTTCCGAAAGGATAGGCTAAACACAGTTGGCGGTGGAGTGTTTGTTGGTGTTAGCAGTAGTTTACCTAGTTGCGACATTGAAGTAGATAGTTCCTGTGAGTTAGTATGGGCAGAGGTCATTCTTGGCAACCGGAGTAAAATAACAATTGGATCCTTTTACTGACCTCCCAATTCAGGAGATACGGTTGTTGAAAGGTTCGAAGAAAACTTGAGGTTGATTTCAAACACGTACCCGACGCATACAATTGTAGTTGGTGATAACTTTAATTTACCCTCGATATGTTAGCGAAAATATATGTTTAATTCCGGAGGTACGCATAAAGTATCATCCGAAATTGTGCTAAACGCCTTTCCTGAAAATTATTTCGAGCAGTTAGTTCATGAGCCCATGCGAATAGTAAGCGATTGTGAATACACACTTGACCTACTAGCAACAAATAATCCTGAGCTAATAACGAGCATCAAAAGGATACCGGTTTTAGTGAACACAGGGTTGAGATAGCGAGGTTGAATATTGTAACTCCCAAATCCTCCAAACATAAACGAAAAATATACCTATTCAAAAAAGCAGATAAAAATTCACTTGAAGCCTTCATGAAATACAGTCTCCACTCCTTGCAAATTAACAGTGTAAATGTAGACCAGATGTGGCTTGAATTCAAACAAATAGTATCGGCAGCAGTTGAGAGATTTATACCAGATAAATTAACAAACGATGGAGTTGATCCTCCTTGATTCACAAAGCGGGCCAGAACACTGTTGCACAAGCAACGAAAAAAACCATGCCAAATTTAAATGGACGCAAAATCTCCAAGATTGTCTATTTAGTGCGGACTTCAATGCGAGTTGCTTATAATAGTTTCCACAACGAAACTTTGTCTCGAAACCTGGCAGAAAATCCAAACAGGTTCTGGCTGTACGTGGAGTATGCTACTGGCAGGACACAACCAATGCCGTCTCTGCGCGATAGCAATGGAGATACTATCGAAGACAGTGATGCCAAAGCAGAGTTACTAAACACAGCCTTCCGAAATTCCTTCACCAAAGAGGACGAAGTAAATATTTCAGAATTCGAATCGAGAACAGCTGCCCATATGAGTAACGTAGAAATAGTTATCCTAGGAGTAGTGAAGCAACTTAAATAAATTAACAAAAGCGAGTCTCCCGGTCCAGACTGTATACCAATTAGGTTCCTTTCAGGGCATGCTGATACAATAGCTTCATACTTAACAATCATATACAACCGTTCGCTCGACGAAAGATCCGTACCCCATGACTGGAAAGTTGAACAGGTCACACCAATATTTAAGAAAGATAGTGGAAGTAATCCACTAAATTACAGGCCCATATCGTTAACGTCGATATGCAGCAGGATTTTGGAACAAAGATTGTGTTCGATCATTATGAATTACCTCGAAGAAAACGGTCTATTGACACACAGTCAACAAGGATTTACAAAATATCTTCTTGTGAAACACAACTAGCTCTTTACTCGCACGAAGTGTTGAGTACTATTGACAAGGGATTTCAAATTGATTCCGTATTCTGGATTGTGTGTAGCACACAAGCCGCTTGTGTGAAATTTCGTGCTTATGGAATATAGTCTCAGTTATGTGACTGGATTCGTAATTTCCTGTCAGAGAGGTCACAGTTCGTAGTAACTGGGGGGAAAGTCATCGAGCAAAACAGAAGCGATTTCTGCCGTTCACCAAGGTAGTGTTATAGGCCCTTCGCTGTTCCTTATCTATATAAACGAATTGGGAGACAATCTGAGCAACCGTCTTAGGTTGTTTGCAGATGACGTTGTCGTTTACTGACTAGTAAAGTCACCAGAAGATCAAAACAAATTACAACACGATTTAAAGGAGTTATCTGTATGGTTCGCAACATGGCAATTGACGCTAAATAACGAAAAATGTTAGGTCATCCACAAAAGTGCTAAAAGTAATCGGCTAAACTTCGGTTACACGATAAATCAGTCAAATCTAAGGGTGGTAAACTAAATACCTAGGAATTACAATTACGAGCAACTTAAATTGGAAAGAACACATAGAAAATGTTGTGGGGAAGGCTAACGAATGACTGCATTTTATTGGAAGGACACTTGGAAAATGTAACAGATCTACTAAAGAGACTGCCTACACTACTCTTGTCCGTCCTCTTTTAGAATACTTACCAGATAGGACTGACGGAGTACTTTAAAAAAGTTCAAAGAAGAGCAGCACGTTTGGTACTATCACGAAATAGGGAGAGTGTGTCACTGAAATGATACAGGATTTGGGGTGGACATCATTAAAGAAAAGGCATTTTTCTTTGCAGCGGAATCTTCACACGAAATTTCAATCATCAGCTTTCTCCCCCGAATGCTAAAATATTTTGTTGACGCCGGCCTACATAGGGAGAAACGATCACCATAATAAAATAAGGGGAATCAGAGTTCGCACGGAAAATTATAGATGTTCGTTCTTTCCGAACGCTATACGAGATTGGGATAATGGAGAACTGTGAAGGTGGTTCGATGAACCCTCTGCCATGCACTTAAAAGTGGTTTGCAGAGTATTCATGTAGAAGTAAATGTAGACCTCCTCAGGAGGAGACTACAAACTGAGGCACTGCAATAACATAGTTCCAAACTGAGCTGAAATATCCAGCAAAATGCATAATATACCACAACATCTCTCATTTTTTTTCACCATTACACAAGCGCTCGTTGGTGAGATTTTTCCTGTCTAGCAGCTCAGCATAGACTGAATTTTTTCCCGCCCATTTCCAAATGGAGAGGGGAGAAAATGTAGGGGGCAGGGAGATAAGGTCTGGGGAGATTTCCCAGGCTAGGAACTGAGGATGGTCTGACAAAAAAGTTTCCCTCCTCCCAGAGAGATGAGGGGAAAGGAGAGGGAAGTGGAAGGCTGGAGGTTTTCTCAGAAGGACAGATTATCCCCAGATGGTCACAAATCAACCCCAAGGAAATTATAAGCCATTTAGTAGAACAATGGGTAGTTTAATTGATCAGTTATGATTTAACATATCAATTTTATTACAAAAGTGCGCCAGAACGAAATTTGTCACGCTACTGCTGAGGCCAGCTATCTTATCAGTGTAGTCGCCACGATCCCTGTCATGACTGGCCCTCTCAGTGCCTACGACGTTACCTGCACAGCTGCAGTGGCCATCCCAACTAGTGCTGCCACTGCTGCCTCAGCGGCCGCTGCTGCAGATGCTTGCTAACCCTGCTGCTGGTCTGATCATCTCTGTAGGTGCCGCCGATCCCATCACGTGTTCTTCCAGGTGTCAGGTAGCGTCTTTATGGAAATTTCGCCCAAAGCCCTGCCCGTGCATAGCGTTCGGCAACCAGCTGCCATTGCCATTCCCCTAGGTGGATATGGTGTATTTGTTTTGTTATGTCTTGTGTAGATTAGTGGTTTAGTTCAGTATATTCATGTGTCATGCGTTGAGCTTTTGGAAGTCCTTGTGAAATGCTTATGTGCTTTGTCTGTTCTCGTGCCACGAATGTGACTGACCCTGCACCATGTGCTAAACAGTTGTGGGGATGGAACTTATATTCTTATTCAGATGTTCATGCCGATTTTGGAGTTCTAGTGTTGTGTTCAGTGTTTATGGGATGCATGTTCCTGCTAAAGAATTCCGCATTTTGCTGGTAACTTCTCATGCATGTGTCTACTCGTTAGTTAATTGTACTGTTGTTTCATTCAAGTTATTGCGACAGTCTGCTCTGCCTCCTCACTTGGGTGCTGCGCTACTGGAGATGGGTTCCAGCGTCTCTTTTCAAGGGAAAAGAGATGTGGTGTATGCATCGCTGCATCCCTGCATATTTGGCCACCACACTTATGTATATTTTTTGTAAGCTGGGTACAGCCCTTGTTACACCTTGGAGGATGTTTGTCAGTAGAGGATTAACCGTACTGGTTACGGCCAATCCTCCTGCTGTCGCCACAGCGTCTGGGGGCGGTATCTGCGCTGATACATGTTGAGAACATTGCTGTACGTAGCATTGCAGTTACATGCAACTGCTCATATCCGTGCTGTCATGTGTCCGCATTACACTGTGCCTATAATCTTCAACCAGACGCTCACGTAGGAGAGCTCTCCACCACTTGATGGACAATTATGCTCTGGGTTCCAACATACCAACAGCCACTACGAGTCTCTGATACAGATCCAGTGCATTCCGCTGCTGCTGCCTACCTAAGTGTTATCTCGCACTCACTGTTATCTACATATGATGCTGTACTTTCGTCACCTGCTCTCAAAGGCACCTCTTTGCAGTATCTGCCTGTGACTGCTCACAAGTTCGTCCCCTCGTGGGACCGTGTTGCAACAGGGCCTTGCAGGTAGTCAGTGGACTGCTTATGAGCTCCCAACCTCATGGGACCCAGCCAATACTTTTCCTTTCTGCTGCATACCACTCCAAAGTCTCAGCATTTCAAGCTAGTCCTTGCCTGCCAGGAAGTTTCATATCAGCGCACACTCCGCTGAAGAGCGAAAATTTCGTTCTGGAAGTTAATAAATAGTTCTAGTTGCAAGGTGAATGACTCAATACTGCCAATTACATCACTCGGTGAAGGCTACTCTATATACTATTATAAACACAGTCAGCATTCCTACCCCCATGAACCATGTACCTTGCCGTTGGTGGGGAGGCTTGCGTGCCTCAGCGATACAGATAGCCGTACCGTAGGTGCAACCACAACGGAGCGGTATCTGTTGAGAGGCCAGACAAACGTGTGGTTCCTGAAGAGGGGCAGCAGCCTTTTCAGTAGTTTCAGGGGCAACAGTCTGGATGATTGACTGATCAGGCCTGGTAACACTAACCAAAACGGCCTTGCTGTGCTGGTACTGCGAACGGCTGAAAGCAAGGGGAAACTACAGCCGTAATTTTTCCCGAGGGCATGCAGCTTTACTGTATGGTTAAATGATGATGGCATCCTCTTGGGTAAAACATTCCGGAGGTAAAATAGTCCCCCATTCGGATCTCCGGGTGGGGACTACTCAAGAGGATCTCGTTATCAGGAGAAAGAAAACTGGCGTTCTACGGATCGGAGCGTGGAATGTCAGATGCCTTAATCGGGCAGGTAGGTTAGAAAATTTAAAAAGGGAAATGGATAGGTTAAAGTTAGATATAGTGCGAATTAGTGAAGTTCGGTTGCAGGAGGAACAAGACTTTTGGTCAGGTGAATACAGTGTTATAAACACAAAATCAAATAGGGGTAATGTAGGAGTATGTTTAATAATGAATAGGAAAATAGGAATGCGGGTAAGCTACTACAAACAGCATAGTGAACGCATTATTGTGGTCAAGATAGATACGAAGCCCATGCCTACCACAGTAGTACAAGTTTATATGCCAACTAGCTCTGCAGATGATGAAGAAATTGAAGAAATGTATGATGAAATAAAATAAATTATTCAGATAGTGAAGGGAGATGAAAATTTAGTAGCCATGGGCGACTGGAATTTGTCAGTAGGAAAAGGGAGAGAAGGAAATGTAGTAGGTGAATATGGATTGGGGGTAAGAGACGAAAGAGGAAGCCGCCTGGTAGAATTTTGCACAGAGCACAACCTAATCATAGCTAACACTTGGTTCAAGAATCATAAAAGAAGACTGTATACATGGAAGAAGCCTGGAGATACTGACAGGTTTCAGATAGATTATATAATGGTAAGACAGAGATTTAGGAACCAGGTTTTAAATTGTAGGACATTTCCAGGGGCAGATGTGGACTCTGACCACAATCTATTGGTTATGAACTGCAGATCAAAACTGAAGAAACTGCAAAAAGGCGGGAATTTAAGGAGATGGGACCTGGATAAAATGAAAGAACCAGAGGTTGTACAGAGTTTCAGGGAGAGCATAAGGGAACAATTGACAGGAATGGGGGAAAGAAATACAGTAGAAGAAGAATGGATAGCTTTGAGGGATGAAGTGGTGAAGGCAGCAGAGGAGCATGTAGGTAAAAAGACGAGGGCTGGTAGAAATCCTTGAGTAACAGAAGAGATATTGAATTTAATTGATGAAAGGAGAAAATATAAAAATGCAGTAAATGAAGCAGGCAAAAAGGAATACAAACGTCTCAAAAATGACATCGACAGGAAGTGCAAAATGGCTAAGCAGGGATGGCTAGAGGACAAATGTAAGAATGTAGAGGCTTATCTCACTATGGGGAAGATAGATACTGCCTACAGGGAAATTAAAGAGACCTTTGGAGAAAAGAGAGCGTCTTTTATGAATATCAAGAGCTCAGATGGAAACCCAGTTCTAAGCAAAGAAGGGAAAGCAGGAAGGTGGAAGGAGTACACAGAGGGTCTATACAAGGGCGATGTTCTTGAGGACAATATTATGGAAATGGAGGAGGATGTAGATGAAGATGAAATGGGAGATATGACACTGCGTGAAGAGTTTGACAGAGCACTGAAAGACCTGAGTCGCAACAAAACTCCGGGAGTAGACAACATTCCATTAGAACTACTGATGGCCTTGGGAGAGCCAGGCCTGACAAAACTCTACCATCTGGTGAGCAAGATGTATGAGACAGGCGAAATTCCCTCAGACTTCAAGAAGAATATAATAGTTCCAATCCCAAAGAAAGCAGGTGTTGACAGATGTGAAAATTACCGAACTATCAGTTTAATAAGTCACAGCTGCAAAATACTAACACTAATTCTTTACAGACGAATGGAAAAACTAGTAGAAGCCGATCTCGGGGAAGATCAGTTTGGATTACGTAGAAATATTGGAACACGTGAGGCAATACTGACCCAACGACTTATCTTAGAAGCTAGATTAACGAAAGGCTAACCTACATTCCTAGCATTTGTAGACTTAGAGAAAGTTTTTGACAATGTTGACTGGAATACTCTCTTTCAAATTCTGAAGGTGGCAGGGGTAAAATACAGGGAGCGAAAAGCTATTTACAATTTGTACAGAAACCAGATGGCAGTTATAAGAGTCGAGGGACATGAAAGGGAAGCAGTGGTTGGGAAGGGAGTGTGACAGGGTTGTAGCCTCTCCCCTATGTTATTCAATCTGTATATTGAGCAAGCAATAAAGGAAATAAAAGAAAAGTTCGGAGGAGGTATTAAAATCCATGGAGAAGAAATAAAAACTTTAAGGTTCGCCGATGACATTGTAATTCTGTCAGAGACAGCAAAGGACTTGGAAGAGCAGTTGAACGGAATGGATAGTGTCTTGAAAGGAGGATATAAGATGAACATCAACAAAAGCAAAACAAGGATAATGGAATGTAGTCGAATTAAGTCGGGTGATGGCGAGGGAATTAGATTAGGAAATGAGACACTTAAAGTAGTAAAGGAGTTCTGCTATTTGGGGATCAAAATAACTGATGATGGTCGAAGTAGAGAGGATATAAAATGTAGACTGGCAATGGCAAGGAAAGCATTTCTGAGGAAGAGAAATCTGTTAACATCGAGTATAGGTTTAAGTGTCAGGAAGTCGTTTCTGAAAGTATTTGTATGGAGTGTAGCCATGTATGGAAGTGAAACATGGACGATAAATAGTTTGGACAAGAAGAGAATAGAAGCTTTTGAAATGTGGTGCTACAGAAGAATGCTGAAGATTAGATGGATAGATCACATAACTAATGAGGAAGTATTGAACAGGACTGGGGAGAAGAGAAGTTTGTGGCACAACTTGACTAGAAGAAGGGATCGGTTGGCAGGACATGTTCTGAGACATCAAGGGATCACCAGTTTAGTATTGGAGGGCAGCGTGGAGGGTAAAAATCGTAGAGGGAGACCAAGAGATGAGTACACTAAGCAGATTCAGAAGGATGTAGGTTGCAGTAGGTAGTGGGAGATGAAGAGGCTTGCACAGGATAGAGTAGCATGGAGAGCTGCATCAAACCAGTCTCAGGACTGAAGAACACAACAACAACAACAGTCATCATCATGACTGAGTGGACGAAACAACCTCATCACAAGGGTCTTGTAGTAAGGACTGGTCCTGCAATAATACCAGAAACTTGGAGATGAAGAAGAATGGCTCGTCACTCAGACTGTGAGAAGACTAATTTTGTTCTGTCACTGTTAACACATCCTGAGATGACTGCGTCTATATATACATATATTCAGAAAACACTATTTCATCCCAAGCATCATCCTTACAGGAAATTTTTCATGGCCTTCACTGAGTAACCTACCAGAGATACAGTGAAAGCAGTGATGTTGCACCACCTGAGAAAGTAAAACCAACCAATCAGTTCATATTTGACTTCGTTGTAGCGGAAAAAGAGGATCCGATATACAAATAATCTTGTTTTGGACATAATGCGAAAGCCAATGTCCTTTATTTGAGCCAGACGTATTCCAAGATTCCAAAGCAGTTGGTAAGAGGCAGTGGAAACCTTATTACGGCATTGAAACAGGACAATTTGAATTTAAAACATATTTACCAAACACATGTAGGAAACAACATGACATTCAATGAATGTTTCATGTATATGCTCATTGCTGGAATCACGTGCGATATGGCTTTCTGGTTATTGAAAGACCAAGAAAATTGAATGATGATCAATGTAAACAACACTTCTAGAAGTTTCTGCTAAAAAGATAATGTACCAACACGCAACTGTATCAGGATACTATAGACTATGGACAAATTTGCATGTGTGCCGTACAATCGTTCTGAGTGTGTGAAGCACATGTATTTATACACTAACAGAAAAATTGAGACTATCAATGCCGAATTAATGGAACTGGAAAATCTTATCGAGGGAGTATGTAGAAAAGGTGAGACGTTGAATGGCAGAACTGAAAAATTCGGTGCAGTTTTGATGAGTGTGCGTAGTTTTATTGAGGCAGTAGATATGAAGTAGTCTCACAGTATACACAAGTGGCTTAGTACACACAGCATGCCAAAGACAAAGCGTAAAATTATTGAAGCATGGAAAGTTATCTGATGATATTACGATTGCTAAAATTAGAACAGCTGCAATATGAACCATCTCTCTCAGAGAATTTTAAGCCAGCAACAGAAAATCTGAAAAGGCTCTGACAAAGAGAATGGAGGCCAAAGAGCAGAAGGAGGAGGAGGAGGAGGAGGAGGAGGAGGAGGAGGAGCAGGAGCAGGAGGAGAAGGAAACACTATTACCAACTACATTAATGAACACAGTGATGGTTAGATACCAAATATGGGATCAGCGAGGATGGGTCTTATATGCTAGATAGCCATCCTATACATTTAACCATGGATACAATGCAGGTCAGGAAAACGAAATCTGAGAGAATACCAGGAATATTAGAGCACATGCTGTCCAAAACTTCAAGTCCTGATGAGTATCTATCGAAGGAGAAGTAAACGTCTGTTGAAAGATTACGTATGACTAACGCACATAGGAAACGCAGCAACACAAAAAGATGAATAAAAGGTTATAAAAGTAAGAAATTCAATAACATTATTAAAGCCGTTTTAAGATCTGTGTATGGCACAGGTGAAGGCATTGACATTTATAATAAAAGACTGAAGGCTCTGTCAGAGGAGTATATATACTATGATGACCCAAACGATATTATAGAATGGTTACGACAACTCAGACATTGCAAGGAAAATGGCCCACACAAATGAAATCATAAAAGTCATTTCAGAGCTTTGGCAAAACATATCATCAAGTAAATAAGGAGGCAGTTATTCATGAGCTTCACAAACTTATTCAAAGAAACATTCCCACATAGACGTGTCATAATATGAAGTTTAGACAATTCATGGCACGCTGATCTCGTAGATATGAACCAACATTCACACTAGAATAAGGGCTTCAAATATATTTTAACGGTGATAGATAAATATTCCAAATTCATCTGGGCTCTGCCTGTGAAAACAAAGATAGGGAAGGAAGTTGCAAGGGTGTTTGAACAATTGCTGGAGATGGAAACAAACTGATGTTCTGACTATCTTCACACTAACAATGGAGGTGAACAATAGACTTTTTAAGTTGGCATTGGAACAATAAATCACTATTCTACATTATTCCACATGAAGGTGAGTATTGTGGAACATTTGAACAAGATAATAAAAACTATATGTGGATGAAATGTAATCTTAAAGGGTTACGCAAATGAATAGGTTTCTCCTACAAATAATTGAGTAGTATAATCGAGTTGTAATACAGATAAGACAAAATGTAATGTTGTTCATAATAATGGACTTATGAAAACGGACAGTGACGGTGAAGAAAATGTCAGAAGTTTTTACACAGAGGAATAACGGAAAAAGCTCTGAACCACATGTGTTTCTCCTGGAGCATGTTATAAGACGTCAAAGAAATAAGACAACAGCAACTGGGTGAACATTCACAATCTGTTATATAAAAAGGACAGATAAATTTCAAACCATGGAGCTAGGAAGCACTTCATACATAGGCGGTGGTGTTCGTGATAAATTGTCATTGCATTTCCATGGATACAACTACTGTGGACACGAAACGAAGATGAACAAGTTTGTAGTTCATGATGATAAGGGAATTAATATATTTTACGATGCCTGCAAGGAGCATTCTATTGCTCGTGCCACAAACAAATATCGTCACGCTGCAGATGAAATATTAGCTGATAAAACCAAGCAAATGTGTGGAATAAAGAAAACAGGCATAGCATGTACCACAACATTTGTACTTAATGAATCAGTGTTTGCCGAACTTAAATTGGGTGCTGCAATAAGTTTCAAACAATTTATGAAGAAATGGCTCTGAGCACTGCGGGACTTAACATCTGAGGTCATCAGTCCCCTAGACTTAGAAGTACTTAAACCTAACTAACTTCAGGACATCACACACATCCATGCCCGAGGCAGGATTCGAACCTGCGACCGTAGCAGCAGCGCGGTTCCAGACTGAAGCACCTAGAACAGCTCGGTTACAGCGGCCCGCAAACAATTTATGAACTCAGTTTGTCATAGACTAAAGAAGAAAAAACCTGTAGGTTGTTTTTAAAAAAAATTGCATGCAGATAGTTGTGGCAGCAGCTAAAGGTGTTTGAATCAGGAGAAAAGGAAAAAAGGTCGTGTTAAAAAGCCTAGGGTTTTACTGACACCTAAGACATCTGCTGGAGTCATTCAGTTTCTGATTCCAACATTGGCTGAACTGTCAACATCTGGTTCTCCTGGCAGGAGCTGCTGCCATAACCCGAACAGTAAAGAATGCACCAAATGCAGAGGAGCAACTACAGGAATCTAAAAGGCATAATAGGATGATGGAGGCTGTCACTAACGATAAAGGTCAATATTTAAAATCCTAAAACCGTATAAGAAGAAACTTGAACTCTTAATAAAAAAAGCCTCCTAACTATACTACTGGACAGAACGCTTACCAATACAGACCTGCTTAAATTCGTCAAGAAACTCAAAACCCAAGATTTTGTGGAGTGTTTATGCAGAATTCATTCCAAGAGAAGATGTGGAATTACAAGGAATGTGAGGTGTCAATTTAGATGTTGTAGGAGAATATGGCACTCACTGGGTTGCATTTGTTAAAAAAAACGAAATATCAACTATTACTTTATCTCGTCCGGTGATTTGAGACCACCTCAAGAATTGTGCCGATGCTTTACTGACAAGAAGCAGGTGTTCTACAATTTTCAACGCTACCAAGACTTCAATTCATATCTCTGCGGTCGTTTCTGCCAAATGTTTCTCCTGAGAAATGCACAGAAACAAGCAATATGCTTGTCACTACAATAGTTCAGTTTTAAATGTACACTCTCACCGTACAAGAGTGTTTGTCGATATTAAGCGGGAACTACTTTCCCCCAATAGTTATAAGCAATGGGGAGTGAAGTATTGCACTCAGTGCAGGATAAATGTATAACAGTTTTATAGCTACTTTTGAAATCAGTAACACTTTACTTACATTTTTTCTATCTGTTTCGTTTTAATTTATATACAGTCAACACGGTCTCTCTTTATCATTCTCAATACTGCATAGGCTTCGAATGTGTCGAATGCCTTCTGTTAACCTATGAAGACCGCGCGAAGTGGGACATTAGACTCTGTACATTTTTCTATCAGTGTGCGTACTGATTTGTTACGGCCAATAGCTCTGAATCCGACCTGATTGGCTGGTAAAAGTCAAAGTTCCGACTCACGCAGTTCGTAATGGATTTTGTAAAATATAGATAAGAGACTGTAGGACTGTAATTTTTCCGGCCGCTGTGAGCGAGCGGTTCTAGGCGCTTCAGTCCGGAATCGCGCTGCTGCTACTGTCGCAGATTCGAATCCTGCCTCGGGCATGGACGTGTGATGTCCTTAGTTTAGTTAGGTTTAAGTAGATCTAAGTGTAGGGGACTGATGACCTCAGATGTTAAGTTCCATAGTTCTTCGAGCCATTTGAACCATTTGAACTGTAACTTTCTGTGTTCGTATTGTTACCTTTCTGAAGAGGAGATTTTCCGCGTCTCAAGAATCGTCCCTTCCTCGAAATATTTATTTAATAGAATTAGGAGTGATTCTTCCACTCCCCCCTCCCCCTCCCCAATTTTAAGCATCTAACAGGTGATCTGATCTGCTCCTGCCGCCTTGCAATTTTTGAGTTGTTTCAGAGCTGTTTCCATTTCATTCTTATCGACTTATCGATAGGTTCTAGTTCTCCCGATTCCGCATTCATAGCAAATGTTTGTGATTCATCATTCAGGCTTTGGCTTGACAATTATTCACTGTACAATTTCTAATGATTCTCAGAGAGTTTTCTTATAATTTTGCCTCTTTCAGTAACATTTTCTCTTCGGCCATTCTGAATAATTTGGACGATCAATTTGCCTTTTGATTGGTTGGAACGAATAACTCATGTTTACACTGATTTTGATGGTCTCCTCTATTATTCTTATGTCTTACATTCACTGATCTCTTGTGCTCTCCTTCTTTTCGTTTTAGTTCAAGTCTCTGTATTTAGGACCATCTCTGTCAGTATTTCACCTTTGTTCTGTAAGCTGTTCTGTTTCGAGGCTGAATCTCTCATTTTTCTATTTTTGAAGCGACTTTCTTTTCTGATGTTCGAATACTGGTGGTAATTTCTGTGGAAGGATCGTTCGGTTCCAACCCCTCAACATTTCTGTGCTAGTTTCTTGTCTATGCCACGCCAACTCGAGCAGTTAGTGCTTGCGGGGCCCGGTGCTTTTCCACTCCCTCCCCTCTTTCCCCCAGCGTAATGGCTGTAACAGCACGTGTGTGACAGAGACAGCGCTCGCTCTCGCGTCGTCTTCGGTACGCCGAAGTATCTGTTCAAAATGGTATGAAATGGGACACTGCTAATCTGTCTTGCGACGGTTCAGCATGAGCAGAAAAGTTTCGGACGTAGGTGTGCCATTTTTTTATTGCTCAATGGAAAGACTCGTATTTGTTTGCAAATTCTGATGAGAAAGCACTGTGCTTAAATGCCAGTCTTCCGTAAATATCAATGCATCGACAGTGCTCCGTCACTACGAAAATAAACATTGCTCAGCACATTAGGGGATTGCTGGGCCGGACAGAAGCGAACTGACGACTAAATTAAAATCAGAATTGCCACAATCTGAAGTGGTTCATTCTGAAAGGAAAACAAAAGTACACCTTTTTGTAATTGTAGTCATATCTACAGAAACTTGCGGTATTTCTCTGTAGATATTCTTGTTAAACTAAAAAGTTAATTATTGCTGTTGTTGTCCTGTAGACATCTGAGCTGAATTGCACATCGGAAAGCGCACTTCGAGCAAGCTACATTGTTCCACTGAAAACTGCAAAAAGTGGAAAACCTTTAAAGGACGGCCAGTTTGTAAAAGATTGTCTTGTAGAGTGTTCGTAGGTAATATTGCCGTCTGTAGTGGCCCAGTTTGAGTCACTAAGCTTGCCTCAGCATACATTTTCTCGAAGAGTGCAAGAAATTGTTGTGGAATTAAAGGAGCAGTCGCGCAATAAATGTCGTAACTTCATCGATTGCCCTCCACGAGAGCACTGACAATCACAGCATAGCTCAACTTGCAATTTTCGTAAGGAGTGTCGAAAAATGTTTCACTGTCATCGAGGAACTGTTGGATGTTATTTCTTTGAAAAGTACCACAGCTGGGGAAGATATTTTCCTGGCTGTAGAGGAAGTTTTGAACGATATGCAGTTGTTATTCCAGCGCTGTACAGCATTGCAACTCATGGGACCCCTGCAATGTTGCGGAAAGGGTAGCTTTTGTAGGGCACAAGGGAAAAAAAGCGCTCGAAGCTGGTCTTCCCCTAATTTTGACAATACACTGCCTTTTTACATCAAGAACAGCTACATACAAAATATTTTCTACAAGTTTAGGTCCATCATGGATAAAGTAGCAAAAATTGTGAATTTTTGAAGAAAGCATTCAAGGAATTTAGAGCATTTTTGAAGGATCTTGAATCAATTCACAAAAACATTCCTTTTTTATTGTGTCACACGACGGTTAAATTACTCGAATGTACTCCAGTCTTTTTCCATTTGAGACAAGAAATACCTCTGTTCTCTGATATGAATGGTTCTCCACATCAGACTTGGATGATGAGCAATGAATCACTGATGTCACTTTTATGAAAGATATCACTGGGTATTTACGTAATTTCAATATCTCACTGCAAAGTAAAAATAAATTAATCAGTGCTATTTATGACCATATTGACCGTTTCAAATTACACCTTTTGCGTTTTAAAAGTCAGCTTCAATGACGAAATTTGGGCAATTTTCCCTTTCTAATATCCTTGAATTTTGGTTCTTATGAAGACATCATTGCATAAAGAATTTGAGGACAAGTTTGAGGAAATAAAACAAGTAAAACCTGCACTAAAAGTTTTTATGACCCCTTTTTTGGTGCAGCCAGTGGATGCGCCATCAAGTCTCCAAGTTGATCTGATAAAACTGCAGTGTGATTCAATTTTGACAGTCAGCTACTACCATTACAACAGTGATTTGATTTCATTTTATAAAGGTGTTGATCAACAAGAATTCCAGAGGATTCATGCATTTGTCCTGAAATATGTTGTTATGTTAGGAACAATGTTCATTTGCGGACAAATGTTTTCAATTTTTGAATGTAAACAATACAAAAACAATGTCGAATTTGCCTGATGCTTAGTTAGAAGCTATACTTCGAATTATAGCTGTCAAAACGATTGTTCCAAATATCGGAAATTTAGTGGCTTCAAAGCGATGCAGTGATAAACAAAGAATTTTGTATATTAGCGCAAAATAAGGAGGAGTGGACACTACAAATGTAGTGTGTGGACAGACAAGGTGAGAATGTGGGTCTCGCGGGAGGCGTGCGCGAGGTAGTCCCTGCAGTCGCGCTATCCTCTGTGCCCACGGTGGCTCAGATGGATAGAGCGTCTGCCATGTAAGCAGGAGATCCTGGGTTCGAGTCCCAGTCGGGGCACACATCCTGTCCCCGTTGATATATATCAACACCCGTCGGTAGCTGAAGGTATTAAATTAATTCTAATTTCGCAGTAAAAGTGTTCTTTCTGTCTCCACACAAAATTGGCATTATTATTATTATTATTCGTTTTAATACCGACAC
Source organism: Schistocerca nitens (assembly GCF_023898315.1). Classification (NCBI taxonomy): domain Eukaryota; kingdom Metazoa; phylum Arthropoda; class Insecta; order Orthoptera; family Acrididae; genus Schistocerca; species Schistocerca nitens. Next base: position 260,171,791 of record NC_064621.1, read on the forward strand.
ACCGCTTGACACGCATTGATTTGCCCAGCCCTGTTCACCAGACAATAACACGTCTCTTGCCTTGCTAAGTGCTGCCACAACACGTTCTTCTCCGACGACTGCCACGACAGTACTGTGTCTGCCTCCCTCAGCTTCCCCCACGGCACTGGCGCTACAACAGAGCACCGCGGCCCTTGCCAGTGGCGGCCGGTGCTCCCGAAGCACCTGAGTTGGCGTGACCTGCATTAGTTGAACTCAGTTCTTTCCTCTTTCAGCTCATTTATTATGGGCTGGATCTTCCTTTCCGTCATTCAGGGGCTGGACAAAAATATGGAAACACCACGAGAAATGCACGTTTGAAAGTAAATGCAGATGCTAGCCAAGCCTGCAGGTTGCGCTATTATATTTGGCCATCAACGGCACTTGTGCAACGTTCTCAATACGTTGTAGGTATCAGTCGTGATCAGAGCAGTGGTATGTGTAGTTATAAATACATGAAGTCGGACCTAAGGGTATTCGAATCTGTGTGTATTTGTTGGGGCTCTAATGGTGGGTGCTTCTGTAACCAAGGTAGCCAAAGTGTTTGGCGTTTCAAATGGTTCAAATGCCTCTGAGCACTATGGGACTTAACATCTGTGGTCATCAGTCCCCTAGAACTTAGAACTACTTAAACCTAACCAACCTAAGGACATCACACACATCCATGCTCGAGGCAGGATTCGAACCTGCGACCGTAGCAGTCGCGCGGTCCCGGACTGAAGAGCCTAGAACCGCTCGGCCACCGCGGCCGGCGTTTGGCGTTTCAAGGGGCACCATATTGAAGACTTATACCGCACACAGGGAAAGCGAAAGGACATCATCCGCTAAGTCACAACGCAGATGGAAGAGTGTGCTGAGTGATCGTGACAGAAGACAGACAGACACTGAAGAGAATTGTGATGAAAAATAAGAGGACGACAGCTGTAAAAGTCAATGCAGAACTGAATGTCGCACTCGCGAACCCTGTCAGCACCAAAACAGCATGAAGGGATCTATGTAAGCGGGGAATTGCACGGCGAGCTAGAATTCCAAAAACACTAATTAGTGCTGCAAATACCTGTAACAGGAAAACTTGGTGCTGAAGCTCTAAAACGCGGACTATAGAGCAATGGATCAAAGTTATTTCGTCGGATGTATCTTCTTATACACTGTTTCCAACTTCTGGTCGAGTTTACTTCTAAAGAATGAAACTTTAGTGCTGATTTGGGCAGCAATATCGTGGTATTCCATGAATCCCAACGTTACTCTGCAAGGTCGCTTTATTGTCAAGTATTAAGTGACCATTTTGCCTCATCAGGTCCACCCCACGGTACAATGTTCCCTCCCAATGGTGTATCTGTTTTCCAAGACAACAGGGCCCCTGTTTACACTGCTAACATCGACCAGGACTGGTTTTGTGAGCACCTCCTCTGGCCACAACAGTTACTTGGTCTCAATGTTATTCAGCCTTTGAGGTACTTTGGAGAGAAAGGTCTGTGGTCACTATCTACCTCCATCATTGTTACCTGAACTTACCACTGCTTTGCAAGAAGAATGGTATAAGATTCCCTTGAAATCCACACAGACACGTATTTATCCATTCCAAAACTTTTTTGAATGCCAGCACTTATCCTAGACTGTACTAGGTATGTAGTATGTTGTTTGTTAGCCAGGGACCTAGAAACGACGGAGAGGCTCCGTCCCCGCCGCAGCCGCAGTTGTCCACAACCCCACGACGACTACCGGAGTCCACTTCACCCCTCCGCCGCCCCACACCGAACCCAGGGTTATTTTGCGGTTCGGACCCCTGTGGGCCCCCCAGGGAACGTCTCACACCAGACGAGTGTAACCCCTATGTTTGCGTGGCAAAGTAATGGTGGTGTACGCGTACGTGGAGAATTTGTTTGCGCAGCAATCGCCGACATAGTGTAGCTGAGGTGGAATAAAGGAAACCAGTCCGAATTCGCCGAGGCAGATGGAAAACTGTCTAAAAACCATCCACAGGCTGGCCGGCTCACCGGACCTCGACCCAAGTCCGCCGGGCGGGTTCGTGCCGGGGACCAGGTGCTCCTTCCCACTCCGGAGAGATTAGGTATGTTAATGTTTGGTGTTTGTGGAGTTTTCATATTTTTATCCACCCTACGTACATTCTCTTATGAGTTGAGAGTGAAAGTGGACCCTGGTCGAAACTAGCCTGTAACCGTTACCTGTGACTGAAACATCTGAGCACATTTAGTTATTCGATGTGAGGATGTAATCTATTTCATTCTTACCTATGCTGTCAGGTCAACTTTCTTTTCAGAGATCAAGTAGATCACTGCGTCTGAAATAGATGTGATGGTCTTGGTGATAAACTGTACACGCCTGCTGTGAATAAGCAGGTCAACCCATGCTGCCAGGTCAACTTCCTTCTCAGAGATCAAGTAGATCACTGTGTCGGAAATGGATGTGATGGTCTTGGTGATAAACTGTACACGCCTGCTGTGAATAAGCAGAGCTACTCCGCCAATATGCGAATCTGTGTCCGAGTTTTCTGAAATAGAAAGTGCTCAGACTTTGAGGATAGTAATCGCTTCACCTTTGAGCTCCGTCTCACTGATTCCGAGTCGGTTTCATTTGATGTGCTGCAATTCGTGTTCCAAGCAACCGAGATGTTCTTCAAGTCTCGCGTTGGCAATATTACAGGCTGCACCATAGGAAGTTTGGTTCAAGTTGTTCCTTTTTCCTTTGTTTTATTCCTTTATTTTTTAATTTGGTTAGACGATTTTTTGCCACTTCTCTCTCCCCTTCCCATTCCCAAATGCATGGGAAAGAGGGACTCGTTCAGGAAAAGTTTGAACTTTACCTTCTTACGCTGGTCCAATGTGGTTTGAGAAGGGGTGAAGGGTTGTGTACGGGTTAACAGACATTTAGATGGGTAAAGGTTTTAAGGAGTTCCCTTCAGGAAAAGGAGATGTATAGGACAGGGTTGCCACTATTGGAGACGATCCTGCTCCCATCAGGACCATGAGAGAGGATCACCTACCACCATAGCAGTGGCATTACACCTCGACTCGAATTGAAAACAGCCCACAGTTGCACTAAATTATGCTTATTTTAAACCTTGACCGTGGTTTCTGCTATAATAATATAGCCTTCTTCAGAAGTTATTTTATTGGTCTTGACGCAGCCTCTGGGCTGAGACATTTTTCATTTATTAGTGTGTATTTATTAGTGTGTATGACATCCGAAGAAGGCTATTTTATTGTATCAGAAGCCATGGTCAAGGTTTAAAATAAACATAATTTAGTGCAACTGTGGGCTGTTTTTCATTCGAGACAATTTCGTGACGGTTGCTGTTGTCGCTGACACGATGAAAATAATGGCATTACACATCAGTAATTATCTTATGAATATTGTGGTAGCCTAGAGGCGTCGTTAGTATGAAACCATCAGAGACTGAATTAATAACACTCTCTGCCGACTGTGAAGGGCGGCATAGGTCTTTAACACTACGCTCTGCTTGGTTCTCGTTGTCTTAAGGTACTGCAAATCGAAAAACTCTTCATCATGGAAGCTTCTCCCTTTTATTGACGAAGCATTAGAAGTGGTAATATTGTAATTACTATGCGTAAATGATTTTTTTGTTTTTTCAGTATTTATACATTGAATGACCGATTTGCTTAAGGATGGGTTATTCTAAACACAACCGTCAGCATTCTGTGTAGCTTGTTCCACTTTCTGGTGACAACTGCTTTTAGTTGCATGTTTGATTTTCCCCACTCATTTCCGGTCCCCCTATTTTCAGTCATAGCTTGTAGTTTCCACGCACAGTAGATTTTCTAGATCTGGAAATTTATTTTACTTATAGTTCACAAAATCTCTCTATGGATGTTTACATTTTGAAATCAATTCTGTGTTGTTATCTTTTAATTTGTGAGTCTCTGTTTAGGCGCTAGTGTCAATGACAGCATTCTTAAGAAAAATATTTGCAAAGTCTATAATCATGAAAAGACGAATTGCATACTCATAATGTTTACAGTATAGGTACTGGAACGCTCCAAAAATGTGAATTCCATTTAATGAATGAGCTTCTCGTTTTTCCATATCTTAAGGCAGAAAAACAAAAATAAGAGTTACAGCTATTCATTTACTACAGTTAGTTTCCCTTTGATGCATTTGAGTATTATCCTTGAACCCTGCAACAGAAATAATAATAATTCTCACTGACATATACTTTTGGTATTCCAACACTTGGCGGATGCATCTTTGAGATGCAAGGTGTAGTAACCTCCGAGCTCGATCAAGAAACGCATCGACTGGTATTCTTTCTGCTGCTAGTACAACTGAATTTTGGAAACACAGCAAAATAATATAATCATGTAGGCTTCCACAGGGAGAGTCAGTTGAAATAAAAGTTTTATGAGTATTGTACCACATCATAATGTAAAAAATTTACTGGAGAACCCAACGATTCAGCCACTGTAAAGTGAAGTTTTTACATTATGATGTGGTACAACACTCACAAAACTGATACAAAACTTTTATGTAAAAGCAGAATAAGTTTGGCAATTCAGTAACCAGTTACTTGCTGGATGGCACAGAATTCACTTGATTTTTCATGTAATTTCCTTGGAATAATCGTTGTGATTTTCTGTTAAGGTGTGACATAAGGTTGTAACTTATCTCGTATCTCAGAATACGCTTTTCCCATCCTAACAACCACTGCCCCATTAAATGAGACACAAATAATGCAGCTCTGAGGTAATGTGGTACCCTGTAAGGGTAAGAAACTTACGATACTGCAAAATTGAAATGCCTCTTTTCACTTTTGCCGACATAATTTTGGTTTTTGCGAAGACACAATTTTATGTAATACCACATTTTCATACTACTTAACTACAACATAAAATAACCAGTAAATACAGAGTTTTCCAGACCCCAAGTAAATCATATCTTACTAATTCATGCTGTATTCTTATATGGAGCAGAGACCTGGACCATTACCCAAAAGATAGAAAGAAAACTCTTGACGTTTGAGAGCGCCACCCTCAGACAGATTTTTGGGCCGGTGAAGGATGGAGACGAATGGGGGATAAGAAAGAACTGTGAACTGCCGGAGCTATACAAGTCAATGGACATCGTGGCAGCGATCAAAGAAAGAAGACTAAAGTGGTACGGACACGTAATGCGTCGAGAAGGCCAGATCATCAGGCAGGTACGGGAGGAAGATATTAAAGGCAAAAGACTACGGGGAACGCACAATTTCGATGGATCGATCAGGTCAGAGAGGATATGAGTACGCTGGGGCTGTCTGAAGAAGAACACATGGACTGAGGACGCTGGAGGAGGCTGATTAGGAAGGCCAAAGACCGACTTCGGTTTGTGTAGCCAACGTAGTAAGTAAGTAAGTAATAGGCACACTACGTTACAGATTCAAAGAATAAGTCAAAGATGTCATCAAACTAGGCTTGAAGTGCATTTTGGTCTAGGAAGGAACTTTCTTGATGGTTGTTCTATAAGGTGTGGGGAAGGAAAATATTTGAGAACATATGATCAGAGAAATAAGTGGGTGAGGTAGGAATTACCACACAAACATATGGATAGTGTTATTTGTGGAAGAGTGCGCTATTAGCAACAAGTGTTGTAGTTTTATCAGTCTTTTTGTTACACCTTAGCCAAAAGGTGTCTCAATTGTTGGAAATAAATACTGTATGTGATGGACACCCTCCTGGGGAGAATTCTGTAGCGCACAGCACCGTTTTTGAGCCACCAGATGCAAAATATGTTCACATTGCCCTTCATTCGAGTATATTTCTTTTGTTTCGGCACAGCCATTAATTTGGTCCCGTGAAGTTTACGTAAAGGCTTCGTAACTTGTAACCAGTAACAATATTGTATAGGAATGCTCAATGAGTGAATTGATGACATTTGAGCAAAAAAAGAAGAGCCAGTAACAGTCAACCATTTGATACCTGTTGCTATGAATCAGAGTGATTATTACTCCTACACCCGACTTCTGAATCTTGCCTATTGAAAGCAGATGTCACACGACAGTTAAGTGGTCACCGTTTATCGCATTTGTCAGTCATCCAGTGCTCCTGAACGTGGGAAATCATACGTCCCAGAATGATCTTTCCTGTTTTACCCAAAAGCACTCACCCCAAACACAATACAATAGTTCCGAGAAAACTCCAGCACGTAAATGCAAGATAAGTACTAGAACTTCAAACTAGAATATAACAGAATGAGATTTTCACTCTGCAGCGGAGTGTGCGCTGATATGAAACTTCCTGGCAGATTAAAACTGTGTGCCCGACCGAGACTCGAACTCGGGACCTTTGCCTTTCGCGGGCAAGCGCTCTACCATCTGAGCTACCGAAGCACGACTCACGCCCGCTACTCACAGCTTTACTTCTGCCAGTATCTCGACTCCTACCTTCCAAACTTTACAGAAGTTCTCCTGCGAACCAGGCTGTGGCTAAGCCATATCTCCGCTATATCCTTTCTTTCAGGAGTGCTAGTTCTGCAAGGTTCGCAGGAGAGCTTCTGTAAAGTTTGGAAGGTAGGAGTCGAGATACTGGCAGAAGTAAAGCTGTGAGTACCGGGCGTGAGTCGTGCTTCGGTAGCTCAGATGGTAGAGCGCTTGCTCGCGAAAGGCAAACGTCCCGAGTTCAAGACTCGGTCGGGCACACAGTTTTAATCTGCCAGGAAGTTTCATATCAGCGCACACTCCGCAGCAGGGTGAAAATCTCATTCTGGAAACATCCCCCAGGCTGTGGCTAAGCCATGTCTCCGCTATATCCTTTCTTTCAGGAGTGCTAGTTCTGCAAGGTTCGCAGGAGAGCTTCTGTAAAGTTTGGAAGGTAGGAGTCGAGATACTGGCAGAAGTAAAGCTGTGAGTACCGGGCGTGAGCCGTGTTTCGGTAGCTCAGATGGTAGAGCGCTTGGCCGCGAAAGGCAAAGGTCCCGAGTTCGAGTCTCGGTCGGGCACACAGTTTTAATCTGCCAGGAAGTTTCATATCAGCGCACACTCCGCTGCAGAGTGAAAATCTCATTCTGGAAACATCCCCCAGGCTGTGGCTAAGCCATGTCTCCGCTATATCCTTTCTTTCAGGAGTGCTAGTTCTGCAAGGTTCGCAGGAGAGCTTCTGTAAAGTTTGGAAGGTAGGAGTCGAGATACTGGCAGAAGTAAAGCTGTGAGTACCGGCCGTGAGTCGTGCTTCGGTAGCTCAGATGGTAGAGCGCTTGCCCGCGAAAGGCAAAGGTCCCGAGTTCGAGTCTCGGTCGGGCACACAGTTTTAATCTGCCAGGAAGTTTCATATCAGCGCACACTCCGCTGCAGAGTGAAAATCTCATTCTGGAAACATCCCCCAGGCTGTGGCTAAGCCATGTCTCTGCTATATCCTTTTTTTCAGGAGTGCTAGTTCTGCAAGGTTCGCAGGAGAGCTTCTGTAAAGTTTGGAAGGTAGGAGTCGACATACTGGCAGAAGTAAAGCTGTGAGTACCGGGCGTGAGTCGTGTTTCGGTAGCTCAGATGGTAGAGCGCTTGCCCGCGAAAGGCAAACGTCCCGAGTTCAAGACTCGGTCGGGCACACAGTTTTAATCTGCCAGGAAGTTTCATATCAGCGCACACTCCGCTGCAGGGTGAAAATCTCATTCTGGAAACATCCCCCAGGCTGTGGCTAAGCCATGTCTCCGCTATATCCTTTCTTTCAGGAGTGCTAGTTCTGCAAGGTTCGCAGGAGAGCTTCTGTAAAGTTTGGAAGGTAGGAGTCGAGATACTGGCAGAAGTAAAGCTGTGAGTACCGGGCGTGAGCCGTGTTTCGGTAGCTCAGATGGTAGAGCGCTTGGCCGCGAAAGGCAAAGGTCCCGAGTTCGAGTCTCGGTCGGGCACACAGTTTTAATCTGCCAGGAAGTTTCATATCAGCGCACACTCCGCTGCAGAGTGAAAATCTCATTCTGGAAACATCCCCCAGGCTGTGGCTAAGCCATGTCTCCGCTATATCCTTTCTTTCAGGAGTGCTAGTTCTGCAAGGTTCGCAGGAGAGCTTCTGTAAAGTTTGGAAGGTAGGAGTCGTGATACTGGCAGAAGTAAAGCTGTGAGTACCGGGCGTGAGTCGTGCTTCGGTAGCTCAGATGGTAGAGCGCTTGGCCGCGAAAGGCAAAGGTCCCGAGTTCGAGTCTTGGTCGGGCACACAGTTTTAATCTGCCAGGAAGTTTTAGAAAATGACAGTTGATAAGTACACTCATGTCGCCATGCCGCGTTGGTATAGTCGGACGGCGGGAGGTGGGTGGCCAGTAGCCGGTAGTCGGTGGCTGCTGTGTGGTGAGGAAACTCTGAAGCATGAACTGTTCTGTTCTTCACGCAGCCGCAATCTTTTTTTTTTGCGGAGTAGTTTCGGAAGTTTTGTTATTACTGGTGCTTTAGGATGTGAAGAATTGTCTTTGAGGTTACATCAGAAAGAAAAAAAATTATCAGAGAACCGAAATGCGGTTTGAAAAGTAGAGGAAGGAGTGATTCGAACTCGCGACTCTGTGTCAACATCATGCGACGCTTACCACTTTTCTCCCCTTTCACCGTTCTTATTTCTTCGCCTTTCTTATTTGGGGAGGTCAGGTCTGTGCAGGCATCGTATGATGTTTCTCCAACGTCTATCGGCGAAAACTTGACTTAGTTTCCTTATTACAGAGGGCAGCCGGCTCCCTGACCGAACAAGCTGAGCTACCGAGCCGGCACCACTAACAAGGGGAGGCCGCCAATTGTGAAATTCAGATTCGATTCATACTGCGCATAATAAAAGCTCATGGCCAGAGGTGTAATGTGGGAAAGCACCAAGATGCACTTCTCAGCCGTTGTCGAGGAAATCGACAGTTCAAAGAAACCGTTGCGGTGAAATACTCTCTACGATTAATGGTTTCCTACAGCGTCGTGGCGCAGCGGTAAGTGCCCGGGTTCGTAATCCAAAGGTCGCCGGATCGAATCTCGCGCCATGCGACATTTTTTTATTATTAGTTTTTTGTAATTCATATATATATATATATATATATATATATATATATATATATATATATATATATATATATATAACTATTAATGAATTGCTTATGCATGTTGGTGGAGGCGGATCGCTCTCCAATTGTACCGCCTCAATTTTTGCGTTTGTTTAACATGGTGTACCAAAGCTCTCACGTCCGCACTGATTTTCGACGATGTTATAAGTTGCGCTACGAACCGCATCTACCTTCTTTCGAAGTTAGCAGGCAACTACGCTGTAGTGAGGCGGCTCGTTTCGGCCCATTCAACATCTGTCCTTCAAGTGTAACGAGCGAGTAACCTGCCACAGCAAATTTGTGTTCGTGGGGTTTCTGTTCTAATACGAACGTTTGACTTACGCTATACGTATTCGTTTCGGAATATCGTTTCTACGTCTTCCGTTAACTATACGTGGTTAACATTATGAAGACAATAACACTTGTGAAATACAACTCTGTTTGCAGAAAACATAATGATGTTCGAAGTCGCCAGTTTTTCCACGACAAACGACTTTCAACAACTTATTATATGCATAATTGTTGCAAGTGATTACCGGGAATTTTTTATATATATATATATATATATATATATATATATATATATATATATATATATATATATATATATATATGTGTGTGTGTGTGTGTGTGTGTGTGTGTGTGGCAATACTAAAAAAATACTAAAAAAACGTTGCATGGCGCGAGATTCGATCCGGCGACCTTCGGAATACGAACCCAAGCGCTTACCGCTGCGCCACGATGCTGTAGAAAATTGTTAATCGTAGAGAGTATTTCACCGCAGCGGTTTCTTTGAACTGTCGATTTTCTCGACAACAACTGAGAAGTGCATCTTGGTGCTTTGCCACATTACACCTCTGGCCATGAGGTTTTATTATGCGCAGTATGAATTGAATCTGAATTTCACAATTGGCGGCCTCCCCTTGTAAGCCACGAGCTGACACAGCACTGAAACATATCGAGAAGAACACAACACAGCTTCCAGACACGTTTGCATCTTACAGTGTTGCCAAATCGTGCCTGTTGCTGGACTTAGGATTCTGAGGATCGGCCCGTTTTATTGGCCATCTTAAGGGGAAATGGAATGCTCTTTCTGGAGAACGTAAGTTTATGTTCGGTATAACCTACATTAACTCAGAAACAATACAAAGAAATGTTTTGAAATTGTTAGGGATCATGGATACATTCCTTGTATAACTGCTGAAAATGTAGGAATTTAGTGTTATTTCTTATAAAGGCTTGATATTATTAAATTGTTGAAATGTTAAAAACTTCTCTATTTATAATAAATGTAGCTTCAGGTGATACAAAATATATCTTTGAGTGTTTCCTGAAAATTTCGGCTTTCTATATTATCAGCTGGGAAAATATACCTTTCGTATTGAAAAAATAAACTTACAGACAATGGAGGCCAAAGCTGAGACATCAAAACATGCCTGCTGCATTGCTTGGATCATCAGGGTCCTCTTCATCTTGGAACTGAGATTTCGTGTTGGCACTTTTTTCCTTTGTCTTCCATCCCTAGAGCATATCTTTAATTTATTTTCTGCATTTATCATCCCCCCTTCCCCCCTATCAAATTTCTCATCACCACAACAGATCAGCCTGCACCTATCCAAGAGATTCCAGCACTCCACATTTGTTAATGATACACTGATTGAAAGTAGCAATTGCATCAAACACCCTAAAGTGTAAAGTTTGTATGCCCACAAACACATTTTTGGGTTCAAATGGTTCAAATGGCTCTGAGCACTATGGGACTTAACATCTATGGTCATCAGTCCCCTAGAACTTAGAACTACTTAAACCTAACTAACCTAAGGACATCACACAACACCCAGTCATCACGAGGCAGAGAAAATCCCTGACCCCGCCGGGAATCGAGAACGCCGGGAAGCGAGAACGCTACCGCCACATTTTTGGGTAAGTGAATCCAAATTAAATTGTTCATAGACTCGTTTGTATTTTGTGTCCTGTCATGCAATCACTTGCGAAGAAGATCATTGTTTGCAAAGTATTTGAATATTGCGTTTACTGTAATTGGTAGACTATTTAGATGATTATTTTTATCACCAGTTACTAAACCCTTTTTGTGTCTGCACCAGCTTTCCATGTCGAGGTTCATAATTGTTAGCCAGTGTATGAGAAGATACTGCCGATATGGCTTTCTTCATTGGTTCTACACAATGAATATTTTTTCTAATTGTTAAACCGTAATAATCTTGGGATCCTTTTATAGCTGGCGTTGTCACTTTATCCTTGCCGTCAGCTTTTTTCACTATCAGTAACACAGGTTTTCTCTAGCAAAAGTTTCAGTTATTGAAGTCCCCCCCCCCCCCCCCCCCCCCCACTGCCCCGAATTATCTTTTGCACTTGCCCCACACACTCAAGTTTCTTTATTTCTAACCGGTCCCCATATGGTTTGGATGCCAAAACATTATAGGCTTTGCAGTTTACATTGCAGCCGGCCGCGGTGGTCTAGCGGTTCTAGGCGCTCAGTCCGGAACCGCGCGACTGCTGCGGTCGCAGGTTCGAATCCTACCTCGGGCATGGATGTGTGTGATGTCCTTAGGTTAGTTAGGTTTAAGTAGTTCTAAGTTCTAGGGGACTGATGACCACAGATGTTAAGTCCCATAGTGCTCAGAACCATTTTTACATTGCCTAAGTAACTGAAGTACCGCATATCATAACATAGCTGAGAATGTCACGTTTATTCACTCCTGCCTTTTACATGCCTCCATTTTTACCACTGAAATTTGCTGTAGAACTGTCTTAATAAAGTTATTTTTGTCTTTCTGATACATCCACAAAATTTGGAGGTAATAGCAACATCAATCACTTTGCCTCTGTCCACTCTTGAGACTGTGAAGACACCGTTTTTTGAACTGTGGCCTAGATTTTTCCAAGTGCTGCCAAATGCTGCACTTTCATTGTCACAGTCTATATTTTCTAACAGTGCTTGCTCTACTGCAACTTTCACACGTTCATTAGCAAAATCTTCAAGATAATCTAATACATAATTACAATTGCTAAAGTTTTTGGAGGAGTCACGTTCATTATCCCTGGCTGCTTTTCCCTTCCCAGGGGCTGGAAGGCATATACAAATCTAATATTATAGCTGTACAATTTGCTGTTATTGTCAGTAGTAATATGACACGAATAAAAAACTAGTACTATATTTACAATATTTGTAATTTAACTGTAGCTCTACAGCTATTTCTATATGTTCGTTTATTTATAAATTAATGCTGTCACTCTTCCATTGTTTGCACAAAACTTGGCTCCGAATATGCTGGATAAAATATAAATATCAGTCATTTCAGATTCTTCACTGCCCCTATTTATAGTATTGTATTTACTCTTTACATTGTTCAGTTTGTATTGGTAACAATTTTCTTTGTGTGCAGCAGTAGGCCTATTGAGGTTATGAGGCACTGGTGAAATAACCGTCTCCCACATGAACCGGCAGCTTACAATTGGAACCAAAATAAACTTATCGTTTCGATACGTTAGTTAAAATTCTTCCCAAGTTTATATCTTCATTGACGTAAAAGATACAGTCTTGTGAAACGGGAGAAATATTTTTGAAACATCCTGTATGCAAGGGGGATCAGAGTCGAGCCTGCTACGTATGATGATAGTCTGAGACCCAATGTGTTGGTTTAGACATACGTCTTTTATCCAGTGATGGATCTTCGACAGCACGTAGACTGTAGAGTGTTTTTTGGGTGACTTGGTAGGGAAACAAGGTGTGTTTAAGGCACAAGCATTATCATGGGGCGCCAAGCGAAAAAACAAAAATTTGTATTGTAAGGACTCAATGCTATATTTTTTATTTTCTTTCTTAGTCTGCAAAACTGAGTTCGAAGAGAAAGTGACGTTTTATTGAAGTGGAAATAATATTGTTATTACGAGCAAAGGACTCGAATGGTAATTCTACTTGAAACATAAAAACGCTGACTTTCTCCATGAAAAAGAAAAGAGAATCTATGTTGTTTTTGCTTCACGTATTTTTAGGCCTCTCGTGTGAGCGGTTCTTATCTTTACCTCTGGTTTGTAACTGAACGACATATTATCGAAGTAAGTTACTTTAAACAACAAGTTACGATGAAAACCATGTCTTGTGGTACATCATTTGAATCCTATTATTATGATTTAATGGTTCATCTCAAGGAACAATTGAAGAATTTATGGTGAACAGAATTAGGTGACTTGGTCGCGATCTGTCTAGACGCCATTACAGTCATCTTACTAAAACAATAATTATTTAGAATGAAATTACAATTAAATCACTACGCTTATCGGCATACAGGCGTTCATATACGTCAACGGGGACAGGTGAAAATGTGTTCCCCGACCGGGACTTGAACCCGGGATCTCCTGCTTACGTGGCAGACGCTCTATCCATCTGCATTTTGTTCGTTGTTGATCGTTGTGTACGTCACATGACATCCGTTCAAGTTCGTTGTTGATCTTTTCACTCAGTTTCTTATTACAGAGGCCAACCAGCTCTCTGACCGAATACGCTGAACTACCATACCGGCGTCCATCTGAGCCACCGAGGACACAGAAGATAGCTCGACTGCAGGGACTTATCTCTGCCACGCCTCCAGTGAGACCCAAATTCTCAACTTAACGTCCCGTACTATATTCATAGTGCCCCTGCCCATTATACTCATTACTCGCGGCTTTTTGCCGATTGCCGGCCGGAGTGGCCGAGCGGTTAAAGGCGCTACAGTCTGGAACCGCACGACCGCTACGGTCGCAGGTTCGAATCCTGCCTCGGGCATGGATGTGTGTGATGTCCTTAGGTTAGTCAGGTTTAAGTAGTTCTAAGTTCTAGGGGACTTATGACCACAGCAGTTGAGGCCCATAGTGCTCAGAGCCATTTGAACCACTTTTTTTTTGCCGATTCCCGTAAGAGTTCGAGGACTGTTTGTGCATCCACGCAGAAGTAGATGGTCAAATGGCCGGTGAGCCTTATATATATATATATATATATATATATATATATATATATATATATATATATATATATATGAAGATGGTATCTGTTGTTTCGGACATGTCCGAAGCTGCACGTGTGACGTCGGTGGCATTCGTTACGTCATATACAAAAAAATTTACGAATATATTTTATATATTTTTATTTTTAATTTATCAGCATGCTTCTTTCTCTCAGGGATATTGTCTTTTCTTAAGTAAATATTAAACGGGTTCTTGAAGGGCCTTAGTTATAGGAACGTGATGACTAAAATATAGTTGCCGTTAACTGAATAGAATGTAATTTTGTTAATTTCTATTTATTGACTGCAAAGTAAGGCTTGAGAGAATTTCGATTGTTGCCGCGGAGCGGCCAAGATAAAACTTACTGAACTCATGGAATCGGTTCAGTTTAAAAACATGAACTTTAACGTAAATTAATTATCTGTTGCAATTTAAAAAGGTTCTTATAACGAAATCTCTCGCATTTACAGTTACTGTTAACACTGAAAAATAAATTAATACTTCGGCGCGTAATGGCCGACCAGAGGCTGCATCGGAAGATGAGCTTCTCGCAGTGCAAATTACTGAAAAAATGCTTATTAAAAATAATTAGCCATTGCGAGCATTTGAGGTGACAACTATTACAAAGAAATTCATTTTGTAATAATAATAACAGGTTTATTTAGGCAGAAATACGAATAACTTACATAAAATATGTGTAGCCGCTCAATGGCTGCCTTCCGTATAGCGAAACAAAACAGTGTGTGTACCACAAAATACGTCCTTCCCCCTCGGCCGTACAATCGCGTCTCTTTTGATCCTTTTTTATTTTCATAGACATTAAATAAGGATGCTACTCTTTAATTATCGCTGCATATCAGTTGTTTCAAGAACATTAACTACATCTTTTACACTAATTATATTAATAAAATACTTAATTACGGTTTACAACCGATAAAAATGTCAATATTTATGTGACGTACCGTCGCACACGGTAGCTCAGCGTGTTCGGTCAGAGGGCTGTTCGCCCTCTGTAATAAAAAAAAAAAAAAGTGAGTAAAGGAACCAATGATTAACTTGAACGGATGTCTTATGAGGTCCGCCCAGACCAAACGCAACGAACTACATCGAACAAAATGAAAGAAAAAAATGAAAATAATAAAAAAAAAACATTGGATAGAGCGGCTGCCATGTAAGCACGAGATCCCGGGTTCGAGTCCCGGTCGGGACACACATTTTCACCTGTCCCCGTTGACGTATATCAACGCCTGTATGCAGATAAGCGTAGTGATTTAATTGTAATTTCATTCTAAAACAATGGACTGAAAGGTCACAGATGGTGTCTTCATATATATAATCTTCATATATAAACCATCTTCATATATAAATATGTACAGTTTTCACAAATTTTTATTTGACGAAGTCGGACGTGCAAGTACCAACAGAAACAGGCGCACTTTTAATTTTGAATTTCGCGGTGATATATTTTTTTCAACCAAGTCTGTTAATTCAAATGAAAATGCTTCGTGTTCATTGTCTTGATTAACGGCGTGAGAGAAAGCTATTTTATTGCAAGGCAGCGCTTGCGAATAATTTGAAGGTAATTCTCTCTGTCTGTCTCTCTCGAACACACACACACACACACACACACACACAGACACTAGTCAGCCACTGTGGCCGAGCGGTTCTAGGCACTTCAGTCCGGAACCGCCCTGCTGCTACGGTCGCAGGTTCGAATCCTGCCTCGGGCATGTATGTGTGTGATGTCCATCGGTTAGTTAGGTCTAAGTAGTTGTAAGTCCCATAGTGCTTATAGCCATTTGAACTATCTTTCTCTCTCTCTCTCTCTCTCTCTCTCTCGCACACACACACACACACACACACACACACACACACGCACACCAAAGTGATGCGCTTCTTATGTGATCTGAATGAATCAGTCCGACTTCGGACATAATGTGATTCGAAAGATTTTCAACAAATTTTATTATCTGCTCAGGTTGCCTAAAACGAACATTACAATATACGGGGTGAAAAACAATTAGTAGCGAAAACTGACATGGGTGACAGTATAAACAAGGGACCGCAAACGAGCCGTTTGCGAGTTAGTTCCGAACGTTCGGTTGAGAGCCGGCACTACGAGAAGAAATTTCACACAAGGCATACACATTAACAAGAAATACAATACTACTTCATTGCGTTACGTGTCAGAAATTACTGTACACTAGTACCTCTTAAAGGAGGTGTTCCAAGTGTCGCCCTCACGTTTAGAAGCAATACTGCGGTCGTCTGGGCTCGTAGTGTCATAAACTCATTTGCAACATTCGTTCACGCTGCCGCCGAACACCTTGAACAAGGTTTGTTACACTATACTGGGAGTCTCTCCTAACAGTCGTCAGGCGCATTTTCACCGGTGATTCGGTAGACATTTGCAATTTCGTTTCTGCGTTGTAAAGCTGGAGTCAGCACAGACAAACTGTGCTCATTACATTTTTCATGGGGGACCCAGTGTCGACGAAAGCGACGGTTTATTTCTCATTACAAACGAAATGATTTATAAATCAGAATCTTACGTGCCCATTCGACAGAGCGCTCCCAGATTAGTCAAATGCGGCGTTTGTTTTACTGATGCGTTTTAACAGGGACAGTAAAACACGAAGAATAGCCAGTACTCCAGCAGCGAGTGAGTAGCGCCGCTGCATGGCGGCATGTGTCAACACAGGCCAGTGCGGTGGGGTCGCCACTAGAGTTCTGGTTATTCTTCGTGTTTTACTGTCCCTGTTAAAACGTATCAGTAAAACAAATGCCGTATTTGACTAATCTGGGAGCGCTCTGTCGAATGGGCACGCAAAATTCCTATTTAAAAGCCATTTCGTTTGTAACGAGAAATAAACCGACCTCTTCCGTCGATACTGGGTCTCGCATGGAAGATGTGATGAGCACAGTTTGCTTGGGCTGACTCCAGCTACATAATGCAATAACGAAATTGCATGTACCTGTCGAAACACCGGTTTAAATGCGCCTGATGACTCTTAGGACAGACACTCTGTCTGTGTCTGGGTATGTGGAATGAAATGGGCTGTAACAGTTAATTAGCAAATAATAGTCTTTATTTCTCGGTCATCTCAGATGCTGCAGTAGCTGTTAAAGAATTTGCGACTATCCGCTCCACCATAATTTACTGCAACTTACTGATTTCTTGACGTTGTAGCTAATGATTTGGTAGTACCAACAAATTTTTTTCAAAATTCAGTTTTATATGCGATGTTTCTCTTTCAAAATTACGTATTTATCACGTAATACGATTGAAAAACTGTAACAAAACTGACTCACAAAAATTGTCGGAAAATGAGACTCTGATGCCTGATTCGTCACTCTTTATGTATTATTTGATTAGAAACAGAAAAATTATGGGTTACAATCAAAACCATGCTGGTGTATATAGGCTGACGTTACTGAAATTAACTTTATTTCGCTCCTCTCACATTGCAACGTAAAGTTTTACAGTGAAGTTTTAGTACTGAAATTCATAAAATATGTTGATAATACTTTTTATAAAGTTACTTATATCTTGAAAATTTTTACTAGGTAAATGTTCGTAACATTTGCATGTGTTCATTTCATAAATACTGACGAAAAGCTAGTTTCACTTCTTCTGAAAGTTATTCTGGAATTACAAAACGATGATTGTTAATGTTTTATGTTCAATTATCGATCAGTAACAGTCCAAAGATCGCAGAGATATTGTAGTCTTGCTAAGGTCGGAACGAAATTAATGACAGAACGTGAACCAGTATAATAAATTGAGTTCTAAAGTGACCACATAAATGAAATAAGACTGTTAGAAAATTTATATAAGCCTGTAAATGTGGCAACCTCACACCTGTGGTCAACACTTCATGTCATACTTAACCTAACGATCATATATTGGTACAATGGTAAGGTAGGAGAGAGCAGATGAACAGCAAGAACAGGCTAAAATTTCATCTGTTATCATTGAATTATTTCAATGCCCAATTGCAGCTGACGTCAGTACCTCTCTCGAAATACTGAGATTTATTATCTTTTGAAGTTGATGAATTCTTCTTTTGTAACTATATAAGATAGTGTAGCGTTTCTTTTTCATGTAACTGGCGATCAACAGGAGAGTACCTAACACCTCCGATGAGCGAGCTGCGCAGAATGCCTGGTCACCAGCTGCAAAAGCATTGAAAGTGATCACTCCTCAGAGAAGTGTACCTGGGACACTCTTATTGAAAATGCATTTTTATCTAATGACGAAACTGAACATTTTATTGTTTGCTGTGATATCGCAAAATTAATATCTGAATAAATTGATGGTAAGCTGATGATACTCACTTCTGTGCAGAATATGATCTCAAATTTACTAATAGTACCAGGGATAATATTAACTACTGATTTACTTTGTTTCTACAAGCTGCGAAGAGTAATTAATGCAAACATTTTAAATGGAACGTGAAGATTGGCTTTTTGAAGAGTGTGTATATCTTTCGGGAGGTAAGAATTAATTTACTGTAATTTCCGCATATATACAGTCTGTGCCGATCAGAGGCAGATATACAATTTAATTGATGGTAGCATACTTGGAACAATGTAAATATTGTGCCTGAATCGGTAAAAAAAGAACCCGTATAGGATCGCTTTGTTGTTCATCTGTTGAGTCATTTTTTTCTCAGGCACGGGCAAATGTAAAAAGTTGAAATTTATGTAAAATATAAATGTCTATGGTCTCCTGGTGCTGTTAAAAATTTAAGCTCTAAGTCAATGCAAACATATTTTGATACTCGCAGTCTCACTCATCAATGCCTATAGAATCTATCGCTATACATAATTCAGTTTATACAGAACTTTTGTAGTGTGTGTCCTACTTAAGAGAAAATTTATCTAATATGCTAAGGCCTATGCTCCCTTGTGTGATTCCCACTCGCACTGGCCCAGCTTTGTTTCTCCTACCAGCTACTTTCTCTCATGTTGAAAAATGAACCTGCAACAATATTTTGAAAGCTGGGTTCTAAACCAGAGAAACAAACGTAAGTAGAAACAGAGAGTATATATAATATGAACATAGTGAGCTTACTTGACGAAGTTCACTGATTTAGGTGGGTTACAAAAACATGATCATTGCATCTGTTGTACATGTAAAACAGAGTGTATGTACGTGTGGATGTCTGGCATCTCCTTCAAAACCCTGTATGGATTTCACTCAAATTTGGCAAATAAACATCAAACCTCATGACTATCAGCATTGTGGTTCATAACCTCCTAGCTGTAATAGGAGTAGAGATATGGCCAAAACCATATTTTTCCCAGCCCCTGACTTATAAGTTGCCATTCACGGGAGTAAAGTTGTGTGGGTAAAGTATTGGAATGACAAATCAACATGCTTTGTAAGGAAGCCTACATCTGAGGCAAGAAACAGTTTTCCGTAGCGTGATGTCTAGGCTGCCCTGAATCATAGGTGTGCTATAAGGTTTAAATAGTTCAGGAATTACTTGAAATGGAAAAAAGTGGGTTTTTCTCTTAATACTTAACAAAGATTCAGAAAATTGGAAATTTGTGGTAAGGTCTTATGGGACCAAACTGCTGAGATCATCGGTCCCTAATCTAACTTAAACTTACACACACACCCATCTCTTAAGACCGCGCGGTTACCCCGCGCGGCAGATTTAGAAATTTATTTCTGCCGTGGAGCAATATTTACCGAGGATTCATAAAAAAGTACCCTTCCACGATCACTTCTGTTCTATTGGTTTTAAAGTTCTTATCAACAGCCCAAAGAAAGGCAACTTAGATATGAGGTAGGCTTGGCGGGATGAGGAGGAGGTATGCGAAGTTGGCACTCGACTTTCGCGAAATATACGTTTCTTCAGAGTTCTTGTTAGATATGCTGTAGTCCTAGAGTTGGTTGGTTGGTTTTTGGGACGAAAGGGACCAGACTGCTACGGTCATCAGTCCCAGTCCTAGAGTCCTCTGTACAAAATTTGAATAGTTCTCCAGAATTTCATGAAAAAAATTGTGATCACAATTCTGAATAACTCCCCAAGAGTTCTACAGAAAACCCGAATGACATTTTTATACGATAATCGCAGTAATCAGGAACCAATTTTTACTTACTCAGACAGTTCAAACAAGTATGAGTATTATTGTTGCATGTACTCGTTGCATCTCTCTTGGTTAACAGGTCTGTTGCTGTCTAATTGTTACCTACTTCTTTACGAATATGCTTTAAAGCCATGTTATCTAAATCTTCGCCTTTTCTTTGAAGAGAATTTCATGCCATTTCTGCATAATAAATGTTTTGAGCTGGGCTGTGCTCATAATCGGCTTCCAAAGGTGAAAATAAATTTTCGGTGCCATAAATAAATAAATTAAAAGAGAACGGCGAATTCTTACTACAGCATCTCCGTAGTACTTCAGATTCTAGAACGCTTCGCATTATGAATTAAATGTACTCTACCACGATCTTTAAAAACAATGCAAATTTACATCTTCCACAATTACACTTTAAATTGTTACCTTAAATTAGACAACGAAATACTATGTAATCTTGCGCAGATGGTTAACAAGTTGGAGATCGGAGCGTCCTGCTACCAGAAGACAAAATTTTCTGAGTTCGAGTGAGGGTTTAACTGACCATTTCTGATAGAACTCTTGGGGTTCTATCCAAAACTGTCATCAGAAATCTACTACGATTTTGTGTAGTTTATGTTTTGAAAATGGGTCTCTCATTATTGCAGTTATTTCATAAACTATTACCTGCACGAAAAAAAGCCATTAGCATTCTCTCTAGAACTCTATACAGGATTAAGATCATAATTTCTTCTCAGAAACTGGTAAATAATGTTTTTAGAAGACTAAAAATGTCCCTAGTACTATAGTTTTCTTCGTGAAATTCTGCAGTATTATTTCAAATTTTGTACAGAGAACCCTTGAACTTCAGCACATCTATCAAGAACTCTGAAAAAAAAAAGGTTATATTCTTGAGAGTCGGGTGCTAGCTTAACCAGACTGCGGGAAAGGAGTGGCAGGATGGTATTTGCCTTGTGGGAATACGCTTTCGAGCCGGCCGAAGTGGCCGTGCGGTTAAAGGCGCTGCAGTCTGGAACCGCAAGACCGCTACGGTCGCAGGTTCGAATCCTGCCTCGGGCATGGATGCGTGTGATGTCCTTAGGTTAGTTAGGTTTAACTAGTTCTAAGTTCTAGGGGACTAATGACCTCAGCAGTTGAGTCCCATAGTGCTCAGAGCCAATACGCTTTCGAACCGATCCCGGAGGTAAGATCTGGCCTCCAAGTTCAGCGAACGCTTCTGACACAGCTGTGCTTTTGCTTGTTTTGATTTCGTTCAGCTTCCGTTTGTCAGCAAGGATACAGCTCCGTCTTGTACCTGCTCTTGTAGATCTCTCTACATTTACACTGAGATGGCAAAACTCATGGGATGTCTCCCAGTATCGTTTTGTCCGACGTAGTGTAGCAACTGAACGTGGCATGGATTCAACAAGAATTTGGAAGTCCCCTGCTGAAATATTGAGCTATACTGTTCTTTTGAGTCATCAGCCTCCTGACTGGTTTGATGCGGCTTGCCATCAGTTCCTGTCCGGTGCCAACTTCTTCATTTCACAGCAGCACTTGCAACCTACATACTCAATTATTTTCTCGATGCAGTCGAATCTTTGTATTCCTCTCCAGTTTTTACCCTCTTGCAGCTCCCTCTAGTACCATGGAAGTTATTCTGCGGCGCCTTAACAGATGACCTACCACCCTGTCCCACCTTCTTGTCAGAATTTTCCATATATTCCTCTTCTCGCCGATTCTCTGGAGAACCTCCTCCTCATTTCTTACCTAATTTTCAACTCTATCCTGTAACAACACATCTCCAATGCTTCAGTTGTCTTCTGTTCTGGTTTTCCCACGTCCATGTTTCTTTATCACACAATGCTGTGCTGCAAACGTACATTCTCAGAAACTTCGTCCTCAAATTAAGACCTGTGTTTAATGCTAGTAGACTTCTCTTGGCCAGGAATGCCCACTTTGCCGTTGCTAGTGCGCTTTGTACGTCTTCCCGCTGCGTCCGTCATGGATTATTTTGTTGCCTAAGCAGCGGAATTCCTTACCTTCATCTACTTCGAGACCACCAATCCAGACGTTAAGTTTCCCGTAGTTCTCATTTCTGGTACTTCTCGTTACCTTCGTCTTTCTTGTATTTACTCTCAATCTATATTCCGTACTCGTTAGACTATTCATTCCATTCATCAGATCACGTAGTTCTTCTTCACTTTCACTCAGGATAGCAATGTCATCAGCGAATTGTATCACTGATATCCTTTCACCCTGAGTTTTAATTCCAGTCTTGAACCTCTCATTTGTTTCCGTCATTGCTTCTTTGATGTATAGAGTGAACAGTAAGTGTGAAAGGCTACATCCTTGTCTTACACCCTTTTGAATACGAGCGCTTCTTGGTCTTCAAATCTTGTTGTTACCCCCTGGTTTTTCTACATATTGTGTATTACCCGTATTTCCCCAGAGCTTACCTCCAATTGTCTCAGAACTTCGAACATCTTGCGTTATTTGACAGTGACGAACGCTTTTCCAGGTCGACAAATCCTATGAACGTGTATGATTTTTCGTTAGTCTTATTTACATTACCAAGCGCAACGTCAGAATTGCCTCTCTGGTATCTTTACCTTTCCTAAAGGCAAACTGATCGCCATCTGACACACCGTCGATTTTCTTTTCTATTCTTCTCTGTATTATTCTTGTCAGCAACATTGATGCATGGGCTGTTAAGCTCTGACTGTGCGATAATTCTCGCACTTGTCGACTCTTTCTATCTTCGCAATTGTGTGGATTATATTTTTCCGAAAGTCAGACTGGCGAGTCTCATAAGGCTAATGGTTCAAATGGCTCTGAGCACTATGGGACTCAACATCTTAGGTCATAAGTCCCCTAGAACTTAGAACTACTGAAACCTAACTAACCTAAGGACAGCACACACACCCATGCCCGAGGCAGGATTCGAACCTGCGACCGTAGCAGTCCCGCGGTTCCGGACTGCAGCGCCAGAACCGCTAGACCATCGCGGCCGGCGAGTCTCATATATCCTACACAATGACGTGAAGAGACATTTTGTTGACATTTCACCCAGCGATTTAGAAATTCCGATGGAATTATATCAATACCTTCTCCGTTATTAGATATCAAGTCATCCAAAGCTCTTTTACATTCTGATTCTAATACTGGAACTCTTGTCTCTTCCCTATCGGCTCTTGATTTTTCTTCTATCACGGCATAAGACAAGTCCCCCTCATAGAGGCATTCAGTGTATCTTTCCACCTATCCGCGCTCTCCTCTGCGTTTAACAGTGGAATTGACATTGCGCTATTAATGTTGCCACCTATGCCGGCCGCGGTGGTCTCGCGGTTCTAGGCGCGCAGTCCGGAGCCGTGCGACTGCTACGGTCGCAGGTTCGAATCCTGCCTCGGGCATGGATGTGTGTGATGTCCTTAGGTTAGTTAGGTTTAAGTAGTTCTAAGTTCTAGGGGACTGATAACCACAGCAGTAGAGTCCCATAGCGCTCAGAGCCATTTGAACCATTTTTTTTTTTTTGTTGCCACCTGTGCTTTTAATTTAACCTCAGATTGTTTTGACTTTCTATATGCTGAGTCTGTCCTACCGACAACCACTTCTTCTTCGATTTCTTCACATTTTTCATGCAGCCATTCCGTCTTATTTATTACATTCCTAAGTGACTTCTATTTTCGCATTCCTCAATTTCCTAGAACACTCTTTTACTTCCTACTTCGCCCATCAACTGAAGCATTTCTCCTGTTACCCATAGTTTTTTCGCAATTACTTTCTTTTTACCAAGTTTTTCTTTCCAACTTCTGTGATTGCCCATTTTTAGAGATTCCATTCCTCTTCAACCGATCTGCGTGCTGAGCTATTCCTAATCATAATATATGTAGTGTCAGAGAACTTCAAGTGTATCTTTTCACTCCTTAGTACTTCCGTATTCCACTTCTTTGCTCATTGATTCCTTCTGACTAGCCTTTTGAATTTCAGCCTACTCTTCATCACTACTACATTGTGATCTGAGTCTATCTCTGTTCCAGTTCACGCCTTACAATCGAAGATCTATTCCGGAATCTCTGCCTGACCATGATGTAATCTATCAGAAATCCTGCCGTATGTCCCGCACTTTTCCAAGTATGCCTCCTCGTCTTGTGATTCTTGAACAGGGTATTCGCTACTGCCAACTGAAATTTATTGCAGAACTTAATTAGTCTTTCTCCTCTCTCATTCCTAGTACCAAGCCCACATTTTCTCGTTACCCTTTCTTCTACTCCTTCGTTGCGTGATTTTTGTGCACGAAATGACCTCTCGCTTATGTCCCATAAATGTTTCACGGGATTCACCTCGGGCCATCAGGGTTGGGAAAACATTCGCTCGAACTGCCCAGAGCGTTCTTCAAACGAATCACGAACAACTGTGGCTCGGTAACATGTTTGGAACATGTAGTCCTTGAATGGCTAAAAATGGTCTCCTTGTAACCGAACAGAATTATTTCCAGTCAATGACCGTTTCAGTTAGACTAGAGGACCCAGTCCATTCCATGTAAACACACCCCATAGCATTATGGTGTCATCAGCAGCTTGCACAGTGCCTTGGCACTCGCGTCTGTCGTCTGCTGCCACAGCCCATTAATGCCAAATTTCGCCGCGCTGTCCTATTGGATACGTTCGTTGTACGTTCCACTTTGATTTCTGTGGCTATTTCGCGCAGTGCTGCTTGTCAGTTAGCACTGGCAATTCCACGCGAATGCCGCTGCTCTCGGTCGTTAAGTGAAGGCCGTCGGCCACTGCGTTGTCTGCGGTAAGAGGTAACTCCTGAAATGTAGTATTCCTGGCACACTTTTGACACTATGGATGGCGGAATATTGAGTTCCCTAACGATTTCCGAAATTGAATGTCCCATGCGTCTGCCCCCAACTAACATTCTGCGTTCAGTTTGTTAATTCCCGTTTTGCGATCATAATCACGTCGGACACGTTTTCACATGAATCATCTAAGTGTAAATGGTGGCTCCACCAATGCACTGCCATTTTATTCCTTGTGTACATGATACTACCGCCGTCTACATATGTGCATGTCGCTATCCCATGACCAAAAAAATGGTTCAAATGGCTCTGAGCACTATGGGACTTAACTTCTGAGGTCATCAGTCCCCTAGAACTTAGAACTACTTAAACCTAAGTAACCTAAGGACATCACACACATCCATGCCCGAGGCAGGATTCGGAGCTGTGACCGTAGCGGTCATACGGTTCCAAACTGTAGCGCCTAGAACCGCTCGGCCACTCGGGCCGGCTATCCCATGAACTGTCACCTTAGTGTACATTACCGAAAGAAAAGGTGAAACTGTCACCGTTTCTGCTGGATAGCTGGCGGAAGCTATTGTTTTCCCCACAGGCTCATGCTCGTTAAGCGGTGACCGCTTATCGTCTCTCGCTGGCGGTCAACACTCGTAACGGCCGAGGGGTGGCGCCAGAGAACGCGAAAATAAATCACCGCAGCCGGCCTGCGCACGTGGCGGGGATAATTGGGCCGGCCACTTGTGCGCATGCGCGACCGCCGCTCGGGTCGGCAACTTGTTGCGGAACAAGCGGCACGTGGCGCATGGCTAATGCCACCCCTCCCCTCCCCATCTACAGCGGTCGTTAAAACAGGCAGTACACACACGCAGCAAGCGGCTACAGCTTCCGCTGACAAGGGGCTACGTCTGTACGTATATAGTTGGGCTGTGCTTGAGGCCGAATTGTTTCTGTTGACACCCTCCTAGCGGTATTCAATCCCAAGTGCGTGAGAAAGGTAGCTGTGTGCAACTTAAGTGTATTCCCCATCTTTTTTATGTGTCCGGAAAGATATTTCAAGTGAGGGTGGCCTTCCAACCCGGATGGCTCTTCTCGTTACTCAACAGGGTACAAATACAGGTGTGATCTTTTGGTTTACTAACAGTTAGATTCCTAAACTTGTGAAGAGAATGGAATTTTCTTGCCTTGATACGTTCTGCATCTCCTTCTGCACTTCGAGGTTTAGGCTATATTCCTGTTCAGACTTCCATATTTTTAAGAATATCTTTTTCTCGGTCTTCCAATGCGTCTTTTTCCTGATGGTTTACAATGACTGGGACCCTGTCTTCTTCCATACGGGTAAGATGTTGCCCCCACTTGTCTTCGAGCAACCTTTCCAACACCTGAAAAAATCGCATTTCAGCTGATTGTATGCTACCTTTGCCTTCCTTTGCTTCACTAAAGATTCACTATCATGTAGCAAGACAGCCACAGCCATTGTTTGGTAAACCTACAATATTTTGTCTTTCCTTCACTTGTTCTTTAAGGTTTTATTTAAAGTTCCACATAAATGTTGTTCGTGTTGTGGCCTTCAGTCGGAAGACTGGTTTCATGCAGCTCTCCATGCTACTCTAGCCTGTGCAAGCCTCTTCATCTCCGAATAACTACTGCGGCATACATCCTTTTGAATCTGCTTACCGTATTCAACTCTTGGGCTCTTTCCCTAACATTTTTACCCCTCACACTTCCCTGCAGTACTAAACTGGTGATCCCTTGATGTCTCACAATGCGTCCTATCAGCCGATCCCTTTTTCTGGTCAGGCTGTGACGCCAATTTCTCCTTTTATCAGTTCTATTCAGTATCTCCTCATTAGTTACATGATCTACCCATCTTATCTTCAGCACTCTTATGCAGCACCACATTTCAAAACCTTCTGTCCTAAACAGTAATATCACAAATTGAGTACGCCTTGATGCAAAACACCTTGTTATTCGTTTATTTCTTTATTATCCCAAACTAATTTCGGCGACAAATATCACCATCATCAGTGGTTTTTTAAAATCTAAAACATGGAGAAAATGGTATGGTTGTACAAACACAGTAGAAAATTATTACATTTTTACCAATCGTTTTTTCAAATATAGTTTTATATTGATATTTTCATACTACCTTATATATTGTATGCTCCAGCATGTTTTAAGCAATTATTGGCGCTGTTTGTGACATATTTTCTGTGCTCTCTTTTTCTGTTGCCGTCTTTTTACTTAGCGACCATCATGTCATCTGCAACCATGTGAGCGACTGTTAATAAACAAATACTCGAAGGTGAGCTTCGTATGTCAGCGGTATACACTTGGAGTTGTGGTAGTGTTGTTGAAACCAGCTATTTTGGTATGTATTTAGTGGTTGCTTAGCTATTCGTGTACTCACGTTCGTTGGATGGTGTGTGGCTGCTTTTTACACAGAAAAACAAAACTTTTGCACTTTGTTTCTGATCCAGAATATTACGCCATCTTGCTGTTCGCGTGTGTCGCGAGAGGCGTATCGCAAGTGGCGAGAAAGGCTATGAAAAACTGTAGCGCGAACTACGACGACTTCTGTTCATTATTTTAGGTCTCTGTGTGTGATGGGGAAGTGGTTCTTTTGCGTGTGTGTGTTTTCTGTTCTGTGTTCTTGATCAGCTCTCTCAGAGCGGTAAAGATGTGTTGTTGCAGAGTGTTGTGTTTTCATTTATTACATTTTTCTCTCCGACTATAGCCTTTGGTATGTGGTAATTTTCTTCTATAGTTAGTTGTCGCCGGCCGGAGTGGCCGAGCGCTTCTAGGCGCTACTGTCGCAGACTCGAATCCTGCCTCGGGCATGAATGTGTGTGATGTCCTTAGGTTGGTTAGGTTTAAGTATTTCTAAGTTCTAGGGGACTGATGACCTCAAAAGTTAAGTTCCATAGTGCTCAGAGCCATTTGAACCATTTAGTTGTCGATATAGACAACAGAATGTGTAGATTGTTTTCGATATTAGTGGTGTTATGGTTTTTGTTCATTAGATGTTCTGCAAAAATTGAATGTGTGTTGTCACTTCTTAGATCTCTCATGTGCTCTGTGTACCTAGTTCGGAAAATTCTGCGTGTTCTCCTATGTAGTGGGCCTGACAAGAGTTGCAGGTGAGTTGATATATTCCAGCGTTGCTGAATTTGTCTGAGGTTTTTCTGATTGGTCTTAGTCTTTTCTGAACTGTATTGTCTGTTCTGAATGTTATGGGGATCCCTTGCTTTTTTAAGATGTTTCCTATTCTATGTGATATTTTGTTTTTGTATGTTAGTGTTTACTATCTCTCTCTTTTTTTTCTGAAGTGGTGTGGTCTTCTGTGTTGTCTGTGTGTGCTGCATGTTCCCGTTTTACCTTGTTGTTGAGTTTGTTTATGATGTCTGTTTTGTAGTCGTTTTCAACAGCAATTTTTTTGATTATGTTTAGTTCCTGTGTGTAGTTTCCTGGTTTAAGAGGTGTTCTGTTTATCCTGTGAAGCATGTGTGTAAAACTGGCATATTTATGCACTGTCGGGTGATTGGATGAGCTGTGGATAACAGTGCTTGTGGATGTGGGTTTTCTGTAGATGGAGAATTCATGTTGGTGGTTGTTTCTTGTGATTGTAAGATCCAAGAAATTTAGTTTCTTGTCGTTTTCCATTCCAGAGGATTTGTGGGTGTACTGTGTTGATGTTACTGTGGAGCTCTTCTATCCTGCTATGTGTTTCATCTACAAGACAGATTATGTCATCCACATATCGGTACCAGTAGATTATTTTGTACCCTCCTTGTTTTACAATGTTATTGAATATTGTGTTCTCTATATGGTCCAAGAAAATGTTGGCTAAGATTCCACTGATAGGGGACCCCATGGGAAGCCCCGTTTGTTACAAGTAGAAGTTGTTGTTGAAAGTGAAGTAGTTTTGTTCTGTGATTAGCCTAAGGATGGATGAGATTTCATTTATATGTGCATCTGGGATTTTCTTGCATTTTAGCTGTTGTTCTATAATGTTTATAGTTTCTTCTGTGGGTATGTTTGTGTATATGGATGTTATGTCAAAAGATACCAGTTTTGCTGTTGGGAGGATGTTGACATTCCTAATTTTCTCTATCATGTCTCCTGAGTTTTTGAGGCTTCTGTTGTTTGTGTATGTGTGTCTTCTGTAGGCATGTGTGCAAGTGTCTTCCTAGTAAGTCGGATGAGGCTTTTCTGAAGTCAACCACTGGCCTGAATGGGATGAGGGGTTTGTGGACCTTTGGCAGGCTTGTTAAGAGTGGAGCTTCAGGGTTCTTTTGTGTCATTCTTTTTGTCTGACCGAGCGAGGTGGCGAGGACGGCGGTTCAATCCCGTCTCCAGCCATCCTGATTTAGGTTTTCCGTGATTTCCCTAAATCGTTTCAGGCAAATGTCGGGATGGTTCCTTTGAAAGGGCACGGCCGATTTCCTTCCCAATCCTTCCCTAACCCGAGCTTGCGCTCCGTCTCTAATGACCTCGTTGTCGGCGGGACGTTAAACACTAACCACCACCGCCATCTTTTTGTCTGGTTCTGTGCCAAGGTGTGTGTGATGTTTTTTTTTAAGAGAGTCTTTACATTTCTTTGATATCTTTGTGTTGGGTCACTGGTTAGCTTGCTTATTTCATTCTCTGCCAGAAATTTTTCTGTTTTCTCAGTGTATTCTGCCTCCGTCATTAAGACGAGAGCATCCCTTTGTCTGCCTTGGTGATGAGAGCATTGTGTTTTTTTAGTTTTCTGTGTATACTATTTATTTATGGTTTTCTCATCAGATGTTTTCTTATTTGTGTTTATGGATGGTTTGTTCTTTCTGATGATTGTTTCATTCCCTCTGATACAAGTTCTCTTGTTAGGCCTGGGTTGATATCTTGAGTGTTAATTTTTTCATGTCCTATGATGTATTCAGTCTCAGTAATAAGATTTTCTGCGGTCTTATGTGTTATGTGGGTGTGGAAATTGTATTTTGGGCCTTTCTCAAGTAGCTGTTGTTCATCTTTGGTGAGTGTTATGTCAGTAAAATTAATCAAGCGTTCATGGGATGTGTGTTGTGTGTGTGTCTCGGTTTTAGAGCAGTTTTTGTTCATGAGTTTATTTAACTTCTGTTCTTGTTTCTGCCATTTCTTTTGCATTATTGACTGTGAGTGGTGATTAATTCTTTCTATTGTGTCATACAGTACTGAGGAGCTGGAGATTTGGTTTGCTAATTCTAGGTGTAATTTCTAAAAGCTGATATTCAGTTCTTGTTTTTTTGAGTACAGGGAGCAAATTTCATAATTCAGCCAAGCTCTTTCAGCTGTTCGTTTATCGCACTGTGCTGCAGGTGACATGTTGTTTACATTAATTTTAATATAACTAGGAATGATGTTGTTGGCTGAGCAGATTTTGTTGTACTTGATGTTCAGGTTAGTTTGATGTATTTTCACTGTCGTTTTTTTTTAAGTTTGTTGAAGAGCTTTACTGGAAATGCCTGGCATGGCGTAGAAACAATAATATCATCTTGGAACTCTTCCATTTGGTCCGTGTTTGCATAGAAAAATAGTAATATCACAAATTGAGTCCGCCTTGGTGCAAAACATCTTGTTATTCGTTTATTTCTTTATTATCCCAAACTAGTTTCGGCGACAAATATCACCATCATCAGTGGTTTTTATTAATCTAAAACATGCAGAAAATGGTATGGTTGTACAAACACAGTAAAACATTATTAAATTTTTACATATCGTCTTTTGAAATATAGTTTTATATTGATATTTTCATACTAATATATTGTATGCTACAGAATGTTTTAAGCAATTATTGGCGCTTTTTGTGACATATTTTCTATGCTCTTATTTTCTGTTGGCGGCAGCAGCCAGCAGGATTACCGAAAGCCATAGTCACGGACAATGGACCACAATTTCGAAGCCAGGAATTCCTCTCCTTTTGCACCGACAACGGCATCCAGCATCTTCTTACCCCACCCATCCATCCGCAATCCAATGGGGAAGCAGAACGCCTGGTCAGAACTTTCAAGACACTAATGCTCAAATATACCAAAGACCACTCCTTTGAAGATGCTCTGACGCTATTCCTCAGTTCCTATCGAGCCATTCTGATAGGGGACAAAAGGCCAGCGGAAGCACTCCACGGCCGCCAACCCAGGACCCTCCTACATCTTCTCTTGCCCTCTCCACGAATTCAGATTCCTCCTGGACAGTCCCAGTTCTTCCCTGGCTCCTTAGTCTGGACCCGAGGTTTTGGCACTAACGCAGGTTGGCGGCCCGCCGTCATCCAGCGTTCCCGGCGTCGCCAACTTTTTGATGTGATCTTGGATGGCCACATAGTCCGTCGCCATCGAAATCAATTGCGTCCTCCCTACCCTGCGCCACCTGCACCGCACCCTACGACACGGACCACCGCCACCTCTACAACCCATTCTGGACCACCTACACAGACCCCTTCACTAATACCGTCTCATCGTTGCATGGGTGACGTTTCAGGGCGTCAATGGCCGCCACCAGCACCACAAGCACAGCAGCCGCAGCCGACAGACCAGCTGCCCGTCCCCACTTCGGCGCCTCCCCGACAGCCGATGGCCACCAATGAAGACGAACTGATGCCACTGACGGCTCCTGCCAGACAGACTACACTCAAGACATCCCTGTGTACCATATAACATACACAAGCACTTGCAGGCGCAACCAAGAGGAAAACAATTCTTCAAAACAAACAGAACTTGCTAGAGACTAATGCGAACCTTTTTCTTCGGAGGTCACCTTACAGATACAGGGAAAGTTGGAGTACTCCGCCAGCCTCCGCCAGCGCAGCAGCAGTACAGCCAGTTCCTCGCCGAGCTAGGACCAGCTCCGACAGACCTCACCGACGCTCTTGATGAATAGTCGTCTACATGTTATTTGTTTTCTTTGTGTGTATATAGTGATTATTCGAGAAGTGTAGTTCAGTTTCAATAAACGACATTATACTGAGTGTTCTACAATACTGAGTATTCTTCAAATATGGGTCCCCTCCATGCTCATACCGGCACGTTGGTCTACTGCCATTTCTGCATAATAATTAGTTCTCACTAAGTGAGGTTTTCACACGATGTGGGTAATGCGACTTTGCATACGTCTAGTTATGATTAACCATAAATTCGCGCTCATTTGGAGATAGACTGTGACGAAAATTGAACGAAGGGCACCGGTTTGAAGGGTTGAGGAAAAATAGTGCCAAGGCAAGGGCCAATGGGGAAAGAGACCGCTGCGATAGTCTGGCTGGGTAGTAGCCATTTGCTTGCTATCTGCGACAGATCATGCAAGGGTTAGTAGGTTAGTAGTGCCTATCACACAGACGGATACCTATGACGTTGTGACGTTGTGATGTCACTCGGCGGCTGCAGCTGGGTACCGGCGTTGTCTTCTCGGTCAGCATCAGTATACCTCAGTTGAGTTCGTGATCAGTTAGTGTCCGATAGGTCATATACCGGATGCACAGTGTAGTCTAGGCGGTTTGTTCGGGCGTTAGTGTGCGAGTCTATTGGCTTCCATGCTGTCGCCTTTCGGCCGGCTGTTATAGCAGCTGGCATGTCCAGTGAGTATTGCTCGTGGGCACGGGCTCGCCGATGTTGTCGCTTGTGAGTGTGTGTTAGCTCGACACAGGTTGTTAGGCCCAGGCTAACAGTATCTTTGGTCGCTTAGGCTTCCACCTATTGTTGTGATCATAGTTCCCCACAGTAAGGATGAAGGACTTTTCGAGTGTCCCTAGTTCCTGTATAGTCGTGTGGCGAGATTTTTGAATACTTCCTTGGGGGTTTGAAGGCGATATTCATTGTGAAGATCCGCGGAGTGAGTGTAGCGTGAACCATTACTAATAATACGTAGAACTTTGTTGTGCGTGACCTGGAGGCGGCGCTGGCGTAAGAGCTGCAAATTCCCAGACAGGAACTGCGTACGTCATCAGAAGTCTGATCAGTGTCATGTGTATGGACCTCGATACCTTCCTATTTAGTGTACTTTGCCTAATGAGCATAGGGTAGAGTTATTTGAGCCTCGCGTGCGCTCTGTTGCCAACATATTCTATGTGGTCCCCCCCCCCCCCCCCCACATGTAAGTCAGACACCGAGGTATCTAACTTCCTCTGGGAAGCGTACTGGGCGCGCATGTACTGTTGTTATCTGTATACAGTGTTGACGTGTGCGCGCTACTTGCGGTCTGCGTGTGAACAGAACTGTTCCCTAGTCGGAGCGCTGACTTGAGTATGAACCTCCGGAAGAAAGCATGCTTGGTATCACGTGGGCAAGTGACCGTGCGGACGACAATTAGTGCCCGAGACTGCGACGCTGTGTGGTTGCGACCTGCACGCCACATAGTGGCGAGACTGGCCGCCCCGGACATTGTGGTGACTGTACGCAGTAACTTGCCTCTTCTGTCTACAAGTAAGCTCCTAGGACAGGCAGGGGCCGTACTTGGCCTGCGCAACATACACGTAAATGTGATGCCCGAAATTTGCAGGGGGCAGCCCTAAATACACTACTGGCCATTAAAATTGCTACACCACGAAGATGACGTGCTACAGACGCGAAATTTCACCGACAGGAAGAAGATGCTGTGATACGCAAATGATTAGCTTTTCATAGCATTCACACAAGGTTGGCGCCGGTGGCGACACCTACAACGTGCTGACATGAGAAAAGTTTCCAATCGATTTCTCAGACAGCAGCTGACCGGCAATGCCTTGTGAAACGTTGTTGTGATGCCTCGTGTAAGGAGGAGAAATGCGTACCATCACGTTTCCGACTTTGATAAAGGTCGGATTGTAGCCTATCGCGCTTGCGGTTAATCGTATCATGACATTGCTGCTCGCGTTGGTCGAGATCCAATGACTGTTAGCAGAATATGTAATCGGTGGGTTCAGTAGGGTAATAAGGAACGCCGTGCTGGATCCCAACGGCCTCGTATCACTAGCAGTCGAGATGACAGGCATCTTATCCGCATGGCTGTAACGGATCGTGCAGCCACGTCTCGATCCTTGATTCAACAGATGGGGACGTTTGCAAGACAACTACCATCTGCACGAACAGTTCGACGACGTTTGCAGCAGCATGGAGTATCAGCTCGGAGACCATGGCTGCGGTTACCCTTGACGCTGAATCACAGACAGGAGCGCCTGCGATGGTGTTCCCAACGACGAACCTGGGTGCACGAATGGCAAAACGTAATTTTTTCGGATGAATCCAGGTTCTGTTTACAGCATCATGATGGTCGCATCCGTATTTGGCGACATCGCTGTGAATGGGGTGCCATTGGTTACATCTCTCGGTCACCACTTGTTCGCATTGACGGCACTTTGAACAGTGGACGCTACGTTTCAGATGTGTTACGACCCGTGGCTCTACCCTTCATCGATCCCTGCGAAACCCTACATTTCAGCAGGATAATGCACGACCGCATGTTGCAGGTGCTGTACGGGCCTTTCTGGATACATAAAATGTTCGACTGCTGCCCTGGCCAGCACATGTTCCAGATCTATCACCAATTGAAGACGGTTGGTCAATGGTGGCCGAGCAACTGGCTCGTCACAATACGCCAGTCACTACTCTTGATGAACTCTGTTACCGTGTTGAAGCTGCATGGTCAGCTGTACCTGTACACGCCATCCAAACTCTGTTTGACTCAATGCCTGTTATTACGGCCAGAGGTGGTTGTTGTGGGTACTGATTTCTCAGGATCTATGCACCCAAATTGCGTGAAAATGTGATCATATGTCAGTTCTAGTATAATATATTTGTCCAATGAATACCTGTTTATCACCTGCATTTCTTATTGGTGTAGCAATTTTAATGGCCAGTAGTGTACTCAACAGCCACAATGTTTAGCCTACACACTGTAACACATTTGAGAGAAGTTCCCGCCCATATCCACTCAGTCTATTGCAATGTTGACAGAGAGGATATACTGTTTTTGAGAACTGTTTCTCAGAAGCTGACGTAGTGGCTATACGCAGTCCATTATTTAGGTAATGCTACACTCATGGGCCAAATAACTTTTATTCGCCCCTGCAGCAACAAACTTATGCAAGTCTCAGAAACATTTAGCAGTAGCCGGCTGTTGTGACCGAGCGGTTCTAGGCACTTCAGTCCGGAACCGCGCTGATGCTATGGTCGCAGGTTCGAATCCTGCCGCGGACATGGATGTGTGTGATCTCCTTAGGTTACTTAGGTTTCAGTAGTTCTAAGTCTAGGGGACTGATGACCTCAGATGTTAAGTCCCATAGTGCTCAGAGCCATTTGAACCATTTAGCAGTAAAATTGTAAACAGGTTATCTAAAATAGGTATAACTTATTTAAAGACGAAATCTTCGAAAAAGGGAATATTGTGTTCAGAGTAGAAGGAAAGGTTGCAGAGTGTCCAAAATTCAGGGTGAAGCTGTCAACATATGTTACTATTAACTACACATACATTCACATAAAGGATAACTCGGTAGAAACAAAAAAATCGATCAATATATCGACAAAGAATGCTGATATCAAGGCAGGAAGAAACTCATTGAACTACTGACAAACACATTTATCACATTCTCTAAGTCCAATTTCTCAGTCAGGTCATTTTCTATTGCATTGAAAGCTTCCAAAATATTACCCCACATTAGAGCCACGAAAGCAATATTATTAGAGCTAAGCTTTTGTAGCGTCCCTGATGTTTCTAATTTAATCACAGCTTTCTTGCTTTCCTCTTCAGAAATGCACTTAAGAGCTTTATTGACTGCATTCCATTTAGCATTTATGCTTTTGCAGGCATCTTCTCTAGCTGAACGCTTTATACATCTGTACATAGCCAAACAAAAATATCACAGAGGCTGAGTTGCCAATTGCATGATGCACACATCTCCATCCTTCTACCTACAATTTCCCTCTCACTAATAGAAATTCCTGTAACCGTCACTGCTGTTTCTTTTCTTATCTCGTTGTACTGAGTTCTTTATTCATAAGAATAAGAAAGCTAATTAACTTAAGCTAGTTGTTGTGGTACAAGTTCTTTCTTAATAGTCCACATCAGCCTCATTGCTGATGAAGTAAAAATCCGCTATGTACTCTAGGTACTCTGGTCACAAGGTACTGACTCACTCTGAGCTAGAGGCTGAGCTAAGTGCCACTGCGACTCCCACTGGGCTGCGACCGATGACTCGACTCGTTGACTCATTGGATGACAGGCTGGGCCTCTGGTCCGCGGCGACGATCGATATACTAACCGTCGAGAGGGCGTTGGCGGCACGTTTATTGCTAGTTTGTCTTTGGCCTCTCTCCTGAAAGGCTCGCCTGCTCCTCTTTGCTGCCTGGTGTGCTTGTGACAGCTTACGCCAGTGCAATTTCTTTCTTTCTTTCTTTTTTTCTTAGTGTGCTCAAAAATTTGCTGCCCCTAAGGATTTGTTGCTCTGGGCCTGGGCCCAGGTGGTCTATATGTAAATATGGGGCTAGCTATATGGCTCAGGTAGTGCTGATTATGTGATTCCATACTTCTAATGGATCTTATTTAAAATCTAGAAACCAATATTTCAGAGAATAACTGAACTGTAATGGTAGGCCCGTTTCTCTTCCAGCTTGCGAATTATTTTTTTTCTTGTTGTGTTTAGTACTGTTGACTCCATAAATCAAATTTAGTTTCCCTGTTTTCCTGGACGTATCAAAGTGTTATGCATGAAATGTATTTCCAATTGCGAATATGATCAACCATCAACTGTATAATGGATGACTACAAAGAAAATTTGTGCCGCTCTTTTCGCGAGCGATCGTATTACCATTAGCCTATCCGAGCATGACTCATGGCCAGGCCCAAACTTCCATATGTCGAACCATTTGTCTAGAAACTGTACTCGTACATCCATTATGTATATTCTTGTGCAGGCGAGACATTTTATATGAAGGTCGCTTGCGCGGTGTCAGCAGATAAATACCATATTGCAGTGCCTGTATTATTCCGAATTACGATGCAGTGTTCCTTCAGACATGCATACATAATGAACGCACGAGTACAGTTGTATGACAAATGAAGACGTATGGAATTTTGGGTCTGGCTGTGAATCGCTCTCGGATAGTCTAATGTTAAGGCGACCAATCGCGATATCGGGAAATACGGGTTCGAGTCCCTATCCAGCCCCAGTTTTCATTGTTGTCATTCCATTATGCAGGTGAGGGTCGTCCACATTCGCCTGCGAATACATTTCATGTATTTCATAACGGCTGTAGTCGCTGCAGTACCTGTTCCTTCAGACATGTATGCATATCTGAAGGAACTTTGCATGGTAATTCGAAATAACAGCGGTACTGCAGTATGGTATCATATCAACGTATTGTACATCCTCACTGACAATCGTATCAATAACTGAAAGCAAATTAGTGAACGTGCTACAGCATCTTGAAAGCTTATGTTCTTGAATCTAGGATGGAGGAACATTGATTTGACTAATATGTTAAGATATTCAGTTGGTAGCAGGCGTTTTTCGATTTGCGTTGTGATGCCCAGATTCTCTCTAATAGTCTGTATTGGTGGCTTGCCATTTATATTGGTATTCAGTACACTAGTTACTAGGATTTCTTTACTGCTTTAATGTACTTTTCGACGTGAATTTTACGACTAGCCACTTCTGTGTTCCCCCCTCATCCTCCCCCTCTAATGCACGCCTTTTGCCCACGTTTGACAAGTCACTAATGTGTTGCACTGGTGTCTTTATGAGAGATGTTAACTGACAATGGTAACAAGTACCACGTTTTTTTGACAACGGCGAAGGTCTTTGGCATAGATGTTTTGTTGTTTCAAGGCTTCATTATTGTTATTGAAACATCGACTTTTAAACTCGCAACATAGATACATGATCTAGTCACATTAATGTGATCACCGCCTCTCACAGATGGCAGGTGGCAGCATTAGCAGTGGAGGGTATACAAGTCTATCAGGAGGATGTAGAAAGCAGTGCAGTCGCTGCCGTAACGCGGAAACGGAGCGATTTATCTGAGATCGCAAACGGCTTGATCATTATATTTCGGGACAAGGGCGAAACGGTTAAGTTTGTAAACTGTTCATGTGGTTAAAGTAGACGGTGCACGGCAAAATGGTACCATCCAAAAGTGGCGCCCAGGTAGCTGTGGAGTACCAAGGGCCGTAGATGACAGAGGTGAACGATGGCTAGCCGACCGGTGTGGCCGTGCGGTTCTAGGCGCTTCAGCCTGGAACCGCGTGACCGCTACGGTCGCAGGTTCGAATCCTGCCTCGGGCATGGATGTGTGTGATGTCCTTAGGTTAGTTAGGTTTAAGTAGTTCTAAGTTCTAGGGGACTGATGACCTCAGATGTTAAGTCCTATAGTGCTCAGAGTCATTTGAACCATTTGAACGATGGCTGCAAGGATGTGTATGGGCGAACACACATGCAACTACTGAGCAGTTGACCTCCAACATGAACCAGGGGGCTACCAACAGTGGCTCCTCAATGACCGCAGCGGGCGCCTCGTACAAGCAACAATGGTGACTGCCTTTCATAGGGGACGAAGGCTGGAATTTGCACTCCTGTACCGCACTCGGAAGTCCATATAATGGTGACAATGGTCTCTTCAAATGAATCACGTTCTATGCTCAATCGGACAGATGGCTGTTGGCGTGCATGGCGTGGAACGTCTGAAAGCAAACACCCAGTAACAACTGTTGGAAGGGCCCAGGGCGTAGGGTATTCCATGGATGATTTCGTCATTCTGGAAGGCACAGTGGCTCAACACAAGTATGCATGTATCCTTCGGGATCATGTCCACTGCTACATGCAGTTTGTTTTTGCTCATCGTGAAGGCATCTACCAGCAGGACAATGTGACGTGTCACACAGCTCGCTATGTACGTGTGTGGTTTGAAGAGCACCAGGATGAGCTTACCGTATTCCCCTGGCTACCAAACTACCCGGATTTAAACCCAATCGAGAATTTGTGGGACCACCTTGATCGTGTTGTTCGCGCGAAGGGTCCTCAACTGAGAATCTCAGCGCAGCTGGTCGCGGTACTGGAGTCGACATAGCTCCACATCCCTGTCTGTACCTCACAGATACTCACTCTTTTTCTGCATGCCTCTCTGCAGTCTGCGCTGTAAAACGGGGTTATTCAGGCTTCTGACAGCTGCTCACTTACGAGGTGTGGCTAGAGAAAAACCGGACTAGTACTGGTGAAACAATAAAACGAATGCAATAAGGCTGAAAGTCGCGTGGCCTGTCACGTGACTCTCGCTCCGCCTACTGCTAGAGTTTCATCTGCCTCCTGCACTCAGTCTGCCCGTGGCGTCTGTTTTAAGTAGTTGACGTTTTGTCTGTGCGTCGGAAAATGTTGAGTGTACAGAAAGAACAGCGTGTTAACATCAAATTTTGTTTCAAACTAGGAAAATCTGCAAGTGAAACGTTTGTAATGTTACAACAAGTGTACGGCGATGATTGTTTATCGCGAACACAAGTGTTTGAGTGGTTTAAACGATTTAAAGATGGCCGCGAAGACACCAGTGATGACACTCGCACTGGCAGACCATTGTCAGCAAAAACTGATGCAAACATTGAAAAAATCGGTAAACTTGTTCGACAAGATCGCCGTTTAACAATCAGAGCAGTGTCTGAGTTAACAGGAGTTGACAAGGAAAGTGTTAGGCAGATTCTTCATGAAAGTTTCAACATGAACAAAGTGTGTTCAAAAATGGTTCCAAAGTGTCTCACAATTGAACAGAAGGAACGCCGAAGAATGATTTGTTCTGACATCCTGGAAAACATTGAAAGTGATCCCACCTTCTTACAAAATGTTATTACTTGCGATGAATCGTGGTTTTTTACTTACGATCCCGAAACTAAACGCCAATCGATGCATTGGAAAACTCCTGGTTCTCCACGACAAAAAAAAGCACGAATGTCAAAATCGAAATTCAAGGCAATGATGATTGTTTTTTTTTTTTGACATCAAAGGGATTGTGCACATTGATTGGGTACCAGAGGGACAAACAGTGAATCAGCATTACTACATTAGCGTCCTGGCTACCCTACGTGAGCGAGTACGGAGAAAACGGAACGATTTGTGGAGAAAATAGTCATGGATCCTTCACCAAGACAATGCCCCAGCTCACAGTGCGTTGTCAGTGAAGACGTTTTTGGCAAAACACAACATTCCCATCTTAGATCATCCACCCTACTCACCTGATTTGGCCCCCTGTGACTTTTTTCTTTTCCCTAAAGTCAACTCAGCTTTGAAAGGAACTAGATTTGAGACTGTTGAAGCAGTAAAAGAAAAAGCGACGGAAGTAATGTATGGACTTACCGAAAATGATCTGCAGCATTGCAATGAACAGTGGAAAATTCGTATGGAGCGGTGTAGAGACCGAGGAGGAGAGTACATTGAAGGAGATAACATGAAATTGTAAATAATTGTAAATAAATGGTTTTTCCAGCATCAGTCCGGTTTTTTTTTCTAGCCGCACCTCGCAAGTGTTGTAAGGTGGCTATAATTTCGCACCTTACAAGCACTCATCCACATACTTTGCCGTGATCTACAAACACAATTAGGTATCATGTGATAGATTGTACATCGTATACATGAATATATAAAGGAGACTGACACTGTCACGTACGTTTTGTAAATAACTGTTAACGCTTATTGCATGAAAGGTGACAGAGGTCTTTATTATAAAAACAGCGTAATGAATGATTGCCTATACTAGTAGAGGTTGGAACGCCAGTGGAAATGAAACGGCTGACGGAACTGAAGCACTGGGTGGAAGGCCCATACAGATGTGTTGGTCCTGCTTAAACAGAGGAAATAGCAAGACGGACGTCGTAGCACCTAAGCGCTGGAGCACAATAGAGTCGCGACCGGCCGGTGCGTAGCCAAACCAGAAGGATTATACTTCGGAAACGCTGAAAATCTTGGACGAAGGTGAGAGGAACAAAGAAGTGGCACCTCAGAAACTATGCAGGCTGGATTATTTCCAAGGATTTTTACTCAGAAGTGTACCATTGTATGAGTATAGGTTTTTCCTCGCAAACTTTCCGCACTGGACAACAAAAGGCTAGGATATGGTTGGTCGCCATTCGGAAGAATCTGTAGAGAGGAAGAATATTCCGTGGTTTCGGGAATATGATTCGTTTTCGGAATTACGAAGGTGGGGAGCCGAGCCTTGCAGGGAGGCCAGCCGTGGAGAGATGAGGTCTTCCGTTGTGAGCGCCCCTGTGTGACGGTCGATCGATGTCAGCTTTTGTTGGTACAGACGGACTTGCTGTCTTTGCCCTCAGGAGACAGTTTATAGTAAGAACAGTTAGGCACTGTACTGTTGTGAACTTACACGATTCTGGACTTCGCCTCCAGGTTGGAAGTCGTTGTTGAGTACGCAACGTTCAGTGTTTGAGACACTTCTTCTGCCTACACTTACGTTGAGACGTTATCTGAATTCCATCCTTGTGGCTGGGAGTTCGTGTTTCTCGTGAGTAGAACACAGAGAGGAGAGGAGAGTATTAGAGTATAGTATTCAGAGGACCGCCTTCAGCCGTCCTACTCTTTGAAAGAGTTTATTTTGTGGCTGGAATTGTTCCACCGTCGGAGACGTGTACGAGAACCATCACTCCGACGCGCCGGACGCAGTACATACGGTGATATTGCTAATTGCTTTGGCTTATTAGGGGCTATAAGGTTAAACATCTGTGATCACGTAGGATTTATTTTCACTGACGTTGCACTCTTTAAAAGTAGTGTCTTCTTGTATTTGGTACATAGATGATACCAGCCATTTCGCTTTATTTATATTAGATCGCGCAGTCATAATAAAAGCGCAGAATTGTTCAATGGATCAGTAATTTTAGTTAGTAAATGTAAACATTTGTAATAAAGATTGTTTTTAATATACAATGAATATAGAAGCAGGAACAACGTTTATCATTTAGCAGGAGTAGTTCAAAATGGCTCTGAGCACTATGGGACTTAACATCTATGGTCGTCAGTCCCCTAAAACTTAGGATCTCTTAATTCTACAAATTACAATCTAAACATAAATGAATGATGAAGGTAACTAATCCTGGTCCGCAGCTCGTGTTCGTGCGGTGGCGTTCTTGCTTCCCACGCCCGGGTTCCCGGGTTCGATTCCCGGCGGGATCAGGGATTTTCTCTGCCTCGTGAAGACTGGGTGTTGTGTGATGTCCTTAGGTTAGTTAGGTTTAAGTGCTTCAGGGGGTAGTCAGACAGGGCTAAAACTTCATTTTAGCGTTTATTATTTTCCGTTGCGCACATTCATTTTACACCCGCATGGAGTAGCATCTTGGAGTGTGATTGGACAGTGAATTTTATAAAAATCGCCGTTGATCGAACATCCCTAACGCAGGTCTCATGTCTTGTGATCGTTGGCCAGTACAAATTGCTTTTGCCACGAGGTACAGAAATCTAAAAACACACCGTTGAAGGTCCTAATACAAAGAGCTGCTGGTGTTAGTTAAGAAACTGGATTCTTATTTGCAGAGCAGACTCCCATTCTCCATTACCGAATCTCTTCGAGTTCCATGTTCTGCTCGAGATGCGATTCAGTAATTCTGCAAAATGTGAACGTACGGTGCAATGACATGCAGTCTTCCTAGCAGAGGAGGCCCTGAGGAAAACGTGCGTCCGCCTCCGAGAGGGGAAAAAAATTCCGCCAGCAGGAGGGACGGTGGCGAATAGAACACGAAGGAAGGGAGAGAAAGAATTTGCCGCTACTCATTAAAATTTAAGTCAAGAGCTCCTTCGTCTCGGCTGACAAAGCGGATTGCTGCGCGCCTCAGAACCGACCGCAGACAGGAGACGGGCAGCCGCGGCCCGAAACTTAACTTATTTTCTGCCTGTGGGCGCTTTGCTTAAGCTGCTTGCCGGCACGTGTGGGGACTGACTTGCCCGCTCCTTGCCCGTTTCTCAGGACTCTCCATTACCGAAAGCGGGCCGCTACAAACACTCCTTCCTTCAAAGTTTCCTCCCTGTATTGAATAAAAGGAGACGTCGCCTTCTTTCCTGCATCTTAAGAGTCGCCACCTTTTGGTGACTCCAATGGCCCTTAAGACTAGCCTCCCCTTTTACGAGCGGGTCCGCCCTTACAGTTCCTATTTCGGTCTCGATACTTTTTCTGTCGTCATTTGCTCTGTCTCTGCGCTGCGCAGCCTGGCTACAGAAAGCGATCCCCAATTAATGATGGGGCCTCCTTTGAGTATTACGAGGGCGTGTAAGCCCCCGTAAGTATGCAGGTACTTAAAGAGCCGCCGGTGAGAGCATGCGGTGCTGAAAAGAAACGTTAACGGGGCCAGCCTCTGTTGTGTCCCGGTACTTTTCTGTTGCACGTGGCGCAAAAAAAAAAAAAAAAAAAAAAAAAAAAGGGCCTGGCGATCTGGGGCGAGCATCTAAACTGTGACATTTGCATTTGAAATTTTGATGGGTTCTGGGCCCACACTCTCTATGTAATGATTGAATTTAGTCATTCCGCTTACGACTGTTAGAAATTAGTAAAGTGTGTGTGTGTTGGGGTTTATGGGCGCTCAACATCGAGGTCATCAGCGCCCAATTAGTAAAGCCTGACATAGTCAGGGTGGAGACGATGGTCTTAATGTAGTTTATTAAATAAAAATATTTTGAAGTAATGGCCGAGCGGTTCTAAGCGCTTCAATCCGGAACTGCTCTGCTACTACAGTCGCATGTTCGAATCCTGCCTCGGGCATGGATGTGTATGATGTCCTTAGGTTAGTTAGGTTTAAGTCTAGGGGACGACTGATTACCTCAGATGTTAAGTCCCATATGTAAGTAGGCTGTATAGGTTTTTTTATTGGTAACGCCACGTAGCGCTCTGTATGAAAATCACTGGCTGTGCTGTGTGCAGTCTGTGGTTGGTTTTCATTGTTGTTGGCTATTGTAGTGTTGGGCAGTTGGATGTGAACAGCGCGTAGCGTTGCGCAGTTGGAGGTGAGCCGCCAGCAGTGGTGGATGTGGGGAGAGAGATGGCGGAGTTTTGAGAGCGGATGATCTGGACGTGTGTCCACCAGAGACAGTAAATTTGTAAGACTGGATGTCATGAACTGATATATATGACATTATTAAGGTAAATACATTGTTTGTTCTCT
The DNA here is from genome assembly GCF_023898315.1 of Schistocerca nitens. Classification (NCBI taxonomy): domain Eukaryota; kingdom Metazoa; phylum Arthropoda; class Insecta; order Orthoptera; family Acrididae; genus Schistocerca; species Schistocerca nitens. The sequence continues at coordinate 260,215,814 of NC_064621.1, forward strand.
TCCAAAATCTTTCATTTGCTAACTATGCCTATCAGTAGTTAGTGCCTTCAGTAGTCAGAATAGAATCTTACTAATTTTTCTAAGGGGACGTTTCACATAGTGCTTAGAGCCATTTGAACCATTTTGGAGTAAAAAACTTTTAATGCTTGGACTCCAATTTTCCTATTAGAATTAGAGCTCGAGAACTAGTTTCGTGTGATATCCGCAACCATCTTCAGATCGTTCAAAATGTAAAAAAGCGATGAATATGCGTTTGAAAGCATCATTACCTGTAATCAGTAACGTACTATGGGAATGACAGTACGCAATTTAAAAAGTTGAATCAAAAGCTCATTATTTGCATTTGTATAATACCTAAAGTACAATTGCAAATAAAGGGCTTTTGATGTAACTTTTAAACGACGCGCTGTAATTTTCTTGGTATTTGCGAGTGCACGTCATTGTATGACTGTAGCAAATGATGCTTTCCAGAGCATATTCTCCGCTTTTTTACAGTTTGCGCGATCTGTAGATGGCTGTGGATAGTAAACGAAACTAGTTATCGTACTCTAATTGTAATTAAAAATTGCGATCTAGCCACTAAAAGTTTATTACTTTTAAAATATTTACTTATTGCGTTGTTGGGAATGTTTGTTGGGATTGTAATGGAGACATCTACTCATTTTTAAATGAAATACGCTGGCACACATACTACGAAAACGTATGTATATTCCACATTTCGTCGTAAACCAATGGGTCGATTCCAACCAAACATGTTGCACGTTTCAGTTACTGTCTACAAAGGACTACCTATCTCTCAAAGGGGTGGGGGTGGGGTAAAAAGAAGCGTAGTTCAGGGCACGCAAATACATCCAATATTTGAGGATGAGAATGCTTAATGACTTGAAACAAACTTTACACATAATTTCTGAGTCTTTCTCGCTGACAACCCCCACGAATTGAGGAAAAAAAGAATAAAAAGCTATCGCCTACTACATGTACGCTGTTTATGCCGTAAAATTGCCGCAGCAGGCATGGTATCTTTATTTATTACTTTGTTATTACCAACTCTGTTCACGACACGTTTCACAGTACAGTATTTGCGAAATCGTATCATTGTGCGACCCATAGTTCACGATAAACGACGCCATGAACGTTGAGCTGCGCGAATAGGGAACTGCAGGGCAAAATTGCTTAGAGCTTCAAGTGAAATATGTGTACAAATACGTGTGAAATATGTAAAATGATGATGATGAAGTCCCATACTCCGTGACAGAGAGTAGGGGAACGATGCGGGAGACCCGCACCGCCGTACTAGGCAAAATCATATGTAAAATATATGAAAAATATGTTTACATATGCGTCCGCAGACAAAACCACGGGTAAATAAGTCATTGTAAGCCCCTGGAATGATTTCAGACAGATTTGGCTCACATATTAGTTACGACTGTAAAGAAATACTGGGTATAAGAACCACCATCCTCTTGTTGGGGGGGGGGGGGGCGGTGAGGTTGATAATGTGAATAATGGAGGGAGGCGGAGATTGACAGACTGAGAGGGGAAAGGAGAGGAGCTGGACTAACAGAAGATTTGAATAAATTCACAGGCAGGCGGCTAATATAATTATGAAATAAAATCTTCTAAAAAATTGTAGAGCTCGCTCGTACCTGCTGAAATCTGGTTTCGCAGGACAGAGCTAATCAGGTTGTGCAAAGGGGTCAAGATGAATTACTGTTAGTTATACAGGAACAGACACAACTTTATTCCTCAAACCACTGCACAGTTTTCTCTTTAAAACAACAAAGATCAGTTCACGGCTGAGGGCCGAAGTAACTTCTCCAGAATAAGTTTAAATGATTGCTTTTTAGACACCAGGATTTAGAGTAACGGCTGAAGGCCTTACTTAAGTAAAATTACAATATCTTCTCGGCTTAAGGCCGAAATAATATTTCAGTCAGCTAAGAAAATTCTTGAAAGGCCAAGCATTTACAAATTCCGGCTAAAGACCATATTAAGGAAAATTCAACTTAATTCTTCGGCTGAAAGCCCAATTAAAAAAATTTCTTTACATAATAAAAGGGAGACTTCAAAGATAAGCCTTTACACAGTACAACAGAAAAACATCTTAAGAAAATTTGAAGTATCTTGTCGGCTGAAGGCCCAAGCAATTACTCAAGAATAATTAAAGACAACCTTAAGATAAACATTTACAGAACACAGCTGAAAGCCGTTTCAAGAATTCAAAATAATTAAATAGAAACCTTACAGACAAGGATTTACATATTAAAGTTACAGATTCTGAAACAAACGCGGATGAAGGCGTAAGTACAGAGCAACAAGAATTTTAAATGAAACACTGCAGAGGGCCTAATCTTAAAGTTGTTATGAAGTTCAGCTGAAGGCCATATACTAAAGACAAAACGGACAATATTAATACACAGCTGAAGGTCTGGCACAGTGCCTGCGACCAAATAAAATGACGATCACAAACAACAAACAGTGGTGCTCAGGAGTGTTCCAAGGGTCGGCCTGAGAAGGAAACTCTAACCACAGTTTAGATGAGACAGACAGCCAAGCGTAACAGTAAACAATCGGCTTGCATCATGACCTACAGACGTCTAACGAACCAACCAACTACCTAATCAATTCCCTTCCACCTGACCAACAGCACGACAACCAAAGGTACCAGCGAAGACGAGGATCGCAGCAGGATTAAGTCTTAATAATTGGTGTATAAACAAAGTCAAGGCAGAATAAACAGTCAAAGAAAAAAAGAGAACACCAAGCTGCTGAACCCCAGGCCGTGCCAGACAGCACCAACACGGCGAGGAAAACGCAGTACCGCAAAACTACGTTAACGACCAGGGCAGTTAACTGCAACGTTAATGGCCACAAGGCAGAAGATACCGCTGGTGCACTTCACTAATAAATTATAATCATTTCAAAGGTTAAACACCATACAGGGAGATGGCTGCAAATTCTGCTGACTCCAACACACCATCATCTTGCTGTTTGGAGGGACAGCCCCGGATGCAACAACCAGCAATCAACGAAGAGATGTCACAACGGTTGAGCTTTCATGACAGGTTCACTGATTACTCCAGTATGCAGGTGCAGTGGGCGACGAACTTAGCAGTTCTCGCAGCTAGTGTCACACAACTCCGACCGTGCGTGCACTCCACCAGCGGCCCCGGCCTGATCACACGCCGCAGAGACTTCCTCGCTGCTCCGTCGCATCCGACCAACTGCCACACACGCCATGACACGGAAATATAACTGCCACACCAGAGAAGTTACAGCAGTACCAGTATCGATAAACGCTGCTGCTGCCACTGATGGAGGCAAGTGAGCAACTCGTTTAGATAGTAACTGAGGGAGGAATAAGACGCCACTCGATGGTGACAAAATGCCCAAAAGTAAAAACGGTATTAACGCGAGCCGACCACGACTCCACGTACTAATCATCGTTTATTGTGGAATCAAGGTACAACAGTTTTAGCGATAACGAATCGCATCTTCATGTTAAATTTGGCTGGTTTACATTAACACATTAAACACATACCCTGGCGCCATCAAATGCAATGGATGCTGTAAGATCCACCGAAAATCTTACATAATTATGAGGCACCGATGAGGGACATTTTAATTGGGACCAGTGCTGAACTCGTATGCTTTCGACGGGGCCGCAGAAGATCCCGACAGGTGATACGTCAACATTTAAATATATATATTCCTGACATTGACTGTCAGTCTGGGGGCGATTAGCATTTAGTAATAACTGAAAGAAACTTCGCAAGTCAAGATCGCTTAAAGCATTTCATTCGACGACCGGTTCCGATAGAGCTATGCTCTGATCATCGCATATTATGATTTAAAATTTTTGTAACATATTGACCATCAATGTTGCAAGTCGCTTTATAAGCGATCTGCAGCGCTGATGGACAATACAGGGTGATTCAAAAAGAATACCACAACTTTAGGAATTTAAAACTCTGCAACGACAAAAGGCAGAGCTAAGCACTATCTGTCGGCGAATTAAGGGAGCTATAAAGTTTCATTTAGTTGTACATTTGTTCGCTTGAGGCGCTGTTGACTAGGCGTCAGCGTCAGTTGATGCTAAGATGGCGACCGCTCAACAGAAAGCTTTTTGTGTTATTGAGTACGGCAGAAGTGAATCGACGACAGTTGTTCAGCGTGCATTTCGAACGAAGTATGGTGTTAAACCTCCTGATAGGTGGTGTATTAAACGTTGGTATAACAGTTTACAAAGAATGGGTGTTTGTGCAAAGTGAAAAGTTCTGGACGGCCGAGAACGAGTGATGAAAATGTAGCACGCATCCAGCAAACATTTGTTCGCGGCCCAGGAAAATTGACTCGCAGAGCTAGCAGAGAGCTGCAAATTCCACAATCAACTGTATGGAGAGTCCTTCGAAAAAGGTTAGTTATGAAACCTTATCGTCTGAAATTGGTTCAAGCACTGTCTGCAGCTGATAAGATTAAAAGAATCGATTTCTGTGATTTTATCCTTGCTCAAATGGAAACAGATGAATCTTTCGTTTCAAAGATTGTGTTTAGTGATGAAGCAACTTTCCCCACTAACGGGAAAGTCAACCGTCACAATGTCTGTATATGGGGCACTGAGAATCCGCGGGAAACAACTCAGTATGAACGTGACTCGCCTAAGGTGAACGTTTTCTGTGCCATTTCAGCCAATAAAGTTTTTGGTCCCTTTTTCTTCGAAGGTGCTACTGTAACTGGACTACAGTATCTGGAGATGTTAGAGAATTGGCTGTTCCCTCAGCTCGAACAAGAAGCACAACAATTCATATTTCAGCAGGATGGAGCGCCACCACATTGGCACTTATCTGTCTGTAACTACCTGAACGTCTACTGCGATTTTTTCTTATGGGGGTATGTTAAGGATATGGTGTTTCGGCCACCTCTCCCAACCACCATTGATGATTTGAAACGAGAAATAACAGCAGCTATCCAAACTGTTACGCCTGATATGCTACAGAGAGTGTGGAACGAGTTGGAGTATCGGGTTGATATTGCTCGTGTGTCTGGAGGGGGCCATATTGAACATCTCTGAACTTGTTTTTGAGTGAAAAAAAACCTTTTTAAATAATGATGTATAACAGAAGGTTATATTATGTTTCTTTCATTAAATACACATTTTTAAAGTCGTGGTATTCTTTTTGAATCACCCTGTATATTGTAAAAAATTTTAATAATAAGATCCGATGATGACAGCATAACTCTATCCTAACCAGTCATTGGAAACATGCTTTTTTAGCGATCTTGGCTTCTGAAGTTTTCTCCAGTTATCATTTAAAGATGTTCTTATTATTGCAGTGGTATGAGTCGGAGGAACGCGCAGTGGACTAATAAACGACTGACTGACTGCAAGCGCGGGAGCCGCCTGGATAATACGCTGCGGTAACTCGTATCGCCAGCATCATTCCCGGTGCATTACAGTCGGCACTAAGCCGTTTACACAGTCCGCTGCTCGTAATCGTCGGTGCCCCAGGGATCATCTCGAGGCCCCGTTCAGTGTTTGGGGCTGCGGATAAGCTGGGGCGCCCAGAACATGGTCTCTCGTCAACGCTGTCGAGCACCAGAAACTTCTGTTTCACCTAACCTGCTCTCGCTGCATCGTCTACCAGGCACTGAAGCATATCGATGAACGCGCTTCTTTCATAAGAAAGAAATTTCTTGTTCACGCTTCATTGTTGTCACACATCAATTTGAGAAGAGTGACGTACTGCTTCTGTTTGTCGCGAGACGACGAAAGTAACAGAGAAATTTTGTTGTGAAGCAAATTTTACATAAAGCACTCACTATCCACGTCAGATTCTGAATCTTGACGCAATGAAACAGCATATACTCTTGGAGCGACGTTCAGAGTTTTCTATGGCCTTGTCATATAAGATGTATATTAAGGTAGCTGAGTGGTCAGCGCGACATAATGTCAATCCTAAGGGCCCCAGTTCGATTCCCGGCCGGGTCGGAGATTTTTCTCCGCTCGGGGACTGGGTGTTGTGTTGTCATAATCACCTTCATTTCATCCCCATCGACGCGCAAGTCGCCGAAGTGGTGTCAAATCGAAAGAATTCCACCCGGCAAAAGGTCTACCCGATGGGAGGCCATAGTGGCACGACCGTAAACGTAAATCTGCGGTGTCGTTTCTAACATATTTAAATGATTAATCGCTAATAACATTAAGTTCCTGGGAATCAGGTACAAAGCAGACTGATGGTGACGACCGTAAAAAGGTAAACGTTTACGTTTACTGTGGTTAGATTCGGATGAAACCAAAGATAAGGAAAATTTGGTGCAACAAAACGGTGCTAATAAATACGAAATATGTTGGACGGGAAAACTGATTTATTTTCATTAATTGCAAAACAAAGAAAACACCGATTAAAACTAGCACGTATCAAAATAATCGGTAGTCGAGCGACGCTGAAATTGTTCAGAGGGTTTTCCTGGACAGATGAAAATATGCCATTGTTACGCCTCTATATAAGAAGAGTGACTCATCAAATATAAATAAGTACCGCCCAGTGGCAATTCTTGTATCATTTTATACAATGTTTGAGAAGGTAATGTACTCCAGAGTTGTCACACACCTGTGCAGTAAAGGGATACTCAACCAACCACAGTTTCGATTTCAAGAGGACTAATCTGCCAGACAGCTCTTATACGTTTACAGAGCATGCAATAAAATCTTTAAAAAACAAAATATCACCTGTTTGCATCTTCTGCGACTTATCGAAAGCATTTGATTTCGTCAGTCATAAACTCCTATTAGAGGAGTTAAATTGACATGGAATACAAAGTTCATCATATGCCTAGTTTAGTTCTTATTTCAGAAATTGAATGCAGAAAAATATCCTAGGCTCCTTGAGTAATAAAAAGAGGGACGGCATATCGTCAGCACGAGGAGAAATTGCAATGGGAGTCCCACAGAGCTCCATTGTTGGCCCACTATTTTTCTTGCTTCGTGTTAATGATCTACTATTTTATTTGAACAGGAAGGCAAATTAGTTCTGTTTGTATTGTGCTGAAGCAGAGCAAAGAATCATGAACAGACAAAATAATAAATTATGTTTTCGTGAAAGTTGACTTGATTTTCACTAATAGGCTAGGTTTAAACTTTGAAGAAACGCAACTCATCCAGTTTCGTACTGTCAAAAATAATCCCACCTCCTGTTCGCCTACTATGCCAGGAAGAAATAATAGCTGCTTTTACCTTCAGTATAATTGTCAACTCTGGGGATACAGAACTCATTAAATTAAGTTACTTTACACATTTTCGTTCCCACATGTCTTATGTAATAATATTGGCGGATAACGCTTCATTTAGACACAAAGTATTCGTTGTACCAAATACGAGTAGGGTAAATTGTAATTTTGTGTGAGGTTAATACAGACACATCTTGAAGGCATCTGTAACAGCAGTTGTTAATACTGACCACAACTTCACATTGAATTTTTTCAGTTACATCTGATTTCAACAATCAATCTGTGTTCGAGAGCAGCGGAATAGCAAGAAGGAAAAGTTATGTGCATTACACTTTAATGAATCTGATACAGAAAGGGGGTGAAATATGCAGATGTAACACTCTCTGATAATGTGTCCACAGAAATAAAACGTCTGAGAGACAAAAGAAGTGTTTCCGAATGTAAAGATGTTTCTCTTGAAAAACTCCTTCTATACTGTTGAGGAATTCTTAAATAGGAATAATTAGTTATTTGTACAGAAATAACCTGTAAATTACCAGAATATAGACATATCAATGTTTTTCTTAGAAATGTGTGTCTGTGTAAATTCAATGACACGTTGTACATAATGATATTTATTGTAAATATGGCGTATGAAATACGGTACTAATTATTATGTCTTGTAAGTCACAAAGTGTTAGACTTTCCGCGATCTCTGTACCGTAAGCATTTGTCTAACATTTGACGTGAGAATGTATACGTGATGTTAGAGCATTGTTGTATAGAGGAAGTGTAAAAATGCTGTAGCAAGTATCGTACTACTAAATCTTTGAAAAATTTCGGATGGATATAATTTTTTTCCTGTGTTATCATGAGAAAAAGTCTGGGTGTATAATACAAATATTATTATTGAGGGCGCGGTTATTAAACTCTGAGTTAGGGATGCGCAATGTCGGCAAATCATTGATCCTGGTTTTGATTTCACCATGAAAAGCTAAACATCAATTAGCTTAGCATCGAGATGAATGTACAGAAAGCCGTAGAATGCAGTATACAGATGAAATCTAATATTCATTTTCAGTAAGTACAGAAATAATAAGCATATATTGTACAATAGTCTATTGATAAAACTCATATTTCTGAAAGAAGTTACCCTTTCAGTCAGAGTATATTCTGTTATTTGTGAACAGTAAGCAGCTGACAGAGTGACTACATAGCTTAAATACTTATGTGAACTTTTGTAGCTTTGGTTAAGTGTTAGCAGTCGCGTTATTATACATTTGTAATAGATCTTGTTTAGGATTTAAGTACGATCTTCACGATAATAACTGAACTTCTTCTCTGGTCCAGTTTGCAAAGTGTTTTTCTCGTGTTTAATTAATATAGCAAATTTAGTTTTAATGCATTCCTGTAGCACATATTGCTCATCTTCACTGACAGTAGTTCGAACAAGTGCTTGATACTTTTGATTGCGTTTTAACATGCAACAGTGTGTTGAAAGTGTACGTTATTGAAACTAGGAGTGTGCATAACTGATGTGGCTCAAATGTTAACATGTTGAGATTGTATTTAAACGTTAAATATTAATATGACTTAATATCAGCAAAAAATAGATTTTAATTTCTGATTTGATGTTTCTGTTCAGACTTACTCTATGCTCAGTTCAGAACGGACGCCAGATTTTTTCTATTCCAGATTCGAATTAGTGAGATTAGTTGTACAGTTACGAAATGCGATTCATAAGAAATTAGTATACTTGATAGAAAATTGTTAGTAATAATAACAATAAGACTGTCTTTTTTCGATAAAGCAACATCAATATTTAAATAGCCATCATCGATACTGTTTAAATGTCGATCATCGACATCGTTAATGAGCTGCCTTAGATGATAATATTTTATTTTACACTAGTTGATTATCCTTCGTATCTTGGTTACCTATTTGATTTTCACAAAGTTATTTTCTTTTCTAAGAATTTATGGAATATGGAGAGTTCTATTCGTTTTATTTAACTAAAATAGAACTTAGAGGTCATAAGGAAAGTCACTATTCACCATAGATGCTTCAGAAACTTTTTACTCGATCTAGTATTGGTGGTTGTTGCCTGTATCATTCCCACCATTACCATCTACAGACCGCGTAGGTGAAATGGTACTGTAGCTATCAACTGTCAGCATATCCGGCGTTCCCCAAGGAAGTTTATAGGCCCTCTATTGTTCCTGATCTATATTAACGACATAGGAGACAATCTGAGTAGCCGTCTTAGATTATTTGGAGATGATGCTGTCATTTACCGTCTTGTTAAGTCATCAGGTGATCAAAACGACTTGCAAAATGAATTAGGTAAGGTATCTGTATGGTGCGAAAAGTGTCAATTGACCCTGAATAAGGAAAAGTGTGAAGTTATTCACGTGAGTACTAAAAGAAAGTAGCTAAATTTCGATTACGCGATAAGTCACACAAATCTGCAGGCTGTAAATTCAACTAAATACTTAGGGATTACAATTACAAATAACCTAAATTTGAACGATCACATAGATAATATTGTGGATAGGGCAAACCAAAGACTGCGATTCATTGGCAGAACACTTAGAAGGTGCAACAGGTCTACTAAAGACTCTGCTTACACCACGCTTGTCCACCCTATTCTGGAGTATTGCTGTGCGGTGTGGGATCCGCATCAGATGAGACTGACGGATGACATCGAAAAAGTACAAAGAAGGGCAGCTCGTTTTGTATTATCGCAAAATAGGGGAGACAGTGTCACAAACATGATACGTGAATTGGAGTGGCAATCATTAAAACAAAGGCGTTTTGCCTTGCGACGGGATCTTCTTATAAAATTTCAATCACCAGTTTTCTCCTCCGATTGTGAAAACATTCTGTTGGCACTCACCTACATAAGGAGAAATGATCATCACGTTAAAATAAGAGAAATCAGGGCTCGCACAGAAAAATTTAGGTGCTCGTTTTTCCGACGTGCCGTTCGAGAGTGGAACGGTAGAGAGACAGCTTGAAGGTGCTTCATTGAACCCTCTGCCAGGCACTTTATTGTGAATATCAGAGTAATCACGTAGATGTAGATGTAGAAGGGGATGTTTTACCCCCACAGTATTTTTTGCAGATGTTAAGTCACATTTTTAGCTATTACATTTTCAATGGACTGCAGAGAGTAAAAAATTTTAACTGAGTTAAAGAAAATATTTTAACTAGGTTCAAGGCATAACACACGCTGTAATAAGGGAAACTCATAATTTTCCTTTATTGTATACTCACGAATTCACCTCAAAAAAACGTTCGAGAACGCATAATGTTACAAGAAGTCTGAAACTAGAAAAACAGATACAAGCTCTGGGCAAAGACGGGTAACGTGCAATATGTACAAGAACCAATCAGGAATTACTACTATCGACGAGCAAGAGAGAAGTAAATGCTCGAAATAAGGACGCGTAGCAAGGATGCAACCTGTTCATCGTAAAAGCAATGACAGAAATATAAGGAAAAAGCGGGAGTGGCTTTGTATAAGGGGCGATCAAAAAGTTTCCGTTTGCGCGCGATGCAACAGCGTATATGCAACCGAGTGCGACACCGATGCGGATATATAAGCACCGACACGTGAGCAAGGAATCAGTGTAGCCTTCGAACGGAGACCTTTTGATCGTCTCTCATCATTCAGGGTAGAATGACGTCTGTGATAAGATTCGCTGATGACATTGCTTTCTTAAATGAAAGTTAGATAGAGTTACAGGTTCTATTGAATGAAATGATCAGATTAAATGGACACAGAATATGGACTGATTCTTGCTGTGAACCCGTCTGCGGTCGGAAAGTAGTGTTGTTCATCTCTGGAAGCTGGCGCTGGAATTTCTGACGATAGTTATTTCTCGGGACCTATACTTAAATAATTAACGAGATCAGTTACCGTTATGAGATTAGAGAGACTAACGTTTTATTTATTATAAGGCTGACAAATAAGCAGTCTAAATGCCACCAAGTCCAGATAGCAGACTGTAGAATTCTTTAATAAATACAACTGAAGTGTTTCATACATTTAACATGAACGACGAATGTAAGCATCTTGCATAGATAAATATTACAAAGACTCTGACTTATTAACTTCTATGGTCACGAGACCAGTATGCACAATGGTGCAGTGAGACATGAAAATCAGACTCATACTATTGCGTAGACAAATGGGGTGATATTATAAAGTGCTTCAGAGATTCGGCGAAGAAAAGAGTATATCGAGGACACTAATTAGAAGAAGGAAATGGATGACAGGACACGTGTTAACCCATTAGTGAATACCTTTCATCGCACCAGACTAGTTGTTCCCAACTTTTCTGAGACCATTACCCCTGACTGCACTCAGATATCTGCCAGTACCTTCCTGCTCTATCCTCCATCATCATGAACATTGGCACCACACTAAACTTTAGTAGGGATATTAATTTTCTTTGAACAGTTCCATTTTCTTAAACGACGAAAGATAAAAGACATTTAGATTTCGTAGGTGTTCTATTAAACCAGGAGCTAATGCGTCAATGAGACTATTGATACTGCGTATTTCTAACAACCACGTTTAATAGAAAGGTGAAGCAATTTGCAGTGCGTCGTTCTGCTACGTACAGCTCCTCGGAAAAGAAAGCAAACGTGCCTCATTGAGGGCAGACACTTGTTACAAAACATGCTCCCTTCTCATCGCTCCTCTTCCTTTTGCCGCTTCCTTCGCCTGCATCCTACACCCCTATCTAAAATCAACAATTTTAAAATGTGTGCACTATACTTTATGTTTGTGAATCACTTGATTTGTGGTCTCCTTACTTCTAAACTGGCAGAAATTGGAAGATTACAGGCCGTCAATGTTTTTTGTCTGACCAATGCAGTTACCAATAATAATAATAATAATAATAATAATAATAATAATAATAATAGTAAATCAACTCACGCCACACAGCGTTACAGCAACCATCACATAGTTTCTGCTCTGTTTAGTTGCACTTAGTTTGTGTACAGTTAGAACAATGGATGGAGGGCAACATGATGATTTAATATTTGTAGATTCCCGGAAAGCATTTGACATGGTGCCCCATTGCAGGCTGTTAACGAAGGTACGAATATATGGAATAAGTTCACAGATATGTGAGTGGCTCGAAAGTTTCTTAAGTTATAGAACCCAGTATGTTGTACTCGACGGCGAGTGTTCATGACAGACAAGGGTGCCCCAGGAAAGTGTGATAGGACCGCTGTTGTTCTCTCTATTTAACATTCTGCGTGGTGTCTGTTTGTTCTGAGTCGTGTCTCCCTACCAGTTTCGCGCAACGACGCTCTGAGAGTGTTTTTAGGGAACTGACTAGTTTGAACTTGGGACCTGTTGCTGGTAAGGAGACGCCAGACCACACATGACATGTAGAGTTCAGAAGAGTTCAGTGAGACTAGCGATGATATAATCAAATACTTAATGATTTCAGCGTCAGCTCCACTGCACTCCCTGTAAATAATCTTAATACTAACTAAATTTAGTGGAAGGGGTTGAAGGCTTTCCTATTTTTAGTTAGCTGGTAAAATAACGTCTAAAAAGCAGTTAAGTTTACCATTGGAAATTTTATTCTACTCACAAAACATTGTTTATAAATTGCACTATTGATAAAAGGAAATATTTTAATACAGGATGGTAAAAACCAACAGCGTTCAACAACAATGTGAACAAATATTCCCTGAACGGGTTTCCAAGTTCTATAATGGATCGAAGGATGACCTATGCCATATCACATCTATAATTTAGGTTTAAATTAAGTTTCATAAAAGAGAAAACTATCAAAAATGGTCTACAGTGACCCTCAATTATCTTTAATTACTTATTTAACTTGTAAATTTCAGTGGCTGATGTGGCTTCTCAGTAATTATATAACAGAAAAATCATCGCGTTTCAGATTTTAACTTCACGTAGCAAATGTGAATCCCATGAGGTTTAATTGACGATCGACACTAGTATTACGTAAAAAGGGGATGGTACAGATGAGACTTCTGCAGTTCTGAGTGAAGCCTTATGCGCTCTTATGCGGTATCGCATGCGTTCATTACCCAGCGTCATGGGTGCCGGGTGAGGCAGCTCCACACACCTCGCCGTCTCGGTAGCAACTTCCTCTAACCTCTCCTTATAACAATTTTCCGAAGTTGGTTTAAGAAAAAGGTATCTGGCTGTGTTTTCAACTGACCAATCAGGGTCTCAATGTTAACCTTAAGCTCCGCCTGCAAAAATTCTATCTATCCAATGAGAAACGTTATACTTTTCGTGGTGGGGCAATGTTTTTAATGTTTGCTACGTAACAGAGACGCGTATAGTCTCACACTAAAACTTGCAGCTGGTGTGGCCCTTTTAGTGTTATCGTAAGATCTATACTCTTCTTCAGGAGGGCTCTATCTTTTAACATGGGCTGGGGGGGGTGCTCTTGGCGATGTGGCTGTCCGTCCCTTATCGTAGGGCCTTCTAGCTTGCACGGTTCTGCTCTCGGCTTCTGTTCTCGTTTCTCCCCTCGGAACTGCGTCTGTTTCACGGTGGGAAGGTATGACATGCATTTAGGCGTTCTTGTGTTAGTCTGTGGTATTCCATTTGCTCACTCGTTGATCATATTACTTTGGTTAATGTAATGTCAGGATTTATTCGGAGCTATGTGACATGCTGCCGGATTTGCTATCATGTCAGGGTTTTCATGGAAGGTGTTGGATTTGCCTAACACCTTACATCTATATATAAATAATTTGGCTAATAGGGTGCGCAGCAATCTGCGGTTGTTTGCTGATAATGCGGTGGTCTACGATAAGGTGTCGAATTTGAGTGACGGTAGGAAGGTACAACACAGACAAAATTTCTATGAAGGATCTCTACATGAGCTCTTCATCACTGAGACTGAGCAGCTGAGTGTGTCTATAGTGGCCACGAGGTATGAAGTATATTACCTTTATTTCACCTCACATTTTACGAAGATTTTTGGTAATTATCGGAGCCCCATACGCATATTCAATACATCTATGTGCAGTACGTCAGTATATACGTCCATTCCTCCTCTCACCTGATGAATGTAAAACATGAATGAGAGTATATAAGTTAAATTTCGGTACCTAAATCTGTGGGAGTAAAAGTAGTCAGCTACTGTGGCAGAATAGCCAGCCCTATAAAAAACGTATCAGATAGCAAAGAGTGTAAGAGATATGCGCTGCCTGCGATATGCAAGGTATAAGAGAATCGCTGACCAGAGAGCAGTGTTGACTGAGTAGGAACTGTGTAGCTGTAGCAGTAAGTTGTTGCTAGTCGCTAGTCTGAGGTAGTCTGCGCTTGTCTGGAGTCTGCTCTGGTCGGGAGTCGGGAGCCTGAGTATTATTGTATAAGGTAAAAAGCAGCCTCGCGCATATCTAGTAATGTATCTGAACTGTCATCCAAATGTTTTAAAAATGTCCTAATAATAATTTTTGTAATATAAAGTAATAAAAAAAATCATTCATTTAAAAAAAAAATCTGTTGCTTCCTTTCACAAATCACAAATGTATAGGCCAGCATTGCACAGAGCTGTGCCGGAAAAATGTTAAATAAAAGCAGATATATTCGCCGTTTTTATTGAGGTAAGAATTTTTGCTTTTTTATTCAGAATGATCTTACAGGGCCATGACGCAGCACTGCTGTCGTCCAAAATTTACCAGGTTACTGAATTTATATATATATTTTTTTATTTCGGGGTTTAGGAATTTTTCTGTTTCGAGCTTACATCAAATGAGAAAAGAATTTTGTGGGTGCATTAAATGTGAATGCATTTCTGCACGGAGATTATAAATGGGAACCAATTTTGTTCTGAGGTCACACTAAAATTAGAATCATTAACCAAATAAATAAATAAATAAAATATTTATTTAAATACAAAAATTTTGTGGGGAGGTTACACTAAATTACAATCACATTCATTATTCATATTTAATTTATTTAATAACGTCGTGTGGGGAGGTTACAAGAGGTTTCTGTTCGCCTAGTACAGGTTGGCACCACACGATAGGGAGCTCTCTGGCACTTCCGGAAGAACCGAACGCATGGTTTCCAAAAGGGTTCGCCCGGCACTGTTCCGAGAGCGGTGAGACAGACGACACCGACTAAGTGTAAGTGTCTCTCTTCATATTTGATTTATTATCTTATTTTTGTAGTTTTCAGTTCAAGTTAAATTTAACGTCTCGCTCTCATCCCCCATCGCTGGTTGAGTGGTATACGGAATATTTTTTTTTTGCTAATTTCGCAATATTATGAGCAGTTGCATTTACCCACACACGCAAGCCATTGTTCTGTTGTACCTCTGTTCAAACATATGGACTCGTGATGTATCTTCTCACTTCAGTCTGATTTAGTTCATTGTTGATCTCGGGAGTATAGTGTAACTGAACAGATTTCTGAACCTTCGCTAATTTAGATTTCAGTTCGTAATCTAGTTTCCGCGTGTCTTTGTCGCCTCAGCACGTGTTAAGTACGGTTCTGAGAGCCTGAAGTTCGCAGATTGTATCTCACAGTAATATATCCTGTCGAATTTGCTTAGGTATTCTGAATTTCAGCACTCATTTTATCCATAATTTCCGTTTGTGACGACTACGTGTTTGCATATTGTGAGAGTCGTTACACGTCACACTGATTCTCGGGGTAAAACTTCCAAACTAGTTTCAGAATCTCTTCTATGGTGCAGCTAATAAATTTCTTCTTATCGATGAATTCTTGTTCACCAAGAGAACAACCGTTGGCCAACCATGCTGCTGAAGTTCTTATTTATTCTTATATTTGTCCTGAATTTCTATTATATGTGTATATCTGCGTGAATGTCGCGATTGAAAGATTCCTCTGACCTTCCCATAACTAATAATTAATGATAAATCGTTCTGGGGTCTCCAAGACGCAGTTGTAAATGTGACTTTGTAATTTATCTGAGAGTGTTATGAAGAATAACAACCATCACTCATTTATTAGTTGTTTAGCTTGTTATTTTGTTCATCTGTACTTTAATAAACGGGATATTTTTACCAGAGCGCATGTTTACGTATTTCAACGCAAACGTCAATTTTACGTCCTACTGCTATAAGTTGTGCAACATATAAATATGGCCAAGTCATTTATTTAATATTTATTCAGCTATCTTAATTATGCCAGATCTTCCACCGACAGATACCCTTCGTCTAGTCGGTGTGATGAATGGCAGCTAGCTCTAAATTTGGAAAAATGTAAGTTAATGCGGATGGGTAGGAAGAACAAACCCGTAATGTTCGGTTACAGCATTAGTAGTTTCCTTCTTGACGCAGTCACGTCTTTTAAATGTCTGGGCGTAACGTTGCAAAGCGATGGGAAATGGAACGGACATATCAGAACTGTGATAGCGTAGGAGAATGGCCGACTGCGGTTTGTTGGGAAAATTTTAGGAAAGTGCGCTTCACATTTAAAGGAGACCGCATACAGGACGCTGATGCGACCTGTTCTCGAGTACTGCTCGAATGTTTGGGATATGTACCAGGTCGGACTGAAGGAAGACATCGAAGCAGTTCGGAGACGGGCTGCTAGAATTGTTACCAGTAGGTTCGAAAAACAGGTAAGTGTTAAGGAGGAGCTTTGAGAACTCAAATGGGAAACCCTGGAGAGAAGGTTGCGTTCTTTTCGAAGAACACTATTGAGAAAATTTAGAGAACTGGCATTTGTCGCTGACTGCCGAACGATTCTACTGCCACCAACATACACTACGCGTAAGGGCCGCGAAAATAAGATACGAGAAATGAGAGCCCATACAGAGGCATATAGTCAATCGTTTTTTCCCTCTCTCTGTTTGCGAGTGGAACAGGAAAGGGAATGACTACTACTAGTCATGGCAGGGTAGGACAAAGCGGGCGTGATCCTACATTGGGGGTTGCCTACATTCAGGAGCAAGCATACATTCAGGGGCAAACCTATTGTTCTGTTTTGACTGATAGGTCCTTAACCCACTGTTCCGCTAAGTAGATTATGACCCCCCTGGTGATAACCCTTCCGTTTGATTGACAGATCCTTAACCTATGGTTCTCCTTCCCTTCTCCCTCCTCCTACCCCATCGCTCTGGGAACTCCCCCGCTGATACAAACACACTTCTGATATCAATTTGATTGATTAATTAACTAAATCAATAAATTAATTAAACCTGCCCCTCTGGGAAACCCTTTTCCCTCCCCCACCCTGAAACTGGAGGGAAACAGACTTAGTTGGTTAGCCATTGGAGGAAAATCGATTGCAGTGCATGGAATATTATTTAAACAATTTAGACAATGTGTGGAATACTGTTTATTTATGCAGTTTATGGGATACAAGTTGATGTATGGAATGTTTAAACAATTGCAATGCTTATTCATTCGCATAAACATATCTGAAAACTTTCTGGTGTCTCACCACATGTGCCCGGACTTGGGATGCACCAGAGGGATTTTGGAAATGCTAGTGGGCTCGCCACGTTGCTGTCACCTGTCAGCTGTTAGCTGCTGTCTCAAGTGTTGTGCATGCGTGAAGCAACCTGTCGGATACTAGCACACTCGTGAGACGCCTTCTTGCCAAAGCAAATAGCCTATTGGGTATCGATCATGAAATACTGCTAAAATTAATAAATAATCTATTTCCGGTCACATGATCGTGATGTAGGAAATGTATGGCGGAGAGAGGACGCATTTTAGAGATGCTGCACCAAGGTGAAACAGAAATACTATCACGCACGTGAGCAATACAGCTTAACATTCGGCTATGACTTCTGTGCGCAAGAGGAAGGTTACCAAGGGCAGTGGTAAACTGTTGTAAGACTGTTACTTCTCCTCTGGCTACTGATCGTGGTGTTTATTTCCCACAATATGTCACTGTTTCTTCGTAAGCATTTTTGGCTGTTGAATATCATTTTATAGGGGTGCTGTGAAGATATAATAATTTCCAAACCGTAATAGGGCTTGAACTTAGAAAACATTAGGCATCATATACCTCTGGAAACCTATCTAGTGTTTGTGTTACGAGGAATGAATGTTTTCTTTGGTGTGCAAGGTAGTAGTTTTATCACTTTACAGTTTGTCATCACTGTTTATCGTAGAGAAACTTGCAAGAAGAATGTATGTCGTGTGGTGGGAATATACACGGAAGTGCCAAAAAAACTGGTACACCTGCCTAATATGGTGTACGGCCCCTGCAAGCACGATGAAGTGCAGCAGCACAACATGGCATGGACTCGACTAATGTTTGAAGTAATGCTGGAGGGAATTAACACCATGAATCCTGCAGGGCTGCTCATAAATCCGTAAGAGTACGAGGGGGTGGAGATCTTTTCTGAACAGCACGTTGCAAGGCATCCCAGATATGCTCAATAATGTTCATATGTGGCTGGTGGCCACCAGAAGCGCTTAAATTCAGAGGAGTGTTCCTGGAGCCGCTCTCTAGCAATTCTGGACTTGTGGAGTGCTGCATTGTCATGCTGGAATTGCCCAAGTCCGTCGGAAAGCACACGAATGGATGCAGGTAATCAGACAGGATGATTACGTGCATGCCACCTGTCAGAGTCGTATCTAGACATATCAGGGGTCCCATATCACTCCAACTGCACACGTCCCACACCAGCAAAGAGCCTCCACCAGCTTGAACAGTCCTCTGCTGATATGCAGGGTCCATGGATTCATGAGGTTGGCTCCATACCCGTCAATCTGCTCAATACAATATGAAACGAGACTCTTCCGACCAGGCAACATGTTACCAGTCATCAACAGTCTAATGTCAGTCTTGACAGGCCCAGGCGTGGCGTAAACCTTTATGTTGTGCAGTCATCAAGGGTACACGAGTGGGCTTTCGGCTCCGAAAGACCATATCGATGATGTTTCGTTGAATCGTTCGCACGCTGACACTTGTTGATGGTAGCCAAGCAGTGAAATCTTCAGAAATTTGCGAAAGAATTGCACTTCTGTTACGTTGAACGATTTTCTTCAGTCGTCATTAGTCCCGTTCGTGCAGTATCTTTTTTCGGCCGAAGCGATGTTAGAGATTTGATGTTTTACCAGATTGCTGATGTTCGCGGTACACTCGTGAAATGGACGTACGGGAAAATCCCCACTTTATCGCTACCTCGGAGATGCTATGTCCCATCTCTCGTGTGGCGACTATAGCACCACGTTCAAACTCACTTAAATCTTAATAACGTACCATTCTAGCAGCAGTAACCAATCTAACAACTGCGCTAGACACTTGTCTTATATAGGCGTTGCCGACCGCAGCGCCATATTCTGCCTGTTTACATATCTCTGTATTTGAATATGCATGCCTATACCAGTTTCTTTGGCAGTTCAGTGTATTTGTTATATTGGAATATTATCAGCGTTGCATTCCTTCTCGACTAATTGGTTGGAAGCTGCAGCGCTCTAGCATTATAGCATGTTATAAGAACAGAACCGTGTAGCCTTAGAAATGTATGCGTATATGTTCCTCAATCATTTCTCTCTTGCTAATACCTGCTTGGTAATGACCTCAGACACTAGAACAATACTTTGTAATTGATAGCGCAGTTGATTGACGTAAAATGCTTCAAACTATGTCCGTAAGGAGCTCTACCATGCATAGAAAACAAGTGTTTCTTCTTCTTAACCATCGGTTATATAATCACAACACTTTCATATCTACTATACACCGATAAACATGTTGGATTGGTCAAATACAATGAGGGGAGATCTATCAATCTCTAACGTCATCCTAAGAATGCGAGACTGCTCTGTGACTCCCACCCTTATTGGGAAAGATGAGCAACCGAAATCGTAAATTACTCTCTATGATTGAAGTGCTAGAAATATGTAGATGGGTATAGGGCACTGTCTGGTATACTTTGGTATATACATGTTCAAGAATTAACAACTGATGGATGTACTGCACAGTCGTCTTTCTACATTCGCAATCTGGTATATGGTGCTCTCGAAGTAGTGGAGGGGTGGTCTAAGGATGATACACAAACTGGGAAGCATGCTGCCATGTCATTGGTTAGCATTGAAATTACAGAAAAAACTGGTAAAATTGCTAAAACCGATCGCGGTATCAGCTGTGACGCTTGTTACAGTACATCGACGATGTATTTTCCATCCCATCTGTCCGCTGGTCCACTGTTGATTACCACATGATGATTGATTGACATCACTTCTTTGAGATGGAGAAAGAGTCTTAGTGGGAGCAACACCCTCCAGGGATGGCCTGCACCAAAACAGCGATCACGTACATGACTGAAATATGGGGGATCAATCGAAATGGGATGCCTAGATGTCTGCTACCACATAACTGTCAAAGATAACTAAATGTAGAGGTCATCATTTACCCTCAGACAACTGTTTGGAAATGCCCCAAAACGCTGCCAAACTCTTCCAGTTTCCATGTGTTGTGATTTCTTCCACATTGTTTTTTGTCAATAGGAAAGACCACCTCCATATTTTATTTCAATCATCCTGTATATTTTGGGAGCAGCAGCAGCATAATCTACACTGTGAAATGTCCAATTTTCTGTGAGAGGCAATTGATCTAAACTTGTTAATATTGATTTAGCACCTGACACAAACATTGAAGTCGTGGTGGAAAAACAAAACAATGGCAATGTAAGTAACTGCAGTCATACACTGATTGTAAGCAACTGTAGTCATACACTGATTGTATGTGTTACAGCAGAAAAAAAACAATGTGTCAAACAACAACACAGGGACCCTCTCTTGGGACTGATAATCTGTGGGATATGGTCCTCGTACAATAAAGATGACGAAACTTTACACTAGTCTGTCGAAGCAACTTCGGTCACTGGCCACCTGCTCCAGTGAACCAATACCTGTATATTTAGTAGGATTACCAAATATGCTTGATATCAGCAAGCAGACAGTATTTATTTTCGATGTATATGAAGAGAGGGACGTAGTAATGTCTTATTGAGCTCTCTATCAGATGGCGTTAGCAAATTTTTTATAGTTCTTAGTTTATCTGTGTTGGATGGTATAAAATAACTACGATAGAGAGAATGTTTGGATGACAGATGTGAAGGCACCCTGATGGATGCAAGTCTCCTTTGGACTGCAGTATGTGTATGCAGTTTTGGGATGCATCGCATTGCAGTGGCAATGTCCTCATCATTTTTCCAGTTCCTGTGTGATGTGGTGTCTTCCTAACTTTACCAGTGAGAAACACCTCCGTAACTGTTCATATTGTCTTTTCTACTACATTGTGTTGAGAAATTTTTGTTTGGCGCTGGTCTTACACACAGTTGGCGGAGCTATGACAACATATCCCCATGTTGCGGTCCTGTCACATTAACTCAGCTCACCCTTTTACTCTACTGGTTGCTGAAGATGGCAGATATAGCGCTTTCCGACTTCTGCTCTGTCCTGACCTAAACTGGTTCGATTACATGCACAAAGGTGCAGGGAGGGCGGTGCAGAGACTAAGGAACAGTTACAAGATACAGAGGCAATGTCGAAAAAACCGTACTGGTGTTTTGCTGTAGCAGATAGGTTCGAAAAAAAGGGTTTCTTTTCGAGATACGAGCATGCCACGAATATCACTCACCAGTACCTATAATAATTAAAAGACCTCTCTATAGGATCCAATGCAAAATGTGGCTGAACGCATAGACTTGATTATCACAGACAGCATTTCTAGCAGAAAGCATAACACCGTCAGCGACTCTTGCATATGCCTGTAGAACAAAGACCGCTTTTTATGCAGGGTGACAGTCGCATAGTCGTTGTGATCGTATTTTTAAGAGCGCGGTCTTTACGTTAAATGTATGTTGCTGGCGGTAGAATCCTTCTGCAGTTAGCTTAAAATATCGTCCCTCCATGGATTCCCATTTGAACTACCTGGTGAGTGTGATCCGAGTGCTGGAAAAAATTACTCGCCGTGCAAAGTGACTCTCATGATCAATTTAATTAATTACCCTATCAATTTGATTTCAATGATGTCCCGCCTGTCAAGTGGAAGCGATGGCTGGGGCACGGCAGACATGGTTATTGACGTGGTGCTTTTTTTGTTGTGGCGACATCTTTTAGCGATAGTTCAATCTCTCACCTACATAGGGAGACACGAACACCGTAATAAAATCAGATGTATTACCGAATTTATAAAGTGATACATAGTATAAACCTGATATTTACAACTTTTATGTGCTGTTATCTTAAGAGACTTAGTATGTGGAGAGGCATTTGGTTATTTTAAGGTTCCTCTTTGACATTCTCCACAACCCTTTCGCTTAATAAATTTCACCATAGCTATTTTTGGCAAGTTCCAGGTGTTAATGGAACTGCTGATGTTGTGCACATGAAGCTCCTCCTTGACATTGCCCTAGGTTTCTGAGGTTCATGTCTGAATGGGGGGATGTCTGAGATTAATTTTCTGCTTCTTTTTTTCCATTTCTTTTCATTATTACTCTGACATGAGACGTTTTTTTCCTACCTGATGAGAAAATACTTGGAGGAAATGTTGCCTATACCATACTGTTACAGGGTTTTCACAAGTAACAATACTTCACGGATGTGAGAATGCGTGTATGCCTCGATTTCTTCTGTCTTGGAAAATAACTCGTATAAAAGGGAGAAATCTACATGTCAAGTGAGAAATTCGAGGTGTATGGTCAACAACATCGTTGCCTAGGATGGGGTAAAGTAGATTTTTTTTTAAACTGGTGGGTCCAAGTCGGGGATGAATTGTTTAAAACTACTGTAAACGTCCGGGCTGATGCTGCTTGTTCCACACTGCACCGCAGCTGGCTGCAAGGGCGGTCACGAGGCTTCGGTAACCCGAAGTTGCGGATTAGCTCTGCCTGTAATGGGTACAAAGAATGCGCCGATGTGCTTGGCCTTGCCCGCGACAGCGAGGGCTGGCGAAGTGACCAGTGAGGTGGGTGAGCGAGACAGAAGCGGACGACTGTGTGTTGCATGAGAGAAGATTCAATATGTGCACTGGACTTATAACATCCGAATGCCTGCAAATCCCAGGACGCCTTCCATGGCTGGGGGTGGTACACTCAAGCATGTGATCGCAGTAGTACTTTGCACCACATCTGAGCGTTGGCGCCAGTGGGGCGCTTCGTGTGGACATTGGGACAAACAGAAATTATGGGAAATGAAAGCAGCTGTCAAAAGGTCAGTGAGAGATTCTTTTAACGAATTTGAAAGCAATATTTCATCTGCTGATTCTAAGAATAACCCCAAAAAATTTTGGCCGTACGTAAAATCTATGAACGCTACAAATAATTCAATACCTTCTTTTGCTGACAGTACGGGTAATGTAGCAGATGATGATAAACAGAAGGCCGAAATTCTAAACCTAGATTTCAAAAACTCGTTTACGGTAGAGGACTGCAGCACCATTCCCCCTTTCATTTATCGAACAAATGCAAGGTTGGCTGACATGGAAGGCATCTGGCCCAGACGGTATCCCCGTAAGATTATATGTTGACTATGCTACAAATATAGCCCCATTCTCATCCATCATCTATCATTGGATCATTGGAACATTGCAATCGATTTCCCGCCAAATTCCTTGCATAAATAAATAAACTATGT
The DNA here is from genome assembly GCF_023898315.1 of Schistocerca nitens. Classification (NCBI taxonomy): domain Eukaryota; kingdom Metazoa; phylum Arthropoda; class Insecta; order Orthoptera; family Acrididae; genus Schistocerca; species Schistocerca nitens. The sequence continues at coordinate 260,239,607 of NC_064621.1, forward strand.
TCCAGACACAACATTGTATCCCGTAAATTGTTAAAAATAAACAATATCCACACACTGTCTAAATTGTTTAAACAATATTCCATGCACTGTATCTATATCCCACAAAAATCTTTAAATAAATAAACTATATTTTATACACAGTCTTGTCTCCTATAAATTGTTTAAATAAACAATATTTCGTACATTGTCTAAATTGTTTAAACAATATTTCATAGACTGCAATCGATTTCCCTCCAAATGACCAAAAAACTGAGTCTATTTCCTGCCAATTTCTGGGTAGGGGAGGGGTGTGGGAGGGATGGGGGAGGGCTGGGAAGTTTCCCAGAGAGATGGGTTTACATAATAGATTTATTTAATTAATTAATAAGTCAAAGAAATCGGTACAAAAGTATGCTTGTGTCGGAGAGGGGAGTTCCCAGAGGGATGGGGGAGGAGGAGGGGGAAGGGAATGGATGGGGGAGCAATAGGTTAAGGACCTGTCAATCAAAAAGAAGAATTATACACAGGGGGTTACAATCCACTTACCAGAACGATAGGTTAAGGACCTGTCAATGAAAAGAGGACAACAGGTTTGCTCCTGAACATATGCTTGTCCCTGAAAGTAGGCAACCCGACATGCAGGAAGATGCCTGCTTCGTCCTACTACTAACGGTACCCACCGCCACTCACTGTAGGGGGGCCTGCAGAGTATCTTTGTAGATGTAGATGTACATGAAGGGGAAGTGAATAATGAAACGTCTGTAGTCTATTGCGGAAACTACCTACAGCTTGAAGTAGCCATTTTGATGATGTATTTAAGCAATGTTATTTATGTCTCAATTGTACCGTCACAGATCGTGATACAAAGAGAAAAGTATGTGTCTCATTGGTGGACCGTTTGAAGAAGATGTTCAACAAACCTCCAACACATTGTGTCGCATATTAATGCTAGTATTTGAAAAGAATGTAGGTAATGGTAACTTATGAAATCACTCTTACAGTCTTATGAAGTAGTGATAGTAGTAATGAACATTTGAAAATAATTTAATTTCGTCACCGATACAAAATTGAACCATTTTGCTTTTACCCTTCAGAAAATTGCATTTTACTCCACAGGGGATAATTACCACTTTGTTACGAACCTCTGCACTAGAGTGAGCTGTAGAGGACACAAACTGCTAGGGAATAATCCAACAAACAATCAAGGTCGGTGGGTGTAAGAGCTACTCTGGGATGTTGGCACAGCAAAGGGAGCCGTGCTGTACCGAATCAGACCAGTCATAAGACTGATGACCGACATCTTTTATTTGTTTTTTGTTTCTTCATTATTGTTATTCCATCCACATCGCCCCACATGGGCGTTCGCCGCACCTCAGTCAAGAGATATTAAAAGTTTAAAACATTTTAAATTTTTTTTTTAAAAATAAAATTTTTACAAATAAAAATACAGATGGTCAGTTGCATAAGCTAAAAAATAAAGAACTGATTTGTTGAGTAATGAATATGTAACGCCGGCCGGTGTGGCCGTGCGGTTCTAGGCGCTTCAGTCTGGGACCGCGTGACCGCTACGGTTGCAGGTTCGAATCCTGCCTCGGGCATGGATGTATGATGTCGTTAGGTTAGTTAGGTTTAAGTAGTTCTAAGTTCTAGGGGACTGATGACCACAGATGTTAAGTCCCATAGTGCTCAGAGCTATTTGAACCAATGAATGTGTATACGCAGATGAATGAAATGTTGAGTTTATGCAGGCTGCCAGGGGTAGGAGTGTCATGGGATTTGTAGTACTTGGGGTTGTGTGAAGGGAGGGGTTGTCTGGGTGGATGTTTGTTATACACACTTGGGAGAACGAACAACGATGTGGTACTGAACTGAGCATTAGGATGTAGATGGAGGGGAATGGTGAGGAACGGAGTCCTAATGAGGGGAGGAGGGGGTGGGGTCTCCTAGATCTGGTAAGACATGTATACATATCAGGCTAGAATTTATCATCAGGTAATTCGTTACCCGACCACGAAATTTACTCTGAGGCAACTCACGTTTCGTTGAGAGAGATTGTGGAGGTGTAGTGTTGGGGGAATGGGGTAGTAGAGTCACGGCAGAGTACTACGGTCAGAGAGCAAGGAGGAAAATAGTGGATAGTTAGCGTCGAGTCTACAAGTAACGTAGGATATTCGGAGGTGTTCAAGATAGGACAGAGAGGAGAATTTGATAAGGTGGGACAGGATTCATGTAGGGGAGGTAAGCGGATCCGAAGGCCAGGATGGAGTGCATGGCGTTGAAGAATCTGTAGGGGGTGATAAAACGAAGGACGAGCGGAAGTCCATGCCACTTTTACATAGTAGAGGAAAGGTCGGATCTGGAATTTGAAGGTGTGGAGTATCGAGGAAGGGCGCAAACCCTTTGTTCGTACAGTTTGTAGTTTTAGTAATTTTAGTCTATTGTGGGCTTCCTGTGGACTGTTTAGTTGATGGGGCCTCTATGTTAGCTGACAATAATATGTTCGTTAGGTGTTTTAGGGTGTTAGTTAATTAGATAGCACAGACATAAACGCTAAGCTAAAAGTTTGAGACCAGAAGCTACAGGTGATTTGTCCTGTAGCTATGGCTTGGGAAAGGTAGATTTGATTTTGAGAAGCCACAGGTTGGATTAGGTGAACTGACTGAGATGGAGCTGGAGCGATCGTTGGGATTTCTGGAGGGTAGGGGTAGAGTGTTAGGGAAGCCGTGTCATCGGCATATTAGTACATACAGTAGGAGGTGACTTTGGAATATCGGCTGTATATAGGATATACAAGAGTAGTGAGAGGAAAGATTTTTGGGGCACACATGCAGTTGGATAGAAGGCATTGGATTTGATGTTGTTCTTGTTGTCGTTAGACGCAAGGATGCGATAAGGCAGACATAATTTATTGGGAGTGCAAAGGTCTGACGCTGAAAGGGGAGGCCGGAATGCCATACGCGGTCATATGGCTTTTTGAGATCAAGGGAGACAAAAACGGTGGATCTGGGATTGCGACTCCAACATCTTAATTCCTTTCTTAAAAGAAAAAAAATGAATTGTGGCTAGGGATACGAGAAGGTTAATTCCTAAAGATTGTCATGTTGTCGATGCACTCTTTGCACACTGCAGATGAGCTGCGTTACTTAATAGCGAGCCCTCCTCTGAAAGTAATCCGCGTGCGACGGAGCTGCCACGCCCCTAGTCCAAACAATGGGCCCCGCCGCTCAATCTGCGTGTAAAGCGACCCCTGGCGGATACGGTGGCATAGGACGCGGAAGCGCTCCCAAGTTGCCCGTATCACGCCCTAGTCTCGGCTAACTGTACCTCGAAAACAGGTTTCCTCAGTTGCTAACTTGCTGCTGCAGCGCTCATCGAGATAAACCATAAATCAACAAGCAGTTCGGCTAGGAACAGAATTGTATTGCTAAGTACGTTATAATCATGAGCCAAAACATAACGGCTACCTGATTAATACGGTGTGGGCCCACCTTTGTAGCAGCTATTTTGCATGACCTATCATTGGTGGGTTTCCAGAGTTATTTGGCACCAAATGTGCACGAGACGTGCACGTGTTTCGGGTGGTTGCCTTGAAAGGGTACAGTACCGCCCGACATTGAAAATAGGTACAAAATACTTCATTATTCTTGTCAGAACAAGACATTTTTTGGATAAAAATAACTCAATTTCAATTAATACAGCGAAACCGGATACCAGTGTGGGAAAGAATGACAATTTATTTATTTAATTGATCACATGTGCACTCCCACAAAGTAAATCCCCACATCCAGTTTGGTGAGATCTGTGGAATGAATGAATGTATGGTCGTCTGCTAACCGCAGATAGTGAATGTGAATATATGATCATCTTTGAGTCGATCCTTTGGCCACCTTTGGTGGGACCAAAGAGATGAAATTTACCAGAGCTTTGAGGCCTGAAATGTGGCTGACCGATAGGGTACCAAGGTGTTTCCCCCACCTCGACAGAGATGGGAGATGACCTAGAGAACGGCCATATTTCAGCACTCTGCCGCTGGATCTTGTGCTGTTAAGACCTGTTTTAGTTGTGCTCCGTAATGACGAAAGAGTGGAGACATGGTATGCATGTGGAATATTTAAGAGTAGTTTGAACTAATAATTTCTCTATCTCAGGAACTTTTGTGGGGAGAATTAAATGTCAGGCAGGTAACATTAATGGGATTGTAGTAATCTTCGGAAGTGACCAACGGTCACAATGAAACCACGTGTAGCAATAAGTTGAAATACTTCCGTGTGCTTAAGTTAAGCTGAATTACTAGCGTGTGTACAATAAGTTGAAATATTTAAGAAATAGCGTGTGTACCATAAGCTGAAATATTTAAGAAACGGCGTGTGCAGGACTTGAAATTAGAGACGAGTACTTCCACGTGGTGAGTACTGTGTGAGTCTCAATCTGTGTATGAGACAAAGGATAAAGAGAAGTACTCGTCCATGGTATCAGTTGAGGACTCGCGTGTGTGATGAATATGTTCTTAATGTTATTCCGTGTGACGCTAGATTTAAACTGAGAGAGAATCAAGGTGAGTCGACCGTCTATCCAGCAACGCCACTTGGCTTGCATTGCACAGGAAGACGTGCATATATCTCCAGAGTTCATAGTAGGAAAGTAGAATTACAAAGTGGGGCAATGTCGTGTGAAACTGGGATAAATATTAATTGAAGTGGGAAAGCTGAAAGTGATAGTGTTGTGACTATTTAGTGTTGTATTTCATGTTGCAGTGTGATGTATGTCATGTAATTTTGGGTATGTGTGGTTTGCATGGGAGAGTAGCAAGGTAGTTTCAAAAGATTAGTGGGTTATGCTTGTTCCTTCTGTGTCGCTCGATCTGGAGGAAAGTTTCGTGATGATGATTGTGAGAGTCGAAGTGTGAGGTATAATGAAAGATCCACCATCCTATCCAGAAAGTGTACTGTAGCGTTAAATAAATTACGAGACCATAATATAGAGATTCACTAATGTAAAGCCATGCCCACTGGGCGGAATTTCTCATATGTTATTGTTGTAGGTTATAGAATTTGTGTGTTTAGGTTAGAGAATTTATCGGAATAAATAAGATAGTGAAAAGAAAATGATTGGTGGCCTTTTCCATTGAATTGTATGTTGTCATAATGTCCCGAATTTATAATGTGTGCGCCATTCATATTCAGTGGGATGGCCACGTGTTAATAAATGCCGTTAAATAAAAGACAAAAAGAAAATGTGGTATTGCCAGTGCGTAGTGTACAGTCAGAGTTCTGTAAATCACTGATAGTCAAATATGCGTTTCCGTTGCGTAGTAATCATATAGGAGGATAGCTTGTAACTAAGTGTGAGTACTAGAGTTCATGTTACTCGTCAAATAAGAAAGAATCCACTCGCTTGGCAGACCACTCATCTTGCAGGCCTGACTGCTTGATGCCACAGTATGAGCAAGGCATGTGGGTGCCTCTCAGCCTAATCCCGGTTAGCTGAATATCTTCCTTGCTTGGTGCTGCACTTTGACGCACTAATCTCTTGCCTACATGTCGGTACTTATACACCCTCATCGGAGTCGCGCACATATGCTGCAGTGACACCCTCAAATAGAAACTTTTTTATCGCCCCTTATATTTTGTCCGGTAAAATAAGAAACTATACATGGGCCTTAATTAATACGGACTATATGAAGTGTAGTTAACCAACTTCCATGCCCTGAACTTCACTGTGCGTGGAGGACTCTCCTGTGCCTCACGGCACCACAGGGACTGGGCAGAATTCGACTTTTCGACTTTGAGAACAGCTTGAAGAAAGCGGGGTGAGGGGGGGGGGAGAATCAGCAGACACGTGACGGTCGCTTGTGCAGTTCTTCTCTGTGAGACTCGGCGCTCTTTGGACGAGTCAGTCGCCCCCTGAAAGGACACACTTTGCGTCACTCGTCCGCATATTGTCAGACTGATCTTCTTATGCCGACGCTAGCTTTCGCAGTATAATGCATCTAAAAATACTCTGGCTTTCCTCGGACGTTCGTTGACGAGAGATCTGTGCTCTCTGGTACCGTAGCATTAAATCAACTTGACATCAAAAGAGAGTAAGAGATAGCTAACAAGAGTAACGTGCAGAGCAGGGCCAATTCGCACACAGGTTACACATTTATTTAACAGATTCCCAGTACCATAATTAGTTTATCATACACAAAAACCCTTTTTAAAGCCGAAGTTCTTGTGAATACAATATTGATACAAACCAACTGTTTTACCAGAAAAACAAACTTATCAAAGAATTATTGAAAAAAGGCAATAATAACCTTACTGAAAGAGAGATACCAAGCCCTAAATTTTTTTAAATCTCTTAACACGAGATATGATTTACAGATGGTTCTGCACCCTCAGACATGGGTTCATCATTAAGCCATTTAAAATCTTGCCCGGGGCAAGGCCCTTTTAGCGCATGTCTTAACTCAAAACATGTAAAATTAACCTTAGATGGAATCTGTAAGAGAACTCGTGTTAATATCAATCATAACGTGAACCATGAGAAGAGGCAACTTGCGTTACAGGTAACTGCTGTGACACATTAATAAGTTATCAAGTAAATTCAGTTGACCACATCGTAGTTCGGCTAAAACTGCCGTAGGAGCTTCCTTCTTTGCCAAATAATACGGTAAAGTATTACTTTTAAAATAAGTGAAAATTATCTCGTTTTAGAAGAAACGTCCATCTTAGTGGTACATACATGAACTTACATATTAATGTAGGAGACATTTGTGTGAACGTTTTTATGGAATCTCATTAGTAATTAACGTATTTCAAATTTTCACAAAGTACCATATGTAACACCATGGGGAAAAATTAATAAAGACCGCGCCTCTCAGCGCACTCATTGTCCGATGTAAGCTTGATATGTGTGTTAAATTAGTTGAGTAATAGCTGTGTTATCTGATGTATAGCTGAGTCGGACATTTTAATTTCATTACCTATCCGATGTCTTCTAATGCAAATAATTTTCACTGTGTTTTTAGAATTTTATTTCAGACTTCAGATGCGAGGGGTTGGGGACGAACTGATGGACGGCGAACGACTGAACGCTAATCACGTTCTCGGATTACTTGGTTGTCATCCGCCGCACCCTTGCAGCACGGCCTGTTCGGTTGTCCTTTGTGGCAAGCTATCCTGGACATACATTTCAGCAAGATAATGCACGCCCGCACACGGAAAGATTTCCTACTGCTCGTCTTCGTGCTTGTCAGACCCTATCTTGGCCCGCAGGGTCGCCAGATCCTCTCATCCAATTGAGCATTATGGGCAAGACCCCTCCAACCATGTCGGAATTTTCACGATCTAATTCAACAGAATTTAGCACGACATCCCTCTGGAGAACATCTAGCAAATCTGTCACTCAATACCAGGTCGAATAACTGCTTGCATAAAGTTCAAATGGTTCAAATGGCTCTGAGCACAATGGGACTTAACATCTGAGGTCACCAGTCCCCTAGAACTTAGAACTACTTAGACCTAACTAACCTAAGGACATCACACACATCCACGCCCGAGGCAGGATTCGAACCTGCGACCGTAGCGGTCGTGCTGTTACAGACTGAAGCGCCGAGAACCGCTCGGCCACATCGGCCGGCGCTTGCATAAGGGCCAGAGGTGCACCAACGCGTTACTGATTTGCTCAGTTTTTTAAGTTCTTTCTCAACAATAAATCATTCTTTTTTATTCCGAATTGTAATTATTTCTATGTTTGTACATGTACATCTCATCTGCCGATTTCCGTCCTATTCGGATAATTCTTTCGTGGTGTGTACTTTTTTTGCTCTTAGAATGTATTATTTTTTGCGTATTACAGAAATTTCTCTTATGATTGGTTTTGGCCTACTTTTTTTAATATTCTAGTACAATATATGATTTGCTCTCCTCAACTGAATCTGATCCTCTTTTACTGATTAAATAGGTGACAAAGATACCGTGGAGCCACATAACCGCGTTAGTCGTTTGTTTTGGGAAATTGTAGCATCCGGCGTCATCAATGCATACGTTGTATCTCTCCCGGCATTTCTCCTTAAGAATACTACCTGTTCGTTTATACGACGCCGTGCTTCGCATGTAAAATTATGTTGTAAAGTGTCCACTAATCCACATTTACAAACAAATTGTTATTAACAATTCCTATTGCATGCAATCCGTTTGTCGGCACAAGCCAGCCGCTGTGACCGAGCGGTTCTAGGCGCTTCAGTTCAGAACCGTGCCATGCTACGGTCGCAGGTCCCAATTCTGCCACGGGCATGGATGTGTGTGATGTCCTGAGGTTAGTTAGGTTTAAGTAGTTCTAAGTCTACCCCTAGACTGATGACCTCAAATGTTAAGTCCCATAGCGCTTAGAGCCATTTGAACCAATTTTTAGTCGGCACAATTTTATTAACTACTCTGTACCAGGTAGACCGTATTTCTATTGATACGACTTTGACGTCATCGTTTTCTTATGTATTATCCGACTTTTTTGTTTTTTTTTGTACTCCGTTCTGCTTCTCACTTTAGTTCTTGCTAATGCTTGGAAGTCGTATGCCTTAGTGATATTGATTTTATTTCTAGGTATTTGTTGAATGTTGCTCCATCACCTGTGGTCTAGGACTAGCATCTCTGATTAGTAATTGAAACGTCCTCGTTCCCGGAATCGAACACCACCCCCCCCCCCCTCCCGCCGCTCCTTGAATTTTGAATAAAAGTAATCAACAAATGGCGGCCGAAGACTTCCGGCGTAAGCAGTCGCCCTTATTCTGCCAACTGCGTTGTCAAAGAGGACATAGGAATGGACGGAGGTTCATGGCACTATGTTGCTCTTGGGGTGGGAAACTGCCCCTGAAAGACGGAAGAATCAGCAATAATCAATGCCATGAGGATGCAGAAGACAATGAGAACCACTGCAGTTAAGGCACGTAATGTGTGTCCATAGTACACGTGGCCTATAATTGAAAAACTGTTACGATGACCATCCATTGACAAAAGATTCCCGAATGATCCCCCATTTGGTTCTCTGGGATGATACTACCAAGGGGGAGTTGACCATGAGAAACAGATTGAGTAACCAACAAACAGATAGCGTTCTACGAGTCGGGGCGTGGAATGTCAGAAGTTTGAATGTAGTTGGGAAGGCGGAAAATATGAAAAGGGAAATGCTAAGGTTCAATGTACATATAGTGAGGGTAAGTGAAATGATATGGAAAGAATACAAGGATTTCTGGTTAGATGAGTACAGGCTAATATCAACAGCAGCGGAAAATGATTTAAAGGGGGGCAGAGAGTGGCTTACTGCGATCAGTAAGGTGATAGAGTTGTTCTCTCAGAACCGACAACACCGATAACAATAGGTCAGGAATACAAGCCGACGTCGCATTACCAAGATGAAGAGGTAGAGAGGTATATGAGGACATTCAACTGGTGATTCAGTATGCAATGGGAAATGAAAATCTAATAGTCATTGAAGACTGGAATTCTGTTGTAGGGGAAGGAGTAGAAAAAAGGGTTACGGGAGAATATGGGCTTGGGTGTAGGAAAGAGAGACGAGAAAGATTAATTGAGTTCAGCAATAAATTTCAGCTAGTAATAGCGAATACTCTGTTCAAGAGTCACAAGAGGAGGTACACTTGGAAATGGCCGGGAGATACGGGAACACTCCAGTTAGATTACAGCATAGTTAGGCAGAGATTCTGAAATCACATATTGGATTGTAAGACTTATCCAGGAGCAGATATAGACTCAGATCACAATTTAGGATAGATAAAGAGTACGCGAAGTTTAAGGGACTAGTCAGGAAGAAGCAATGCGCAAACAACTGGGACACGAGGACTAGGGAATGAAGAGATACGCTTGAAATTCTCTTAGACTATAGACAATGCGATAATGAATAGCTCAGTAGGCAATTCATTTGAAGAGGAATTGACATCCCTAAAAAGTGCAGACACAGAAGTTGAAAAGAAAAATATAGGTACAAGTAAGGTAACTGCGAAGAAATCGTTATTAACAGAAGAAATACTTTGATAAAACAATCCACGAAAGAAGGAAGTACAAAATTGTTGACGTAAATTCAGGTACACAAAAACGACGCTCGACGAAAGAAGGAAGTACAAAATTGTTCAGGTAAATTCAGGAATGCAGAAATACAAGTCACTTACGAATGAAATGAATAGAAAGTGCAAGGAAGATAAGGCGAAATGGTTGCGCGAAAAATGTGATGAAATCGAAAAAGAAATGACTGTAAGAATGACTGAATCAGCATATAGAAAAGTCAAAACAACCTTCGATGACATTGAAAGAAAGGGCGGTAACATTAAGAGTGCAATAGGAATTCCACTGTTAAATGCAGAGGAGAGAGTACATAGGTGGAAAGAGTACATTGAGGGTCTCTATGAGAACGTGGACTTGTCTGATGAAGTGACAGAAGAAGAAACAGGAGTCAGTAGGAAAGTGTTAGGGGATCAGTATTAGAATCGGAACGTAAAAGACCTTAATAGCAAATAAGGCAGAAGGGATGAATAAAAGTCCATCGGAATTTTTAAAATCTTTCGAGAGCGTGGCAAGAAAACGACTATTCACGTTGGTGTGTAGAATGTATGATACTGGCAATATACCATCAGCCACACAATTCCGAAGATTGCAAGAGCCGACAAGTGCGAGAATCGCGACACAGTCAGGTTAACAGGTCATGAATCGAAGTTGCTGAGAAGAATAATATACAAGAGAATGGAAAATAAAATTGAGAAATTGTTAAATGAGGATCAGTTTGGCTTTAGGGCAGATGAAGGCACCAGAGAGGTAGTTCTGACGTTGCGATTGATAATGGAAGCAAGACTGAAGAAAAATCAAGGCACGTTCATAGGCTTTATCGACCTGGGGAGAGCGTTCAGTAATGTAAAATAGTGCAAGATGTTCGAAATTTTGAAAGAAATAGGAGTAAGCTATAGGGAAGGACGGGTAACAACAATATATATAAGAGCCAAGAGGGAATAGTAGGAGTGGAAGAGCAAGAACGAAGACAGGGACGTAGTCGTTCGCCCCTACTGTTCAATCTACGTATACACTGAAGGAGTAACGAGAAAAATTAAAGAAAGATTCGAGAGTGGAATTAAAATTCAAAGCGAAAGGATGTCAATGATGACATTTGCTGATGACATTGCTGTTCTCACTGCAAGTGAAGAAGCATTAAGGATGTTTTGAATGAAGTGAACCGTCTAATGATTATGGAATATTGAAGAGCAAGGAGGATATAAAAAGCAGACAAGCACTGGCAATAAAGGCATTCCTGGCCAAGAGAAGTCTTCTAGTATCAAACAAAGGTCTTAATTTGAGGAAGAAATTTCTGAGAATGTACGTTTGGAGCACAGAATTGTATGGTAATGAAACATGGACTGTGGGAGAACTAGAACAGAGGAGAATTCATGCATTTGATATGTGGTGCTGCAGAAGAGTGTTGAAAATTAGGTGGACTCACAAGGTAAGGAATGAGGAGGTTCCTCGCAGAATCGGCGAGGAAATGAATGTATGGAAAACAGCGACAAGAAGAAGGAACAGGATGGTAGGACATCTGTGAAGACATCAGGGAAAAAATTCCTTGTTACTAGAGCGAAATGCAGAGGGTAAAAACTGTAAAGGAAAAAAAAGGTTACAGTACATACAGCTAATAATTGAGGACGTAGGTCGCAAGATTGACACAGGAGTGGAAATCGTGGCGGGCCGCATCAAACCAGTCGAAGAATCATGACTAAAAAAAAAGTTTTTTTACTTATTACATTAAAGGGCCTTAAGGCCTACAGAAGAGAAACAAAAGAAATAACCACACTACAAAAGGAAAAGAAACGGCACACTTCAAAAAATTCTAAAAGAACGCATTACAAAAAGAAAAATAAGAAAAAGGAGATAAGTCAGGAAGAGAATAGATATCTACCGAAAATGGTAGTCCTTTTTTGCTGCCTCTAGCTTCATCTTCCATTACTATCGGCTCTACTTGTTTAAGAATTGTTAGGACCCGACCCTTCCATCGCGTCCTTGGACATCCCCTTGGGTATGGGAGGGGGTCTATCAGTTCGAAGGATGTGACCAAAAGACTGTACCATCTTCTGTCTTAATATTCAGCCGATGTGTGGCTTTTCAAACCGCTGGTACAGGCCTTCTTTCAGTTTTCGTTCCCATTTATCTTCCATGGTATTGTAGACGGGCCCAGATCTTTCGAAGTACCTTCCACTCGAAGGCACACATTGCTTCTTCAGTTATTGCTGATGTCGCCCACGTTTCAAACCATATAAAAGCATCGGCCGTACTAGTGTCATGTACAGCTGGATGTTATTCCTCTGTGGTGTTAGTGATGACTTGGATACATTGTTCAAATTAATGTATGAATGTAGCTTACTTCGAGGAAATGAATTCTGACACTTTTTAATTTAAAATTTATTTTTGCTATATCTACAAACGGATATAAGCACTTTGGCGTCTTTGTATTCAATAGTACTGAGGAAGTACTGTCATGGTATTTTTTACGAGTTTCCCGAGTCTTGGTGATAAATAAGTCAAAGTCTTCTTCGGATGTCCATCAGACTTAAGCCGCGTCCTTCACAAGAATGTTGTACCAGCAGATACCTTAATGACATGTTCCGTCCATATGCATTGGCAAAATTTTCTTGTAATGTTCTAAGCAATTCCCAAGTTATCGGTAGGCAATGGCATAGATAAAATTATTTCGCAAATACGGTGCAATTGATCAGCTACACTGTCTGTATTTAATTAAAATCTTTATTTCTTTGTTGTAAACATAATTAAAATAATTGCTGGTTATTTCAAAGTGAATGAAAAAAGCTTTTCTCTCTTCTGGATCAAGTTTGTAGCCCTAATATATGACTTTTTCCAACTGGTATCTTCGTAAATTTGTGTCATTTACTAATAAATCGCTTCAGAGAAAGTCGGTGATAGATGCAGCAGCTGTCTGACATCTAAGCATCTTGTATATAAAACAGAACCAGTCAACAATTTGACGCAGTAGAGGAGAAATCGTTGACACCCTCTCTATTTACTGTGAAAGGAACCAGTTCAGACGTAAAGTACTGAAAACAGAAACATGTGTTTTTATCACAGAGAAAGGGAAGAAGGAAAACGAGTTTACTTCTCTCTTGAAGATAAAATACGGGAACACTGTGCAGCTCCAAACGGCTATCGATTGAGCTGTACCGCACCTTGTCTCTTAAGTAGCTCTGTCTAAACATCAAGCTAAAGTGACTGATTGGAAGAAGGTAGGCAGCGTAAGCAGAAACTGTGAGGATTTTTTCAGCAGCTTGGTGCTAATCTACAGCAGAGTACATGTACACTGTATGCACCATATTCCACCATCCTAAAACAGTGAACGTGACTATCAACTAGACTTGATACATAATCACAGGCTGTCTACGACACACTCCTCTTGAGAAACTAAATTGTCTCACTCGAAGTGAACCTTTTGGCATTCGAAGACAAGTACCAAAAAAGAGGAAACCAAAACAATAGCATCAGAGGTCCATCATCTAGCTACCAGCAAACACATTAACGACTAAGTTCGAGTAAAAATTTCCTTAATACAGCTTAGGAAGACAGAGCACCACTACAGCGAACAAGACTGGGAATGTTGTCGTCTACGCCTTGTATCGCACAACTTAGAGCAACTAAGCTAGAGGTTGCCAAGTTCGGGTCTGCATATTTATATTTTGTTCACATTTAAGTTGTGTGTCCTTATATCGTATGTTCCTAGCTGCTGATTCGGTAAACAAATAACTAATGGTTATGACTAACTAGAGGAATTTCCCTAGAGAGACTGAAATATGCCATTGTCAAACCCTAACTGAGAAAGGTGATAGGAGAGATGTCAATAACCGCCGACCTGTTTCACTGCTGATATCTTTCTCCAAAATATTTGAGAATGTGATGTATGACAGAGTACTACATCTAGAGTAGTATAGAGTAGTAGTACTAGCAACAATAATATTCTCAGCAAATCACAGTTTGTGTTTGAGAAGTTGCTCTGCTGAGAATGCTGTTTATATATTTCCTCACCAAAACTTACAAGTATTAAATAATAAAATAGCACTGGTTGGTACTTTTAGTGACACGCGTCTGAGGATCTGACGCTAGGAAGGACATGGTTGGAAATGTGAATCCTGACTTAATTCATATTAGGTGTCCAATGAAAAACGATTGAGTGGAATAAATCCAAACGAAGTAATTATATTAACGCCCCCTGCGGTTGTAAGGCGGACCGCACCATAGTATTAAAAAAAACCACACACACACACACTCTCTTTTTCTTTTAAATTTTTGATGGTGGTCCCTATGCTTCCAACTTACATAGTCTGCACATTAATTCGGTCCTGCAAGTCACTTTCTAAGGGTAATACGTTTAACTTGGCTGGAAGAAGCACGGACACGTGACGGCTGTTTGTGAATCAACCCTTAAAGGCGTCCTCTCTCGGGCACGAAAATGGACGAGGAGCTGGTGACGCCACACCTTGGAATTCGAGGCCACGAGGAAGACAGGCCGTGGCTAAGACTTCTGTAACATGAGCTGAACTGGCCGCCATGTTTTCCCCAAAGTATGGGCTATTCACACTTGTCTACATACGAGTCACGATGCGAGTGGAGATTTCTAATCAAATGTATTGAAGAATTCGTCGTAAATATGGTTGGCTGCTGTAAGGGTTCAACCGCACCTTACGTATTGAGAACAAAGTATCTTTGCCTCACGCAGGTCGCAGTAGGTACTATGGATAGTAGAGCGCCCAGTGCGCCGTAGAGTAGTCAGTGTTGAGACTCCGAGCAAGTTGTTGGCTGCTATGTGAGCAGGGCGGATTTCAGCAGGACGGCCGACCACGTTTACAATTGTTTAACGGCTGCGTGTGTCTTTCGAAAAATACGAGGTGTGGCTAGAAAAAAACCGGACTAGTACTGGTGAAACAATAAAACGAACGCAATAAGGCTGAAAGTCGCGTGGCCTGTCACGTGACTCTCGCTCCGCCTACTGCTCGAGTTTCATCTGCCTCTTGCACTCAGTCTGCCCGTGGCGTCTGTTTTAAGTAGTTGACGTTTTGTCTGTGCGTCGGAAAATGTTGAGTGTACAGAAAGAACAGCGTGTTAACATCAAATTTTGTTTCAAACTAGGAAAATCTGCAAGTGAAACGTTTGTAATGTTACAACAAGTGTACAGCGATGATTGTTTATCGCGAACACAAGTGTTTGAGTGGTTTAAACGATTTAAAGATGGCCGCGAAGACACCAGTGATGACACTCGCATTGGCAGACCATTGTCAGCAAAAACTGATGCAAACATTGAAAAAATCGGTAAACTTGTTCGACAAGATCGCCGTTTAACAATCAGAGCAGTGTCTGAGTTAACAGGAGTTGACAAGGATTACCGATTTACCGATTTTTTCAATGTTTGCATCAGTTTTTGCTGACAATGGTCTGCCAGTGCGAGTGTCATCACTGGTGTCTTCGCGGCCATCTTTAAATCGTTTAAACCACTCAAACACTTGTGTTCGCGATAAACAATCATCGCCGTACACTTGTTGTAACATTACAAACGTTTCACTTGCAGATTTTCCTAGTTTGAAACAAAATTTGATGTTAACACGCTGTTCTTTCTGTACACTCAACATTTTCCGACGCACAGACAAAACGTCAACTACTTAAAACAGACGCCACGGGCAGACTGAGTGCAGGAGGCAGATGAAACTCGAGCAGTAGGCGGAGCGAGAGTCACGTGACAGGCCACGCGAATTTCAGCCTTATTGCATTAGTTTTATTGTTTCACCAGTACTAGTCCGGTTTTTTTCTAGCCACACCTCGTATGTGCACAGAGGGTTCCGCATCAACTGACCGCCGAACAGCTAAGTAGTCGAGTGGCGCTGTCTTTGAGTCATCTGCAATGTTATCATGAGGAGGAATACAGCTATCTGTCGGGTATTGTCACAGGTGACGAAACATGGTGTCACCATTTTGAACCGGAAAGCAAGCGTCAGAGCAAGCAGTGGGAACATGCGACTTCACCACCTCCAAAGAAATCAAAGGCCATGCACACCAGTTCCGATAAGGTCATCATGACCTTTTTTGACCACAAGGGCCCACTGCTTCTCGCGTTCCATGAACGGGGAAGCGCCATCAATGCTCAGCGTTATCAAGCCACTTTACAGAACCTTAGACGAGCCATCAAGTCTAAACGCCAAGGCATGTTGTCCAATGGCGTTATCCTCCCGCGTGATAATGCTCGCCCAGACACGGCCAATGCGGTGAAGACGACATTGCAGTAGTTTCTGTGGGAAACGCTGAAACATCCACCGAACAGTCCCCACCTTTCGCTGTGTGACTTTCATGTGTTTGGACCTCTAAAACAAGCTATTCGAGGACATCGATTCGCAACGAACGACGAAGTGTGTGACTGGCTCCAGGCCTGGATCCGACAACACTGTACTAGGTTCTTCAAAGATGGGATTCACCGGCTAGTGTCGCAATGGAATAAATCTGCCAACAATTTTGGCGACTATTTTTGAGTATGTGTAGTGTGTATAACTACATTTTTGAGTTAATAAAATCGTTACCCCCCATGAACCATGGACCTTGCCGTTGGTGGGGAGGCTTGCGTGCCTCAGCGATACAGATGGCCGTACCGTAGGTGCAATCACAACGGAGGGGTATCTGTTGAGAGACCAGACAAACTTGTGGTTCCTGAAGAGGGGCAGCAGCCTTTTCAGTAGTTGCAGGGGCAACAGTCTGGATGATTGACTGATCTGGCCTTGTAACATTAACCAAAATGGCCTTGCTGTTCTGGTACTGCGAACGGCTGAAAGCAAGGGGAAACTACACCTGTAATTTTTCCCGAGGACACGCAGCTTTACTGTATGATTAAATGATGATGGCGTCCTCTTGGGTAAAATATTCCGGAGGTAAAATAGTCCCCCATTCGGATCTCCGGGAGGGGACTACTCAAGAGGACGTCGTTATCAGGAGAGAGAAAACTGGCGTTCTACGGATCGGAGCGTGGAATGTCAGATCCCTTAATCGGGCAAGTAGGTTAGAAAATTTGAAAAGGGAAATGGATAGGTTAGATATAGTGGGAATTAGTGAAGTTCGGTGGCAGGAGGATCAAGACTTTTGGTCAGGTGCTTACAGGGTTATAAATACAAAATCAAATAGAGGTAATGCAGGAGTAGGTTTAATAATGAATAAAAAAAATAGGAGTGCCGGTTAGCTACTACAAACAGCATAGTGAACGCATTATTGTGGCCAAGATAGACACAAAGCCCATGCCTGCTACAGTAGTACAAGTTTATATGCCAACTAGCTCTGCAGATGATGAAGAAATTGATGAAATGTATGACGAGATAAAAGAAATTATTCAGATAGTGAAGGGAGACGAAAATTTAATAGTCATGGGTGACTGGCATTCGTCAGTAGGAAAAGGGAGAGAAGGAAACATAGTAGGTGAATATGGATTGGGGGGAAGAAATGAAAGAGGAAGCCGCCTTGTAGAATTTTGCACAGAGCATAACTTAATCATAGCTAACACTTGGTTCAAGAATCATAAAAGAAGGTTGTATACCTGGAAGAATCCTGGAGATACTAAAAGGTATCAGATAGATTATATAATAGTAAGACAGAGATTTAGGAACCAGGTTTTAAATTGTAAGACATTTCCAGGGGCAGATATGGATTCTGACCACAATCTCTTGGTTATGAACTGCAGATTGAAACTGAAGAAACTGCAAAAAGGTGGTAATTTAAGGAGATGGGACCTGGATAAACTGAAAGAACGAGAGGTTGTAGAGAGTTTCAGGGAGAGCATAAGGGAACAATTGACAGGAATGGGGGAAATAAATACAGTAGAAGAAGAATGGGTAGCTCTGAGGGATGAAGTAGTGAAAGCAGCAGACGATCAAGTAGGTAAAAAGACGAGGGCTAATAGAAATCCTTGCGTAACAGAAGATATATTGAATTTAATTGATGAAAGGAGAAAATATAAAAATGCAGTAAATGAAGCAGGCAAAAAGGAATACAAACGTCTCAAAAATGACATCGACAGGAAGTGCAAAATGGCTAAGCAGGGATGGCTAGAGGACAAATGTAAGGATGTAGAGGCTTGTCTCATAAAATGGCAGGTAACTACATATTTACAGTGAAACTCTTCCTTTATTAGAAGCTTTTAGTATTGCAACTAGTGTGTTACGAAAGTGCACCGTTTCAGTGCTAGGGCTCATTGATGATCTGTCAAAAGTGCGGTGTTTTTGGTAAAATCCGTCATAGTTAAACATCAAATAATGACATTAGTAGACACAGCCGTTACGCAGTGTATAACATACAGCTGAGGCGCTGCCGCCATGATAAAACCATAGCGTAGTTGACAGTGTCGTGAACAACACCGTCCAGTTACATTAATGTGACCACCCGTCAGTAGCCTTAGTAACCACCTCTTGCTGCGCGGACGACTACAGGACGTGTTAGGAAGAGAGTCAATGAGGTTCTGAAACGTACCGACAGGCATACGCTATATTTCTCGGTTGAGGATCCACAGCGCGAACAGCCTGATCGATGTGGTCCCACAGATTCTAGACTGGGTTTAAATACGGCGATATCGGTGGCCAGGAGAGTAGATTAAACTCATCCTAAAGCTCTTCAACCATGCACGTACACTATCAGCTGCGTGGCACGTTGCATTGTCCTACTGATAGCTGCCATCGCGCCAAGGAAACACCAGCTACCTGCAGAGGTGGATATGGTCCCCGAGGACAGATACATAATTTGTTTTGATTCATTGCGCCTTCCAGAATGACGAGATCACTCAGGGAATGCCACAAAAAAATTTTCCAGACCATTAGAGCTCCCTCCTGCGGCCTGGACCACTGCGACCATTGTTGCAAAGTTTTTGCTATCAGATGTTTCACTCCGTACAGGCCAACGGCCATATAATCTACCTTCGCCATTCAGTGGACGTTGTAATGCGCCTAAACGTCTTCAGCCTGAAAAAGCGCATCTCTTGTTTGTATCGCCTCAACTTGTTGTCGATTGTTATTTTATAGGTGAATGAAGAGTTTGTTAAGTTGTCTGTATAGTTTTCTTATATTTTGTGTTAGAATGTTGTGGATATGTGACACCTGACGATCGAGAAAAGCTGTGTCTTTTCGACTCAGCGAGTTTGCTACACCCAGCCGACAGCTGAATCGCGGCGTGCGGCAAAGATGAGCAGTTAGCCACTACGAACGTTTGCCGGCTACTGCTAAGAAGAAACACCTATTGTCAAAGAGGGAGTTAGTGTGATATGTTTGTTCGCACAGAATGGTTCTTGACTTGTCCTTTTAGAATTTTAGTTCAGTAGTATCCGATTATTGTTCGAATAGTGAGCCTCGAGAGAGATTATCTCAAGAGTGTGATGAGATCGGATCACACGTACGATGCGTGAATTAGTTTGCAATGCGGATAGAACTCAGCAGTGTTCAAAACAGTTTTAAGTCGTTTAGAAAGATATTTTAAGAATACTATCGGCTTGCGTAGGAAATGATTATTTTGCCGATTTTGGTAGAGTGAAAATTCGCCAGTCATAGGAAAAGCTACGATTTATTGAAGTGTGAGACTAGTTTCTCCATTTGTCGTTAATGGTGCGTCGTGCTGCTCAGTGGCCACGCGTTTGTAGGCGAACTGTGTTTCAATATCTTTGGGAGATTTTCGGTTGGATGGCGTATGTAAAGAGACGTGTTCATGCGAAGTCGTTTAGCTATTTTGAGCCGTGGCTGGCTCATACTATGCGCTGGATTAAACCTTCCTTGCGATTCTGTGTTTAGTCTCCCGCTGTTGTCGCGATTATGCTATTATCCTCTCCTTCCGCGGGTGGCAGCTGCGGTGTGTATCGATATTCGCACCTTGGACTATCTTTGACCTGGCGCTTATAGTTTCCGGATGGGTAGTGTGCGACCAGTCGGTCGGTTGGCGTGGAACGAGGAATTCTCTGCGTTACGTAGTTGGCCGGGGCCGCTGGCGGTCTCTACGTGGTGTCGGAGTGTTTGGGGCTATTCCCATGGCTACGAGGTCCGTTTCTCACTGACCCTGGACATGAAAGTTGGGTTTTGATTTAATCTACCAGCAAGTCAAGACTGTTCACATTGTGTCGTTTGGAGTTCGTTGTCGGAAGTTAGAATATTCCCGCGAGCAACGAAGTGGTTTTCAAGTTGGAAAATTCTAGCCACCCTCCGGTTCAGTTTCACTGTATTTGGTTATTTGAACTGAAGTGCACCAGCGGAATTTTCTGCCTTGTGGCCGTTAACGTTCCGGTTACCTGCCCTGGCCGTTGACGTAAATTTCAGGCAGTGTAGTTTCCTCACCGTGTTGTTGCTGTCCAGCACATTGTGTAGTTTGACATCTCCATGTATGATTGGTTGTGGGCGCCAATATCTTCTACGTTGTTCCTTTGAACTCCCTGTTGTGCCCTGGTTGGGTGAAGTGGAAGTTATCTTGTCGGTGGGTCCATTGACTGTCGGTCGGTTGAGTTGTCGTCGGATCACGAATGGTTGGCCCGACTGCCTGTCTCGAACTGCTGTAAGATGAGGCTTGCCTTTTAAATTTCTGATTATGCTTGCGTTTTAAGTTATTGGCCTTCATCCGTTTTTAAGTTGAAGTGGCTTTCAGCCGGTAATTAAGTCCAAAGATTAAAGCTGTGGGTTCAAAAAGAATTTTTTTGGTCTCTTGTAATGTCTGATCAAATAATAAAGTTTTATGTTTGAGTGTAACTGACAGCCCCTTATTTTGGCCCCTTTCCACAAGTTAAACTACCTGTCCTGTCCTGCGGGTTCAGCTGGGCGTCTCACACTCACTGTGGGATACTAGCGTTGTATTGCATTATTGAGGTTGCATAGGTGTACGCAAGCACTGAGAAGTAGTGACTTAGCGATATTTGGATTAGGATTTATTGTGGACTTCGACGTGAGCGTCGTAATATAGTAAATTCCTGAAATCTCGTTGGATGCATTGAATGTGTAGTCTATATTAAAGAGAACGTAATAGTTATTTATTGAGAAACAATCGGAAGGTAACTGATAATTTGATGGCTTTTCCGCTTGTCCCTAAGCGACAAATCAAGTACCATTTATTAGAGAACACACTAATTCTCTCTAAAAGAGATCATCGAGTGCTGGGTTTTGAGTATTAAGTATTAGTGGGTCGCGGAAGTCAACGACTGAAGCAGCTGGGCTTTGATTGTTTAAAGTTCATGTAGTTGAAAAGTGGCGGTGCCATTTAGATTTTTTGTTTAGTTTTTTCTAATTACTTTTCCGCTTAGTGGGGTATGGAACAGAGAACCAGTACCCGTAAAATAAACCAACGACTTGTTCCTGTAAACAATTAATTGCACGAAATAAGAAATTAACGGTTTTATACTGAAAAACTCACTACCCGACTTGTCCTTTATTCCCAAACTGATACAAAAAAATGAAAGGCTTATTTCATAGCAGACTAATATCTTGAATAGATCTTTTGGTGACGGAGTAAATCCAAAGGTCAATAAAGTAAAAGACTAGAATATTGGTAAAAGCAAAGTTCAAAGAAATTAAAGACAAGGAATATTATTTATAGTTAATAACTTGCAACGAAAAGGAAGATAATTAATCTTTATTTAGACATGAAAAGCAAGTTTACGTTTCATTGAAAATTCATTAATTATAAATGAAACGTTATTCCATGTAATTCCGAAAGGTCGAGAGTGACGAAATAATATATTACGCTAAAATTGCAATAGAGTCAAGGATATTGGTGTAGCAAGGCGCTACTTATAGAGGTTATCGTTGATTGACAACGGAAGATAAATAATATTATATTATATCTCTGTCTTGTGAACGTATTCTCCAGTTTACGTAAAAATTTATAATGTTCACACTGATTGATTGTAGATACGATTATTCGATAAAGCTTTAAAAGATGAGCAAGTACAAGAGGCAACAGATCTATATGACTTATTCATCAGTTATGTAAGAAAGCCGTCGTTCCTTGTACCTAAGTCGCTGAGAAAGTGTTTAGTTGTGTCGTCAGGGTACACAGAGTAAGCTTCACTATAGGTCACTGTTATTAGTAAAGTAACTACATCATTCCTACTCTTTCTAGACTCTCACATTCAGTGTTTTTCTAGAGATTAATACTAGATTTGGTGGTAGTTTATCTTTCGAAACTAATGAACCGTGATAGTCGGATGTGTAGTTCACTGACCCCATTGTACCATGAAAAGTGTTATTGTATCCATCCTTTTGTACATATTGATGTCGTAGCGAGCTATAGTGTAATTTGTAGTGTGAGAAGGTGAATATCAAATCCTACGTGACGTCGTTGTGTTAGTACAGACGATTATTTCCAGTCACACAGATTACGTCACTGAGTGTAGGCAAGATCTCGTAAAACTAATCTCCGTCCGAACATGCCATGAAGACCCTCGGCACCGACCGGCCGCCGTGTCATCCTCACCCACTGGCGTCACTGGATACACATATGGAGGAGCACGTGGTCAGCACACCGCTCTCCTGGAGGCAAGATCTTGTAGGTGTTTCCAGTCTTAAGTTTCTCGTCTGTTCTGACTCCCTGAGTGCCCTTCAGGCTATGCAACACTTGTACCCAGCACGGTCGTCCAGAACATCCACGATGCCCTACTCCACCTGCAACGGTAGGGGAAGGAGGTTTCTTTCTGCTGGGTGCCGGGCACGTGGGTATTAGGGGAAACGAACTGGCGGATGTGGCTGCCAAAGATGCATGTTTCCTCCCTCACGTTGTTGAATGTGCCGTCCCCCTCCATGCTGTTACCTCCCTTTTGCGTTTTCGTGTTATGCGTCAATGGGAAGAGGAGTGGCTGGCAGTCGGTGAAAATAAGCTGCGTCTGGTCAAGGCCACCACGCGGCCATGGCGTACGTCCTACCAGTCATGCAGGCGGGATGATGTTCTCCTCATTCGCCTCCGCATCGGGCACAGTCCCTTAACGCATGGTTTTTTCTCCGGTGGGAGGAGCCCCCAATCTGCAGTGCTTGTGGCGT
This sequence comes from Schistocerca nitens, assembly GCF_023898315.1. Classification (NCBI taxonomy): domain Eukaryota; kingdom Metazoa; phylum Arthropoda; class Insecta; order Orthoptera; family Acrididae; genus Schistocerca; species Schistocerca nitens. The sequence goes on from NC_064621.1 coordinate 260,262,642, forward strand.
CCAGATTACTGTCCACCACATTTTACTTGACTTTTATTCTCTGACCAGAGGGCGGTAGTTTCCTTGCCACCGGAGTTGCCCTCTATTTTGCAAGACGACGCAACGACTGTGGTTAAGGTCTTACGGTTTTGTTTCCTGTCCAATTTGTTGCCTCGGATTTTAGGGAGAGGATTTTAATGTGCTGCTGGGTGACTGGCTCACCCAGGTTTTAGGTAAGAGGTCCGCCAGTCACGATTACTTACTTGTTTCACTTCGATTTCTGTTCTCTTTTCCTTGTGTTTCCTTTCCTTTTTAGTGCGTTTCTTGTCCTCTTGTTTTGGCTCTGTATGTGAGGATTTGGAACTGCGTCAGGTCTGTGTTTTTTTTTTTTTTTTGGCCGTTCTCCTTGTTCGCTGTCCGTCTTCGTCCCTTCACCGCATGTGTTCCTGTTTCTATGCGTTTGGGCGCTGATGACCACGCTGTTTAGCGCCCGAAAACCTAAAACCACACACACTACACGAGAGTGAGCTACGCTGTCCGAGTTGCTTTTCACCTACATATTGCACTGCTGTTAGAGCCTGTTCATACAGTATATCTCCTACGAGGTAGTGGTGTCTAAAGAGAGGCGAAGTACACTAGCCAGTTGCGGTATTCGCCTGCAAATTCCAGCGATCGTGGCCGATGAAGAGCAGTCAGCATGGATGCACGAACCAGGCGCCTGACGCGGAGGTCCAAACGCAGTAACGTTCGTTGAGGAGACACTGCCGGTACACCTTGGTTCATCTGGACGATCATTTGCTGAACAGTTGCACGTCTAATCATAGCGTGTAGGCTTTCACGGCCGGCGTCTTCAGTAATTAAAACTTCCGGCCTAAGAGGCCGTGGTCCAATAGTAGAAATACTTCTCCCTGACGTTTCGTTGCCAGCTGCGGGCAACATCATCTGAGGTGAGTCTACGACTGGCTGCTAGGCCGTGGAGGTCCTGTTTTATTTTAACAGGAAAGAAGAAGGCTTGAAGCTAGATAAGATATGGCGATCGACTCTGTACCAAAGATGTGACAATCGATTACCTTCGATCGAGAGTAATGACGCCAGCCAGAGATAGTTTTACTGTTGACAACACGTGACGAGTGGTGGCGCCCTCTACGCGCTCTATATAAACAGGACCTCCACGGCCTAGCAGCTAGTCGTTGACTCACCTCAGATGATGTTGCCCGCAGCTGGCAACGAAACGTCAGGGAGAAGTATTTCTACTATTGGACCACGGCCTCTTAGCCCGGAAGTTTTAATTACTGAGTTGCACGTCTGTTCGACCATACACGTCTTAGCAGACGTCGTTCATATATGGACCGCCGTGCACCACAATTGCCACGGCTTCGTAAAGGAACTGGTGATTTGCGCGGTAGATGCAACCGAGAACTGCTGCCAGAGAGCGTCAGGGTCGCAAATCATGGGGAGCACTTCCGTGAGACGTAGTGAGTTGCTACAGAGCGTGCAGCACACACGAGGGACGCCAGGTCAGCTCTGCTTCGCGATGAGACATACGTCCCACGTGAGGATGGCTTTAAGGCTGTAAACTACCGTACCCAGCGATTTGAACAGCTTTGCTCCTCCAACACGGCAAAGAATCAGTCGCAGTGGAATCACGACGGTAGTTCCCCCCTCCCTTTTGTTTGCGCCGCTGTTTCTATTGGTGTGGGCTGAGAGAGGCCTGTCCCGTGACGCGTGAGGCCGACGCGTGCACGCAGCGGCGACATATGGGCGGCAGGGGCCGCGCGTCGCCTCATTAGCGCCAACACTCACGTATGCCAGCTCACCTCCCCCCCGGCACACCGAGTCGCGTGCTCGCCACAATACGGCTACTCACAAGAGAGTTGATGTGACGGCGTAAAAAATGTCGTGAGGCTCCGAGCCTGGTGAAAACTTTTCTATTTGACGCGTCTTCGACAGCTTTCTCAGGGCTGTGCCGTACGGGCAGCGAGGTAGGCCCCATCCATCGACTGAGGCACGGAAGGATGCGCAAAAACTGACAGGAAAAAAGACGTGAGACCGGAAAGAAAGATGTGAGCTCTACCCATCGTGTTCCCGTCTGCTTACGAGGAGAAACCCCTCCCTCAGCCCGCGACTGTAAATCCTTGCTGTTGTCACAGGGTCATTTAGCGCACTCAGCACCACGAAGGAGATTACCACTTTTCGCTTACGTCGTTTATGTTGCAACCATGCGGTTGGTGCACTTACCTGCCTCCAAAAAAAAAAAAAAAAAAAAAAAAAGGCTCTGACCACTGAGGGACTTAACATCTCAGGTCATCAGTCCCCTAGAACTTAGAACTACTTAAACCTAGCTAACCTAAGGACATCACACACATCCATGCCCGAGGCAGGATTCGAACCTGCGACCATAGCAGTCGCGCGGTTCCGGACTGAAGCGCCTAGAACCGCTCGGCCACCACGGCCGGCACAGCTACAGCGGTTACAAATTATCAGTTGCTTTTAGCAGTATTGGCAAGTATTGACAATACAGATAAAGCTGAATTAATATGTACTGTGCCTTCGTAAGGCATGCCTTATAATAGTACCTTTCTCTTTCTTCCAGTTTCACAGTAATGTAGAAACCAATTAACTTTCTCAATGTAGCAGTGATGAAATATGAAGAATGTAGTTTCCAGCCGAAATCACTTACTCCTCCTGAGGACGTACATATGTATTATTTGTTAGTTGATTTTCTTGACATTCATTAGAATGATATCAACATTTCGTTTGAAATTGTGGATACGTTAGAAGAAATAGGAAATAACTGTGACTATTCCATGAACTTTGGTTCGTACGAAGTCAGTTTTACCAGTAACAGTTCTGAAGAAGAATACCTACCACGTCTTAAAAAACCACGAACTGCTACAGATTTCAGCGAAAAGAAAAGGCAGTGAAATATTGGTCAAACGAAAGGATGGGGGGAGGGGTGGAGGGGGGAACTCTTGAAGTTACGCAGTGTGCAATGGCATTTTCGTTTCGTAAAATCGGAGCGTGAACTGTACAAATAGAAGAATGAATTACATGAAGTAACAAATACGCGCCAAACGGAAACCCGAAACCATCTGAATGAAAAACTGTTCGAAAGATTTAGAACTGCTAGTGAGAGACTGTGCACCGTAACCGATGGAGATCTACGAAACTGCGCCCTCCGAATTGCATCTGACATGAACATTACCAATTTCCAGGCTTCGTCGACCTGGCTACCCAGGTTCAAGAAATTGTACAGAATAGGAAGTCACTAAATTACCAAGTTTACGTCACGTAAACGTGTAGAGCAGCTGCCAGTGATAGACAATGCTATAGAGAAATTCATACGTGACGTAAAGACGAAACTAGCCGTTACCCCCGCAACTGCTGTTTATAACGCTGATCAGTCAGGTTTTGTGAAAGAACTGCGTCCACACCGCACTTTATCATTTATCGGTGAAAAAAAGAATGTAATGACACATTAATATACGATAATGCCAGTGATAAGTGTGATTGGTTTACTGTTTCCGCAGCAGTGTATCTGTCTTCAAGAACCGCAAGGTAAATTAGGACCAAAAATTTAAAAAAAATGGACTGTTTAGTTGCAAAAATCTGGTAGGTAATCGACGTATCAAAATCTGGAAAAATGGGAAAGAATACGGCAGAGACTACCAAATCCACCGGTTAGTCCCTCAACCGTTAGGGGTAAAACTCAATGGGACTCGGGGCAAGTAAGGCTAGCAACCTGCTTCCCTGGTACTTTAAATATGATGCTGGCAACAATCAGAGCAACATGCCTTGGAGCTTTGGAGGTGACGGAGTCCCACCTCTAACTGACAAACCAGGGACTCCTAAGATACGACTTGGCAAACAAATGGTAATGAGATGGGGAGCTATGAATATCAATGGGGGCTACTCTGGGAAGAAGGTAGAGCTGGCAGAGGCTACAAGTAAGATGGGGCTGGACGTTTTAGCTGTTAGTGACATTCGGGTAAGGGGTGAGAAAGAAGAGGAAGTGGGAGAATACAAGGTCTACCTGTCAGGAGTCAAAGCAGGAATAGCACAATGGGGTGTAGGGCTTTACATCAGGAAAGAAATGGAACCCAGCGTAATTGCAATAAGGTATGTAAACGAACGACTGATGTGGATAGATTTGACAGTGTCTAGCAAGAAAATTAGGATTGTGTCAGTATATTCGCATTGTGAAGGGACAGATCAAGATAAGATGGATAGTTTTTATGAGGCACTCAGTGATGTAGTTGCTAGAGTAAAGGTCAAGGACAGTATTCTGCTCATGGGTGATTTTAATGCCAGGATTGGATATCGAACAGAAGGGTATGAAAAGGTTATGGGTAAATTTGGAGAGGATATGGAGGCCAACAGGAACGGGAAACAACTCTTGGATTTCTGTGCCAGTATTGGTTTAGTAATCACAAACTCCTTTTTTAAACATAAGAACATTCACCGGTATACTTGGGAAGGCAGGGGAACCAGATCTGTCATTGACTATATAATAACAGATCAGGAATTCAGGAAGGCTGTGAGGGACACACGTGTATTCAGGGGATTCTTTGATGACACTGATCATTATTTAATCTGAAGTGAAATTGGGATTGTGGGGCCGAAAGCGCAGGAGGTCAGGTCCATATGTAGGAGGATAAGAGTGGAGAAACTTCAGGATAAGGAAATCAGGCACAAGAACATAACAGTGATCTCAGAAAGGTACCAGTTAGTTGAATGAAGTCAATTACAGTCATTGGAAAAGGACTGGACAAGGTACAGGGACACAGTACTAGAAGTGGCTAAAGAATGTCTTTGAACAGTAGTATGTAAAAGTAGGATGAAGCAAACAGCTTGGTGGAATGACACAGTCAAGGCAGCCTGTAAAAGGAAAAAGAAGGCGTATCCAAAATGGCTGCATACTAGAATTCAGGTAGACAGAGAAAGTTATGTTGAAGAAAGAAACAAAGCCAAACAGATAATTGCAGCATCCAAGAAGAAATCTTGGGAAGACTTTGGAAACTGGTTGGAGACTATGGGTCAAGCTGCTGGAAAACCATTCTGGAGTGTAATTAGCAGTCTTCGAAAGGGATGTAAGAAGGAAATGACAAGTATTTTGGACAGGTCAGGAAAACTGCTCGTGAATCCTGTGGTTTGCCTTGGGCAGATGGATGGAATATTTTGAAGAGTTGCTCATTGTAGGTGAAAATACGATCAGTAATGTTTCAGATTTCGAGGTAGAATGGGATAGGAATGATGATGGAAGTAGGATCACATTTGAGGAAGTGGAGAAAATGGTCAATAGATTGCAGTGCAATAAAGCAGCTGGGGTGGATGAAATTAAGTCGGAACTCATCAAATACAGTGGAATGTCAGGTCTTAAATGGCTACACAGGATTATTGAAATGGCCTGGGAGTCGGGACAGGTTCCATCAGACTGGACAAAAGCAGTAATCAGACCAATCTTTAAACATGGAAACAGAAAAGATTGTAAAAACTACAGAGGTATCTCTTTAATCAGCGTTGTGGGTAAAATCTTCTCAGGTATTGTTGAAAGGAAAGTGCGGGTATTAGTTGAGGACCAATTGGATGAAAATCAGTGTGGGTTTAGGCCTCTTAGAGGTTGTCAGGACCAGATCTTTAGCTTGCGGCAAATAATGGAGAAGTGTTATGAGTGGAACAGGGAATTGTATCTATGCTTTATAGATCGAAAAAAGGCATATGACCGGGTTCCTAGGAGGAAGTTATTGTCTGTTATACGAGATTATGGAATAGGAGGCAAACTTTTGCAAGCAATTAAAGGTATTTACATGGATAGTCAGGCAGCAGTTAGAGTTGACGGTAAATTGAGTTCATGGTTCAGAGTAGTTTCAGGGGTAAGACAAGGCTGCAACCTGTCTCCACTGTTGTTCATATTATTTATGGATCATATGTTGAAAACAATAGACTGGCGGGGTGAGGTTAAGATATGTGAACACAAAATAAGCAGTCTTGCATAAGCAGATGACTTAGTTGTGATGGCAGATTCGATTGAAAGTTTGCAAAGTAATATTTCATCGCTAGATCAGAAATGTAAGGACTATGGTATGAAGATTAGCATCTCCAAAACGAAAGTAATGTCAGTGGGAAAGAAATATAAACGGATTGAGTGCCAAATAGGAGGAACAAAGTTATAACAGGTGGACGGTTTCAAGTACTTAGGATGCATATTCTCACAGGATGGCAACATAGTGAAAGAACTGGAAGCGAGGTGTAGCAAAGCTAATGCAGTGAGCGCTCAGCTACGATCTACTCTCTTCTGCAAGAAGGAAGTCAGTACCAAGACTAAGTTATCTGTGCACCGTTCAATCTTTCGACCAACTTTGTTGTATGGGAGCGAAAGCTGGGTGGATTCAGGTTACCTTATCAACAAGGTTGAGGTTACAGATATGAAAGTAGCTAGGATGATTGCAGGTACTAGTAGATGGGAACAATGGCAGGAGGGTGTCCACAACGAGGAAATCAAAGAAAAACTGGGAATGAACTCTATGGATGTAGCAGTCAGGGCGAACAGGCTTAGATGGTGGGGTCATGTTACACGCATGGGAGAAGCAAGGTTACCCAAGAGACTCATGAGTTCAGCAGTAGAGGGTAGGAGGAGTCGGGGCAGACCAAGGAGAAGGTACCTGGATTCGCTTAAGAATGGTTTTGAAGTAATAGGTTTAACATCAGAAGAGGCACCAATGTTAACACTGAATAGGGGATCATGGAGGAATTTTATAAGGGGCTATGCTCCAGACTAAACGCTGAAAGGCATAATCAGTCTTAAATGATGATGATGATGATGATGGGAAAGAATAATTTTCAACATTTCGTTCGAAACGTATTCCTAGGAGCTGCAGAAACTATTTCATTACTTTTGTTGGATTCATGGTCTGGACATGTCGCTCAATTTAAATAAATTCAACGAAAGTTAACTAACCTTCTCATAATCACTAAGCAAACTCCTTAAGTGCTTCGCAGTTTCAAGAATAATCACAGAAATGCTATATTCTAAGACGCGAAACAAATAGCTCAAAACTAGTATATGAAACGCCAGCTGTAGTTAGCGGAGAGTTATTGCCAATAGCATCTCTACGGAAATTGTATTTCGCATAGCAGTATTTTACCTAGAGATAGATGTTACCGTTTGATAACCAAAAAATCAAAATCTTGCTATCACATTCTTGCAAAATTTTCAGACAAAACATCGCCGTCATTTTGCTCATCTCGCAGTAAAGTACCTCTGTAGTTTAGGTACTCTACCCATAGTCGCCTTTGTGACTTCTTTTTCTGTCGCCTTTTTTATCACAATAAATGAGGACAAGCCGAACAAAGGCAGATCCATAGCAGATGGCTACAGTAAGGAGGCAGCCTTACGTGCGTTCTGTCCTCTGCAGTTTTGTCCACGTGCCTTTTGTTGCCGTGCATCTGCGATTGTGTCAGGAATAAGGCATCCTTTGGACCTACCTTTATCCTTCACGCTGAAACGGCTGAATGGATTTGGATGAAATTTGCAATGCAGATAGGTTATATCCTGAATTAACATATAGGCTATATACTTTAATATATATAGTATATAGCCTAGTGATATATGTATATGTAATGTATAAAGTGGAAAAGGTATTGACTGATTTACTTCAAATAGTTACACGAAGCTGTAATGAGCATTTGGATGGACATCGGCAATAAATTTTTGTAATGCATAGAGGGAGGAGATTACAGAGAGATGGGGTAGGAGCTGGATATGAACAAAGACATAGGCTATATATTTTTATAATATATATGACACAGAGTTCCAAGAGATAACTTTTGAAACAGCGTATACGCGTGGATAGTGAGTTTCGGCAGTAACATTTATCCATAAATAACTGTTTAGCCGTGGGTAACAATTTCAGGGCGAACCTCATGAACCTGCAGATACGGTCAGTTTCATCTGGAAGAAGACCGTTGATCTTTTCTGAATGGATTAGTGACATCAACTTGAGGATGTATCATCCAGTGTTCATTAATTACGCTGTCATAGCACATCGAAAGGTTCCGATCGATCTGTAACGAGACAGTAATGACCTTACATGAGTTTTCAGCTTTAGCCGAGATGTTGGCGCTTCATTGACGAGCAGCCCAATAGATTCTCCAGCGAGCTGTACAATCACTGCCTTATTCAAAACATAGCAGAAAATTTCATGCCGTTCAGTATACGACTCTCAAGAGGAACAGTTACTACGCTAACTACAAGCAATCAGAATTATCCAAAATTTTTTACGTCTCTGAATACAGTTGAATCTTCATGCAAAAGAACACTAAGTATGGCTGTCTGGCATTTAATACTTTTCTTGAGGCTAAAGTCAACTAGTACAAAGTTATTTCAAGTCAGCATAGTTTTCATTACTTTCATTCCTTTTGAGACGGTACAGTATGTGAATGACAGAGTGAAAGCCCTAATAACTGGTACAGTGCAAAGTACGCTTTGTCACTTCACAGTGGCTTGCAGAGTACGGACGTAGCTGTAGACGTCAATACGATTGTACACAAAATGACAGCGCAAGGTGACACGCCGCTGTTGGTACTGCAAAGGATGTCATTATTCCCGACGGCTTTAAACCAAATTGCGAACACGCGCTGCCCTACACACGCATACTGTGGAATACGCGGACAGGGCTACTGCGAAAGCAACAAGAGGGCGGGTCGGGGGTGTCCACGTGGACGTGAAAGACTAGCCAGCAGTGGGCCGTGTCGCTGTTTCACCCCGGCTGGAAATAGTGGGGCTTAACGGGCGCCATCTGGAGCCGCAAAACACACAAACAGCCGCAATCACAGTAATTGGCGACGGGCGAGATTTACGGCCGGCGTAAGGGTGCTGGCCTGGTAATGAAGCCCGCGCGCTGCCAATTAACGCCGCAGTAAAGCGACGGCCGCCAGGGGGCGAGGGGCGCGGGGCGTTTAAAGGGACGCCGCGTTTTGTGGGCGCCCAGCACCGAGCGAGCGCTCCCTCCCCTCCATTGTTACGCTAGTGATGGGATGCGATGGCTATCTGTAGCCCTGCGAGCACTTGGTGGGTGCCAGACTCTTTGTGACAAACAGGACTCGGGACGTCTTTTTTAACTGTATGAAAAGAGATGTTCCAGTACCAGATTCTACACGATGTTTGCTATCGATGCCAAAATCTAGAAATGCATCGATACCTCTTTAATCTTCGTCGTCTTTTTCCGGTGCTTTTCCCGTTTCTCTTCGAGATCGGCGTTGCTAGTAGCATCTGGTGGCTGGCTTTCCTGACGACACAACGGGCCCAGGGAAGAAATTTGTTTTTCTCAACTGTCTGTGTCTATTGTAGGTGTCATGTTCAAGTGAGATAATGTTTCCGAAGTATTTGCGTAGTGCGTATCTGAATCAATACATGGGTATTTACATATGTTAAAAGTAGATACATACTCCGAAGACCACAGGACGGTGCGTGACAGACGGTTTCCTGTACCGATACTAGACATATCCTTAGCCGGCTGGAGTGGCCGAGCGGTTCTAGGCGCTACAGTCTGGAACCGCGCGACCGCTACGGTCGCAGGTTCGAATCCTGCCTCGGGCATGTCTGTGTGTGATGTCCTTAGGTTAGTTAGGTTTAAGTAGTTCTAAGTTCTAGGGGACTGATGACCACAGCAGTTAAGTCCCATAGTGCTCAGAGCCATTTAGACATATCCTTTCCTGTTCTACTTGCAAATAGATCGAGGGAATATCGAATTTCTGTTCACCTCCGTACGAGCATTAATTTCTCTTCATCTTCGTGGTCCTTAAGCGAAATGTACGTTAGCGGCAGTAGAATCGTTCTGCAGCTAGCTTCACATGCCTGTGCTCTAAATTTTCTCAGTGGTGTTCCTCGGACAGAACGTCGCCTTCCCTCCAGGGGTTCCCATTTGTAATATTTCTGGCTTAGTCAGCCATCATATTAGGCTTCAAGAAGCTGTTCCCAGAGCAGTGGAGATGCAAGAAGTATGTTGTTGCTGTTGTCTTGGTCCAGAGACTGGTTTGATGCGGCTCTCCCTGCTATTCTATCCTGTGCAAGGTTCTTCATCTCCCAGTACTTACTGCTACCTACATCCTTCTGAATCTGTTTAGTGTATTCATCTCTTGGTCTCCCTCTACTATTTTTACCCTCCACGCTAAGCTCCAATACAAAATTGGTGATCCATTGATGCCTCAGAATATGCCCTACCAACCGATCCCTTCTTCTAGTCAAGTTGTGCCGCAAATTTCTCTTCTCTCCAGTTCTATTCAATACCTCCTCATTAGTTATGTTATCTACCCATCTAATCTTCAGCATTCTTCTGTAGCACCACATTTCGAAACCTTCTATTCTCTTCTTGTGTAAACTATTTATCGTCCATGTTTCACTTCCGTACATGGCTACACTCCATACAAATACTTTCAGAAACGACTTCCTGACACTTAAATCTAGACTCGATGTTAACAAATTTCCCTTCTTCAGAAATGCATTCCTTGCCATTGCCAGTCTACATTTTATATCCTCTCTACTTCGACCATCATCAGTTATTTTGCTCCCCAAATAGCAAAACTCCTTTACTACTTTAAGTGTCTACATCTACATCTACATCTATACTCCGCGAGCCACCTTACGGTGTGTGGCGGAGGGTACTTATTGTACCACTATCTGATCCCCCCTTCCCTGTTCCATTCACGAATTGTGCGTGGGAAGAACGACTGCTTGTAAGTCTCCGTATTTGCTCTAATTTCTCGGATCTTTTCGTTGTGATCATTACGCGAGATATATGTGGGCGGTAGTAATATGTTGCCCATCTCTTCCCGGAATGTGCTCTCTCGTAATTTCGATAATAAACCTCTCCGTATTGCGTAACGCCTTTCTTGAAGTGTCCGCCACTGGAGCTTGTTCAGCATCTCCGTAACGCTCTCGCGCTGACTAAATGTCCCCATGACGAATCGCGCTGCTTTTCGCTGGATCATGTCTATCTCTTCTATTAATCCAACCTGGTAAGGGTCCCATACTGATGAGCAATACTCAAGAATCGGACGAACAAGCGTTTTGTAAGCTACTTCTTTCGTCGATGAGTCACATTTTCTTAGAATTCTTCCTATGAATCTCAACCTGGCGCCTGCTTTTCCCACTATTTGTTTTATGTGATCATTCCACTTCAGATCTCTCCGGATAGTAACTCCTAAGTATTTTACGGTCGTTACCGTTTCCAATGATTTACCACCTATGGCATAATCGTACTGGAATGGATTTCTGCCCCTATGTATGCGCATTATATTACATTTATCTACGTTTAGGGAAAGCTGCCAGCTGTCGCATCATTCATTAATCCTCTGCAGGTCTTCCTGGAGTACGTACGAGTCTTCTGATGTTGCTACTTTCTTGTAGACAACCGTGCCATCTGCAAATAGCCTCACGGAGCTACCGATGTTGTCAACTAAGTCATTTATGTATATTGTAAACAATAAAGGTCCTATCACGCTTCCTTGCGGTACTCCCGAAATTACCTCTACATCTGCAGATTTTGAACCGTTAAGAATGACATGTTGTGTTCTTTCTTCTAGGAAATCCTGAATCCAATCACAAACCTGGTCCGATATTCCGTAAGCTCGTATTTTTTTTCACTAAACGTAAGTGCGGAACCGTATCAAATGCCTTCCTGAAGTCCAGGAATACGGCATCAATCTGCTCGCCAGTGTCTACGGCACTGTGAATTTCTTGGACAAATAGGGCGAGCTGAGTTTCACATGATCTCTGTTTGCGGAATCCATGTTGGTTATGATGAAGGAGATTTGCATTATCTAAGAACGTCATAATACGAGAACATAAAACATGTTCCATTATTCTACAACAGATTGACGTAAGCGAAATAGGCCTATAATTATTCGCATCTGATTTATGACCCTTCTTGAAAATGGGAACGACCTGCGCTTTCTTCCAGTCGCTAGGTACTTTACGTTCTTCCAGAGATCTACGATAAATTGCTGATAGAAAGGGGGCAAGTTCTTTAGCATAATCACTGTAGAATCTTACGGGTATCTCGTCTGGTCCGGATGCTTTTCCGCTACTAAGTGATAGCAGTTGTTTTTCAATTCCGATATCGTTTATTTCAATATTTTCCATTTTGGCGTCCGTGCGACGGCTGAAGTCAGGGACCGTGTTACGATTTTCCGCAGTGAAACAGTTTCGGAACACTGAATTCAGTACTTCTGCCTTTCTTCGGTCGTCCTCTGTTTCGGTGCCATCGTGGTCAACGAGTGACTGAATTGGGGATTTAGATCCGCTTACCGATTTTACATATGACCAAAACTTTTTAGGGTTCTTGTTTAGATTGTTTGCCAATGTTTTATGTTCGAATTCGTTGAATGCTTCTCTCATTGCTCTCTTTACGCACTTTTTCGCTTTGTTCAGCTTTTCCTTATCAGCTATGATTCGACTACTCTTAAACCTATGATGAAGCTTTCTTTGTTTCCGTAGTACCTTTCGTACATGATTGTTATACCACGGTGGATCTTTCCCCTCGCTTTGGACCTTAGTCGGTACGAACTTATCTAAGGCGTACTGGACGATGTTTCTGAATTTTTTCCATTTTTGTTCCACATCCTCTTCCTCAGAAATGAACGTTTGATGGTGGTCACTCAGATATTCTGCGATTTGTGCCCTATCACTCTTGTTAAGCAAATATATTTTCCTTCCTTTCTTGGCATTTCTTATTACACTTGTAGTCATTGATGCAACCACTGACTTATGATCACTGATACCCTCTTCTACATTCACGGAGTCGAAAAGTTCCGGTCTATTTGTTGCTATGAGGTCTAAAACGTTAGCTTCACGAGTTGGTTCTCTAACTATCTGCTCGAAGTAATTCTCGGACAAGGCAGTCAGGATAATGTCACAAGAGTCTCTGTCCCTGGCTCCAGTTCTGATTGTGTGACTATCCCATTCTATACCTGGTAGATTGAAGTCTCCCCCTATTACAATAGTATGATCACGAAACTTCTTCACGACGTTCTGCAGGTTCTCTCTGAGGCGCTCAACTACTACGGTTGCTGATGCAGGTGGTCTATAGAAGCATCCGACTATCATATCTGACCCACCTTTGATACTTAACTTAACCCAGATTATTTCACATTCGCATTCGCTAATAACTTCACTGGATATTATTGAATTCTTTACTGCTATAAATACTCCTCCACCATTGGCGTTTATCCTATCCTTGCGGTATATATTCCATTCTGAGTCTAGGATTTCGTTACTGTTCACTTCCGGTTTTAACCAACTTTCCGTTCCTAATACTATATGCGCACTATTTCCTTCAATAAGCGATACTAATTCAGGAACCTTGCCCTGGATACTCCTGCAGTTTACCAATATTACGTTAACTTTTCCTGTTTTTGGTCTCTGAGGACGGACGTTCTTTATCAACGATGCTGATGTTCTCTCTGGTAAGCCGTCAGGTATTTTATCGTTTCGCCCAAGGGGGGGTCCCTCTAACCTAAAAAACCCCCGTGTGCACGCCACACGTACTCTGCTACCCTAGTAGCTGCTTCCGGTGTGTAGTGCACGCCTGACCTGTCTAGGGGGGCCCTACAGTTCTCCACCCAATAACGGAGGTCGATGAATTTGCAACCATTATAGTCGCAGAGTCGTCTGAGCCTCTGGTTTAGACCCTCCACACGGCTCCAAACCAGAGGACCGCGATCGACTCTGGGCACTATGCTGCAGATATTAAGCTCAGCTTGCACTCCGCGTGCGATGCTGGTTGTCTTCACCAAATCAGCCAGCCGCCGGAAGGAACCAAGGATGGCCTCAGAACCCAAGCGGCAGGCGTCATTCGTTCCGACATGTGCTACTATCTGCAGCCGGTCACACCCAGTGCGTTCAATAGCTGCCGGAAGGGCCTCCTCCACATTACGGACGAGACCCCCCGGCAAGCACACCGAGTGCACACTGGCATTCTTCCCCGACCTACCCGCTATTTTCCTGAGGGGCTCCATTACCCGCCTAACGTTGGAGCTCCCTATAACTAATAGGCCCGCCCTCTGTGACTGTCGGGACCTTGCCGGAGAATCGGCCACTGGCCCAACAGGCGAGGCATCCTGTGGTGGCTCGGAAACGATGTCATCACCACTAGGAAGCACCCCGTACCTGTTGGAAAGGGGTAAGGCAGCTGCCACGCGGCCAGATCCCACCTTCGCCTTTCGGCCAGGCACGCGCGAGCCCACCACTGTCCGCCATTCTCCCTGGAGTGATGGCTGACCGGTAAGATGCTCACTGCCGGAAGACGCAGCGACATCAGGGGTTCCATGTGATTCCAAGGCCACCGAAGTAGGCATAGGTCTCACCACAGTTGCCCCAACGCCACTACGAGCCGACGCCTGCGCCTCGAGCTCGATGAGCCTAACAGACAAAGCCTCCACCTGCCCCCGAAGAGTGGCCAATTCTCCTTGCGTCCGCTCACAACAACCACAGTCCCTACACATGACTATGTTTACCCTACTCTATACGGTGACAAATTCCCAAGATAATCTTCTGATGAGCTACTCTGATAATCAAGAAACACTCACTGAAATACGAGACGCGAAAACTACGCTAGGTTTTCCCAGAAAAACTATTTAAAAGCTAAGCGCAGCAAATAAGTACAAAATAAATTTCTCTCCTAACGATCAAGAACTGTTAGTTTCTATGCAGAGTAGATAAACACAAATAGAATCCCTTCCTTAGTGGAAGGTCGTAAACAAAATGCAAAATAAACGCTTTATACAAACAGTACTCGCTGCTGCTGGTGCTCTCGCTCTGGCTGTCACAAGACATCTCCTTATCTAATTCCCTCAGCATCACCCGACTTAATTCGACTACATTCCATTATCCTTGTTTTGCTTTTGTTGATGTTCATCTTATATCCTTCTTTCAAGGCCATGTCCATTCCGTTCAGCTGCTCTTCCAGGTCCTTTGCTGTCTCTGACAGAATTACAATGTCATCGGCGAACCTCAAAGTTTTTATTTCTTCTCCATGGATTTTAATTCCTACGCCAAATTTTTCTTTTGTTTCCTTTACTGCTTGCTCAATATACAGATTGAATAACATCGGGGACAGGGTACAACCCTGTCAAGAAGTATATAGATGACGAAATGTGGCCTGAGGTACCTGTGACAGATGTTAGATTCGGTACCATTTCCGTGAGAAAGACCGCCTGCATAATGCTACTGCTCTGTGATTGGCTGCTGTGTTCGGATAAAGGGCGCCAAAACGTTATAGTTATTATTATTAGTTAAACTACTCATTGGAATGACTTCACTTTTTAATATAAATACCTCTCAACAGCTGACTAACAATCAGTCATTTTAGAATTATTAAAAACAATTTAAATCAAAAACAAAATACTGACGAAATTGCAAATGAAGCACTTCGGAAGCGTTCGGGTCACGCCTTTTCTAGTATGGCGCGCGAAGTGTTTCGGGCTGTTCGTCACTCTGGATTAGGCAGTCGAGAAGAACAGACATGTTGTCTGTCGTAGGATGTGTTTCCAATTTTTATTTAAGTTACTGTTCGTCACTCTGGATTAGGCACTCGAGATGTACAGTCATGTTGTCTGTGGCAGGATGTGTTTTCAAGTATTCAGTATTAAAAGGTTCACTCCGGTAGTCATGAGGCACAGACACGTGCCACAAATAGTGTAAAGATACATTTTCGTAAACATTGTGTTTGATCATGTACTTTGCTGTTTCAGAAGGTGTTGTATTAAGCTCATGTAGTCTTCTCGCGTGGCTATATTAAAATACGCGAGTGGTATCCCAAAGAAGTGATACATTATTTCTCAACAGAACCTCGCTAAAAGTCAGTTTCAGCCTCAAGATGCAGAACCTACGACCTGCGTGCTGTTTTCTGCACTGGGGACATCAACATGAAGACAGCAGGTTAGTGAACTATAACAGAACCTTCGTATTCCACACAGCGCAGTGGAAACAACTAGGCGTCTCACGTGTCCTGCATGCACAGAACAAATGTGCTCAGTGACATGTCATCCGCAGTAATGCAGAGGAGGTAAAGGAGGATGATCCTTATTAACACCAACAATCAATTCATTCTTCCTTTCTTGCCGTACATTTTAGTTTCTGAAGCAGCTCCGTAATACTTGGGT
This sequence comes from Schistocerca nitens, assembly GCF_023898315.1. Lineage (NCBI taxonomy): Eukaryota > Metazoa > Arthropoda > Insecta > Orthoptera > Acrididae > Schistocerca > Schistocerca nitens. The sequence goes on from NC_064621.1 coordinate 260,278,782, forward strand.
GTTGCTCGAAACTGCAGATGACAAATTTAACAGTCAGTCTCTGTACTGCTTCGGTGTCTTCCTCTAACCCGGACTGATACGGATCCAAATCCTCAAGCAGTAATCAACAATGGGTCGTACTAGTGTCCTATATGCGGTCTCCTTTACAGACGATTGCATTCTGCGTGCCCGACAGTCTAGGCAAGTCCTTCTCCAAGTCTAGAATCAGGCCTCTTCGCAGATATACCGAGTGTGCACATTGGCTTTCTTTCCGGCCCTGAACGCTACATCCCTAAGGGGCTCCATAACAAAGCTAACGTTGGAGCTCCCAGTTACTAGCAAACTGGGTGCCTGTTCGGACACTGCTGAGGGAACTCCCGTTGAGTACAGCCTCTGCATTGGTCCTCCGCCTCAAGCGAAGCGAACAGGTTCCCTTCCGCCCCCATCTTTGTCTTTTCTGTTCACACCGTCTATTTCATTTGGTGACCTAATAATTGACAGTCGTGTGACACGGCGTTTGGACCTCTACTTGAGGCACGCAGCACCGTTATCGCCAGTAAATTCTGCGCTTCCGCCTCTTTGGAGGTCTCTATCGCTCGCTAAAAAAGGAAGGCTACGTCTGTTTGCCCCCCCCCCCCATGAACCATGGACCTTGCCCCGTTGGTGGGGAGGCTTGCGTGCCTCAACGATACAGGTAGCCGTAGGTGCAACCACAACGGAGGGGTATCTGTTGAGATGCCAGCCAAATATGTGGTTCCTGAAGAGGGGCAGCAGCCTTTTCAGTAGTTGCAGGGGCAGCAGTCTGGATGATTGACTGATCTGGCCTTGTAACATTAACCAAAATGGCCTTGCTGTTCTGGTACTGCGAACGGCTGAAAGCAAGGGGAAACTATAGCCGTAATTTTTCCCGTGGGCATGCAGCTTTACTGTATGATTAAATGATGATGGCGTCCTCTTGAGTAAAATATTCCGGAGGTAAAATAGTCCCCCATTCGGATCTCCGGGCGGGGACTACTCAAGAGGACGTGGTTATCAGGAGAAAGAAAACTGGCGTTCTACGGATCGGAGAGTGGAATGTCAGATCCCTTAATCGGGCAGGTAGGTTAGAAAATTTAAAAAGGGAAGTGGATAGGTTAAAGTTAGATATAGTGGGAATTAGTGAAGTTCGGTGGCAGGAGGAACATGACTTCTGGTCAGGTGAGTACAGGGTTATAAATACAAAACCAAATAGCGGTAATGCAGGAGTAGGTTTAATAATGAATAAAAAAATAGGTGTACGGGTAAGCTACTACAAACAGCATAGTGAACGCATTATTGTGGCCAAGATAGATACGAAGCCCACATCTGCTGCAGTAGTACAAGTTTATATGCCAACTAGCTCTGCAGATGACGAAGAAATTGATGAAATGTGTGATGAGATAAAAGAAATTATTAAGGTAGTGAAGGGAGACGCAAATTTAATAGTCATTGGTGACTGGAATTCATCAGTAGGAAAAGGGAGAGAAGGAAACATAGTAGGTGAATATGGATTGGGGCTAAGAAGTGAAACAGGAAGCCGCCTGGTAGAATTTTGCACAGAGCATAACTTAAGCATAGCTAATACTTGGTTTAAGAATCATAAAAGAAGGCTGTATACATGGAAGAACCCTGGAGATACTAAAAGGTATCAGATATGTTATATAATGGTAAGACAGAGATTTAGGAACCAGGTTTTAAATTGTAAGACATTTCCAGGGGCAGATGTGGACGCAGACCACAATCTATTGGTTATGAACTGTAGATTAAAACTGAAGAAACTGCCAAAAGGGGGGAATTTAAGGAGATGGGACCTGGATAAACTGAAAGAACCAAAGATTGTACAGAGTTTCAGGGTGAGAGTAAGGGAACAAATGGCAGGAATGGGGGAAAGAAATACAGTAGAAGAAGAATGGGTAGCTTTGAGGGATGAAGTAGTGAAGGCAGCAGAGGATCAAGTAGGTATAAAGACGAGGGCTAGTAGAAATCCTTGGGTAACAGAAGAAATATTGAATTTAATTGATGAAAGGAGAAAATATAAAAATGCAGTAAATGAAGCAGGCAAAAAGGAATACAAACGTCTCAAAAATGAGATCGACAGGAAGTGCAAAATGGCTAAGCAGGGATGGCTAGAGGACAAATGTAAGGATGTAGAGGCTTATCTCACTAGGGGTAAGATCGATACTGCCTACAGGAAAATTAAAAAGACCTTTGGAGAAAGGAGAACCACTTGCATGAATATCAAGAGCTTTGATGGAGACCCAGGTCTAAGCAAAGAAGGGAAAGCAGAAAGGTGGAAGGAGTATATAGAGGGCCTATACAAGGGCGATGTACCTGAGGACAATATTATGGAAATGGAAGAGGATGTAGATGAAGATGAAATGGGCTCTATCTTTTAACATGGGCTGGGGGGTGGTCCTAACGTAACAGAGACGCGAAAAAGTCTCACGCTAAAACTTGCGGGTGGTGTAGCACTTTTTGTGTTATCGTAAGATCTATACTGTTCTGCTGGAGGGCTCTAGCTTTTAACATTGGCTGAGGGGGTGGTCCTGAGGTAACAGAGACGCGAGAAAGTCTCACGCTAAAACTGACGGGTGGTGTGGTCCTAGTGGTTAGCTGGCGACGTGGGTGTCCGTCCGTCCGTTATCGTAGGGCGTTTCAGCTTATCACGGTTCTGTTCTCGGGTTCTGTTCTAGTTTCTGTGGTGTCACTGCCAGACACCACACTTGCTAGGTGGTAGCTTAAATCGGCCGCGGTCCATTAGTACATGTCGGACCCGCGTGTCGCCACTGTGTGATCGCAGACCGAGCGCCACCACACGGCAGGTCTCGAGAGACGTACGAGAACTCGCCCCAGTTGTACGACGACGTTGCTAGCGACTACACGGACGAAGCCTTTGCTCTCATTTGCCGAGAGACAGTTAGAATAGCCTTCAGCTAAGTTAATGGCTACGACTTAGCAAGGCGCCAATTGTCACAGTGCATGTATCTTACGAGTCTCATTTGTATAGTCAAGAGAGATGTATCACAAGGATTGATTAAAAGTTAAGTATATTCCAAAGCTACGTATTTTCTTTATAGTATTCAATACGTATCCTGTTCCAGACTTCAAGCCATCCTGCTGTAGCTTAGCGCGTGCCTTTCGGCTTCCTTCTCAGTGTGGCGTAGCTAGCTTGTTACGCCACAACAGTTTCTCCCCTCTGAACTGCGTTTGTCCCACGGTGGGAAGGTTGTTGTTGTTGTGCTCTTCAGTCCTGAGACTGGTTTGATGCAGCTCTCCATGCTACTCTATCCTGTGCAAGCTTCTTCATCTCCCAGTACCTACTGCAACCTACATCCTTCTGAATCTGCTTAGTGTATTCATCTCTTGGTCTCCCTCTACGATTTTTACCCTACACGCTGCCCTCCAATGCTAAATTTGTGATCCCTTGATGCCTCAAAACATGTCCAACCAACCGATCCCTTCTTCTAGTCAAGTTGTGCCACAAACTTCTCTTCTCCCCAATCCTATTCAACACCTCATTAGTTATATGATCTACCCATCTAATCTTCAGCATTTTTCTGTAGCACCACATTTCGAAAGCTTCTATTCTCTTCTTGTCCAAACTAGTTATCGTCCATGTTTCACTTCCATACATGGCTACACTCCATACAAATACTTTCAGAAACGACTTCCTGACACTTAAGTCTATACTCGACGTTAACAAATTTCTCTTCTTCAGAAACGATTTCCTTGCCATTGCCAGTCTACATTTTATATCCTCTCTACTTCGACCATCATCAGTTATTTTACTCCCTAAATAGCAAAACTCCGTCACTACTTTAAGTGTCTCATTTCCTAATCTAATTCCCTCAGCAACACCCTACTTAATTCGACTACATTCCATTGTCCTCGTTTAACTTTTGTTGATGTTCATCTTATGTCCTCCTTTCAAGACACTGTCCATTCCGTTCAACTGCTCTTCCATGTCTTTTGCTGTCTCTGACAGAAATACAATGTCATCGGCGAACCTCAAAGCTTTTACTTCTTCTCCATGAATTTTAACGCCCACTCCGAATTTTTCTTTTGCTTCCTTTACTGCTTGCTCAATATACAGATTGAATAACATCGGGGAGAGGCTACAACCCTGTCTCACTCCTTTCCCAACCACTGCTTCCATTTCATGCCCCTCGACTCTTACAACTGCCATCTGGTTTCTGTACAAATTGTAAATAGCCTTTCGCTCCCTGTATTTTACACCTGCCACCTTCAGAATTTGAAAGAGAGTATTCCAGTTAACATTGTCAAAAGTTTTCTCTAAGTCTACGAATGCTAGAAACGTAGGTTTGCCTTTTCTTAATCTTTCTTCTAAGATAAGTCGTAAGGTTAGCATTGCCTCACGTGTTCCAACATTTCTACGGAATCCAAACTGATCTTCCCCGAGGTCCGCTTCTACCAGTTTTTCCATTCGTCTGTACAGAATTCGCGCTAGTATTTTGCAGCTGTGACTTATTAAACTGATAGTTCGGTAAGTTTCACATCTGTCAACACCTGCTTTCTTTGGGATTGGAATTATTATATTCTTCTTGAAGTCTGAGGGTATTTCGCCTGTCTCATACATCTTGCTCTCCAGATGGTAGAGTTTTGTCAAGACTGGCTCTCCCAAGGCCATCAGTAGTTCTAATGGAATGTTGTCTACTCCCGGGGCCTTGTTTCGACTCAGGTCTTTCAGTGCTCTGTCAAACACTTCACGCAGTATCTTATCTCCCATTTCGTCTTCATCTACATCCTCTTTCATTTCCATAATATTGCCCTCAAGTACTTCGCCCTTGTATAAACCCTCTATATACTCCTTCCACCTTTCTGCCTTCCCTTCTTTGCTTAGAACTGGGTTTCCATCTGAGCTCTTAATATTCATACAAGTGGTTCTCTTCTCTCCAAAGGTCTCTTTAATTTTCCTGTAGGCGGTATCTATCTTACGCCTAGTGAGACAAGCCTCTACATCCTTACATTTGTCCTCTAGCTATCCCTGCTTAGCCATTTTGCACTTCCTGTCGATTTTATTTTTGAGACGTTTGTATTCCTTTTTGCCTATGCATTTAGGCATTCTTATGTTAGTCTGTGGTATTCCATTTGCTCACTCGTTACTCGTATTACTTTTGTTAATTTAATGTCACGATTTATTCTGAGCTATGTGACATACTACTGGATTTGCTTATTATGTCAGGGTTTTCATGGAAGGTGTTGGATTTGCCTGACACCTTACACCCTACATTCGTCTTCACAATACTACCAATTTTTCCTGTGTAAAACTGAAACTTGGAAACGCATTCTGATTCACTTGCACGCACACAAAATTTATAGCCTCTTCTAGTCGCTTTGTTAGGCGTTAACTGTTTCCGGGACGATTTGCCTTTGAATATGGCCATGCATTCGTCAGTGCTAAAGGATGAAAATACATCTCACATGTCTCTGCATATTGGTCAATCAAAGACCAATTTTTTTACAGATTATCAAAATTCTGATCATTTTTATAGGACGTAAGGTAGTTATCTGACAAGTAAATGTTAGAAAGGAACCAACCAAATCTGTTTAGTGTAATGAGAGGTGGATTATAAGCGTTGCTCAGTTTAGGTCGAGCTCACGAATGGTCTTTGTAGCTTAGAAACCGTTTTACTCCCATTAGCACCGTTGTTTGCAGAAGGGTGTCATTTCCTCTGTTTTCGTTGGCACGTATCACTGGCCAAATGAAGATTAGTTGCATAAATACTAGATTCAAATATCATGGCATCTACCAAATCCATTGGGAATAAAAGTAGAAAAAACTACATAGGCTTTATATCGTTTCTCTCTCTCTCTCTAATTTATCGGTTTGTTAATTTTGGAATCGTGGATGAAGATATTTGTCAGTCTTGACGTCGCGTATTTTTCGCACACTCGTAGTAGTGGGTAAAATATACGCTAACAGTCATCAATGCAGCTACAGTAAAGGTACTAGGTCGGGTTGCAACAATTTGCTCATGTTGTCAACAAACATGACTAGTTCTAAAATATTCGTGGTTTGTTTAAAACTATAGTAGTTGAAGCCCGATAAATAAATATTCTTACAGAGAGAGACACGATGTAATCACCTACATAGCTGCACTATTTTTCTCAAAGTTACTTAAATTCTTATTGTTAATTATGATTTGAATAATATTTTCTCCAGTGAAAACAGCGATTGACTCATAAGCAAGCCTGACCCTCATATTATTATTTATTATTTTTAGGTTTGTTGTGTGTATTTAATGAATATTTTTCTGCAAAAAATATTTGATTCTCCTGATAGCAAAATATTGAATATATTTTTTTCTTTTTGTCTTGTAGGTGAAGGCTGAAAATCATCTGATTAATTATCTTTCACGTAATGGCTGCCTAAGCGCCATTAGGACAAAACAATGGCAGATTGCGATAGTTAATTATTTCCATTTCATTATATTCTCTTGGAGGGGAAGGTATGAAATGAGATTAAAAGGAAAAGTTTTAAATACTTTTTATACACATATTTGGAAAAAACTTACGTACAGTTAACAAAATCGTGCGTTCAGAAATCAGCTCGTGCCAAAGCCTCGAATAGGTTCGAGAGCTGACGCCAGAGTGATCATTTTATTCATCCAAGTCTTTATCCTAGACTTAGATAGAAATTCCTTGACGTGGTGTAATCACTGCCTTTATTATCCCTATTATTTGTTACACAGAAATATACTTATTATTAATATTTTTATGTTCAAAGCACGTAAAGGTGTAGAGTTTTCTCGTTCCAAAATAATATTTTATTATTGACAGCACATTTACATGCATAAACACTCGTATTTTTATTCGCTGTTGACACAATTCCCTTATGGTTATCATAACATTTTACAACTGTTTTTGGACGGCTTTGCACGAGATCGTATAGAGAAAACTGATTGACCTGAATAGCAATATGACTGTTTGACCATTTGTAGATTTTGTCAGCTTGCTACTGAGCACGAAACAAACTACGAGGCATATTTCAAAGTGAAGTTCCGTATGTCTATAAACAAAAGAAGGCTGTGAGAAAGGTTTTTATTGACAGTAATATTTTACTGCACATTCATTTCACTTTTCTACGTATTCGCTGTTCACATCTTTACACTTTCTGTAGCGCTGCGCCAGATTTTTAATCCTTCTGCACAAAGGTCTGACGTTTGGGAGTTGTACCAGTTGGTAACGTAACATCATCTGCAACTGCTGACTCACGGTCCATGAAATCAATCGGCCACGGCATTGACTGTTGTTTCGATTCTGCGTTGGTATACGATGTTCACGTCTTGTCTCCCGTAACTAGGTGGGGAAAAAATCGTCTCCATCTCGTTTATAGGGTTCTAGAAACTGTTGTGCATTACCCAATCTTGGTCAGTGAAAATTTTTGGAATCCACCTCGCACACGGTTTGTGATACCCAGGCTCTTCAGTGACAGCCCTGTAAATAGTTCAAGCAATGTTTTGGAATTCTTTAACCAGACCATTCATTGTTAAACGTCGATCACAGTTCGAAGTTTTTTTGTTGACTTGATTAACGTTATCGTTGGTCCGACATTTCCAGGGGCAGATGTGGACTCTGACCACAATCTATTGGTTATGAACTGTAGATTAAAACTGAAGAAACTGCCAAAAGGGGGGAATTTAAGGAGATGGGACCAGGATAAACTGACAAAACCAGAGGTTGTACAGAGTTTCAGGGTGAGAGTAAGGGAACAAATGGCAGGAATGGGGGAAAGAAATACAGTAGAAGAATGGATAGCTTTGAGGGATGAAGTGGTGAAGGCAGCAGAGGATCAAGTAGGTAAAAAGACGAGGGCTAGTAGAAATCCTTGGGTAACAGAAGAGATAATGAATTTAGTTGATGAAAGGAGAAAATATAAAAATGCAGTAAATGAAGCAGGCAAAAAGGAATACAAACGTCTCAAAAATGAGATCGACAGGAAGTGCAAAATGGCTAAGCAGGGATGACTAGAGGACAAATGTAAGGATATAGAGGCTTATCTCACTAGGGGTAAGATAGATACTGCCTATAGAAAAATTAGAGAGACCTTTGGTGAAAAGAGAACCACTTGTATGAATATCAAGAGCTCAGATGGAAACCCAGTTCTAAGCAAAGAAGGGAAAGCAGAAAGGTGGCAGGAGTATATAGAGGGTCTATACAAGGGCGATGTAATTGAGGACAATATTATGGAAATGGAAGAGGATGTAAAGTGAAGATGAAATGGGAGATATGATACTGCGTGAAGAGTTTGACAGAGCACTGAAAGACCTGAGTCGAAACAAGGCCCCGGGAGTAGACAACATTCCATTTGAACTACTGACAGCCTTGGGAGAGCCAGTCCTGACAAAACTCTACCATCTGGTGAGCAAGATGTATGAAACAGGCGAAATACCCTCAGACTTCAAGAAGAATATAATAATTCCAATCCCAAAGAAAGCAGGTGTTGACAGGTGTGAAAATTACCGAACTATCAGTTTAATAAGTCACGGCTGCAAAATACTAACGCGAATTCTTTACAGACGAATGGAAAAACTAGTAGAAGCCGACCGAGGGAAAGATCAGTTTGGATTCCGTAGAAATGTTGGAACACGTGAGGCAATACTGACCCTACGACTTATCTTAGAAGCTAGATTAAGGTAAGGCAAACCTACGTTTTTAGCATTTGTAGACTTAGAGAAAGCTTTTGACAATGTTGACTGGAATACTCTCTTTCAAATTCTGAAGGCGGGGGGGGGGGGGGGGGGGGTAAAATACAGGGAGCGAAATGCTATTTACAATTTGTATAGAAACCAAATGGCAGTTATAAGAGTCGAGGAGCATGAAAGGGAAGCAGTGGTTGGGAAGGGAGTGAGACAGGGTTGTAGCCTCTCCCCGATGTTATTCAATCTGTATATTGAGCAAGCAGTGAATGAAACAAAAGAAAAATTCGGAGTAGGTATTAAAATCCACGGAGAAGAAATACAAACTTTGAGGTTCGCCGATGACATTGTAATTCTGTCAGAGACAGCAAAGGACTTGGAAGAGCAGTTGAACGGAATGGATAGTGTCTTGAAAGGAGGATATAAGATGAACATCAACAAAAGCAAAACGAAGATAATGGAATGTAGTCGAATTAAGTCGGGTGTTGCTGAGAGTATTAGATTAGGAAATGAGTCACTTAAAGTAGTAAAGAAGTTTTGCTATTTGGGGAGCAAAATAACTGATGATGGTCGAAGTATAGAGGATATAAAATGTAGACTGGCAACGGCAAAGAAAGCGTTTTTGAAGAAGAGAAATTTGTTAAAATCGATTATAGATTTAAGTTTCAAGAAGTCATTTCTGAAAGTATTTGTATGGAGTGTAGCCATGTATGGAAGTGAAACATGGACGATAAATAGTCTGGGCAAGAAGAGAATAGTAGTTTTCGAATTGTGGTGCTACTGAAGAATGCTGAAGATTAGATGGGTAGATCACATAATTAATGAGGAGGTTTTGAATAGAATTGGGGAGAAGAGAAATTTGTGCCGCAACTGGACTAGAAGAAGGGATCGGTTGGTAGGACATGTTCTGAGGCATGAAGGTATCACCAATTTAGTATTGGAGGGCAACGTGGAGGGTAAAAAACGTAGAGGGAGACCAAGAGATGAATACACCAAGCAGATTCAGACGGATGTAGGTTGCAGTAGGTACTGGGAGATGAAGAAGCATGCACAGGATAGAGTAGCATGGAGAGCTGCATCAAACCAGTCTCAGTACTGAAGACCACAACATCATGATAATTTTAGAAAAAGAACAAATTTTATGTAAAATTATTTCACAATAAGGTCACCGATTTATAAAGTTATTCACTAATGTGTTCTGTTTTCAGAGATTAATAAATCTAAAGTGCTTCGCAGCACATTGGATTCGACTGAAACCAGCAATATAAACGTAAGCATTCTTTAGTAAATCTATATATATATATATGCTTAATATTACGTAACGTTAAGAAACTGTCACTAACGCTGATGATATAAAATTAAATCATTATCTTAAGAAGAGAAACACACGATTATTGCAAAAAGCCACTGAACTCGAACAGCCTAAATATTTCCTTGATTTTCATTTATTTAAAGTAGCGCTGCACCAGTCTACAACACGTAGTTTATGTTTTGCCTCAAGGTGACTGTATGTATGAATGATGTCATGGTGGAGCAGTGCCTGTAACGTTATTAGGAAAATCTATTCTCTTTTGTTCTCAGTAGTCCGTCGTCTGCTTTACAAAATGAAACAATGGGAGAGCGAGCTTATTTGTTTTCAATCAATTTGCGTAGTGTGTAGTCTAATTATCTGTGTGAAGTTGGCCGGCCGGAGTGGCCAAGCGCTTCTAGGCGCTACAGTCTGGAACCGCGCGACCGCTACGGTCGCGGGTTCGAATCCTGCCTCGGGCATGGATGTGTGTGATGTCCTTAGGTTAGTTAGGTTTAAGTAGTTCTAAGTTCTAGGGGACTTGTGACCTCAGCAGTTGAGTCCCATAGTGCTCAGAGCCATTTTTTTTGTGTGAAGTTGAGAGAAATATTTACTCTTTGTTTTAACATTTAGTACTCTTTGCTCGGTTCAGAGACTCTCGTAGCTTTGAAAAATTATGAATGGCTGTGCTAGTAAACTTTTACGTTATTTGATTTTCAAACAGCTGAGCAAAACTCAACGTACTCAAACAGTTTTATCTTTATTTCTTCTGATCATCATTAAACTGACACACATTATTTTTAGCGCAATGCAATCTGACTTTCAAAAATCTGTACAAAAGAATGGCCCTGACTAACAATAACATGTACCTTTCATGAATCACTTACCTCACAGAAATCTTCTTTACTCCAAATACTGCAATACAGCGAGCGCCAATACTGCCAGCTAAATAAAAGATTCTAACTACTGAAGGCACTAACTACTGATAAGCACAGTTGGCAAATGAAAGATTTTGACAGAGAAGAAACAATGTACACTCCTGGAAATTGAAATAAGAACACCGTGAATTCATTGTCTCAGGAAGGGGAAACTTTATTGACACATTCCTGGGGTCAGATACATCACATGATCACACTGACAGAACCACAGGCACATAGACACAGGCAATAGAGCATGCACAATGTCGGCACTAGTACAGTGTATAGCCACCTTTCGCAGCAATGCAGGCTGCTATTCTCCCATGGAGACGATCGTAGAGATGCTGGATGTAGTCCTGTGGAACGGCTTGCCATGCCATTTCCACCTGGCGCCTCAGTTGGACCAGCGTTCGTGCTGGACGTGCAGACCGCGTGAGACGACGCTTCATCCAGTCCCAAACATGCTCAATGGGGGACAGATCCGGAGATCTTGCTGGCCAGGGTAGTTGACTTACACCTTCTAGAGCACGTTGGGTGGCACGGGATACATGCGGACGTGTATTGTCCTGTTGGAACAGCAAGTTCCCTTGCCTGTCTAGGAATGGTAGAACGATGGGTTCGATGACGGTTTGTATGTACCGTGCACTATTCAGTGTCCCCTCGACGATCACCAGTGGTGTACGGCCAGTGTAGGAGATCGCTCCCCACACCATGATGCCGGGTGTTGGCCCTGTGTGCCTCGGTCGTATGCAGTCCTGATTGTGGCGCCCACCTGCACGGCGCCAAACACGCATACGACCATCATTGGCACCAAGGCAGAAGCGACTCTCATCGCTGAAGACGACACGTCTCCATTCGTCCCTCCATTCACGCCTGTCGCGACACCACTGGAGGCGGGCTGCACGATGTTGGGGCGTGAGCGGAAGACGGCCTAACGGTGTGCGGGACCGTAGCCCAGCTTCATGGAGACGGTTGCGAATGGTCCTCGCCGATACCCCAGGAGCAACAGTGTCCCTAATTTGCTGGGAAGTGGCGGTGCGGTCCCCTACGGCACTGCGTAGGATCCTACGGTCTTGGCGTGCATCCGTGCGTCGCTGCGGTCCGGTCCCAGGTCGACGGGCACGTGCACCTTCCGCCGACCACTGGCGACAACATCGATGTACTGTGGAGACCTCACGCCCCACGTGTTGAGCAATTCGGCGGTACGTCCACCCGGCCTCCCGCATGCCCACTATACGCCCTCGCTCAAAGTCCGTCAACTGCACATACGGTTCACGTCCACGCTGTCGCGGCATGCTACCAGTGTTAAAGACTGCGATGGAGCTCCGTATGCCACGGCAAACTGGCTGACACTGACGGCGGCGGTGCACAAATGCTGCGCAGCTAGCGCCATTCGACGGCCAACACCGCGGTTCCTGGTGTGTCCGCTGTGCCGTGCGTGTGATCATTGCTTGTACAGCCCTCTCGCAGTGTCCGGAGCAAGTATGGTGGGTCTGACACACCGGTGTCAATGTGTTCTTTTTTCCATTTCCAGGAGTGTATTTACCTTAATAATGTTCAAAAGTAATCATATATCTATCAATTCATGACAACGATCTTTACAAATTTTCTTTTTCTGGCGGACACACGTCCAGATCGCCCGCTTATAGTAGCCTCTCAAAACTCTGGCATCTCTCTCTCCATATGCTCCACTTCTGGCGGCTCACCTTCAACTGTCCAACGCATACTGACTGTTCACATCCAACTGCTCAACACTACACAAGCGAATATTCCAACAATGAGTCCAACCAGCCACAGACTGCACACAGCACAGCCAGCGATTTTCAAACAGAGCGCTAAGTGGGATTACCAACATAAAAACCTAAACAGCCTACTTACAAATTATCAAATACTGGGTTAGTGTAGCATGGATAATTTGCGCTGCGTTTTAAGAAAAAGCTAATTTTTCATGCATATCAATGTTTACGACGTCATACCTCTTAAACTACGTGCCATACAATGTTATAATTTAGCAGATGCATTCAAGGGTAAATGCGGGAACTGCCTGGAATACGTGTTGTGAACAGACTTAGTAGTAAAGAAGTAACAAAACGTCAACCCGATGGTTAGTAGGCGATGAACTTCTCCCTGTCATAGTTTTGTGAGAATTGTCAGCAAGAAAAAGCAAGGTAAAGGTCTGAAAGTATTTGCTATTTATATTAGAAGTCGATAAGTGCTTTAATTCTCTAATACTGGATGACCACAGTCTGGGCTATTTGCGTGGCACGAGTTAACGGTGTTTCAAGTTATATACGTACTTCCTATGACAAACCTCTTAATGATCTAATTATGAACGCATTTAAAATTTTTAAATTAGATCAATAATTTGAAATTGATCTGCATTAGTAACTGTCTTATACTCTGAAATAAAACGTGCGACCTCTGTCCACTCGACACCACAATAAACAGCATCGCATGTTGGAAACTACCCGCGTGTTTGCTATCGTAGGATCCTTAACTGACATGCAAGTTTGGGGGCAGACTCACGATGTTATGCAAATCACACACAAGTGGGCTTATATTGAATCTGCACAACGTGTGTAACACGATCTTGTAATGGCCCTAACATAAATCCTAACGGGGGTGCCTAGCCTCTCGTACAGTTTATTCATTAAATTAACTAATCAAAGTTCCCCTCCAAAAATGATGATGGAAAAGGATTCTGGTGGATGTGACTGATTAACAAATACATGCCGTTCTAAAAGATTACAATTACATTTATTTTCTTTGAATGGATCTGAAAATTGATCACGAATTTCTACCAGGAGCAATCACGTATATTAACGTAAAAGAAACATGTAACTAGTCGTCAACTGATAGAGGTGTTGACAAGAACCCAGTACAAACGACACTGCATGGAATCTAATGTATTCCTCTGCTAAGAGAAGAGGGAGCAAGGAGAACAGGTGAAATGTATAATATGGATGAACAAGTGGTTAATCGGATGCAGTACCACGATACCATAATGGTTCTACGGATGCCACCGCTGAGAAACCTCAATTCGAATTTTGGGCAGCTGAAAAATGCGCTGAAACCGTACAGGTCGGAGCTGCGTGTATTGCCAACAGTACGGCCCAGTGCGGCGTACTAATGGCGGCTGCTACTTGTGTTCAGCTCCGCTGCATGGAGCTGGGCTCAACCTTGGAGACCGAGCTCGAAAAACTGTGTTTGGTTGGCCGACCAAGTGAAACTGCAAATTAAATTACTCTGCAGGTAGAGCGGCGAAGTATGCGACCGACTGAGTCCTGCGGCGGCGAGGAAACAACTCCATCAAATTCGCTTCCGTACTGAGCCCAGAGACCGACCGCTCCGCTGTGCTAGAACTCGGCCAATCGTCGCCGATAAACAAAGCCTTACGACAAATTCGTCTTAGTCCCACTACCGTACTCCGCAACCCAGGCTCAATACCATTCCCTCCCACCAGTTCCCGACGGTGACTGAAAACATATGCACACGTAACGGTTGAACAGCCTATCTGTGCCTCTGCCAGGACTTTACGCGGCAAGCTTTCCGATGGGCGCCAACGGAATGTGATAACTGGGATGCTATGCCTGACGCTGTTCTGTCGGCAATTCCGTGGAGCTCGGCAGCCGTGTCTCTAAAATGTCCCAAACAATAGCACACCCGTGTCTCTAAGCTGGCGCGTTCCTGCCTTAAGCAAGAGGCTTTCGTGAGAAAATTGCTTCGGCCATCTTAAAATTAGCGAGCGTCCGTCGCCTTGGCCACTGAGACCCAACTTTGAAAGAGAAAGCAGCCAGCCACGGGTCGGGACTCCGTCTGCAGTCTCCAGTGGCCTTATATCTCCCCCGCCTCCCCCCTTCTGGCTGTTTGCTGATATTGTAAGCAAGTGGCCTCTTCACAGCCCAAAATTCCCACTTGTCTTCAATGTGAAATGAACAGAGCTATGATGCGCAGACATCCAACTCCCGATCATATACATGTCAGCATCCGATTACCTACTTTGCATGGCGGTATAATCGATAGAGAAATGACATTAATTTGTAGGTTTTGTTAGTAGGTTGTTTAGGTTTTTATGTTCGTAGCGCTATGCAGCTCTCGGTATGAAAATCGCTGGCTGTGCTGTGTGCAGTCTGTGGCTAGTTGGACTCGTTGTTGGAAGTTATTCGCCAGTGTAGTGTTGGGCAGTTGGATGTGAACAGCCCGTAGCGTTGGGAAATTGGAGGTGAGCCGCCAGCAGTGGTGGATATGGGCAGAGAGATGCCAGAGTTCTGAGATGTTAATGTGAGCGGACGATCTGGACGTGTGTCCGTCAGAAAAAGGAAATTTGTTAAACTGGTGGATGTCACGAATATATATATATATATATATATATTGAAAGGTCTCTGTTGGATTCCTTTCATGTTTAATTTCTCAAATTTGTTGTCTTTTAAGGAATAAATTCCTCTTCTAAATTTACTGTGGCGTTTCTGACTATCTGGGAGGAGACTGAGTAGTGGAACGTGTTACTTTTACACGTAAACAAGAACGATCTCTCACACTACTACACTTTAAAGCACAGTTTATATGTAATTCTTATATGTAATTCATGTCACACAGTCTCATACGGAACCTACATCCGCTTTCTTTTATATACTGTGTGTGATAAGATACTGTCATCCCCCTTCCCTTCTGTGTGAGAGGATGAATGATCAAATGTGTTTGTAGCTGCATGCTTGAGGGTAGCAGACAAGGCTGTCTGCTAGAGAACAGTAGGACCAACGTTGAAACAGGTAGCTACGGTTCCTAAAAGCAGAGAGGTTTCCATTCTTAGTATGGTCCGGTCCGTCCCCTGTCATGTTGGTATAGGAAGCTGCCCCTCTGGCGCCTTCCGTTGGTCTTTGTGAGCGACTCTCGGGAGCACGCTGGGTAGTTCAGGGGGAGTCTGGCAGCTGGAGAGTAAGAAGTTGGAGTCCAGTAGTAGCGCAGGGCAGTCCAGCAGTAGCAGTCTGGCGGTAGCGAGCGTCTGAAGTGGTAAGATCTCCGGCCAAGCGCGTGTCTGTTAAGTCCATAGGACAATGGATTTGTTAAGTTCAGGTTAACTGAGAATTTAATCATTTTATTTCGGGTTAGCTTTAAAATAGCTAAGGTTATCTTTAATTGCAGCGGAGTGTAATTCTCGTGTCCAGTTCAGATTAATTTGCGGTAGTTGCTTTGTTATTACTTTGTGAGTAAAGTGGAACCACGTGTTGGTCAGTAACTCTAAGTAAGATCAATCTTAAAGGCAAATGCTTGTGTGATTATAACGTATCGTCTTGAAAAGATTTTGAATATACCAACTTTTCTTTATGTTCAACCCACGTGGCGTGTACTTTGTGAGACCAGTACCACGTGCTTATATAACGGTTTGACCCATCAGGTTAACAGTAGGACGTTAGTAACCAGTTCGAGGTTTTTGTTTTGTAATTTGCTTTTTGATCTAATTTATTTTTATTATCTAAATTATTGTGGAGTTATACGCTTTCTGTAAACCAAGTTGACCACGTGAAGGGTAATTACAAGACGGACAGGATTGTGCTACGAAAGTAATTTCTTTAACTGAAAATTTGAATCTATTGGTTGTGGTTAACTTTCTGTTGCATGTGTTTCAATGTTCTTTGTGTGTTGTTTTATGAATGCAGTGTTGGATCCAGTCTCCCAATCTTGACTCCATATTTTATGTGTTCCGTAATATTCCAATCTCACAGTTTCACAATCGTAAATAAGGCACCAGCTCAGTTATAACTCACGTATAATATGCTGAAATTTCAATGAACAATCTTTAAAATAAATTTGCAAATATAAACTGATTTCTTTCTTTTTATTTAAATTCTCCTTTTATATAGATATATTACCGGTTGTTGTATGAGTGTAAAAGATTATAATCAATGTTAGTCTGATTGGTAAGGTGGTAAACCTAGACTAGTTACCTGCTGAAACAGTGGCCCAGTAAACTCACGGTTAACCTCCCAAGACAGCTCACAGTTTTAAACCGCTTTCATGGTCTAATTAGCACCCGATTTCAGCATACCAAATTCAAGTCACAATCTTACGCTATTCAGCAAAGCAAATTAGAGTTACAATCTTTCAATATATATATATATATATATATATATATATATATATATATATATATATATATAAGGTCCATCACCGTTCCCTTTGGATCCCTACGCAGTTCGTCGCTCTCCGATACACACGAGCGAACAGCGGAGGAGTGGTACTCAAGCGTTAACTATAGGTTACAATATCTCCGGATGTAATTAACATTTTACAATGCAACAAACGGCACTGATTACGTATTTGTTTATATGTTCAGATGTGCTAACAAAACTAACGGGGTTCCATTTAAAAAAAACGTAGGTTTGTGTTAAAAAACATACTTCCGTGCATTTTTTTATGGTTTGTATTAACCAATTACACTAGCCCCTCTCCTCGCGTTCGGTCTGTGGAATCGATTCGTCAGTATTTGATGTGGTTTACGAAATATATCCATCGGTAATGTTAGGGGACTCACCCTGTATATATATATATATATATATATATATATATATATATATATATATATATATATATATATATACTTCTGAACACTATTAATGTAAATACATTGTTTGTTCTCTATCAAAATCTTTTATTTGGTAAATATATGCCTATCAGTAGTTAGTGCCTTCAGTAGTTAGAATCTGTTATTTAGCTGGCAGTATTGGCATTCGCTGTATTGCAGTAGTTAGAGTAACGAAGATTTTTGTGAGGTAAGTGATTCATGAAGGGCATAGGTTATTGCTAGTCAGGGCTTTTCTTTTGTAAAGATTGTTAAAAGTCAGATTGCGTTGCGCTAAAATATTGTGTGTCAGTTTAGAAATCATCAGAATAAGTAAAGAGAAAACAGTCTCAGTACGTTCAGTTTCACTCTGGAGTTTGAAAATAAAGTAACGTAGAAGTTTATGAGCACAGTCATTCTTTACATTCAAAGGGGAAGTTTCAGTTTGCAGCTTCAGATTTTAGAAATGAAAGGCTGGTTTGATGTCCCTTAATTAACGTATGAAGCGGCCAGAGGACGTGCTGTCTTGCAATATTATGCAACTTTCCACTCACAGCTTGGCTACTGCTTACAACAGTAACACCATCACATTGAAAAAAAAACTTTGTTTGTTAAATAATGGTCGCCTTATCACAGAAGTTGTAGAAAGTAGGATCCATAAATGGAAGTCGGTATCACAATACCAAACGTTTATTCAAGTTCAAAAAGAACATGGACTCCAATTCCAATGTGGCCCCTGAAAAACAAAAACACAGAAAAGAAGACAGTCGCAAATATAGCTTTCGGCCAGTAAGGCCTTCATCAGAATTAGACTACAAACACACACATACACGTACCCACTCACGCAAAAACGATTCACACACACATGACTGCAGTCTCAGCAACTGAGGCCACATTTAGTCAGTTGCCTGAAAGTGGAGTCATGTGTGTGTGAGTCGTTTTTGCGTGTGTGTGTATGTGTGTGTTTGACGTCTAATTTTGACGAAGGCCTTACTAGCCGAAAGCTACATTTGCGACTGTCTTTTTGTTGTGCCTATCTGCGACTCAGCATCTCCGCTCTGTGTTGAGTGGTAACTTTCCTTTTCACAATATTGCTACATTTCATCCAGGATTCTCCATTGTTTTAAAGCACAGAAAACTAACATGAAAAACTGAAGTTAATTGAGTGGGACTCTGACATGATTAGGAGAGAAAAACAAAACCAGATTTTCACATTAATAAGGGAAATAATGCAGTGAACTCCGCTTCCAAGATAAAAAGACAAGTAGGTAAACGCCAGCTTCCCAAAGTACATATTTTGCGATATAAGTCAAACGCCTAACGATATAGAAAAAGCGACACTTTCATCTTCAAACTTTCGGTCTGCAGTCAGCATATGACGACAGCCACAAAGCGAATAATGAGAACTCAGAATTTGTTGTTCTCAGACCGTACTCTGTTGGAGGGACAACAGCACACTTGAATCCAATGCGAAAAACGTGAAAGTGCCTCGAGGCTTAAAAATAGAGGGGAACACTAACGATTTACTAGATTGGTACAGAGTTGAACGGTCTTTTACTGTCGGCTGACGTAGCTCACACAGTGTGTAGGAGGGGAGGCAATACGTGGAAGTGACCTAACAGAAATACTTTTAAAATGGAAGGAAATTTCTCACATTCCATTGGAATGGAAAGGCGTCATTTTTGTTGACATCCACGTGGAATAAATACTTGCTACAAGTGGGTACCTTGGGTATAAAACAACCTTGTCGCCGTGATAAGGTATTAATACCCACCTGCTGCAACTCCAGAAAATGGCCAGCACGTTCTGGGAACCTTTACAGGGTGCTACCTAAGATGAGGCAAGCTTTTCTGTCACACTCGATAGTACGCACAGGTTGCCCCGGAATCGGCTTCCTTTGGTGAGGACCTTTCAGCCAGCACCCAACAGTTTGTGCTGCCCACTATAATTTATGAAATATTATGAAATAACTATGAGCTAATACATGGTAGTGAAGTTCTCTGTACCAGTCCCATTACATCATCCCCTCGCACGCATTTTTCCTTTCCTTTTTATAAAAAAAAAAAAACCTTTCTCTGTCACCTGGTTGGTCATTGCCAAAAAATTCACCGAAATATAATAATCAGTGAAAAAGAAACCTAACAGTCTTTCTACTCGAAAGTTATACAGGCAATACATATTATAGCTTAAGTGAATTTTAGAATAATTTAAAAGAAAAGAACATTACCTCTTGCCATATCTCGAGTTAAACCAAATGACGGAAAGAAAGTAATTCTAAGATACACTGAAAATTCAGCTCCACATAATATTGAAAATGAAAACTGTATTACTTTCTTTGCAGTTTGACAGTAGAGGCGTGATATAACAGTTGTAAGAAGTCCGAGCAGATGTAATTTCGATGTATTGCTCACGCGCTGCCTGCGATATGGAAGGTATAAGAGAATCTCAGACCAGAGGGCAGTGTTGACTGCAGTAGGAACTGTGTAGCTGTAGCAGTAAGTTGTTGCTACCGAGCAGTCTGGTCTGTTGTATCGTGTTGGCTGGGCCGGTCGTGGTGCAGCGATGCCGGAGCCTGAGCATTATTGTAAAAGGTAAAAAGCAGCCTCGCGCATATGTAGTATTGTTATCTCAAGTCCAATGTAAATGTTTTAAAAATCTCCTAATAATAATCTTTCTCATAAAAAGTAACTTTTAACAACCATTCATTTCAATTTAAAGAATTTACTAATTTCTCCAATCCATGATCATCCCGATTATTGCAAAAGAAAAATCAGTTGTTTCCTTTCATAAATGACAAATCTATCAGCCAGCATTGCACAGGGCTGCGCCAGAAAAATTTATTGTAAGAGCAGCTATATATGCGTTATCCGGCGACTTCATTGAGGTAAGAATTTTTCTCTTTTTATTCAGAATGATCTTTCAGGGCCATGACGCAGCACTGCTGACGTCCAAAATTTACCAGGTTAAATTCACAGTCAATTGTTGAAAAGTTAAAAGTGAGCGACAATTTAATTGAGAGGTTAGTTACATTGCATTATTACCAGGTTACGGAAATTATTTTGTTGGGATGTTACACTGAATGTGAATGACATAATTATAATTTTAACCGTTGAGAGGTTAAGGAATTTTTCTGTTTTGAGGTTACACTAAATGAGGATAATATTTATATTATTTATTATTTTTACTGTGGGGAGGTTACACAGTGATACTGGCAAATGACATAAGGTCTAGCAATTTTATCTGTGCGGCTGCAGAATTTTCTTGAAATTATTTTACAAATAATCGAGGAAGCAAAGTTCCCTATCTCATGCACGCTAATATGATTTCTTCAAACACAAAATACCTGCATAAAATTAAAGCCGATGCACAAACACTATCTCTAAATTTACTCATTTTAGTGAGTACAGCCCCTACGGTCGCAGGTTCGAATCCTGCCTCGGGCATGGATGTGTGTGATGTCCTTAGGTTAGTTAGGTTTAAGTAGTTCTAAGTTCTAGGGGACTGATGACCTGAGAAGTTAAGTCCCATAGTGCTCAGAGCCATATAGTGAGTGTACAAATTCATACAAAATTAAGATTAAAGTATGGGAACAAGAGCAGGAATTACAGCTTGCTCGACTCATCAAAGTCTTACAGAAAGTAGATGCAGGTGATCAGGTAGCTTCTGTCTTTCGAAGTCTCTGTAAGGCGTTCAACACTGTACCATGTCAATGACTACTATCCAAGATACAATCATACGGAGTTTCTTCAGATATATTTGATTAGCTCGATGAGTAAGCCACCACGTCAGCAGTTCTCAAACTTTTTCGGCGACGAAGCCCCTCTGAAATACTAAATATTTTATGGAGCCGTAAAATAAGGAAAATCTGGTTGTATGTTCGTTCTTTAATTATAATAATTTGATGAAAATCATTGAAAATAGGTACATTGTACACTACTGACTTCTGCAATAATATACAACACACAATAATACATACAAAATAAGACTGTATCGATTAAACTATAAATTGAGAAAATGGTTTCCACTTAATGGGAGGTATGAAATTGTTTTTTATTTCTGTCCAACAGTTTAATGTCAGGCTTGATAGAAGCGATCTGAAGGTTCAGCATCCTTCCTATTGCGGTGCTTTGTCTTTGAAGCTGTATGTGCTGAGAATTCCGATTGATACAAATATGTTGTTGAGAATGGGAGAAGCATAGCCAGAGCCTGTGCGACAAGTTATGGATATTGATCAGGAATCCTGCACCAAAAATCATCAAGTGACCCTGTTTTGAACAATGAGTTCATGCTGGACTCTGATAGCATTTCCAAAAAGGACTCATAGATTTCGTTTGATATATTTTCTGGATTATACAAATTCTGTACAAAAGGATGCTGAACCCATGAAATAATTTTCGATTTTGTATTCCCCTATTCCGGAAAATATTACTCAAAAGATATGCACATATCATAAAGACACTGGACCAATTCTTCAGATGTTTCATTTGGTAATTGTGCTGTCTCAGCAACAGACACATTCAGTGTTATGAAAGCTTCCTATTTCTGTCTTGCCAACACAGACACCGCAAAACCTAACATTTTTTGAAGCTGGTTATTTTATTAGTCGTACTGGAAACTGTTTTCCTTGTAAAAGTAGATTTAATTCATTAATTTTTCCAAATACATCTGGCAAAACAGCTAGTCTGAACAACAAAGTCACAACATTCAAACTGTCTTTTAATTTAAAAGAAATGTCAGTCACAAAAGCTTGTAATTCAGCTCTTAGTTCGAGTAATCTTTTTAATGTCTTACTTGGAGGTAACCATCTATCCTCGTTGTGGAGCAGTAATGTTTTATGTCTGCTCCTATAATCTTCACACAATATGGGAAACTATTGGCACTGAAGAGGGCATGCTTTAACGTAACATTATTTTTTGCTGCTTCATCAAGAACCAGTTTTACCTTTGGCAGAGACTTCGATGGTTCTGAGACAAGCTAGGCCCCGACTTCGTGGACTTGTGCGATAGGGTTGAGTACTGTAGGGACTCCCCTAAATGGGTCAGGTGTGCACTACACATCAGAAGCTGACTGTGTGTGGGGTGCACACAAGGTTTTTTTTTAGATCAGGTGTCTCTCCATCCAATCCAGATAATGATAGGTATAGCAAACCAGGAAGTATCAGTGTAAGATCGAAAGAAATGCCTCCCACAGGTTAGATTATTAAAATCCTAATGGTAAACTGCCGAAGGATACGCAAAAAAGCGCCAGATTTTGAAGTGCTCATGAAAAGCAGTGAACCTCACATAATACTAGGTACAGAAAGCTGGTTGAAACCTGAAATTGATAGCAGCGAGATTTTTGGGGAAAATTTAAGTGTTTATCGAAAGGATACTGGTAGAAGCCGACCTCGGGGAAGATCAGTTTGGATTCCGTAGAAATGTTGGAACACGTGAGGCAATAATGACCCTACGAATAATCTTAGAAGATAAAGCAAAAGGCAAACCTGCGTTTCTAGCATTTGTAGACTTAGAGAAAGCTTTTGACAATGTTGACTGGAATACTCTCTTTCAAATTCTGAAGGTGGCAGGGATAAAATACAGGGAGCGAAAGGCTATTTACAATTTGTACAGAAACCAGATGGCAGTTATAAGATTCGAGGGGCATGAAAGGGAAGCACTGGTTGGGAAGGGAGTGAGTCAGGCTTGAAGCCTATCCCCGATGTTATACAATCTGTATATTGAGCAAGCAGTAAAGGAAACAAAAGAAAAATTTGGAGTACGAATTAAAATCCATGGAGAAGAGGTTCGCCGATGACATTGGAGAAGAAATAAAAACTTTGAGGTTCGCCGATGACATTGTAATTCTGTCAGAGACAGCAAAGGACCTGGAAGAGGTGTCTTGAAAGGAGGATATAAGATGAACATCAACAAAATCAAATCGAGAGTAATGGAATGTAGTCGAATTAAGTCGGGTGATGCTGAGGGAATTAGATTAGGAAATGAGAACTTAAAGTAGTAAAGTAGTTTTGCTATTTGGGGAGCAAAATAACTAATGATGGTCGAAGTAGAGAGGATATAAAATGTAGACTGGCAACGGCAAAGAAAGCGTTTCTGAAGAAGAGAAATTTGTTAAAATCTATTATAGATTTAAGTGTCAGGAAGTCATTTCTGAAAGTATTTGTATGGAGTGTAGCCATGTATGGAAGTGAAACATGGACGATAAATAGTCTGGACAAGAAGAGAATAGAAGTTTTCGAATTGTGGTGCTACAGAAGAATGCTGAAGATTAGATGGGTAGATCACATAACTAATGAGGAGGTATTGAATAGAATTGGAGAGAAGAGAAATTTGTGGCGCAACTGGACTAGAAGAAGGGATCGGTTGGTAGGACATGTTCTGAGGCATGAAGGTATCACCAATTTAGTACTGGAGGGCAGTGTGGAGGGTAAAAATCGTAGAGGGAGACCAAGAGATGAATACACTAAACAGATTCCGAAGGAAGTAGGTTGCATTAGGTACTGGGAGATGAAGAAGTTTGCACAGGTAGAGTGGCATGCAGAGCTGCATCAAACCAGTTTCTGGACTGAAGACCATAACAACAACAACATCGAAAGGGTAGGCAAATGGGAAATGGAGGTGGTGTGTTTGTGACAGTATACAAGAAACTCAAATCCACCGAGACAGAAACTGATGCTGCATTAGAGATTGTTTGGGCAAGACTCAGTATGAGAGGGGGACATAAAATGGTAATTGGATCCTTCAATCGCCCATCAGAATCATCTCCTGATGTAACTGAAAAACTTAGAGAAAACCTCAGTTCACTTGTACGTAGGTTCCCCAGTCATACTGTAATCATCGGTGGAAACTTTAATCATCCAACAATTAATGGGGAAAATTATAGTTTTGTTAGTGGCGGGCGTGATAGGATAGCGTGTGAAAGCTTACTAAATGCCATCTCTGACAACTACCTAGAAAAAATAGTTAGGAACGGCAAGCATGATGGAAGTATATTCGATCTAATGGCAATAAATAGACCTGACCTCTTTGAGAATGTCCACATGGATACTGGTATCAGTGACCATGACACGTTTGTGGCAACAATTATTAGCAAAGTACAAAGAACAGCTAAAACAAGCAGAAAGATATATATGTTCAATAAACTAGATAGAAAGTCCGTATTGTCATACCTCAATGAGGAACTTAAAACTTTCAGCAGAGGGCAGGAGCATGTAGAGGAATTCTGCCTCAAGTTTAATACAATAGTTGATCATCCACTGGATAGGTACGTACCTAGAAGAGCAGTTCATAATAGGAGGGAACCTTCACGGTATACAGTCAATGTAAAGAAACTCCTTAAGAAACAGAGATTACTGCATAATAAATGTAAAACAAAGGGTAGGCCTATAGACAGAGAGATAATTAATGAACTGCGTTTGGCTGTCAAGTATTAATGACACTCGTGCTGAGAAACAGCTGAAATCGTTAAAACTGAGCAAATCTCTCGGCCACGATGGTATACCTGTCAAGTGCTGTACTGAATTTTCATCTGAGTTATCCTCTCTTCTAACTATAATCTACCATAGATCCCTCGAACAAAAAACCCTGCCCAGTTCTTGGAGAAAGATACAGGTCAAAACCGTCTACAAGAAGAGCAGTAGAAGTTATCTACAAAACTACTGTCCAATATCCTCGACTTCAGTTTTGTAGAATCTTAGACCATTTTCTGAGCTCATACATAATGAAGTGTTTTGAACAGAATGACCTCCTCAATGACCAGCAGGGATTTCGAAAATATTCATCGTGTGAAACCCAACTCGTACTTTTCTCACATCACATACTGAATGCTTTGAATCAAGGCAGTCAGGTAGATGCAGCATTTCTTGATTTCCGAAAAGCATTTGCCTTAGTACCATACTGACCTTTTTTGTTAAAATTACGATCACATGGGGTGTCAAGTGAGATTTGCGACTGGATTGAGGACTTTTTGGTAGGGAGGACGCAGCATGTTATCTTGGATGGGAGTCACCGTCAGATATAGAAGTAACTTCGGGTGTGGCCAGAGAAGTGAATTGGGACCCTTGCTGTTCATATTGTATATTAATGACATTGCAGACAATATTAATAGTAAAATCAGACTTCTTGCAATTGATGCAGTTATCTATAATGAAGTATTATTGAAAGAAGCTGCATAAATATCTAGTCAGAACTTGATAAGGTTTCGAAGTGATGCAGAGATCGGCAAGTTACTCTAACTGTTCTGGAATGTAAAATTTTGCACTTCGCAAAACGAAAAAACCGCAGTATCCTATTACTGTAATATCAATGAAACCACTGTTGGAATCGGCCAACTCATTCAAATACCTGGGTGTAACCTTTTGTAGGCATATGAAATGGACTGATCAGATAGGTTCAGCCGTGAGTAAAGCAGGTAGTAGGCTTCGATTTATTGGTAGAATACTAAGGAAGTGCAATCAGTCTACGAAGGAGATAGCTTCCAAACTGCATGTGCGACCGGTTCTAGAATATTGCTCAAGTGTGTGGGACCGGTGCCAGACGGGACTAGCAAGGGATATTGAACGTACACACAGAGGGGCAGCACGAATTGTCACAGGTTTGTTTAAGCCATGAGAGTGCGCCACAGAGATACTGAAGGAACTGAACTGGAAGACTTTTGAAGATAGACGTAAACTATTCCAAGAAAATCTATTAACAACGCCGCGCGGGATTAGCCGAGCGGTCTCAGGCGCTGCAGTCATGGACTGTGCGGCTGGTCACGGCGGAGGTTCGAGTCCTCCCTCGGGCATGGGTGTGTCTGTTTGTCCTTAGGATAATTTAGGTTAAGTAGTGTGTAAGCTTAGGGACTGATGATCTTAGCAGTTAAGTCCCATAAGATTTTACACACATTTGAACATTCTATTAACAGCGTCTCAAGTACCGGCTTTAAATGAGGACTTAAGAAATATACTACAACCCCCTACGTGTCGCTATCCTAGCGATCGTGAGAATAAGATATGAATAATTACTGCACGCACAGAGGCTACAAACAATCATTCTTCCCGCGCTCCATACGTGAATGGAACAGGAAGAAACCCAAGTAACTGGTATCATGGGACGTACCCACTGCCATGCACCTCACGGTGGTTTGCAGAGATAGATTTAAATGTAGATGTTCTTTATTGTGAGTGGCTGTTGGAACTATTGGAACTAGAGTTTGGCGTTTTACTTTTTACTGGTGATACCACTCCTGCTGTTTTCTCTGTCATTGCCTTGGCCTGTCTGTACAAATATCAGTGCAATCGTTCCACTCAAGATGATTCATTTAAAAAAAATGTTCATTTGTTAAAAATTTCTTTTCCGGTACCTTTATTTGGCAGTAATGCACACGGAAGCAAGCCTTCTTCGAGTGAATGTTCATGTGGATATCATACAGTTATCAACAAGATGGCCAGCCCAGCAGAAATAGGGGAATCACCCGTTTGCAAGACGAACCTGTTGTGTTGAAAGTGACGAACTAGTTACTGTCTGAGATAGCTGGGAGATGCTTAATGCGACGAGAAAGTGTCGTCCAGAAGTTGTACTGTAGAAAGATACTTCCGTAGATTTTTCATAACATTGTGTGACATCTGGCACAGATAGTTTTATTAATTCCCAGCGACAGTTGGCATTTCGCCCCCTTGTCCACTGCAGTAGTTGACCAAATACGACCCCTCTGCGGCTTTCTCATTGACAGTTTTGTTTGCTTACTTCATAGTTTCTTGTCTTCTTTATTACACGTAAAAAATCCCTCATTCTTGTCTTTGCAGTTGGGGTGCACAGTTTCTAAATGTAGGCGCATTTTAGCAGATGCCATGAATCATTTAGGAAGTACCTTGGCGCATAATGTACAGAGAGGTGAGACATTACAATCAACAAATCCGAGACTGATGTAAGATTCGACATACTTCCTTTTTTTACCGTTACTGAGTTGTTAGATATCTTACCGCTTGAAACCATGGTGCTTGAAGTCGTTACATCACCTTCCTGAATCTCACAGTCTTGACCGGAGACTTTTGAGGGTGATACTGCAACTTCTACGCGAACCACATTTAAAGTTTCGATGCAACATTTTGTTCAAATGTGTGTGAAATCTTATGGGACTTAACTGCTAAGGTCATCAGTCACCCACCCACCCACACACACACACACCCATGCCCGAGGGAGGACTCGAACCTCCGCCCGGACCACGCCGCACAGTCGATGACTGCAGCGCCTAAGACTGCTCAACAAATTCCGCGCGAGCAACATTTTGTTGAAACACCGTTAAGCCCAAGCTCCATTCTGTCTTCTAAAATGAATAGTTTAATTTTACAATATGACAAACAAGACGTTGACTTTTATAACTGTAGTCAGTAACAAACACGAATCGAATATATTACTGTCTGCGAGCGGTGTGCGGATTCACTTTACCGAATTGGACTGTGCGTAGCAATCGCAAACTCGAGTGGGAATCGTACTCTGTGTTGCGCAGCCTGAGTTTACACTGAGGCAAAAAATGGCTCTGAGCACTAAGGGACTTAACTTCTGAGGTCATCAGTCCCCTAGAACTTAGAACTACTTAAACCGAACTAAGCCTAAGGACATCACACACATCCATGCCCGAGGCAGGATTCGAACCTGCGACCGTAGCAGTCGCGAGGTTCCAGACTGTAGCGCCTAGAACGGCTCGGCCACCACGGCCGGCAATTACACTCAGGCAATAAAGGTCATGGGATAGCGATACGGACATACACAGATGGTGGTAGTATTGTGTATACGAGGCACAAGATGTTACTTGCATTCAGCTGATTGATGCGAAAAGGTGTCCGACGTGATTCTAACTGCACAACGGGAAGTAACAGACTTTTAACGCGGAATGGTACATTAAATTTTTGAAATTGTTAGGGAATTCAGTATTTCGAGATATACAGTGTCAAGAGTGTGCCGAGAATACCAAATTTCAGGTAGCACTTGGAGACCATTTGCAGCCATTCATGGACTTCGTGTTGCCAAACAACGATGCGCCAATGCGCCATGTCACCGGGCCACAACTGTTCGCACTTGGTTTGAAGAGCATTCTGGACAACTCTAGCTGCCGGCATGAATCCCATCGAACATTTGTGGGACGCAATCAAGTGGCTAGTTCGTGCACAGAATCCTGCACCGGCAACACTTTCACAGTTATGGACGGCTATGGAGGCTGTATGACTCAGTATTTCTGCAGGGGTCTTCCAACGACTTGTTGACTCCATGCCATGTAGAGTTGTTGCAGTACACCGGAAAAAAACGAGGTCCGACGCGACGTTAGGAGGTATCCCAGGCCGGCCGGGGTGGCCGAGCGTTTCTAGGCGCTACAGTTTGGACCCGCGCGACCGCTGTGGTCGCAGGTTCGAATCCTGCCTCGTGCATGGATGCGTGTGATGTCATTAGGTTAGTTGGGTTTATTTTTGGACAACATGGTTGTGGAGATGAAGCAGCGATTAGTACGATTAATCAATTATTCAAAAACAGTCTTAATCACATTTATTATTATTATACCGCCAATCGGTTTCAACCAGACGTAGGGTTCATCTTCTGGGCGTTTACACTGTGAAATTATAGATATCCGTCAGAAATACTCCATTATACAACAGCTAAAATTACGTAAATTTAAATTATGTTACCCATTGGTCGACTGCTGGTGGTGTCACTCCTGTCTACATAACGGCAGGAAACTATGCGAGACTAACCCTTCGTATGGGCTTAAATAGCGTGCTGAGATCACGTGAATAGACGACAACACCCCCTGCGACGATAAACGGCATTTAATACAGTTTTTTATATGTAGTTACTAGTTACCTTGGTTTAACATAAATTTAAGTGACAGTAAATAACAGAAAACGGAACCATTCCATTTTAAAAGAGTTACAATTATAATGTTAATTATAAAACAATAACAAATGTTCCGTAGTCAACTCGTAAAATTCGTAAAAGTATATTACATTATGTGCCATAATATAAAGTAAAACAATTTGTGACACACAAAAACTGGTGTCGTCTTGTATTATAATATATCTATTCGTACATTTACGTAGAAAACATTTGAGGCAATTTACTAAAACGGCTAATATGGAAGGACTACAAAGCCCTCTACTCCTTGTGGTGTAGGTTTAAGTAGTTCTAGCTTCTAGGGGACTGATGACCTTAGAAGCTCAGTCCCATAGTGCTCAGGGCCATTTGAACCATTTGAGGTATCCCATGACTTTTGTCACCTCAGTGTACATAGCCCCAGGCGGTGAAGCGACAAAATCCGCTGAGAAGGTTCGAGGTGTTTATGAGTGAGAGAGACATAGAGAGAGCATAGTGGAATCTTCACGGCCTGTGTGGATGAGACAGCGCACAGCGAAAGAGAAAGAGGTAGAGATATAGATGATAGATAGATAGATAGATAGAGAGAGAGAGAGAGAGAGAGAAAGGGTGGGGAGGGGAAGGGAGGGGGGGGGGGCGGAAGAATGTCAGCTCGGCTGCCGCGTGCATATGTAGTCAGGAGAACAGAGTCGCCACATACCTACTTGTACAAGCTAAATTCTTTTACTTGTAGTTTTTGGTTGTAGTGTTATTTCATATTTATTACGCTGCTTGTGGCCTCGTATTTGGCTTTTGCACACTGTGAGAAAAAATACATTTATAAAACCAACATTGACATGATATTTTACAGGGCCTGTTTTTCTCATGTGTGGCAAAATCTGATGTGCTTTGTTCTTTAGATTCACATTGTTTTGGAAGAGCCCTCTCAAAGGTCTTTGCGGAGCCTTAGGGCTCCGCGCAGTACTTTTTGAGTGTCGCTGCAGTGGACCGTATTAGATGGCGAATGTTCAACAGCGACAAAAAAAGAACAAAAAAAAAAAAAGAAATTGTGTGCGCCAAGAAAGCGTGTTGAAACCTCTCATGTTTCAAATATACAGAAAAGATTGATCAGATAGTATCAGGATCATTATAAGTGTGTTCTCTCATGATGCTGTTGCCTATAAAAAATTATTGTCGTTGCACGATCATGTGTAAAGACTTGCGAAAAATTTCCACTTTGTGTAATGAATGTCAGCTCTGCTTAAATGTGGATAAATGCGAGGTAATTACCATAACAAAGAGAAAGAAGTCAGTGCTATCTGATTACCAGATTGACTCTGAACATCTCGAGCGCGTCACGTTTTACGAGTAATTAGGGATAGTACTGAGAAGCGATAAGGATTTTTTCGATCACGTTAGTTCAGCGGTACTGAAGACGCATCGAAGATTGGGATTTCTTTTAAGGATTCTGAGAAACTGGATTCGACCTGTATTGAAGATTCCATACAAGGCGCTAGTGCGACCAGTTGCAGAGAATTGTTCCAGAGTTTAGGATACTGGCGTGACAATCGACGCAGATTGAATTCGCAGAAGCACTGTTGGTATTTTATCAGGACGACGCAGACATTATGAAACCATAACTGAAGTGCTCAATATCTAATGGCCCAGTTATCGACGCACGTTGAACCCTGAGAAATGCCAGGAAAAATTAAACGGGATTTTTTGAAAGAAAGACAACGTAACTCTCGGGAAACTCTGTTGGGTAGATTTAAAGGATCTGAATCAAGGATGACCATTCTGCTTCCGCCATTGTGTATATCGCTTACTCGCAATGGGGACGAGCTAGGAAAGACTGGGCATACTGAATTTTCCCTTGTTCAAATAAAGTAAGAGGTCGTTAATTTTGATACGCAATGCAGAGCGGTTAATGGAATTTATCTGTATAAATAGAATTCCATCAGTAGTGAATAACTGTCTGTCGAAAGGCAGGGGTGGCCAAGCCTTAATCACGTTAAGTGATGTACCATGCAATTTTATGTTCTTATGATAACTAGAATCAGGCATGGTTCCAGGGTTCGGTTACGGGTACGGGTGGAGGAGCATCGCAGTCTCTATGCCCCCCCCCCCTCTCCCCTCCCAAATGTAACCACCACTTTTGACATGCTAGTGATCTGACTTACTCGGAACTTCAATCCGTTCTTTAATTGGCGTCTGCGAGCTGCACAAATTTGGAAGGCCAAACACGGATCTTAAGCAACCTTCCATATCGATGTGAATCTTCAGGTTTTGGCGGCGCAAAGTCTGTTCCATTAAGTTTCGGGTGCGCAGCCGCAATAAACCTCCTTCTTCTTCTAATATTTCGGCTGTATAACGTTCAGCCATCTTCAGAGTGAGCCGCAAGACTGCCGCTCCAGTGCTCGCTTCGTCCCTTTATACTGTTGTACCGCGCGACTGCGCATGCGGCCACAGATGCAAATGCGACAGAGACGTTGGCCGGCGGCAGAGACGTGCATAATGCGCGAGTTGAATCTATGACTCCGCAGTTGATCTGTGTTGGCATATCGATATATCATTGTGAGCTGCACTGTGACGACGTCTTTGCGAGTTTATTACAGCAAGTGCCGGATTCCATGACTTATCAAGATTGAAACCACTATCTCTATTAATTAAATTCGTCGTCAAGCGAATTTCAATTGCCTCCTTCACTAACGAGTCCCAAAAGGATGATGTAGTTGCCAAAATTTCGACGTTGTCATACAACATACTGTGACCATTATCAATACAGTGCTCTGCCACTGCCGACTTGTTAGGTTGTAAAAGTCGTGTGTACCTCCGGTGTTCTGTACATCTTTCTTGGACAGTACGAGTTGTTTGTCCGATGTAAGAAAGGCCACATTCACATGGAATTTTGTAAACTCCAGATTTTCGGAGCAGCAAATCATCTTTGACGGAGTCCACGAGTGCAGCTGTCTTGGGTGGAGGATGAAAAATCACTTTTACTTTGTGTCTGCCGAGAATGCGTCCTATTTTTGATGAGAGGCTCCCCACATATGGCAGGAAGGCCATCGATTTAAAGGTTTCTTCATCTTCTTCTGCTTTTTTTGTGGCCTCTTTCGGTTTCATTTTCAGTGCCCCCTGTATTTTTTGTGGAGAGTACCCATTGTCTTCAAACACTCTTTGTAAGTGGGAAAGTTCATCTTGCAGACTGCTTTCGTCAGAAATAATATGCGCTCTGTGAGTCAAAGTTCGGAGAACACTCATTGTCTGGGCAGGATGGTGGCAGCTATTTGCACGTAAATACAGATCGGTGTGCGTCGGCTTCCTATACACCTCATGTCCCAAAGTGCCGCGCAGTCGCGCGGTACAACAGTATAAAGGAACGAAGCGAGCACTGGAGCGGCAGTCTTGCGGCTCACTCTGAAGATGGCTGAACATTATACGGCCGAAATATTAGAAGAAGAAGGAGGTTTCTTGCGACTGCACACCCGAAGCTTAATGGAACAACCTTCCATATCGTTAGAGGTATCAACCAGTTATTAACAGTACAATCTGTACCTGTGAGAGTTTGACTCGAGCCATCATTTATTGTACTTTTGCATGTGCATTCCGTTATGGATTTAAATTTTCTAAACTCAGTTTGTTTTTGAAACGGAAAATAAGAAATCATTTGAGATATAAAACGTGAATACGTATTCACTTCTTTTACAAAAAGTTAATTGCACGTTATCCAATAGTGACACTAATTTGAGGAAATAAACTTGCAAACTTAGGATAGTATTCATTTTTTTCTTTTTTTCCTACAACAGTTCAGGTCTGGCAACCTTCATAAGATATGAATAGCACAGATTTATTTTTGAATAATTGAATTTTGCTTGCAGTGTGACGGAATTCCATGGTAGAACAGACGCCCCTTCTTGGAACATTTAACACACTCCAAGAAAAAAAAAGACACCATCAAGTAATTATCCGAATGGGATGGAAATCTGCTGAAGATGTGATGTACATGTACAGACAAACAAATGATTACAGCCGGCCGAAGTGGCCGAGCGGTTCTAGGTGCTTCAGTCTGCTACGGTCGCAGGTTCGAATCCTCCTCGGGCATGGATGTGTGTGATGTCCTTAGGTTAGTTAGGTTTAAGTAGTTCTAAGTTCTAGGGGACTGATGACCTTAGATGTTAAGTCCCATAGTGCTCAGAGCTATTTGAACCATTTGAAATGATTACAGTTTCAGAGAAATTGATTGATTTATTCAAAAAAAGAGCTCCAGAAGTTGAGCAAGTCAATAATAAGTAGGTCTACCTCTGGCCATTATGAAAGCCGTTATCCGGTTTGTCATTGATTGACAGAGTTGGAGGATGTCCTCCTGAGCGATATCGTGCCAAATTCTGCCCAACTGCCGCGTTAGATCGTCAAAATCTCGAGCCAGTTGGACGGCCCTTCCCATAATGTTACCAACGTTCTCAGTTGGGCACAGATCCGACGATATTGCTGGCTAAGGTAGGATTTGGCAAGTACGAAAACAAGCAGTGGAAACTCTCGCCATGCGTGGGAGGGCACGTACCGCTGTGCTGTAAAGGAGACAAATAATGGCACCCAAGACCACCACACGCGGTTGACGTGCCGTGTGGTTGGCGACAGTCAGATTGGTATCCCATCGACGTCTGGGCGTCCAAGACACGTCTTCGCTGGTCATCAGGGCTCAGTTCGAGGCGCGACTCATCACTGAAGAAAATTCTACTCCAGTTAACGAGTTTTCAGGCCGAAGTGTGTCTGGGGACGCCCTGGCCAGCGATGGAATACCTTCTTGACTGTGTTCTCTTAAACAAATCATCCAATTTTTCTGAAACTGTAATCACTTGTTTGTTGGTACGTCACATTTACCGATTTCTGTCCCTTTCGGATATTTTCTTCGTGGTGCGTCGTTTTTTTTGTCTTAGAATGTATGTACTTCGTTTACATTACTACTGATTAATGAGAATTGCTCTTATTGGAGTCGGCCTGGGTAACCGAGCGGTTCTAACCGCTGCAGTCTGGAACCGCGTGACCGCTACGGTCGCAGGTTCGAATCCTGTCTCGGGCATAGATGTGTGTGATGTCCTTAGGTTAGTTAGGTTTAAGTAGTTCTAAGTTCTAGGGGACTGATGACCTCAGAAGTTAAGTCCCATAGTGCTCAGAGCCATTTGAACCATTTTTTGCTCTTATTGGTGATTAGCACAATCACATGTATGTCTCGCCTTTCTCAACTTCCTATAGTTTATCCAGCCTACCTATGGAATCTCGAACCATGTCGGGTTTGTTGTCGGCAGCAGGTACAGTCAGCCTCGGAATGCCCACCTTTTCGCGACTGCTACGATCGCAGATTCGAATCCTGCCTCGGGCATAGATGTGTGTGATGTCATTAGTTTAGTTAGGTTTAAGTAGTTCTAAGTTCTAGGAGACTGATGACCCCAGAAGTTAAGTCCCGTAGTGCTCAGAGCCATTTCAACCATTTGCCGGGTTTTCCTGACTGGAACGTTCTTCGTCGCTGGTCAGGACGCAAGTCCGTCGACGTGGGCAAGAAACTGAAAAGCGGGTAGTGATTTCCTAGAATCCCTTACCATTTCGGAGACTCCTGCTTTTGTGTTACCTGAGAATTTTGGAAATTTATACAGGATTTTTCAAAAACTGTCTCACATTCCTACAGGAGGTAGTACTTGTAAAAACTAGAACAGAAGTACCTACAATGATACGTCCGGTAACCAATACCTGTTGAAATATGGGCTGCTAAAGATTCCCAGGTCACAGTTATCTTTTTATTTACATATTAGACAGGATTTGGAAGAGTTGGCATTGTAAATTACGACAATCTACGTGCGTGGGGAGATGCATATCATCGAGCAGTACTGGAGGTGAGGCTTTAGGATCGCGTTAGTATTAATGTATAGGTGGCAATTGTCGATGATAGATTCATGGGGCCATGAAGTTTTCCGAACAGTTTAACCGGTGCTGTGTGTCGTCGGGTTCCACGCGATCAATTACTAGGGCTATTGCAGAACGTTGTCGTTACAGAAAGACGACGATTGTAGTTTATGCACGACAGGGCATCACCCCACCTCCTGCGGCTGTGCTATAATACCTCATAGCAACGTTTCATGAGGGTTGGATTGGTGTAGCAGGTCCGGTAGCATGTCTTACCCGTTCACTGGACCTCAGACTGTTGGATTTCTGGCTATAAGGACATTTAAAGGCACTGGTGTAAGCCAAACCCATCGACAATGTGTGAACAATGAATGTGGCGTAATGTGAATGAAGCCAGTTGTATTTGAAAGAGCGCGTGATTCGCTGCGAAACAGGGCTGAATGTGTCAGGATGCGTTGTATTGACGTGCGGCGCTGCCTAGTGTCTACTTCTACAGGGTGTTTCAAAAATGACCGGTATATTTGAAACGGCAATAAAAACTAAACGAGCAGCGATAGAAATACACCGTTTGTTGCAATATGCTTGGGACAACAGTACATTTTCAGGCAGACAAACTTTCGAAATTACAGTAGTTACAATTTTCAACAACAGATGGCGCTGCGGTCTGGGAAACTCTATAGTACGATATTTTCCACATATCCACCATGCGTAGCAATAATATGGCGTAGTCTCTGAATGAAATTACCCGAAACCTTTGACAACGTGTCTGGCGGAATGGCTTCACATGCAGATGAGATGTACTGCTTCAGCTGTTCAATTGTTTCTGGATTCTGGCGGTACACCTGGTCTTTCAAGTGTCCCCACAGAAAGAAGTCACAGGGGTTCATGTCTGGCGAATAGGGAGGCCAATCCACGCCGCCTCCTGTATGTTTCGGATAGCCCAAAGCAATCACACGATCATCGAAATATTCATTCAGGAAATTAAAGACGTCGGCCGTGCGATGTGGCCGGGCACCATCTTGCATAAACCACGAGGTGTTCGCAGTGTCGTCTAAGGCAGTTTATACCGCCAAAAATTCACGAAGAATGTCCAGATAGCGTGATGCAGTAATCGTTTCGGATCTGAAAAATGGGCCAATGATTCCTTTGGAAGAAATGGCGGCCCAGACCAGTACTTTTTGAGGATGCAGGGACGATGGGACTGCAACATGGGGCTTTTCGGTTCCCCATATGCGCCAGTTCTGTTTATTGACGAAGCCGTCCAGGTAAAAATAAGCTTCGTCAGTAAACCAAATGCTGCCCACATGCATATCGCCGTCATCAATCCTGTGCACTATATCGTTAGCGAATGTCTCTCGTGCAGCAATGGTAGCGGCGCTGAGGGGTTGCCGCGT
The DNA here is from genome assembly GCF_023898315.1 of Schistocerca nitens. Classification (NCBI taxonomy): domain Eukaryota; kingdom Metazoa; phylum Arthropoda; class Insecta; order Orthoptera; family Acrididae; genus Schistocerca; species Schistocerca nitens. Next base: position 260,315,314 of record NC_064621.1, read on the forward strand.
TTGAATTTTGTATGGATAGAGGTGTAAACTCTGGCGCATGAGACGATACGTGGACGTTGGCGTCATTTGGACCGCAGCTGCAACACGGCGAACGGAAACCCGAGGCCGCTGTTGGATCACCTGCTGCACTAGCTGCGCGTTGCCCTCTGTGGTTGCCGTATGCGGTCGCCCTACCTTTCCAGCACGTTCATCCGTCACGTTCCCAGTCCGTTGAAATTTTTCAAACAGATCCTTTATTGTATCGCTTTTCGGTCCTTTGGTTACATTAAACCTCCGTTGAAAACTTTGTCTTGTTGCAACAACACTGTGTTCTAGGCGGTGGAATTCCAACACCAGAAAAATCCTCTGTTCTAAGGAATAAACCATGTTGTCTACAGCACACTTGCACGTTGTGAACAGCACACGCTTACAGCAGAAGACGTACAGAATGGCGCACCCACAGACTGCGTTGTCTTCTATATCTTTCACATCACTTGCAGCGCCATCTGTTGTTGAAAATTGTAACTACTGTAATTTCGAAAGTTTGTCCGCCTGAAAATGTACTGTTGTCCCAAGCATATTGCAACAAACGGTGTATTTCTATCGCTGCTCGTTTAGTTTTTATTGCCGTTTCAAATATACCGGTCATTTTTGAAACACCCTGTATATAAGAAACAGATGAGATTGAAAGGAGAAATGGGGCCGTATCTCAAGTGGTGTTGGTTTCCGGACAAATCATTATAGGAACTTCTTTTCTAGTTTTCGTCAGTACCTCCTGTGATAGGAATATGTTATACTTTATTTAAATACACTGTGTATGTTAAAAGACACTACCGGAAAAAAAAACTAGTACACCTGAAGTGGCGAGGTCAGTTTTGATCCGATTACGGCGTATGCCACGTGCGGAATAGTAAGTGTACTGACAGTGCTTTCAAAGTCGTCTCGCCAACAGATAGTATAGCAGCACAGCTACCAGAATGACAGCCAGAAGGCTCAGTGTAAAGCAAGAAGGCAATAATGCGACGGAGACGCACTCGTACTTCCTACAGCCAACTGAATGAGTTTGAAAAGGGTCGAATTGTGGCCATCCGAGTGGCGGAACGGACCTTTCGGAGAAATGCCACACAAGCTGGACATACTGTGCCAGTTGTGCAACGATGGTGGTGTCAGTGCTCACCTCAACATTTTCACACCCGTAGACGAGGTTCTGGACATCCACGTAACAGAGGCTCCCGCCAGGATCGTCGTACTGTAATGGTAGCAGTGGGAGACTGTAGAGCTACCACAGCTCAGATAAGAGGTCTTGTGATTTCACACGTGTGAACACGAAGTTTTGCGAATCGGATGTTAGCAGTGAACTACGAGCGCGCACACCTCTAGCCCGTTATTCACTCACGCCACAGCATCGACGTGCACGGCTCGATACGTGCCGTCTCTGAGGATTACTTGGAAGATGGAATCACGCCCTGGTCTTCAGTGATGAAAGCAGATTCTGCCTGCACGCAAGTGATGGTACTTTGCACATACAGTGTAGACCTGGTCAGCTCTGTCTCGTACAGTGCATTCGCCCAAGACACAATGACACACCCCAGGCCTTATGGTCTGGGGTGCCATAAGCTCAACCCTCGTTCACCTCTGATGTTTGTGGAGAAGACGCTACCCAGTGCTCGGTACGTGCAGAAGGTTGTTAGACACGTCCTTTTGCCGTTCTTGCCAACGAGATCTCCGGACTTGGCTCCAGTCGAGCACGTATGGGACATGATGGGACGAGAGGTGTCTCGTCAGCTAACAACTCTTGCAGGACTACGTGCATAGATCCAGCAGGCGTAGCACAACTATCCCAGGACACTATTTGCCATTTGTACGACCGCCTGGATGACTCTGTCAGAGCCTGCATTGCGCCCGTGGAGGCTACACCAGTACTAATATGACTGCTTCAGCATAGGTCTGTGCCTGGTACCTCAGAGCCGCTTGTGCTATTGATTTGTAAATGTAATTGTTTCATGTGCTCCGTATGCACTGTTGCAACAATAAATCTTAAGTGAATTAGAAACCTCTAAAATGGTGTACCAACGCCTTCACTATTTTTTTTTGCCATGACGAACCAGAGCTTCCCCCCCCCCCCCCCTCTTCCTGCACCTTTGGATCCTCGCCTGAGTAAGCGAGAGGTATGGTCTAGACAGATGGCGGCACGAAACAACAGGTACTGTAACTCTCCGGCTAAAGAATATTATTAAAATTATTTACACACAATTCCTTTGACAGGTCGTCATGTTTGAAGAAGGAGATAAAGTGAAAAACGTGTTTCACAGCTGATGTGTTATTCACTTACTGCCACGAGCCTGAGTTACGGCTCCTTTAAAATTTCAGGAAGGCTTAAAACGAGCTATGAAAAGCGTGAACTGACGTTTTGCGATTAAGAACGCAAGGGTGCGGGGCAGATTAAATCTTCGAATAGGCACTTAATGAATAACGGAGGATAATAGCTTTTGATCAGCAGTAGTAATGAGCAGCAGCGACTGGCAGAAGGGGGCGGCAAGCCGTAACTAACCTCGCAACACAGCCGGTTAGCGATACGTGCAGAGGGGTTGCGGATGGTGGAGGGGGAGACCGGTTATGGCAGTAGCGAGCAGATGACGGGGTGGGCAGAACGGGCTGCTTAGCGGCGCAAATGATGAAGCGGCCACTCGCCGCGGGCAAATCCCGATAAAGTTACAGACACAACGTCCTGCATGGTAGGAAAACTGCAATACTATGTGAAAGAATTTTGATGCCGTTATCGTCATTTCGAAAATACGTTTCATACACTTCTCTAGTGGGGACTGGTGACCATAGATGTTAAGTCCCACACTGCTCAGAGCCATTTGAACCATCTACTCTAGTCTATCGTGTACAAGTCTTTGGATACGTGCTCAAACGTACATCCACGTGAACCTGTTTGCTGGAGTCAAGCACTCGTCTGCCTTGGTATCACACTTCCCACCATTATCAAATTAAATATTCCTTGGTGTCTCAAGATATGTCCTATCGACAGAACCCTTCCTTTAGTCTTTTAAAATCACATTTTGTTATTGTCTTCACTGTTTATCGTCCACAATTCACTTCCGAGTAAGACTATTACCCGGGCAAGTAAATTCAGAAAAGACATCCAAACATTTAGCTTTATTTTAGACGTTAACAAATTTATCTTTTGCACAACAGCTTTCCCGGCAATACAAGCCGTCTTTTCACACACATCTGCTTTACTTAGAGGGTTCCACGCCTCAGTCGGTAAGAAACAATCCTTGTAGCATCACTCTGTTGCCCGTCTGTCCTCCGTCGGAACGTTAAAAACCTTTTTTCTCAGGAATGGCTGGACGGATCAAATTGTACTGTATATCACACGCTATTGTCTATGGTCCCTTAGAGATATAATAGGTATAATAAGCATTAGTTTCTGAGCCAATGCAGTCAAAAGATATGGCCATTTATGACGTATACACTGAAGAGTCAAAGAAACTGGTACACCTGCCTAATATCGTGTAGGGGGGCCCCGCGAGCACGCAGAAGTGCCGCAACACAACGTGTCATGGACTCGACTAATGCCTGAAGTAGTGCTGGAGGGAACTGACACCAAGAATACTGCAGGGCTGTTCTTAAATCCGCAAGAGTACGAGGGGATGGAAGTCTCCTCTGAACAGCACGTTGCAAGGCATCGCAGATAAGCTCGATAATGTTCATGTCTGGGGAGTTTGGTGGCCAGCGGTTGTGTTCAAACTCAGAAGAGTGTTCCTGGAGCCACTCTGCAGCAATTCTGGATGTGTTGGGTGTCTCATTGTCATACTGGAATTGCCCAAGTCCGTCGGAATGCACAATGGACATGAAGAAATCGGAAATTTGTGGCAAGGTCCTATGGGAGCAAACTGCTGAGGTCATCGACCCCTAGGCTTCACACTACTTAATCTATCTCAAACTAAGGAACGGTAAGGACAACACATACACTACTCCCGAGAGAGGACTCGATCCTCCGACTGGGGGAGACGCGCGAACTGTGGCAAGACCCCTCAACGGCGCGGCTACCCTGCGTAGCGCACGTGAATGGATGCAGGTAATCAGACAGGACGCTTAGGTACGTGTCACCTGTCAGAGCCGTATCTAGACGTGTCAGGGTTCCCATATCACTCCAACTGCACACGCCCCACACCATTACAGAGCCTCCACCAGCTTGAACAGTCCCCTGCTGACATGCAGGGGCCATAGATTCATGCACTTCAGGCACTTCAGTCCGAAACCACGCGGCTGCTACGGTCGCAGGTCCAAATCCTGCCTCGGGCATGGATGTGTGTTGTAAGAGGTATGCGCTGCCTGCAATAGGCAAGGCATAGGAGAGTCTCTGACCAGAGAGCAGTATGTAGTTAGTTGTTGCTTGTCAGTAGTCTGCAGTAGTCTGCGCGTGTCTGCTGTAGTCTGCGTGTGTCTGCGCGTGTCTGCAGTAGTCTGCGCGTGTCTGCACTTGTGTGCAGTCTGCTCTGGTCGGGACTCTGGAGGATGAGTATTATTGTATAAGGTAAAGAAGCAGCCTTGCACATATCTAGTAATGTATGTGAACTGTCATCCAATTTTTTTAAAAAAATGCCCTAATAATAATTTTTATAATATAAAGTAATTTTTTTTAAAAAAAGCGTTCATTTCAATTTAAAGAATTTATCCAATGCATGATCATTCCTTTCACGAATCACAAAGTATAGGCCAGCATTGCACGGAGCTGTGCCGAAAATTTTTTAGGTAAGAGCATATATACTCGCCGTTTTTATTGAGGTAAGAATTTTTGCTTTTTTTATTCAGAATACAGGGCCGTGGCGCAGCGCTGCTGTCGTCCTAAAATTTACCAGGTTACTGAATTTTTTTTTTTATTTCGGGGTTTAGGAATTTTTCTGTTTCGAACTTAACATTAAATGAGAGATTATAAATGGGAACCAATTTTGTTCAGAGGTTACATTAAATTAGAATCACATTCATTTATTCATATTTTAAAAAATCCATTTTATTATTACGTGTGGGGAGGTTACACTTGGCGACATCCGGCCAGGATCGTATTTCTTTGTGAATCTCTGAGAAGTAGTCATATATCTGCTCTTATTTACTTAAATGTAGTTTGCATCTGGCGCAACGCATTTACTAATTTGTCACTCTTTCTTTCATAGATCATCGGCAATTTATTGCTCTTTGTTGTAATTGTTTGTTCCATTTTTTGCTTTGTCTTTGTTTCATTTTGTGCTTAATTTTGATTAGTGAAAATGCCGCGAAAAACTGTTAACAGTACATCGCGATGTGTAATGAGTGAAATAGCAGACTCGAATAATTTGACCGATAATACTTGCGACACTCAGTGTAATAATGATAATCCTCCATTTACAGACAATTAGTGCGTACCGATCACTAACATCGATTTTGATCCTAATGATGAGCAAACAAATTCAATTATGTCCACAGTAAATGTAACAATTGATGACGCGGCACGTTCTGTTACAATGAACGCTGCTCAGTTTAACACACCCGATTTGCAAAATTTACGTAATGAACAGATAAATGTTTCTAACGAAAATGAACAATGTACTCAAAGTACGTCAGATTCATTTAATTCCGGTGTAGTGACCAACAGTGCACATACGATTAGCAAACATTTTCAAGAATCACAGAATAACCAAATGGTTACACAAAACGTGATAATTGCAGATACACCATTACACAGTACAGAGAATAGAGCCGATAATTTTGGCTGGGATCAAGTTATGGCATTATTACAACGACTCAATGAAAAACTAGACAATGAGCACAAACAACTTGATGAAAATCTCAAACGAATTAATGAATCGTACAAACAACGTAATGAAAATCTCGGACAGTGGAATGAAAAACTAAACAACAATTTCAAACAAATTAATGAAAAACAAGACAACCTTAATGAAAATTCCAAACAGTTGACTGAAAAACACGACAACCATTTTAAACAACTTAATGAATCGTGCAAACAACTCAATGAAAAATACGATGACAATCCTTCAAATACAGACAATCAGTGCATACAGACCACTAGTAATGATTTTAATGCTAATGATGAACAAACAAATTCAATTGTGTCCTCTGTTAATTTAACGACAATTGATGACGCGGCACGTTCCATTACAATGAACACTGCCCGGTTTGACACACCTAATTTGCAAAATTTACGTAGCGAACAGATAATTGTTTCTAACGAAAATGAACAGTGTAATCAGAATACGTCAGATTTATTTGATTCCGACGTAGTGACTAACAGAGCACATCCGATTGGCAAACCTTTTCGAGAATCACAGAATGACCAAATGGTTACACAAAAGTGACAATTGCAGGTACGCCATCAAACAGCACAGAGAATAGAGTAGGTAATATTGGGATGGATCAAGTTATGGCATTATTGCTACAACTTAATGAAAATCTCAAACAACAACTTAATGAATACAATGATAAGCAAGACAACAATTTCAAACAACTTAATGAAAAACTAGACAGCAATTATAAACAACTTCATGAAAGTTTCAAACTGTCGAATGAAAAACACGACAACCTTAACGAACAGAACAAACAACTTAGTGAACAGATTACAGCGGTTACCGTGCAATGTCATGATACTAAAGAAGAATTACGTGACGAAATTGAGGCTTCTGCTAGGAACAGTAGTGAAGAAATTAGATCTGTTGCACAAGAATTAAGTAATACGCAAGCAGCCACAAAAAAATTACTTTGAGATGAAAGTAGTGCAGTCTCTGAACAATGTTCAGAAAACGCAACACAGATACGCGACGAGTTTAAATTAATGTCAGCAGAAGTTTCACGCACTCTGGATACGGAAGTCGATAAGAAATTTGAACAACAGATCAGCCAAATTGACGAACGTATTAAAGTGACAGAAATGAAAAATGTTTCAGTCACCAACACGTCACAGCATACGGCACATTCCGAACATTTGTCACACTCACACAGCCAGTGTAACTTAGGTAATTTACAGAGACTACGTGACTTAGAATACGAAGTGACACAGACAAATAGATTCTCACACAAACCTCAACCTGTTCACAAATTCAGAGACGATAACGTTGATTATAAGCAATTTTTATCCGTAAAAAAATCTAAGGTATTTAAAAATGACAGAGCACAGGTACACGTTTTGAACTGGATACGTCAATTTATTTTTGTACTTTCACCAGCTTGGCCTGTAATGCAGAAACTAGAATTGGCATGGATACAGCAATTTGCTTTTGAATTTTCACCGGCATTGCCTGTAATGCAGAAACTAAAATTTATTTGTAGCGCGTAATTGACCTCAGGGGATTCATTACGCTTCGATGAATATGTGCCGTAGCGTGCACAGGGCCCCGAGCCGTAGTAGTGCTGTTTCATCTTTAGTTTTCTGTACTGCTGCCTTCTCTTCTACTATCCTTTATATCTATCAAAACAGCTCTTCAACTATCGATCTATCTATAATTATGAAAGAGTAAAGAAAACCTGATACGAGAAGTTTTATCTGAAAGTGACATTTACCATTAGACGCTCCAGAAATGACAACCACGAAAACTTTAATATCAGACAAAAAGTTAATCATCAGTATGTATAAAATTGTCAGCAACAGCGAACGCATTTTCGTAACAATAGAGGTTTTTCTCCGCAACAGCAACAAAACCAGCCGGTTAGCATACCTAACCAACACTGTAATGTACAAGGTCAACCAAGCTTTAATGTTTCGCCGCCTACACGTATAGAGTCTGCTCCAACAAATAGTAACGCACAGTAACAAGGAAATAACTACGTACAGAAAACACACCATTTCAATTGCTATCGCAATGCACCGTATAGAAATGACTATCATGACAGACGTAAAAGTAATGAGCACAGTTTTCAGCGTACGTTTAATAACAGTCGGTCTTACCAGCAGCAAAATCATCCGCAAGAACAAATTATTATGAATGAACCAGACAGTAGATATCATCCCGAACGTAATACGTCAGGAAGAAATAACAGAACAGTTCAAATAGTGGAAATGCCACAGCATCCTCCCGAAAATAATAGCACGTCAGATAGAATTTGACTAGATACAGGCCGGCCGGAGTGGCCGAGCGGTTAAAGGCGCTACAGTCTGGAGCCGCACGTCCGCTACGGTCGCAGGTTCGAATCCCGCCTCGGGCATGGATGTGTGTGATGTCCTTAGGTTAGTTAGGTTTAAGTAGTTCTAAGTTCTAGGGGACTTACGACCACAGCAGTTGAGTCCCATAGTGCTCAGAGCCATTTGAACTAGATACAGTACAGGTTGCATCTTCCAGTAACGCAAGCAATACTTTTGACACTCAGAATCTTGTTCACGAAAATGTTATTACTTTTGACGACATCCGAGACACTCTTTTGCAGGAAAGAACAGTTATTCAAAAAACCATTTCACACCCTGTCATCGAAGTAAAAATTGTATCATCCAAATTTTCAGCAGTAATCGATTCTGGATCTCCTATGTCGGTCATAAATGAGGAAACTTTCAACGAATGTAACAAAGAGAATATCTATCCTACGTTACCATTAGGCAAAACTAAAGTAAAAGGAGCAGTATCTGGTAAAGGAGTAGATGTAAAATTACAGACACATTTATCATTTTGTATTGCAGGTCATACATTTCACTCAAATTTTTGGATTGTTCCCTTATTGACGACAGACGTTATTTTAGGTACGAATTTTCTGGTACAACACGACGCAGTTATTGGCTTTCAAAACTCCTATTTAATGTTAAAGGATGAAAATGTACAACTGGCTTTAGACTTTCAGCACTCTTTATCTGCAGAAGAACAAACAATTAATCGTACAGAGGTCATTTCCACATCACGTAACATAGACTGTCATTCCACATTGTTTACAGATACGTACGTACACAACTATAATACTCCAGACGAAGCCGACTATGACGTTATACATATGATTTCTGATAAAGTTAAACAGAGCAGTGCAAATACAGACGACGAACGCACGCAACTACGCAAAATTCTTTTACAGCATGCTCCAGTTTTTGACAACGTGCCTGGTACTATGTCCGGTTTTATGTATGAATTTCAAGTTAAACATCACGACACATTTAAAGCCAAACATTAGCCCATTCCGTATATTCACAGAGAAAAAGTTAAGAAAGAATTGCAAGCTATGCTTGACCAAGGAATTATTGAACCGGCAGTCAGTCCGTACATAAACCCGCTCCATATTGTTAAGAAAAAGGATGGTTCACTTCGCCTCGTACTTGATTCACGTCACATCAATGACATTATTATTAATGAAACAGGTCGCCCACAGACACTAGAAGAACTTCTACAGAAATTTCATGGTACTGCTATTTATTCCACATTGGATTTGAAATCGGGATTTTGGCAAATTCAACTCCTTCCGGACTGCAGAAAGTACACGGCTTTTCTCTGTTTTGGTGACTGTTATCAATTTTGTAAATTACCGTTCGGTTTAACTATTTCTTCAGCAGCATTTATTCGCGGTTTGAATACAATACTTCCGACAGAACTTAAAGACAGAATCACAACGTATGTAGACGACATTCTTATTGCTGAAGCTAACTGGTCTGAACACAATCTGATTCTTGAACAACTGTTACGAACTTTTCGTGCACAAGGACTCACAGTTAATCTCAGTAAATCGCACTTTGGCAAAACTTCTATAAAATTTCTTGGACATGTAATTTCAGCAGAGGGCATTGCGCCTGACCCGGAAAAACTTCAAGCTTTACGTGACATTACTGTTCCTACGACGAAGAAACAACTACGCAGCTTTTTGGGTTTAATTAACTTTTTTCGTAAATTTATTCATTACTCTGCTTTAGACACCCCTAGATTATGTCAATTGACAGGTAAAAACACTATTTGGTCCTGGGATAGACAAACACATTCTGAATTTGTGAACCTGAAAGAAGCTTTGTTGAATGCACCACTTTTATCACATCCAGATCTTACTAGAAATTTTTCCATTGCCACCGACAGTTCTAACACCGCTTTAGGCGTACACATTTTTCAGGAAATTGAAGAAGATGGTTGTACAGTAATTAAAAACATAGCCTTTGCGAGTCGCATTCTGTCACCTGCTGAACGCAATTATTCTGTTACAGAACTTGAAACATTATGTGTTGTATGGGCATTTACGAGATTTCGGCACTTTCTTTATGGAAGACATACGACCGTTTACACAGATCATAGAGCTATACAGTTTTTACTTTCCGCTAAATTTACACACGACAGATTAAGCAGATGGAAACTTTATTTGCAGGAATTTAATTTTACAATTGTTCACATTCCCGATACACAAAATATTGTAGCAGACGCAGTATCCCGTTCTCTCAGCAACAATCAGCAACACATCGCAACCAACTTCTGCAAAGCAAATGTCAGCGTCATGTACATTCAACAAGTTGCATTTGAGAATTTCATTTCGTCGTCATTACGAGACATAGCGCAAGAGCAGAGTAAAGACAACGCGTGGAAAGAAATTAAACACCTTTGGCAAGATTGGAATAATGTTACCATTAGAAACCATTACACTGTACGCAATAACATTCTGTTTCGCCGCTCTCACCCTGACAGCAACAATTGGTTATTATGCATTCCTGACGAGTTTGTTAACAAATTAATTTGGTATACTCATTTAAGTTACGCACATTACGGAGCCAGAAAATGTTTTCTTATACTGAGACAGAACTGTTATTTTACCAACATGGAGAAACGTATTCGACGAGTTTTCGCGTCTTGTAAAATCTGCCAGAAAGCTAAGTCAGATACGACTTCACATATTCCTCCATTACATCCCATTGTACCTGTTAAATTGAGACACATGGCCGCTGTAAACATTTTTGGTCCGATTCCCAGACTAATAGAGGTTTTTGCCACATCTTTGTCGCTGTTGAACTCCCTTTAAAATTTGTTACCTTCACTACGTTACGCGAAGCTACTGCTAAATCTGTTTCGAAAGCATTTATAAAACATTTTCTATTTCATGTAGGACATGTATTGAAAGTAATTTCCGACAATGGATCACAGTTTCGATCTGCTATATGGACAAGTATGTTACGAGCTAGAAACATTTCTCCGATCTATATATCCAGGTACCATGCTTCTTCGAACCCTTGTGAACGACTAATGAAAGAAATTGGTAAACTATGTAGAATATACTGCAATAAAAAACATATTGATTGGGACACACACGTACTCTCATTCCAGGATGTAATTAATTCCATAGCAAATGAATCTACTATGCTATCTGCGACTGTCATACTGAAAAATGTTGAACCACCTAACAAAATTAAAGAATTAGTAACCTTTCCTACATCTCGTCGACTACGACACCATGAAATAATTGACATTGCGCTCAACAACATCAAACGTGCCGCAGAGCGCCGGAGAAGACAGCAAAAACAGGTTTGTACACGCCGTGACTTTCACATTGGACAGAAGATATTAGTACTCACGCATTATTTATCTAACAGAGGAAAATATAGATGTAGTAAATTTGAGCTTCTATGCGCAGGTCCATATCGAATTCTCAGCATTCCTCACCCCAATGTAGTACACGTCGAAACTCTGAGAACCAGAAAAAGTAAAGGCAATCACCATGTCTCCAATATTAAACCCTTTATTGAATGAACATACTTTATGATTTATCACACTGTAATGCCATTTCCTGAATTTTATATGACCACTTATGCAATTATATTTATGTGACTACTTACTGATGATTATCGTATTTTTTCTTGGCAAGTGCCCGGCAAGGTAAGGTTAGCAGGTCGCTTTACTTGTCGTTACACATCAGACCGTGCACATTTTTCCAGATGAACTTACACATTTTATGACCACTTATGCAATTATATCTATGTGATTACTTACCGATGATTATCGTATTTTTTCTTGGCAAGTGTATGTATGATTGTTTTCCTGTTTTGTTTGTATGCACTATGAAATATTTAAGATATAACAAACACCAGTTGACTTTGACATTTTGCCTTATGATATCTCAACATCGTGACTATTTTACATTTTTTTTTGCTGCTACATTGTGATACTTTGTGTACATTTTTGCACCTGCACAATGTCTATGTTTTTGACATATTACGTTTTCTGTCATGCTATGCTGTATGCTCAATTATATCACTAGAAACCAGTTTTTATTTAATGGGCATATGATTTAAATGCAAGACATTAATCATTGTTCATCATTTCCAGAAAGCAATGACGTGTAAAAGAAATAAATTAAACAAACCACAGTGGATTACTGTGAAATGGGAGTTTCACCTTCGGAATTAACGAAAGAAGATGCAATACCTCGTTACGAAGAGTAAATGGATCAGAATTAACAAGCATTAACAAGAATATACTATACACATCGTATGATAGCAGTCTTAACTAATTTTTTCTTTCAGAATACGAGGCGATCGATGCAGGCTGTCAGACAGAACTACACATCTTAGTTTTAGTGATGAAATATGCTAGAAATAAGAAACTCTATACTATGAATAGTTATATAATGAATAATGAAGTGACTTTTTTGCAGATGATAATGAATGATGATGAATAGTGATGCAGAATATGCTAATATGGATAATGAAGTTTTTCTTTACAGGTGATGATAATAATGGAATTATGATGATATGGATAATGAAGTTTTTCTTTGCAGGTGATGAATAGTGATAAACTTTATATGGCCACTAAACGCACCACTTTTAAGTTTTTCTTTACAGATGAGGATAATGTTGAAGTTTATGTATTTATGCTATGTAGTTATTTAAGTATTTGTTGCAGTTCGTTTTGACAGTATGTCTTATGTCGCATGGTATGATGACTGAAGGTTTTGGAAAGGACAGCTAGGGAACATATATATTTAATACACATTTCATTACCTGTTAATTCGAAGTTCACTACTTTTCAGCATAATATGCGTTTCTTCTTTCAGCTTAATAGTCAATTTTGTATTTTTTTTCCAGGAGAAGCTATTCATGAAAATAATGTGCTATAAGCAGTTGGTCATTAAACCTGTTCTAGTACTTGCATTTTTTTTTACCCATTTGTGTGTGTCATTCATGAATGTGATCACATATACTCTATTTGTTTCATAACCTTGCTACAGCTGACTCATGACGAATGACGTTACCTATCCTCATTTGCAGCAATAAGTCAAAAGCAAATATTGTTATGCCCCAGTAATTAATTATCGATCCCAACGCAATGCACTGCTAGCACAAAAAAAAAATGTATTACCAGTCCCAAATAATGCTACCAGCTTAAGAGAGTTCTGAGTAATACTGAATGATGTTTTCTAATCACAGACCTTGAGTAATAGTTACAGTATGTTACATTTTAAATATGTCTTATGTCACTTGAATGATGAGTTCTGAGTAATAGTGAATAATATTTTGTAATAATGCATGCATGCTCTACACTCTTTAACTCCTGTTTTGAAGGATGACTTCTGATGTTTTGTAACTGGCCAATGAGTGCCAATAATTATTTTTAAATATGTCATATGTCACTTGAATGATGAAAAATGTTTTGCAATATTCAATACTTGCTGGCCAATGAATGCCACTGTTTCTTATATTTTAAATTTGTATTATGTCACTATCATGCTATATATATGAATACCAGTAGCTTGATGCTACACTCATTAGCTCCTGTTTTGACTGATGACTTCTGATGATTTGTAACTGATCAATGAGTGCCAATAATTATTTTAAATATGTTGTATGTCACTTGAATGATGAAAAATGTTTTGTAATATTCAATACTTGCTGGCCAATGAATGCCACTGTTTCTTATATTTTAAATTTGTATTATGTCACTTTCATGCTATATATATGTACACCAGTAGCTTAATGCTACACTCATTAGCTCCTGTTTTGACTGATGACTTCTGATGATTTGTAACTGATCAATGAGTGCCAATAATTATTTTAAATATGTCGTATGTCACTTGAATGATGAAAAATGTTTTGTAATATTCAATACTTGCTGGCCAACGAATGCCACTGTTACTTATATTTTAAATTTGTAAGCTATATATATGAATACCAGTAGCTTGATGCTACACTCATTAGCTCCTGTTTTGAATGATGACTTCTGATGGTTTGTAACTGGACAATGAGTGCCAATGTTCTGTGTAATCAAATGACTTATGAACATTATTCTGTAATATTTCATATATGGTACAGAAATGTTCAGTAACTGGGCGATGAGTGCCACCAATTACTCAAAATCAGTTGATAGACTAGTGTAATTATCAATGATGACTGGCATAAGACTTAATGTCCTTCACCTTCTGACCTAATTACCAGAAATTACTGCAATATCCGTTTGTCCTGTCTATCCTCATGATCATGGAGCACTATATTTGGTTTTTGCACTAAATCTACGTTGGTGTACCTTACAAGAACGTGGTGTTGACACGACATGCTGTCCACCACCTTGAGCGATGGAGATGTTATTATGGTCCCACTGTTTGGTGTACCTAATGTACTACCAAAATGATAACATGGAATATTAATACGTCATTTCAGTGTCTTGGCTACACTGATTAATAATTGAGGGAAAAGAACTTCAGATTGTCTCACTTGGTGTTGTGCTTCTGTAGGAAGATATGGACTTTCAGTGCAGCCGCGTGCAACCTAATGTGCTACAACCATGATGCAATCCTTCCCTTTCCTATCCTAGTTCTTGTAAAATAGTAAAAAAACACTACAGTGCGTGTGCACTTTATGTCATTTGTTAATATGTTTTGTACTCATTGCGTATACATTTTGTGATTTCCTGATATGTTCTGTACTACAGTGCGTGTGCACTTTATATCATTTGTTAATATGATTTGTATTCATTGGGTATACATTTTGTGATTTCCTGATATGTTCTGTACTACAGTGCGTGTGCACTTTATATCATTTGTTAATATGATTTGTACTCATTGCGTATACATTTTGTGATTTCCTGATATGTTCTTTACTACAGTGCGTGTGCACTTTTGTCATTTGTTAATATGTTTTGTACTCATTGCGTATACATTTTGTGATTGCTTGATATGTTCTGTACTCAGTGCATGTGCACTATATTTTATTTCATGTTCTGCACTTATATATATGTATATATTCTGTGATTGTAAACTTAGTTAATTAAGAAAAATTTGTTGCTCATGGCAAGTCCAAATGACTCACCATCGCTGCCAAATTTTTGCCCCCCCAGTGGAGGGTTATGTAAGAGGTATGCGCTGCCTGCAATAGGCAAGGCATAGGAGAGTCTCTGACCAGAGAGCAGTATGTAGTTAGTTGTTGCTTGCCAGTAGTCTGCATTAGTCTGCGCGAGTCTGCAGTAGTCTGCAGTAGTCTGCGCGTGTCTGCTGTAGTCTGCGTGTGTCTGCGCGTGTCTGCAGTAGTCTGCGCGTGACTGCAATTGTGTGCAGTCTGCTCTGGTCGGGACTCTGGAGGATGAGTATTATTGTATAAGGTAAAGAAGCAGCCTTGCGCATATCTAGTAATGTATGTGAACTGTCATCCAATTTTTTTAAAAAAATGCCCTAATAATAATTTTTATAATATAAAGTAATTTTTTTTAAAAAAAAAGCGTTCACTTCAATTTAAAGAATTTATCCAATGCATGATCATTCCTTTCACGAATCACAAAGTATAGGCCAGCATTGCACGGAGCTGTGCCGAAAATTTTTTAGGTAAGAGCATATATATTCGCCGTTTTTATTGAGGTAAGAATTTTTGCTTTTTTATTCAGAATACATGGCCGTGGCGCAGCGCTGCTGTCGTCCTAAAATTTACCAGGTTACTGAATTTTTTTTTTTAAATTACGGGGTTTAGGAATTTTTCTGTTTCGAACTTAACATTAAATGAGAAAGGAATTTTTGTGTGTACATCAAATGTGAATGCATTTCTGCACGGAGATTATAAATGGGAACCAATTTTGTTCAGAGGTTACATTAAATAAGAATCACATTCATTTATTCATATTTAAAAAAATCCATTTTATTATTACGTGTGGGGAGGTTACAGTGTTATGTCCTTAGGTTAGTTAGGTTTACGTAGTTCTAAGTACGGGACTGATGACCTCTGATGTTAAGTCCTATAGTGCTTAGAGCCATTTTTCCCCATAGATTCATGAGGTTTTCTCCATACCCCTACATGCCCATCATCCGCTCGATACAATTTTAAACGAGACTCGTCCGACCAGGCAACATGTTTCCAGTTGTCAACAGTCCAATGTCGATGTTGAAGGCCCCACGTGAGGCGTAAAGCTTTGTGTCGTGCAGTCATCAAGGGTACAAGAGTTTGCCTTCGGCCCCGAAAGCCAATATCGGTGATGTTTCGTTGAACGGTTCTCGCGCTGACACTTGTTAATGGCCCGGCATTAAAATCTACAGCCATCTGCGGAAGGATTACAGATCACCCGTGCACCGACTGTAACACGACACACAAACTTACCTAAATCTTGATAACCCGCCATTGTGGCATCAGTAACCGATCTAACAACTGCGCCAGACACTTGTTGTCTTATAAAGGTGTTGCCGACCGCAGCTCCCTATTCTGTCTGTTTACGTATCTCTGTATTTGAATACGCATGGATATACCGGTTTCTTTAGCGCTTCAGTGTATTTTCATATTTACAAACTCTCTCATCAAAATGTATATGGTACTTTCCTCTGGTCTAGAATCACGAAATTTCCGAAGAAGCAAACTTTCACTGTATAAGTGAAGGAAAAACTCAAAATCTGTGGATTTGTTATTATATCAACGAAATCTTTTTTCTCATTTGATATCAGACTGTCTGTCCGTCCGACTGTTAAGCCCCCTTTTTCTCAGGAACGGGCAGACATAAAAAGTGGAAATTATTGTCACAAACCAAGGTCTACAGTCTCTTGGCGGTGTAATAAATGTAAGCTTCTAAATCAATGGAACCAAAAGGACGTCCATTTATGTTATATATTTTGATACTCGCAAACTACTCATCAAAACTTGTATGGTACTTCCCGTTAACCTAGGATCTTGAAATTTGGTAAGAAAGAAGGTTTTGCAGTATAACCAAAGGGGAAAAAAATACGAAAATTGTTAATTTGTTATTGTATCAGTCAAAACAAATATTTCTTTTGTCATTTCTTATCCGATTTCAGACATAAAATTAAAGCATTCTCGAAAGCCTTGAAATCTCTTGGAGCGTTATCTCGTCAATGTTAATGCCAATAACAGGCAAAGTTGTCCAGATTCTCGATTCCCGGAATTGATGAACTATTGATATACATATTTCATAGTTCAGTTTGTACGGAACCCTCAGTGTTCGAATCCTGCTCACGCCTGTCAAATTTTTTTTTATCGTCTGTTCTCTCTCACTTGAGTAGAAAACCACACCTACTGCTATCAATACCTCATTTAAAAATTGTTTTACTATTGTGGATGTTTATCTTATATCTATTTCAAGGTACTGTGCATTCAGTTTAACTGATTCTTTGTGTCCTTTACCGTCTCTGACAGAACTATTATGTTCTCGGTAAACCTCAAAGTTTTTAATCTCTCCATCGTTGTTGACGATGGCATCTTGGAGGCACATAGCAGGGTACACTGCCGGTAAAAAATGCAACACCTACAAGGAGAAGGTAATTTTCGTAACAGGAGATTAGACAGGTAGTTCATCATTGTAGCAGTGTATGAGAACAGAGTAACATCGGCCTCTCCCTCTCCCCCCCCCCCCCCCCCCCCCCCCCACGGTGGCAAAAGGCAAGCAAACGATCATGAAGGTGGCGAATGACACTCTGTAGTAGACTGTTCCTAGCATGTTGCACCTTTTATTCCAAGTCGGCAATGGTTCTTGCATGCGGTGGAGTACGAATTAATGCCCACTTCACCATGTGTCATACCATGTCTCATAACTGATAAATTGGTGAGAGACCCGGTGCTCTTGATGCTCGGGGCTGTTGTCGTACACCACGAAGAGCACGTTGCGTTGGAGCGTTGGAGCAGCCGTATATGGACGTGCATTGTCCTTCTGAAAATGCACGTAACTTTCCTGCCGAAGAAATGGTGGAAGCACACGGTTAACAACCTGTGCAACGTAGCGAATACTGGTTACTTCATCCTGCAGGAACACCAAATAAAATCGTCAGTGGTAACTGACATCTCCCCACAACTTGAAGCCCTGGGTAGGACCTGTGGATCGTGGGCGAATGCACTCTGGAATATGCAGCTCACCAGGCCCATCAGTGGCATACAGGCAGAACCTACTCTCATTACTGCAGACAACAGAGCGCCATTTAACTCTCCAATCCACCCTTTCAAGGCACCAGAGTGGCCGTGCTTGGCGGCGTCGTATTGTCAGTGATAGCCCGGCCAGAGGCACACGATATCTTAATTCTGCTGCAAGCAGGCGGTTCCAAATGGCCCCTGATGACACAGTGGGTGCAACATATGACCGGATCTCGTGCCTGGACAATGATCGGTTGGCCACCGTTGGTCGAACTGTGTGCTGATGTTGACGTGCGTGTGTATGACGAGGAAGTGCAGAACCTGGTCTGAAGGTGTGGGAATGTGCCACAGATCATTGCTGAAAGTAGTGGCTCAACACCGATACACTGTGCCTGACAGTGCCTGCAGGCCCACAATGTGAAGCCGTTCAAATGGCTGAGGCTGTTCAACAGGAGTACGCACGCGTTGGTGGGGCTTGGTTGGCTCGGTTGTACCCTAGGCTGAATGTTTCAATCACAGTTCACATATAAACAGCTGCGGTTTGCAGAGTAAAAGCAGAGGGCGTACAGACAAGCCTCCTGAGCTGGCATTTGAACGCCGACGAACGAGACAAATGAATCACTAATACTGTAACCCTGCAGTATGCAGATATTACATCCTGGTGCCACTGAACACAGCCCCTGAAGGCGTCGCACTTTTTTTGTTCACATAAAGAACATGATCGATTTCGGAATACGCATTCCATCATCTGATGTGTCTGTAGAAAATAAAAGGATCATAACCAAGTACGAGAGTAAATAACATTCCTCGCATTTAACAAAAATGTTTATATGTATAGACAGAATTACAAGAGGTATAGGGTGCAATCGTGACTCACTGTCTTCTCAATTACTGCCTCTGTTTCATTTCGTTCAATTATTATAGTTTCAGCCCGGTGTTGCACAAACTGTGGACAACCATTCGAATCTTTGTATTATATCCCCACTACCTCCAGAATTTCAAAGAGAGAACTGGGAGGTAAATTTGTCACAGAAAAGCCGGAACATGGCCTCTAGACTCTAGAGCAGACGACATTTCCTTAGATCTGCTGGTATCCATGGGAGAGCCAAACATGACAAAACTATTACGTCTGGTGAGCAAGGCGTATGATACAGGCCGAAATCCCCAAGACTTCCAAAAGAATGTAATAATTCCTGTTCCAAAGAAAGCAGGTGCTGGCAAGTGTGAATATTATCAAACTATCAATTTGATAAGTCAGGTTGCAAAATACTGGCACGAACTATTTACAGGTGAATGGGAAAGTTAGTGGGAGCCAAACTGAGAACAGGTTTGGTTCCTCAGAAATGAAGGAACGTGCGAGGCACACTGATCCTATGGCTTCTCACAGATGATGGGTTAAGGAAATCCAAACCAATGTTTATAGCATACTAACCAGAGTACCCGGCATTGCCCAGCTATGTATTTACTCCAGTGTTCTATTACTCCATGTTTTCCTCCCCTCCCCCTCTCTCTAGATCTCCTCCTCTGTGTCCACCTCCTCCACTCACTCAATCTACATCCTTCACTCCCACTCTCTGTCCGACTCCTCCTGCCCATCTCTTAGTCCATCTCTTCCACTCCCTATCTCTGTCAATCTGCTCCTCCCTGCTCTGACCATCTGCTCCTTCCCCCTCTGTCCATCTCCTCCTTTTCCTTCCACCTGCTCCCCTTCTCCTCCCTCTCTCTGCTCATCTCTTCCTCCTAATCTCCCTGTTCATCTCATCCCCTTTCCTTTTTGTGTCCATGTCCTCCTCTCCCCTTTCTCTGTCCATTTCGTTCTCTTCCCTTCCTCTGTCCGTTTCGTCCTCCCCCTCTGTTCATCCCCTTCCCCTCCATTTCCTCTTCCACCACCTGTATCTGACCACTTGCTCCTCTTTCTTTCCTCTATACAATTCCTCCTCTCCCCTCTCCCCATCCATTTCTCCCGTTTCCTCCTCTCCTATCTGTGCCTATCTCCTCCTTCCCCCTCACTGTTTGTCCATGTTCTCTTTCCCCATTTTCGCTCCACGGTATCACGCTCACCACAAAAGGAGGCTGGTGGTTCTTGTCCCTAGAGTATTTCTTTCCAGATTCTAACTAATACGTGTATAAAATTTGACTGAAATTGCTCCAGGAGATTAGGATGAGCTTTTTACCGTGGATTTGCCCGCATACGCTTTCATCAAATATATTTCACATATATTTCACACATTTCACACGTATTTGCACATATATTTCACCAGTATTTCTAACGAATTTCAGCTTGCAGTTTCATTGTCACGCAGCTCAGTGTTTTGCGTTGTATCCCCTGAATGTGCTGCACTATGATATAATTTTGAAGGTACATCCAGTCTTATATGTGGCCACTGTCTGAGAAATGTCTTGTGAACAGAGTTAATAGTAAAGAAGTAATAAATTAAAATGTCATCCATGATGCGGCAGTTTTTCACATCTCTCTGTATACGATTTTATATTTCCTGAACTGTGTCACAGAATGATATATTTTTGTTGGCACATTCAGCGACAATTTTAGATACTGTCAGCTAAATTTGTTGCGCGTAGAGTTAGTAGCAACGAAGTAATAAATTTAATGGTCTTGAATGATGCGGTAGTTTCTTTGCGTATCTCAGTGTTTTTGACGTCATACCTCCCGAACCAAGTGTTGTACAATTATGTAATTTTTCTGGTAAATTCTGTGCTATATATGAATACTGCCTGCAAAATGTTTCTAGAATAAATTTAATAGTGAAGAAGTAATGCATTAAATGTTATGCTTCATGTTGCAGTTTTACTGCAAGAAAAGCGATAATGTACCAAGCGATAAACTTTCATTTTTCATGTAGTTTGGGTCATCAGCGAGAAAATGTTTCGTAAATATGTGTAAATTATGCCTAAAGTTTGTTGCAATCCTGTAAGTGCATTATTTCTCAAATGTCGGATAACTAA
The DNA here is from genome assembly GCF_023898315.1 of Schistocerca nitens. Lineage (NCBI taxonomy): Eukaryota > Metazoa > Arthropoda > Insecta > Orthoptera > Acrididae > Schistocerca > Schistocerca nitens. The sequence goes on from NC_064621.1 coordinate 260,336,519, forward strand.
ACTATGAGTATTCGCGCGTCGTGGGATACACTGCTATTTCACCTCTGATAGATCGGTGGTTCTTACTTCCACAGTGTTTCTTTCCAGACACAAAGTGAAACCTGTACCAAGTTTGGTTGAAATTGGTCCAGTGGTTTAGTAGGAGACGTGGGATATATATACATAATTTTTATAATTTGTATGGATGTAGACTTAAAGAATTTTTTTTGACGGTGTTGTCCGGGATATTCTCTTTGAAATTCTGAATGTAGCAGCGGTGAAATACAGGGAGGGAAAGGTCGTTTACAACTTTTACGCCTGTACATTGAGCAACCGGTAAAGGAACCCAAAGAAAGATTGGGGGAAGGAATTAATCTTCAGAAAGCAGAAATAAAAACTTCGTAGTTTGCCGATGACACTGCTGTAATTCTGCCAGAGATATTAAGGACTTGGAAGAGCAATTGAACAGGATGGACAGTGTTTTGAAAGGTGGATATAAGATGATAATCAGCAAAAGGAAAAGAAGTAAAATGAAATGTAGTCGAATTAAATCGGGCGATGCTGGGGAAACTAGATTAGGAAGTGAGACACGTACAACAGCAGATGAGTTATTTGAATACAAAAATAAATGATGACGGCAAGAGTACAGACGATGTAAAATGTAGACTGGTAAATGAGTGGAAAGGCGTTACTGAAGAAGAGAAATTTGTTAATAACTATTGAAGTTTAAGGGTTAGGAAGTCTTTTCTGAAGGTATTTGTCTGGAGTGTAGCCATGCATGGAAGTGAAACGTGGACGATAAGCAATTCAGACAAGAACAGAACAGAAGATTTCGAAGTGTGGTGCCACAGAAAGATTAGGTGGGTAGATCGCGTAGCTAATGAGGAGGTCGTGAACAGAATAGGGACGAAAAGACATTTGTGACATAACTTGACTGAAAGAAGGAGTTGATTGACGGGATACACTCTGAGACATCAAGGAGTCATCATTTTAATACTGGAGGGAAGTGTGGAAGGGGGGGGGGGAGGTGGGGAGAATTGTAGATGGAGACCAAGAGATGGGTCCAGTAATCAGTTTCAAATGGATGAAGGTTGCAGTGGTATTCGGAGATTAAGAGGCTTGCATCGGATAAAGTAGCACGCAAAGATGCATCAAGCCAGTTTCCGGACTGAATACTGCAACAACTACAACAAAATTCTAATCAGCATTGTCAAAAGTTTCCCTTAAGTTCACAAATGCTGAAAATGTAGGTTTGTCTTCTTTCAATCTTCCTTCAGACCGTAGGAACACTAATACTTCGCTTGTTCCTATATTTCTCCACTACCCAAACTGATCACCCCCAAGATCGACTTCTATTAATCTTCCCATTCTTATGGACTGCACAGAGCTGCTACGATACAAGCAAAGCGTCTCTGAATCCAGTTTCTGCTGCCACGAACGTACACCTTGCAGGACTCAAAACGGCGGGGCAGTGCTGCACAACTGGTCGCAGTGTGTAATCTAAGTATCAGGTCATCCCTATGTAATGCGGAATCGACCAATAGACGTAACAAGAGTCGGACCCTACAGAAAAGAAGTGAGGCGGGGAATACTGTGTTGTCATTAGAAAAGCAGTGAGAGTAGAGTAGGTTGGCCAGGAAAGCTCACTGACTTTGACGAGGACTTGTGATTGGTCAAATCCATCAGGGAAATTTCAACCCTCCTAAAGCTGCCCGAGTTGACTGTTGGTGATGTGATTGTGACGCGGAAACGCGGGGGAACGACCACAGCTAAACCAAGTTCCAGCAGATCTCGTGTAATGAGGGCCAGGGACCATCGAGTTTTGTGGAGAGTGCTTGTAAATAATCGCATCAAATCAGCGGGAGGAATCACTTGTGAGTTCCAAAGTGCTCCCAGCAGTCCAGATAGCACAATGACTGCCTGTATGAAGGTAGAAAAGAATGGGGTACCGTGGTGGAGCGGCTTTTCACAAACCACATGTTTCCATAGTTTTTGTTAAGCGGACCACACCGTGGTTCAGGTCGCTAAAAATCGATTTTCGGTTTCATCATATTTCGATAGATTAAGGTTTTATTTATATCCTCTGAAAACGATTTTTCTGAAAAAAATTTTTTTTTGAGCATTTAAAGAGCATTTTCCTACCACGTGTGTTTATGTGCCGCGCCCACTTTTCTGTCACCCACTTTTCTGCATATGTGTTAGATCTTTATATCCCCTACAATGCACGTTAGGGATTTTTTTTTACTCCCGAGTGTGTTCGTTATCCTTGGAATGCAACGGTCGGTATTCTTTTGTTTCTGCTGTTTGTAAACACCACGCTTTCAAACACGCGGTTAGTTTTGTTCAAGTGTGGTTGCTAGTAGTTGTTATACTTTTGTTTGCAGTGCTTGTTTACGTGTGTTTTGTTGTGTTTATTGAAGGTGACGAAACGTAAAGGCATTTTCAAGAAACGACAATTTAGAGGAGACAAGTTTAGAAAGCTTTCTGTACAAGAGGTTATGTCGCCTGGCAACGATGTTTCTAATTGTAATTCTTCAACAAGTGCATCATCAAAGAAGCTCTCACCATTTCGAGAGAGTTACAATGAATTTACTGTAAGTGACAAGGGGTGCAGTAACATTATTATAAATCTGAGAATATTATCAGATGTAATTTCTAAATTTGTACAATGTAGACAGTGTGGTGAGTCACAGAGTGTGAAAATTTGTGAGAGTGCCAGTGGGAGAAAGGCCTAGCAATTGCTTTAGATTTAATTTGCACTAAATGCTCAGCTGTGATTTCATTTATGAGTTCTTCAATTCCAGATGCAAGTGGGCCTTATGAAATCAATACTAGATTAGTTTATGCCTTACGATCCGTTGGCAAGGGCATGGCTGCAAGCAGAACATTTTGTTCAGTGATGAACTTAGATCAGCCACCAAATAAATTTGAAAAACTGACTGCAATATTAGAGAAAGCTGTATGTGAGGTCAGTGAGGAAAGCACGAAACTGGCTGCTAGGGAAGCACTGTAAAAAAAGGATGGATGTTCGTATATTGCAGTTGCACTTGATGGCAGTTGGCAGAAAAGAGGATATACTTCTCTGAATGGAGTAATGACTGCCACGAGTGTAGACACCGGTAAAGTGTTAGATGTGGAGATAATGTCTAAATATTGCAAATGTTGTAAAGTCAATGAACATAAAGAACACAACTGCGTGGCTAATTTTAGACGAAAAAGTGGTGGTATGGAAGTTCATGGAGTACAACAAATACACTCCTGGAAATTGAAATAAGAACACCGTGAATTCATTGTCCCAGGAAGGGGAAACTTTATTGACACATTCCTGGGGTCAGATACATCACATGATCACACTGACAGAACCACAGGCACATAGACACAGGCAACAGAGCATGCACAATGTCGGCACTAGTACAGTGTATATCCACCTTTCGCAGCAATGCAGGCTGCTATTCTCCCATGGAGACGATCGTAGAGATGCTGGATGTAGTCCTGTGGAACGGCTTGCCATGCCATTTCCACCTGGCGCCTCAGTTGGACCAGCGTTCGTGCCGGACGTGCAGACCGCGTGAGACGACGCTTCATCCAGTCCCAAACATGCTCAATGGGGGACAGATCCGGAGATCTTGCTGGCCAGGGTAGTTGACTTACACCTTCTAGAGCACGTTGGGTGGCACGGGATACATGCGGACGTGCATTGTCCTGTTGGAACAGCAAGTTCCCTTGCCGGTCTAGGAATGGTAGAACGATGGGTTCGATGACGGTTTGGATGTACTGTGCACTATTCAGTGTCCCCTCGACGATCACCAGTGGTGTACGGCCAGTGTAGGAGATCGCTCCCCACACCATGATGCCGGGTGTTGGCCCTGTGTGCCTCGGTCGTATGCAGTCCTGATTGTGGCGCTCACCTGCACGGCGCCAAACACGCATACGACCATCATTGGCACCAAGGCAGAAGCGACTCTCATCGCTGAAGACGACACGTCTCCATTCGTCCCTCCATTCACGCCTGTCGCGACACCACTGGAGGCGGGCTGCACGATGTTGGGGCGTGAGCGGAAGACGGCCTAATGGTGTGCGGGACCGTAGCCCAGCTTCATGGAGACGGTTGCGAATGGTCCTCGCCGATACCCCAGGAGCAACAGTGTCCCTAATTTGCTGGGAAGTGGCGGTGCGGTCCCCTACGGCACTGCGTAGGATCCTACGGTCTTGGCGTGCATCCGTGCGTCGCTGCGGTCCGGTCCCAGGTCGACGGGCACGTGCACCTTCCGCCGACCACTGGCGACAACATCGATGTACTGTGGAGACCTCACGCCCCACGTGTTGAGCAATTCGGCGGTACGTCCACCCGGCCTCCCGCATGCCCACTATACGCCCTCGCTCAAAGTCCGTCAACTGCACATACGGTTCACGTCCACGCTGTCGCGGCATGCTACCAGTGTTAAAGACTGCGATGGAGCTCCGTATGCCACGGCAAACTGGCTGACACTGACGGCGGCGGTGCACAAATGCTGCGCAGCTAGCGCCATTCGACGGCCAACACCGCGGTTCCTGGTGTGTCCGCTGTGCCGTGCGTGTGATCATTGCTTGTACAGCCCTCTCGCAGTGTCCGGAGCAAGTATGGTGGGTCTGACACACCGGTGTCAATGTGTTCTTTTTTCCATTTCCAGGAGTGTATTTCATCGCTCCGTAGAAACAAGAGGCGTACGGTACACCAAATATTTGGGCGATTGTGACAGTAAGGCATACAACAATGTGGGAAACTCTAAGCCATATGGAGATGCCATTATTAGCAAAATAGAATGTGTAGGCCATGTTCAAAAACGCTTGGGAACAAGGCTGAGAAAACTAACTATTGATATGAGAGGAAAAAAAAATAGAAGATGGAAAATCGTTGATCGAACTGGGTCGGTTAACTAAAACTGAAACTTGCAGGTATACTATGGGCAGGCAATTAGGAGAAATAAACAAAATCTGGAGGCAATGAAAAGAGATGTTTGGGCCATATTCTTCCATAAGTCCTCTACTGATGATAAGCCATGTCATGGATTGTGTCCATGAGGAGAAAATTCGTGGTGCAAATACAATAGGGCTCAGGCAACTGGAGAATCTTATTCTCACCAGCATTCTCTTCCTTCTACTGTTATTACAGCAATTAAACCTATTTTCAGAGACTTGGCTCATCCTGACCCTCTAAGGAAATGTCTGCATGGGCAGACACTGAACCCAAATGAATGTTTCAACAGCATAATTCGGAACCACCTTCCTAACACTGCATTTGTAGGCATGCAAACTATGAAACTAGGAGTTCATGGTGCTGTTATTACATTCAGTTGGGGTAATATTGGAAAGTGTTGGGTACTGAACAAGCTGGGAATTAATCCTGGTGAAAATATGATCACTGGGCTGCAATATTGCGATAAAATGAGGATAGCCGTTGCAGAGAGGTCTGCATCTAACATGGCCAAGAAAGCAAGATAAACATCCAGGACGGTGAAAAAGAAGCTGGGAGACCAGCTAGAGGCCAAAGAAGGGCCATCATATGCAGCAGGAGAGTTTTAATTAACTGTAACTAGCAAATTTCAAAAGGTTTTTCTTTAAAGTCAATTTCCCGCAAACTAAAATTTTCAGTACATATGCCCCATTGTATCAGAAACTAAAGTAAATAAATGAATGAAATTTTCAGAGACTCTGCATAACATACAAAGCAACCACTGGTAGTAAATTCATTAATACATTCATTAATATTTCCTCATTAGGAAGTTCACAAAAAATATTTTCTGCAGAAAAAACTTAATATTTTTTGTTAATAAATTTTAAAAAATATTTCTTACAAACTGTAAAATAAATAAAGTAGATTTTAGTACAGTTGACTCTAAGTACCTACCGGAGTGCCCGCCTGGCTAGCTGCTGCGGGAAGGTGTGCCGGTCTCCGGCACGAATCCGCCCGGCGGATTAGTGTCGAGGTCCGGTGTGCCGGCCAGCCTGTGGATGGTTTAAAAGGCAGTTTTTTCATCTACCTCGGCGAATGCGGGCTGGTTCCCCTTATTCCGCCTCAGTTTCACTAAGTCGGCGATTGCTGTGCAAACAGTTTCCAAGTACGCGAACACCATAATTACTCTTCCACACAAACATTTGGGGTTACACTCGTCGGAATGAGACGTTCCCGTGGGATGTTGGGGGGGGGGGGAGGGGGAGCGAGGGGAGAAGGAAAGGGGGGGGGGGTCCTCTGGGGGCCGAACCACACGTGTGGGGTGGCGGTGGGATGGGTGGACTGCTGTGGCCTGTTGTGGGGTTGTGAACCACTGAAGGCTACGGCGGGACGAAGCCTCTCCGTCGTTTCTAGGTCGCCGGTTCAAAACACACACACATACACACACCTACCGGAGTGCCATGTGTATGTATACAGTACAAGTAGTTATCATTTGCGGACTCTCTGGCCCATGCATTTCATATTCCATAAACAAAAAGAAAGAGAAAATTCTTGGGGATTCTACAGGGTACACAGTAATGCCGCGTAGTTGTCAGTTCACAACCCCAGGACCTCAGCTGAAGCGTCAACTCGACACTTCTGGAGTCCACAGCAGAGCAACAGGAAGCGGCCTGGTGCACTGTGTCGTGTGGAGGTGGGACGGTCTCTGACGGAAGTCGATTATTTTAATGTAAGACGAAGACCCAAAGTCTAATGTGTTTTTATTCTATTTTGGCTTACGAACATAGAAATTATTATTCGTGGTAGATTTTTGAGTGTTTTAACTTCATGAATTAAGTTTCACAATCTGATAACGGGAACACTGCCTCTCGAAACGCGTTGTTGAGTGTGTGTAGGACAGAGAGGAGGTGGAATGCTACCAATTATTACAGTAAAAGCTTTCAACTCTTAACTCATATCCGCAGTGGCTTTATTAAAATCTATGTTTGGAGCACAGCATTATATGGAAGCAAATCATGATCTGTGGGAAAATCAGAAAAGAGAATGACCGAAGCGATCGAGCTCTTTGTGCTGTAGACGGATGCTGAAAACTAGGTGGACTAAATGTAAATGTCGCGTGACTAGAGCCTCCTGTTGGTAGACCGTTCTCCGGGTGCAAGTCTTTCGATTTGACGCCACTTCGGCGACTTGCACGTCGATGGGGATGAAATGATGAGGATTAGAACGACACAACACCCAGTCCCTAAGCGGAGAAAATCTCCGACCCAGCTGAGAATTGAACCCGGGCCCTGAGGATTTACATTCTGTCGCTTGACCACTCAGCCACCGGGGGCGGACAGGTGGACTAATAGGATGAGAAGGTTCTGCGCAGAATCGGCAAGGAGAGGAATATGTGGAAAACGTTTACAATAAGAAGGAATAGGATGCTAGAACACGTATTATGGCATCAAATATCGACCTCTATGCTACTAGATGGAGCAATGGAAGGTGGTAGCGGCAGGGGAAGACAGAAATTAGTATACATCCAACAAGCGAAGACGTCGGGTGCAAGTGATATTCTGAGATGACGAAGTTGCTGTAGGAGAGGAATTCGTGACAGACAGCTCCAAAGCAGTCTGACCACATAGAGTACATCGAAACAGTTGGATATGACTTGTAACGGTAAGAATATTTATGAAAATTCCGCCATGCCCTGCTCCAGACTGTCGATGGGTTGCTCTCTTGAAGTGACTATGCCATTGGGTGCCAAACCGCTTACTAATGTAAAAACGCTGTGGTATGGTGAAGAGATTCATGTCCCATGTAACTTGCCAAACTGAGGTATGACTGCACATAACGCGACGGGAGTTCTGTTTCAGGCATGGATATTGTCGGAGAAATGTCAGCCGGCCTAGAGACGTTTAGTAGCTGACGAGAAATCCTAGATAATCCCGGCTTAAATGTTGTTGAAATTCGTTAGGAAATGTGAAAACCCAAACTGGCCTCGGAAATGGGTGCGGCTGTAGTTGGAAATGGGTAACTTGGAGGTGTTATACGACAAGACTGCTCAAGCAGCGGCTTCCAGAATTTATTTCGCTGTACGGGGCAGGATGGGGTAGACTTGTACTATGTGATGGATCTTAACTAAGGCAAAGGTGTTAATGAAGTGGGCCATTTGCAACGTGTTAAAATGTCGTAATCGGCGCTTTCGTAAGGTTGTCCAAAAACGCTGCATTTTGTTAACGTTGTTCTTGTGGAATATGTCCGTGTTGCTGGATATTCGTAGTCCTATTGGTTTGCGAAGCCTAACGTTTGAGAGCCAATGCGATTGTTGCATGGTTTGTTGACGGATCACCTGTAGTTACTTCTGATTTCTGCCTGGAGTGTGGCACCACTCTCTTCATATTGCCGTATAAGTTATATAAGACAATGTAAGCTTCCCCAGTGAGAATGACGCTCATATCATCTACATAGTACTGTACATCTGTGTCATGTGGAGCACTCGAAGTTGTAACTTGGGCATCGATGGCTGAAGTACGAGGCTGGTTCAATAAATAACACCCCACAATTTTTTTCTTCGAACATATTGATTCTTAAAAGTTAGGCAACATCAGTCAACATTGTTTTCGCATATACTGGTTTTCTACATAGTATTCATAACGGTCTACTGCCTTACGCCAGCGTTATGTAAGAGCGTGTATTCCCTGTCAGAGAAAGCTCGTGTTCTGTGCTCGTAGCCAGTGGCGGCTCGAGAGTATACATTCTGTCTGTTCACAAAGTTTTAGATACAAGTAAATGTGAAAATGTAAAATTAATAGCATCTGCTGTATAACAGTTATGCTTATCAACATATTTATACAACTACAGCTATTGTCAACAATAATAATAATAATGATTTATTTATTTATTGTGTGATGATACAGAGCTTGCATGAAATACATAATTTTAAGAGTATACAGTGTAAGAAATGACAAGCAAAATACAGGTACAGAATCAAACGTATTATGCTAAATTATGTACTTATTTTTATGCTAAATTATTATGCTAAATTATGTACTTATTACACAAGTTCTTAGATTTCTAGGTCCAATCTGTTGATCCTGTTGAGTCCTTCAGGTGATGCATGGTGGATATCATTTATTGATCCCCCAAAGGCTCGTTTCGGCATTCACCAACAATGTGATTTATTGTTTGCAGGGCAGCTCCACAGTCACAATATGGAGATGTTGCCCAGCCCCATTTGTGCTTTAGATATCCACAGTTCCCTTGTCCGGATGCGGTTGATGGTTCTCCACTGGCGTCTGGGGAGTGTGAAACCTGGTCTTGCAATTTTCGTCAAGTATAATAATAATGATAATAATAATATGCTAAACTTGTCTGAGAAAAGAAAGAAATGCTTCTGTGGAATTTTGTTGCTTTGTACATGATTAAGTACGTTTATGGCAAGAACGAAATAATGGTTAAGCTTTCGGTACTCTCCGTTTCGTATATTTTTGTAAGTGATAGATTCCGTATATTATTTTTTCAGATAAATATACAAGATCCCTGTTGTTGTTGTGGTCTTCAATCCAGAGACTGGTTTGATGCAGCTCTCCATGCTACTCTATCATGTGCAAGCTTCTTCATCTCCCAATACCTACTGCAACCTACATCCTTCTGAATCTGACAAGATCCCTAACACATGTATTAACTAACGAATTAACTTCTCGGCTGAAAATCAGACTTTCGTACGTTGTACCCACACAATAACTTAACGCTTATTATCATCATCATCAGTTATCTGCTATATCAGCAGGTCCTTTGCCTCTCCATTTTCTGCGATCCATTGCTTCCTTCTTAAGGCTGCTGTATGTTGTACCGTCCATCATGTCATCCAGTATCTAGAATCTCTCCCTTCCTCGCTTCCTTTTCCCTTCTACATAACCTTGTAAAACTGTTTTTATCAGTCCGATATTCTTTCTTAATATATGCCCAATCCAATTTCTTTTTCTTCTCTTTATTACATCTAGTAACTGTCTTTTCTCTCCCACTCTTCTCAGTACCTCTTCATTTTTCACTCTGTCCACCCAACTTATTCTTTCCATCTTCCGCCATGTCCATATCTCAAAAGCCTCCAGCCTTTCTCTGTCTTTTTTCCTCATAGTCCATGTTTCAGCGCCATATAGAAGAACACTCCATACAAGACACTTTATAAGTCTCTTTCTGAGTTCTCTGTCCAGACCGCTGCAGAAGATTCTCCTTTTCTTATAAAACGTCTCTTTTGCCATTGCTATTCTTGTTTTAATTTCTGTGGTGCACTTCCAGTCGGTGTCTATCCTGCTTCCAAGATACTTAAAATTTTGCACCTGTTCTAGTATTTCTACATTCAGCATAATTTTTATTTCCTTATTTCCTCCTAGTGCCAATACTTTTGTTTTATTTGTGTTAATTTTCATTCCATATTTTTTTCCGTTAGTTGCAATGGTGTCCACCAAATCCTGTAATTCTTTTCCCCCTGTGGCTAGAAGGACCATGTCATCAGCAAATCTCAAACACCCTACTCTTCTTCCTCCAATTTCTACTCCTTTGTCATCTAATGAGCATTGGTCAATCATATTTTCCAAGTAGAGTTGAAAAGAGTAGGTGATAAACAGCATTCTTGTCTTACTCCTTTTCCTAGTCTGATCCAGTCTGTACTTTCTCCTCTCACTTTTTCCAGCCCACTCTCTTTTCCCTCATTATAGTCACCAGCTTGCCCCAAACCAGACTGTCAAATGCCTTTTCTAGATCGATGAAGCACATATGTAGGCCTCTTCCTTTTTCAATAAACCTTTCTCCCAAGATTCGTAGGAGCCCTATTGCATCTCTGGTGCTCGAATTCCGTCTAAAGCCAAACTGCTCCTCGCCACGATTCTCCTCCATTACTTTTTCAAGTCTTTTATTAATTATTCTTAACATCACTTTGGCTGCATGTGAGGTGAGGCTGATTGTCCTGTGTTCACTGCATTTCTTGGTTCCTTGTTTTTTCGGTAATGGAATCATTACTGTTGTCAGAAATTCCTCAGGTCATTCACCACTGTCATATATTTTATTACATAACCTCAATATTTCTCTTATTCCATCGTGGTTCAAGCATTTTAGTATTTCTCCCAGTATTGTATCTGTACCTACCGCTTTGCCATTTTTCATTGCAGCTATGGCAGACTTTACTTCTTCCATTATGATGGTCCGTCCTTTCTCGTCATCACTTACGCTGTTGTGTGATTCAAGTTCCAGAGTTTCTGGTTTGCTATTTGTGTCATATAGCTCTTTTATATATTCTTCCCATCTCTGGAGGACATCGTCACGATCTTTGTACATTACCTCTTCGTCTTTACTCAAAATTTCCATAGTAGCACTTCCTGCTCTGTTTTGTTCACATGTCATAGTCTTTACTCTGTTGTATAGTAAGTCGTATCTTCCCTTCCTGTCCAGTTCTTCAATTTCATCACATTCCTCTTTTAGCCATTTTTCCTAGCCTGCTCTGTTTCTCTTCGCTGTTCATTATTTAACCTTCGGTATATCTTTCCTGCATATTCAGTGTTCTTGTTTTTCAATTTTCTTTTGTCCTCCATCTTGGAAATCATTTCTTGTGTGACCCATGGTTTTTTGACCTTTTCCCTTTTACATATCCTATATTTTGCTGTCCTCCTTTAATGATTCCTTCTTTCAGCATATTCCAGTACTCGTTGGCATTATCAGGTGCTTCTTTGTCTCGTAATGTGTTTAGAAACTGCCGAGACAGCATTTCTGTAATTTGTTCTTTGTTGGACCTTATCTTCTCTAAATCCCACTTCTTCACCATGTTCGCCTTCTTCAGTTTTTTCATTCTTATTTCTACTTCTGCCATAAGTACGTTGTGGTCACTATTAATGTTTGCACCTGGTAATGTGTGCACCTTCTTGATTCCATTCCTGTATCTTTCTTCTACCAGTATAAAATCGATTTGCTTTCTGTATTTATCCCCTGGTGATTTCCAAGTGTAGAGCCTCCTCTTGTGGTTCTTGAACCATGTGTTGCTGCTATCAGCTGCCTTTCCCTGCAGAAGTCAATTAACCATTCACCTCTGTCATTTCTCTTTCCAAGACCATGCCTGCCTACTATGTTTCCCTCTTTCCCTTCTCCCACAATGGCGTTCCAGTCTCCCATTACTATTTTGCAGCATTTTTTATTTTCGTCCATTATTCTCTCTATTACATTGTACGTTTCCTCTAAAATTTGGTCATCATGTTCTGAAGTTGGCATATACACCTGGACAATCAGTAAATCTTTTTGTGCTCCTTTCTGCCTTACACCAATAACCCGGTCATTTGCATAGTCTACATATTTCACACATTGAGCCCATTCCTTTGTCATAATCATTCCTACTCCATTAATTCCTGTTACTTCTCCTCCTGAGTAGTAGAATACATATACATCTGACAGCAACTCTCTATGTCCATTCCATCTTACCTCACCAACTCCTACGAGGTCCATATGATTCTTTTCCATCTCTCTTTTAAGGTTTGCTAGTTTTCCTGCTTGTGGCAGAGTTCTGACATTCTAGGTACCAATTCTCGTTTTGATTTTTTGCCTCCTTTCAAGTTCCTCCCCCCCCCCCCCCTCCGCCGCCGCCGCCGGAGATCCCCGAATGGGGGACTATTTTACGCTTATTATACATTTCGTGATATGTTCGCTTGTAGTCACGCTTATTTGAATTCGTCACTTTCTCAGTCAACCGCTTTGGTCTGGGAGGCTCTAGTTCCTTTGAGGTTAGCTTTTCCTGGTAATTTTCTTTCCTGTTAGCACTTAAAACATGTTCATCAGAGTTCATGCTGACACTGTACACGAAAGCGATTCATGCACAGTAAACAACAGCTCCAAACGCTAACTCCGCTTGTGGAAATGATTAAATTCAAGTAGGTCTTTCTACCAACATGGCCACTTGACTAGAATACAAATGAGGCGCTGAGAACTGTAATGGCCAAAAGCACACCGTCTTCGATCCCACATTTAAGTGAATATCACAGAAACCAGTAAGACAGCTTTTCGTGACTGTTCATACATACAACGTTGGCTACATCCCAGATAAAGCTGATCCACCAGATGATCACCAGATGTCAGAAGCATGAATAAAACCTACAGTCTCACAATCGACGATGATGTGCTCTATGGTTCTCAGCGGCTGAAATTGATTACTTTATGGTAAAATCCAATACTTACGGTAATATATCTCATTCAGAATCCCACAAAATAGGTTTTTCCATCAGTGTGTCTATAAAATATACTGATGTCCGATCTACTTTTATTATATAGCGAGTGAATTGTCATATCTGAGGAGTGTGCTACCGTCTAGAGGGATTTATGCCAAGCGAATGGTGATAAGTCTGCTGCAGTGTGCTACCAACTGGTGGCGCTGACGTAAACTTGTAGTTGAGTGGTAAGAGTTAGCTGTGCCTCCTATGAACTGTGCACGTTGTTTATCAAATCTGTATGTATTTGGCCCGTAAGGCAATTACGTCACGCCAGTTGCGCATGCGCAAGAGCTCCTTAAAACGCGCACAACTGAAGGTGTGCTCGCGATCCTGATACCAAGTTTCACGTAGTCTAGAAGAGTAGCAATGTACTGTAGTGCGGCAGATTTTTTGCCGTCTATTTCAGAGTACCGCATCTACACTACATTTAACAGTATTCAATGAAAAATGACCGATAAGCCCTCAAAGTGTCAAAAGTTAAAGTTTTCATGGGCTCTTGTGCCCTTACACAACAGCCGCCACCGCTCGTAGCCATATTTTCCCTGCATGAATTAGGCTCTCGATATCTTCAAAGTGACCCAAAAAAAAAAATAGAACTCGGAGGGTAATTGCGGGTGGTGCCTTTCCAGGGAGGGCAGTTTACTTTCTGGCTGAAAGTGATGCACACAGGTCTCGTCACCTGTAGCGATCCGTGACCAAGGGCCTGTCCATTGATCTGAAACAGATCCAACAGTTCAATAAAGCAGCTGTTATGATCCGCTGTGGAAGCAATCTTGAGCACACCCTTGCATATCGAAGTGTCTCATTCAATCCACATGCACTTCCAACGCTCTCCGATTGTTGTAAGGCCAACTGTCTACTGGTGATGCACCTGTTTACACGCATAATGTCATCCAGGCCGTTCACCATGTCGGGAGCAATGGCTATGACAGGACTTCACGCAGGTGGCCGATCGTGCAGCATAGTTTCTGCACTCCCTGACGCTTTGACTATCTTCACCCTAAATCAGATTTGAAGCACCTAAAAGGACGTTTTCCTATGTATACCAACGGCTGTAAAAAATGGGGCATTATTACCGAAAGATCCTCGTATATTGCATTACTGACAGCAGGCATCCTTGTCTCAACCGTCAATGAAAGGGTATGAGTAACGTTTGGGATAAGTTGGCCTCACTGTTGCATTTCGTATATAGCGTGCATTCAGTTGTTGCCCGAACGAAGTCGAGCTCAAAGACGTAAATCAGCAGAGCCTGTGTCATCTAAGACTACTCGATACTATCATATGCACTTTGAAAATCTATAAAAGTGAAGGAAGTGTTTTCATGTCAAGCCATTGATATCATATTCCTTTATACTGCAAAAAATTTCTCCCATGAATCGACTGGGTACCGCACAAGATCGATTTTCTACCATTTTTACCCAAGTGACTATCAACATTCGTGTATAAAGTACTCGACTATACAAACCGTAGTCTGCATCTGAGGCACGTGATGAGTCCATAATGCGATTGCTTTCGCCATTGGACTTGATTGGCTATAAGGCCGGTGACTCCCTCTGCTGAGTCTTCAGTAACGAGTTTCCTCTAGTAGGGTTCGTTAAAAATCTACAGAGGCGATGCTCCCAATAAGTAGGAAAACCGCTTAAACGGATAGTCGATTTCGAAAATTAAAAATCGATTTTTGTTTTTTTGGCTTTAAATGTTCTCTGGGTATCCACTTTATTACAATGGTCACCCGAACTCGCCGGAAAGGAGCTATCAAAGAAGCCCGCATGATAACAATGGCCACGAAGAAGATGGAGCGGAGCCTCCATTTGGATGTTTAAGGATTGCTTTATGGCCAAGGGGTCAGTATGCTTAAAACTATAAACACGTTTCCTTGAAACCTTATTTTTCAAATTGGCGGGAAACGTAACTTGATAAGGGTACATAGGAATGAAATGCCTAAAGACAGGATGGCGTAGGACAAGGAAAGCATGAGAGGTCGAACCCAGAATATCAGCGGCATCCATAGTTTGAATGGTTATATTTATTCAATCATCACATATTAGCTTGAATACACAAATTCAATAATCACAAATAATTATGAGTGACAGGGTAAGGCTAATTAGTTGCTTACAACAATAATCATTTTTAACAAATTACACTCCTGGAAATGGAAAAAAGAACACATTGACACCGGTGTGTCAGACCCACCATACTTGCTGCGGACACTGCGAGAGGGCTGTACAAGCAATGATCACACGCACGGCACAGCGGACACACCAGGAACCGCGGTGTTGGCCGTCGAATGGCGCTAGCTGCGCAGCATTTGTGCACCGCCGCCGTCAGTGTCAGCCAGTTTGCCGTGGCATACGGAGCTCCATCGCAGTCTTTAACACTGGTAGCATGCCGCGACAGCGTGGACGTGAACCGTATGTGCAGTTGACGGACTTTGAGCGAGGGCGTATAGTGGGCATGCGGGAGGCCGGGTGGACGTACCGCCGAATTGCTCAACACGTGGGGCGTGAGGTCTCCACAGTACATCGATGTTGTCGCCAGTGGTCGGCGGAAGGTGCACGTGCCCGTCGACCTGGGACCGGACCGCAGCGACGCACGGATGCACGCCAAGACCGTAGGATCCTACGCAGTGCCGTAGGGGACCGCACCGCCACTTCCCAGCAAATTAGGGACACTGTTGCTCCTGGGGTATCGGCGAGGACCATTCGCAACCGTCTCCATGAAGCTGGGCTACGGTCCCGCACACCGTTAGGCCGTCTTCCGCTCACGCCCCAACATCGTGCAGCCCGCCTCCAGTGGTGTCGCGACAGGCGTGAATGGAGGGACGAATGGAGACGTGTCGTCTTCAGCGATGAGAGTCGCTTCTGCCTTGGTGCCAATGATGGTCGTATGCGTGTTTGGCGCCGTGCAGGTGAGCGCCACAACCAGGACTGCATACGACCGAGGCACACAGGGCCAACACCCGGCATCATGGTGCGGGGAGCGATCTCCTACACTGGCCGTACACCACTGGTGATCGTCGAGGGGACACTGAATAGTGCACGGTACATCCAAACCGTCATCGAACCCATCGTTCTACCATTCCTAGACCGGCAAGGGAACTTGCTGTTCCAACAGGACAATGCACGTCCGCATGTATCCCGTGCCACCCAACGTGCTCTAGAAGGTGTAAGTCAACTACCCTGGCCAGCAAGATCTCCGGATCTGTCCCCCATTGAGCATGTTTGGGACTGGCTGAAGCGTCGTCTCACGCGGTCTGCACGTCCGGCACGAACGCTGGTCCAACTGAGGCGCCAGGTGGAAATGGCATGGCAAGCCGTTCCACAGGACTACATCCAGCATCTCTACGATCGTCTCCATGGGAGAATAGCAGCCTGCATTGCTGCGAAAGGTGGATATACACTGTACTAGTGCCGACATTGTGAATGCTCTGTTGCCTGTGTCTATGTGCCTGTGGTTCTGTCAGTGTGATCATGTGATGTATCTGACCCCAGGAATGTGTCAATAAAGTTTCCCCTTCCTGGGACAATGAATTCACGGTGTTCTTATTTCAATTTCCAGGAGTGTATTTTACCTCAACAAGCTACAAAACATAGTGCCAGAGTAAATATGAAACATTAAAATTAAAAAAAAAGGGTTCTTTCGTTATAAGACAGAAGCTGCTAAAGGGCAACATCAATGATACCGTGTAAGACAGGTTAAGGACTTAAGCCCTTCAAATGATTTTCAGAAAACTAAATTTTTATACCAAAGGACGTCCTTAACACACAAGAGGGCAAACACTGCTGAAATCAGCACAAAATGTACTGAAAATTTTATCAAGTACCAAAACAGCAAAATAGATTAAGGTTGTCCACACGCGAGGAAGTAGAATACCAATTTAGGCCCAAAGCAGTAGTTACGGTGAAATGATTTGGAAATATTCACGTAACGTAATAATGAAGACATTACCTTGTGCTTAAGCATGTTAGCTACCCGAAATTCACAACATGGGCAGTGCAAGGATATTCCAAAGAAGATGTGCAACTTTTAGTAAAACTTTAAATAGGATTCCACAGATCAGAACATTAAGTAATATAGTCAGTACTTAACTTAAATTTTTTAGCAGGCGGCATGAGCCAGCTCACTAAGGCAATAGCGGACTCGCCTCTCAAAGATAGCCAATAAACACCAAGGCGGTGCATAACAGCAACAAGCTCCCGAGGTCACTAGCCGCTGAAAAACCGGACGCGAATCTCAGAACACTAGATAGGACTGTTAATAGACACCGCTTAGATACAACGTGGGCCAAACAAACAAGTTAAGCAAATATTAATGGCCAATTTCTCGAGAAAGGGTCAGCATATGGTCTGTTAATATTTCAAAAATTTATCTTTAACCAAATTTACACAATATCAAGAATGTATAGTAGGGGCAAAGGTAATGTCTGTTAAACCATTTAAGCGAATAAAATTTGATACAGATAAACTTAATACACGCCCAGAGAATAAAATCTGAGAATAATTTAGCCAAACCACACGGCAAGGAACTTTGCGTGAACAAAGCAGTTATGTAAGGAAAATGACTAGCTCACGTCTACGAGGCAGTACTTAATGATTAGGTCTTACAAGCAGTGCTTCCTGCACGTGGAAATCTACAGCACGATTTTAACACATATGTTAAGAACAGGAAATTTCTCTTAAAACAAAAGAGTAAACTAAAGACTTAAGACTTAATATCACAATTTAACCTGCCGAAACACTTTCCCAGAGTACTATGGCACAAGAAAGTCGACAGACATATCAGTGGGAAAATCTAACATTAAAGTTAACCACCGAATTTAGTCTTTCACACTACATACATCCAACAGAAATACACTACAATGAACTCTCAGTGGTATACAGAACTCCCCAATACAGGGACAACTACATATACAGCCATATATAAAAATTTAATTAATCTGAAGCAACAGAGCCTTATCTCAGGTAATTACGCTCAAACAAATATTTCAGTAAGCCAGCAAGAGTAGGCGACAGAGGTTGTCGTATTGTAGTGTGAGGAATAACGACCACAAATACGCGATGTGGTGGATATTTGATAATCCTGGAAATACCCAGTGCGGCTCCCGGCACCCAGTCCTGCACAGCATGAAATATCAATGCCAGGCAAATCAGCTGGTGCGGACAGAAGGGTGTCGTACTTAGATCAGTGTCATAGCTCTGACTTCGCCAAGTTACACCAAATCTTGACATAAACAGAGCCATCGGCCAACTGAGCCACTATGTCTGGAACTCAGTCTGTGATGCCCTCTACTCCGCTGTCACTCATTGTCTGGCTCATACTGCCCCAACAACGCTGCTCAAGGCCTACCTCAGGACTCGCTCTGCCAGAGACAATCAGCGACAAGCTACAATCGTCTCCAATAGCAACGCCAATGAATAATGGTACGCAAAATCGATTGTGAGTCCATCACGGCTCAACCTTCCCCAATCAAACCCAAGAACCCACTCCTTTTCAGCACTGGAGGGCAAAAGTAGAGAGGCTAATTAGTCTTTTTCACCTGGCTTATATGAACCTTAAGAGTTCTACCAGTAGCCAGATTGCTATAGGATTAGTTGACAGCACTCAAGCTTCTAACAATGGAGCGAGCACCCACATATCGAGGAGCTAATTTCTCAATAATTCCACCATACTGTCCCCCGCCCATAGCATATGTAGTTCTGGATGAAAATCATATCCCCACCCCCGTCCCCCATTCCCTCGAAAGGGTTGTCTGCCTCAGTTATAAGGTCTCCCCTGACGGCGATGGGCTGTCAGTATTCCTCCTAGCCCTATCTCAGTTCTGCTTAATCACATTAGGGGTGATACACTCAGGCAAAAGATCATTTACATTCGACAGGTTGGCAAGGGGAGAATAAGGGGCAGGTAACCATAAGAGCCGCCAGAACCACCTTAGACGCCTCACGCAGCGCCGAATTAAAGGCGAAACTGATACAAGGGAGAGAAATATCCCATTCGGTTTGAACCTTCACATGATAAATGATTAGAGCTGTCTTAAGGTTCCTTTTATGCCTTCCAGAGGAGGAGTTACTAAAATAAAAACGCATAAACTCTCTAGAAATAAACATGGGAGCATTATCGCTCACAAGAGCCTTAGGTGTTCCAAATAAAGAAAATATATGAGTAAGATGACGAACAGTGAGTAGAGCAGTGGCTCTTCTGCTGGGAAGTAACCAGACAAACCTAGAAAAGCCACCCACTGCTACCGCTATGTAACAATTCATTCTACTGGTTCGGAGAAATTTCCTAGGCTCGATAAATTTAAATTTCTCAACAGCAAATTAAACAGCCAATGCCTCGCACTCATAAACCAAGTACTTAAGTTCAGGACCTGCAAATCTCCTCGAGGCAAAAGCTAAAGGGTGCTTTTCATCTACATCTTTCTGTAAAAGTACAGCAGCAACTTCGGCATTGGAGTTACCTCAGTTTTTACGCAGACTGTTAAGGGGGGCAGCAAGTTGAGCGGAATTGGAAACGAACGTCTGAAAATAATTGTCCATACCTATGAATCTGGCCACTCTTTTTTTTATTCCCTGGGGGGAGGAAATTCTCAGATCAAAAATCCGTTCTTAATCAACCCTAATACCAACCCTGGAAGCTAGGTGATTCAAGAAAGAGATCTTCTGCCTAGCGAGAGTAATTTTCTATGGTTTCACAGTTAATCTAGCAGATCGAAGCTTTAACAATAGTTGCTCAAGATGAGAAAGATGTTCATCAAAAGAGCGGCTATAGACAACCACATCATCAAGATAATTATATACACAACCAAACTTAAGGTCGCCCAAAATATAGTCTAAAAGTCTTTAGTCTCTATCCTGTGCAAGCTTCTTTATCTCCCAGTACGTACTGCAGCCTACATAATTCTGAATCTGCTTAGTGTATTCATCTCTTGGTCTCCCTCTACGATTTTTACCCTCCACGCTGCCCTCCCATACTACATTGGTGATCCCTTGATGCCTCAGAACGTGTCCCACCAACCGATCCCTTCTTCTAGTCAAGTTGTACCACAAACTCCTCTTCTCCCCAATCCTATTCAATACCTCCTCATTAGTTATAGGATCTACCCATCTAATCTAGGAAGGGTATGATCCCCTTAAAGCTGTTTCACAGATGAAGAATGCACTGTAATTCCTTTTCTAGATTGTCGCACAGGTGACAAAATGGTAGATATCGAAATAGACGACAGAGGGATAGAGAAACAATTAAAATCGCTCAAAAGAGGAAAGGCCGCTGGACCTGATGGGATACCAGTTCGATTTTACACAGAGTACGCGAAGGAACTTGCCCCCCTCTTGCAGCGGTGTACCGTAGGTCTATAGATGAGCGTAGCGTTCCAAAGGATTGGAAAAGGGCACAGGTCATCCCCGTTTTCAAGAAGGGACGTCGAACAGATGTGCAGAACTATAGACCTATATCTCTAACGTCGATCAGCTGTAGAATATTGGAACACGTATTATGTTCGAGTATAATGACTTTTCTGGAGACTAGAAATTTACTCTGTATGGATCAGCATGGGTTTCGAAAAAGACGATCGTGTGAAACCCAGCTCACGTTACTTGTCCACGAGACTCAGAGGGCCATACACATGGGTTCCCAGGTAGATGCCGTGTTTCTTGACTTTCGCAAGGCGTTCGATACAGTTCCCCACAGTCGTTTAATGAACAAAGTAAGAGCATATGGACTATCAGACCAATTGTGTGATTGGATTGAAGAGTTCCTAGATAACAGAACGCAGCATGTCATTCTCAATGGAGAGAAGTCTTCCGTGGTAAGAGTGATTTCAGGTGTACTGCAGGGGAGTGTCGTAGGACCGTTGCTATTCACAATATATATAAATGACCTTGTGGATAACATCGGAAGTTCATTGAGGCTTTTTGCGGATGATGCTGTAGTTTATCGAGAGGTTGTAACAATGGAAAATTGTACTGAAATGCAGGAGGATCTGCAACGAATTGACGCATGGTGCAGGAAATGGCAATTGAATCTCAATATAGACAAGTGTAATGTGCTGCGAATACGTAGAAAAAAAGATCTTTTATCATTTAGCTACAATATAGCAGGTCAGCAACCGGAAGCAGTTAATTTCATAAATTATCTGGGAGTAGGCATTAGGAGTGATTTAAAATGGAATGATCACATGAAGTTGATCGTCGGTAAAGCAGATGCCAGACTGAGATTCATTGGAAGAATCCTAAGGAAATGCAATCCGAAAACAAAGGAAGTAGGTTACAGTACACTTGTTCGCCCGCTGCTTGAATATTGCTCATCAGTGTGGGAACCGTACCAGATAGGGTTGATAGAAGAGATAGAGAAGATCCAACGGAGAGCAGCGCGTTTCGTTACAGGATCATTTAGAAATCGCGAAAGCGTTACGGAGATGATAGATAAACTCCAGTGGAAGACTTTGCAGGAGAGACGCTCAGTAGCTCGGTACGGGCTTTTGTTGAAGATTCGAGAACATACTTTCACCGAGGAGTCAAGCAGTATATTGCTCCCTCCTACGTATATCTCGCGAGGAGACCATGAGGATAAAATCAGAGAGATTAGAGCCCACACAGAGGCATGCCGACCAACTTTCTTTCCACGAACAATAAGAGACTGGAATAGAAGGGAGAACCGATAGAGGTACACAAAGTACCCTCCGCCACACACCGTCAGGTGACTTGCGGAGTATGGATGTAGATGTAAAAATACGAGGGTTGTCCAGAAAGTAAGTTCCGATTGGTCGCGACATAGAAACCACAATGAAAACCAGAAACATTTTATTTGCAACAGTTAGGTACACCTTCCACCTACTTCTCTACATAGTAGCCGCTCCAACTTTGAGTTTTGTCGTAGTGTTGTATCAACTTTCCAATATCGTCGTCATAGGAAGCAGCCGCCTGTACTTTATCTGCACTGGTCTGCAGCTCGTTGTCTGTGGAAAAATTTTGTCTTCATAGCCAGCGGTTCTTGTTAGCAGAGATGAGACTCAGGGGGAGCCAATTGCGGACTGTGTTGTGGGTGATCAAACACTTCTCATCGGAAACGCTGCAGGAGCGTCTTCATTGACCGTGCAGTGTGCGGCCGAGAATGGCATGAAGGAGGAACTGCGCGACAGTTGTGTTATGTGGGCTGCATGACACAGGCGAAATCTCTAGCCAGGCTCTCATACTTGGCGGGAGACGCTATTCCCTACGCATCTTTACGTGCTCACTGTTCACTCAGAATTGAAAACAGCGACGCAACACGATCGACGGGCATACTAGAGACACTGTCCAACACATGTGTGCAAAGCTTTACCGGATTTTCCCAGTGCTTTTCATTTCGCGACCGATCGGAAATTACTCTCTGGAGAACCCTCGTATTTGGTGTGACAACTAATAATATGTAGACTCAAAATGTACAGGCGGTAATCTTCTATCAGTAACCACTATTCGGTGAAAATTCAATTTCTATTTGAGATGCCAATTTACCTCCCACCGCCTACCTATACGGCGCGAGGTATCGCCTTACGATGTCAATATTGGCTCTTGAGCAAAGAAGTTGACGACCACAGGTCTAGTGTGATGGTGTACGCAGAACTGGGAATCCTCCGAAAAGATTATGTGGCGTCTAGTCCTCTGTTCACTGTTGTCATTAGCCATACAATGATTCACGTGAAACGCAGCGTAGGTTTCCGACCTTTGCGCTTAAGTGCTATTTATCTTTGCAACGCGTACGTCAAGATTCGTGGGAACATGAAATATACATTTAACACTCCTTTAATATTATTGTAACACTTCTTTAATAATATTTGCTGTAAACTCCAACCTGCGCTTATTGACATCCGAATCATTGATGATTGATTTTCAACGTGAGGTAATAGAAAAACGATTTGTTTGGAGGTTGTGGTCAAGATGTGAGAATGAGATAGGTGGCTGCCAATATGCACCAGACACCTACAGTAGGAATCTGAATCGTTATCAGATTTCGTGTGGCAGCAGACATGTCTCGGCGTGTATAAAGTACGTCCCGTAATCACAGGCAGTGATAAATGACGACTTTCTGCGTCGTATAGAAGGCAGACTGATTTCCTGCGGCAAGAAGCTCCGTCTGTGCACCGAAACATTACACAAGAACTGACAATACACACAGCTGTAGTAATTTGCAACTCCGAATTGCCACTCCAAGAAGAATAAATCACTGACGATGTATGAAATGTCTTTTATGCTGCGTTTCTTTGTCACCCGTGAATCAATATTTTAAAAAAAGCTACATACATCGTGGTGTTCAGGCTTTTCATCAAAGTTGCCATACCACTGCTAGAATTTTCCACGGAGAAGCTAACATAACAGAATTCAATTAGGGACAGAGACATGACATTCATTGGTAATCTTCGCATTTTTGACAAATTCTGACCACAATATGACCCTCCATCACCGAGTTCGGGAGTCTGACTATGTGAACTTAGCAACAAATCAATAATCACAATAATCAATTAAAATAGGATACAGCTGTGGGGAGCATATTACCAACGTCCAGTTCAGCATATACAGGGTGGTCCATTGATCGTGACCAGGCCAAATATCTCACGAAATAAGCGTCGAACGAAAAAACTACAAAGAACGAAACTGGTCTAGCTTGAAGAGGGAAACCAGATGGCGCTATGGTTGGCCCGTTAGATGGCGCTGCCATAGATGAGACGGATATCAACTGCGTTTTTTAAAAATAGGAACCCCCATTTCTTATTACATATTCGTGTAGTACGTAAGGAAATATGAGTGTTTTAGCTGGAGCACTTTTTCGCTTTGTGATAGATGGCGCTGTAATAGTCACAAACATATGGCTCACAATTTTAGACGTGCAGTTCGTAACAGGTAGGTTTTTTAAATTAAAATACAGAACCTAGGTACGTTTGAACATTTTATTTCGGTTGTTCCAATGTGATACATGTACCTTTGTGAACTTACCATTTCTGAGAACGCATGCTGCTACAGCGTGATTACCTGTAAATACCACATTAATGCAATAAATGCTCAAAATGATGTCCGTCAACCTGAATGCATTTGGCAATACGTGTAATCTCAACAGCGAGTAGTTCGCCTTCCGTAATGTTCGCACATGCATTGACAATGCGCTGACGCATGTTGTCAGGCGTTGTCGGTGGATCACGATAGCAAATATCTTTCAACTTTCCCCACAGAAAGAAATCCGGGGACGTCAGATCCGGTGAACGTGCGGGTCGTGGTATGGTGCTTCGACGACCAATCCACCTGTCATGAAAGATGCTATTCAATACCGCTTCAACCGCACGCGAGCTATGTGCCGGACATCCGACATGTTGAAAGTACATCGCTATTCTCTCATGCAGTGAAACATCTTATAGTAACATCGGTAGAACATTACTTAGGAAATCAGCATACTTTGCACCATTTAGATTGCCATCGATAAAATGGGGGCCAATTATCCTTCCTGCCATAATGCCGCACCATACATTAACCCGCCAAGTTCGCTGATGTTCCACTTGTCGCAGCCATCGTGGATTTTCCGTTGCCCAATAGTGCATATCATGCCGGTTTACGTTACCGCTGTTTGTGAATGACGCTTCGTTGCTAAATAGTACGCGTGCCAAAAATCTGTCATCGTCCCGTAATTTCTCTTGTGTCCAGTGGCAGAACTGAACACGACGTTCAAAGTCGTAGCCATGCAATTCCTGGTGCACAGAAATATGGTACGGGTGCAATCGATATTGATGTAGCATTCTCAACACCGACGTTTTTGAGATTCCCGATTCTCGGGCAATTTGTCTGGTACTGATGTGCGTATTAGACGCGACAGCAGCTGAAACGCCTACCTGGGCATCATTATTTGTTGCAGGTCGTGGTTGACGTTTCACATGTGGCTGAACAGTTCCTGTTTCCTCAAACAACGTAACTATCCGGCGAACGGTACGGACACTTGGATGATGTCGTCCAGGATACCGAGCAGCATACATATCACACGCCCGTTGGGCATTTTGATCACATTAGCCACACATCAACACGATATCGACCTTTTCCGCAATTGGTAAACGGTCCATTTCAAGACGGGTAATGTATCACTGTATTCCGGAAGGGCGGAATGTTACGTGATACCACGTACTTATACGTTTGTGACTATTACAGCGCCATCTATCACAAAACTAAAAAAGTGGTCCAACTAAAACAATCATATTTCTTTACGGAGTACACGAATATGTAATAAAAAATGGGGGCTCCTATTTTTAAAAAACGCAGTTGATATCCGTTTGACCTATGGCAGCGCCATCTAGCGGGCCAACCATAGCGCCATCTTGTGTCCCTCTTCAAGCTAGACGAGTTTCGTTCTTTGTAGTTTTTTCATTTTATGCTTATTTCGTGAGATATTTGGCCCGGTCACTATCAATGGATCACCCTGTATATATTGGAATGGACTGAAGAAACCACTTAACTACGTTGTCACTTCGAACCGCAATCAAATCGGAATCCGAAGCAGAGTCGTCAGTGAAGAAGAACACTTAGGACTGGAAGCACGTTCTTACTGACACCAACGTACGACCACAACAAAAATGATCTCCTGGGCCAGAATGGAACATCGAATATTCCAATATGCTGGTATTTATATAAATGTAGAACATTCAAGGACATAATAAATTACAATTTCCGATGGCCAGGTATGAACTGACTACCCAGAGTACACCAACCGGCGACGCTACAGTGCTTGCACCGTAACTCGGAGCTTTGCACCCTCTCCTGGAAAAATAGAGAGCTTTGTTTCAGAAACTATCATCGGAGCCGACTATAGCGCCCTGGAACTAGGTCTCAGCGGCGCTGGCGGATCCCCGCGTCCTGGCTCGTCTTATTACGTCATCTTGGCTGTACTGAGCATCAAAGGTAGGCTCTCCCGTCGAAGCTCCGCGATCGTCGCATGGCTCGTCTGTTTCCTTGAATCTCTGACCGCCAGTCTGCGCCTCTGGACTGCAGTAGGGCTTCGCACGGAGCACATGAACCACGTCTCTGCGCTTCTGTCGTCTTGATGAAGGGCCGTAATCCTCCTACGATGTCCGACAAGCGCCGAAGGATACGATACAGTCCAAAGCAGCGCTTAGTAGGTTTTCTGCTAATTCTGCTTTCCTCAAAGGTGTAAAAATCCAAAGCAAATATCCTAGGTTGTATCTGACTGGTTAGCACTTGGCACTGTAGCGCCCTCGGTCTTTCTGCTGGGCGTCCAGGGTCCGCATGTGAGCCAGCTGTGTTGTCTCTTCAGCGCTGGTGACGAGCTCTTTCAGTCATCCTGAGTACTGTCTGGCTGAAAACGGAACGGTGTATCCATCCGTTGTCGATTTGGCCTCCGCAACCGTGGAGTAGAAAGAATGGTGTGAAGTCTGTAATGTCTTGCTTCACTGTGTTGGATGCGAGTGTCACGGTGGGCATACTGTTTCGCAGTATACATCTGCCAGTGTCTTCGGCCAGGTAACTCTTCTGTGGATGGTAAGCCGTTATTATCCTGTAAGTGCAACGTAAAATTACACTACTTGCCATTAAAATTGCTACACCAAGAAGAAATGTAGATGATAACCTTGTATTCATTGGACAAATATATTACACTAGAACTGACATGTGATTACATTTTCACGCAATTTGGATGCATAGATCCTGAGAAATCAGTACCCACAACAACCACCTCTGGCCGTAATAACGGCCTTGATACGTCTGCGCATTGAGTCAAACAGAGCTTGGTTGGCGTATACAGGTACAGCTGCCCATGCAGCTTCAACACGATACCACAGTTCATTAAGAGTAGAGACTGGCGTATTGTGACGAGCCAGTTGCTCGGCCACCATTGACCAGACGTTTTGAACTGGTGAGAGATCTGGAGAATGTGCTGGCCAGGGCAGCAGTAGAACACTCCCTGTATCCAGAAAGGCCCGTACAGGACTTGCAACATGCGGCCGTGCATTATCCTGCTGAAATGTAGGGTTCCGCAGGGATCGAATGAAGGGCAGAGCTACGGGTCGTAACACATCTGAAATGTAACGTCCAATTTTCAAAGTGCCGTCAATGCGAACAAGAAGTGACCGAGACGTGTAACCAATGGCATCCCATACCATCACGCCGGGTGATACGCCAGTATGGCGATGACGAATACACGCTTCCAAAGTGCGTTCACCGCGATGTCGCCAAATGCGGATCCGACCATCATGATGCTGTAAACAGAACCTGGATTCATCCAAAAAAATGACGTTTTGCCATTCGTGCACCCACGCTCCTGTCTGTGATGCAGCGTCAAGGGTAGCCGCAGCCATGGTCTCCGAGCTGATAGTCCATGCTGCTGCAAACGTCGTCGAACTGCTCGTGCAGATGGTTGTTGTCTTGCAAACGTCCCCATCTGTTGATTCATGGATCGAGACGTGGCTGCACGATCCGTTACAGCCATGCAGATAAGGTGCCTGTCATCTCGACTACTAGTGATACGAGGCCGTTGGGATCCAGCACGGCGTTCCGTATTACTTTCCTGAACCCACCGATTCCATATTCTGCTAACAGTCATTGGATCTCGACCAACGCGAGCAACAATGTCGCGATACGATAAATAGCAATCGCGATAGGCTACAATCCGACCTTTATGAAAGTCGGAAACATGAGGGTACGCATTTCTCCTCCTTACACGAGGCATTACAACAACGTTTCTCCAGGCAACGACGGTCAACTGCTGTTTGTGTATGAGAAATCGGTCGGAAACTTTCCTCATCTCAGCACGTTCTAGGTGTCGCCACCGGCGCCAACTTTGTGTGAAGTGTCTGAAAAGCTAATCATTTGCATATCACAGCATCTTCTTCCTGTCGGTTAAATTTCGCTTGCCGGCCGGAGTGGCCGAGCGGTTGTAGGCGCTACAGTCTGGAACCGCGCGACCTGATGACCTAAGAAGTTAAGTCCCATAGTGCTCAGAGCCATTTGAACCATTTTTGAAATTTCGCTTCTGTAGAACGTCATATTCGTGGTGTAGCAATTTTAATGGTCAGTAGTGTATATCCTATATTAGTCTGGAATGGAAAACATTTCTACGATCAGATATCTTCACATGGGGTGCTCCATACCTCAAAATGGGTTCTTGTACAAGGAACTTTAAAATTTCCAGAGCTTTGGCGGTCTGCACAGCTTCAGTGACCGCATAGCGGGTGAGGTAATCAGTGCAGACTATTCTCCATCAATTCCCATACATCGATTGTTGGAACCTACCCCAAGAGGTCGATTGTAATTCTGTGGAACGGCACTGTGCAGGTGGGATTGGGACCAGATGTCTCAGAGGTAACTACAGCTCGTGCTTCCGTCATTGATATTCCTCACAGTGACACATCTGGTGTATCACGGATCGCTAGAGACACGGCCATTGATATCTGTGTCTCATTTGATGTAAAGTCTTCACGAATCACAGGTGACCGGATACTGGAAATATCTAAAGATAGCTCGCTATAGTTGAGTCGGGTTAACATTCGTCTCCTCTTACCATAGTTCCTCTCTTCAGAATGTTTCAGGAGGGATGGTCAACAATTCACTCAATGAAAGTACAGGCCAAAAGTAGCTGAAAAACTCGAATAAACATGGGTCCTAAAATAAACCGTTGCTGAGGTATCGCATTAATTCGAGTTGGGGACCAACTGTAAATGCCCCTGGATACGCAGTATTTACGTAGGTGTGTAAAGGTTTGGGATCGACTATCTGTTTGTTTACGCATGCGCAACTACTTCCCTTTCCCCCTCTGCGCTCTTTGCCGTATCGGCCTCACAATCAGTTACGAACGTGAAGGCATCAAGGACAGAGGTTATACCAATCAAGAGTACACTGACATGTATGACAAAGCGAATACCCTTGAGGCTCCACGATTGTGTGAAGAAGCTTTTCCTATCCACAGGCAGTCCGACAGGCGTACATTTATCAGGTTACATAAGTGCCTTAGAGAAAAGTTTCGTACACCATGCATGAGAAACTCGACCCAGATCCGTAACACCCGATGTTGAGGAGAGAGTGCTACGCACTGTACACGAACTTCGACAAGGAGGATTGCTACCCAAGAGCGTGTTCTTAGTCGGAGGAGTAGGTGGACGAGTGTACCCTGAACTCCTGGTTGTATGCATTATCTTCTTCACGGATGAAGCTGAATTTACCCGTGGCGGTATTTATAACTACCACAACTGTCACATTTGAGCCTATGGCAATCCTAATGCTACGCATGTATCACGACATCAGCTGCGTTATTCGTTGGACGTATGGGTAGGACTGCTCAGAGACCGCATAACTGGACCACAATTCCTAAATGGTCAACAGTACATGCGGTTTCTGCGGACTGTACTTCCAGATGTCCATGATGATGTATCACTGAACCAACGCCTGAACAAGTGCTTCATGCATGACGGTGCTCCAGCAAATTTTCATTTGCGAGTACGCCTGCTTCTGACTGCGATGTATGGTCAATATTGGAGAGGTAGAGGAGGGCCTTTGCCGTGGCCTCAAAGGTCTCCGGATTTAAATCCCATGGATTTCTGTGTGTGGGGTAATGTCAAAAGCCTGGTCTACGCTACCGAGGGTAACTCTCCTGAGGAACACCACTTGCGGATTCATGCAGCCTTCTAGTATTTACAGAATTCCCCAGGACTGGCTGAGAGGATTCGCAACTCATTTCAGAGACGAGTTCAATGTTCCATCCAGACACATGGATAACATTTCGAACACCTACTTTAACGTTTAGAGATTCCATGTGTTCCTAGACGCTGATGAACCGCGACAGAAAACAACGGTTGATTTGCGGACCCATGTTTGTTGGAGCTATTCAGATACTTTTCTCATTCTTCAGTGCGTTTATGGTTTTCAGTAGTGCTGGATCTTCCCTTTGTTCAACAGCAATGTCATTTAAAGCAGCGGTGACTGAGATTTCATTCAAACTGCTATTTTCCGCTAGAGGATTCTTTGAGATGTCGACGTCCTCGTGTGTGCGTCCGCTTTCATATACGTCTGTGACGTCTTCCTCCTGAAGCCATAGTGCCCTTCTTGCCAATTGACTTGACAGATGCTTCAGAATAGTTAGGCATCAGAGAGAATGATGGTTCGTCACAACAGAGAATGGTCTGCCAAATAAATATGGCCAGAACTTCTTGATGGCCCAAACAAGTACAAGGCGTACTTTTTCAGCTGTATAGTAGTTCATCTCGGATTTGGAGTGTACCCTGGAAGTATAAATTATCACGTTTTGAGCACCTCTTTGTATTTTTAGTAAAACTGATCCTATTCCAAAACCACGAGCGTCTGTGTAAAGTTATGTCCCAGTATTCTCTTCATACAATGCTAAAACTGGAGAAGACGTTAGTGCTCTCTTTAAGGACAAAGGAAGAGCTTTCTTGTGCCTCATTCTAGGAAAATTTGGCATCTCGCTGCAGCAGTTCTTGCAAAGAATGTGCCTTGGTACAGAAGTCTTCTATGAATTGCCGGTAGTACGAGAACATCCCGAGAAAACTGCTCACATCCCAAACGTGCCCTGCGGGCGGAAAATCTGTGACACACTTATTTTCTTTCGATCTGGACGAACTCCATTCACTTATTGGCCCAAGATTTTCATTCCTTGGACAACTAAGATGTCCTTTCTCGGATTGAGTCGTCAGACTACTTAGACACTCTTCAAATGCCAGTCAAAAAACCATAATGTCATCCATACAGCAAAGACACGTTGGCTATGTAAGATGACGAAGAAGGTTGCCCATCATACGTTCTAAGATGGCTGGATCACAACACAGTCCAAACAGTGTAACCTTTAACTCATGAAGGTCATCAGGAATTATGAAGGCAGTGTTTTCCCGGGTGACCTAGTCAAACTTGGTTAGCCAGAAGCTTGTCCACATGTCCAAAGTTAAGACATATTTTGGTCCTTTAAAGCAGTCTAAGGTGTCATCAACGCACAGCAGTGGGTAGATACTTTTCTTCGTCATTTTGTTTACTCTTCGGTAAATGTTCTTCACTAGGACCAGGGAGAGGACGAAGGATTCTCACTGAAGGTTCCATGAAATCTTGCAACATCATCTCCATCTACTCCCTAATTAGCGGTCATTGAGCTGGCACAAATTGGTGGATGATCCCCAACGTTGATTCGGTGTTTTTCCATGGGCTTCTTGGTCTATCTTTTCTTCACTCCTCGTTTGAAAGCACCCAAAAATTGACACCGAACGGCTATCACTCGACAATGTTGTTCCTGTGTCAGGCCAGATCTTAATGGCAGTTCGATAGTGCTTGTTGTAATGGAGCACGATTCTTCTTCGATGACACTAAGTTGGGCTGGTTCAGCTGTCCCTCGCACGTACCTTTAGGGGTGAATTGTTGCTTTTCTTGACAGCCTACGACCGTCGGTGTTACATAGGTTTCTTCTGTGAACCTGAGTGGCTTTTTGCAATCGACAAAAGCTTCACAGTTTAATCGAGCATCTAGACTGACTATTGCAACTCATCCCGTTGATGACGGCTGGATAGCGACGTCTTCAGTGCCAAACAGCCGCCAATAGCAGGATTCGTTACGTGTCCTTTTTGGAACAGCTACGTCAGTGTGGAGCTCTGATCATCCAAAATGTGGTTGTGATGCTTGCGAGAAGTCCCCCATTCTCCAGATGTCTGTCTTTTTGCGGAGCGTTGTACTTGGTGGAGGAGTTGATTCTGCATGCGTTTGTCGGATATTGGGCTGTCTCATGACGGTTACATCATAAGTTAGGTACTGACGTATGAGATCGACATTCATAACTGCTATCTGTTGTGTACTCGGTAGGATATTTCCGCCTGCCACTCGCTGCTTTATCTCTTCCCTTACTATATGGCGTACGAGGGAGGCGAACTAGTGGTAGACATCCACAACTTCCATATGGACCAGGCATCGTTCGACTTCTTTTCGTTGCATTTCCTCGATTCGTTGGCACCCGTTGATAAACTGCTCCTGCGACTCCTTTCATCAAGTGCAAAATTTCTTCAGTTTCTGTCCTAATTGGATTTATCTCGCGGTATAGGTCCAAACGATACTACACTACTGGCCATTAAAATTGCTACACCTAGAAGATGCAGATGGTAAACGGGTGTTCATTGGACAAATATATTATACTAGAACTGAAATGTGATTACATTTTCACACAATTTGAGTGCATAGATCTTGAGAAATCAGTACCCAGAACAACCACCTCTGCCCGTAATAACGGCCTTGATACGCCTGGGCATTGAGTCAAACAGAGCTTGGATGGAGCGCACAGGTACAGCTACTCATGCAGCTTCAACGCGATACCAGAGTTCATCAAGAGTAGTGACTGGCGTATTGTGACGAGCCAGTTGCTCGGCCAGCATTGACCAGACGTTTTCAGTTGGTAAGAGATCTAAAGAATGTGCTGGCCAGGGTAGCAGTCGAACATTTTCTGTATCCAGAAAGGCCCGTACAGGACCTGCAACATGCGGTCGTGCATTATCCTGCTGAAATGTAGGGTTTCGCATGAACAGAAGAAAGGTACAGCCACGGGTCGTAACACATCTGAAATGTATCGTCCACTGTTAAAAGTGCCGTCAATGCGAACATGAGGTGAGCGAGACGTGTAACCAATGGCACCCCATACCATCACGCCGGGTGATACGCCAGTACGGCGATGACGAATACACGCTTCCAATGTGCGTTCACCGCGATGTCGCCAAACACGGTTGCGACCATCATGATACTGCAAACAGAACCTGGATTCATCCGAAAAAATGACGTTTTGCCGTTCGTGCACCCAGGTTCGTAGTTGAGTACACCATCGCAGGCGTTCCTGTCTGTGATGCAGCGTCAAGGTAACCGCAGCCATGGTCTCGGAGCTGATAGTCTATGCTACTGCAAATGCCGTCGAACTGTACGTGCAGATGGTTGTTGTCTTGCAAACGTCCCCATCTGTTGACTCGGGGATCGAGACGTGGCTGCACGATCCGTTACAGCCATGTGGATATGATGCCTGTCATCTCGACTGCTAGTGATACGAGGCCGTTGGGATCCAGCACGGCGTTCCATATTAGCCTCCTGAACCCACCGATTCGATATTCTGCTAAGTCATTGGATCTCGACCAACGCGAGCAGCAATGTCGGGATACGATAAACTGCAATCGCGAGAGGCTACACTCCGACCTTTATCAAAGTCGGAAACATGATGGTATGCATTTCTCCTCCTTACACGAGGCATCACAACAACGTTTCACCAGGCAACGCCGGTCAATTGCTGTTTGTGTATGAGAAATCGGTTGGAAACTTTTCTCATGTCAGCACATTGTAGGAGTCGCCGCCGGCGTCAACCTTGTGTGAATGCTCTGAGAAGCTAATCATTTGCATATCACAGCATCTTCTTCCTGTCGGTAAAATTTCGCGTCTGTAGCGCATCATCTTTGTGGTGTAGCAATTTTAATGGCCAGTAGGGTAAATTTACGACTGTTTCGTTTTCCCTTGACAGTGGGCCCTGCTTTCAGGACTGGTAAGTGTGACGATCTGATGAAGCCAACGAAGATAAGTATCAAATTTTGTACACTCATTACTGTCCAGTTAACCTTATGTGTTGCTGTGCGAATTCTAGTGAGCCTTCCTACCGCTTACTGGAACGTCCACACCCACATTTTTTTCAGCATACGATTTTTATTTAGGATGCCCACCAGCGCTGTTTAACAGTCTTTTAGTCTGATGACGACCGTTGGGGGATCGGTGACTTCCGTGTATAGCTGCACCTCGGAACATCGTAATTCCCATCAGGCGCGTAGTGATTACTGAAACGCACCCGAGGATGCACCTTTAAGGTGCGATACAGGTCGTGGGTATTTGAAACGACTACAATAAACAGCTAATACGGAGACATGGACATTCAAGCATTTTAATTCTAATTTGCTTTTGCCACCGAGCGTAATATTATGGTATCAAAGATCCAGTTTCATCACTCATGCATAAATGGAAGACTTCCAGCAGCGTGAGCCTTCATACACTGTATAATAAAATTGAGCCGTGGTAAAAATTGCTGTTTTGAAGAGCGCGCCGCAGTCGCCCTCCGTTTCTGGCGGTGGCGCCGTTGTGGCAATCGCAGCTTTGGTGTCTCCCTCTGATGAGAAAGGTTGCCTGTTCACGTGCATTTAAGGGGCGCTATGAGCTCGCAGTAGGTCAGTCTGGGTCAGTCTCTCGTCCCAGGCTTGCTAGTCTGTCTCTCGTGCGAATTTGTGGCGCAGTGAGAGAACTCAACGAGTGGTCGCCCGGTCGGGGCTTAGTTCCTGCATCTGAGTCTGCGCGTTATGCCGCCAGTCTGCTCGAGTTGCTCAGGCAACGGTCATTGGCGGTTGGATCGATCGGTTGGTCGGTCGCGCACTGAGACACAAGATGACTTGTCCGCCTTGAGCGTCGGCGTATGTGAGGTCGCCACGTGAGTCCAGTGGGCCGCAGAGTATTGCGAGGGGTAGTGGCTTCGCGGCCGACACGAGAGCAACAGGAGTCAACCCACGACATCAGTCTGGCCGGTGCGAGCTGCGACGCCGTGAGACGGGAGATGGGCGCGCCTTCCTGCGTCCGTTGAAGAGGCTGGCAGCGGACGGTTCGGGAGAACGTTTTGGGGGTGCTGCGCCAGGTCTTCGCCAGAAATCGCAGTTTATTAGAAGTTAAGTGATTGGTGATATGTTGTTTCATTTACTTGTTAAATTCTAGTTGTTTTCTTGGTGGGGTCACCAGACGCTTTGTTTTGGGGTCGTCCCACCATTCTTCTCCGTTTGCCCACCCGCGGGTGGTCCGTTTTTCCCTTGTGGAGTATGGGCGGTTAGAGCAACCTGCGGTTCGGGTTGTTCGGTAATCGCCCTATCAATCTGCCGTACGTTAATAGCTGCCTCTGTCATGTTTGTCGGATTCGGCGTGTTAACGAATTTATTGCTAGAAGTGTAACGGCCTAATTCCTGAAATATGTTTTTTATCTTGCCTAACATCTTGAGAGGCGGTATATGTGTACTGTAGAGCATGTTTGGCCAACCTTGTATAATTTTATGTAAGATTAGATTTCATCGGCTTTTATTTAAATGGTCATTTTCGTACATAAAGTTGCCACCCTTCCACCATAAGGCTTTTCTTGGAAGTTAAAATCAAGTTGCACCTTCGGTGGCAAGTTAATCTTTTAATTTTAGTGATTTGTACCATTTCCACCCCTCCTACGGGGTGCACAATTTGTGTGCTTGTGTGAATTGTTAAAACATTTACTTTAAGGTAATCTTGTGTGTTGCAGATTTTCACCTGTGTAGTCTTTGAGGGGTTGTTGTGAGCGGTCATGGCTACGGCCGTGTCAAAAGGGAGCGGCACGGTTCTCAGCCCGAAAGCTCATACACTCAAAAATTTGTTTCTTTCTGCCTCTGAATAAATTGTAACTTTATATTTTGAGGGTGCTTTCTGCTTATAATTTTAAATCTGTTTCTTAAAAAAAAGGCTTTTAGAAATAAAATTCCCATTTGTTAAAAGAAATTTCATTTTGATTTCATCAGTTACTCCCTGGCAACTACTTCCACGCTCACATAGTGTGATTAAATGTGTTAATGTTCTTGATGAATCGCTAGTAAATAAAGTGAATCCTTAAGAAAAAGTTTTGAAAGTAAAATCACGGTTCAAAAATATGTGAAACGTGGGATAAAATGTGGCATAAATACCCTAAGCGGTCGAGACCAACCTGGAACTCCGCCCTCCTTGCCCCCTCAGCCTCACCGTTGGCTTCACTGCCGTCTAAATGTATTAAAAGAGTGCTGCACGTTTCCTGAAATTGCGCCTAACACCAGTATTGAAAGATAAAGGAATAGGGGTATGCTGCTTCCAGTACATCATCTGCAGTATTTAACTGTACTGAACTGCAGTGTACCTTTACTGGAAACCGGCGGAGGACTGGAAATTTGTTTTGACAAAGAGGGAACAGGAGAGAGAGAGAGGGTTTGGGGGGTGGTTGCCGCTACGCGCTGGAGGGGATATTCCCGAGGGCTGCAACCCTTGCCACCGCAGCCGTGTTTGCCGGATTGTAGCAGGTCGGGCATTAGAGCGCGCCGGGCATTATCGTGGCGAGTTAATTTAGTTGTCAGTAATTCGGCCTGAGCCGGCGCGCCCGCCGGCAATCAATTAAGCGCAATTAACCGCCGCACCGCCGCTCGCTCGCCTTCCCGCCGTCTGCGGCGCACACCGCACCGCACCAAACCAGGGCCCGCGCAATTCCGACCGGGAGCCTGGGCCAGCAAGGACCAGGGCACAGCGGAAACCACGCTCTCTGTCCCCAAAACAAGGCGGGCTCCACGTCTCTAGCTTTCTGTTCACCGCCACGCTGACGCATGCTGACGAATATACTGGGTCCGCACTATTACGCTGAAGAGCCAAAGAAACTGGTACACCTGCCTAATATCGTGTAGGACCCCGCGAGCACGCAGAAGTGCCGCAAAACGACGTGGAATGGACTCGACTAATGTCTGAAGTAGTGCTGGAGGGAACTGACACCATGAATCCTGCAGGGCTGTCCATAAATCCGTAAGAGTACGAGGTGGTGGAGGTCTCTTCTGATCAGCACGTTGCAAGGCACCCCAGATAATGATCATGTCTGGGGAGTTTGGTGGCCAGCGGAAGTGTTGAAACTCAGGCGAGTGTTCCTAGAGCCAATAGGAATTCTGGACGTCTAGGGTGTCGCGTTGTCCTGCTGGAATCGCCAAAGTCCGTCGTAATGCATAATGTACAAAAGAATTTAGTTTGTGATTATGAAAGAATATCCGGAGCTTGTTGTCGACGAAATTCTTCGTATTTATTTGTCAGGATATGTGTTAACGGTCGAGAATCTTTCTTTCAGCAGGATGGATGCAGGTGATCAGACAGGATGCTTACGTATGTGTCACCTGTCAGAGTCTATCTAGACGTATCAGGGGTCTCATATCACTCCAACTGCACACGCCCGCCGGCCGCTGTGGCCGAGCGTCTCTAGGCGCTTCAGTCCGGAACCGCGCTGCTGTTACGGTCGCAGGTTCGAATTCTGCCTCTGGAATGCATGTGTGTGGTGTCCTTAGGTTAGTTAGGTTTAAGTAGTTCTTAGTCTAGGGGACTGATGACCTCAGATGTTAAGTCCCATAGTACTTAGAGCCATTTGAATTTTTTTTGCGCACGCCCCACACCGTTACAGAGCCTTCACTTGCTTGAACTGTCCCCTGCAGACATGCAGGATCCATGGATTAATGAGGTTGTCTCCATACACGTATACGTCCATCCGCTCCATACAATTTGAAACCAGAATTGTCCGACCAGGCAATATGTTCCCAGTTATCAGCAGATTACACGAATGGGCCTTCAGTTCCGAAAGCCCATGCCGATGATGTTCCGCTGAATGGTTCGCACGCTGCCACTTGTTGATGGCCCAGAATTGAAATTTGTAGCACTTTGTGGAAGGGTTGCACTTCCGTCACGTTGAATGATTGGTTCAAATGGTTCAAATGGCTCTGAGCACTATGGGACTCAACTGCTGAGGTCATTAGTCCCCTAGAACTTAGAACTAGTTAAACCTATCTAACCTAAGGACATCACAAACATCCATGCCCGAGGCAGGATTCGAACCTGCGACCGTAGCGGTCTTGCGGTTCGAGGCTGCAGCGCCTTTAACCGCACGGCCACGTTGAATGATTCTCTTCAGTCGTCGTTGGTCCCGTTTTGCAGCATCTTTTTCCAGCCGCAGCGACGTCGGAGATTTGATGTTTTAGCAGATTCCTGATATTCACGGTACACTCGTGAAATGGTCGTACGGGAAAATCCCCACTTCGTCGCTACTTCGGAGGTGCTATGTCCCATCAGTCCTGCGCCGCCTATAACACCACCTTGAAACTCACTTAGATGTTGATAACCTGACATTGTAGCAGCACTAACCGATCTAACAACTGCGCCGGACACTTTTTGCCTTATATAGGCTCAAACTTCTAAATATGATTTTACTTAAACTGAAATAACTGAGAAGGCGAAACTTCCACGTATTTACCTAAACAGCTATAACTGAGTGAAACTGCTGAATGCTTGCTTAACCTTCTTAAACTACTTTCTCTTTATTTGTTTTTATCATTTCACGAACCTACAGAATTTTCCCTGGCAGATACAACTCAAACTTACTCTATTCATTTATTATCCACAATATACAAACGCAACGCAGTCTGACTGCATATAGTCAACTCAAAAGAATGGCCCTGAATTAGAAGAAATGCTAACAATAACCTACACTTTTTCATCAGTCATTTACCTCGCAGAAAATCATCATGAGACGAACTACAGTAAGCAACAACTACAGCCAGCTAAATAAAAAGATTCTACCTACTGTAGGCACTAACTACTAACAGGCATTTAGTTAGCAAAGGAAAGATTTGTTGCTGAGGAAACAATGTATTTAGGAGATATTACCGTAATCATGTGACATCCAGTTACAAAAATTATATAATCATCAATAATTCCATTATCTAACCATTAGGAGATGCATCAATCATCATTTTATAATCCATTTCTAACGAACTGTAAATCTCCAAGACGGACACATGTTCAGACCGGCCGCTCGCGCTAATACTGCTAACCTCCATCGTTGCTGTTAATTTCTAACTGCCTGCTGCGAGTCCTTTCAGCCACAGAGTCTCTTACCGAGGGCGCAGAGCGCTGTCAGTGATATTAAGGCAATTTATAGCGCTGTCAGCATACAAACATATAACGGGCAACATACAAGGTGTTGGCGACAGCAGCGCCGTATTCTGCCTGTTTAGTTATTTCTGTATTTGAATAAGCATGCCTATGCCAGTTTCTTTTGCGCTTCAGTGCAGAACACCGCATTAATTTGTGTAGGAACCACGAAAAAAGGAATCGTCACGGACTCCAATAATTGGTATTAATTATACGTATTTTCCATGATTTATTTTTTCTTAATTACCACTTTGCCAACTTTTACAATAGACCCATCAACGAGAGAAAGTTCAAACATGTACACGATGGGCGAAATACACTCTTAAAAGAAACGAAGGACTTATGCAAATTCGGTACAAAGTCGTATCCATGGAGGTATGGACGGAAATGCAAAATTGTTAACTTGGGCGACCGATGGATAAACGTGTGATATTGCAGCGCAGTTTCACTTCGCTGCAGGCAAGGATAGGAAACGAGAGACATGTCGTTACCAGAGGATAAAGTCTTTGCGAATTTCACCCACTGTACTCAGTTGGACTGTAACTATGCTTCGCAGACAGGCGCGTGAACAACATATTCAGATGTTAAAATTTGAGCGAGGATTTGTATCTGGACTGCAAGAAGCCGGT
This sequence comes from Schistocerca nitens, assembly GCF_023898315.1. Lineage (NCBI taxonomy): Eukaryota > Metazoa > Arthropoda > Insecta > Orthoptera > Acrididae > Schistocerca > Schistocerca nitens. The sequence goes on from NC_064621.1 coordinate 260,376,015, forward strand.
AGGAGCACTCGGCGAATCGCTCGGCGCTTGAATAGGAGCGGTGCCACTGTTCGACTATGTTGGCAGGAATGGGTGAACCATGACCGAAGGTGGCATCAAGAAGAAGGTGGTCTACCTGGAGAGACGACAGAGCATGAGAACCGAGCAGCCGTTAGAGTAGCACTTAGAGCCCCGGCTTCATCATTATCAATCGGACGCGCAACTGATGCTTCAGCTGTCACTAGGAGCGTTAACAGGCGGCTCGCAGAAAGGGCGCCTGGCTTACGGCCGTTGACCTCTGTACACGAACGAGACCGTTTTCAGTGGTTTTGGACACATATGGCTTGTCTTCAGTGATGTGGCCCGTCTCGAAGTGATCTCCGATGACATATCTGGAGAATATATGAAGATGGTAGCTGTTCTTTCGGACATTCAAATGGTTCAAATGGCTCTGAGAACTATGGGACTTAACATCTGAGGTCATCAGTCCCCTAGAACTTAGAACTACTTAAACCTAACTAACCTAAGAACATCACACACATCCATGCCCGAGGCAGGATTCGAACCTGCGATCTTAGCAGTCGCGCGGTTCCAGGTCTTTCGGACATGTCCAAAAGAACAGATACCATCTTCATATATAGTTAAGGCCAACCGGCATTGACCTTCTTCTTCTGTGCTGGGTGCACTCGCATTGCGCGAACTCTTACGGGACTTGGTATGATTGTCTCCGCGAGTAATGAGTGTAATGGGCAGGGGCACTACGTACGTAGTGTGTGGACATTAAGTTGGGAATGTGGATCTCACGGGGAGCGTGCAAGGGATAAATCCCTGCAGTCGCACTATCCTCTGTTCCCTCGGTGGCTCAGATGGAGCCGGCACGGTAGCTCAGCGTGTTTGGTCAGAGAGCTGCTTGGCCTCTGTAATAAAAAAAACTGAGTGGAAGGATCAACAAACGAACTTTAACGGACGTCATGTGACGTCCGCAGCGACCAAGCCCAACTTTCAACGACGGAAAGAAAAAGATGGATAGAGCGTCTGCCATGTAAGCAATTGATCCTGGCTTTGAGTCCCGGTTGGGGCACACATTTTCAACTGTCCCCGTTGATGTATATCAACGCCTGTCGATAGCTTAGGGGTCTTGATTAATTATCATTTCATATCTGTGGTATGCCAATCTGACTGTCGTCCGCCATACGGCCCACCAGTCAGTAGAGATGGTCTGGAGTGGCATTTCTTTTCATAGCAGATCCCCTTTGTTGTCATCGACGGCGCCCTTACAGCACAGTGGTACGTCGCCAATACTTCGGTCACTCTCCGTGGCAAGCCATGCTGAGCTTACATTTCAGCAAGATAATGCCCGCCCGCACTCGGCGAGAGTTTGTACTGTCTGTCTTCGTTCTTGCCAAACCGTTCCTTGGCCAGCAAGGCTGCCGGAATTTCCCCCATTGACAACGTTTGGGACATTGTGTGCAGGGCACTCCAACCATCTCGAGATTTTGACGATCTAACGTACCAGTTGGACAGAATTTGGCACGATATTCCTCATCAGGACATCCACCAACTATGTCAATCAATGCCAAGACGAATAACTGTTCGCATAAGAGCAGAAGTGCACCAGCGTTATTGACTTGTTCAACTTGCGAAGCTCTTTCTCTTGAATAAACAATCCAATTTTTCTGAAGTTGTGAGCATTTATTTGTCTATACATGTACATCATATATATCAGATCTACCGACTTGAGTCCCATTCGGATAATTCCTTCGTAGTGCGTCGTTTTTTTGTCTTACGTATATAAGGGGTAATCAAAAAGTTTCCGTTCAAAGGCCGCACAGTCCAGAATCGGAATGCCAATCAGGCAAAATCGCCATGAGCATCGAGGGACTCATCCCACCGACGCACCAGGTTGAGGATACATTCCTTGTAAAATAGGAATAGGTCCGTAATTGCCTGCTGCACATCCTCATCCGGCAGGTATCGTCTAGTTTTCAAAGCCTTTTTCAAAGCTTGATAGTCGCATGGGGAGAGATCAGGACTGTAAGGCAGGTACTTGAGTGTCTCTCACTTGAGCCGGCATAACTTGTGTGTTATGATAGTTGCGATACGGGCACGTGCATTATCATCAAGGGGCAGCAACATTTGCCGCTGTTTTCATCCCACCAACGTGGTTTCCCACAGGCATGCTTCCCCGTACACATTGTTCATCCTCTGATGGATGTCTGACGCATTTTTTCCTTCGGCAGCCTTGAAAAGAATAAAAGCACATTGGTTGTGTATGGTCGCATTTGGTTATAACGTCGCCACAGTTGATGCTTTCGCATGTACCGCACGGGCATCGGAAAACCACTAATCCCTTGCCTACATGTCGGTGCTTATGTACCCACATCGGAGTGGCACTACGTTGCATACACGCTGAAGCAATGCCCTCAGACGCAAACTTTTAGATCGACGCTTATAAAACTGACCCTTAAAATGTTTCACCCACTTTAAGATAGGCAACCCAACTTACGTTATCTGCAAATCTGGCAGGTGATGTAAGCTGGGATGTCTATCTTAAGGTGGATGAAACATTTTCAGGGGCAGTTTTATTTTGTCCATTCTGTACATATCCCGCCAGGACATGGTAACGTGGGAGAGTCGAGGAGAGGAGGCGGCGGAAGCTGGGGGCAGAACATTCTCCTGGATATTGTTGCTTCGCTGTGAATTACTCCACATGCAACGGCGACAGATATCATTCGTCCCTTGCACTAGTAGTTCGGACGTCTTTCTCTCCTTGCAGAAGTAGTTCATATACTATACATTTCAAGATCGTGGATTTACTACTTATCGTGACTTCCAAAGGATACGTTCTCCTCTTCCTTCCCCTATTAATCAACACAAAAAAATTACATTTAGAAGAGCATAACTAATAAAATGAACTGACAGATGCGTCTAGTTGTGACAACATAGTTGAAATCTGCGTATCAGCAACGTGTTCATTATATTAAAATTCGAGCCAGCCGCGGTGACCGAGAGGTTCTAGGCGCTTCAGTCCGGAACTGCGAACCTGCTATGCTCGCAGGTTCGAATCCTGCCTCGGGCATGGATGTGTGTGATGTCCTTAGGTTAGTTAGGTCTAAGTCTAGGTGACTGATGACCTCAGATGTTAAGTCTCATAGTGCTTGGAGCCATTTGAACCAATTAAAATTAGACCTAGCCGACGACAAAGGATGCCTTGAAATTAAGTGCAACAGTAGTCTGTCTGTGCTACAACCGGCCACCTCCTAAAAACCCTCCTGCATGGGCGGAGTCAACTTTGTATTTTCGAAAGAGAATCCAATGCCTTTCTAATATTCTGCGTGGTGTCTGTTTGTTCTAAGTCGTGTCTCCCTACCACTTTCGCGCAACGACGCCCTGAGCGTGTTTTTTAGGGAATTGACTAGTTTGAACCTGGGACCTGTTGCTGGTAAGGAGACGCCAGACCACACATGACATGTAGAGTTCAGAAGAGTTCAGTGAGACTAGCGATGATATAACCAAATACTTAATGATTTCAGCGTCAGCTCCACTGCACTCCCTGTAAAAGAATCTTAATACTAACTAAATTTAGTGGAAGGGGTTCAAGGCTTTCCTATTTTTAGTTAGCTGGTAAAATAACGTCGAAAAAGCAGTTAAGTTTACCATTGGAAATTTTATTCTACTCACAAAACATTGTTTACAGGTTGCACTATTGATAAAAGGAAATATTTTAATACAGGATGATAAAAACGAACTGCGTTCAACAAAAATGTGAACAAATATTCCCTGAGTGGGTTTTCAAGTTCTACCATGGATCGAAGGATGACCTATGCCATATCACATCTATAATCTAGGTTTAAATTAAGTTTCACAAAAGAGAAAACTATCAAAATGGTCTACAGCGACCCTAAATTATCTTTAATTACTTATCTAACTTGTCGTAAATTACAGTGGCTGATGTGGCTTCTCAATAATTATATAACAGAAAAATCATCGCATTTCAGATTTTAACTTACGTAACAAATGTGAATACCATGAGCTTCAATTGACGATCGACACTAGTATTACGTAAAAAGGGGATGTAACAGATGAGACTTCTGCAGTTCTGAGTGAAGCCTCATGTGTTCAAAAATGCGGCATCGCGTGCGTTCATTACCTTGTCGGTGTCCATCAGGGTGCGGCGGGCGGCACAGCTCCACGCACCTCGCCGTCTCGGAAGCAACTCGCTCCTAACTTCTCCTTACTACTATTTACTGAAGTGGGTTTAAAAAAAACTATCTGGCTGTGTTTTCATCTGACCAATCAGGGTCTCAATGTTAACCTTAAGCTCCGCCTACAAAATTTCTGTCTATCCAATGAGAAACGTTATACTTTTCGTGGTGGGGCAATGTTTTTAACGTTTGGAACGTAACAGAGACGCTAAAAGTCTCACGCTAAAATTTGCAGCTGGTGTGGCCCTTTAAGTGTTATCGTAAGATCTATACTGTTTTTCAGGAGAGCGCTATCTTTTAACGTTGGCTGGGGGGTGGTCCTGGAGTTTTGATGGCGACGTGGGTGTCCGTCCCTTATCGTAGGGCCTTCTAGCTTATCATGGTTCTGCTCTCGGCTTCTGTTCTCGTTTCTTCCCACGGAACTGCGTCTGTTTCACGGTAGGAAGGTATGACACGCATTTAGGCGTTCTTGTGTTAGTCTGTGGTATTCCATTTGCTCACTCGTTGATCGTATTACTTTGGTTAATTTAATGTCAGGATTTATTCGGAGCTATGTGACATACTGCCGGATTTGCTTCTCATGACAGGGTTTTCATGGAAGGTGTTGGATTTCCCTGACACCTTACATATCACCACCCTTCAAACTTAATTTTTGCGCTGAAGTTAGGCAATGATTGAATCGTTGCCTAAGTCAGTCAAAAATTATTCCTTTATCTAAATTTTGTTGCTTACTGTTCAACCACATTATCCTGGTTCTATGCTAGTTTGTATTACTAATTTATATTTTTATCTTCTTCTACATTATTCTCAAAAATATGTTTATATTGACAAGAGAAGAATATTTTTATGCTATTATAATTATTATTTTTTAATTATTTTCTTTCTTTATTGAACTGTGAAGTTTGTTTTTTAAGAAGTTTGTTATCGAAAGTGAGGAGTCTTTCACATCGATTTTCTTAGAAATATTGTTTTTTTTATAAATGTAGTAATTAAGTAAAATCTATTCCTAACACATTTTCTAAATATCATGGACAAGTAAAATTTTTTGTTTCTAGACACTCATTTCAACATTGTTACACTAACAAATAAGAATTATTTCTAAGAATTGCTTTGACAAAGAAATATACATACACAAGTATTGAGATATTATCCTAACAAATGGTACAAATATTTAAAAAAAAGGGAAAACATCCAACAAGATAATTTTTTATTCTTTGATTTTATAAGGAGAAAATAAGTAAAATATAGTTCTTTTATTTTTATGAGGAAACTATAAGTGGCATATAGTTTTAGTGTTTATTATGCCTTAATTTTGTTCTTTATATACTGTCCATTTCAGAATTAACGACTTATTTTTATCGATAGTCTATTTTTTACTTACGTTCATAGTCAATGACTGTTATTTTGTAGTTTATTAGCTGTCTGGTGTGCTTAATTTATTTAGTTTTTCACACGTTTCTTTTGCACAATTCCTACATCACATAATTTGATTTCACACATTCACACAATCCTATGAATGTTTAAGCATGAGGTTGGCGAATGTTTTTGCATGAAGGTGATGGACTTGAGCGAGATGGATGTGGGCAAGTATTTGATGTACAGCTTCGTTCGTCGTTCCTTGTTGGCTTTGCAAGTGTGTGTTGCTGTTGTGGAGGTCCCATAATGGAATGGAGCTGTGAGTGCAGAATCTCGTGGTTTACTGGCTTTGTATGCATGAAAGTCATCGTTATGTGTCGCTGAAAGCGGTCGTTTTTCGTTGTAATACTTTGCAGACGACTAGTTTACAATTGGATAGGGATTTGGGAAGGTATGTCGTCTATTCTTCATCCATCTTCTTTCTTGATCTCAATCTTGCGAATCTTCAACTTCTGTTCTTCCTGCTTTTTCTCTGCTTCTTACTTGATTCTTGGTTCTTCTCTGGCAGGATATGGAAATATTTATTGATAGCTAGTCGCTTTGAAGTTCTCCTCTTAGTAACAGTTTGATAAATTGTTTGGGCATGTCATTTTTACTTTGTTGAAGTTTTCTTCAGGTCTGTGCATCAGCGTGCCGTTTAATAGCAGTAGTGTGACTTTTACACATATTTTTTGGCCAGTGGTGGCTTGCCCAAGCGGTCTTCTCGTCGGGCCGTTTTTTGCTCGCTCCGCTGAGTGGAGGCGTCCCGGGGTTTACGAGCGGTGAAAGTCCAGTGTTTGCTTGTCTGTCCCTGCACCGGTCGCTGTCCTGTCCCTTCTCTCGATGCTTCTGCCTTGTAGGAATCGTGTCTTGCTAATTACGTCCTTTTCTTTCTTGATACTTCTCACGTTGCAACTTGTGGGTCGTTGCATATGGTCCTTGCTGGAGTTTTTACAATGGTTCTTACAAAAAAGTTTTACTTATATTCATCTAACATATGTCTAGTACCTACACTGTTTTACGCCTTTTTAAAAAGCTTTACAAATTTCGGCACCCTTTCAGTGTTACAATTCTAAGATATTTTGAGTCTTAACTTCTACAAGAATCCTCAAATTCGTTTTTTATTTTTGTGTAGTGTCGTGGTGTATAGCATTTTAGTATTTCATGCTGTTAGACTATCTACGCTTTATCCCTTCACCTTAATCTGTGCTTCTATTTGTGTTATTTTTGTTTTTGTTTTTATTGAAACTACTTTTTTTTCACCTTCCTCTCTCTTCATTCTTCTTTTTCCTGACGATCTTATCTGCAACATAAACTTGAAATATTGTGCTAATTATTTACCAGTAATAAAATTAATCTTCAAACTTTTTGACATGGCTCACATGGCGAAGTCCTAAGGTTTTGCCTGTTTTTGGGTTCATTAGTTCCACAGCATTATCATGAGCAATTCGGCTAATTATGACAGGTCCTTTGTATGCAGCATAAAACTTATGTATTTTGTGTTTCTGTTTGCTGGAGAGATGGTGTGTTTTTACAAATACTTTCTGGCCTACTGAGAATGTTCTTTTAATTGCTGGTCTATCTCCTCTTTCTTTTCTTTTAATGGCTGCCTTTCTGATGTTGGAGAGTGCTGTTGCTGTGACTTGTTTGTGCTGTCTGCGTGGTACAATAGGAAATATAACATTTTCTCTGACTATGTTTGGGGTTCAATATTTTTAAGTACAGTAACTGGAGGTAGTAGTGTAGTTCTTTGTGGCATTTCATTTATTACTTCTTGAAAATCTTTAAGGTATATATCTCAAGTGTTGTGTCTTTTGCCTGCATATAATCGGCATAAAGTGCCTATGTCCTTCATAGACTGTGCTGCTGGATTTACGCTAGGTTTGTACTTAGATATGTAGATGGGTTTTATTTTGTGTTGTTTTAACATGTTCTGCCATTGCACTGATTTGTATTGTGGGCCATTATTCGAAATTATTTGTTCCACTCGACCTACTTGTCTGAGAAAATCTTGTGTAAATGCTTTACTTATAGTAAGACCTGTTGCCCGTTTTAATGGTGTCAAGGTAACATATTTAGAAGTAAGTTCCAAAACGACAAATATGAAAATATATCCATTTTTTGTGTGTGGGAGGGGCCCTATCAAATCTGTTGCAGCTGTTTGTTTTAGTTTTTTAGGGATTATTGGAAACATAGGTAGTTTGGTTTGGAAAGTGATGTGTTTAGCCCTCATACATTTTTTGCATTTGACTAATACTGTTCCAATTCGTCTTTCCATATGAGGAAAATGGCTTGTTTGTTTTATTTTTAAAAAGCATTTCTTTGGTTCAAAGTGGCCATTACTTAAATGTGTATACCATATGTACTTATTAATTAGTTCATCTGGGATATAAATTAACCATTCATTCGTTGCAACATTTCGTCTAAAAAATAAAACATTGTTTTTTACGAGATAGTGCTGTCGAATGTCTGGAAAATCCTTACTTCTCCACTTGTGTTTGATTCCTAGTATTTCGGGATCCTTGTCCTGTTCTTTGCCTATGTTTTTCAATGCTGTCGTAATGTAGTTTTCGAAAGGTACTTGTTTCATATAGTACATTGTAAACTGGTCTTCTGCTGCTTCCAGACCTATGTTATTGGATGCAACCAGTGGACATCGTGATAAAGCATCTGCTAATACATTCGCTGGTCCTGGTATGTGTGTAATAGTGAAGTCAAATTCTTGTAGTCTTAACATCCATCTGGCTAACCTCCCATGAGTTAGTTTGGCGGATAACAGAAATTCTAATGCTTTGTGGTCAGTGTATACTTTTGTTTTTCTTCCGAATAGGAAGTATCGAAAACGTTGGAAGGCCCACACAATGGCCAATGCTTCCAGCTCCGTGACTGAATAGTTTTTCTCGCTTTTTGTGAGTACACGACTGGCAAATGCAATTGTTCTATATGATCTTAGCCCTGCCTGTTCGTATTCTTGGAATAAAACAACTCCTAAACCTGTTTTCGCGCTATCAGTGGCCATACAAAAATTTTGTGTTAGATCAGGATGTGCTAAAATCGGAGCTGTTGTTAGTGCGTTTTTCACTTTTAAAAATTCTTCATTGGCTTGTTGATCCCATACCCATGGCGTGTTTTTTCCAGTCAATGCACATAGGCCTGGTGTTGCGAGAGAGTCGATCCAAATAAATTTTTTATAGAATCCGGTGAGACCTAGAAATCCTCTGAGAGTTTTCTTATTATATGGAGTACAGAATTCTTTCATTGCCGTTAGTTTTTCTGGGTCAGGCATTACCCCTTTCTCTGAAATTATGTGTCCTAGAAATTTGACCTCTTGCCTTCCAAATTTGAATTTTGTTATATTTACAGTGACCCCATGCTCTTTCATGATCTACAAAAACTGATTTAATGTGTCGTTGTGATGTTCCCAAGAGGGTTCTGCTATAATCACATCATCAACATAACAAGTAATTTTTGTAAAATTTCAGGACTGAGTATAGTATTAAATCCCCTAATAAACGCTGCTGATGATATGTTTAAACCAAATGGCAATCGTTTAAATTGGTAACATCTACCGAATGCGATAAATGCTGTAAATTTTCTACATTCTGGGGCCAATTCTATTTGCCAGAAACTACTCCGTAAATCAATTCATGAAAATATTTTAGCACCGTGGATGTTTTGCATCCATTCCTCTAATTTTTCGGTCGATCTGTCTCAGTGATTATGCTTGTGTTGATATGTCTGGAATCAAGCACTAACCTAATGCTCCCATCTCGTTTTTGTACAATATGGAGCGGGCTGTTATATGTGGAGGTAGCTGGTTCAATAATATCATCATCTAACATTTTAGATATCTCCTGGAATACTTTATTCCTGTAGCTTAATGGGATTGCATAGGGTGGCACTCTAAATGGTTTGTGCTGTTTTACTTCAAACTTGTACTGAAAGTGTTTAATACTGCCAGTCTTAGGTAAAAATACCTCTGCTTTATCTCGTAAAATACCCTCTAATTCTCTTTTACTGTGTTCCGAAATACCTTGAACTTCTTGCAATTTTTCGTCGATTTCTTTATGGACTTCTAATATGAGTTGAGGCGATTCCCCCTTTTGTGCATAACATTCTAATTATTCATCCTCTTTATCTCGCATCATTCTTAATTGTTTGTTTATAACTGGTATTTCTTCTAATTTTAGCTTTTGCTCAAAGAGAAATGTGACATTCCCGAATGTTACGCTACATTTCACCATATCTATTATCGCTCGTCTCTCATTTAAAAAATCTGCACCTATAATCAAATCTACAGTTGTTGTTGTTGTTGTTGTTGTGGTCTTCAGTCCTGAGACTGGTTTGATGCAGCTCTCCATGCTACTCTATCCTGTGCAAGCTTCTTCATCTCCCAGTACCTACTGCAACCTACATCCTTCTGAATCTGCTTAGTGTATCCATCTCTTGGTCTCCCCCTACGATTTTTACCCTCCACGCTGCCCTCCAATACTAAATTGGTGATCCCTTGATGCCTCAGAACATGTCCTACCAACCGATCCCTTCTTCTGGTCAAGTTGTGCCACAAACTCCTCTTCTCCCCAATCCTATTCAGTACCTCCTCATTAGTTATGTGATCTACCCATCTAATCTTCAGCATTCTTCTGTAGCACCACATTTCGAAAGCTTCTATTCTCTTCTTGTCCAAACTATTTACCGTCCATGTTTCACTTCCATACATGGCTACACTCCATACAAATACTTTCAGAAATGACTTCCTGACACTTAAATCTATACTCGATGTTAACAAATTTCTCTTCTTCAGAAACGCTTTCCTCGCCATTGCCAGTCTACATTTTATATCCTCTCTACTTCGACCATCATCAGTTATTTTGCTCCCCAAATAGCAAAACTCCTTTACTACTTTAAGTGTCTCATTTCCTAATCTAATACCCTCAACATCACCCGACTTAATTCGACTACATTCCATTATCCTCGTTTTGCTTTTGTTGATGTTCATCTTATATCCTCCCTTCAAGACACCATCCATTCCGTTCAACTGCTCTTCCAAGTCCTTTGCTGTCTCTGACAGAATTACAATGTCATCGGCGAACCTCAAAGTTTTTATTTCTTCTCCATGGATTTTAATACCTACTCCGAATTTTTCTTTTGTTTCTTTTACTGCTTGCTCAATATACAGATTGAATAACATCGGGGAGAGGCTACAACCCTGTCTTACTCCCTTCCCAACCACTGCTTCCCTTTCATGCCCCTCGACTCTTATAACTGCCATCTGGTTTCTGTACAAATTGTAAGTAGGCTTTCTCTCCCTGTATTTTACCCCTGCTACCTTCAGAATTTGAAAGAGAGTATTGCAGTCAACATTGTCAAAAGCTTTCTCTAAGTCTACAAATGCTAGAAACGTAGGTTTGCCTTTCCTTATTCTTTCTTCTAAGATAAGTCGTAAGGTCAGTGTTGCCTCACGTGTTCCAGTATTTCTACGGAATCCGAACTGATCTTCCCCGATGTCGGCTTCTACTAGTTTTTCCATTCGTCTGTAAAGAATTCGTGTTAGTATTTTGCAGCTGTGGCTTATTAAACTGATTGTTCGGTAATTCTCACATCTGTCAACACCTGCTTTCTTTGGGATTGGAATTATTATATTCTTCTTGAAGTCTGAGGGTATTTCGCCTGTTTCATACATCTTTCTCACCAGATGGTAGAGTTTTGTCAGGGCTGGCTCTCCCAAGGCCGTCAGTAGTTCCAATGGAATGTTGTCTACTCCGGGGGCCTTGTTTCGACTCAGGTCTTTCAGTGCTCTGTCAAACTCTTCACGCAGTATCATATCTCCCATTTCATCTTCATCTACATCCTCTTCCATTTCCATAAAATTGTCCTCAAGTACATCGCCCTTGTATAGACCCTCTATAGACTCCTTCCACCTTTCTGCTTTCCCTTCTTTGCTTAGAACTGGGTTGCCATCTGAGCTCTTGATGTTCATAGAAGTGGTTCTCTTCTCTCCAAAGGTCTCTTTAATTTTCCTGTAGGCAGTATCTATCTTACCCCTAGTGAGATAAGCCTCTACATCCTTACATTTGTCCTCTAGCCATCCCTGCTTAGCCATTTTGCACTTCCTGTCGATCTCATTTTTGAGACGTTTGTATTCCTTTTTGCCTGCTTCATTTACTGCATTTTTATATTTTCTCCTTTCATCAATTAAATTCAATATTTCTTCTGTTACCCAAGGATTTCTACTAGCCCTCGTCTTTTTACCTATTTGATCCTCTGCTGTCTTCACTACTTCATCCCTCAAAGCTACCCATTCCTCTTCTACTGTATTTCTTTCCCCCATTCCTGTCAATTGTTCCCTCATGCTCTCCCTGAAACTCTGTACAACCTCTGGTTCTTTCAGTTTATCCAGGTCCCATCTCCTTAAATTCCCACCTTTTGGCAGTTTCTTCAGTTTTAATCTACAGGTCATAACCAATAGATTGTGGTCAGAGTTCACATCTGCCCCTGGAAATGTCTTACAATTTAAAACCTGGTTCCTAAATCTCTGTCTTACCATTATATAATCTATCTGATACCTTTTAGTATCTCCAGGGTTCTTCCATGTATACAACCTTCTATCATGATTCTTAAACCAAGTGTTAACTTCCACATAATCGCATCTAAATGCTCTAATTATCGCTTCATAACTTCCTTCATTATATACGTTGGGTTGTGTGCCCACTAGTAACTTATTTTCAACTTCTGTCGACTGCGCATTATCCTCATTGAATTCGCTTTCCCTGGTTTCCATCTCAAATAGCTCTGCAATACTCATTACTTCGTCCTTTCCTCCTACATTCGTTGTGCATGCCTCTGGTAATTCATCTTCCTCGTCAGTATTCTCCCAATTAATTTCGTCCCAACACGATATTGTTATTTTCCTGTCTTCGTTTTCATCTGGTCCCTGCGGATTTGTTTCTTCCTTCTTCTCTTCTCGTGATAAGGTATTTACTTCTCTGTTCAAGGTGCTGTAATTGTCCTGGGTCGGTGCGTCATTCCCTTTGGCACGGGCGCTTAGCTGTCAATTCGAACGTTTATCGGGGTTTGGTGGTCTTACCTCGACCTCTGCTATCTGTATTCTCTTTTCTTGTTCAGCTTGATGATATTGGTTTCTTTGTTGACAATTTGTTGGTCTATTGGCGCTCCAATACCCGTTCCGGTCGTCGTTATTCCCTCTGTAATAGTTGTTGCCGTTCCTGGGTGAATTATAGTTATTGCCATATTCTCTTCTAAATCCATAACCGGTTCTTTGTTGAAATCTATTGTCGTTTCTTGGTGCGAAGTTATCACATAGTTCGTAATTATTGTTTCTTCGTACTGTGTCGTGTGGATTCCACTGCTTTTTGCTTTCGTTTTCACGTGCGCTTCGTCTTTTTTTGCGTCATCTTCCGAAAATATGAACTCTAGTTCCCTTAGAATACCTTTAAATGCTTCTACGTCATTGCCTCCGCGACCTACTAATGATTGCTGGTATTTCAATGGTAACTTCATCGCGCATAATTTAATCAACTCTCCGTCACTGTATGGTACATCTAACCATTGATTTATCTTTGCCATTACTTCGAAAAATTTCACGGGACTCTTCTCTCCTGAATTTTCAAAATATGGGTTCTGTAATAATTCGTACTTCACTGTGTTCTGTGCTTCGCTGGACCAATATCGTGAGAGAAACTTCTCTCTGAAATCTTCGTGCGATCGGCATGTCGCTGCAACATTCTGCATGGTTTCTGCGACTGTTCCTGACATGTGTGCACATATAAAGTCTAATTTGTGTGCTAGCGTCCAGTGTTCTGCTAATTCTACTCGAAATTGATCAATTAAGGTTCGTGGATGTAATGAGTTTCCTTCTCGAAAGTGTTGAAATTTTCTGACTGTGAGGAAAAGATCGTTGTACTTCGTCATAGTTCCATATGAAATTCGCGATTCTTCGCCACTTTTGTTTCTTATCATTTCTCCCGTCGTTCTTTCCGGTTGTGGTAGATCCATTGGATATTGTCCACTGTAACTTTCGCCTACCCTTGCGTAGTATTGTTGGAGTGGTACGCAATAATTTTCTTCCATCGGTTGTGAACGTGTAGCTGAATGCATTGCACTGTACTCTTCGCGACCTGGCTTTCCATTGTCACGTATTGGTTCGGTATCTTGTCTCGCTAACCTTGCTGCTTCATTAAACGATCCAAACTGCCTTGAAACATACATTTGTGGTTCCGCATGCGTTTGTGATGCCGTTTGTTGATCAAGAATTTCGAAACGTATTTGTTGCTGTGCAGGCTGTCTGATTACACGTATGTTACTTTCCGCCTGTGATTGGAATCACAAATGCGTTATATCTTCGTTAATTCCTTGTTTCTCCGGTGCTGTTACAGATACGGATGTGGTTGCAGACTCAGTGCTTGTTCGATCCTGTTCACTACGCTCTTCAATAGTTTGCAACAACTCTCTTCGCAATTTCTGAAATTGTTGCTTCGTTTGCGCTTCTATTTTACCATGCGGTTATCATATGTTTTCAGCGCTGCTTTTGTGATACGTTTGCGTAACACACTGTTTTCAACAATTTCACGCGCTGTACCTGCTGCTTGTCTAGTAATTACGTTTATCTGTTTCTCTAGTTTCTTGACTTCTCCCTGGGTGTTGTTACGTAATGTTTTGATCTCGCCCTGAGTGTCATTACGCGATGTTTGTACGTCCAGTTGTACCTTGTCAATGTCTGTTCTCAATTGATTGTGACCTGTTACTAAGTTTCCTATCGCTTCTCGAGATTATTTTGCCTCGTCTTCAATATGACTTAGATGTGTTGTTGTTGTTGTGGTCTTCAGTCCTGAGACTGGTTTGATGCAGCTCTCCATGCTACTCTATCCTGTGCAAGCTTCTTCATCTCCCAGTACCTACTGCAACCTACATCCTTCTGAACCTGCTTAGTGTATTGATCTCTTGGTCTCCCTCTACGATTTTTACCCTCCACGCTGCCCTCCAATGCTAAATTTGTGATCCCTCAAAACATGTCCTACCAACCGATCCCTTCTTCTAGTCAAGTTGTGCCACAAACTTCTCTTCTCCCCAGTCCTATTCAATACCTCCTCATTAGTTACGTGATCTACCCACCTTATCTTCAGCATTCTTCTGTAGCACCACATTTCGAAAGCTTCTATTCTCTTCTTGTCCAAACTGGTTATCGTCCATGTTTCACTTCCATACATGGCTACACTCCATACAAATACTTTCAGAAACGACTTCCTGACACTTAAATCTATACTCGATGTTAACAAATTTCTCTTCTTCAGAAACGATTTCCTCGCCATTGCCAGTCTACATTTTATATCCTCTCTACTTCGACCATCATCAGTTATTTTGCTCCCTAAATAGCAAAACTCCTTTACTACTTTAAGTGTCTCATTTCCTAATCTAATCCCCTCAGCATCACCCGATTTAATTTGACTACATTCCATTATCCTCGTTTTGATTTTGTTGATGTTCATCTTATATCCTCCTTTCAAGACACTGTCCATTCCGTTCAACTGCTCTTCCAAGTCCTTTGCTGTCTCTGACAGAATTACAGTGTCATCGGCGAACCTCAAAGTTTTTACTTCTTCTCCATAAATTTTAATACCTACTCCGAATTTTTCTTTTGTTTCCTTTGCTGCTTGCTCAATATACAGATTGAATAACATTGGGGAGAGGCTACAACCCTGTCTCACTCCCTTCCCAACCACTGCTTCCCTTTGATGTCCCTCAACTCTTATAACTGCCATCTGGTTTCTGTACAAATTGTAAATAGCTTTTCGCTCCCTGTATTTTACCCCTGCCACCTTCAGAATTTGAAAGAGAGTATTCCAATTAACGTTGCCAAAAGCTTTCTCTAAGTCTACAAATGCTAGAAACGTAGGTTTGCCTTTCCTTAATCTTTCTTCTAAGATACGTCGTAAGGTTAGTATTGCTTCACGTGTTCCAACATTTCTACGGAATCCAAACTGATCTTCCCCGAGGTCCGCTTCTACCAGTTTTTCCATTCGTCTGTAAAAAATTCGCATTAGTATTTTGCAGCTGTGACTTATTGAACTGATAGTTCGGTAATTTTCACATCTGTCAACACCTGCTTTCTTTGGGATTGGAATTATTATATTCTTCTTGAAGTCTGTGGGTATTTCGCCTGTCTCATACATCTTGCTCACCAGATGGTAGAGTTTTGTCATGACTGGCTCTCCCAAGGCCATCAGTAGTTCTAATGGAATGTTGTCTTAGATGTAACTGAATTTTTTTGTTTTGTTCTTTAATCTCACGCATTTGTCTGGTGGTTTCTGCATTCTGAATTTTAATTTGGTTCGCAATTTCTTTATTTTTTCTTGTCATGGTTTCCGTAATTTGCTGTAATAATTCTGCCAGATTGGTGGGTCCTATTGCGTTTTCTTCCGACGTCCTACGCTCTGTGTTTTCGCCCAAGTGTTGGTTTGCAACCGATTGCATTGAACTGTGCGGTGACAAGTTTCTGCTCGAATTCCTTGTACTCTGGGTGAGGGAGCTCTGATTACTTGTACTACGGGTTCTACGTATTCAAGACGCAAGTTAGAATCCTCATCAGCTGTCTCTCTACTTTCCTGCTCCTCTGTCGTACGCTGACTTATGTTTTCTATGCCTTGACGTACATTATCCTCGTTATGGTGCGTTATCTGTCCTATTTCTCGCGATACTGCATCGTCTGTTGTACTGTCCTCTATTCTCTGTCCGTCTTCATATTGGGTCTCTACCTCAATTCGGTCAAGGTCTCGATCTGCCATTGCTAATCTTTCCGAATCCCTTATTTTCTGTTTTAAAAGCAACTCACGCGCCCTAATTCGCGTCTACATGCGCTCATACGATCTCACGCGTTTCATAAACTTTTTGCACACACGACTTGACAATCAATTCACTTACTTGTTGGGTCAGAACCAACTTGTCAACGATGTATCCGCCACCTGTGCGCTTGCATTGGAGAGAAAACTTAATTCTAACAATATTAAAATTCATAACTTAATTATGCTATTGTCTCTGCTAGAATGTCTCACTTTCTATTGAATACTTTCTTACTATCTATCGCCGCAGCTACTGTATTCGACTGTGTATAACTTTAAGAAAAAAAATTTTGTTACAAAAATTTTTCAACAAGATATTTTTCTGACCTAGTTAGGCATGTGGTGGACTTTCAATCATGGTATTTTACCATCCTGGCAGGGTCGCCATTCTCTAATATTCTGCGTGGTGTCTGTTTGTTCTAAGTCATGTCTCCCTACCACTTTCACGCAACGACGCTCTGAGCGTGTTTTTTAGGGAATTGACTAGTTTGGACCTGGGACCTGTTGCTGGTAAGGAGACGCCAGACCACACATGACATGTAGAGTTCAGAAGAGTTCAGTGAGACTAGCGATGATATAACCAAATACTTAATGATTTCAGCGTCAGCTCCACTGCACTCCCTGTAAAAGAATCTTAATACTAACTAAATTTAGTGGAAGGGGTTCAAGGCTTTCCTATTTTTAGTTAGCTGGTAAAATAATGTCGAAAAAGCAGTTAAGTTTACCATTGGAAATTTTATTCTACTCACAAAACATTGTTTATAAATTGCACTATTGATAAAAGGAAATATTTTAATACAGGATGATAAAAACGAACTGCGTTCAACAAAAATGTGAACAAATATTCCCTGAGTGGGTTTTCAAGTTCTACCATGGATCGAAGGATGACCTATGCCATATCACATCTATAATCTAGGTTTAAATTAAGTTTCACAAAAGAGAAAACTATCAAAATGGTCTACAGCGACCCTAAATTATCTTTAATTACTTATCTAACTTGTAAATTACAGTGGCTGATGTGGCTTCTCAATAATTATATAACAGAAAAATCATCGCATTGCAGATTTTAACTTACGTAGCAAATGTGAATACCATGAGCTTCAATTGACGATCGACACTAGTATTACGTAAAAAGGGGATGTAACAGATGATACTTCTGCAGTTCTGAGTGAAGCCTCATGCGCTCAAAAATGCGGCATCGCGTGCGTTCATTACCTTGTCGGTGTCCGTCAGGGGGCGGCGGACGGCACAGCTCCACGCACCTCGCCGTCTCGGAAGCAACTCGCTCCTAACTTCTCCTTACTACTATTTACCGAAGTTTGTTTAAAAAAAACTATCTGGCTGTATTTTCATCTGACCAATCAGGGTCTCAATGTTAACCTTAAGCTCCGCCTACAAAATTTCTGTCTATCCAATGAGAAACGTTATACTTTTCGTGGTGGAGCAATGTTTTTAACGTTTGGGACGTTTGCTCACTCGTTGATCGTATTACTTTGGTTAATTTAATGTGAGGATTTATTCGGAGCTATGTGACATACTGCCGGATTTGCTACCATATCAGGGTTTTCATGGAAGGTGTTGGATTTGCCTGACACCTTACACCTTTACATCGCATATTCGGATTATACGCCAAAAAATACCTATGGTTTACCATACCATTGTTTCCATTTCGTGGTAAATGGCTCTGTCATCGACAATTGCCTGTTTTTGCAATTAAGTATAGACGTTTCTGATTCTACAGTTTTCATTTACGATGTAAATGTAAACCTATGTGCTGATATTGTCACATGAGTGTTGCAAATGTGATTGTATATTGAAAGTAATATGACTAGTCACTGACATTTATGCCATATAAGCTACTCGTATCGTAACGTAGTTATCTGTTTCCTACGGGGTTGACTGTACTGCGTCCCCAAACCATCGGTATGCTTGATTTCGGTGACCACTTGATTTCGGTGGCCACCTTAGAACCTCGCCATTAGGGAGACTGATTACGGTGTGTGTTTACATTCAACCGCCGAACTCTCGTGCTGTCCGCTACGCGACTACCGGAGGAATACAAACCATAAGAATTGTAATAAGGTTAAATGTCCATGAAGTGACAGTGACAGGCGGACCTGTCATCGATACTCACCGAAATCGAGCACCCCAGCGTTGAGACGCAGGGGGGCTCATCGGTATCAGGTAGCCCAATAAAGAGAGTCAATGGGACCCACCGCAATTAAGGATCTCAATGCGACCACAAAACTACTACATCTATGTCGTCGTTCCTGGCTCACTCTAAATGTACACTATGTGATCAAAAGCATCCGGACACCTTACTGAAAATGACTTACAAGTTAGTGGCGCCCTCCATCGGTAATGCTGGAATTCAGTATGATGTTGGCCCACTCTTAGCCTTGATGACAGCTTCCACTCTCGCAGGCATACATTTAGTCAGGTGCTGGAAGGTTTCTTGGGGAAAGGCAGCCCATTCTTCACGGAGTGCTGCACTGAGGAGAGGTGTCGATGTTGGTCGGTGAGGCCTGGCGCGAAGTCGGCTTTCCGAAAATGTCAAAGGTGTTCTATAGGACTCAGGTCAGGACTCTGTGCAGGCCATTCCATTAGGGATGTTACTGTCGTGTAACGATTCCGCCACAGGCCGTGCATTATGAACAGGTGGTCGATCGTGTTGATAGATGCAATCGCCATCCACGAATTGCTCTTCAACAGTGGGAAGCAAGAAGGTGCTCAAACATCAATGTAGGCCTGTGCTGTGCTAGTGCCAAGTAAAACAACAAGCGGTGCAAGCCCCCTCCATGAGAAACACTACCACATCATAACACCACCGCCTCCAAATTTTACTTTTGGCTCTACACACGCTGGCAGATGACGCTCACTGGGCATTCGCCATATCCACACCTTGCCATCGGATCTCCACATTGTGTACCGTGACTCCTCACTGCCTCGTGGTGACTGGGTGTTTTGTGATGTCCTTAGGTTAGTTAGGTTTAAGTAGTTCTAAGTTCTAGGGGACTGATGACCATAGATGTTAGGTCCCACAGTGCTCAGAGTCATTTGAACCATTTTGACTCCTCACTCCACACAACATTTTTCCACTGTTCAATCGTCCAATGTTAACGCTCCTTACACCAAGCGAGGCGTCGTTTGGCTTTTTCGGCTTGATGTGTGGCTTATGAGCAGCCACTCGACCATGAATTCCAAGTTTTCTCACCTCCCGCCTAACTGTCATAGTACTTGCAGTGGGTTCTGATGCAGTTTGGAATTCCTTTGTGATGGTCTAGATAGATGTCTGCCTGTTAGACATTACGACCTTCTTCAACAGTCGGCGGTCTCTGTCAGTCAACAGACGAGATCGGCCTGTACGCTTTTGTGCTGTACGTGCTCCTTCACGTTTCCACTTCACTATCACATCGGAAACAGGGGACCTAGGAATGTTTAGGAGTGTGGAAATATCGCGTACAGACGTATGACACAAGTGACACCAATCACCTGACCACTTTCGAAGTCCGTGAGTTCCGCGGAGCACCCCAATTCCGCTCTCTCAGGTTGTCTAATGACTACTGAGGTCGCTGATATGGAGTACCTGGCAGCAGGTGGCAGCACACTGCACCTAATATGAAAAACGTATGTTTTTGGGGGTGTCCGGATACTTTTGATCACATAGTGTAGTTTCTAACGAGCCACTGAAACGGCTAGCCATATTGTACTATGCAGTCAAATTTGCAACACTTAAGTAAATTTCGGACATAAATATCAGCCGTTAGATCACCAAGATTTACATTTATATAATAAATGAAATATAGAATCAAATGTGTCTGTTCTTAGTCGCAGTATCAGGCACACTTGATATTTGTCGATTACAGCGTCATCTGCAACGAATGGAAAACAATAGTTTCAGTTAATCGTACGTATTTTTTAGTGTAGAATCGGAATATGCATTAAAAAGAGGGTGTTTCCATTTTAAAATACAAAGCTGACTCCCCCCACACAAGAGGGGTGCTTAGGTGGCCAGTTGTAATAGACAAATGTCCCCTTTGCTAATATCAACTTTTCACTCAGAACATATTTTTCGTACGGTTCCCTGTTTTCGAGATATTTAGTCGCCTCAGTTTAAAAGAAACACCCCGTGTACTCTACAGAAAACATAGGAAGAACACATTGAGGTATTTTACCCAGTACTGCTCCGGGTCCTTTCGCTTGGAACTGACTGAAGTGTCCCAAGCAGAGGCCCCGTAGATACCGTGACAGTCGTGTCTGCGGATATCTGAATCTGGGTTATGTGTTGGGGAACTGTAACACCCACTTGACAGATTAGGGGTGCACTACACATAGGAAGCAGCTACTATTGTAGCGGAGCACGAGTGCAGTACACGCGGCGGTCTTATAAGCTAGGCTTTAGTTTGAAGACCTATGATGAACGCTCGTCAGCTGATACGCAGAGACTGAAATTAGACTGCGTAACAAATAGACACACTTCGAATGTCAAGATTTCAACAGTAAATTGCCGCCCTCCAGCAAGGCTGTCGCGCTCAAATAATACTCGAGAGCTGGATGAAACGAAACGTAGAAAGCCCAGAAATGAGGCATAGAATATGTATCGAAAAGACAGATTAGACTTCATAGGAAGGGAAATGTTTATTACAGTCAACAAAAATATTTTATCTATCAAAATCGAAATTGACTGACTATGAAATAAACTGAAAGAGAGTAGCAGCATAGATAAACACAAGTTAATCATGGGATGCTTGTACCGGCCAACCGAATTCACTGTAACAGTTGCAGAAAAATTCAGAAAGTGTTTACTCTCAGTAGCGTGGAAGTACTCCGATCATTCAATAGTAGTTGTTAGTGACTTAAACGTACCGAGAATAGAGTGGGACGCTTCATTGCACGGGAGACGGACAGGCAGTCTTCTGGAGATGGTTCTGAACGCATTCTCTGAAAACTGTCTTGGATAGCCTGTCAAACAATCCATACGCAACTGAAATATTTTAGAATTTGTAGCTACAATCAGGCCTGATCTTATCGACAGTGTCACTATAGAGACAGGGATTAGTGATCATTATGTCATAAAAGCGACGATGTTTACTACAGTTAATAAATCTATCGCCGGCCGCTGTGGCCGAGCGGTTCAGGCGCTTCAGTCCGGAACTGCGCTGCTGCTACGGTGTCGCCGGTTCGAATCCTGCCTCGGTCATGGATGTGTGAGATGTCCTTAGTTTAGTTAGGTTTAAGTAGTTGTAAGTCTAGGGGACTGATGACCTCAGATGTTAAGTCCCATAGTGCTTAGAGCCATTTGAATCATTTTGAATAAATCCATGAAGAAGGTTGAGATAGTTTCACGCTGGAAAGAGCAGATAAGCAGCTGTTTGCATCCTACTTCGATAATGAGTGGACGTCATTTAGTTTGAACATGAGAACTATGTACCGAGTAAGTGGGATAGGGGCCGAAAAGACCCACAGTAATTTAATAGCAAAATTCGGAAAGTGCTGAGGAAAACCGAAAAATCGACAGGGAACAGTTGGTAGACGTTCATGTGTCTGTGGAAAGATCGATGTAACAACTTTGAAGCCGGCCGAAGTGGCCGTGCGGTTAAAGGCGCTGCAGTCTGGAACCGCAAGACCGCTACGGTCGCAGGTTCGAATCCTGCCTCGGGCATGGATGTTTGTGATGTACTTAGGTTAGTTAGGTTTAACTAGTTCTAAGTTCTAGGGGACTAATGACCTCAGCAGTTGAGTCCCATAGTGCTCAGAGCCATTTGAACCATTTGAACAACTTTGAATGTCTCTCCAGTCAGTTGGTAGTTGATGGTTGAAGGCACAACATGGTTGTTACAGGTAGTCTGCAAAAACCAGTTAATAGATGTTGGCCAGTGATGAATTGTGTATACGACTGGAGTTAAGACCCTCAGTGTCAGTTAAGGCCTGAAGATGGCGTACTGAAGCACCGAAACTGGTAGCCGTATAATAACATCGTAAGAACGACTGTAGGTGTTCCATTTTATTACATAAGTGAACGGCGGAAGTGCGTCAAACCTCCAATCAGAAGGCTGGACATACCAAAACTTCGTCATCCATTAGCGAAAGACTTTGCCGATATCTGGTCCTATGTAAAAGCGCTAAACGAGACGAAGTCTTCTTTTTAATCAAACGTCCATCAGTCTGGTGTGGCAAAAGAAGACAGCAAAACAAAAGCTTAAGTTTTAAATTCTGCGTTTCAAAAAGCTGCACGCAGGGGGATCGTGTAGAAATATGTACTATGACCGTCGCACGCACTCCCGTGCAGAGAACATACAAAAATGATTCAAATGGCTCTGAGCACTATGGGACTTAACATCTATGGTCATCAGTCCCCTAGAACTCAGAACTACTTAAACCTAACTAACCTAAGGACAGCACACAACACCCAGTCATCACGAGGCAGAGAAAATCCCTGACCCCGTCGGGAATCGAACCCGGGAACCCGGGCGTGGGAGAGAACATACAGCTAGGGATCCATGGCTTTGAGAAGTGAAGTTGAAAACAATAAGTCACTGGGTCCGAATGGAGAACTCTTCGGCACTGGCCACTTACTAAGCTAGCAAAATGGTTCAAATGGCTCTGAACACTATGGGACTTGACATCTGAGGTTATCAGTCACATATACTTAGAACTACTTAAACCTAAGGACATCACACACACCCATGCCCGAGGCAGGATTCGAACCTGCTATAGTAGCAGCAGCGCGGTTCCGGACGGAAGCGCCTAGAACCGCTCGGCCACAGCGGCCGGCTACTAAGCTAGCATAGTGTAAAGTTTCAAGCGACTGGATAAAGAGCAAGTGACTCTCCAAATACACTAATGGAAAAAAATCGCAGCACCGAAGAAAGAGTTGTGCGACATAAACGAAAATTGGTAGGCGTGTTTCTCCATCTGAAATATGATGTCTATTCAGGTTTTACACCAGTCGCATAAGAATTGCTCTCGTAATGTCATTATGAGGATGCAAATCAGGTTTGCTTTAATACACGGTGTCACGGTGGTGAGAGTTGTCTTTGAGAGAGGCCGTGGTGAGTTCATATTAGTCATGAATGCCTTTAAGACGATAAAGACGCCATTATCAACACCTCACTACGTTTGAATGGGTTCGTGTAATAAGGCTACGAGAAACTGGATTTTCCTTCTGCGATATTGCAGAAAGGCTTGGCAGGAAAGTAGGCACTGTGCTTGAATCTTGGCAGCGACGGTCACCAGAATGTACGGTCGCAAGAAGACCGAGCTCGGGACGGTCACATGGCGATGCCGAGGGGAAGACCGTCGTGTTCGGCGTCGGTAGCCGTGAGGGTCGTGTGTTGATTAGGAGGAGGCCAGCTGAGAGCCAGAAACCAACGTGTCCGCGTACTAGACACACTGCGCATACATCCAGAGTTAAGGTTGTCAGTAGGCTGTTTATGTTTTCTTATTTAGCGCTCTGTATGAAAATCACTGGCTGTGCTGTGTGCAGTCTGTGGCTAGTTTGCATTGTTGTCTGCCATTGTAGTGTTGGGCAGCTGGATGCGAACAGCGCGTAGCGTTGTGCAGTTTGAGGTGAGCCGCCAGCAGTGGTGGATGTGGGGAGAGAGATGGCGGAGTCTTGAAATTTGTAAGACTGGATGTCATGAACTGCTATATATATTATGACTACTAAGGTAAATACATTGTTTGTTCTCTGTTAAAATCTTTCATTTGCTAACTATGCCTATCAGTAGTTAGTGCCTTCAGTAGTTTGAATCATTTATTTAGCTGGCAGTAGTGGCGCTCGCTGTATTGCAGTAGTTCGAGTAACGAAGATTTTTGGTGAGGTAAGTGATTTGTGAAAGGTATAGGTTAATGTTAGTCAGGGCCATTCTTTTGTAGGGATTTTTGAAAGTCAGATTGCGTTGCGTTAAAAATATTGTGTGTCAGTTTAAGCACAGTCTTGTATAATTTTTGAAAGGGGACGTTTCATATGTCGACCCTTAGCCGAGGATACCTCACTGGAATCTTCTGATTTTTTTCTTGTAGTTTGTGTAATTAGTGTAGATTTTGTTTATTGCTAGCGCGTAATTGTAGAGAGAATCTCCTTTGTAATTGTAGTTTTTCATTGTTGTACAGTAAAACAGTTGTGGCATGCATGTAGATTTGCAGCAAGTATTTCGCAGCTGCGCTTGAAATTAACTAGATATTATTTTCAATGCTATGTTAATGTGTTTTGTTATTTTGCTCTTCAAATTGTGCTTTCCTGTGTTGTCGTGTGAAATATTGTGACAATAATGGCATGTGCAAAACATAATACTAGGCTTCAAAGTAAACTGAGAAATGACAGTGAAGACGAAAGCAGTGTGTTAGCGCCGCAGAGTAATGAATTAACTAATGTTCAAAGTAGTAATTTGGTAATTGTGCATAGGGAAATGGAGCGGGCTGCAAATAATGGTGTAGGCAGTGAAACAATTAGTGAACAGGGAAGCATTATCGATCGATCGGTCGGCAACAGCTCGCCTCAGGAATCCGAAATGACAGAACACAATATTACAAATACTGTAGACTCAGGTTTTGGGTCCTCACCGTTTTCTCAAATGAGTCAAGACACATTTTCTGCTTGTCAAAACGTGAATGTTGCCGGTGAAAATGCACTGCCAAAAAGCATAGAGAAACACATTCCAGACACTAATACATTATTATTGCAATTAATGCAACAAATGGAACAAAATCAGAGACAAACACAGCAAAAGCTTCAAAAGGTAGACATAATGGAACAACACCAGAGACAAACACAGCAACAGTTAGACGCAATGGAACAAAATCTTCACACCACGCTTGAACCAACACGTGAAGATTTAATTACTGAGTTACATAACATTGAATCGAAATGTCAAAAAGCCTGTGATGACGTAAAAACACAAATTTGTGAGCATTTTCAACCTATTTTTTCGCGGCATGAAAATGCATTACAGATTCACGAAGCAGCCATGAAAGATCTGCAAACTATTGTTCATGAAAATCATGAGACCTTGCAAGCTAAAATTGACTCAGTTGCATCTACCGATTCGGTTACGCAACTTGCAAAAACTCAGGAAAACTTAAAGGACACAGTAGATACGATTTCAACACAAATGGACACTCTGAAACTTGGTTCAGAAAAACACACAGAGGAAATAGTAATTTCACTATCGGATAAAGTAGCCAAACTTTCAGATCAGTTCACTAACTTATCTACAAAGGTAGATGATGATCTGAATGACACAAGGCCTGTAGCTTTCACTCACACTGAAGAGAGTGAACAAATTAGAAAATTCAAACAAAATCAAAATCAAATCAATTCACTGTACAAAAGAGAAATCTGAGAAGTACAAAATCAGTTGGCACAAGTAATACAAGAATTACATATTTCAGAACACACTCGGGCTCCAATACGGGAAGAGGGACTTAGAAATACGGAAAAGCCTCAAAATAATAACACAGGGCATTTCGGAAGTTATGAAAGAAATTGGCAATGTGCACCGAATTTTGAGATTGAACCGCCGACACTAGGTAACAATGACCGATATGCGACTCGCCGACACGATGATTTTGACTATAAGCTGTTCATTACTACACGTAAATTCAAAACATTCAAGAATTCTGGCAACGATATTCATCCACGAGCATGGCTTCATCAATTCTCTCATTGTTTTCCTCCCAACTGGTCATTGCAGCACAGATTAGAATTTATGTGTGGCTACTTAGAGAATGAACCAGCAGTAAGAATGCGATCGGTCATTCACGATTGTCACAGTGAAGGAGAATTTTATCATGTCTTCCTCTCAGCATATTGGTCTCAGGCTACACAAGACCGAGTAAAACATAGCATCATAATGATGAAACATTTCGAACAATCTGAATTCTCCAGTCTTGTGAAATATTTTGAAGACATGTTGCACAAGAATCAGTACCTGTCAAACCCATACAGCCCCTCAGAACTCATCCGCATTTGCTTAATCAAATTACGTGAACATTTACGACATATTATTTTGGCAGGACGTTGCAAAGACGACATTGAAGCTTTTCAGGGACTCTTACAAGAACTGGAAATTGACACTGCCAATCGCGGAACGCTATATATATTATATCAAGGTAAATACATTGTTTGTTCTCTATTAAAATCTTTCATTTGTAACTATGCCTATCAGTAGTTAGTGCCTCCCGTAGTTTGAATCTTTTATTTAGCTGGCAGTAGTGGCGCTCGCTGTATTGCAGTAGTTCGAGTAACGAAGATTTTTGGTGAGGTAAGTGATTTGTGAAAGGTATAGGTTAATGTTAGTCAGGGCCATTCTTTTGTAGGGATTTTTGAAAGTCAGATTGCGTTGCGTTAAAAATATTGTGTGTCATTTTAAGCACAGTCTTGTATAATTGTTCAAAGGGGACATTTCAAGGTCTGCAGTGCTGTTTTGTATGACAACAGGAGCAGACTTGTGGTCATCCCACACACCCTGACTGCAAATTTGTACGTCAGTCTGATGATTCGACCTGTTGTGCTGCCATTCACAAACAGCATTGCAGGAGGTTCCAACAGGATAACGCTCGTCCACATATCGTTTTTGTAACCCAACATGCTCTACAGAGTGTCAACTTGTTTCTTTGGTCTGCTCGATCGCCGGATCCGTTTCCAGACGAGAACATATGGGACGTCAGCGGACGACAACTCCTGCATCACCCACTACCAGCATTAACCGTCTCGTTATTAACCGACCAAGTGCAACAGACATAGATCTCCATCCTAAAAACTGACAACTGGCACCTATACAGCTTAATGTTTGCAGTTTCACATGCCTGCATTCAACATTCTGGCGATTACACCCCTTATTAATGTACCAGCATTTCACATTTGCAATGGCTTATGTCGTGCTAGCAGTAACCTGTGATCTTGCAATATTTAGCGCTTAAATACACTACTGGCCATTAAAATTGCTACACCACGAAAATGACGTGCTACAGGCGCGAAATTTAAACGACAGGAAGAAGATGCTGTGATATGCAAATGATTAGCTTTTCAGAGCATTCACACAAGGTTGGCGCCGGTGGCGACACCCACAACGTGCTGACATGAGGAAAGTTTCCAATCGATTTCTCATACACGAACAGCAGTTGACCGGCGTTGCCTGGTGAAACGTTGTTGAGATGCCTCGTGTAAGGAGGAGAAATGCGTAGCATCACGTTTCCGACTTTGATAAAGGTCGGATTGTAGCCTATCGCGATTGTGGTTTATCGTATAGCGACATTGCTGCTCGCGATGGTCGAGACCCAATGACTGTTAGCAGAATATGGAATCGGTGGGTTCAGGAGGGTAATGCGGAACCCCGTGCTGGATTCCAACGGCCTGGTATCACTAGGAGTCGAGATGACAGCCATCTTATCCGCCGTAACGGTTGGTGTAGCCACTTCTCGATCCCTGAGTCAACAGATGGGGACGTTTGCAAGACAACACCCATCTGGTCGATCAGTTCGACGACGTTTGCAGCAGCATGGACTATCAGCTCGGAGACCATGGCTGCTGTTACGCTTGACACTGCATCACAGACAGGAGCACCTGCGATGGTGTACTCAACGACGAACCTGGGTGCACGAGCGGCAAACCGTCAATTTTTCGGATGAATCCAGTTTCTGTTTACAGCATCATGATGGTCGCATCCGTGTTTGGCGACATCGCGGTGAACGCACATGGGAAGCGTCTATTCGTCATCGCCATACTGGCGTATCACCCGGCGTGATGGTATGGGCTGCCATTTGTTACAAGTCTCGGTCACCTCTTGTTCGCATTGACGGTACTTGGAACAGTGGACGTTACATTTCAGATGTGTTACGACCCGTAGCTCTACCCTTCATTCGATCCCAGCGAAAACCTACATTTAAGCAGGATAATGCACTACCGCATGTTGCAGGTCCTGTACTGGCCTTTCTGGATACAGAAAATGTTCGACTGCTGCCCTGGCCAGCGTATTCTCCAGATCTCTCACCAATTGAAAACGTCTGGTCAATGGTGGCCGAGCAACTGACTCGTCACAATTCGCCAGTCACTATTCTTGATGATCTGTGGTATCGTGTTGAAGCTGCATGGGCAGCTGTACTGTACACGCCATTCAAGCTCTGTTTGACTCAATGCCCAGGCGTATCAACGCCGTTATTCCGGCCATATGTGGTTGTTCTGGGTACTGATTTCTCAGAATCTATGCATCCAAATTGCGTGAAAATGTAATCACATGTCAGTTCTAGTATAATATATCTGTCCAATGAATACCCGTTCATCATCTGCATTTCTTCTTGTTGTATCAATTTTAATGGCCAGTAGTGTAATACCGAGGGCGCGAGTGACAAGCGTTGAAATCATAGCTAACAACACGGCCGCACTTTCACGTTTTCTCTCAAATGCCACCCGCTACTGATAGCGCTAATAACGTATTATTTGATGAATGGCATTAACTAAGATACGCTTCGTGCAGAGAAAACAATAAAAGCAAAACATGCAATTTATAATGCAGTTGTCTAGAAAGAAAAATAATAAAAATGTATAATGAAACTGTGCGTGCATGTCCAAAGGAATAGGCACTGCAGCGATTACAGCCGTTATGAAATACCATGAGCTGTTGAATGGAATGACGACAGTGAAAATTTATGCTGGATCGGGAGTCAAGGGCGGGTTTCTCTCTTATCGCGAGCGGTCGCCTCCCCATTTGGCTATCCGTGCTCGACTCACGGCTAGACCCAAATTTCCATATGTCGTCAACATTTAATGTATTTCATAACGGCTGCAGTCGCCGCAGTGCCTTTTCGTTTGCATCGTAATTCAGAATAACACTGACACCGCAATTTCGTATCTATCCGCCGACACCGGGCAAGCGACTTTAAAGTAAAACGTCTCACCTTCACGTGAATATACATAATGGATGTAGGAGTACAGATTATAGACGCACGGTTGACGACATTTGCTAATTTGTGCCGGGCCGCGAATCGTGCTCGGATAGCCAAAAGGTAAGGCGACCGCTCGCGATAAACGGGAATTTCGGGTTGAGTCGCGGTCCGGCACAAATTATGTCATCATTTTATTTTACAGCTGATGGTTGACCATATTCGCATTTGCACATACATTTAATGTGTAGTATGAAAGAGAGTAATCCGACATACCACGAATTAAATGTAATGGTGGAACATATGACAAATACACAGAATACGTCATATTAAATAAACAAGAGTGTGGATGCAGACAGTGCAACATAACGTAAGAGTATAAAGTAACATACATAAACATGGATCACAAAATATTCGGTAACGGAGATGTTGGCTTGACTAATAAACACAAAGTAGAAAAATCTCGATATGTACATAGCTGCAGAGATGCACATTAGATACGTAAACTGAGGAACAGTATATTACGTACAAATCCACTTAAAGAAAAACTGAACATAGCTCTGAAAACAACATCCAGACAGTAGTCTCAATGAGCAAATTGAATTAAAATGATGCTCAGCAACCACTTACAATACCTCCAGCGATCTCCGCTACAACTCGGTGTCGTATTTGGTCATCTCGCACAAGGTTTATCTACAGCATTTCCTCCCATAATCTTGGAGGTTGCGTGTTATGTCAACTGGGAGGTGTTGCAATACATACGAGGCCTGTTCAGAAAGTAAGCTCCGATTGATTGCCAAATTGAAACCATAGTGAACATCAGAAATGTTTTACTTGTAACAATTAGCTACACCTTTCAGCTACTTCTCTACGTAGTCGCCGTTCTGACTTAGACTTTTGTCATAGCGTTGTACCAACTTTTCAATAGCCTCATCATAGAAGGCAGCCGCCAGTGCTTTCCGCCAATTCTCCACGCTGGCCTACACCTCGTTGTCTGTGTCAAAATGTTGTCTTCAAAGACAGCGGTTCATGTGACCAGAGATGAAACTCAGGGGGAGACAATTGCGGACTGTATTGTGGGTAATCTCACATTTCCATTTGAAAACGATGCAGGAGCATCTTCATTGCCCCTGCAGAATGCGGCTGAGAATTGTCTTGAAGAAGAAACAGCACGACAGTTATGTAATGTTAGCTGCATAGCTTCAGGCGAAATTTCTCACCAGGCCCTCGTACTTGGCGGCAGACACTATTTTCTAGACATCTTTACGCACTCACTGCGAGCTCAGAAATGAGAAGAGCGACGTGATGCTAACTGGGGTTATACTAGAGACACTACCCAACACATCTGTGCAAAGCTTTATCGGATTTTCATAGTCGTTTCCATTTCGCGACCGATCGGAGCTTACTTTCTGAACGCCCCTCGTATTTAGAGCTAGGTTTAGTTTTTCATTTAGTGGGTATGTACGTAATATATTGTTCCTCAGTTATGTACCTAATGTGTAACTCTGCAGCTATGTACGTATTCAGAAATTTCTTTTCTTTTGTGCTGACTAGTCACACTGACTTCTCCGTTACGCAGATTTTGTGATCATGATTATGCAGGTGACTTTATACACTGTGTTACAGTACATCAATAGTCTTGTATTCTTAATATGACGTATACTGTATAATTGACATATATTCCACCATTATGTTTAATTCGTGGTACGTCAGTTTGATCTCTTTTATATTTTATACTATGGTTTTACTGTCTTTATTTCTTGACAGTTTCATTGTACATTTTTTTTTATTTTTTTTTTATTTCGAAGCTACTGCATTATACATTGCATGTTTTGCTTTAATTGTTTACTCTCAGGTCTATCTGCAGTTACTCTTTCTCTACTGACAACGTAACAGTTCTCGCTTCCTTTTATACTTGCGGGTCCACCTCTGCTAGTATCTAGTGGTCAGTCAAGACACTTCTGATCTTGTAGTGTAAGTACAGATTGTATTAAAGGTTTATAATTGAAACAGCAACCAGTCACAAGTAAGGTTTAACAAGGCTCATTTGCTCATTTGGATCAAATCATGACCGGCTTTAATTGTTTACTCTCAGGTCTATCTGCAGTTACTCTGTCTCTACTGACAACGTAACAGTCCTCACTTCCTTTTATACTCTGCTAGCATCTAGTGGTCATTCAAGACACTTCTGATCATGTATAATTGAAAAAGCAACCAGCCACAAGTAAGGTTTATCAAAGCTCATTTGGATCAAATCATGACCGTTTTGGCATTTCTTACAGTTCTGTTTTCAGATGGTTGTTACAGGTTTCGTTGTTTTGTTTCTGGGGCGTCGTTTTGTTTTGTTATTGGGTTGGTGCACTAGGATTAACAAAGAGTTTTTTGTTCATTGTTTGGTAAAGTTTTATGAGAGATATAGTTATTATGACAGGTAGCAAAGCATTTATGAGCAGGTTTTAAGACTATTAAAATATAAAATGTGATGAAAACTCATGTGCTGTATGATGTGGGGCGAAATCACCCGCTGTTTCTGTTGTGAATTTTAAAATTCATCCATTTGTGGAGGTGCACTATGCGAGTGCTGTTTACTTCACTGAAAGACACCTTACACCACACCACTGACAGACGATTAACATTTACAAGGCGCGGCCCAGCTTCACATGAGTAACGTAAACAATGCTTCTAAAGATGTTACAGTCGCAAAGACGTTAGGTTACCGATGCTGTGAGAGATTAAGGGCGTATTAAAACATGTCTTTTCTAAGGCAACGGAATTAACTTAAAAAACGAAAAAAGAAGTGAAATTATTTAAAATAGTTTCTAATATGCCGAACGGTTAGGGTTAGACATATAAAGGTTATATTGGAACAATACTAAGCAGTGTGTACAGTAGATATACATAATAAGTCACTTTTTATATTACAATGGTAAAGCTAAGTTTGAACACTGAATCTATGGATGCATTTTGCATTATACATATTTTACTACGCCCATACTCGCTCACAGTATCGGTAACCTAACATCTTTGAGACTGTAATATCTTTGAAAACATTGCTACGTCACTCATCTGAGGCTGGGCCACGCTTTGTAACTGTTTGTTGTGTGCGCTACCTTTAAACAGAGAATGGTGTGGTGTGCTTTACGGTGAATTAGATAACACTTGCATACTGCACATTAACAAACGTGTTGATTTTAAAATTCGCGACAAAAACATACGACGATTTCGTCACATAGGATAATACAATTCATAAGTTTTCGCCACATTTCATGTTTTAGTTACTAAAAACGTTCCATAATTGCTTTGATGGAGGTCATTAGAACTATATCTCTTGTAAACTTTA
This sequence comes from Schistocerca nitens, assembly GCF_023898315.1. NCBI lineage: Eukaryota > Metazoa > Arthropoda > Insecta > Orthoptera > Acrididae > Schistocerca > Schistocerca nitens. Next base: position 260,408,672 of record NC_064621.1, read on the forward strand.
CCAAATAATGAACAAGATATGTTATCAATACCATCCCACGGGAATCAGAGCTGTAACGGAATTACGAATTTCCGTCAGACGCGGATATCGGTCGTGCCGGATCTGGCGGAGCCAATGATGCATGCACGCTGAGCCGCACCTCCGGCGGCTCCTGGAGAGCCTATAAAGAGGGAGAGAGTGGCCAATGGTGATAGCGTCGCTGATTGGCTGAGAGCCGAGGACGCTATGTTTTTACCAAACTGACTCTGACTTGGTACGAGTATAAATAGATGCTGTGTGTGACTCTGTACTATTGGTTCTCTTCAACGCTTTGAACGCCAATTCCATTGTACAATTATGTACAGGTTGTATTACTTTACAGTCACTCTGTTGGTCGGGTCTATGACGATACTTTTAGAACTTCACAGCAATTGTAGAGGCAAAATTTTTATTTAAAGTGATTTACTGAGTGTCACTAATAATATGAATTATAAAATCGTCAAAGACAGTCAAGACGAATGCCTGGTTGCTCCGCTGTTGGGTACAAAAACCGAAATGAAGATGGATATATGATGCTCGTTTTCCCAATAAATGAAGAAAGACGTAAACAGTGGGCAGTGAACGTCAACCGAGAAGGCGGGAATCGTAAAGGCAACTTATGAAAACCAACAAATTATTCATTTCTGTGTGAAGTAAGTAATTTTCTCCTGTGATATGCCGTTAGTAAGGCCCAAGCAACAACATTTTGTTTTGCTTGGAAGGTTCACAGGCTGTTTACTTAAATGGTGCCTTTCTATACGAGCAATAAAATGCACTGGCCTGTAAGTAGTTCAGTTTCTTTTCAACTGTAATAAAAATTATAAGCATTTTGAAATGTAACATTATACAGTAAAATGCACGTAAATATCCATAGTTGTGCATAGAGATACTTGCTCATTAGAATAGTGAAGTTGCGTAATTAGCCACATTGTTGTCCTCTTATTCTTTAGTTCTGCTTGCTTTTCTTATTACTTTTTTAAACGCTATTTTCTAGACTATTAATGGTTCTTGAGTGACAATTCATGCTACAAGATGTGTTTTAACATGTATACGGAACTCTAAGTCTACGTACTTCCGACTGGCGACTAGCACTTGGCTCTGTAGTCTTGGCTATTCATATTCCTGTAAATTATAATTATCGTGTGGATATTCAGTTACCTATTTGGAATTACTTTCTGCTCTTTCAGTAGAGTACCTAAGTATTGATATTTTTCCGATTTTCTGTGGTATAGAGTTCCTTAAATGTGTGTACAGAGAGACGTGTTTTGCCAGCATAAGAAAATGTTACAAGAGCGACACACACTTAAAATGCATTATTTGTGGACGGAAAGAGACAATAGTTTACCAGTTTCAGCGATGAATATCCGCACGGAAAAATCTGGAATAGCATCATGTACTCTGAGATACATTAACTGAAACTTCTTTTTCTTATTGATCAGTTGTCAATGTTTATATAGTATTATGAAATACAGCTGCTGAAATTCGGCAGACATACACACTGCTTCACGATACTTCCATTTGCTCACAAATTTATTAGGCCTATATAAACATAGACGAATGGCATTTGTTTTAATCATATACCGAGTATTAAGCTAGAAGATCTTTTTAGGTGTCATGCGTCAAACATAGGCCTTATTTTACTGGTGAAGTGGCAAGCTTTCTGCTAGCATCGCTACCTAATTGCACGTCTCGCGCGCAATCTGGTAAAAACATGGCGGCCATGGGCCGAATAGCCACTCTCTCCCTATATAGGCTCTCTAGCGGCTCCGTACTATGGGCGCCCTCTGCTGCCGCGATGTAGGATGGCCAGCGGCAGCCATACAGCCTCTTCGCTACGTGATGCAACGCAGACGCTGCCTTGTCGTGGATACGACACCATCATTCGTGCTTTAGTTCAGAGCCACATCCTTGGTGCTATTGTATCAACTGGGTTCTGTTTCTTGTTGCAAGATTTGTAATGAGTCTTCGTACTCTTGGAGAAATGCAAGTAAAGTAAATCTTCCGTTTACTGTGTTAATTTGTTCGCTAATCATTTCTACTCCTGTCCAGCTTTCCTTTGACGACAGTTGCCACACCACTCTGTATCCCACCTACCCTTACCGTTGAGTACGCCCGCCCGGTTAGCCGTGCGATATAACGCACTGCGCCGGCCGAAGTGGCCGTGCGGTTAAAGGCGCTGCAGTCTGGAACCGCAAGACCGCTACGGTCGCAGGTTCGAATCCTGCCTCGGGCATGGATGTTTGTGATGTCCTTAGGTTAGTTAGGTTTAACTAGTTCTAAGTTCTAGGGGACTAATGACCTCAGCAGTTGAGTCCCATAGTGCTCAGAGCCATAACGCACTGCTTTCTGGTCGGGAAGGCGTGCCGGTCCCCGCCACGAATTGGCCTGGCGGATTAGTGTCGAGGTCTGGTGTGCCGGTCAGTCTGTGGATGGTTTGTAAGGCGGTTTTCCATCTGTTGTTGATAATTCTTCCAGGTTATATGGCCGTGGTCCATGGAATACTTCTATTCCTAACGTTTCTTCCAATACTACGTTGGACATCCTCAGAGGTATGGCTGGTCCTGTTGAGTCGGCAGGACCAGCCATACCTCTGAGGATGTCAAACGTAGTATTGGAAGAAACGTTAGGAATAGAAGTATTCCATGGACCACGGCCATATAACCCGGAAGAATTATCAACAACAGTACCATCCGGTCGTGAAAGCCTTCATTGCATGGTTTTCCATCTGCAGCGACGAATGCGGGCTGGTCCCTCTTATCCCGCCTCAGTTACACTATGTCGGCGATTGCTGCGCAAATTCTCCACGTAAACAATGAAACCTGTAATAAACATCTGATGATGGTTTTGTAAGAAATCCGAAACTGGTCATGATTTGGTCCAAATAAACCTTGTTGTATGTATGTTGTATGTTAACCGGGGACTTAGAAACGAGGGAGAGGCTCAGTCCCCGCCACAGCCGCAGTGGTCCACAACCACACGACGACTACCGCAGTCCACTTCACCCCTCCGCCACCCCACACCGAACCCAGGGTTACTGTGCGGTTCGGCCCCTAGTAAATCCCCCCCCCCCCCCCCCCCCCCCCAGGGAACGTCTCACAACAGACCAGTGTAACCCCTATGTTTGCGTGGTAGATTCAAATGGCTCCAAGCACTATGGGACTTTACATCTGTGGTCATCAGTCCCCTAGAACTTAGAACTACTTAAACCTAACTAACCTAAGGACATCACACACATCCATGCCCGAGGCAGGATTCGAACCTGCGACCGTAGCAGTCGCGCGGTTCCAAACTGTAGCTCCTAGAACCGTTCGGCCACTCTGGCCGGCCTGCGTGGTAGAGTAATGGTGGTGTACGCATACGTGGAGAACTTGTTTGCGCAGGAATCGCCGACATAGTGTAGCTGAGGCAGAATAAAGGAACTAGCCAGCATTCGCCGTGGCAGATGGAAAACCGCCTTAAAAACCATCCACAGACTGCCCGGTTCACCAGACCTCGACACAAATCCTCCGGGCGGATTCGTGTCGGGGACCAGGCGCTCCTTCCCGCTCCCGAAAGCCGTGCGGTAGACCGCTCGGCTAACCGAGCGGGCAAATAAACCTTACCTCTGGTTGGTTGCTGTTTCAATTATAAACCTTACAGTATTACAGCCACGGTTCTCACAATGTCAGTTTTCGACAAAATAGCGAGAGTGTACGTATATATCTTTTATCTATTCGTTTCTTTTAATAGACAATCGAAGATTAATGTACGAATAGCCTTCGTTCAATGGCGAAGTGAACATATGTGAGGCGATGAAGTAATACGAGAAATGCTAGGAAATTTACTGCGGAAAAGGACAATAGTGTTATATGCGAATTCCCGACACAAAAGAGAAATGTTTGTCGTTTCTCTGTGTGAAAGCACGAGATGTATGAGATGCTTTCTGTCAGAGACGACGCGGCTGGCAGTCAAAAACCGGGGCAGCGTAACGTGGCGTCCACGCTGTGGACACAGGCAAACGACAAACATGCGCGCTTTGTGGGCGCGGCAGCCACTGTGGCGCTCATGCAAGTTTGAGGGGCGGTCGCAATTTGCGCCGCTTTGCCGCTGCGCCGGCGGCAAATTGCCCCGCAAACAGGCAGCCACTCTTACCGAAAGCTGCTCCCCGTCCGCCGCCACCACGTAAACCTCCCTAGTCCGTGGGCAAAAGTCGCTCTGCACAACGGCGACTTTTCCATATTATTCCGCCGTAATCTTTCGTATTCTCGGGCATTAAAAAAAAAAAAAAGAAAAGAAAAGAAAAAGGATGTTTACCGTTCGGATAAAATCTCCGAGTTGTGAGCAGATGAAGCTCACGTCTGAGGTAATGGCCAGCGGAGGGAGACGACAGAACGACGGACAAAAACAACTCGAAGCCGGATTTAGCTTTTTTTTTTTTTCGCCCGGGACAAACACGGTTAGAGAGTAACGGGCAAAGTGCCAAATCCAAACATTGTGTGCCGCTTAACAGCGATTCGTCGCTATACTAAAACATTAATATTTAAGAAACACAACAGGGAACTCTCTTTTCGGGTATTACTTAAAGCACTTTGTACGTCGCGCGCCATATGGAAATTAAATATGTTGCAAGTGGAAAGCTTTTACGAAATTAATTTTTTTCTCTTGCTTTTTCCCCCGTATTTCTGAGAGCGTGCACGGTACTTCACGGACGAGTGACAATTCTTACAAAAGCTTTGACATCAGCTTCGACTAACCTTGGTGGTGGCCTGGAAGCCATGACACAATGGTGCAGGTAGCCGCAAGAGACACAGGCGAACAATCAGTAAAAATGAAATTTACCAGCTGACGTCAACATCCTCTGGCCGTTGAGACACTACTGACGACCACTCTTAACCATCAGTGAAGAATAGGTAGGACCGTAAAGAAAGGAAATCCCCGGAGTAAAAGTAATAAATATTAATTTTCAAGTTTATAAGAAGCTGAATCATAGAAAAAAAATTTGCATTAGCCGCGCTGGTACGGAGAAGTTATTATAAATGTGGTAAAAAAATTGTCCAATACTACAATATATTTGTCAACATAAAAGAATAATAATATTTATTATATTGGTCAGTACAACAGCTGAAAGAATAATCCAGCTACAGTGAGTGATATTCTTTCTCTTAAATATCATATAAAAATAAATTAATCTACAGATTTTAATCAACAGACAGTTTGTAACGTCTGGACCCAACTGAAGGGAGGAAGCAGAGAACTATCACATTTGATAAATTGTAGAACGTAGACCATTTTTGGATCTGCCTAGCAATTTTATCACCCTGGAATACAGTGAAACGAAAGGTGTGGCTTCAGACGAAGCAAGAGTTATATCTCTTCCAGAGATTGCAAAAAAGAGAGGATTGTAACAATCAGACTCACCAGAAGTTCTGATTTTAAACTAGAACTTGTATTCCCATAGACATCCAGAATAATTATTTATTACCTAAAGTACATGCAAATAAAAGGAACAGTTTTTAAAGGATATCTCGATCTGATTATAATAGTGATAAGGAGAGCAAGCTTAAGCACAGCGAAAGCAGCACAAACAAGGGAAAATCGTTCAGTAATGATGCCTGCTGAACATTAAGTATGAAATGTGAGTTGTGAGTTCCTAGTTTTATTATTTCAAAGTATAACGAAAAACACCTAATTCTATAACCTCGGGAGAGTCCCTTAGCAGCAGTCGTTCAGTAGTGTGGAATGACCTGCGAATCTCTGTATTTTGATGAATATTGATAAGAGGAATTTGTTCGTCTCCTCCGCCAGAAGATTTCAGCGAAAACTGCATCCACATCACACACAACTTACAATTTGTAAATCATTCAGTCATCACTTACGGAAAATAAGTTCCAAGAGAAGACGCTAGTGCAATGTGTCCCTGAAATACCACATTCTGCGGATCGTATGAAGATTTCATTCAAAATTCATACATCGATACCATAAAACACGACAAGTTTTTGATTCAGGAAAGGGGGGAAGTAAAACTAATGCTTGTAGGTAAATTAAAATGTCTGAAGCTGTAACTGAAAAAAGAAAATCAAGTATACAGTTCCATCCTGGGGTCTGCGCTCACACACTGATATGAACCAGTTTTAAATGTTTTATGAACAATGCTTTAGAATCACACCAAAGAAAATGTCTCATGGAATAAATACGACGTATAGAGTGGAAATAAGCTGTTTGAAAGTCACTTGCACGTTTGGACGGCTATCATTCCAGTAGATTTTGAATCAGGCGTGCTATAGAATACGTTCTAAGTTGGACAAAGGCCAATATCAACACACGAAATTATAAAGCCGATAATGTAATACACAAGATGTCATTTACAGCGAAACTAGAAACAAAGGTTTCGGCAGTATGCATTCTGTAATAAATTAAGCTGTTGTGATAAGTCAAAGATCAAATTATATCTACTCTGTCACTGTTTAAAATCTTTAGTATAATTTCTTTCTTCAATTTAAAAAATAACTGAGGTACGTGTAGCCACTCCCTTACCTCCTTTCTTCTTCCGCCCGCCTTCATGTAAGGACCCATTTCTTGTTGCATACAATTTTATGAATGGTAATGATAGTATTTAAATTCATTTATACTTTTATTTCATAGTAATCCCGTAGAAAGCGTTTTACTAATGAGGTGTTTACAATTCCTGTCAGTTTCAGTTTATTAATAACGTTGGGAAGCGGTTGGTTTGGTGACGTCTCGGTTGCTCATCATCCGCGTGCCATTACCCGCACATTTGCACTTTTTCACAAGTCGATCCTTGCACACCAAATTTCTCGTCACGAAGTACAGTTACTGTTTTTCTTTCTGTAATGTACGTTAATCAATTTCATTATACATCAAATCATCCCCGCCCGTCGTCATGGGGCTGATGTCGCTATTTATGTTTCATCATGTATGCATACGGTCACGGAACCATGAATGTCTTGTGTCTATTCTTTCGGGCATGTCCGAAAGAACAGAAAAGAAAACAAGTATATACAGGGTGGCCCATTGATCGTGATCGGGCGAAATAAACGTCAAACGAAAAAACTACAAAGAACGAAACTTGTCTAACTTGAAGGGGGAAACATGATGGCGCTATGATTGGCCCGCTATATGGCGCTGCCATAGGTCAAACGCATGTCAACTGCGTTTTTTTAAATAGGCACCCCCATTTTTATTACATATTCGTGTAGTACGTACAGAAATATGAACGTTTTAGTTGGACCACTTTTTTCGCTTTGTGATAGATGGCGCTGTAATAGTCACAAACATATGGCTCACAATTTTAGACGAACAGTTGGTAACAGGTAGCTTTTTAAAATTAAAATACAAAACGTAGGTACGTTTGAACATTTTATTTTGGTTGATCCAATGTGACACATGTACCTTTGTGAAATTGTCATTTGTGAGAACGCATGCTGTTACAGCGAGATTACCTGTAAATACCACATTAATGCAATAAATGCTCAAAATGATGTCCGTCAACCTCAATGCATTTGGCAATACCTGTAACGACGTTCTTCTCAACAGCGAGTGGTTCGCCTTCCGTAATGTTCGCACATGCGTGGACAATGCTCTGACGCATGTTGTCAGGCGTTATCGGTGGATCACGATAGCAAATATCCTTCAACTTTCCCCCCAGATCCGGTGAAGGTGCGGGCCATGGCATGGTGCTTCGACGACCAATCCACCTGTCATGAAATATGCTATTCAATACCGCTTCAACAACACGCGAGCTATGTGCCGGACATCCGTCATGCTGGAAGTACATCTCCGTTCTGTCATGCAGTGAAACATCTTGTAGTAACATCGGTAGAACATTGCGTAGGAAATCAGCATACATTTCACTATTTAGATTGCCATCGATAAAATGGGGGCCAATTATCCTTCCTCTTATAATGCCGCAAAATACATTAACCCGCCAAGGTCGCTGATGTTCCACTTGTCACAGCCATCGTGCATTTTCTGTTGCCCAATAGTGCATATTATGTCGGTTTACGTTACCGCTGTTGGTGAATGACGCTTCGTTGCTTCATAGAACGCGTGCAAAAAGTCTGTCGTCGTCCCGTAATTTCTCTTGTGCCCAGTGGCAGTACTGTACACGACGTTCAAAGTCGTCGTCATGCAATTCCTGGTGCATAGAAGTACGGTACGGGTGCAAACGATGTTGATGTAGCATTCTCAACACCGACGTTTTTGAGATTTCCGATTCTTGCGTAATTTGTCTGCGGATTAGCCACGACAGCAGCTAAAACACCTACTTGGGCATAATCATTTGTTGCAGGTCGTGGATGACGTTTCACATGTGGCTGAACACTTCCAGTTTCCTTAAATTACGTAACTATCCGGCGAACGGTACGGACACCTGGATGATGTGGTCCAGGATACCGAGCAGCATACATAGCACACGGCCGTTGGGCATTTTGATCAGAATAGTCATACATCAACACGATATCGACCTTTACCGCAATTGATAAACGGTCCATTTTAACACGGGTAATGTATCACGAAGCAAATACCGTCCGCACTGGCGGAACGTTACGTAATACCACGTACTTATATGTTTCTATAGCGAAAAAAGTGGTCCAACTAAAACATTCATATATCTTTGCGTACTACACGACCATTTAATAAAAAATGGGTGTTCCTATTTAAAGAAACGCAGTTGTTATGAGTTTGACCTATGGCAGCGCGATCTAGCGGACCAACCATAGCGCCATCTGCTTTCCCCCTTCAAGCTAGACGAGTTTCGTTCTGTGTAGTTTTTTCGTTTGATGGTTATTTCGTGAGATATTTGGCCTGGCCACTGTCAATGGACCACCCTGTATGTACAGTATATATACCCCTTGTCGGTATAATCATGATATCTTCAATTCCTCTTGCAGGAATCATGCTAAATGCTGCGAGGATTCAATATGGTCAACAGAAGGCGCTGAGGAAGTAATGTGTGACAAGTTGGGAATTTGGGTTTTACGGGAAGCGTGCACGGATGGCCAAAGGTGTTAAAATGATCGCTCGTGTAAAGCGGAAAATCCGGGTTCGAATCCCAGCCTGGAAAAATTTCACTTATCGCAAATAAACTATTTCAATGCCCTCACGCGGCTGACGCCGTTAGTTCTCTTTCATAATTTATCTGTTACATTACTACAAGATAGATTCAAGAGAATGACTTAGTTTTAGTACTCTTCAAAACCATGTAAATATTAGCTTAGTAAAGCAAGCCGATTTTGAAAGAGCACAGTTTTCTTGCTCCTCACGTGTTGTACGTATGGTTCTGTTCACCTTTGAGCCTAAGTTATCTTTTGATGTCACTTTGCTTTCCTGTATTCTATTTATTAATGTGATCCAACACTCTATGAAACGACTGACATTTATTCCAGAATAAAGATGTACACATTTGTTCTGTAAACATATCATCTAACTATGTTTTGCATTGAACACCTGAGAAGCGAAAGAGGAGCAGAAACGTATGGAATGTAGATGATAGACTAATGAACAGTGATACGCACTGCCGCAGAGAAATTTAGCACGCCCTTTCAGAAGTTTACAATTCACTCAAAATTTATTGTCGTAACATTGCATATAGACTACATGAAATGATTAAATTTACGGATTAGCAACACAAGCAGTTCAGGGGTAGCAGGTATCGACCCACGCTGAAATAACTGTGTTAGTACATGGTGTTGCCTCCACGGGTAATACAGGTGCTGACTCAGGACCCAGTCGATAATATAGGTGGGAAATACTGTTCTAGGATACGTTATTCAACTTCTGCTCCACCTGTTCACACAATTCCGTAAGAGTTGTTCGTTGATGCGTTGCACGGGTCTCGTCTGATTCCACCGTACCCCACACGTGCCCGACTGGAGACAAGTGTGGATATCATGCTGATCAGCGAACTTGCTGCACTTTTGCAGAACACGCTAACAAGGGGAGGCCGCCAATTGTGAAATTCAGATTCGATTCATACTGCGCATAATAAAAGCTTATGGCCAGAGGTGTAATGTGGCAAAGCACCAAGATGCACTTCTCGGCCGTTGTCGAGAAAATCGACAGTTAAAAGAAACCGTTGCCGTGAAATACTCTCTACGATTAATAATTTTCTACAGCGTCGTGGCGCAACGGTAAGTGCTTGGGTTCGTAATCCGAAGGTCGCCGGATCGAATCCCACGCCATGCAATTTTTTTTATTATTTGTTTTTTGTAATTCAAATATATATATATATATATATATATATATATATATATATATATATATATATATATATATATATATAAAATTCCCGGCAATCAGTTGCAACAATTATGCATATAATAAGTTGTTGAAAGTCGTCTGTCGTGGAAAAACTGGCGACTTCGAAATTCATTATGTTTTCCGCAAACAAAGTTGTATTTCACCAATGTTATTAATTATCTGCATAATGTTATCCACGTATAGTTAACGGAAGACGTAGAAACGATATTCCGAAACGAATACGTATAGCGTCAGTCAAACGTTCGAATTAGAATAGAGACCCCACGAACACAAATTTGCTGTGGCAGGTATGAAATATAAACTCCGTTACTCGCTCGTTACACTTGAAGGACAGATGTTGAATGGGCCGAAACGAGCCGCCGCATAACAGCGTAGTTGCGTGCTAACTTCGAAAGAAGGTAGATGCGGTCCCTAGCGCAACTTATAACATCGTCGAAGAAAATCAGTGCGGACGGGAGAGCTTTGGTACACCCTGTTAGAAAAAACGGAAAAATGGAGGCGGTACAATTGGAGAGCGATCCGCCTTCACCAACATGCATTAATAATAAAAAAAAATTGCATGGCGCGAGATTCGATCCGGCGACCTTCGGATTACGAACCCGAGCGCTTACCGCTGCGCCACGACGCTGTAGAAAGTAATTAATCGTAGAGAGTATTTCACCGCAACGGCTTCCTTTAACTGTCGATTTTCTCGACAACGGCTAAGAAGTGCATCTTGGTGCTTTGCCACATTACACCTCTGGCCATGAGCTTTTATTATGCGCAGTATGAATCGAATCTGAATTTCACAATTGGCGGCCTCCCCTTGTAAGTTTCGCGGGCGGTGTGTGGGCGAGCATTATCCTGTTGGAACAACACATCGCTTTCCTGTGGCAAGTACAGCTAAAGAACGGGTCTAACAACATTCTGCATGTACCGAGCGCTGGTAAGCGTCCCCTCCAGAAACATCAAAGGTGAACGGAAGTTGTAGCTTATCTCACCACAGACTATACGACTTGAGGTGGGGCCAGCGTGTCTTGGACGTATGCGCTCTACGAATCAGCGCTCACCAGGCCTACGTCGTCCACGCAAGCCATCACTTACGTGGAGGCAGAATCTGCTTTCCTCACTGAAGACTTTGGCGCGCCTTTATATCTTCCAAATCACTCTCTGACGGCACCAATCTAACCACGAACACAGATAATGTGGAGTGAGTGGAAGACAAGCTAGATGTATGCTTGCCCGTAGTTCCACTGCCAATAACCAGTTCGAACAGTTCGTGTTGACACGTCTGGACTCACAAGCTCCCTTACCTGTGCTGTTGTAGCTGTACGATATCTGTGCTGTGGTAGCCGTACGATCTGCCACTGCTGCCCTTACGGTAAGACGATCCTGGGGAGCGTCTGTGCTGCACGGACGCCCACAAACTAGGTCTGAGAATGTTCACGTGACCTCTGATGCCAGAATCGTCACACAACTGACACAGCACGTCCAGCTTGTGTGGCAAATGTCCGAAAGGACTGTCCCACCACTCGGAACACCGCAATTTGACCCTTTTCAAACTCGCTCACTTGGATATAGGAGTCCGTCTTCGTGGAATAGTTGGCTGCTTGCTTCACGCGTTTGCACCACACCGAGCCTGCTGGATGCGAGCATTCCCTTTTAAAGGGTAGACACAGATGGCGCTCTGGTAGCTACGCCACTACGCTGTCTGTGGCAGACGTCGGTGAAACCATTATCAGTTCATGTTAGGTGGCATATGGCGTCATTGGATTAAAATCGACTTAGTCTTTCCAGCTGTATTGATGTTTTTTTCCGGAAGTGTAGTAAAGACAAAATTACTGTATTGGTGGGTCTGTGACGGCAATGTGAGACAGTGAGGAACACATGTCGAAAACAGTTATGGCACAGTCAACTTAGCATTGTGTTAGAGCGTGTTGATGTGGACTACAAAACTAAACTACTAGCGTACGACTTATGACGAAGTTGCACTTACTGGGGATGAAGAGAGCAAAAGGCTATCCACTCCTGGTGTAGTGTATAATGACGGTCGTGTTATCCAAGTGCGTAATGCGACGACCGTTCGCACTCTTCACAAGCACTTCATTCTTCGAAAAATAACTACGGCACGTCCCTATCAACGTTCCTCTTCCGCGTGCTTTCATATAAGAGCACATTTCTTTGTTACTTATAATTTTACGCGTGCTGCTGATAACGTATAGATTCATTTATACTTTCGTTTAGTAGTAATCTTGTAAATATCATTTTACTAATGATGTGTTGAGAATGTGTATCTGTTTCAGTTTTTAATAATGTTGGCAAGCTGTTGGTTTCGTGACGTGTCGATAACGCGCCACCCCATGCCATTACAAGCACATTTGCATTTTTCACAAATCGAACCTCTCAAACCAAATTCATTGACGCGAAGTCCGATTACTGTTTTCCTTTGTGTAATGCGCGCTATTCAGTTGCATTATACGTAGATCATGTTACTAAGTCCTGCCGTCACCAAGCTTTTCTGCTCCCCAGCAACGACTCTGCTCCTAAATACAAAGAAAGCAAGTAACACACGAGTTTTATTTTGGACAATCGGAAAGTCTAAGTGTAATCAAAATTGATGATGTATCTTTCTTTATTATGCTTCTGCTGTTGGTCATTGTGATGTATCCCGCTTCAGATCAACTAGCCTTCGGAAGAATTAAGTGCAAGTTCCCCACTATGTGTTTCGATATGAAATTTAGCCCAAATTTACCTCCCACTCTATAAACAGTGTACCTATTACCTAAACTATGTACCGACAAACCATTATTCAACTTAAACTCGTATGCTAACCTTTGAATAAACAGAATAAAATTTGAATTAAACCGTAACTGGTCTGAATACAACCTGTCTTTAGATTAAATGCGCAACTGAAGTAAAATTGTCTGGCACTAATGAAAATTTCCATTTACCTCGCGTTTTGACAACGATGTAGCAAATTTCTTGAAAGCACAACTGCAAACAGCAAGCAGGAAGAGGGTAAGTTAATTTCTATTTTTAAATCTAATTTCTAAACAATATTCAAACTTTTGCATACATACATGTTAATGTTCTTTAAACAGGGGTGGTTGGGAGAGTAAACTATTCCTGTGAAATGGTGTACCAAGATAACGATTTTAGAATGAAGTGTGTATTCAGAAAGACAGAGTAAAACTTCGCGTGATGTCATACATAACATCGGTCTGAACAATTTATGCTTAACAGAGTGAACAGTGTTTTCAAAAGGGTAGAATGTTAAAAGATAATTTCTGTAAAAACCAAAGAGCTTAATAAGTTGACATGTTAATGCATACCGCAGGGAAGTGAGGTGGTCTTCCTCTCAGCTCTGAGAAAGTGAACGAAGTTAACTAGCTGACAATAATCATTCTAGTAAACTAATTGCAAAAAGTTCCAAGAAAACAAGGAATTTAGAGCCACCAGATAATTTGAAAGCGTATGATTCAGTTCATGTTTTTAAACGACTTACACGATTAAAAAGAGACACTGAAATAAGTTGTATAATTTTATTACAAACTGCCCTATTTATATCATAAACACGACAACTAGAAGAAACATTTTAGCAACACAACAAAGTACAGTGAAATTATATGCTAGTTTTAACGATAAAATACCAGCTGATACACCTTTATATATAATAATCCATAGGAAAAAAGCATTTAACAGATGGTGCTCAACATAGAATATTATCAGAGAATGTGTAATTTTTTCTTAATTTTTCACATTTGTCAAATTATCATCTCCGACTTCATCATCAAAAGTTGAAAATTTTATGTTTTCGTCTTCCTTCACTAAACATGCACCATTGGACTTCTTATGAAAGATCTGCTCCGAAAACAATACAAGTCTTAAAGACATCATTCAAACCAACGCCGACTGATGACCATAGATGTTAAGTCCCATAGTGCTCGGAGACAAACCAACGCCGTGGTTCAGTAAGTCATTTTGAGATGCAAACAACGCATTTCATGCATATTTATTTCCTTGTACCACTTAATTCCTACCAAACACGATTCATCGTTACGCAATAGTTATAAATATGTGTAGTTTAACCATTTCACCTTCATGAAGGACCTACGTACAAGACTACATAAGTTCGAAAAACATTACGGAACACAACAAAGACAGATTTTACCGTCACACCAATAAAGCGGTGAAACCAAAGCCGATCATTATATAATCTCTCGGCTAAAGTTCAACTACGACGAAATCTGTTATGTCTGCAATCACGTAGTTAATATCAAGTTGAATATGTAAATCTACTTATTCGCAAGAGCTTAGAGAAATGTGCCTACATCTGTATCTCGAATTTAATCATTTGTTACACACGGGGATGTGGCAGCTATATTCATCTCGCGCTGTGTTATTTTGATTCTGAATCAAACCACAGCTTCTGGCGTCAAGCTGAGGGGGGCGCCACAACTGTAAGATTTCTACAGAGGACGTATCATAATTGTAGCAGCGGCTTAGGGTGCCAAGTTGAGAGGCGCATCGAAGTGCAAGATTTGTATGCAGCGTGGCTCACAATTAGTACTGAAAACAGACGCGGGTGGAAGGGTATGTAGGAAATGGGGGAAGGGTGAAAGGGGGGGGCGGCAAGCGATAAGGCACTTACGTGGAAGAATGTTATCGAACAGATCATGCTAAAAGCGAAAATCTGACGTCCGTTGTCAGCGTCATACATATATACTTCTCTCCCTAGCTTGTGATGCCAAAGACGACGTAGTGTGGGTGATCCTCCGATACAACATTGCTTGCTGTGTTACGATATCCTAATACGTCGACAATTTTCGGCATTTTACTGTTACAATGGAATAATGCTAACAGACCACAAGAAATCGAGTATGATACTCTTTAAAAGACTCTGGCAGAAGTGGGGAACCCGCTTTCCTCACCAAAAATTTTGGCATGCGTATATATTCGCACTCGTTTAACACAGGACATTCTAAATCCTTTTACCCAGTATCTCCTCGTACATAAGTCTTCTTATTTAGCATCTCTCTTTTTCTGCCAATAAATATATACGAGTATGTCTCTCTCCCATTGTATCCTTCTCCCCCCCTCCCCAGTTATTTCCAGTATATTAACGGCGGCTACATAATAGTATGGTCGGGGGAGAGGAGGGGGAGTGGGAGGGGGGGGGGGTGAGCTCGACCTAGGAGTGTGGAGTATTTTTAATATTTTGGAAGACAAATGCTTCTCTCTTGATCCATCTCTTTTCCGCTTTTACTGACACTGTGTGCCACATCAATATCTCCTCGCTCTTTGGCTCCCACTGCTATTGTCTTCACCCAGTTCTCCCTTTCACTGCCACTTTCTCTCCCTCCACCATCGCAGCCTCCTCTCTGTGAATGCCTCGTCTCTCTTTCTCTGTCACTGTCTCTCTACTAGTCTGTCAGTACAAAGAGAGCGTATATGTTCGCATGTTAAAATTTTTGGTGAAGGAAGCGGGCTGAGCATTGAGCTGGTTCCTTAATTTTCTGTCAGAACTTTTCAAGGGGAACCTATTGTTTTTTTAGTGCTTCGACGCGAGTATTTTTTCGATGGTTCTGTTCTTCTCCCTCTTACTGCAGGGTGTGGTGCTTATATGTTAGACGAATTCTATAGGTGAGTAAAATTTCGGCAGTTGATTTATATACCTCATCGATCGAAATTCACCGAAACGCCCTGCAAAATGGTTCAAGTGGCTCTGAGCACAATGAGGCTTAACGTTTGAGGTCATCAGTTCCCTAGAACTTACAACTACTTAAAACTAACTAACCTAAGGACATCACACACATCCATACCCGAGGCAGGATCCGAACCTGCGACCGTAGCGGTCGCGCTGTTCCAGACTGAAGCGCCTAGAACCACTCGGCTACACCGAAAACGCCCTGCATATGATTTGTATCTTAAAAGAGTAAAAACGTTATTAGAAATATGTTACTGAGTTTTCTGTCTTTCCAGCTTTACATAATTTTTGGCAGACATTTTAAGTTCTTTTCATACATCTTAAGACCCTTAAAGCCCACAGTTTTGTCATGTTGTACCACTATGAGCATATCTTATAGGCGTGAAGTGCCCATTATACAGAGACAGAGCATCATAAAATTTTATTGCTGAAGAAACGGTGACTAAAACTTAGTTAGGTGACCTCAGAACCCTTGCGATGTCCCTGAACCCTTGCCATGTGTTCACTCCGTCAGTTAAAACTGTGTTTACGCCTCAGACCTGACATTACGTGGATGTTTTACGTGCATAAGTGCGGTAACTTTGAACCACTGGTTCACCGAGAGTATCGTTTTAAAAACATATGGTAAAAATTTAGACGATATACCATGAACAGAAATTATAGAAGTGGTCACCCTCACAGTTGGTAGATCATGGTTTTTCAAGAATCGTGATGAGCGATACAGGTGTCCGAAAATGGGAAAATGGCGTTTGTTGATGAATGTTTAATAACCGTATAGTTAACATTTGAGCCAGTTGCTATAGTTAGTTATTGAGAGAATTGGTGCCCACGGAGTAAAAACGACGAAAAAGCGGTTTGTGTGGTTTTTCGCATAAGTTTGGTAACTTGGAACCTCTCGATCGCCGTAACGGATAGTGATATCGAAAAAAGTTTCGAATTTCCCCGAAAATGTCATCTTAAGAACATATGGCGAAAATTTTGACTATCTATCAGCAATAGAAATAAGAGAAGTGAGAAATGGCCATTTCCCCCCCCCCCCCCCCATAACTGCTACTATTCCTATCCAAAAATCATATTTTTTAGGGGTTTTCTCAGTAACCGCCCATGAACAAATGGTGCTTTTAGAAGCCGCCTAATTCAGAAAAACCAAGAGATTTACTCAATTTGCATGGGCTGTAGGAAGCGTGTAATGTTTAAATTTGGACCCTTTATTTTGGAATGGCTACAGTATCCCTTTTCTTCCGGTATGTATACATATGGTCGCTAGCCCAAGGAATATCTAAAACACTGGACCCCTCATCTCTGTGATCAACAGAACCTAACTATGACTCCAGAAAAGTTACACTTTCGTGCAAATCCGTGCACGGGCAGATTAAAAAAAAATGTTCGCATGTGTGTGAAATCTTATGGGACTTAACTGCTAAGGTCATCACCCTAAGCTTACACACTATTTAACCTAAATTATCCAAGGACAAACACACACACCCATGCCCGAGGGAGGACTCGAACCTCCGTCGGGAACAGCCGCACAGTCCATGACTGCAGCGCCTAAGACCGCTTGGCTAATACCGTGCGGCCGGGCAGATTATTATTATTATTGTTATGAATTATTATTGATTATTTTCATCATTATTATCATCGGTAATTCTGCCTGGCGGATAGGGCTAAAACGCAATCAAAAAATGGTTCAAATGGCTCTGAGCACTATGGGACTTAACTTCTGAGGTCATCAGTCCCCTAGAACTTAGAACTTCTTAAACCTAACTAACCTAAGGACATCATACACACCCATGCCCGAGACAGGATTTGAACCTGCGACCGTAGCGGTCGCGCGGTTCCAGACTGTAGCGCCTAGAACCGCGCGGCCACTCCTTCCGGCCAAAACGCAATCAATTTTCATGGCCTTTTTCCTGTCTCTTTTCTTCCCAAAAACCTCTCATATGTTCATTGTATTTCTTCTTCCTCTCTTCTGTTCACTTGTTTCCTGCTTTTTCTTCCCTTTTGGCGTTTGCTCAAACTTCTTTAATTTTTCCTGTCCGTCATGTCTTCTTTGGAGATGTTTAGATTCTTAAAGTCTTCCTTGGTATCCATTAATCGCTTAGTTTTCAGCGTGTTAGTCGTCACTGAAAATCCTCTTGGTCAGTCTGTCCTAGTTCATCCTGTGTACGTGTTCGTAGAAGATGCTTGTTGGTGCAGTTTTTTATTCTTTACCCAGATCGCCGTTTCTGAATTAAGCCGTAGATCTTTCTCAGTATTTTCCTGTCAATCTTCTTGATTTCGTTCTTCCCTTGAATACTGTTGTTTCTCAGGAGGACAGGGCCGCATTGCAGTGTCTTAGTTTGGCGTTGTTTCAAATACTTCTCTTGTTGTACTTGTTACTTTTATGTCTGGTTACTTTCTGTAGTTCTATGATCCTTTCTTTGTTCAGTCCTGTTTCCTGTATAATCTTTCCCATGTATTTCAAAATTTCTACTTGCGTTATCTTTTCGTACTTAGTTTCCAATGGGTAGGTGTCTGTGGATTTTGTGTCCATGTGCTATGTTTCTTTATATGAGATTTATAGTCCCGTTTTAGCTGAGATTTCGTGTAGTGCTCTAGAGTTTCTGTGGCTGCACTTCTGTTAGTTGTTCGATGGCTGTATCAGCAATGGCGAGAAATTTTATGTTGGCGGTTCTTTCCTTTCGTCGTCCTATCTTTTAAGCCATTGGTCTCATTGTCCCATGCCATTATTTCCTCAAAAACTGATTTAAATACAATGGGTTACTGGTCATCTCCCGGCCTCACTCTTTTCTTAGTTTCTCTCCCGTGACCATCGATTTGGATACTGTATTTATTGATATTTCCTGCATTAGCTTTCTCGTCTTGTTCACATTCATTTCTGCTAGCATGTTGAAGAGTGTTTGTCTGTGGAATCCTGAAGTCGACGAATGTTATTATGGTGTTCCTGGACTTCCTCTTTATTAATATTATTCTCAAGCATCAGACCTGTTCACTGCATGATCTTGCCTTCGTCTGTCCTCGTTGGTATCCTACTATCCGTGGTTATAGATGAGGCTCTAGCCGATTTAGCACGGTACTTAGAAAAACAGTCTAAATCGTACAAATCACATTTATTGCTATTTTGTCAAAAACTGACATTTTGAGCCCGTGGCTGTGTATAAAATATAGGTTGACTCTTGCACAGAAGATTACAGCAACCAGCCACTTTTTACAATGCCATTTATTTATTAAAACAGCGCCGTTACCGGTTTCGAATCGACAGGTTCATCTTCAGACGGCTAGTTCATGTTTTACATTAGACTTCGCCTTTTGTTTCTCCACCTGAGGAAGTTTCCTTGGGGTGCTGGTGCTCTACAACCAAAACAAGATGTTCGAGTGCAGGTTGTTTATCATCTTGCAGCAGCGAAATATCTCTGAGAGTGGAAGTCTTCGGCATTGGTATGGTTGTTATACTGACATCTTTGTATACATACCTCCATGTGATGAAACTTCTTAGTGTGTGAGTGGTGCTTTACATTAGGTGCATATTTACACACAAAAAAGTGCATTATACAGTTTTCACTGCTCCAAGATGATAAACAACCTCCACCGGAACGTAGTGGCGCGGACTCTTCATCTTAAGTAACCGAAACTGTTGTGTCGATTCCCTAAGGTCTCGACACAATGAGTGGCTAGGTGCACGCGAAACTAACGCAGACGGGCGTAAATTCTGAAACAGGAGACTGGATGAAAACTATAAAGAAAAGAAGAGAGATTTTAATATACTTAACTTTAATGTAGTCTTGTTCTTGTTGAAATACATCTCTTGCATAGTAGTAAGCAATTAGCAATGATACACAAGGCGCCTTGCTAGGTAGTAGCGATGGACTAGCTGAAGGCTATTTAATCTGTCTCTTGGCAAATGAGAGGAATACTTGGTAGGTCTAGTCGCAAGCTATGTCGTCCGTACAACTGGGGCGAGGTCAAGTCCGTGTCTTGTGACCTGCCCTGTGGTGGCGCTACGTTTGCGAATACACAGTGGCGACACGCGGGTCCGACATGTACTACAGGACCGCGGCCGATTTAAGTTACCACCTAGCAAGTGTGGTGTCTAGCGGTGACACCACATTCCTCCCCCGCAAATCGGCGAACGGTCGTGAGATAAGGCTTCCGCCCGCCGTGGGGAGGACCCCATGTTGACGTATGCGATGAGGTGGGGAGCCTAACAACAGGCGAGGCTGTGCCACCCGCACCCGGCCATTCGGTCCGAGGGGAGCTAGTAAACGCCTGCAAACCTAGTCCAGGGTGCACGTCAACATGAGGTGTATGCGCACGTAATGAGACAGAAGGGTCGACCTCCATGTGGTCGGAGCACCCGACGGGCGAAGACGACATCTGGTCCGGAGCGGGCAAGAGGTCCATGGCGGAGGACGGCTGGTCACGGGAAGCAAGCGGCGGCGCGTGACCCAGGGAGGCGCGAGGCGGCTGCAGCGAAGCGTCCGCTGCTGGCGGCGCCGGCGGCGGCTGCGGCGGCGCGACGCCATGAGGCAAAATGGAAGGCATCGTCGGTAACACCTGGGGATGAGGCGAGCCAGTAGATGGGTCCCCAAGGCGCTGACCGGACGGCTCCGTCGCTGAAAGCAGACGGGGAGCGGCAGAACCCAGGCGACGACAGAGGCGCAGCTGATTGAGATGCCGACGCACCTCACCAGAGGCCCCCAAAACCAAATACATCGCGCGGCCGAGGCAGCGAAGAATGCGCCCTGCGAGCCAACGCTGTGAACCGCGATAGTTGCGATAATAGACAACGTCGCCAGGAGCAAAAGCAGGAGTCTGCCGCCGCACAGGAACCTGATGTGGCGGATGCAGCAAAGACATCAGAGTTCGATGAGTGCGACCATGGAGCAACTCAGCCGGCGAGCGACCATCGCGGGGCTGAGAGCGATATGAGGACAAAAAGAGCAACAAAGCGTCCTCCCGAGAATGCGACTCTTTCAACTTCAACATCTGCGACTTGAAAGTCCGGACCAATCGTTCCGCGGCACCGTTTGACTGAGGCGAAAACGGCGCGGAAGTCAGATGTTGAATACCATTGGCCTTGCAGAACGACTGAAATTCTGCGGACATGAATTGTGGGCCATTGTCGGAAACAATAGTCTGCGGAAGACCTTCAATGCAAAAGATAGCAGACAAGGCTTGGATGGTGGCAGAAGACGTCGTGGCAGACATCCGGACAACAAAAGGAAAATTACTGAAAGCATCGACCACAACCAACCATCGAGCATTCCAGAATGGACCAGCAAAATCGATGTGCAAGCGTTGCCAAGGGGAAGTGGCTTTCGGCCATGCAAAGAATGTCCGCGGCGGTGCGGAGTGGTGTTCGGCACACGCCACGCAAGAGGAGCACATATCCGTAATCGCAGCATCGATTCCGAACCAAGTACAGTGCTGTCGAGCAAGTTGTTTCGTTCGCACTATACCCCAATGTCCTTGGTGAAGAAGCCGTAAGACAGAGGACTGTAACGAACGTGGGACTACGACTCGGGATTGATCATTATCGGAACGCAACAACAAAACACCACGTCGGACAAAAAGTCTCTCCTTGTGAGCAAAAAAACGGCGAACCAAAGGATCCTCGATCCGTGACTTGGACAAGGGCCATTGCGTAGCAACAAAACGCAAAACAGTAGCAAGGACAGGGTCAGCAGCTGTGGCTGTAGCTACACGACGAAAATCAATCGGAAACGATGCGACCACGTCATCGGCTTCCGAATCAATGAACATGCAAGCAAGTTCGGAAGAATCGAATGCTTTATCCTCAGCAACAGGCAAACGGGACAACGCATCAGCGTTTCCGTGCTTAGCAGTGGACCGATACAAGATATCGTAGCGGTACTGCGAGAGAAAAAGAGACCAGCGAATGAATTTCTGCGCTGTACGTGGAGGTACAGGCTTGTTCGGATGAAAAAGTGATGTCAAAGGTTTGTGGTCCGTGATGATTGTAAAGTGACGACCATACAAGAAATCGTGAAACTTTGTTACACCAAACACAAGAGCCAAAGCTTCCTTCTCTATTTGGGAATAATTTCTTTGCGCAGATGAGAGCAATTTTGACGCAAAGGCAATAGGGCGATCATGCGAACCATCTTTGTGCGCAAGCACAGCACCGATCCCGAAATCCGATGCATCGACCATCAACAAAAGGGGTTTTCGGGGATCGAATGGCGTAAGGCAAGTATTTGAAAGTAACGCCGATGTCAACTGGCGAAAGGCGCGTTCGCATTCCGTCGTCCAGACGAACGGAACACCTTTACGGCGTAAGCGATGAAGCGGAGCTGAAATGGAAGAAGCATTGCGCACAAATCGGTGATAATAATTTACCTTACCCAGCACACTCTGTAGCTGTTTTAAGTTCTGCGGTGACGGCAAGTCCTGAATGGCACGAAGGTGCTCTGGACTCGGATGTATTCCTTGGGCATTTATGACATGCCCCAGGTACGGTAAGTCACGAGCAAAAAACACACATTTGTCCTTCCTCAAGCGAAGACCATTCTGACGCAATACCTGAAATAATGTTCGGAGATTTTGCAAATGTTCTGTTTCTGTCTTTCCTGAGATTACAATATCGTCCAGATAGTTCGCAGCCGTAGGGACCGACGCACAAATAGTTTGTAAATATTGCTGAAATAAAGCAGGGGCGGATGCACACCCGAATGGCAGTCTTTTGAAGCGATACAAGCCAAGATGCGTGTTAACCACTAAGACGCGCTGGGATTCTTCGTCCACAGGTATCTGCAAGTACGCATCGGCTAGGTCCAATTTTGAAAAATACTTTCCCGGGCACAGTTTGTCAAAAAGATCTTCCGGGCGGGGCAAAGGAAAAGTAGCAGTCACAAGTTGTGGATTCACAGTTGCCTTGAAGTCCACGCAAAGTCTCAGTTTTCCGGAAGGTGTTGGCAAAATTACTAAGGGTGAGGCCCAAAGAGAAGCCTGCACACGTTCAATGACACCTTGAGATTCTAATTCGGCTAATGTTCTTGCGACCTCATCACGCAATGCGTGGGGAACATTGCGCGCTCTGAAAAATTTCGGTTGCGCGTTGTCTTTCAATTCCAAATGCGCTTCATAGTTCTTAGCGCAACCAAGGCCCGGTGCAAAAATGTCTGCAAATTCTTCACAAAGACTAGAAACACTGGCGGAAGGCACAGTCTGATTCACTGATAGGACCTGATTCACTATAGACATATTAAACAATTGAAACAAATCTAAACCAAACAAGTTCACTGCACTAGAGGAACGAAGAACATAAAATGACACAAGTTTTGTCTGTCCCTTGTATGTGGCAAGAAGGCTGCACTGTCCTAACACAGGTATATGCTGTCCTGAGTAACTAGTTAACGTAACATTTGCGGCACGCAATGGCGGGGCGCCCAGTTGTTTGTACGTGTCGTGATTGAGCAAGGAAACTGCAGCTCCGGTATCGAGCTGGAATGGGATCACTTTGCCTTCAAAGTCTAAGTCCACAAAAAGTTTATTGTCTTGTTGACGACAAGAGCGACTGTCTCGTGCAATTTGAACTGATACAGGTCCAGAAGCACTTGCAACTTTACGGGATTTCCGGCGACGTCGACGCACACTTTGGGTGGGACGAACACAGTCACCGTTAGCTAAAGTGTCACTGGACGGGTGGGCAAGAACTACATGAATGTCCATGGGCGAAGGTCCACGAGCCTGATTGTCCTGGGTGCGATTCCGGCGCGAAGCAAAAGGCCTGGAATTATTGCGAGTGTCTGATCTAAGCTTTTTCTGGCAAACACTTTGTACATGTCCTGTCTTTTGACAGTAAAAGCAAATAGCTTGGCGTGACGGGCAATGTTCACGCGAATGTCTAGTTGCACACCGCGGGCAAGATTTCACTGCATTTGCTTGCTTACGCGGCGCACGTGGTTGCAAGCTAGGCGGCCGCAGCGAAGTCGGGCGCGAGGGCCGCTTAGCGTCCCGTGCAGCGGGCCCGGCGGGCCGATTAATGTGACACACTGCTGGCGAAGTTTCAAATGATGCCTGAGCAAAGTCAAGTGTGTCTTGCCTGTCCAATATGTCTATCACTTGTTGCAGGGAGGGATTAACTAGCTTCAAAATCTGTTCCCTTATGCGAACATCAGAAACGTTCTGTGCAATTGCATCACGCACCATAGTATCTGAATATGGGAGGCCACATTCACAGGCAAACGCGCAGTCTCTAGTAAGGCCTTGCAAAGTTGCAACCCACTCCCTATTAGTCTGACCGGCGGTACGTTTTGTACGAAAAAACGTATACCGTTTTGCAACAACATTAACTGTTTCTTTGAAATAGGCATCTAAAGCAGACAAAATTTCCTCGTAGGTCAGAGTTGCTACGTCGCGTCGGGGAAACAATTTCACTATCACCCGGTAGGTAGACACACCGACACAAGAAAGCAAAAACGGCTGCCGCTCTTTACCTTGAATTCCATAAGCAGTGAGGTGGAAGTTGAACTGATCGGCCCACTCAGTCCAGCTTTCGGTTTGGGCCTCAAAGGGCCTAAATGGCGGTGCGACAGCGTTGTGTGGCTGCGGTAGCGATGAAGCGGCTGCCGCCGCATCGGTTTGCAGCGCACGTTGACCCTGGACGAGCTGTCCAAGGGCTTCCAATAACGCCTGCGTCTGCTGATTCTGCAAGCGAAAAAATTCGGACAGTACATCTGGAGAATGCGGCGAAGCCATGACACAAGCAAATTAGAGCAAGTATAACACAAAGACTGCAACGTGGGCGCGGCATCCCATCCTCGTCGCCAAAATATTGTTGTGTCGATTCCCTAAGGTCTCGACACAATGAGTGGCTAGGTGCACGCGAAACTAACGCAGACGGGCGTAAATTCTGAAACAGGAGACTGGATGAAAACTATAAAGAAAAGAAGAGAGATTTTAATATACTTAACTTTAATGTAGTCTTGTTCTTGTTGAAATACATCTCTTGCATAGTAGTAAGCAATTAGCAATGATACACAAGGCGCCTTGCTAGGTAGTAGCGATGGACTAGCTGAAGGCTATTTAATCTGTCTCTTGGCAAATGAGAGGAATACTTGGTAGGTCTAGTCGCAAGCTATGTCGTCCGTACAACTGGGGCGAGGTCAAGTCCGTGTCTTGTGACCTGCCCTGTGGTGGCGCTACGTTTGCGAATACACAGTGGCGACACGCGGGTCCGACATGTACTACAGGACCGCGGCCGATTTAAGTTACCACCTAGCAAGTGTGGTGTCTAGCGGTGACACCACAGAAACTTCTTCCCTTTAATAATAATAATTTGTTTACATCACTTAAAATCATTGTGAGGCACAATTACAGTTAAAAAGACGTTGTATCATATCGTTTTGGTTGTAGGACACCACCGTCCAAAGGAAATTTTGTCAGTTGGGGAAACAAAAGGCAAAATCTGATGTAAAACGTGAACTAGCCGTCTGAGGATGAACCTGTCGGTCGAAACCGGTAACGGCGTTGTTTAAATAAATAAAAATCATTGTAAAAAGCGGCTGGTTGCTGTAATCTTCCGTGTAAGAGTCAACCTATATCACATTTATTGGTTACTGGTTTCAGTCCAAAGGCAGCCACCTTCAGACCGTACTCCAAAGTTGATGAGTGGAGACGGATCCACGGAGTAGGAACTGCAAAAGGCTGCAGGCATCTCCGGTTGACAGAATCAGGAGGCTTCTGCAGTTCCTGCTCTGTGGATGCACCTCCACACATCTACTTTGGATTACGGTCTGAACATGGTCCGCCTTTGGACTGAAACCGGTAATCATAAATGTGATTGTGGGCTCTAGACTGTTTTTCTAAGTAAAAATGTGAATATCTATCGCTGTTTTTCCCAAATTATTTTCCAAAATGTGATTTAACAATGCGTTGGATAGAATTTTATACGTAAGGGGTAGTAGTTATTAGGGACTGTTTTGTTTCCTTTCTTGTGGAGATGGTGTAATAGGGCCGACTTCCATTCTTCTGGTGCTGTACTGCTTTCGCAGATTTTGTCGATGATTCTGCGTTTCTGCGGTGCTTTATTATTTCAATAATATTTTATCTCCCTCGGTGATGTGCTGCCCCCTTGAATATTTGCTATTATGTCCAAAATACTGATATGATAAATTCGTCCAATTTTTGACGGCATAAAAGTTAAAATACAAGGCAACATTTTACGTTCAAGAAACACAGCACAGCCGCTTTGTGTATTCTGTGTGCTGTTTATTCGGCTCTGAAACACAACAAATTTTAGAACCTATACAAAAACAATTTTTGTCGAGACAATGATTATCACCTTTTATGAATGTTACAGTCCATTTCTTTCTTCTGTACTTTTGCACTCATTATGTTAAGACACTTCTTTTCATGTCAAAGCGCAATGCTGAAGCAAAACGAGTTCCAACAGTAACCCACTCTTGACCAGCTTGAACATCAACGTCAGTCAATGCAAAATCAACACGGCCATCACTAAACACTGATGAACCATGTAGCACATCAACAATCTTAACAGAATCGACTTCATATTGTATTCATTTCCAACACCTGAAACAGTCTTGCAAATAGTAGGGCGCCATCGGAGCATACGATGCACACAGCGGCGGGGCATCTCGGCAGTTTCGCCAACACAACAATTTTATGTACTCAGTTTATAGAATTTATAACAGTAATTGTATCCCATGGACATCTGCCACTGTTTAAATTCACTTCCATACACAAGCGATGCCAAGCGTAGAATTTATGAGGGCAAGCGGAAATGTTAATTGCAATTACCAGTGTCTTCAAGCTAACTTCCTTTTATGTACGCTATTTTTAACTGATTCTTACTTCCAGTATTCTATTTTGGTTCCACATTGATACCACGAATTGTTGCTGTTAACGTAACTTATAACTATATACATTGAAGCGCCGAAGAAACTGGTATAGGTAAGCGCATTCAAATACAGATGTATGTAAAGAGGCAGAATACGACGCTGCGGTCGGCAATGCCTATACAGGGTGTTACAAAAAGGTACGGCCAAACTTTCAGGAAACATTCCTCACACACAAAGAAAGAAAATATGTTATGTGGACATGTGTCCGGAAACGCTTACTTTCCATGTTAGAGCTCATTTTATTACTTCTCTTCAAGTCACATTAATCATGGAATGGAAACACACAGCAACAGAACGTACCAGCGTGACTTCAAACACTTTGTTACATGAAATGTTCAAAATGTCCTCCGTTAGCGAGGATACATGCATCCACCCTCCGTCGCATGGAATCCCTGATGCGCTGATGCGCTGATGCAGCCCTGGAGAATGGCGTATTGTATCACAGCCGTCCACAATACAAGCACGAAGAGTCTCTACATTTGGTACCGGGGTTGCGTAGACAAGAGCTTTCAAATGCCCCCATAAATGAAAGTCAAGAGGGTTGAGGTCAGGAGAGCGTGGAGACCATGGAATTGGTCCGTCTTTACCAATCCATCGGTCACCGAATCTGTTGTTGAGAAGCATACGAACACTTCGACTGAAATGTGCAGGAGCTCCATCGTGCATGAACGACATGTTGTGTCGTACTTATAAAGGCACATGTTCTAGCAGCACAGGTAGAGTATCCCGTATGAAATCATGGCGGTGAATCGAGGAAGTACAGTACATACTGACGAAACTAAAATGAGCTCTAACATGGAAATTAAGCGTTTCCGGACAGATGTCCACATAGCATCTTTTCTTTATTTGTGTGTGAGGAATGTTTCCTGAAAGTTTGGCCGTGCTACAATGGCAGTTTATCAAGATTTGAGGGAGTTTGAACGTGGTGTTATAGTCAGCGCTCGAGCGATTGGACACAGCATCTCCGAGGTAGCGATGAAGTTGGGATTTTCCCGTTCGATCATTTCACGAGTGTACCGTCAGTTGGAGGAATCCGATAAAACATCAAATATTTGACATCGCTGTGGCCGGAAAAAGATCCTGCAAGAACGCGACAAACGACGACAGAAGAGAATCGTTCAACGTGACAGAAGTGGAACACGTCCTCAGATTGCTGCAGATTTCACTGCTGGGTCAACAAGTGTCAGCGTGCGAACCTTTCGACGAAACATCATAAATATGGGCTTTCCGAGCCGAATGCCCACTCGTGTAGCCTTGATGACTGCATGACACAAAACTTTACGCCTCGCCTGGGCCCCTCAACACGGACATTGGAATGTTGATGACTGGAAATACGTTGCCTGGTAGGATGAGTCTCGTTTCAAAGAGTATCGAGCGGATGGACGCCCACGTACGTAAGATCCTGTCTGATCACCTGCATCCATTCACGTCCCTTGTGCATTCCGACGGACTTGGGCAGTTACAGCAGGACAATGCAACATCCCACACGTCCCGAATTGCTACAGAGTGGCTCCAGGAACACTCTTCTGAGTTTAAAGACTTCCGCTGGCCACCAAACTCCCCAGACATGGCTGCGCGGAATGGCCGCGTGG
Source organism: Schistocerca nitens (assembly GCF_023898315.1). Classification (NCBI taxonomy): domain Eukaryota; kingdom Metazoa; phylum Arthropoda; class Insecta; order Orthoptera; family Acrididae; genus Schistocerca; species Schistocerca nitens. The sequence continues at coordinate 260,437,108 of NC_064621.1, forward strand.
TTAGAGGCGCCATGTCACTTATTGGACGGCCCCTCCGGCCGGGGGTTCGAGTCCTCTCTCGGGCATGGATGTTTATGTTGTTCTTAGCATAAGTTAATTTAAGTAGTGTGTAAGTCTAGGACCGATGACCTCAGCAGTTTGGTCCCTCAGAAATTCACACACACACACACACACACACACACACACACACACCCCATACATGAGCATTATTGAGTATATTTGGGATGCCTTGCAACGTGCTATTCAGAAGAGATGTAGACGCCCTCGTACTCTTACGAATTTATGGACAACCCTGAAGGTTTAATGGTGTCAGTTCCTCCAACTTAAGACATAAGTCGAGTTCATGTCACGTCATGTTGCGGCGCTTCTGCATGTTCGCGTGGTTCAAAAATGGTTCAAATGGCTCTGAGCACTATGGGGCTTAACTGATGAGGTCATCAGTCCCCTAGAACTTAGAACTACTTAAACCTAAGTAACCTACGGACATCACACACATCCATGCCAGAGGCAGGATCCGAACCTGCGACCGTAGCGGTCGCGCGGTTCCAGACTGTAGCGCCTAGAACCGCTCGGCCACCCCGGCCGGCTGTTCGCGTGGTCCCTACACGATATTAGGCAGGTGTACCAGTGTAGATGTCCCATAAATACCTGGAAGTTCCCTGGACGGGGTCTGTAGACTTTACAATTATCACGGAAGCATTCTGCAATAAAAACCCAGAAGCACATACTTCTAGGTTCCGATCAACACAGAAACTATTTGTTTCAGTATTTTTGACTTTGTCTCCAACTTTTACATATGTTTCAACTCCTCCTTTTTCGATGTTATCTCTATTTTTTGAATAAAGAAACAGAAGAAGCCATTGAAAAGAAAAATAAACCACATGGTGGTTTTGGCAGAAGACTTAAGAAGCTTAAGAAAAATATAATAAAATCAGAAATGAAACGAAAAACCTATCAAGGTATGTGCTTAGATCTTTGTGGGAAATGCTTATCAGCTGAGTTGAACACGAAACTCACGACAGTCAGGAATCAGCACATAACTGATCAGACAGCTAAAACGTACAGATAAAGATACTGCAAATATAAATATCAATCCTTCAGGAGACTGGTTAAACCACTATAAGGCATTATGCTATAATCTGGATGTAGATGAGCCAATGTATGAAAAAGGAGATGGAGGAAGAGATATAATGGATTTGTCACATTTAAAACAGGTATTGAAGAAAAGGGTTGATCTTCAGGTTGTCATCGATTTAGTTTAACTCTCGTTTGTCCGTATTTTGGTGCTGCATTTAAAGGGTATTTGTAGCTATCGTTTTATTGCATAATGCCATTACTGAGGCTGTTATCATTAGCTCCAGGTTGTAATTGTAAGCTATGTCCCGTGTCCTTAGGAGAGTCCAAGCTTTTCTACTGGAATGAGTAAAGTTCATTTGGGAGGTCAGCTCTTTCTATTTCTGTTTTCGGCCTCCGTTCAGGTCTTCTAATACCTGTTAACTGATTTCAGCGTTGCCAGTCTCTTAATATCCCTTGCAAAGGATTTGGGTAGTTTCGTCCCAGCTAGTCACACAACTTTTTTTTCTCTCCTACTCCATTCAGCTACACCTAAAATAATTCCTGAGCCGTGTATTGGCTCGTATCGGTAGAGGTTTGCCCTCTGTCGTTACGTGTGACTGTTGCCCAGCAACAAGTTTAATGGCGTCTGCTAGCGTTGCGATCTGCCCTGCAGCCTGTTTTTAGAGCACTCTGTAGACGGGCTCTCTCTCAATCTGTTTTGAGTTTTTGTGATGTAGCTGACGAGTGAAGGGGACGCCTTGCGAAGCTGCCTGAGTCCGTCCACTGTGGCGCTAGCCCTTTGGGGTAAAAGCACACGCTGGAATGCATTTGAGGAGACGGGTTGCATACTGAAGGCTACGATGAGTACCAGACAGAGACCACATGGCTCTAAGGCACTCTCTGTTTTCCACACAACACCAGCACATCACTAAGAGCACTCAGTGTTTTGGTGTTCCACAGCCAATGAGTGGTATCTTAGTATAAGATAGCTTGTAAGTAGGCTGTTTAGGTTTTTATGTTGGTAACGTCACCTAGCGCTCTGTATGAAAATGGTTCAAATGGCTCTGAGCACTATGGGACTTAACTTCTGAGGTCATCAGTCCCCTAGAGTTTCGAACTACTTAAACCTAACTAACCTGCTATTGTAGTGTTGGGCAGTTGGCTGTTAACAGCGCGTACCGTTGTACAGTGGGAGGTGTGCCGCCAGCAATGCTGGATGTGGGGACAGATATGGCGAAGTTTTGAGAGCGGACGATCTGGACGTGTGTCCGCCAGAAAGAGTAAATTTGTAATACTGGATATCATGAACTGATATTATATATATATATATATATATATATATATATATATATATATATATATATATATACACTCCTGCAAATGGAAAAAAGAACACATTGACACCGGTGTGTCAGACCCACCATACTTGCTCCGGACACTGCGAGAGGGCTGTACAAGCAATGATCACACGCACGGCACAGCGGACACACCAGGAACCGCGGTGTTGGCCGTCGAATGGCGCTAGCTGCGCAGCATTTGTGCACCGCCGCCGTCAGTGTCAGCCAGTTTGCCGTGGCATACGGAGCTCCATCGCAGTCTTTAACACTGGTAACATGCCGCGACAGCGTGGACGTGAACCGTATGTGCAGTTGACGGACTTTGAGCGAGGGCGTATAGTGGGCATGCGGGAGGCCGGGTGGACGTACCGCCGAATTGCTCAACACGTGGGGCGTGAGGTCTCCACAGTACATCGATGTTGTCGCCAGTGGTCGGCGGAAGGTGCACGTGCCCGTCGACCAGGGACCGGACCGCAGCGACGCACGGATGCACGCCAAGACCGTAGGATCCTACGCAGTGCCGTAGGGGACCGCACCGCCACTTCCCAGCAAATTAGGGACACTGTTGCTCCTGGGGTATCGGCGAGGACCATTCGCAACCGTCTCCATGAAGCTGGGCTACGGTCCCGCACACCGTTAGGCCGTCTTCCGCTCACGCCCCAACATCGTGCAGCCCGCCTCCAGTGGTGTCGCGACAGGCGTGACTGGAGGGACGAATGGAGACGTGTCGTCTTCAGCGATGAGAGTCGCTTCTGCCTTGGTGCCAATGATGGTCGTATGCGTGTTTGGCGCCGTGCAGGTGAGCGCCACAATCAGGACTGCATACGACCGAGGCACACAGGACCAACACCCGGCATCATGGTGTGGGGAGCGATCTCCTACACTGGCCGTACACCACTGGTGATCGTCGAGGGGACGCTGAATAGTGCACGGTACATCCAAACCGTCATCGAACCCATCGTTCTACCATTCCTAGACCGGCAAGGGAACTTGCTGTTCCAACAGGACAATGCACGTCCGCATGTATCCCGTGCCACCCAACGTGCTCTAGAAGGTGTAAGTCAACTACCCTGGCCAGCAAGATCTCCGGATCTGTCCCCCATTGAGCATGTTTGGGACTGGATGAAGCGTCGTCTCACGCGGTCTGCACGTCCAGCACGAACGCTGGTCCAACTGAGGCGCCAGGTGGAAATGGCATGGCAAGCCGTTCCACAGGACTACATCCAGCATCTCTACGATCGTCTCCATGGGAGAATAGCAGCCTGCATTGCTGCGAAAGGTGGATATACACTGTACTAGTGCCGACATTGTGCATGCTCTGTTGCCTGTGTCTATGTGCCTGTGGTTCTGTCAGTGTGATCATGTGATGTATCTGACCCCAGGAATGTGTCAATAAAGTTTCCCCTTCCTGGGACAATGAATTCACGGTGTTCTTATTTCAATTTCCAGGAGTATATATATATATATATATATATATATATATATATATATATATATATATATAATGACTTTTGAACACTATGAAGATAAATACATTGTTTGTTCTCTATCAAGATCTTTCATTTGTTAACTATGCCTATCAGTAGTTAGTGCGTTCAGCAGTTAGAATCTTTTATTCAGCTGGCAGTATCGGCGCACGCTGTATTGCAGTAGTTTGAATAACGAAGATTTTTGTGAGGTTAGTGATTCATGAAAGGTATAAGTTATTGTTAGTCAGGGCCATTCTTCTGTAGGGATGATTGAAAGTCAGACTGCGTTGCGCTAAAAATATTGTGTGTCAGTTTAGTGATGATCAGAATAAGTAAAGAGAGAAATGTCTGAGTACGTTCAGTTTTGCTCAGCTGTTTGAAAATCAAATAACGAAAGGGGTTTATCAGCACAGTAATTCATTAATTTTTCTAAGGGGACGTTTCAAGCTAAATTTCTATATAATCTGAAGGACAATCAAACAACTTAAAATTCGAAAATTGAGTGAAAGTCCGAATCCGCAATAGATGTATGACGACCAGTTTCATACCCTGGAAGTATATCTTCAGGTCAGATCGGATGCTCATCTGCCGAATCATCCAAGGTATTACCGAGGAGTGGCGTGTTTCCACGCGCACTTGTACCTTGAAATTCGTGGCACATTGAGTATTAATTTTATATGACCTGAAGATATACTTCCAGGGCATGAAATTGGTCGTCATACACTGAAAACACGTATAGCTATTGCGGATTCAGCCTTTCACTCAGTTTTAATGCAGACTATTTTAGTATCTCTGATTTTAAATTGTTTGATTGTCCTTCACATAACGTACAAGTATTTGGCTTTGTTTGCCCGAACCATATGGTTATTTGTTAGCTAAATTTGTACAATGTTGCAGTGCCTGTGTTAATCCGAATTACAATACAATGTTCCTTAAGATATACATGCATGTCCGAAGGAACATCGCATCGTAATTCGGATTAACACAGGCTCCAGCACGTCGAATTTATCGACCGACAGCAGGCAAGCGACTTTCAAGTAAAATGTCAACCTTGTACGGGAATATATATAATGGATGTACGAGTACAGGCTGTAAATACGTGGATGACAACATATGGAAGTTTGGGTCTGGCCGTGATACCTCCTCGGATAGCCACATGGTGCCGGTACGGTATCTCAGCGTGTTCGGTCAGAGGGTTACCTGCCCTCTGTAATAAAAAAAAACTGAGTTAATGGCTCAACGATGAACTTCAACAATCGTGATGGGACGTCCGCCCCGAACAAACAGAAGAACGGTAAGGAACAAAATTAGATAAAAAAAATTGTAAGGCGACCGCCCATGTTATGCGGAAAATACGTCTTCAAGTCCCTGCGTGGCATAAATTTTCATTGTTGTCATTCCATTAAACAGCTGACGGCAGTCCACACTCGCAACTGCGAATACATTTCTTGTATTAGCTAACTTTGTTTTGCTGGCGAACTTCACTGGCTTCTGTAACGTCAGTACAACGTGGTACAGCTCTGGTGATGTCTAATATTACCGTATTTGTAAAATATCTAAACCACTGTTGTTCGATTTGTTTTGTTTAGTGTTGAGGATCTCGGATTTGATTATTATGGCATATTCTCTGTTTCTTTTCTTTTTTTTTTAAATCTAGCAGTTCTTATGTTTAATATTGTCATCTTTTTCTATAAATATGCAGGATGAACATTATTAAAACAAACTGCAGAGATGGATTCCTGAGTGGAAATAGAGTAAAAAAGGTCATATGAATATGTGTTCGGAAATACATCGTTGCCACGGTAGATGGCGCTGACGAATGAAAGTTCCTCTGTCCACGTGCCGTGTATTCCTTGTGTGCCGCATGCTGTGTGATTGAGACAGTGTATGTAAGCAGCAGAATGGTCCGGTATTCATGTCGGGAACAAAACGAGATGCGTTTTGTGTACGGCCAAGCAGATGGAGACGGTCGAGTGGCAAAACCGGGTCCTCCAAATCTGGTGTACGCACAGTCCATCGCCTACCTGCACATTCGCCTGTCTGAAAGGACCCATGATCACACAAACACCCAAAAAGGACTTGAAATATAGTGTAACGTGGTCGGTGTCTGAGTGTTCTTTTGGTACAACTGTGCTGCCTCTCGACTCTTTCCGTCTGCTTGGCCGTACACGAACACGATCTCAGCTTGTTGCCGACAACAACACCGGACCATTCCTCTGCTTACAGTACGCTGCATTAATCACACAGCCTGCAACACGGAAGGAACAAACAGCACTTGGTCAGATGGACTTTCATTCGTCACCGCCATCTACCATGGCTGCGATGCATTTCCGGACACATGTTCATAGGACCGTGTTTCTTCCATTTCCAAACAAGAATATGTCCCTGCAATTTGGCAGTTTTATTCATGTTCAACCTGTAGAAAATTCAGAGCTCTGAAATAAGTCTGGCATAAATGTTTATTATGTTTACTAATTTTGATTGTATCGCCTTGATTATTACCATATTTTAATAAGATTGTCCTTTGAATTTTCCTCCGCTTAAAAATAAGAAAGTATAGCTAGATTTATCGATATGATAACAGTTTTGAAAGCGTTTCGTACCTAATTTTGCCCTGTTAGCTGCCCTCTTGAATCAGCTGCACCGTAAGGAGGAAGTCTTTTAGTTGACCGATAGTCAGCAGGCTCCTTTCGATGCACTCATACTTCCGTTAAATAGCGATCCCGTTTTGGCTATCTCAGGTTTTGACCAACCCTTTGTAGTCCAAACTGATGCCACCATTTCTGGGATTGCAGCTGTAGTCTTTCAGTAGAACGACAGTGACCGAAGACCAGTTGCGTAGGACTATAGAGTTCTGTCTACGGCTGAACTGAAGAACTCCGTATACGAGGTAGAACCGTTAGCGGTGCTTTTCACCTTTTAGAAATTTAAATTTTGTCTTGAACATAAGGAACTCTTGTTAGAAACCGACAACTAAGCTTTAGGTTGCGTGCTTTCCAGACGTCGTAAAACAGATATGATCACGCGTTGAGCTGTCCGCCTTTCCACCTTTCGCTTTTGGCTGAAGTATGTAGGGTGATCGCATATCAGATTGTGCACGCCTTGGGCCGTGGGTTTGTGGTTGACCACACTGACCTGGAGGCGTTCCAAGATACTGAATTTAGGTCTGAATTTCGACAGCAGTGACCGAAATACCTTCACTGTTTGGTAACAAAGGAAAAAACAGAATCAGATTCTAACATTCTGCGTGGTGTCTGTCTGTTTTAAGTCGTGTCTCCTTACCACTTTCGCGCAACGACGCTCTGAGCTTGTTTTTCAGGGAATTGACTAGTTTGAACCTGGGGCCTGTTGCTGGTAAGGAGAAGCCAGATCACACATGACATGTAGAGTTCAGAAGAGTTCAGTGAGACTAGCGATGATATAATCAAATACTTAATGATTTCAGCGTCAGCTCCACTGCACTCCCTGTAAAAGAATCTTAATACTAACTAAATTTAGTGGAAGGGGTTCAAGGCTTTCCTATTTTTAGTTAGCTGGTAAAATAACGTGGAAAAAGCAGTTAAGTTTACCATTGGAATTTTTAATCTACTCAAGAAACATTGTTTTTAAATTGCACTATTGATAAAAGGAAATATTTTAATACAGGATTATAAAAACCAACTGCGTTCAACAAAAATGTGAACGAATATTCCCTGAATGGGTTTCCAAGTTCTATAATGGATCGAAGGATGACCTATGCCATATCACATCTGTAATGTAGGTTTAAGTTAAGTTTTATAAAAGAGGAAACTATCAAAATGGTCTACAGTGACCCTCAATTATCTTTAATTACTTATTTAACTTGTCGTAAATTACAGTGGCTGATGTGGCTTCTCAATAATTATATAACAGAAGAATCATCGCGTTTCAGATTTTAACTTCCAGTAGCAAATTTGAATACCATGAGGCTTAATTGACGATCGACACTAGTATTACGTAAAAAGGGGATTTAACAGATGAGACTTCTGCAGTTCTGAGTGAAGCCTTATGCGCTCTTATGCGGCATCGCGAAGGTTCATTACCTCGTCGGTGGTTAGGCAGCGTCAGCGGGCAGAGGGCGGCGCAGCTCCACACACCTCGACGTCTCGGAAGCAACTCTTTCTAACTTCTCCTTACTACAATTTACTGAAGTGGGTTTAAGAAAAAGATATCTAGCTGCGTTTTCAAATGACTAATCAGGGTCTCAGTGTCAACCTTAAGCTCCGCCTACAAAAATTCTGTCTATCCAATGAGAAACGTTATACTTTTCGTGGTGGGGCAATGTTTTTAATGTTTGTAACGTAACAGAGACGTGTATAGTCTCACGCTAAAACTTGCAGCTGGTGTGGCCCGTTTGGTGTTATCGTAAGATCTATACTGTTCTTCTGGAGGGCTCTATCTTTTAACATGGGCTGTGGGCTGCTCTTGTCTTCTAGCTTAACACGGTTCTGCTCTCGGCTTCTGTTCTCGTTTCTCCCCTCCAAACAGCGTCTGTTTCATGGTGGGAAGGTATGACATGCATTTAGGCGTTCTTGTGTTAGTCTGTGGTATTCCATTTGCTCACTCGTTACTCGTATTACTTTGGTTAATTTAATGTCACGATTTATGCGGAGCTATGTGACATACTGCCGGATTTGCTATCATATCAGGGTTTTCATGGAAGGTGTTGGATTTGCCTGACACCTTACAAGATTTCAGACGTAAAATGTGTCAAACACAGGCTTCTCACTGGTGAACAGATTCAAGGTACCAACTTAATAAACAGCTCCTTTGTTACTACACCAATTATCTTGGGAAATTACTCGTTTGTGCTCCAAGGAACTGGTTCTTTTTCGGAATTTTCATGCTTGTCACAACGCGGTTCGAGAATTTATTCTCATTTTCAAATACATTTGTTTACATGAGTGTTTTTGGCGATGTCTGCATATGTGGTTTTCTGCCTTTCTTCCCATCACTTCCAATAGCGAGAAAAATACATTTTGTAATTTACAGCTTTATATATATCCCATGTGATGAAAAGTATCTGGACACACCCAAAACCATACGTCTTTCATCTTAGGTGCATTGTGCTGCCACCTACTGCCAGGTACTCCATATCAGCGAACTCAGTAGACATTAGACATCGTGAGAGAGCAGAATGGGGCGCTCCGCGGAACTCACGGACTTCGAACGTGGTCAGGTGATTGGGTGTCACTTGTGTCATACGTCTGTAAGCGAGATTTCCACACTCCTTAAAACATCCCTAGGTCCACTTTTTCCGATGTGATAGTGAAGTGGAAACGCGAAGAGACATGTACAGCACAAAAGCGTTCAGGCCGACCTCGTATGTTGACTGACAGAGACCGCCGACAGTTGAAGAAGGTCGTAATGCGTAATAGGCAGACATCTATCCAGACCATCACACAGGAACTCCAAATGCATCAGGGTCCACTCCAAGTTCTATGACAGTTAGGCGGCAGGTGAGAAAAATTGGATTTCATGGTCGAGCGGCTGCTCATAAGGGACACATCACGCCCGGCAATGCCAAACGACGCCTCGCTTGGTGTAAGGAGCGTAAACATTAGACGTTTTAACAGTGGAAAAACATTGTGTGAGTGACGAATCACGCTACACAATGTGGCGATTCGATAGCAGGGTCTGGGTATGACGAATGCCCGGTGAACGTCATCTGCCAGCGTGTGTAGTGCCAACAGTAAAATTCGGAGGCGGTGTTATGGTGTAATCATGATTTTCATGGAGGGGGCTTGCACTGCTTGTTGTTCTGCGTGACACTATCACAGCATAGGCCTACATTGATGTTTCATGCACTTACTTGCTTCCCACTATTGAAGAGCAATTCGGGGATGGCATTGCACCTTTTAAAACGATGGAGCACCTGTTCATATTGCACAGCCTGTGGCGGAGCGGTTACACGACAATAACATCCCTGTAATAGACTGGCCTGGACAGACTCCTGACCTGAGTCCTATAGAAGACCTTTGGGATGTTTTGGAAGGCCGACTTCGTGCCAGGCATCACCAACCGACATCGATACCTCTTCTCAGGGCTGCACTCCGTGAAGAATGGACTGCCATTCCCGAAGAAACCTTCCTGCACCTGATTGAACGTATGCCTGCGAGAGGGGAAGCTGTTATCAGGGCTAAGGGTGGGCCAACAGAGTTGTAATATTTTTGTAGCATGTTTTGATTATTAAAACAAACAATACAAATGGAGAATCGCGTGTGTGTGACATTCTGTGTAATCAAGGAGGCACAGTACCTGTACGTAGACAAACGGAAATACCATTTCTAACAACAGTACATAAATACGTGCCAAGGTTAATGTTGTCTGATTTGCCGATTGCAGTATATCCTTCAAAAGACATGCAAGAGCGTCAGAAAATTACTCATGCAAACTTCACCAAAGATATTCATGTAAGCAAATGAACTTGAAAATGAGAATCAGTTCTCGGAACGAGTTGTGCTAAGCATGAAAATATAGGTAACTAGTGCAGTTTTTATTAGTTAAATCATGAATGACACAGTTGCAGGCTTACCTAAAACATCCAATATGATGAACGAAATTAAGGTATAATGTTTGTTCCCCAGTGGTGACGCTGTGTTCCCTGCTCACACAGCTCGCTCCGCCCAGGACTGGTTTTGTGAGTACGAGGATGAACTGTCGCTTCTCTCCAGGCCTCCACAGTCACCAGATTTCAGTATTATTGAGCCTTCGTGGTCTACTTTGGAGAGAAGGCTCCGTGACAGCTATCCACTCGCATCATCGTTACCTGAATTTTCCACTATCTTGCACAAAGAATTGTACAAAATTCCCTTCAAACCTATATGGGCCTGTACTTGCCCATTCAGAGATGACTGGAAACTGCTTTGAACGACGAGTACACCATTGTAGACGCGATGATGTGGCTTTAGTGATTCCGCGTTTTTTGTCCAATTCCTGTATATCCATTGGTTGTAGAACTAGGTAGTCGATCCAGTACCTGAATACTTTCGACAAATACTATCACGTCATCAGAGGACTGTAAAATGATGGTTTCCAATGTGTGATAATTAACTCCTACATCGAGACAATTGCTTTCTTCGCTCACTGCCTTTTCAAAATACAGAGTGAACGCTTGAAGTGGATTTAGAGCCAGGCGCATTGGACCACCGATAGGTTTGCCATCCGTCCAGTTATATCTGGACTACACCGTCATGCACCTTCCCCATTTGTGTGGCCATATTGTCCGTACTCGCTTTACAATTCTTGAAGGTATTTTCGTTCTGTTGTAGCAACTATAAAAATGCGTGTTTTTTTTCACCAGACACGTTTCACTTTATTGAGGTAAAGCATCATCGGTGTTAGGTAATTAAGTTATTTACATTTTGATTTGTTTTGAGACAGAAAAACAATATATTGGTTTGTACTTAAGGTGATTTTTCACTTGGTTTCTCGCTTACATCGGGAAATACGTTCTGCTAGCAATTGGTTGCTGTTTTTCTTCTTTAGACACTGCTAGTTGCGCTCTAACTTTCAGTTGTTGTTCACCATTATACGTTTCTTGTGTTTTATACAGCACACCTTTTCGCACACCACACACTTAGATGTATAAAAACAAACAGAAAACATTGGTGTGAGAAAAAGTGTGCTGTGTAAAACATAAGAAGCGCACAGGGCTGCAGAAAAACTTAAAATTAGATCACAACTATCAGTGTCTAAAGAAGGAAAACATCAACGATGTGCTAGCAGAACGTATTTCCCGATGCAAGCGAGAAATCAAGCAAAAATCACCCTAAGTTAAAACCAACATACTGTTTTTCGATCTTAAAGCAAATCAAAACTTAAATAACTTAATTACAGATGCTTTATCTCAACAAAGCGAAAAGCGTCTGGTAAAAAAACACTAATTTTTGTAATTGCAACGACAGAAGAAAAATACCCTCACTCAAGAAATGGACCTTCTTGTCCCGACATCCTGACAAGACCCTATTTTGTTCCGATGTTGCAAAATACTGTTACTAGTTTGGCTCAAGAACTGAAGTAACGCCATCTGTTAGCGCAACATGTAGATAATTAATCTGATTTCGAAATTTGAGCAAGAGAATTGCTTTTTATACCATAGCATTTGATTACTTAGAGAAATGGGCTGTTTCTTTCAATAAATATCAGATTTTTGACTGGATGACGCTATCTGAAAGATCCAGATTGGGTGATGATTCAAAACACTATTACACCTAACTAAAACTGATGTGAAGGTTTCTGGTGACAATTGTTTTCAAGAATGTATGAATCTCGAGAGCCTTTTAGAAAGTGAGCGTGACTCGGAAGAAGGGAAGTCTAAACATTGCGTGGAAGAAAGGTGGATATACTTTCTCAAGGAAACCGAAAATCCTGAACGCAAATGCCAATTGCTAAAATTATGCGAGTATTTTTTTTTTCCCGCACACGACATCACTGTGGAAAGAGTATTTTCGATGATTTCGGCCCATTGGAGTAATGAAAGAAATAGACTGCTTCCAGGGACTGTATAATCAGTCTTACGCGTGCCAGTTTAACTATAAGCTGACTTGCATGGAGATTTTTAAATACGTGGAAGGAAAAAAAGTATTGTAAATAATCTTCACGGGTTTGCCGCCGGATCACGTTGTGCAGATTCCACAATATTTCCTTGGGGCAACTGTCCGACATATTCAGGTAGTTGGATATTTTTCTGGTGGCTAGGTACGACTGACGGTATTCGCACGTCGACGCCCCCTGTACAGAACACGCACGCGAAGAATGCGCAGGCCCGTAAATCATGCATGGGCCACGATTTGCGGACAGACGGCGCCATACTCAAACGCCCTCTACCGAAAATCGCAGAGCGGCACTCCTGCGCGTCCACTGTTTACTAACAGTGCATCCGGATGTTACTCACTACAGAACCGCACTAGATCAATGTTATGTCGGGTCTGTTCTCGAAAAATCTTGATATTTTTCATCGTGATTTAATGGCAGCCATTGCAGGGTTTCAGGCTATGCTCAGTTGAAATCCTTCATCCTTGTTTATGAGATTATCAGCTGTGCTGTTATGTATTGCTTCCTTAATGACGCAATCCGAGAAAGATGATGCCGGGGATAAAACTTCTTTTCATAAATCATGCGATGCCCTGTATTCAGACAGTGTTCTGCAGTTGCCGACTTCTCCTTTTCGCGTAGGCGTGTATGACGCTGATGATCATCACAGCGTTCTTGTGCCGTGACGCATGTATGGCCTATATACCGGTATGCCGCCCCAAATTGAGTACGGTGCCATCTATTTGCAGATCATTGCGTATGCGTGATTTCCGCGCCTGCGCATTCTTAGGGCGCGTGTTCTATATACGGGGCGTCGACGTGCGGGTTCCGTCAGTCTTACCTAGCCACTAGCAAGGTTCAACCACCTGAAGATGTCGGACAGTTGCTCCGAGGAAATATTGTGGAATATGCACGTCATCCGGCGGCAAACCCATGACTACGTATTTACAACATATCCGCCGGGAAAGCTTGAAGAGTCGAAAAACGACTTTCTGAAAAATGTTGAATCTTCCGAAAAATATGGTGCACCAACTACTATTGTAACACGTTCCCTGTACCAGTAACTTTATCTTGGAACTCTTCCAATTTTTCCGTGTTTGCATAAAAAAACAACAATATGGGAATTGTGAGTCCGCCATGTTGCAATACACTTTTTGTTATTTATTTACTTATTTATTCCCCAAACTAGTTTCAGCGACAAATATCGCTATCATCAGTGGGTTCTTTAAATCTAAAACATGCAGAAAATAGCATAGATATACTGTAAGATGTCCATGATTAAGGAATTTGTTGCTAACGCACTCGAGCAGATGAAATTTCGATGGATTGCTCACGTGCTACCGGAGGTATGTAAGCTATAAGAGAATCTGAGACCAAAGAGCAGTGTTGACTGCATTAGGAACTGTGTAGCAGTAGGAGTAAGTAGTTGCTAGCGAGCAGTCGTGTGTATCGTGTTGGCTGGGCCGGTCGTGGTGCAGCGATGGCGGAGCCTGAGCGTTGTAGTATAAGGTAAAAGCAACCTCGCGCATGTGTAGTATTGTTACATCAAGTCCCATGTAAATGTTTCTAAAAAAATTATCTTAATAATAATATTTCCTATAAAAAGTAACTTTTGACAATCACTCATCTCAATTTAAAGAATTTACTAATTTCCCCAATCCATGGTCATCCCGATTATTGCTAAGAAAAATCAGTTGTTCTTTTTATACATGACAAATATATCGGCCAGCATTGCACTGGGCTGTGCCACAAAAATTTATTGTAAGAGCAGATATATATGCGTTATCCAGCGACTTCATTGAGGTAAGAATTTTCAATTTATTCAGAATGATCTTTCAGGGCCATGACGCAGCACTGCTGACGTCCAAAATTTACCAGTTTAAATTCACAGTCAATTATTGAAAGGTTATAAGTGAGTCACATTTTTATTATTCCTAGGTTACGGAATAAAAACTACTGGAAGGTTACCCTGAATGTGATTGAACTAAATAATTATATTGTTTTTACTGTTGGGAGGTTACGGAATTTATTTTGTGGGGAGGTTACACTTGTCGACAACCGGCCAGGATCGTATTTTCTTTGTGAATTTCTGAGAAGTAGTCATATATCTGCTCTTATTTACTTAATGTTAAATGGAGTTTGCATTAGGCGCAACGCATTTACTGATTTGTCACTCTCTCTTTCACAGATCATCGGCAATTTATTGCTCTTTGTTGTAATTGTATTTGTTCCATTTTTGCTTTGTCTTTGTTTGAGTTTGTGCTTAGCTTTGATTTGTGAAAATGCCGCGAAAAACTGCTAAAGTACATCGCGATGTGCAATGAGTGAGAAAGCCGACTCGAATAATTTGACCGATAATACGATCGACACTCAGTGTCATAATGATATTCCTCTAATTACAGATAATCAGTGCGTACCGACCACTAGTAATGATTTTAATCCTAATTATGAGCAAACAAATGCAATTGCGTCCACTGTAAATTTAACGACAATTGATGACGCGGCACGTTCCGTTACGATGAACGCTGCCCATTTTGAAACACCTGATTTGCAAAATTTACACAGTGAACAGACAAATGTTTCTAACGAAGGTGAACTATATATACAAAACGCGTCAGATTTATTTGATTCCGATGTAGTGACCAACAGAGCACATCCGATTAGCAAACCTTTTTGTGAATCAGACAATGACCAAATGGTTATACAAAACGTGACACAAGCAAATACACCATCACACAGCACAGAGAATACAGCAGCTAATTTTGGCATGGATCGAGTTATGGCATTATTGCTACAACTTAATGAAAATCTCAAACAACACATTAATGAAAATAATGAAAATCTCAAACAACAACTTAATGAAAATCTCAAACAACAACTCAATGAATCGAACAAACAACTTAATGAAAATCTCAAACAGTCGAATGATAAACAAGACAACAATTTAAAACAACTTAGTGAACAGATTACAGCCGTTGCCGTGCAATGTCATGATACTAAAGAACAATTACGTGAGGAAATTAAGGCTTGTACTAGGAACAGTAGTGAAGAAATTAGATCTGTGGCACAAGAATTAAGTAATACACATGCAGCCACAACTAAATTACTTAGACACGAAATTAGTGCAGTCGCTAAACAATGTTCTGAAAACGCAATACAGTTACGCGACGAGTTTAAATTAATGTCATCAGAACTTTCACGCACACTGGATGCGAAAGTAGACACGAAATTTGACCAACAGAACAGCCAAATTGACGAAAGTTTTAATCACCACCTACAAAACAGTGAAACACGTTACCGTAAATTTATACAGGAACAGAATAAAGTAAAGAAACAAGTCATGGAAACAATTACGGCACAGAGACAGGAAGATAAGCGTAAGTTGTTTACGAAAGCAAAAACATACGTAGACACCAACATTGCGACAGTATCAGACGAAATTAATACTATCAAAGAGTTGAACACTGTATTGCATGATGAAATCTCCACTCTTAAAACAAAAGCAGGCACTCACACAGTAGACTTTCAGACAATGACCAGCAGACTTGAACAGTTGGAATTAATACATGATCCCGATGCTATTAAAGGAGACGTTAAGAAATTAAACAAAACCACACGTAAAATCCAAAAACAAATTAATGCTTGTGACACTAAAAATGATGATCAGGTTAAAGCATTGACTGAAAAATTTGATGAATTGGCCAGTCGTATTGAGGTTATCGAAAATAACAATGACACTAAATCAGACGATACGTCACCAATTTCGTTCAATCAAACACCCGAATTCCAAAACTTACAGCAACCAATCAGTGAGATAGGTTCGTCCAGTAATACATTACGTAGAAAATTGTCATCTTTACAGCAAGAAGTAACAGAGATGAAAAATGTTTCAGCCTCTAACGTGGCACAGCATACGCCACATTTCGAATATTTCTCACACTCGCACAGCCAGTATAATTTAGGTAATTTACAGAGAGTACGTGACTTAGATTCCGAACAGTCACAGACAAACAGATTATCATACAATCCTGAACCTGTTCAGACATACAGAGACGATCATTTTGATTATAAGCATTTTCTATCCGTGAGAAAATTTAAGGTATTTAAGAATGACAGAACACAAATTCACCCCTTGGATTGGATACAACAATTTAGTTTTGCTTTTCCACCAACTTGGCCCGTAACACACAAACTTGAATTTATTTGCAGTTTTTTGGAAGGCGAACCGGCAAGTCGTATGAGACCGATCGCGAGAAATGCTACTCGGAAGAAGAATTTCATAATGCTTTTCTGTCAGCGTATTGGTCGAAAACGACACAGCGCGGAATCAGGGATCAATTAATTAGCTTACCGAATTATGAAAACTCAAATTTTCTCACTGTCACGCAATTTTTTGAACACATGGTACAACAAAACCAATACTTAAGTGAGTCATACAGTGAATCAGCACTTATCCAGTTATGTATTTCTAAATTACCACGATCGTTAAGAGTATCACTTTTAACAGGACAGCAGAAAGAAAATATTTCGGCATTTAGAGATCTGCTACAGCTTTTGGAAGTTCAGCAATCAGACTATTCTTCCATAAACAAAAATTTTTCACATCATAACCAAGGCCAACAAGCATACAGTAATTACGACCAGCCACGCTATTTTAATAGCAAAGGTGATAGACGTTCCAGAACTTAAATAACAGACAAAATTTCAATTATCAGTATCGTCAAAATTATCAGCAACAGGAAACACATTTTGGTAACAATAGAGGTTTTTCCCTTCAACAACAACAAAACCAGCCGGTTAGCATACCTAACCAGCAATGTAGTCTGCAAGGTCAACCAAGCTTTAATGTTTCGCCTCCTACACGTATAGCGTCGGCTCCACCAAATAGTAACGCACAGCAACAAGGAAATCACTACGTACAGAAAACACACCATTTCAACGCATATCGCAATGCGCCGTATAGCAACGATTATTATGACAGTAAAAGTAAAGAGCAGTTTTCAGCGTACGTTTAATAACAGTCTGTCTTACCAGCAGCATAATCATCCGCAACAACAAATTATCATGATTGAACCAGACAGTCGATATCATCCCGAACCTAATACGTCAGGAAGAAATAACAGAACAGTACAAATAGTTGAAATGCCACAGCATCCTCCCGCAAATAACAGCACGTCAGAAAGAATTTGACTAAATACAGTACAGGTTGCATCTTCCAGCAACGCAAGCAATACTTTTGACACATAGAATCTTGTTCACGAAAATGTTATTACTTTTGACGACATCCGAGACACTCTTTTGCAGGAAAAACCAGTTATTCAAAAAACCATTTCCCACCCTGTCATTGAAGTAAAGATTGGATCATCCAAATTTTCAGCAGTAATCGATTCTGGATAACCTATGTCAGTCATAAATGAAGAAACCTTCAATGAATGTAAGAAAGAGAATACTTATCCTACGTTACCATTAGGCAGAACTAAAGTAAAAGGAGCAGTATCTAGTAAAGGAGTAGATGTAAAGTTACAGACACACTTATCATTTTGTATTGCAGGTCATACGTTTCACTCAAATTTTTGGATTGTTCCCTTATTGACAACAGACATTATTTTAGGTACGAATTTTCTGATACAACACGACGCAATTATTGACTTTCAAAATTCCTATTTAATTTTAAAGGATGAAAATGTACAACTGGCATTAGAATTTCAGCACTCTTTATCTGCAGAAGAACAAACAATTAATCGGACAGAGGTCATTTCTGCATCACGTAACATAAACTGTCATTCCACATTGTTCACAGATACGTATGTTCACAACTACAATACACCAGACGAAGCCGACTATGACGTTATGCAAATGATTTCTGACAAAGTTAAACAGAGCAGTGCAAATACAGACGACGAACGTACAGAGCTACGCAAAATTCTTTTACAGCAAGCTCCAGTTTTTGACAACTTCCCTGGTATTATGTCCGGTTTTATTTATGAATTTCAAATTAAACAGCACGACACGTTTAAAGCCAAACATTATCCCATTCCATATATTCACAGAGAACAAGTTAAGAAAGAATTGCAAGCTATGCTTGACCAAGGAATTATTGAACCGGCACTTAGTCCGTACATAAGCCCGCTCCATATTGTTAAGAAAAAGGATGGCTCACTTCGGCTCGTACTTGATTCGCGTCACATCAATGACATTATTATTAATGAAACAGATCGCCCTCAAACACTAGAAGAACTTCTACAGAAATTTCATGGTACTGCTGTTTATTCCACATTAGATTTGAAATCGGGATTTTGTCAAATTCAGCTCCATCCGAACTGCAGAAAGTACACAGCATTTCTCTGTTTTGGTGACTGTTATCAATTTTGTAAATTACCGTTCGGTTTAACAATTTCTTCAGCAGCGTTTTTTTCGCGGTTTGAATACTATACTTCCGACAGAATTAAAAGACAGAATCACAACGTATGTAGACGACATTCTTATTGCAGAAGCTAACTGGTCTGAACACAATCTGATTCTTGAACAACTGTTGCAGACTTTTCATGCACAAGGACTCACAGTTAATCTTAGCAAATCGCACTTTGGCAAAACTTCCATAAAATTTCTTGGACATGTAATTTCAGCAGAAGGTATTGCGCCTGACCCGGAAAAACTTCAAGCTTTACGTGACATTACTGTTCCAACGACGAAGAAACAACTACGCAGCTTTTTGGGATTAATTAACTTTTTCCGTAAATTTATTCATTACTCTGATTTAGACACCCCTAGATTATGCCAATTGACGGGTAAAAACGCTATTTGGTCCTGGGATAGCCAAGCACAGTCTGAATTTGTCAATCTGAAACAAGCTTTGTTGAACGCACCACTTTTATCACACCCAGATCCTACCAGAAATTTTCCATTGCCACCGACAGTTCTAACACAGCTTTAGGCGTACACATTTTTCAGGAAATTGAAGAAGACGGCACTACAGTAATTAAAAACATAGCCTTTGCAAGTCGCATTTTGTCACCTTCTGAACGCAATTATTCTGTCACAGAACTTGAAACATTATGTGTTGTATGGGCATTTACGAGATTTAGCCATTTTCTTTATGGAAGACATACGACCGTTTACACAGATCATAGAGCTATACAGTTTTTACTTTCCGCAAAATTTACACACGTCAGGTTAAGCAGATGGAAACTTTATTTACAGGATTTTAATTTTACAATTGTTCACATTCCCGTTACACAAAATATTGTAGCAGACGCAATATCCCGTTCTCTCAGCAACAATCAGCAAGACATCGCAACCAACTTCTGCCAAGCAAATTCTAGCGTCATGTATATTCAACAAGTCGCATTTGAAAATTTCATTTCATCGTCATTACGAGACATAGCACAAGAGCAGAGCAAAGACAACGTGTGGAAAGAAATTAAACGCCTTTGGCAAGATAAGAATAATGTTACCATTAGAAACCATTATACTGTACGCAATAATATTCTGTTTCGCCGCTCTCACCCTGATAGCAACAACTGGTTATTATGTATTCCTGACGAGCTTGTTAACAGATTAATTTGGTATACTCATTTAAGTTACGCACATTATGGAGCCAGAAAATGTTTTCTTATACTGAGACAGAACTGTTATTTTGCGAACATGGAGAAACGTATTCGACGAGTTTTAGCGTCATGTAAAATCCGCCAGAAAGCTAAATCAGACACGACTTCACATATTCCTCCGTTACATCCCATTGTACCCATTGAATTGAGACACATGGCCGCTGTAGACATTTTTGGTCCGATTCCCAGATCTAATAGAGGTTTTTGTTACATTTTTGTCGCTGTTGAACTCACTTCGAAATTTGTTACCTTCACTCCGTTACGCAAAACTGCTGCTAAATCTGTTTCGAATGCATTTGTAAAATATTTTCTATTTCATGTAGGGCATGTATTGAAAGTAATTTCCGACAATGGACCACAATTTCGATATGCGATATGGACCCGTATATTACGTGCTAAAAACATTTCTCCGATCTATATATCCAAGTATCACGCTTCTTCGAACCCTTGTGAACGACTGATGAAAGAAATTGGTAAACTATTTAGAATATACTGCCATAAAAAACATATTGATTGGGACACACACATACTCTCATTCCAGGATGTAATTAACTCCATACCAAATGAATCTACTATGCTACCTCCGACTGTTATATTGAAAAATGTTGAACCACCCGAAACGTCCCCTTTGAACAATTATACATATGAAACGTCCCCTTATAACAATTATACAAGACTGTGATTATGCTGACACACAATATTTTTTTTAGCGTAACGCAATCTGACTTTCAAAAAAAAATCCCTACAAAAGAATGGCCCTGACTAACATTAAACTATATCTTTCACAAATCACTTACCTCACAATAATCTTCGTTTCTCCCACTACTGCAATACAGCAAGCGCCACTACTGCCAGCTAAATAAAAGATTCAGACTATGGAAGGCACTAACTACTGATAGGGATGGTTAGCAAATGAAAGATATTAATAGAGAACAAACAATGTATTTACCTTGATATCATCATATATAAATATAGCAGTTCATGACAAATTTCAAAACTCCGCCATCTCTCTCCCCACATCCACCACTGCTGGCGGCTCACCTCCAACTGCGCAACGCTACGCGCTGTTCACAGCCAGCTGCCTAACACTACAATGGCGGGTATTACAACAATGCAAAGCAGCCACAGACTGCACACAGCACAGCCAGTGATTTTCATACAGAGGTGGCGTTACCAATAAAAAAAACCTAAACAGCCTACTTACATAGCCCCCATGCTCCCCACAAAAAATTTTACAAATTGGCTTGGGCAGTGGCCAATACAGATTTGAAAATATTTTTCATAATTACAACAACAAAGAAATCAAATGCACACACTTATTGATACAATGTTGCTCAAAAGCTAAAATTTTCTCACAGTCCATAAAGACAGTCCTGATCATTCATCACAATAACATTTCAGTGTTTTTCTCAAAGTCTGAGCAGTAGAAGAAAATGCACACGAAAGTAGTGGATTTCCATGCAGTCTTGAAGAAGTAGTGTTGTCCTTCCAACGGAAAGACAGTGCTGACTCTTGACATGCTGACAGGTAATGGGCCACAACAGAGCAAACCCACAGCAGAGTCAGTCGAAGTTTTGAAGAGTATTGGTGGGTAGGTCATCACAGAGCAGACCCACTTTAGTCCTGGTAGAGATTACGGTATTGGTGGGCCACCAAAGGCGCAGACCCACTGCAGTCCTTGTAGAAATAATGGTATTGATGGATCATCAAAGATGCAGACCCACTGTAGTCCTTGTAGAGATTACGGTACTGGTGGACCACCAGAGGTGCAGACCCACTGCAGTCCTTGTAGAGATGGCCAGCAGCCATCTGTTGTGACTGTGCAGGTGCACAATCACCATTGAAGAGTCTTGCGGATAATATAGCAAGTCCATAACCACCACTTGTGCACTCACAAAGTTTTTGGAATTGTCCTTAGAACCAGCAATGCTGTTAACCAGTCCCTTGCTGAATTATTAACACACATGCAAACACTATCAGTCCCTACTTCTCACATATTGTCCATATACTATGACCAACAGAAACGTGTGCAGTGAAATGTAACTTACAAGTTAATAATATGATGAACTGGTGTCAATTACAATTTTATAACATAAGAATACAATAACAAAGGTACAAAATACATCATTAGATAACATTTGTAGTACAAGCTTTACGAAAGAATAGAAATAAAAATATACATCGATGTTACAGGAATTATGAGATAAGTAGATACATAAAAGATCAGAATAAATTTTGAAACATCACCTTCACATATGAGCATTAAAACAAAACAGAATAAATAATGTCTAAAGTATATTTACAAGGTAAATAACATATTATTAATGCCAATTATATTTGAGGATAACAGTATTCCTCATCATAGTGAATGTAACTTAGTATTAGAAGAGAAAAAAAAGTCTATGATACAGTACACAGAGACAGGAAGAAAACAAATACACATGGGTACACAAACACATAGTGGGATAACACAAGGAAAGGACAGGGTTTCTTTTACTGCAGTATTTTGCAAACAAAACTTTCTTTACTTCTCGGAGATCTCCCTTCGTTCCTCATTATTTCCAAAAAGTCCTATCAATACCTGCTTTCTCTACTCTGTTCATATTTCTTTCAAAATAATTATGGATCATTGTACAATACTCATTTTGGCCCAAAACGTTTTCATATACCTTCAATGCATTTCTTTCCATTCATCACAACTAGTTTCTTATATAGTCTACCCCCTCTTAAGCTAACTTAAATCTACTGAGCTCAGATGCTAAACTAAGGGACAAGGCAATGCAGCAGCACATAAAACAATTAACGCAAACAGCAATGACAAAAAAGTGCAGATTTGCAAAGGAAGCAGCATTTTAGAAATTAGTGAAGCAATTGCAATATTACGACTAATATAAGGCAATGTGCAGCAAACAAGAAAAATAAATCTGGCTAAGCAGAGTAACACAAATTAAAACTCAGTAGCACTATGCCTGGCAAACAGCAGCAGCAAAAAAAAAAAAATCTCTAAACATTACATAGCTCAAGCAGAAAAAATATTACACTAAAAATGGCCATGTCTAATACCTATGTCACATCTTAACACTAGAGTGATGCATCACGATAACTTACTCTACCAAAAAAATTACCAAGTAGTTGAAAAGAAAATTATGTATACAGTTCTTGTTACTAGTCCCTTCTTATTGTTCTTTCCGTTCCAAGAGCTCCTTTTTCGAAGAATGTGGATCATAAAGTAATTATTTAATAGATCTGTTGACAGAAAGTGTTCACATTAGCAAATGCATTTAATTTTATTTTATGAAACCAATGCTGCAAGACAGCTGGAAACCAGATATCAAATCAAATAAGCAATTACGCAAACCAAAGCATAAAAATATCATTCAATAGTCATGTGACATTTCATAAGTTAGTAGACATTCTCTCAACTCTCGTAGATATACACTTGTCCTAATCAGGTGTGCAGATGTAAGAATGTTTCCAAGTTATTATTAGCGTGTCGTATTTACAATGCTTTCTACAAAGGAACGTCAATAGCGAGGATAATGGCCTCCCTTTTTTTTTTCTACCTGTGCCGCTGAAAAGGGCTCGCAATAATGGCTTTGTCTCCAGGCGTCTGACACACCTGGCTGCTGAGCTGGGTGCCCACGACGCATTACGTGCAGGTGGTCACTGAACTTTCCTACCGAAATATTTACGACACCAGTTTCTGCTACAGTGACAGTCTCATATAAATATATTTCACAGGTCAAGAATTTGGGTTACAAATCTGTAGAAACAAAATCCTATAAATATAACAGCGTCCAAAAAATTTTAGCCAGCATTGTGATACATTTACGCATTTACACACATTTCCTACCTCTTAAAGTACGATTATTGGTTTCCAACATCCTTTTTCACAAGTCAGTGTCCCTAACCGCTACTCATTACTCCTTACCTTATTACACATATATATATTCGTCGACGCTTCTTTAATATTTCATTATATGAAATATGTAGCATAATCAAATTCCTCATATAGCATCAGCTTCTTGACCATAAACATACCTCAGCAGCATAATACACATCGTCGTCGTAAAAATAACATCATAACACCTCAGTCAACTCTCAAAATCGTCGTAGCTTCCTCCAATAGTTTCAAAACCTAAAAAAATTCTCTGCTCATTTCAATAGTGTCATCTAGAGATGGGCAAACTGAAACACCTAACTGTTTCGAAACAAATGAAACAGTACAATGTAATGTTTCGAAATGCTGTTTCGAAACAGTGAAACAGTTTGTGTCTTATAATTGTTTAGGCCGTCACATTATATAATCTTGAGTGTCTACTCTATAAATATCGTCATAAAAACACAAATGAGGTGCGAGACCGCCAATCATATCGCAGAAAGTGTGAAACTTTCACTTAGGCGTCTTTGCAGTTCCATATTTCGTGTAGCAGCAAATACACTGCTTTCGTGTCATGTGACTTTCATATTTTCCAATTGGCCGAGGTCAGACTTAATATGTTTGACATAACAGATTTTGCCAAACTCGTTTCCCTGTATTCTAGTGCATAATTTTGATAGGTTTTATGAGTGATAATCTGTATGTGCTCTTGAAAAGGCATATCATGGGATATAATTTATTGAGATAACATCCTGGAAGCGAGGCACTGAATTAACATTTATGAGTATGCCACTCACACTTTTACTACCTGCAGATAAATTTTCCATTGTTTGTCACTCAGAGCAGGATGCAAAGTGACTGATGCACACAGATCCAAAAATTACCGTAACAGACTGGAGGATATAGCGCAATGGTCAAGTATGGCAGTTTCTCATCAAACATTCAAAAGTTAGCTGGATACATCTCATAGTAAGTACACTTGATAGAATAGGAAAACATTTCAATGTAACTGAAATGCAGAGATTCGTATGTTTCTTTGAAGTATAAAATCCAGACGAAAATTTAAAGCAGTTCCTACAGTGTAATGCCTTTGTGATGCCTGTATCATGGCAAATCTGCCTCTACACCACTTATAGTTCTTGCTAAAGAAGTTTGTTTGAGGTACAGGTACATGGAGTTCCCTCAAGTAGTCACAGCAAGCAGATGTATTACCATTTTATTATATACTTGCCCAGGAAATCAGAGATGAAATTACGTTGTTGTAGAAATGCAATTTTTATCACAGTATCTGAACGCCAAAAACAAAAGTATCGTACAATTGTTGATTTGCCTGAGAATTTTTTATCATACACAAGTATCAAGATGCCTATAGTGTAATAACCAAACACAGCACATTTACAAAAATATACACACAAACATATACATACACAAATCAGATAATTATTCTCAAACACATAAATGAATAAATAACATACTAAAAAAAATTAAACTCACTGAATGGTGAGCAAAAACGTGTCTTCTGTGTGCAACAAATTTGAAAAAAAATCTTCTTGTAAGGTAGCTACATACACAGTTTAGTGGACTAAACAAAATACAATCAAATATAAATTCAGTGCACTCTGTCCAGAGAAGAACAAAATCAATTGAAATTTTCCTGTTTCATTTCTGAGTAGATCTGCTGTGACTATTCTAAGTTGTAGTTTAGAAATATCATTTTTGATACTTTTTCACTTGTAAGACGGGATCGTCTGTATGTTATTGTTTGCCCCTGCTTTGAAAATATGCGCTCACATGGAACAGAGGTGGCCATAATACAAAGACGTCGTTTCATTATTTCAAACAGTGTAGGAAACAACACATGATTTTCTTTCCACCACAGTAATGGATCTTGTGATCTGTGTATCAGTGGCATCTTCATATATTTATCAAGCTCGACTATACTTGCAGCACGTGGATTGTCTACACTTTGGATCAAGCCACCTACAGCTTGGTCAAAATCTTGCCAAATGTTGCCACTGCTAGAAGTGAATGTGCTCACCTCAACTGGTTTGGCTGGTGGCGGATTTTCTGTAGAACACCGAGTGGGTTTCTGTCGTATTGCACAGCACTTGTTAATTATGGCATCTTTTGTTTCTTTTAATCGATGCCCAGTTTTTGGAAAACCATGCTCCCTGAAGCGAGGATCCAGTAATGTTGCCTCACAAGCAATTGCTTTATCTGCAAACTTTTGAACGAGGCGGGTACAGATTCCGTCCTCAAGTTTAGCAATTACTGTATTAGTGGCTTCATTGCTGTGATCTGAGTTTTTTAGTCTCAGACAATGACTTTGTAAACCTTTGCTTAATAAGACAACTTTTGACAAGGTTACATTTCTTTCACTGCTAATTTCTGTTGTGACTTGTTCAAAAGGAGATAGTATTTCACAAGATTTTTCAATAACTAACCAGTCTTCATTGGACAGTTTTGTTTGTGAATCCACACTGAGGATGGCAAGGGTGCTTTGCAAAGGCTCTTTGATTTTCAAAAGCCTGTCAAACATTTCATATGTGGAATTCCATCTCGTAGGGCAATCTTGTTTCGGTGTTAAAATAGGAACGCCCATTTGCTTCTGAATGTTGTGTAATTTCTCAAGTGCTTGAGGACTTCTTTTGAAAAATTCCACTATTGACTTCACCTTTGCCCTTGTGTCTGTAATTGATTCAAGGCTTGCTTGCACGATTAAATTCAGTGTATGTGCAAAACAAGGTACATGCCACCATTTGCACATCATCACTGCCTTCACCATATTAGGTGCGTTATCTGTAGTGCAAGCTACAATTTTATTGGTGATACCCCAAGTTGAAGTCACATTTTGTAATTCATTGGAAATGTTTTCTGCTGTATGCTTGTCATGGAATTTAAAACTAGATAACAAATATGACTTCAGATTGCAGTTTTCATCAATGAAGTGAGCAGTCACTGCAATATAATTCTCATTTTTCACAGATGTCCATCCATCAGTTGTAATGCAGATGTAGGATGCAGCTTGCACTGCAGATCTTACTCGCACTAGTGTGCTGTCGAACACTTGAGAGAGTAAACTGTGGGAGAGTGTTTTTCTACTTGGTGGTACATAGTTTTCATTTAATAAATAAGTCATTTTTCTAAACTCTACACTCTCAACTACATTAAATGGAAGGTATTCTTTAACAACAAGTCTTAAAATCTGTTCGTCTATTTTGGCTCGTTTGGATGAAGGCACTGGTCTTGATGCAAATCCAGTAATCTTTGTTTGTTTACCACACCTACCCAGAACTGAACTGGTGGAAGTGCTGGGTATTTCTTGCACAGATTGTTCATCTTGACGCACAGGCACTGGAATGGCAGATTCCTGAACAGTTGCTGTGGAAACTGAACTGGTTTCGTCACTGCCCAGATTCATAAAGACTGATTTCGAACGAGTTTCACTTAAATTAACTGTTGGATGCTTATGTCGCAAGTGTCTGTTTAAGCAAGAAGTTGAACTACTTTTAAACGACAACACTGCCGAGCACAAGTTACATTTAATTTTCTCAGGATTTATCTTCATAAAATAATCCCACACCGGACTTCGTAACGCCATAGCTGAAGACAGAAGAACTAACACGCACTGTACTGGAGGCGGGAAAAAATTGCAGAAACAATGGATACGCTACTGGGATTCCCACATTTCGTTAGTATGGATAATATATACCCGGCCTGCTAATATCCATACACACAAAAGAAATCATTGTGGAGAATAGGCACATTGACTATAAACTCACAAATAAAGCCACATAATTCGAATAAATGACAAAATATAAGAGAAAAATTTTTTTGTCTCTTAAGGTGTTTCGAATCATTACTATAAATCCACCATGCTTCTCAGCCCTTCCCGTTCACCATTACATCATCAAAGATCCGTCAATCATATTGCTTTTCAAGTGCATCCAATTTACGTATATGTCTAAAAATTGCCACTCTACGCTTTTTTTTAATTCAAAATGTTGTAGGTTTACTTGAGTTTTTTAATACGATTACTGTACATCAACAGATAAGCATATGTTATAGGAGATGTGTAATTTAACTGAATGTTTTTCACAATTTTATTATTTTGAATGCCAATAGTGTGCTTTATTTTATTGTTTGTTAGTGTTTATAAAGTATATATTACGCCATTTCGGAATAGAGCAATCAATTAGAAACGAAGCTTTATTTTCGGAAATCTTAAGCTTCATGCTGTTGTGTGTCAAAAGGATTTCGACACTCTTGAAAGAGTTCGATGAAGTAGTATATTAAACGTATTTCCGTATCTGTGCCGTGCCCGAATCTCGTCCGAGACAAATCGAAATGAAACATCACTGTTTCGATACAGTTAGTCCGTTCCAAGCACAAGTGGACTGAAACAGCGTTATTTTGAAACAACGATACAGTTTCTGTGGCTGGCTCGAGATCGAATCAGGTAACCGAAATGAAACATCACTGTTTCGATACAGTTAGTCCGTTCCAAGCACAAGTGGACTGAAACAGCGTTATTTTGAAACAACGATACAGTTTCTGTGGCTGGCTCGAGATCGAATCAGGTCCCGTTACCCGACACAGAGCGGAATGAAACACCACTGTTTCGAAACAGTGAAACATAGCCGTTTCGAAACAATGAAACAGTTCCACGTATCGATACACTGTTCCGAAACATAGAAACAGTAGCCAAGTCTAGTGTCATCAACCTCAAACGTACTTTAAAATCATGCTCCCTTACTAAATACATCATTCAAAGCTCTCATAGCATCACAATGGTTCCAAAAAAATATGAACAGTTCACAAAGTACAGACAAAATACAATTTCGTAAGTGTGAAGTTATCCAACGGTGTAATTACGTAAACATCTGTCACTGCCGTAGTAAAAACGTTTGTCTCTCTCAGTTAAATGATCTGATAGCTGTGTAATTTGTGTGTTAGAGAAATATGGTACCGATGGGTAAAGTTGTATAAGCAAATACCATATTAGCTAGGGCTCCTTGTGCTTGCCACACACATGGTACACAAAGTAAGCGTGTACCCCCCTGAGGATAAATGAATAATACCCTCAGGTGTTACAGATTACAGCAATGGAATGAAATGTATCACGGAATACCTTTGTATCATTGTACTTCAAATATCTTTAAAAATAAATGTTTTAAGTACGAAATTAATCACTCAAATACGTGTACTGTAGCGCTAAACTGTGCGTCATGTTGTAAGATAATCTCTGTGGAAGTCTCGTATTTATCGTCCTCCGAAAGCTAAGTACTGCAGAAGTCAATGTACTTACCTCATGGTAAACAAAAGTGAAATGCTTTGTGTATAGATATCGTAGTTATTACGCTTATTGTTGTGATGAAGAAAGTACTGTACTGTAACGTATTGTTGTGCCACGAAAAAGGCTGTCTCATTGTTGCTATACCACAAAAGTTACTACTAAAACATGTTTTTCTTTCCAGAAGAATTCAGAAAACTGTGCAGATATAAAACAGAAACACTGCAAAAGCAACATTGTATATTGCCACTCATTAGTAGCGTCGTGATAAAATCGTGTAGTTGTCACATAAACTAACCACTATGTCATCTGGTATCTCACGGAAAGTAGCTTAAATCCAGAATGTATTTTCAAGTAAACCAAAATGTTGTATTAGAATCTCATTAGCAGTACCAGTATGTGTCCTAAGTATGTAAGCCTGATAGTCGTTACGTAATCGTGCAACTAACAAGCAAGAATGTACACACACAATAACACTGTGTCGTCTGTTCACTATAACAATGCATTTGAAATTACTGTTTAAATAAGTTCTCTTGGTTCTTGATTGCATATTTAACTTCAAACATTGTTGCATGGTAACAGTTTCCAAGTCTGACAAAGCTTACTAGTAACTTGAAGTGAAAAGTTTTATGGCAAAGATAAATTTAAAAAGCAGATTATCTTTCAATAAACGGTTTTACATGTGAAATGTGGTGTAAACCTTTACTCTTCATAGTACTCAGAGTTTCAACTGAAAAGCAATTGTCATGTTTTATACATCGATAAAGAATGCTAAAATTTTTCTCAAGGCTAGCGTCTTATGTTATTTTTCTCGGAGTCAGCGGGCGCACGCGGCTGCCTGCTGTGTGAGTCACTGTCTGTCTCTTTGTTGGCGCGCGCCGTTATTGGGATTAGGAGACCTAACTTCTACAAATTCACTTTGACGAGAAGGCCCTGCCCTGTTTGAAGCTCGCCAGTTCTGATGGATTTCAGGTCTGTCGTTACGATCATATCGTCTGTCGTCATGTCGGTAGATTCCGTAGTTTCTTTCTTGTCGGTCACGAGGTGGAGAATTTCTCCCTGAATCGTAACTGCGCGCTGGACCGTTGCGTCTAAAGTTATTCTGTCTCCCGTGATAATAATAGTTCTGGTTGCCAAATTGTCTGTTTCTATGATTGTCTCTGTCATATTCATTACTATGGAAGTGCGATCTTTCTCTGTACCTATTATTCTGCCAACGGTTGCCATATGGGTGGTGTCTTTTTTGGTCACGATTTGTGTTGTGAGAATAGCCTTGTCGTGTCCAGTTATTGTTTCTGTCGTCACGGAACTGTGACGTATGTGACCTGTAGTGATTGTTTTCCTGTTTTCGCATCCGGCGACTGTCTGTGTCAATTTCTAATTCTTGTAGGAGTCCCTGAAAAGCTTCAATGTCGTCTTTGCAACGTCCTGCCAAAATAATGTGTCGTAAATGTTCAGGCAATTTGATTAAGCAAATGCGGATGAGTTCCGAGGGGCTGTATGGGTTTGACAGGTACTGATTCTTGTGCAACATGTCTCCAAAATATTTCACAAGACTGGGGAATTCAGATTGGTCGAAATGTTTCATCATTATGATGCCATGTTTTACTCGGTCTTGTGTGGCTTGAGACCAATATGCTGAGAGGAAGGCATGGTAAAATTCTCCTTCACTGTGGCAATCGTGAATGACCGATCGCATTCTTACAGCTGGTTCATTCTCCAAGTAGCCACACATAAATTCTAATCTGTGCTGCAATGACCAGTTGGGAGGAAAACAATGAGAGAATTGATGAAGCCACGCTTGTGGATGAATGTCGTTGCCAGAATTCTTAAATGTTTTGAATTTACGTGTAGTAATGAACAGCTTATAGTCAAAATCATCATGTCGGCGAGTCGCATATCGGTCATTGTTAGGTCGTGTCGGCCGTTCCATCTCAAAATTCGGTGCACATTGCCAGTTTCTTTCATAATTTCCGAAATGACCTGTGTTATTATTTTGCGGCATTTCCGTATTTCTAAGTCCCTCTTCCCGTGTTGGAGCGCGAGTGTCCTCTGAAATACGTAATTCTTGTATTACCTGTGTCAGCTGATCTTGTACTTCCCGGATTTCTCTTTGGTGTTGCGTATTAATTTGATTCAGATTTTGTTTCAGTTTCCTAATTTGTTCGCTCTCTTCTGTGTCATTAAAGACTACCGGTTTTGTGTCATTCAGATTATCATCTACCTTCGTAGATAAGTTAGTGAAAAGTTCGGCTACTTTCTCCGATAGTAAACACATTTCCTCAGTGTGTTTTTCTGAACCAAGATTCAGAGTATCTACTGTGTCCTTTAAGTTTTCCTGAGTTTTTGCAAGTTGCGTAACCGAATCGGTAGATGCAACTGAGTCAAATTTAGCTTGCAAGGTCTCATGATTTTCGTGAACAGTAGTTTGCAGTTCTTTTATGGCTGCTTCGTGATTCTGTAGTGCATTTTCATGCCGCGAAAAAATAGGTTGGAAATGCTCACAAATTTGTGTTTTTACGTCATTACAGACTTTTTGACATTTCTATTCAATTTTATGTAACTCAGTAGTTAAATCTTCACGTGTTTGTTCAAGAGTTTGTTCCAATGAGTCTAACTTTTGAAGCTTTTGCTCCACTGTGTCTAACTTTTTGAGATTTTGTCCCATTTGTCTCTGATTTTGTTTCATTTGTTGCATTAATTGCAATAATAATGTATTAGTGTCTGGAATCTGTTTCTCTATGCTTTTTGGCAGTGCATTTTCACCGGCAACATTCACATTTTGACAAGCAGAAAATGTGTCTTGACTCATTTGAGAAAACGGTGATGACCCAGGAACCTGAATCTACAGTATTTGCGAAATTGTGTCCTGTCATTTCGGATTCCTGAGGCGAGCTTTTGCCGACCGATCGATCGATAATGCTTCCCTGCTCACTAATTGTTTCACTGTCTACGCCATTGTTTGCCACCCGCTCCATTTCCCTATGCACAGTTACCAAATTACTACTTTGAACATCAGTTAATTCATTACTCGGTGGCGCTAACACACTGCTTTCGTCTTCGCTGTCATTTCTCAGTTTACTTTGGAGCCTAGTGTTACGTTTTTCACACGCCATTATTGTCACAATATTTCACACGATAACACAGAAAAGCACAATTTGAAGAGCAAAAATAAGAGAACACATTAACATAGCACTGAAAATAATATGTAGTTAATTGCAGCTGCGAAATACTTGGTGCAAATCTACATGCATGCCACAACTGTTTTACTGTACAACAATGAAAGACTGCAACTACAAAGGAGATTTTCTCTACAATTACGCGCTAGCAATAAACAAAAGCTACACTAATTACACAAACTACAAGAAAAAAAAATCAGAAGATTCCAGTGAGGTATCCTAGGCTAAGGGTCGACATATGAAACGTCCCCTTTGAACAATTATACATATGAAACGTCCCCTTATAACAATTATACAAGACTATGCTTATGCTGACACACAATATTTTTTTTAGCGTAACGCAATCTGACTTTAAAAAAAAATCCCTACAAAAGAATGGCCCTGACTAACATTAAACTATATCTTTCACAAATCACTTACCTCACAATAATCTTCGTTTCTCCCACTACTGCAATACAGCAAGCGCCACTACTGCCAGCTAAATAAAAGATTCAAACTATGGAAGGCACTAACTACTGATAGGGATAGTTAGCAAATGAAAGATATTAATAGAGAACAAACAATGTATTTACCTTGATATCATCATATATAAATATAGCAGTTCATGACAAATTTCAAAACTCCGCCATCTCTCTCCCCACATCCACCACTGCTGGCGGCTCACCTCCAACTGCGCAACGCTACGCGCTGTTCACAGCCAGCTGCCTAACACTACAAAAATGGCTCTGAGCACTATGGGACTTAACATCTATGGTCATCAGTCCCCTAGAACTTAGAACTACTTAAACCTAACTAACCTAAGGACGGCACACAACACCCAGTCATCACGAGGCAGAGAAAATCCCTGGCCCCGCCGAACACTACAATGGCGGGTATTACAACAATGCAAAGCAGCCACAGACTGCACACAGCACAGCCAGTGATTTTCATACAGAGGTGGCGTTACCAATAAAAAAAACCTAAACAGCCTACTTACACACCTAACAAAATTAAAGAATTAGTATCTTTTCCTACATCTCGTCGACTACGTCACCATGAAATAATTGACATTGCGCTCAACAACATCAAACGTGCCGCAGAGCGCCGGAGACGACAGCAGAAACAGGTTTGTACACGCCGTGACTTTCACAATGGATAGAAGATATTAGTACGCACGCATTATTTATCCAACAGAGGAAAGAGTAGATGCAGTAAATTTGAGCTTCTATACGCAGGTCCATATAGAATACGACGCATTCCTCACCCTAATGTAGTGCACGTCGAAACTTTGAGAACCAGAAAAAGCAAGAGCAATCACCATGTCTCCAATATTAAACCCTTTATTGAATGAACATACTTTATGATTTATCACACTGTAATGCCATTTCCAGATATTTATATGACCACTTACTGATGATGATTATATTTTTTCTTGGCAAGTGCCCGGCAAGGTAAGGTTAGCAGGTCGCGTTTCTTGTCGTTAGACATCAGACCATGCTCATTTTCAATTTTTTGTGTATGTATGATTGTTTTCCTATCGAAAGTAGAATTTTTGTCTGTATGCACTATGAAATATTTAAGATGTAACAAACACCAGTTGACATTGACATTTTGCCTTATGATATCTCAACATCTTGACTATTCTACATTTTTTGCTACTACATTATGATACTGTGTGTACATTTTATGCACTTAAAAACTGTCTATGTTTTGGACCTAATACGTTTCGTGTCATGCTATGCTGTATGCTTAGTCGTATCGCTAGAAACAAGTTTTTATTTAATGGGTATATGATTTAAATGCAAGATATTAATCCTTATTCATCATTTTCAGAAAGCAATAACGTGTAAAAGAAATAAGTTAAACAAACCACAGTGGTTTACTATGAAATGGAAATTTCACCATTGGAATGAACGAAAGAAAATGCAATACTTTGTCATGAAGAGAAAATGGATCAGAATTAACAAGCATTAACAAGAATATACTATACACACTGTATAATAGCAGTCTTAACTAATTATTTTTCTTTCAGAATACGAGGCGATTATTGCAGGCTGTCAGACAGAACTACACATGTTAATTTTAGTGATGAAATATGCTAGAAGTAAGAAACTCTATACTATACGAAGTAATGAATGATAATGAATAGTTGTATGAAGTAAATGGTAATATTAATATGAATAATGAAGTTTTTCTTTGCAGATGATGATGATGATGAAGTTATTATAATATGAATAATGAAGTTTTTCCTTGCAGATGAGAATTATGATGAAGTTTATATATTTACTATTAGTTAAGACATGCTATGAAGTATTTTTTGCAGTTCCTTTTGACAGTATGTCTTATGTCGCATAGTATAATGATTGAATGTTTTGGGAAAGACAGCTAGTTTACATACATATTAAGTACACGTTTCATTACCTGTTAATTCGAAGTTTACTACTTTTCAACATAACATATATATTTTCTTTCAGGGCAATAATACATTTTGTATTTTTTTCCAGGAGGAGCTTTTCATGATATTAATATGCTATAAGCATTTAGTTATTAAACCTGTTCTAGTACTTGCATTTTCTTTACCCAGTTGTGTATCATTCATGAATGTGATCACATATACTCTACTTCTTTGATAACCTTGGTACAGCTGACTCATGATGAATGACGTTATTAATCCTTATTTCCAGCAATAAGTCAAAAGCAAATATTTTCATGCCCTAGCAATTAATTATCGATCCCAACGCAATGCATTGCTAGCAAAAAAAAAATTATTACCTGTCCACTAGTCCCAGCTATTACCAGTATATAACTAAATAATGCTACCAGTTTAAGATATATTTCTAGTCTTAAATATAATGTAAATTTTTCTGTGCATTGATTCTATTATGTCTATGTATTATTGGACTACCGACCTTGAGTAACAGTTCCAATGTCTTACATTTTAAATATATCTTATGTCACTTACATGATATCATATATAAACACCAGTATCTTGATGCTACACGCAATAGCTCCTGTTTTGAATGATGAGTCGTGAATAATACTGAATAATGTTTTGTAAAACTATATGAATACTTTGTAAATGGGCAATGAGTGCCAATAATTACTGCAATCAGATGAGTTATGAATAGTGTTTTGTAATACTCAATACTTGCTACATGTTTAGTAACTGGCAAATGAATGCCACTGATTACTGTAACAAGATGACATATGCATAAATGAATGCCATTGCTTACTGTAATGAGATGACGTATGCATAAATACTATGCCAATAATTACTGTAATAAGATGACTTATGAATACTGTTCTGTAATACTCCATACATAAATAGAAATGTTTAGCAACTAGCCAATGAGTGGCAACAATTACTCAAATCGGTTGATACACTAGTGTAATTCTGAATGATGAGTAACATAAGACTTAATGTCCTTCACCATCTGACCCAATTACCAGCAATTACTGCAATATCCGTATGTCCTGTCCAACCTCATGATCATGGAGCACTATTTTTGGTTTTTGCACTAACTCTACGTTGATGTAAGAGTATGGATTCTACAAGAATGTGGTGTTGAAATATCAAGCTGTCCACCACCTTGAATGATGGAGATGCTATTGTGGACCTGCTGTTTGGTGTACCTAATGTACTACCAAAATGATAACATACAATATTAATACAAGATTTCAGTGTCTTGGCTACACTGATGAATACTTCAGGGAAGAGAAGTTCAGATTGTCTCACTTGGTGTTGTGCTTCTGTAGAAAGATACGGACTTTCAGTGCAGCTACGTGCAACCTACTGTGCTACAACCATAATGCAATCCTTCCCATTCCTTTCCTAGTTCTTGTAAAATGATAAAGACTTTTACA
The DNA here is from genome assembly GCF_023898315.1 of Schistocerca nitens. Classification (NCBI taxonomy): domain Eukaryota; kingdom Metazoa; phylum Arthropoda; class Insecta; order Orthoptera; family Acrididae; genus Schistocerca; species Schistocerca nitens. The sequence goes on from NC_064621.1 coordinate 260,473,325, forward strand.
GTGCGAGTGTACTTTATTTCACTCCCTGATATATATATAATTCATGTAAAATCCTAAAGACTTTTACAGTGCGTGTGCACTTTATTTCTTTTCTTAATGTACCCAGTTCTTGTAAAATGCTAAAGCCCTTTACAGTGCGTGTGCAGTTTATTTCATTTGTTAATGTTTTCAGTTCTTGTAAAAAAACGCTAAAGACTTATACAGTGCGTGTGCACTTCATTTCATTTGTTAATATGATCAGTTCTTCTAAATATGCTAAAGATTTTACAGTGCGTGTGCACTTCATTTCACTTGTTAATATGATCAGTTCTCCTAAATATGCTAAAGACGTTTACATTGCGTGTGCACTTTATTTCATTTCTCAATATGTTTAACTTCTTGTAAAATAGTAAAGACTTATGCAGTACGTGTGTACTTTATGTCATTTGTTAACATATTTTGTACTCATTGCGTATATACTTTGTCATTTCTGGATATGTTTTGTACTCAGTGCTTGTGCACTCTATTTCATTTCTTAATATGTTCTGTACTTATATTATTTATCAATAATGTTATATATATGTATATACTCTGTGACTGTAGACTTAGTAAACTAAATAGATTATAGAAAAATTTGTTGCTCATGGCAAGTCCAATTGACTCACCATCGCTGCCAAATTTTTACCCCCCCCCCCCCCCCCAGTGAAGGGTTATGTAAGAGGTCCATGATTAAGGAATTTGTTGCTAGCGCACTCGAGCAGATGTAATTTCGATGGATTGCTCACGCGCTACCTGCGATATGTAAGCTATAAGAGAATCTGAGACCAAAGAGCAGTGTTGACTGCATTAGGAACTGTGTAGCAGTATGAGTAAGTAGTTGCTAGCGAGCAGTCGTGTGTATCGTGTTGGCTGGGCCGGTCGTGGTGGAGCGATGGCGGAGCCTGAGCGTTGTAGTATAAGGTAAAAACAACCTCGCGCATATGTAGTATTGTTACATCAAGTTCCATGTAAATGTTTCTAAAAAAATTATCTTAATAATAATATTTCTTATAAAAAGTAACTTTTGACCATCACTCATCTCAATTTAAAGAATTTACTAATTTCCCCAATCCATGGTCATCCCGATTATTGCTAAGAAAAATCAGTTGTTCTTCTTATACATGACAAATCTGTCGGCCAGCATTGCACTGGGCTGTGCAACAAAAATTTATTGTAAGAGCAGATATACAGGGTGTTACAAAAAGGTACGGCCAAACTTTCAGGAAACATTCCTCACACACAAAGAAAGAAAATATGTTATGTGGACATGTGTCCGGAAACGCTTACTTTCCATGTTAGAGCTCATTTTATTACTTCTCTTCAAATCACATTAATCATGGAATGGAAACACACAGAAACAGAACGTACCAGCGTGACATCAAACACTTTGTTACAGGAAATGTTCAAAATGTCCTCCGTTAGCGAGGATACATGCATCCACCCTCCGTCGCATGGAATCCCTGATGCGCTGATGCAGCCCTGGAGAATGGCGTATTGTATCACAGCCGTCCACAATACGAGCACGAAGAGTCTCTACATTTGGTACCGGGGTTGCGTAGACAAGAGCTTTCAAATGCCCCCATAAATGAAAGTCAAGAGGGTTGAGGTCAGGAGAGCGTGGAGGTCATGGAATTGGTCCGCCTCTACCAATCCATCGGTCACCGAATCTGTTGTTGAGAAGCGTACGAACACTTCGACTGAAATGTGCAGGAGCTCCATCGTGCATGAACCACATGTTGTGTCGTACTTGTAAAGGCACATGTTCTAGCAGCACAGGTAGAGTATCCCGTATGAAATCATGATAACGTGCTTGATTGAGCGTAGGTGGACGAAACTAAAATGAGCTCTAACATGGAAATTAAGCGTTTCCGGACAGATCTCCACATAATATCTTTTCTTTATTTGTGTGTGGGAAATGTTTCCTGAAAGTTTGGCCGTACCTTTTTGTAACACTCTGTATATGCGTTATCCGGCGACTTAATTGAGGTAAGAATTTTCAATTTATTCAGAATGATCTTTCAGGGCCATGACGCAGCACTGCTGACGTCCAAAATTTACCAGTTTAAATTCACAGTCAATTATTGAAAGGTTATAAGTGAGTCACATTTTTATTATTCCTAGGTTACGGAATAAAAACTACTGGAAGGTTACCCTGAATGTGATTGAACTAAATAATTATATTGTTTTTACTGTTGGGAGGTTACGGAATTTATTTTGTGGGGAGGTTACAATACAAACACTGTAACACATTATTACATTTGTACTGCTTGTTTTTTGAATACAGTTTTCTGTGGATACTTTCATTCTACCTTATTTACTGCATGTAATAGCATGTTTTTAAGAATTGTTGTCGCTGTTTTGCGGTATATTTTCTGTATTTTTTATGTTGCCGTTTTTCCCCGCATGCTTCTTGTTAACTGTAACTGCGTGAGTGGCTGTTACTATACAAATACTAAAACTTGAACTTACGTATGTTAGCTTTATACAATTGGGATTGCGGTAGTGTAATGGATGCAGTTTTGGTGTGTTACTTAGTTTGTCATGTACTCATATTCTTTGGACGGCTTGCAGATAACTTTCTACACAGACAAGCAAAACTTTCGCACGTCGTTTATGATCCAAAACATTACGTCATCTTGCTGTTCGCGTGTGTCACGAGAAACATATCGCATGCTGCGAGAAGTCTATGAAAACTGAATCGGGAGTTCTGACGACTTCCGTTTCTTACTTATGTCTCTGGTCTGATGGGGGAATGGTACTTTTGCATGTGTGTGCTGGGTCAGTTCTCTCAGAGCGGTATAGTGTGCTGCTGTTTCAAAGTATTGTTTTCGTTTATTATGTTTTTCCCTCCCACTACAGCGTTTTGCGTGTAGTAATTGCCTTCTATTGTTAGTTGTCGGTGTAGACAGTTGCTATGTTTCAGAATGTGTAGTTCGCTTTCGATATTAGTGGGGCTATGGTTTTTGTTCATTAGGTGCTCTTCGAAAGTTGAATGTGTGCTGTCACTCACTGCTCTCACGTGCTCTGTGTACGTCATTCGGAAATTTCTGCTTGTTTTCCCTACGTATTGGAACTGACAGGAGTTACATGTGAATCGATATATTCCAGCATTGCTGAATTTGTCTGAGGTTCTTTTGTATGGTCTTATCCTTTTTTGAACGGTGTTGTCTGTTCTGAATGTTATTGGGATCCTTTGCTTTTACAAGTTTACAATCCTATGTCATATTTTATTATTGTATGTTAGTGTACAAAAATGGCTCTGAGCACTATGGGACTTAACATCTGAGGTCATCAGCCCCCTAGAACTTAGAACTACTTAAACCTACCTAACCTAAGGACATCACAGACATCCATGCCCGAGGCAGGATTCGAGCCTGCGACTATAGCAGTCGCGCGGTTCCGGACAAGCGCTTAGAACCGCTCGGTCACCACGGCCGGCTATGTAAGTTTGTATCATCTGTCTCTTTTCCTGATGTGATGTGGTCTGCTGTGTTGGATGTGTGTTCTGCCTCTGGGTTTTCAGATCCTTTGGTTGTGCTCTTGAGTGGATGACCACTATTTTTATGTTTCGTTTTTTACCTTGTTGTTGAGCTTGTTTATGATGTTTGTTTTGCGATCGTTTTCAACAGCAATATGTGTGATAATATTTAGTTCCTGTGTATAGTTTTCTGATTTAAGAGTTGTTCTATTTATATGTGGAGCATGTGTGTAAAACTGGTATATTTATGCACTGTAGGGTGGGAGGATGAGCTATGGATAACACTGCTTGTGGATGTGGGTTTTCTGTAGCTGGAGAATTTATGTTAGTTGTTTCTTGCGATTATAAGATCCAAGAAATTTAGTTCCTTGTTTTTTTTCTGTTTCGATTGTGAAATAGATTTGTGGGTGTACTGTATTGATGTTACTCTGTAGCTCTTCTATCCTATGCTATACTAGGTTATCCAATACCCTATAACAGGGTAGAATAGCTGCTGTAAAGAGAGACAGCACATAATCAACTTCCACAGAACACCTAATGAACAAAAACCCTAACCCCACTAATATCGAAAGCAACCTACACATCCTAAAATACAGCAACAGTGTATACCGAGAAGTAACGATAGTACATGCAAAAGGCTTTCACTGAAGGAAAAAACGTAATAACGAAAACACAACACTTTGCCACAGCACACTCTTTACCACTCAGAGAGAACTAACCCAGGACACAGAACAGAAAGCACACACACGCAAAAGAACCACTCCCCCATCACACACAGAGACATGAGTAAGGAACAGAAGTCGTCAGAACTCCCGTTACAGTTTTCATAGCCTTCTCGCAACATGCGAAACATTTCTCGCAACACACACGAAAAGCAAAATGACATCATGTTTTGGGTCATAAAAAAAGAGCGAAAGTTTTGCTTCTCTGTGTATAAAATTAGTTGCAAGCCGTCCAGCGAAAGAGAGTACAGAACAAACTAAGTACAGGGTGTTTCAAAAATGACCGGTATATTTGAAACCGCAATAAAAACTAAACGAGCAGCGATAGAAATACACCGTTTGTTGCAATATGCTTGGGACAACAGTACATTTTCAGGCGGACAAACGTTCGAAATTACAGTAGTTACAATTTTCAACAACAGATGACGCTGCAAGTGATGTGAAAGATATACAAGACAACGCAGTCTGTGGGTGCGCCATTCTGTACGTCGTCTTTCTGCTGTAAGCGTGTGCTGTTCACAACGTGCAAGTGTGCTGTAGACAACATGGTTTATTCCTTAGAACAGAGGATTTTTCTGGTGTTGGAATTCCACCGCCTAGAACACAGTGTTGTTGCAACAAGACGAAGTTTTCAACGGAGGTTTAATGTAACCAAAGGACCGAAAAGCGATACAATAAAGGATCTGTTTGAAAAATTTCAACGGACTGGGAACGTGACGGATGAACGTGCTGGAAAGGTAGGGCGACCGCGTACGGCAACCACAGAGGGCAACGCGCAGCTAGTGCAGCAGGTGATCCAACAGCGGCCTCGGGTTTCCGTTCGCCGTGTTGCAGCTGCGGTCCAAATGACGCCAACGTCCACGTATCGTCTCATGCGCCAGAGTTTACACCGCTATCCATACAAAATTCAAACGCGGCAACTCCTCAGCGCCGCTACCATTGCTGCACGAGAGACATTCGCTAACGATATAGTGCACAGGATTGATGACGGCGATATGCATGTGGGCAGCATTTGGTTTACTGACGAAGCTTATTTTTACCTGGACGGCTTCGTCAATAAACAGAACTGGCGCATATGGGGAACCGAAAAGCCCCATGTTGCAGTCCCATCGTCCCTGCATCCTCAAAAAGTACTGGTCTGGGCCGCCATGTCTTCCAAAGGAATCATTGGCCCATTTTTCAGATCCGAAACGATTACTGCATCACGCTATCTGGACATTCTTCTTGAATTTGTGGCGGTACAAACTGCCTTAGACGACACTGCGAACACCTCGTGGTTTATGCAAGATGGTGCCCGGCCACATCGCACGGCCGACGTCTTTAATTTCCTGAATGAATATTTCGATGATCGTGTGATTGCTTTGGGCTATCCGAAACATACAGGAGGCGGCGTGGATTGGCCTCCCTATTAGCCAGACATGAACCCCTGTGACGTCTTTCTGTGGGGACACTTGAAAGACCAGGTGTACCGCCAGAATCCAGAAACAATTGAACAGCTGAAGCAGTACATCTCATCTGCATGTGAAGCCATTCCGCCAGACACGTTGTCAAAGGTTTCGGGTAATTTCATTCAGAGACTACGCCATATTATTGCTACGCATGGTAGATATGTGGAAAATATCGTACTATAGAGTTTCCCAGACTGCAGCGCCATCTGTTGTTGAAAATTGTAACTACTGTAATTTCGAAAGTTTGTCTGCCTGAAAATGTACTGTTGTCCCAAGCATATTGCAACAAACGGTGTATTTCTATCGCTGCTCGTTTAGTTTTTATTGCCGTTTCAAATATACCGGTCATTTTTGAAACACCCTGTAACAGCCTAGTACACACCGAAACTGTATCCACAGTGCTACCGCAATCTCAATTCTGAAACGCTGACATATATAAGTTCACGTATTACTATTTGTTTAATAAGAGCCGCTCACACAGTTGCAACTGACATGACGTATGAGAAGAAAAACAGAGAAATCTCAGAATATACGCCGCAACAATTCTTAAAAACATGCTACAAAGTACAGTAAATAAGGTAGTGTGAAAGTATCCACAGAAAACTATATTCAAAGAAAAAAACAGTGCAAATATAAAAATGTGTTACAGTGTTTGTGTAACTATGCTATTTTCTGCATCTTTTAGATTTAAAGAACCCACTGATGATGGCAATATTTGTCGCGGAAGCTAGTTTGGGGAATAAATAAGTAAATAAATAACAGGAAGTGTTTTGCATCAAGACGGACTCCTTGTTGTTGTTGTTGTGGTCTTCAGTCCTGAGACTGGTTTCATGCAGCTCTCCATGCTCCTCTATCCTGTGCAAGCTTCTTCATCTCCCAGTACATACTGCAGCCTACATCCTTCTGAATCTGCTTAGTGTATTCATCTCTTGGTCTCTCTCTACGATTTTTACCCTCCACGCTGCCCTCCAATACTAAATTGGTGATCCCTCGATGTCTCAGAACATGTCCTGCCAACCGATCCCTTCTTCTAGTCAAGTTGAGCCACAAGCTCCTCCTCTCCCCAATTCTATTCAATACCTCCTCATTAGTTATGTGATCTACCCACCTAATCTTCAGCATTCTTCTGTAGCACCACATTTCGAAAGCTTCTATTCCCTTCTTGTCTAAACTATTTATCGTCCAAGTTTCACTTCCATACATGGCTACAATCCATACAAATACTTTCAGAAACGACTTCCTGACATTTAAATCCATACTCGATGTTAACAAATTTTTCTTCTTCAGAAAAGCTTTCCTTGCCATTGCCAGTCTACATTCTATATCCTCTCTACTTCGACCATCATCAGTTATTTTGCTCCCCAAATAGCAAAACTCCTTTACTACTTTGTCTCATTTCCTAATCTAATTCCCTCAGCATCACCCGACTTAATTCGACTACATTCCATTATTCTCGTTTTGCTTTTGTTGATGTTCATCTTATACCCTCCTTTCAAGACACTGTCCGTTCCGTTCAACTGCTCTTCCAAGACCTTTGCTGTCTCTGACAGAATTACAATGTCATCGGCGAACCTCAACATTTTTATTTCTTCTCCATGGATTTTAATACCTACTCCGAACTTTTCTTTTGTTTCCTTTATTGCTTGCTCAGTATACAGATTGAATAACATCGGGGATAGGCTACAACCCTGTCTCACTCCCTTCCCAACCACTGGTTCCCTTTCATACCCCTCGACTGGTATGACTGCCACCTGGTTTCTGTACAAATTGTAAATAGCCCTTCGCTCCCTGTATTTTACCACTGCCCCCTTCAGAATTTGAAAGAGAGTATTCCAGTCAACATTGTCTAAAGCTTTCTCTAAGTCTACAAATGCTATAAACGTAGGTTTGCCTTTCCTTAATCTATTTTATAAGAAAAAACGTAGGGTCAGTACTGCCTCACGTCTTCCAACATTTCTACGGAATCCAAACTGATCTTCCCCAAGGTCGGCTTCTACCAGTTCTTCCATTCGTCTGTAAAGAATTCGCGTTAGTATTTTGCAGCATTGGCTTATTAAACTGATAGTTCGGTAATTTTCACATCTGTCAACAGCTGCTTTCCTTGGGATTTGAATTATTATATTCTCCTTGAAGTCTGAGGGTATTTCGCCTGTCTCATACATCTTGCTCACCAAATGGTAGAGTTTCGTCAGGACTGGCCCTCCCAAGGCTGTCAGTAGTTCTAATGGAATGTTGTCTACTCTGGGGGCCTCACAAGTCCCATATTGTTGAAGTTCCATGCAATTGTGTTCTACACAGAAAGTAATTATATTAAATAATTTTTTTACTTCATTTCTGTACCCCATCTCAGAGTCAGCCGACGAGGTCCCAGCTCGATACGGCAACCCTAGCCACAGACGAGCTTAGCGCCGCAGCCGGTGGTCAGCGGCGGCGCCAGACTGACAAATAAACACTCGGTCAGGGCGGCGGACCTCTGGCAGCGGTCGTTGCCTCACTTTGAGAAATGGGGGAAGACGGCGGCCGGCAGCTTGTTAGCGGATCCTTACTTGTGCTCGGATAGCCATGAATGTTTCATGGCCGAGGCCCTTACTCGCGGGCCCGCCGCCCTAGAGCAAACTTCACCCCCCACCACCCTCCCGCAGACGGTGGCCACTGCCGCCCGCTCAACTATTCCATTTGCCGAGATCTGCGGCCAGCAACACGGTGCTCCGCAAGTTGCCGCTACGACTCGCAGCCGAAGCGCAGACGCCAGCCGACAGCGGAAAAGTACCGCCGTACTCCAGACGTGCTTCAGCGCCACTGAGGTGCAGGTAGCGTAAGGACACTGTCATACAGAAATTCTCTTTTTTTCTGACCAGTACTGATTTGACAATACATCCCGACGTACCCGTTTTCGCTTCGATCTCTTTTTTATTTGTTTTGTTTTACTATTACTCACGTAACAACTAATATATGCCGGCCGAAGTGGCCGTGCGGTTAAAGGCGCTGCAGTCTGGAACCGCAAGACCGCTAGGGTCGCAGGTTCGAATCCTGCCTCGGGCATGGATGTTTGTGATGTCCTTAGGTTAGTTAGGTTTAACTAGTTCTAAGTTCTAGGGGACTAATGACCTCAGCAGTTGAGTCCCATAGTGCTCAGAGCCAGCCAACTAATATATGAGATAAAATATGTTACTACGAAAAGAGACCCGAAATACCTTTTAGTGATGCTGTGCTATGCCTTCCCTTGGATCATTAATTTTCAACAAAACAAAACATATTATGTTCTTATTGTTCTGGATCTGGCTTTCTATTAAAGGAACATTTTTTCGTTACTGTAACTCGCCATAAAGTTCAACATATCTTCCTTACTTTATAGTTATTGAAAAGGTTAATGAAAATTACTTCGTTATCAATACTGAGGTTACAGTACGCAATGATTGTTCAACATCATAATTTTGCAGTGGATTTTTTTTAACAGTAAAACAACAATAAGTACCACGACTAACACGAGAGCATGAGACTATTATCGGAGAAAAAAGATGTTTTTACTATAAGGTTGCCAGACCAGAACTACACACAGCAAGATTTCTTTCATGTTATGAAAGTAAATTATCTTTTTGCACTGTTAATAATATAGGCCCCTATTATCAGCAGCCCGCGTCAACCTGTAAAACACATCAAAAAATCTGCTGCTCTGCTCTGTAATTCTGAAAGCTGAAAGAAATAATTTTACTTCACTATTACCTGCCCGCTTCTTTGCGGTATGGTGGATTTTATTTAATGCAATTTGAATGCGCCGCGGCAACGGCTCGTTGGTTCGTATCGCAGCTCTGCACCACGACTAATATTTAAATAACTGAAAATGTCTTAAAGGGATGGGATAAAATACCAGGCAAGCTTATTACAAATCATAATTCAAGGTTTCACTAAGTAACTCTATTCAAAACATTTAAACAATTCAATTAATTACACACCTTTCCAAAACTTTACTTAATGGCGTCCCTCTTACAAACTTGACAAAAGAATGCTACGCTAGCGTACAATATAACGTCACAGGCTATCCTACTCACGTAACTCCAAGAAGACGACAGAGACATTAATGTTCGTTCTGTATTATTTATACTAGTCACATATTCTCATCTTTGTTTGATATTTATCGTCTGTGGCGGTTTCAGTACTCGCCGACACAGATATTATCTAAAACAAATAAAAAAAACAGTACATAATTTTATACAAGAACAAAACATGACACACAATGTTTTCTCTTTATTACATAATATGTCTTTTGCTAAGGGACGTTACACCGTGTCACTTATCAAGGACGTAGCCAAAGGGGGGAACGAGGAGGTTCCGGACCCCTGACTGCCTTCATCAGCTACATGAAATCACATATGACATAGCTGTCATGAAGTGAAATTGAGAGATATTTTGGTTTTCAATCTTTCGACGAAAACAGGACTCCCTCTGCTAGTAGTCAACAAGGCTATCGACAAATTCGGACTATCGATATATCTAAATCACTATCGACTATCGCCCAGTCCTACTTTCATCAAGAACGACTACTGTACATTCCTGAGCTCAGGTGTTCATTTGTTAATCAGTACAGATCTTACTTGTAGCTGAATTTGATGTAAGTATTTCTGTTCTGTGTGTTGCTGTGATACTTTCTAATTATGGATAAGTCTGTAAGAAGAAAGAAGGAAAAGCTATTTTTATTCGGCCACTAGCGTTATCCTAAGCTTAAAATATGTATGCACTGCTGTAACACCATACTTACCAAGCTATAGCAGTATAATGTTAGCACTGGAGTCGTTATTAGGATAGTACTAGAACTTTTGGGTTACAGCATTCCTTATTTCAAAAGGCAGCGAGCAGCAAACATTATTACAAATAACATCGAATTAAAATCCATTTGTAAATATACACTTGGATATTCTTGTATCACCCAAAAAACATGTTGATCAACAAAAATATCGACCAAACGGCGACGGTTGCATTTCCTTAAAAAAAAAATTAGTTCAAAATGCTATCATTAATAGCCCAAATGGTAAAATATCACCCAATCTGCTGGCCCGCATCTCGTGGTCGTGCGGTAGCGTTCTCGCTTCCCACGCCCGGGTTCCCGGGTTCGATTCCCGGCGGGGTCAGGGATTTTCTCTGCCTCGTGATGGCTGGGTGTTGTGTGCTGTCCTTAGGTTAGTTAGGTTTAAGTAGTTCTAAGTTATAGGGGACTGATGACCATAGATGTTAAGTCCCATAGTGCTCAGAGCCATAGTGCTCAGAGCCCAATCTGCTCACGCAGGTGGTAGTCAATTACGATAACCAATTCCATTACGGAACGATGGTGTGGGATTTGGCAGAACAGAAGGGGTACGTGGTGACAATATATTCTATAGTTCGTTTCTAAAAGATTTTTTTCAGCGGTCCGCTCCAATTCGTCGAGCCCCGATCCCCCATCCCCTTCCTTCCAAAATCTATTTACGCCCTTGTGATAACGTAATAACTCAACGGCAGGAATTCCATGCCTAGTTAAATCTTAAAATAAGCATGCACTCATGCACTATTTCAGCTGACCAAGCATGCGATATCAACATTCTATTTTCTGTTGTGGTCCATTTTATTTTATTTTAAAACAATGTAGAACAAACAGTTTTTCCAAAATCTCCAGCGACCAGTCTAGCTCAGTGCGTTGAGGCGCAGGAACTCTGACTGAAGAACTGGCCCCCACCTCTCACGGACCTCCCATTGCAGTGACGCGTATTTCACCACCATTACCTCACCTACAGGAGTTTTTTGTAGACTTCACTTATGTCAACGCTGACCTGTCGAGTGAGCGACTGCAGAGGGCCCGTGATGTTTCCTGCGATATGATGCGAGGCCATCCCCGAGTCCTCGATTACTTGGCCGGTGGTCTGGCGTTCAGGCATGGCACTCTTCTCGATTCCGATACCAGAGCGGCCTGGTTTTCTGTGGTCAGTCACAAATATATGTAACGCCAGAGACTCCATTCCATACGTATGGTTGATTTTCCGTTATGTCGCCAGTGCTATCTACCTGATACAGATGAGCACAACCTGGAATGACGGTCCGCCATGGAGCTGTGGAGGTTGATGAGACCGATGGTGTCCCCCCTTCTGGGAACGACCCCTACAGCAGTGACTTCGACAGTGAATTCGAAAGTAAAATTCTATGTACCGACTTGACAGAAAATCCTAGGAAGTTCTGGTCTTACGTTAAATCAGTAAGTGGCTCGAAACAGCATATCCAGACACTCCGGGATGATGATGGCATTGAAACAGAGGATGACACGCGTAAAGCTGAAATACTAAACACCTTTTTCCAAAGCTGTTTCACAGAGGAAGACCGCACTGCAGTTCCTTCTCTAAATTCTCGCACAAACGAAAAAATGGCTGACATCAAATGGTTCAAATGGCTCTGAGCACTATGGGACTCAACTGCTGAGGTCATTAGTCCCCTAGAACTTAGAACTAGGTAAACCTAACTAACCTAAGGACATCACAAACATCCATGCCCGAGGCAGGACTCGAACCTGCGACCGTAGCGGTCTTGCGGTTCCAGACTGCAGCGCCTGTAACCGCACGGCCACTTCGGCCGGCTAAGCTGACATCGAAATAAGTGTCCAAGGAATAGAAAAGCAACTGGAATCACTCAACAGAGGAAAGTCCACTGGACCTGACGGGATACCAATTCGACTCTACACAGAGTACGCGAAAGAACTTGCCCCCCTTCTAACAGCCGTGTACCGCAAGTCTCTAGAGGAACGGAGGGTTCCAAATGATTGGAAAAGAGCACAGGTAGTCCCAGTCTTCAAGAAGGGTCGTCGAGCAGATGCGCAAAACTATAGACCTATATCTCTGACGTCGATCTGTTGTAGAATTTTAGAACATGTTTTTTGCTCGCGTATCATGTCGTTTTTGGAAACCCAGAATCTACTCTGTAGGAATCAACATGGATTCCGTAAACAGCGATCGTGTGAGACCCAACTCGCTTTATTTGTTCACGAGACCCAGAAAATATTAGATACCGGCTCCCAGGTAGATGCTATTTTTCTTGACTTCCAGAAGGCGTTCGATACAGTTCCGCACTGTCGCCTGATAAACAAAGTAAGAGCCTACGGAATATCAGACCAGCTGTGTGGCTGGATTGAAGAGTTTTTAGCAAACAGAACACAGCATGTTGTTATCAATGGAGAGACGCCTACAGACGTTAAAGTAACCTCTGGCGTGCCACAGGGGAGTGTTATGGGACCATTGCTTTTCACAATATATATAAATGACCTAGTAGATAGTGTCGGAAGTTCCATGCGGCTTTTCGCGGATGATGCTGTAGTATACAGAGAAGTTGCAGCGTTAGAAAATTGTAGCGAAATGCAGGAAGATCTGCAGCGGATAGGCACTTGGTGCAGGGAGTGGCAACTGTCCCTTAACATAGACAAATGTAATGTATTGCGAATACATAGAAAGAAGGATCGCCCGCATCTCGTGGTCGTGCGGTAGCGTTCTCGCTTCCCACGCCCGGGTTCCCGGGTTCGATTCCCGGCGGGGTCAGGGATTTTCTCTGCCTCGTGATGGCTGGGTGTTGTGTGCTGTCCTTAGGTTAGTTAGGTTTAACTAGTTCTAAGTTCTAGGGGACTTATGACCACGGCAGTTGAGTCCCATAGTGCTCAGAGCCATTTGAACCATTTTGAACCAAAGAAGGATCCATTATTGTATGATTATATGATAGCGGATCAAACACTGGTAGCAGTTACTTCTGTAAAATATCTGGGAGTATGCGTGCGGAACGATTTGAAGTGGAATGATCATATAAAATTAATTGTTGGTAAGGCGGGTACCAGGTTGAGATTCATTGGGAGAGTGCTTAGAAAATGTAGTCCATCAACAAAGGAGGTGGCTTACAAAACACTCGTTCGACCTATACTTGAGTATTGTTCATCAGTGTGGGATCCGTACCAGATCGGGTTGACGGAGGAGATAGGGAAGATCCAAAGAAGAGCGGCGCGTTTCGTCACAGGGTTATTTGGTAGCCGTGATAGCGTTACGGAGATATTTAATAAACTCAAGTGGCAGACTCTGCAAGAGAGGCGCTCTGCATCGCGGTGTAGCTTGTTGTCCAGGTTTCGAGAGGGTGCGTTTCTGGATGAGGTATCGAATATATTGCTTCCTCCTACTTATACCTCCCGAGGAGATCACGAATGTAAAAGTAGAGAGATTAGAGCGCGCACGGAGGCTTTCCGGCAGTCGTTCTTTCCGCGAACCGTACGCGACTGGAACAGAAAAGGGAGGTAATGACAGTGGCACGTAAAGTGCCCTCCGCCACACACCGTTGGGTGGCTTGCGGAGTATAAATGTAGATGTAAATGTAGATGTAGATCCCTTCTTATCCCATATATGACGTTTTATCCACATACTAAGATGAATGCAGTGATACGGATCAAGGGCGTGGCCATACTGTACCTTTACCGTGATGATGACAAACACTTTCTCGAGTTTTGGACCTTCCTATTGGAACGATTCACTCGTCTACGACGTCACTAGAAATACCGCCAATACTTTGCTAATTATCTGGGTAGTATCTTCTTGGACCATCCCCACAGTTGGGGTGTGTCGGGTATGAAATGTTCAAATGTGTGTGAAATCTTATGGGACTTAACTGCTAAGGTCATCAGTCCCTAAGCTTACACACTACTTAACCTAAATTATCCTAAGGACAAACACACACATCCATGCCCGAGGTAGGACTTGAACCTCCGCCGGGACCAGCCGCACAGTTCATGACTGCAGCGCCTAAGACCGCTTAGCTAATCCCGCGTGTCGTCGGGTATCAGAAGTTAACTTTATGTATATGTTAATTTTACGGATCGGACCGGAAAAAGTAACACAGTAATATGAACCCTGTCTTCTTGAAGACGCGCCCGGCGCGAATGATGGGTTAGAATGATCCATGGACGTGTTGATCGATGGTAGCATTGGGTGTCGTGTCTAATGCTGGTTCCATCAGAAGGGTGGTCTTTACGTTCCATTTATGCTTTAATTTTGTTGTTGGTTAGCTACCTTTTTTACCCCTAGAAAGAATAAGGATATTTTGTTTGTGGCCTCGGGTTCCGACCCCCGCTACCCTACCTCCACCGACCTGATGCTGATTGCTCTACTTCATATATATATAGAGTTCCAGTTTAGGCAAGTGCCGGGATTGGTCTCTTACTATAGGCCACAGCCAATTCCTCCCGAATTCCTTTCTTTCCTGACCTTCGGACAGTCCCGGCTCTGAAAGCCATATGATAAGTAAATAAAAATCCAAATTTTCCTCATTTAGGATCATGTTCCTATTGGCCGAGACGTTCTTTAAAGCAGTAAAGCGATCTTTCTACATTGCGAGAAGTGACAGGTGCATACTTAAATGGGAAAATTTGGAAACCTTTAAGGTTGAATAATTGGAGATCCTTTGCATTTTCGCCACCAAAAATTGTTCTAGGTTATCTGTGAACAGAACAGTGTCATATCTGTTTATTCCAACAGACCTGTTAGTAACAATCACGGTGTCCCAAAAAGCTGGCTCTTGTCCATTGCTGATCACTTCCTCAGTTCCGATCTAGATTAAAGGAGGAAGAAGAATGTAAAATGATCTTCGAGGATGAAGGGAGACAGAAGCAGGAATGTTTCTTAGAATTTTGCCAAAATATAGTAGTCCCAGGTAACGAAACTGTCTTTGCTTGGTGAAACGTGGAGATAAAAGAAAACAATTCAGATGGGTCTGAGCACTATGGGACTTAACTTTGGAGGTCATCAGTCCCCTAGAACTTAGAATTACTTAAACCTAACTAACCTAAGGACATCACATACATCCATGCCCGAGGTAGGATTCGAACCTGCGACGGTAGCGGTCGCGCGGTTCCAGACTGTAGCGCCTAGAACCGCTCGGCTATCCCGGCCGGCACTTGGACATCATTGTCGAATAAAATGGTTTATAGTTTTCACTGAAATTCCCTATTTTATAGACCAAAATTCAGAGAATGCACTGTTATACACAATCGTGTAATATTACACTCTAAAGCCAGAAAAAGGTGATTAACATGCTGGATGAAAGTGTAAAATATGCCATATTAAGTGTAAGAAATCAAAATATGCAAGAATTTGCTCCCTGTAAAGTCAAAATATGCGAACATGCACCGGAAAGCTAAGGTTGTTGGTAATGAATAACAGCAGAGTTTGAGAAGTGTAAGCAACATATACAAAAACGTGTATTTCCGTGGAAATCCTGGCTTTAATAATAACTGTAACCGATGTGAATCAGATTTCAGGTTACACTATAAATACGTTAATTTTTTAAGTTTATTTGCAGCCATCTATCAAGTACTGTTTCTGCAGTTCAACAAGAAAATCAACAGTTGACTCGATGAAAAAAAAAATACAAGAGGACAAAACATGTTAAATTAGGCTCTATCGTCAAAATAGGCTTTTTTAGGTCGTTAAAAGACGTCAGTTTTTGATGTTGTCATCTTTGAAATGAGTAGGTCTATGTACAAATTATTATGCACATATTATTTAAAGATTAAAATAGGTTTTTACCTCAAATCCGAAGTCTAGTGATGAGTAAGGGGTTTTGCGACTATATGTACGGAAAATCAAGACATGATCCAAAAATTGCCATGGTTGTAGTGGTTCGCCGAACACCATGATGTAAAATGTAGAGAACTTCATTTTTTCTGGTAGCTGGGTTATAATGGAAATTCATTTTAAAGATTTATATTTTCTACTGTTCGACCGTACCGATAAATACATTTTTCGCGATATATGCAAGGAGGGCTAGGACATTAATGTTCTGATAACATCATTGGATAAACTTATACGGGCTAATCGGATCAGTATGGAATTTAACATTTTGATAAATATGTTAAGCTGACTCAAAGCCTACATCTTGAACATGTTTTTCTTCCCTTCTGTAAGTCAGAACTCTTATTTTTAATCTACTTTAGTTCCTTTTTTCAGTCGAATTAATGAACTTTAACAGAACTGGTCTTTAAAATTTGTAGATCAGCAATTCGTTATATTTTTGTGCCAACTCAAAAGTCGTTTCATCTTCGTTTCAGAGTTCTTATAAGGAATTTCAATAATCTAATACCAGACTGAACTTCCGCTCTTTAAAACACTTGCAACCAAACAAAGTGATCCTCCATCCAGACTCGTTCAACGAATCAGGTTGTTTCCTTGAACTAAACGTAAGTCTTAATGCAAGTTTGTCCTATGATGACATGGTGGAGACCGTGGCTGTTGTTTGAAGACCAATGTTGATGGTGTTGGGACAGCAACCAGCCACAGATTTACTTTCAGATCCTTGAAACGTCCCCTTAGAACAATTATACAAGACTGTGCTTAAACTGACACACTGTATTTTTAGCGCAACGCAATCTGACTTTCAATAATCCCTACAAAAGAATGGCCCTGACTAACATTAACCTATACCTTTCACAAATCACTTACCTCACCAAAAATCTTCGTTACTCGAACTACTGCAATACAGCGAGCGCCACTACTGCCAGCTAAATAAAAGATTCAAACTACTGAAAGCACTAACTACTAATAGGCATAGTTAGCAAATGAAAGATTTTAATAGAGAACAAACAATGTATTTACGTTAATAGTGTTGAAAAGTCATAATATACACTCCTGGAAATGGAAAAAAGAACACATTGACACCGGTGTGTCAGACCCACCATACTTGCTCCGGACACTGCAAGAGGGCTGTACAAGCAATGATCACACGCACGGCACAGCGGACACACCAGGAACCGCGGTATTGGCCGTCGAATGGCGCTAGCTGCGCAGCATTTGTGCACCGCCGCCGTCAGTGTCAGCCAGTTTGCCGTGGCATACGGAGCTCCATCGCAGTCTTTAACACTGGTAGCATGCTGCGACAGCGTGGACGTGAACCGTATGTGCAGTTGACGGACTTTGAGCGAGGGCGTATAGTGGGCATGCGGGAGGCCGGGTGGACGTACCGCCGAATTGCTCAACACGTGGGGCGTGAGGTCTCCACAGTACATCGATGTTGTCGCTAGTGGTCGGCGGAAGGTGCACGTGCCCGTCGACCTGGGACCGGACCGCAGCGACGCACGGATGCACGCCAAGACCGTAGGATCCTACGCAGTGCCGTAGGGGACCGCACCGCCACTTCCCAGCAAATTAGGGACACTGTTGCTCCTGGGGTATCGGCGAGGACCATTCGCAACCGTCTCCATGAAGCTGGGCTACGGTCCCGCACACCGTTAGGCCGTCTTCCGCTCACGCCCCAACATCGTGCAGCCCGCCTCCAGTGGTGTCGCGACAGGCGTGAATGGAGGGACGAATGGAGACGTGTCGTCTTCAGCGATGAGAGTCGCTTCTGCCTTGGTGCCAATGATGGTCGTATGCGTGTTTGGCGCCGTGCAGGTGAGCGCCACAATCAGGACTGCATACGACCGAGGCACACAGGGCCAACACCCGGCATCATGGTGTGGGGAGCGATCTCCTACACTGGCCGTACACCACTGGTGATCGTCGAGGGGACACTGAATAGTGCACGGTACATCCAAACCGTCATCGAACCCATCGTTCTACCATTCCTAGACCGGCAAGGGAACTTGCTGTTCCAACAGGACAATGCACGTCCGCATGTATCCCGTGCCACCCAACGTGCTCTAGAAGGTGTAAGTCAACTACCCTGGCCAGAAAGATCTCCGGATCTGTCCCCCATTGAGCATGTTTAGGACTGGATGAAGCGTCGTCTCACGCGGTCTGCACGTCCAGCACGAACGCTGGTCCAACTGAGGCGCCAGGTGGAAATGGCATGGCAAGCCGTTCCACAGGACTACATCCAGCATGTCTACGATCGTCTCCATGGGAGAATAGCAGCCTGCATTGCTGCGAAAGGTGGATATACACTGTACTAGTGCCGACATTGTGCATGCTCTGTTGCCTGTGTCTATGTGCCTGTGGTTCTGTCAGTGTGATCATGTGATGTATCTGACTCCAGGAATGTGTCAATAAAGTTTCCCCTTCCTGGGACAATGAATTCACGGTGTTCTTATTTCAATTTCCAGGAGTGTACATAGCAGTTCATGACAACTAGTCTTACAAATTTCAAAACTCCGCCATCTCTCTCCCCACATCCACCACTGCTGGCGGCTCACCTCCAACTGCGCAACGCTACGCGCTGTTAACATCCTGCTGCCCAACACTACAATGGCGAGTATTACAACAATGCCAACCAGCCACAGACTGCACACAGCACAGCCAGTGATTTTCATACAGAGCGCTACGTAA
Source organism: Schistocerca nitens (assembly GCF_023898315.1). Classification (NCBI taxonomy): domain Eukaryota; kingdom Metazoa; phylum Arthropoda; class Insecta; order Orthoptera; family Acrididae; genus Schistocerca; species Schistocerca nitens. Next base: position 260,492,292 of record NC_064621.1, read on the forward strand.
CGTTGCCAATAAGAAAACATAAACAGCCTACTTACATCCTTTATTCAAAGGGTACCGTTACTGGTTTCGAATCGTTGTGTTTCGTCCTCAGACGGTTTACACGCTTTCTTTATGACATGTGATCGGTTTTTTTACAGATTAATTGTCCTAAAATATAAATAATACATAATTATAAACACGCCACACACAGATGGTTGCGTTACAGGTTTTCGTTGCAAGTGACTTACGTGAAATGTCAGTTTAGAGTGTTTGTTTTCATAACATTAGTCCAACAGATTTGAACACATTCCCAATGCATTATTATTGTAGCACACGTAATTTTTTCTCACTGAACACTTTAGATTTGTCACTGAGAAGATTTCTACCACACACCACATATTTTGATACAAACAAAGAGCTTACAAACATATGAGTATCAAAGATGCTATGATATATCGTAACATTTTACGATGATGTCCTATGTTTGGAAAGGATCATATATTCATTTACGCAACTGTAATGCCTTTTACACTAGTACAGATATTTATTTTTTGAGTTGATATTGTTACATTAATTATAAAGTTGTTTTAAACGAAAGTCTTTCATAATGTGATGTCAGAACAGTTGGAAAGAATATCTTCGAATCTCCTACACAAATAAAGATTAATGCTCTAGGTAAGTCCCACATACTGAAAGAATGGATAGCTCATTGTAAAATGATTGATTTAGCATTTTATGAGAACTGCATTCTTTTCGTTTCAAAATGTCTTGGAAAAGGTGACCACTCAGTGAGAGCGATTCATTAATAGACGAGCACTCCAGAAATTGGAAAGATGCAGTCAACAAATTTCAAGGACTTTACAAGAAAATTAACTGCATTTCTGCTGATAATTTTCTAAAGTTGTTTCTGGTAAAATAGAGGCTATTGCTATTTATTTGGACAAAGAAAGGAGGAAAGAAAAAGAACGAAACAGAATCAGTTATGTTTTGTGGAGAGAATGAACTACCCTTCCGAAGTGACACAGAAAGGGTTCCCATTATTCTTGGAACCTGGTTCTGCCTGGAATCAGTGACGGCCGTGTTTTGATTACAGCTGTCTGCTTGCTAGACACACTGAACCAACACTCGCAGCTATGGTTTGGGGTGCGATTTCGTGTGACAGGAGCACGACAATCTGGTCATTCGATCTACTGTGATGCCGTTCCTGGACAGCATCCTAGGGGCTGTTTTCGAGTAGGATAACGCTCGCCCATGTACTGCTGCTGTAACCCAATTCGCCCCACAGAGTGTCGGTATGTTGCCTTGGCCTGCTCGATCACCAGATCTGTCTACACTCGAGAACATATGGGACATCATCGGAGGACATCTTTAACGTCAGCCACACGTCCCTACATTGACAAATCAAGTGCAACAGGCATGGAACACCAGTCCACAAACTGAAGTCCGCCACCTGTACAACACAATACAAGCACATCTGCATGCTTGCATTCAACATTCTGGCGCTTACACTGGTTGTTAAGATTCCCGCATTTCACGTTTGCAATGGCGTATCTTCCGCTTACGTTAATCTGACATTTTGCAATGTTAATCACTTAAATATGTTAGACCGAGCGAGGTGGCGCAGTGGTAGCACACTGGACTCGCATTCGGGAGGACGACGGTTCAATCCCGTCTCCAGCCATCCTGATTTAGGTTTTCCGTGATTTCCCTAAATCGTTTCAGGCAAATGCCGGGATGGTTCCTTTGAAAGGGCACGGCCGATTTCCTTCCCAACCCTTCCCTAACCCGAGCTTGCGCTCCGTCTCTAATGACCTCGTAGTCGACGGGACGTTAAACACTAACCACCACCACCACCACTTAAATATGTTACCTAGGCAAATGTACTTCCGTAATTTTATTATTCTTCATTAATTTTTGGCGTTGAGATTTTGTTTCCCCATCAGTGTAATATCTGTCAAAAGCGTTAATTCTGAGTTGATGTTTGATCCGACTTCGTATTAACTTGATGATTCTAAGAGAACTGAATACACAGAGGCGCTACGTCGTTCAAGTTTGTCAAACGAAAAAAAATGTGATTTAAAAGTAAGAGTGTGAGAGTAACCTATAAAGAACGGCACTGTAATATTCTTGAAAGTAGACAATCATTATTATCACAAAATAATTTACGAAATTGCATCGGTTCTAGAATGTTGTGTGTTTCAAAGCCAAAACAAATAGCGCACCAATTACACTACTGGCCATTAAAATTGCTACACCAAGAAGAAATGCAGAAGACAAACGGGTTTTCATTGGACAAATATATTATACTAGAACTGACATGTGATTACATGTTCACGCAATTTGGGTGCATAGATCCTGAGAAATCAGTACCCACAACAACCACCTCTGGCCGTAATATTGGCCTTGATACGCCTGGGCATTGAGTCAAACAGAGCTTGGATGGCGTGTACAGGTACAGCTGCCCATGCAGCTTCAACACGATACCACACTTCATCAAAAGTAGTTGGGTTGTTCGGGAGAAGAGACCAAACAGAGGTCATCGGTCTCATCGGATTAGGGAACGAAGTCGGCCGTGCCGTTTCAAAGGAACCATCCCGGCATTTGCCTGGAGCGATTTAGGGAAAACACGGAAAACCTAAATCAGGATAGCCGGACGCGGGATTGAACCGCCGTCCACCCGAATGCGAGTCCAGTGTACTAACCACTGCGCCACCTCGCTCGGTATCAAGAGTAGTGATAGGTGTATTGTGACGAGCCAATTGCTCGGTCACCATTGACCAGACGTTTTCAATTGGCGAGAGGTCTGAAGAATGTGCTGGCCAAGGCAGCAGTCGAACATTTTCTGCATCCAGAAAGGCCCGTACAGGACCTGCAACATGCGGTCGTGCATTATCCTGCTGAAACGTAGGGTTTCGCAGCGATTGAATGAAGGGTAGAGCCACGGGTCGTAACACATCTGAAATGTAACGTCCACTGTTCAGTGTGCCGTCAATGCGAACAAGAGGTGACCGAGACGTGTAACCAATGGCACCACATACCATCACGCCGGGTGATACGCCAGTGCGGCGACGCCGAATACGCGCTTCAAATGTGCGTTCACCGCGATGTCGCCAAACACGGATGCGACCATCATGATGCTGTAAACAGAGCCTGGATTCATCCGAAAAACGACGTTCTGTTATTCGTGCTCCGAGCTTCGTCGCTGAGTACACCATCGCAGGTGCTCCTGTTTGTGATGCAGTATCAAGGGTAACCGCCGCCATGATCTCCGAGCTGATAATCCATGCTGCTGCAAACGTCGTCGAACTGTTCGTGCAGATGGTTGTTGTCTTGCAAAAGTCCCCATCTGTTGACTCAGAGATTGAGAAGTGGCTGCACGATCCGTTACAACCATGCGGATAAGATGCGTGTCATCTCGACTGCTAGTGATACGAGGCCTTTGGGATCCAGCACGAGGTTGCGTATTATCCTCCTGAACCTACCGATTCCATATTCTGCTTACAGTCATTGGATCTCGACCAATGCGAGCAGCAATGTCACGACACGATAAACCGCAATCGCGATAGGCTACAATCGGACCTTTATCAAAGTCGGTGGTACGCATTTCTCCTCCTTACACGAGGCATTACAACAACGTTTCACCAGGCAACGCCGGTCAACCCCTGTCTGTGTATGAGAAATCGGTTGAAAACTTTCCTCATGTCAGCACGTTGTAGGTGTCGCCACCGGCGCCAACCTCTCTGAAAAGCTAATCATTTGCATATCACAGCATGTTCTTCCTGTCGGTTAAATTTCGTGTCTGTAGCACGTCATCTTCGTGGTGTTGCAATTTTAATGGTCAGTAGTGTATCTGTATCACATCTCTGTCCATTTTCTACACTCTCATCTCTCTACCCACGTCCTCCTCCGCCATCTCTCTATGTCCTACTCATCACATATCTGTGTGCAACTCCCCTGTCCATCTCATCCTCCACCTGTGTATGACCATCCCATCGTCATCCCTTTCTGACCAAATCCACCTTCCCCCTCTTTATATCCATTCCCTCCTCTCCCCTCTCTCTGAACGTCTCTTCCGTCCCCTCTCTCTGACCATCCACTCCCACCTCCCCTCTCATTCTTTCCATCTCCTCCTCCCTACTCTATCTGCCAGGCTCCTACTCCCCAGTCTTACAGCCCAGCTCACCCTCCCTCTGTGCATCTACTTTTGCCTCTGTGTCCATGCCTTCCTACCCCTTCTGTCCATCTCCCCCCTCTCTCTACCCACCTCATTCCCACAATATCATGTCCATCTCCTTCTCTTCCTCTCTCTGCCTCTCCATCTCCTCTTCCGCTCTGTGTCCATCTCCTACTCCCACACTTCTACCCATCTCCTCCTCCCCCTTTTCCTCTGTCCATCTGATCCTCACCCCTCTCACTATCCATCTCCTTTCACCCACCTCTCTCCGCTCAACCGTGCCCATCTGCTTGTTCGGCGTCTGTAATACTACTGGCAAATACAATTTTCGTGCAGGGCAGCTAGATGTCAGCAGCTGAAAACCCTTTCTAGTTATATCTCCACTGCTACAGAAACCGAGATTCCTACCCCTCGTGATGCTGTTTCCCAGATAGCAAGTAGTACTGGTAACAGATTTAGTAGAAATTGATCCAGTGAAGCATGGACTTTGTGTGCATCGCCACCACTCTCACTTTGATGTACCAAATGCAGACATCATTACCGAGAGGAAACAGACACGTTGTACGGAAAGGGAAGTTCTGTTGCGCGCCTGAACTGAAGCCGAACTCCATCTAGATAATGACTTTCTTTTTATCAATGAGGAACTAGAACCTCTCTTCCCCCATCGGACTCTGGGCGCTATAAAATACCGAGCGAAGAAATCAGTGCACAGGGAGATTGTGAGTGAGATGGTCGTTGCGATAGAGCGCCGCCAGCGCTGTCAGCAAGAAAATGTGTCGCCCCTGGAGAGGCCCTTCCCTCCACCTGGTTCTGAACCCAGTAGATTACCATCTTCAGCAGTCGATGATTCCGTGTGGAGGCATCTCAAGCCCAATATACACAGAAGTACCATGGCACTACATGCGGCAGCGTCGTGACGGAAACGTAATGTCGTTTTGAGTCATCCCTATGCTAACACTGGACGTGGCGCCGTTTCGAATCATCCCTATGCTAACAAGTGTTACAACGCAAACAGAGGCGGCGTGGTGGCGATCTGTCCTTACGTCACCCATGCCATGATAATGAGACTGAACTTAATGACTAGATGAAAACATAAAACAGGTTTGTCTGATAACATCAGTTCTTATTAGAAAAATTTTACTTCAGATCTTGTCATATTTAAAGCACCTACACCATCATCTGGAACATCATTATAAATGAAGTGTCCCAAAATAATAGGCTTCGGAATAGTGTAGACCTTTAGAAGTCCTCCCTCGGTAATGTAAGAGAAGGGCAAAGTAGGACAGTATTCAGTAGACGGGCGGAATGCCAGCAAGGAAGATCCGCTGATTTTACAGCGCTTGACAGTTTCTTAGGAACAGAGGCATTGTTGCACAAGAATAATTACCGGGAATTGTGAAGACATGAAACACAGTACATTCGTAATAAAGTTGGAGTAGTATATTTATAACGAAAAATGGCATATATCTCACCACATGAGAAAGCTGAATAACAAACATAAATAACGTACACGTTTGACACAGGTCAGACTCCCAACATAAAGGTCGATATTGAACTCTGAGCATGGAATGCTCCCTCCTCTGGTACTGATGCACACTTTGCTCCTGTTATTCACGCTGCCTACCTAAGTGTTGCAGAGTCCTTGGAGGATATCACCCCACTCCTCTCTTAAGGTGGTTTCCAGTTCTTGCACGGTTCGGGGATGGGGTGTTCGTTGAGAAACAAGTCTGCCTAGAGCACCCCAGGCATGGTCTATAGGGTTTAGGTCCGGGGACTATGCAGGCTATTCCATACTTTCCGACGCCTTAGCGGCCTGTGTCGTCATAAATAGAAATTCGGGACCTACCGCACCCCTAAACTGACGGACATGATCCAGGATAATGTCCCTACAATACCTGTATGCTGTAGAGGTACCTCGCGCGAAGATGTGCAGCGGTGTTTGGCCCTTGTGCTAATGCCTGTTCACACTATAACGTCTAGACCATACCGATAACGTTCAACATTCGTAGTGTGTATGTGTTCTCTCTCTCCGCATTGACTGGTGGCCAGAACCACTTCCCACAGTGAAGTGGGAGTCGTCGGATAACATCACTCCGGACCACTGTTACTGACCCCAACCACCATGCTCGGAACACCAATGAACTGGAATGCATTCAGCAGGCTTCCGAGCATACAAACCAGCCTGATTTAATCGCCACAAAATGGTTCTGGCAGGGACACGTGTACCGGTGGTAGTTGCAAGGTCTGCAGCGATCTGCCTCGGACTGAGACTTTTTTTTTTTTCGCCGTTAGAGGTGTGTATCGATCCTCTTGCAGTGTGGTGGTCCGTCTATAACCACTAGAATACTTTAGCATTGTATTTCCACCTTCAGCGGCGTTTTATATTCGCGACCTGACACTTTGGGACACACCGATTACTGTGGCCACAGCAGTCACACTTTGACCTGCTCCGAGTCGTCCAACTGCTCGTCCACGATCATACGAAGTTAAATGATTTCTTGCGCACAAGCTGCCTTACCACACGGAATGTCGCACTAATCGGTTGCACAACAACCTTCGTCAAACTCAGTACTGCATGAACTGTCGAATGCTCACAGAGAGTTCGTGCACAAGTCTCGCTGCAGGTTAATATGTCCCAGTCTCTAGATTTCTCTTTACCATCATTGGTCTGGTGTTCCGTAGCAGTTGTCTTTTGTGCTGTAACAACTGTCGTTTGTTATTTAGGAAACTGGAATATGTGGTAAGATATTATGGGACCAAACTGCTGAGGTCATCGGTCCCTAAGCTTACACACTACTCAGTCTAACTGAAAGTAACTTATGCTAAGGACAACACACACGCCCATGCCCGAGGAAGGACTCGAATCTCCGACGGAGGGAGCCGCGCGGACCGTGACAAATTGCCTCAGAGCACGCGGCTACCCTGCGCGGCTATTTTTTACCAACGCCAGTTGTTCCTTAGCAATTGTCAAACAGTATATATACTATTCGGCACAAGACAGAGTTAATTGCTGCACGCCCTAAGAAATGGGTGTCCAAAGCATTAATGCTGACCATTACACCACCACAGCACTGTGTCCAAAGCACTAATATAGCACAACGACATCATGGAGAGAGGAGGATGTAATGTGTTGACCACGCAGAGCGAAGTAACAAGCTATAAATTGGACGTAAGGACGATTATTCACAGTCTGCAAGATACGATCACTGTTGCTTCTGAAAGGCAAACGCCTTTTAGCTACAACTGAAGCGTCTAGAAAGCCGACCAGTCAAGGAAAGCAGGCCAAGTGAAGTCACCATTATCATGCAAAAGCAACACATGCGAGATAGTAACCATACAAATTTTTCTCCTGTCCATTGGCTCGACCTACTTGGTTCAAAATGGTTCAAATGGCTCTGAGCACTATGGGACTTAACATCTCAGGTCATCAGTCCCCTAGAACTTAGAACTACTTAAACCTAAATAACCTAAGGACATCACACACATCAATGCCCAAGGCAGGATTCGAACCTGCGACCGCAGTGGTCGCGCGGTTCCAGACTGAAGCGCCTAGAACAGCTCGGCCCTACTTGGTTCACAATCGATCAAGTTGGAGGTGACAGCTGTGTCGGCCTATCCCTTGTTCATGGAGACCACCTTTGAGCTCCAATGGTGCAGCAAGTCGAGCCAGGAGGACCTTGACACTGGAAGACGCAGTATTGCCGTTTGAATCAAGACTGATGGGAACAGTGGGCGAAACACACCATCTGACCTTTTGGAGACCTAATTGGTGTGGCCAGGAAGAAGTGAACAATCGGCAACGTGCAGGGGCAGCCGCCTCCCACATCCGTCCCTGTAGGCATATTGGCCTGTCTGAGGGCACAGTGTGAAGCAACCTGACATCGCACACTCAGTGCGGGACCAATGGGTGCTTAGTGGAGCGCAGTCTAGAATTGCAATATGTAAAAGCTGGTGGGTAGCAATTACTAACTCATATCCATATATTTTTGAATATTTACAAATTAATTTATGATGTGAATGTAAAACAACTCCTTCCACATCATTACGATTTATCGTGCAAATGACCTATGAAAATGAAACCAACTCGATTCCATTTTCCTGAATGATTTCACCGAGGTATTTAAATTGTGACACTTGTTTAATTTTGCCGTATTTCGTCTCCGTGTATTTTGGCACTTGTTTGTTGCAGGTCGCGTATTCTGTCTCCTCGAATGTATCTAGAGCCCGACTTTTTCTGCAGTTTCTTAGAAGAGTTCAGTCTGATTTTGGGATAATGAAATGGCGCTAGTTAAGATATCTAAATCCTATACAAATACTAGATAGTCTATCGATACATATGCAACATCATGCGCTACCTCATATTTTTCAAAACACCGGGCATAAAAATGGTACTCATAACTCTATTGGTGATGTAAGGGTAGGGTCAAGTGTTGTGCAGAGCCCTTGGGCTAGTGACCATTTGTACTTGCATTCCCAACAGAAGGATTGCATGTCCTGCAGTACAGGGTCGAAATTTGAATATTAGGCAGTTCCTCCAGCTTAGGAAAATGGAGCAATTCGCTTAATTATTTTTGCATTAGATGTAATCTGCGATGGATAAACCATTTAGTTAACGAACGATTTCTGAGAAAACCCAAAAAACGTGGCTTTTTTGGTATGGAACTGAGCTGTGGATTCCAATACCGCTATGCACACCAAATGGCTCTAATTTTTAGAATATTTTCTTAAGATTCCAATCTCCAACCACCTTCAAAATCTTCTTTTATTTTGATCCGTTTTCAACATACAGAGTTCAAAGTTGCCCTACGCACGTACTATCCAGTGTTAGGCGAAAACGTAGTTTATAAAGTGACGTATCGCCGAGAAATATGCTGTAAAGTATCTTCCTTCTCATCAGAACGGTCCTGAGGAGTCCTTGTCGTAGTACTGAAAGAGGTACGAAATTTTCCTGTCACAAAATCCGGCCTGAGGTGTAAAATTAGTTTTGCGTTGTTCCAACTACAGTTTTATTGACCCATAAAGTCCTTTTCATATGAGTGACATTCCCTGCTGTAACAGGGAAAAGAAGGATACCAGCGGAAAAACGCCCCTATCAGAGCACAAAAAACGCTAATATACTAGGGTAAGAGTGAAGGAGACAGTGCCAATGAGAGAGGAATAAAGAGAAAGAGAAAGTGAAAGTGAATGAGTGCGAGTGATAAAGTCGATGACAATGACAAGGAGGAACAGAGAGACAGCGACAGAGAGAAAAGGCAACAGCAGTGGGAAGGAATGAATGAGACAGTACCAGTAGCAGGGAGTAAGGGGGAGACTGTGGCAGTGAGAGGGGATAGTAGTAGGACAGAAAGAGACGGTGGCTGTGAGACAGACAGTGACACAGAGGCAGAGAGAGGTGATGACAATGACAAGGAGGAACAGAGAGACAGCGACAGAGAGAAAAGGCAACAGCAGTGGGAAGGAATGAATGAGACAGTACCAGTAGCAGGGAGCAAGGGGGAGACTGTGGCAGTGAGAGGGGATAGTAGTAGGACAGAAAGAGACGGTGGCTGTGAGACAGACAGTGACACAGAGGCAGAGAGAGGTGATGACAATGACAAGGAGGAACAGAGAGACAGCGACAGAGAGAAATGGCAACAGCAGTGGGAAGGAATGAATGAGACAGTACCAGTAGCAGGGAGCAAGGGGGAGACTGTGGCAGTGAGAGGGAATAGTGGTAGGACAGAAAGAGACGGTGGCTGTGAGACAGACAGTGACACAGAGGCAGAGAGAGGTGATGACAATGACAAGGAGGAACAGAGAGACAGCGACAGAGAGAAATGGCAACAGCAGTGGGAAGGAATGAATGAGACAGTACCAGTAGCAGGGAGCAAGGGGGAGACTGTGGCAGTGAGAGGGAATAGTAGTAGGACAGAAAGAGACGGTGGCTGTGAGACAGACAGTGACACAGAGGCAGAGAGAGGTGATGACAATGACAAGGAGGAACAGAGAGACAGCGACAGAGAGAAAAGGCAACAGCAGTGGGAAGGAATGAATGAGACAGTACCAGTAGCAGGGAGCAAGGGGGAGACTGTGGCAGTGAGAGGGGATAGTAGCAGGACAGAAAGAGACGGTGGCTGTGAGACAGACAGTGACACAGAGGCAGAGAGAGGTGATGACAATGACAAGGAGGAACAGAGAGACAGTGACAGAGAGAAAAGGCAACAGCAGTGGGAAGGAATGAATGAGACAGTACCAGTAGCAGGGAGCAAGGGGGAGACTGTGGCAGTGAGAGGGGATAGTAGTAGGACAGAAAGAAACGGTGGCTGTGAGACAGACAGTGACACAAAGGCAGAGAGAGGTGACGACAATGACAAGGAGGAACAGAGAGACAGCGACAGAGAGAAAAGGCAACAGCAGTGGGAAGGAATGAATGAGACAGTACCAGTAGCAGGGAGCAAGGGGGAGACTGTGGCAGTGAGAGGGGATAGTAGTAGGACAGAAAGAGACGGTGGCTGTGAGACAGACAGTGACACAGAGGCAGAGAGAGGTGATGACAATGACAAGGAGGAACAGAGAGACAGCGACAGAGAGAAAAGGCAACAGCAGTGGGAAGGAATGAATGAGACAGTACCAGTAGCAGGGAGCAAGGGGGAGACTGTGGCAGTGAGAGGGAATAGTAGTAGGACAGAAAGAGACGGTGGCTGTGAGACAGACAGTGACACAGAGGCAGAGAGAGGTGATGACAATGACAAGGAGGAACAGAGAGACAGCGACAGAGAGAAAAGGCAACAGCAGTGGGAAGGAATGAATGAGACAGTACCAGTAGCAGGGAGCAAGGGGGAGACTGTGGCAGTGAGAGGGGATAGTAGTAGGACAGAAAGAGACGGTGGCTGTGAGACAGACAGTGACACAGAGGCAGAGAGTGGTGATGACAATGAGCTGGGCAGAATGATTGAGGGGATGGGTACTGGTGACTTACAGCGATGTACTACATCTACATGTATACACCGCTAGCCACCAAGTGGTATGTGGCGGATGGCACAATTTGCTCCAAAGTCATATTCCCTCCCCTTCTGTTGCACTCGCGGATCGCGCGAGGGAAAAACGACTGCCTGAACGCCTCAGTACGAGCTCTAATTTCCTTATCTTCGAATGGTGATCATTGCGCGATTTGAAAGTTGGTGGTAATAATATATGCTTTACATCCTCGGCGAAGATTGGATTTCGAAATTTAGTGGGCAGCTCCTTCAGTTTAGCCCTTCGTCTATCTGCAAGTGTGTCCCACTTCGAACTTTCTATGAGATTTGTAACGCTCTCGCGATGGATAAATGTACCAGTCACGAATCTTGCAGCTCTTATTTGGACCTTCTCAATCTCTTGAATCAGACCCAACTGGTAAGGGTCCCATACAGACGAACAATACTCTAATACCGGACGAACTAACGTATTGTAAACAATTTCCTTTGTGGAAGGACTGCATCGCTTCAGGATTCTACCAATAAACCGCAATACAGAGATTGCCTTGCCCGTTACTTGTGTAATCTGATCATTCCATTTGACATAATTTCGAAAAGTCACACCCAGATACTTGACGGGCGTTATCGCTTCCAAGGACTGGGCATTTAGTGACTGTGTGAACGAGTTACAGTTAGGAGAGCTCGTGGGAGTGATATGTGAGTTGCTTCTTAAAAAGAGCGCAAATATGTTCGCATGACAAAACTTTTGGGTAAGTTTTCAAACGTACTGAGGAGGTAAGAACAAGGCAACTTTTCAGTCAGTCTGTCATTTTTCCATTGGTATATAACGTGCCTATTCCTAGAGTGAGTAGGTTATTTATTGATTGAGTTGCTATTTATTCTTACACTACTGGCCATTAAAATTGCTATACCACGGAGATGATGTGCTAAAGACGCGAAATTTAACCGACAGGAAGAAGATGTTGTGATATGCTTTTCAGAGCATTCACACAAGGTTGGCGACGGTGGCGACGCCTACAACGTGCTGATATGAGGAAAGTTTGCAACCGATTTCTCATACACAAACAGCAGTTGACCAACGATGGATGGTGAAACGTTGTCGTGATGCCTTGTGTAAGGAGGAGAAATGCTTACCATCACGTTTCCGACTTCGATAAAGGCCGGATTGTAACCTATCGCGATTGCGGTTTATCGTATCGCGACATTGCTGCTCGCGTTGGTCGAGATCCAATGACTGTTAGCAGAATATGGAATCGGTGGGTTCAGGAGGGTAATACGGAACGCCGTGCTGGATCCCAACGGCCTCGTATCACTAGCAGTCGAGATGACAGACATCTTATCCGCATGGCTGTAACGGATCGTGCAGCCACATCTCGATCCCTGAGTCAGCAGATGGGAACGTTTGCAAGACAACAAACATCTGCACGAACAGTTCGACGACGTTTGCAGCAGCATGGATTATCATCTCGGAGACCGTGGCTGCGGTTACCCTTGACGCTGCATCACAGACAGGAACGCCTTTGATGGTGTACTCAACGACGAACCTGGTTGCACGAATGGCAAAACGTCATTTTTTCGGATGAATCCAGGTTCTGTTTACAGCGTCACGATGGTCGCATCCGTGTTTGGCGACATCGCCGTGAACGCATATTGGAAACGTGTGTTCGTCATCGCCTTACTGGCGTATGACCCGGCGTGATGGTATGGGGTGCCATTGGTTATACGTCTCGGTCACTTCTTGTTCGCACTGACGACACTTTGAACAGTGGACGTTACATTTCAGATGTGTTACGACCCGTGGCTCTACCCTTCATTCGATCCCTGCGAAACCCTACATTTCAGCAGGATAATGCAGAACTGCATGTTGCAGGTCCTGTACGGGCCTTTCTGGATACAGTAAATGTTCGACTGCTGCCCTGGCCAGCACATTCTCCAGATCTCTCACCAATTGAAAACGTCTGGTCATTACTCTTGATGAACTGTGGTATCGTGTTGAAGCTGCATGAGCAGGTGTACCTGTACACGCCATTCAAGCTCTGTTTGACTCAATGCCCAGGCGTATCAAGACCGTTATTACGGCCATAGGTGGTTGTTGAGGGTACTGATTTCTCAGGATCTATGCACCCAAATTGCATGAAAATGTAATCACATGTCAGTTCCAGTATAATATATTTGTCCAATGAATACCCGTTTACCATCTGCATTTGTTATTGGTGTAGCAATTTTAATGGCCAGTAGTGTATATTAGGGTTTCTCGTCCATGCGCATTTCCCGCTGAGCGCACACCACGAGTAGTCGGTCTTGTTCGGGAAGTCGGCCGTGCTGAACGGGGCTTAGGGCGATCGATTGACGCCGCCTGGCCACGGCCTCCCTCCAGGGCTCCCCCCTCCTCCCCCCCCCCTCTGTGCAGACAGTGGCCAGACGGGGGCAGCCGAGGCGACTGCCGGACGCCGCCGCCGCTGTCGGCATCTCCCTACGTCACAGGGGGAAGTGTAATTAATTAGGTGCACGTAATTAACATTATCCCGCTGCCCGCCTCGGGCCCGGTCGCCTAATTAAGCTGAGAGCGCGTATAGTGTTACCCCGTGTCGCCGAGGCAATTACAAGGCTTGACAGTTGCCAGACTGCAGTTTTTCACTCCGTAGGCTCGGCAAGAATCCCACAGCCCGCGGACGTCCCGCCTTCCCCAGTTTCCCTCCCGTGAAGTGGCTCTTAGCTCTCGCCCGGTGTCGTAGATTCCATTTTGCACGTTATCCCTTACACGTTTGGGAGGGATCAATGTCTTCGCGATCTACCATCACTTTCTACTTAGCGAAGTGTAAAGATGAAACACATCTTCGTTTCCCTCACAGTCGATGTCTTTGGAACCACCGTAGTGATCGTGGCCAACGTGCTTTGTTTAAAAGATGGGCATGTAACGTGAGCTTCCGTTGGATGTTCGTGAGGTAAAAGGCTTTGTGAAACCCACGCATTCCTTGTGCGCCCCTCTGGTCACACGACACATTTCCAAGCAGTCGTTTTTTCTGTAAAGGGCTGGGTTGGATTGTTTGGGGGAAGAGCCCAAACAGCGAGGTTATCGGTCTCATCGGATTGCGGAAGGGCAGGGAAGGAAGTCGGCAATGCCGTTTCAAAAACGAAACATCCCGCCATTTGCCTGCAGCGATTGAGGGAAATCACGGAAATCACGGAAAACCTAGCCGGCCGAAGTGGCCGTGCGGTTAAAGGCGCTGCAGCCTGGAACCGCAAGACCGCTACGGTCGCAGGTTCGAATCCTGCCTCGGGCATGGATGTTTGTGATGTCCTTAGGTTAGTCAGGTTTAAGTAGTTCTAAGTTCTAGGGGACTAATGACCTCAGCAGTTGAGTCCCATAGTGCTCAGAGCCATTTGAACCATTTGAACGGAAAACCTAAATCAGGATGGCCGGACGCTAGCAGTCGTCTTTAATGTGACTGGACTGAGTACTTTTCTCAGTCTTCCTCTTAACCGTTTTACATGGTACTTAACATTATCCCGATAATTAACATTATCCCGCTGCCCGCATCGGGCCCGGTTGCCTAATTAAGCTGAGAGTACTCATAGACCCACAATGGTTTAATAACGAAATTCGCAAGATGCTGAGGAAGCAGAGGCTGTTGCACTCTCAGTTCAAACAAGAGCGCAAAAATTACGACAAATAAAGGTTAGTAGAGATTCGTACGTCTGTGAAAAGATCTATGCGCGAAGCATACGACAACCACCTCCGTCACACCTTATGAAAAGATCTGACACAGGACCCCTGAAAATTCTGGTCCTAGATAAAATCTCTAACCGGGTCTAAGGCTTCCATTCAGTTCCTTGTTGACACGTCTGGTGTGGCAGTTGAAGATGGCAAGACGAAAGCCGAAATTTTAAATTTCACGTTCAAGAAATTGTTAGCTCAGGTGAATCGCACAAACATACCGTCATTTGACCATCGGACAGACTCCCGTATTGACAGTATAGTAATAAGGTTCAAATGGGCTCTGAGCACTATGGGACTTAACATATAGTAATAAGCATCCTTGGCGTAGAGAAACAACTAAAAGACTTGAAAGCAAGTAAATTACCAAGTCCGGATGACATCGCAATTAGCTTTCACAAAGAGTTCTCTACGGCATTGGCCCCTTACCTAGCTTGCATTTATTGCGAATCGATCGCCCAGCACAAAGTCTCAAGCAACTGGAAAAAAAAAGCGCAGGTGACTCCAGTATATAAGAAGCGTAAATGAACGGTCCCGCAAAATTACAGACCAATATGCCTAACTTCGTTTTGCTACAGAATCCTTGGACATATTCTCTGTTCGAATACAATGAACTTTCTTGAGGTGGAGAAGCTTATGTCCACGAATCAGCATGGTTTTAAAAAATCATCGCTCGTGAGAAACTCAGCTTGCCCTTTTCTCACCTGATATACTGCGACCTATGGATGGAAAACAATAAGCAGATTCCATATTTCTAGGTTTCCTTAAAGCATTTGACATGGTGCCCTATTGCAGACTGGTAACTGAGCTCACAGATATGTGAGTGGCTCGAAGACGTCTTAAGAGACAAGCGTATAGTCAGAAGTACCCCAGGGAAGTGTGATAGGAGCGCTGATGTTCTCTACATACATAAATGATTTGTCGGACAGCGTGGTGAGCAATCTGCGGGTTTGCTGATGATTCTGTGGAGTTTTATAAGGTATCGAAGCTGAGTGACAATAGGAAGATACAAGACGACTCAGCAAAAATTTCTGCTTGGTGTGATCAATGGCAGCTAAATGTGGAAAAAATGTAAGTTAATGCGGTTAAGTAGGAAAAACAAAGCCGTAATTTTCGGGTACAGAATTGGTAATGTCCTTATTGACACAGTCAGGTCGTTTAAATATCTGGGCGTAACGCTGCAAAGCGATATGAAATGGGACGTAAGTGTGAGAACTGTGCTGGGGAAGGCGAATCGTCGCTTTCGGTTTATTGGGAGAATTCTAGGAAAGAGTGGTTCACCTGGACTGCATATAGGACGCTGGTGAGACTTATTCTTGAGTACTGCTCGAATGTTTGGGATTCGTACCAGGCCGGATTGGAGGAGAGCATCGAAGCAGTTCAGAGGCGGGCTCCAGATTTGTTACCGACAGATTCGAGCAACACGTAAGTGTTACGGAGATGCTTCGGGAACTCAAATGGGAATCTCTGGAGGAAAGAAAACGGTCTTTTTGAGGAGAACTATTGAGAAAATGTAGAAAACCGACATTTGGAGCTGACTACCAAATGATTCTACTGCCGCCAACATACATTATGCGTAAGGACCACGAAGATAAGATTCGTGAAATTAGGGCTTCTACGGAGACACATAGACAGTCGTTTTTCCCTGGCTCTGTTTGCGAGTGGAACAGGAAAGCAGATGACTAGTCGTCTTACAGGGAACCTTCCGCCACCCACCTTACGATGGCTTGTGGAGAATGTATGTAAAAGTAGATGTAGAATATGCCCTAATATTTAAAATCCTGTATGATAAGAAGCAACAGTACAGTGATGTTTGTCATCATGAATATGGCATCTGCCAGATGAAACAAGGAAGAGAGGTCCCGCCGCTTGTGACAATCGCAACAAAACATAAACCAAGTCATTTTGGTTACACCAAGATTTTCGTAATATTCTAGGACACATCAGAACATCCTTGATACGTAATAGCGTCTTCCACTTATGAGCCTATACATAATGAGCAGTTCCCGATGCGAAATTTAATACCGTACGTTATCGTTGCCGGGAGCTGATGGAAGGAAAAAGTTGCAAGCTTGCTATTTTCTTTTATAATCTTGGCTTCAATGAAAATGGCAAAGTACTTTTAATCAGAACACAGGAGAAGTTGTGATCTAAATGACATTAGATTTATTCAATCTTAACATAACAAGACAAAAAAATGACTAAAGAAACGTCACACAAACATCTTTATTTGACAAACGCTGTCACTAACATGGGGTCTATGGTGGACAAAGAGGTCAGCTGGGGATCTACACACGAAAATAACCAGAACACTAATCGCTCTATCTGCCTACATACACGTGAACCCGGGGTATGGCACAACAACTACCCCACAATCAACCATCTATACTCTACCATTCCGACTGAAGTCATAGAAGGCCGCAATCTGTTATTAATGGCGCGCGCCCGAAAAATGCAAGTATGCGGTCTCGCGTTCGGGTAATTCGGAATGCAGGTACTTCCTTATGAGCCTCTGGAAACCCTGTGAATTCCAGTGTGCAGGTGAACCCGTTTGCTGGTCTGCCAAACCAATTTGACTCCATGCCACGACTATGTGTCACAGAATTTGTCAAATGTTTAGACGGCCGACTCAAGACAAATAAGTAGACTCACGTATCACTCATTGTGTGCATAATGCTAGAAGCAGTACCTCTGAAGGCTCAGAAGGTGACAGGCTCTAAGTGGCACACTAGCAAAGGACACAAGTTTCGCCGTTTAGGTAGAGACCTGCAGTTCTTTACTAGCAAAGCGCCAGTACAAGAGTGATCTCTTCTCTTTCTGTCCGCTTCCTCGTCAGCCCGGTAGCAAAGCACATTTACATTTTAGACTTCCCCCACTTTTGCACAAGCCAATCACGAGCTGGAGCGCGGCATTCGAAGCTGGGAGAGCGTCCTTTGCTCTGCATACACCATTTTGACCAATCAGAGACTTTGAAGTTAATTGGGAGAAAAGGAAAAAAGATTCAGCTTCGCGGCCTCTTTCCCACTCGTTTATGCCCTGTCTTTTGCAAACATCATGACAAGGATGGAACCACAGCCCTCCATAAAAAGCTTTTTATCTCTCCTGTTGCGTCCATTTCGAAGTTTGCGAAGAACGTCCATAAACTCGCTAAAAGCCTCGTGGTTTGACAAATATGTTTTGTAACAGAGTCTGGACGTCTGGGCGCCAGTGACCTGTCCCACGGAAATTCGCAGAACGCACACAGATATCTCGTCGGCTTCCTGCCTAACAAGGCCCCATCCTCTGCTTTATTGCCGGTCTACAATGCGCTGGCCATTGCGGAGGCCACTTCTCGGCGCTAGTCAGTCTATCTGGACGTGGATGCCGACTGACTGGCGGCAACCAACGTGTCTGCACAATGAGAACGCAGAACTCGGCCGTCCAGAAATGTTTCCACCCAGGTTCCACAGAAAAAACGCGCTTTCCTTGGTCAACCGTCGCCGAGCTTTTACTGCATTCGTTTAAATCGGCACCCTATTCCTTTTAACGCAGGTAAAGCTTACCATTATTCCTTCCCTCCTTCCCTAGAGCACGCAAGCAAGAACATTAACTACTGCCCACCGTTTCATTATGATGTATGAAGTCAAATCGCAAAGTATATCGTCTTCCCTAAGAACATGAAGCAGCATAACTCCGAATTAGAAGTGAGAGTGCAATGCAATCTCTGAAAGAGTATAAACAGATAATAGACGAGTGGGGTATCGCTCAGGTGAAGATATGGGCTGCAAACTGGGAAATCCACCGACATGAGTAAATTTGACAAAGGGCAGATCGTTACGACACTGCGCCTGGAAAATGGCGTCACGGATATGGCGAAGCTGGTTAACTGTTCACGCGCTAATTTTCTATGTAAAATGATTGATGTACATTGAAACCACGAGGAGGCGATATGGTGTTGGACGCCCATGCCTTATCGTACAACGTGGAGGCCGGAGGCTTTCTCGGGCTGTAAAGTTGCATAGGAGCCGATCTATGGCAAATCTGGCAACAGAGTACAATGCTGTTTGATACACAAGTGTTCCGGAGTACACAGTTCGGCGCGGCTTGTTGAACATGAAACTTTACAGCAAACGTTCCAATCTTGACGCAACGACATCGCGAATTCAGTAGGCAAGCAATCTTCGAGATTGGACCGTCGAACAACGAAAAAGTCTCGGACGAATCACTTTTCTTGTTACAGCAGACGTATGGTGGGGTCCGGATGCGCTGTGATAGAGGAGAACGGCTGCTAGAAACATGCCCCGCGCCACGGCCGTTATTGGCAGTACTGTGCTATGAGGAACATTTTCCTAGGCTTCCGTGGGACTTGTGGTAGTAATCAAAGGCACCATAGCAGCTGTGACGATGTGAATATTATTACGGATTAGCTGCGTATCTTCGTGCTTGATGTCTTCCTTGATGGCGACGGCACCTTCCAGCAAGATAACTGTCCGTGTCGTAATGCCAGGATCGTGGTGCATTGATTTTAGGAGGATGTTAGTGAACACAAGACGTCTCTGTCACCAAAATCGCCTGATATGAAACATATGGAACACATTGTGTGAGGTATAAGGAAACAGCTCCGCTCTCAAAAAACGCCAGCCAACAAGTTATTGAGTTTTGAGTGACCTATGCGCTGAAAACTGCTGCAGTACCTACACAAATACTCCTGACGGTGTGTGGTGGAGGGTACTTCTGACACCACTAACAGAGCTTTCCTTCTCTGTTCCATTCGCGAATGGCGCATGGGAAGCCCCGGTATTAGCTCTAATTTCTCGAATTTTCTCGTTGTGGTCATTTCGCGGGACGTATGTAGGGAACAGTAACAGTTGTCCGACTCCTGCCTCTCTAGAAATTTAAATTGTAAACCTGTCCGTGATGCACAATGACTCTCTTGCAGGGTCTGCTACTAGAGTTTGTTGAGCACCTTTGTAACGCTCTAGCTTCGACTAAAGGGTCCCGTGAAGAAGCCTGTCGATCGTTGTTAGATCTTCTCCATGTCTTCTATCAGCCTTACCTGGTGAGGGTTCCAGACTGATGACCAACACGCCACCTATTTAGTGGGCAAACTACATTTCCTTAAGATCACCGAGCGCGGTGGCGCAGTAGTTAACGCACTGGACTCGCATTTGGGAGGACGTCGGTTCAACCCGCGTCCGGCCATCCTGATTTTGGTTTCTCGCATAAAACAAATACCGGGATGTTTCCTTCGAAAGAGCACGGCCGCTTTCCTTCTCCATCCTTCCGTAATCCGAGCTTGTGCTCCGTCCCTAATGATGTCGTTGTCGACGGGACATTAAACACTAATGTGCTCCTCCTCTTTAACATTCTTGCTATGAATCTCAGTCTTGCATCTGCTTTTTCTACTATTTGTTTAATGTGGTCACTCCAGTTGAGCTCTCTATGTAGATAGCCTATTCCCAGTTATTTTACGGTGGTTGTTGATTCCAGCAATTTGTCTTCAGTAGTGTAGTTTTACAGTAGTATATTTCCTGTCCCATGTATGCGCATTTTGCTACATTTATTTACGTTCAGGGTCAACCGAGAGTCCCTGCACCATTCAGCAATCGTCTGCATGTCCTGCAAATCAGAACTATGTTCTAGCTTTACTACCTATATATAGACAACCGCATAATCTGCGATCATCCTTCAAGAGCTTCTTTGGAACCCACTGGATCATTTATATAGATTGTAAACAGTAACGCTCCTATCACATTTCATTGGGGGACATCGGAAATTACCTGTACATCCATTTTGTTCCATTAAGAGCGACGTGTTGAATTTTACCTGCAAGGAAGTCTTGAATCCAGTCACAAGTCTGGTCTGATACACTGTGAGCTTGTGTTTTTTTTTTTTCACAAAATGGCAGTGCGGGACAGTGTCTAATGCCTTCTTGCAGTCGTGGAAAACTGCATATACGTGAGCGCCGACGTCTATACCTCTGGGAATCTCATGGAGGAACAGAGAGAGCTGAGTTTCGTAAGAACTCTGCTCGCTGAATACGTGTTAATTTTTATAGAGGAGATTTTTGTTCTCCAGAAATGTCATGGTACGTGAGCATAACTATGTGCTCTGACCTATGACACTCCCTGAAAACTGGAATGGCGACATTGGCTAACTACTTCAAAGAGGTACTCATGAAATGCCCTCCGAATAACATGTGCAACAGTTGATGTAACCAGATCGTTCAAAAATGACTAAATCCCTGGTGAAGACGGTATATCATCTGAAACGTGGATATTAGGAGGAGATGAAAATATATATAAATGATTAACAGAGATGTGAGACGATAGAACGATTTCACAGGACGGAAAATAAATGCTGATACATCACTGCGTAAGAAAAGAGATCCGGACAACTACAGACACTCTTTTGTCAGTCACGTACAAAATTCATTCTTAAGCTCTCATGAACCTTTTGGACCCACAGGATGATCACTTGATTCGTGATTATGAAGCAAGATTCAGAAGGGTTGATCACGTGCAGAACATTTATGCAATCTGAAGACGGTGTAAGGTACTGACTTTGCACCGGTAAAACACAACATTGTGGACCTTTAAAAGGCCATGGTTCTCTTGACATCCTGCTTTTCATAATCTAGAAGAGCTCAGAGTGGACAGAGGAACAGAAAACCAATATACCATCGTCCTACAAATGGAAATGAAGTCCCATGCTGCTTTGCAGACCGTAGAGAAACGATGCGGGAGACCCGCACCGCCGTACTAGGCAAGGTCTAATGGAGGTAGTTTGGTGTTGCCTTCTTCCCACGGTGATGGGGATGAACGATGATGAAGACGACGCAACAACACCCAGTCATCTCGGGACAGGTGAAAATCCCTGACCCCGCCGGGAATCGAACCCGGGATCCCGTGGTCGGGAGGCGAGAAGGCGACCGCGAGACCACGAAATGCGGATCTCCTGCAAATACAAAAGAAAAATTTATAGCGTAATCTCTGAGGTTTTTGAGATATGTTCAGATGTTAGACATAGAGATGGTTTTCCCACCGGCAGTTTAACTCAGTTATTAACAATATTATAACAGAATGGGAAAAATACATCGTATAAACATCGAAATTACGGATGCAAATACAATGTTCCGAGCCGGCCGCGGTGGCCGAGCAGTTCTAGGCACTTCAGTCCGGAACCGCGTGACAGCTACTGATATTCTGTTTGTGGATACTATGGTTGAGTTGCCTTATGGTCACAGGAATTTTTCGTAGTATAAAAGTTTTCAGCCACAGAGTGGTCACCTTCAGAAGCATGGGCGTCCGCAGGGGGCACGATTCTAAAATTGCCATTTTCGATGTAGTTCGTCCTGTGTGTCTAATGGGTCATGTGCGAAGACACATGTACGGGACATACACCAATTTCATTGATCTCAAAGGATTGGTAGTTATACACTCATTCCTCTTTTTTTTTTTTAAAAAAGAAAAAAAAGATACATTACTTTGACACGTAAAAGGTATGCATATTTCATTAGTGTATACGAAGTCGATTACTGGCCTAACTCGTCACATTATTTTAAGAAGAGCTGAAATCGCTGTAGATGAAGAATCGTAGTCGAAGAGTCAGTTACTTAAGAAATAAATGAAGAAATAAGATCTTGGTACTGAGCGGTGAGTAAACAGGCTATAGATGATAAATAACAAAAAATAACAAATATGAGTAGTACCTTACTGAATTAACGAAACGAAACGACATCATATGCGTAACTAAATCCGATGAATTGGGAAATGAAAGTGGAAAGTATTCACTAAAGATATTTTCATTTAAATATCAAATAATGTTAGGATGACTCTGAAAATCAGCAACAGAACAAAAATGTCCATCTGCCTGAGGGACTCTTGTTAGATATCACCAAAATAAAAATAAAAAAGTCAGTGATTACCACTCCTCAAAGTGAGGAAACAGAAAATTGGATGCTATCTATAACACAGTTCGCTTACAAAATTTCGCCTCTGATCATGTAAATGGCCTTTCTGGATTAGTTTCATGCAATCCATTTTTTTTTGTTTGGAATAATTAAAGAAAAAATTTTTTTTAGGTTATATGACCAAAGTGTAACCCACAACAAGCATTAGAACCTCCTAAAATAACACTAACTAGTAGAATCGACTCCGAGCAGCCTAGGAGTAAACCAAGATGGTCCTTGCCTTCGAAATTGACTAATTATTGTGCACCATGGCTACTAGACTAAACAACTGAGTATAGCGCTGTGTAGCCAGCCGGGGCGGCTCAGTGGTTCTAGGAGCTCCGCTCTGGATCCGCGCGACCGCTACGGTCGCAGGTGCGAATCCTAACTCGGGCATGTATGTGTGTGATGTCCTTAGGTTAGTTAGGTTTAAGTAGTTCTAAGTTCTAGGGGACTGATGACCTCAGATGTTAAGTCCCATAGTGCTCAGAGCCATTTGAACCATTTTTGAACAATGTTCCGAGAGCGTGCGGAACAGTAATGCCTCCGAACTTTTTTGGTGGAAACTCTTAAATATTTTTAAATATTTTAATCATTGACAAAGGTCTTTTTAGGCACTTGTGGGTTTTATTGTTCTGAAGAACGTGTAGTTGTCTACGCCGAAACCTAGGTAAACACTAGGTGCTTTTTTCGCAATCGAGGTGGGTTTCTAGTTTTTTAATATATTAACCAACGATTGATGACGCGCTGCGATGTTGAAGGTTCTTATTTTTAAATGAAACAAACGTTATTAAGTTTCTGTATCTTCATTCTCGATGTCTACGTATTTATTTCTCAACACGGTCACTCAAGGGAGAGAGACCAGTTTGTTAATACCGTCACATAGAATGTTTGACTTTGTTGACGAAGCCACAACCACACTTCTGCTTGCACCGCTTCTTCACTATTTAAAGTGAAGTCCTCGAAGGTGTCTTTAAACAGATGAACATTGTAACGGGCAAAGTCGGGACTGTATGGAGGATGATCGATGACAGTGAACCCAAGGCGTCGGATTGTTGCCGATGTCGAAGCGCTCGTCTGTGGTCTTGCATTCTCATGCTGAAGGAGAGGGTGCTACATGTGTGGACGAACTCTTCGAGTTCGAAGTTCAGTTACAGCATGGTGTTTCTCACGCACCCACGGGACTCACATGCAGGAGGACGACGGGTAAAACCTGCATCCGGCCATCCTGATTTAGGTTTTCCGTGATTTTTCTAAATCAAAAAATGGTTCAAATGGCTCTGAGCACTATGGGACTTAACATCCATGGTCATCAGTCCCCTAGAACTTAGAACTACTTAAACCTAACTAACCTAAGGACAGCACACGACACCCAGTCATCACGAGGCAGAGAAAATCCCTGACCCCGTTTCTAAATCACTTATGGCAAATGCTGGGATGGTTCCTTTCAAAGAGCACGGCCACCTTCCTTTTCCATCCTTCCCTAAGCTGATATTGTACCCTGTCGGTAATCACCTAGCTGCCGATGGGCCGTTAACACTAATGTCCTCCTCCTTCTCCTTCTCACGCGCCGACGTTGTTTCGTTATACACCGCCACGCTACTCACTACAATTCGAAGCCTGTAGCGGCAGAGGGCTGCAGGTATGTAGATATGAAGAATAAATATGTAGAACGTTAATAACTTTTGTTGTATTTAAAAAGTTTTAAGAGCTTGTACATAAATAATTCGGTGGCATTACTATTCAGCATGCTCTCGTGAGTTTCGGTTACGACTGTGAAGAAGAAACTGAATGTGCCGTAAGGAAAGCTATACAAGATAGAGGCAAAGGCAGGGCTGCAGCCACGTGGGCTAGCCGCGTGGTCAGGGGCGTTTGGCCACGGTCCGCGCGGCTCCCCCCGTCGGAGGTTCGAGTCCTCCCTCGGGCATGACTAGGTGTGTCGTCCTTAGCTTCATTTAATTTAAGTTAGATTAAGTATTGTGTAAGCTTAGGGAACGATGACCGCAGCAGTTTGGTCCCATAAGGCCTTACCACAAATTCCAATTTTTGCGGGGCTGCAGATGTTGTTGTGGTCTTCAGACTGGTTTCACGCAACTCTCCATGCTCCTCTATCCTGTGCAAGCTTCTTCATCTCCCAGTACCTACTGCAACCTACATCCTTCTGAATCTGTTTAGTGTATTCATCTCTTGGTCTCCCTCTACGATTTTTACCCTCCAAACTGCCCTCCGGTGCTAAATTTGTGATCCCTTGATGCCTCAGAATATGTCCTACCAACCGATCCCTTCTTCTAACCAAGTTGTACCACAAATTTCTCTTCTCCCCAATTCTATTCAATAACTCCTCATTAGCTTTATGACCTACCCATGTAATATTCAGCATTCTTCTGTAGCACCTCATTTCGAAAGCTTCCATTCTCTTCTTGTCTAAACTATTTATCGTCCACGTTTCACTTCCATGTATGGCTACACTCCATACAAATACTTTCAGAAAAGACTTCCTGGCACTTAACTCTATACTCGATGTTAACAAATTTCTCTTCTTCAGAAACGCTTTCCTGGTCATGCCAGCCTACATTTTATATCCTCTCTACTTCGACCATCATCAGTTATTTTGCTCCCAAAATAGGAAAACTCCTTTACTACTTTAAGTGTCTCATTTCCTAATCTAATTCCCTCAGCATCACCCGACTTAATTCGACTACATTCCATTATCCTGGTTTTGCTTTTGTTGATGTTCATCTTATATCCTCCTTTGAAGACACTGTCCATTCCGTACAGCTGCTCTTCCAAGTCCTTCGCTGTCTCTGACAGAATTACAATGTGATCGGCGAACCTTAAAGTTTTTGTTTCTTCTCCATGGATTTTAATTCCTAATCCGAATTTTTCTTTTGTTTCCTTCACTGCTTGCTCAATATACAGATTGAATAACATCGAGGAGAGGCTACAACCCTGTCTCACTCCCTTCCCAACCACTGGTTCCCTTTCATGTCCCTCGACTCTTATAACTGCCATATGGTTTCTGTACAAATTGTAAATAGCCATTCGCTCCCTGTATTTTACCCCTGCCTCCTTCAGAATTTGAAAGAGAGTATTCCAGTCAACATTGTCAAAAGCTTTCTCTAAGTCTACAAATGCTAGACTTAATCTATTTTCTAAGATTAGTTTTAGGGTCAGTATTGCCTCACGTCTTCCAACATTTCTACGGAATGCGAACTGATCTCCTCCGAGGTCGGGTTGTACGAGTTTTTCCATTCGTCTGTAAGGAAGTCGTGTTAATATTTTGTGGCCGTGGCTTATTAAGCCGGTCTGTGTGGCCGAGCGGTTCTAGGCGCTTCAGTCTGGAACGGCGCGGCCGCTACGGTCCGCAGGATCGAATCCTGCCTCGGGCATGGATGTGTGTGATGTCCTTAGGTTAGTTAGGTTTAAGTAGTTCTAAGTTATAGGGGACTGATGACCTCAGATGTTGGGTCCCATAGTCCTCAGAGCCCTTTGAACCTTGTTTTGGGCTTATTAAACTGTGTCAACACCTGCTTTCTTTGGGATTGGAATTATTCTATTCTTCATGAAGTCTGAGGGCATTTCGCCTATCTCATACATCTTGCTCACCAGATGGTAGAGTTTTGTCAGGGGTGGCTCTCCCAAGGCTATCAGTAGTTCTAATGGAATGTTGTCTACTCCGGGGCCTTGTTTCGACTTAGGTCTTTCAGTGCTCAGCAGATATGTTGTGAGAAAACCCATTACTTTGAAAATTCATCATAACAGCGAGAAAATTCTGCTAAAGATGGAGTACGGGATGATTTTACGTGTATTATGCTTCAAACACGTTGAAAATACAGACTGCTTGAAGGTTCGATTCAGAATCACTTCGAACCGCTTTAACAAAAAGTAATATCGCGCAGTGCAAAATTGTGTCATTGCAAGACAGTTATATTACTGGAAGCACTATGTGCATCAAAGACCGTAGGTGTTGGAGGACATTCTAAAGTAAAACAGGAGCGATAAATCGTTCGGACAGTACATAGCTCCAAACAAGAAAAAGAAATTTGGTGTAACATAGAAAAAAATGTGAGCTCTACATGACAACAGAGACAAGTTTTTACCACTGTGCACAAGGCACGCTTGAAATTACACGTTCATCTATCTAGAACGGGCTACAGTAACCTCATCAAAAGACTACTCACTATTATTAATTCAAAGAAAGCAAAAATCATCTGGTTAGAAAAATATAGGGAAGATTTACAAGCCATGAGCATCACAAAAGAAAACATGATAAACCGTCTAGCACTTGGACCTAGTAACGAAGCACAGATTCACGGAAAAGATTGCAAAGAAAACTGGCAAAAACTGTTTGAACAACGCAAGAAAACATATTTTGATTTCATGGAGAGACTTTGGGAGGATGAGAAGGCAAGAGCCATCAATCCAACTATCAAGTTTAAATATGGTCTTGAGTGGGCTGAACTAAGAAAGAAAGAAAGACTAGAGAGACAGGATGATATGATATATATTACACATCAAGGAATACCACCTGTGTTGCTAGAAAGAGCTGTAGGGGCCATACCCATAGGTTGTGTTGTTGTTGATGTGGTCTTCAGTTCCGAGACTGGTTACATGCAGCTCTCCAAGCTACTATATCCTGTGCAAGCTTCTTCATCTCCCAGTACCTAATGAAACCTACATCTTTCTAAATCTCTTTAGTGTATTCATCTCTTGGTCTCCCTCTACGATTTTTACCCTCCACGCTGCCCTCCAATACTAAATTGGTGACCCCTTGATGCCACAGAACATGTCCTACTAACCGATCCCTTTTTCTAGTCAATTTGTGCCACAAATTTCTCTTCTCCCCAATTCTATTCAATAACTCCTCATTAGTTATGTGATCTACCCATCTAATCTTCAGCATTCTTCTGTAGCACCTCATTTCGAAAGCTTCCATTTTCTTCTTGTCTAAACTATTTATCTTCCACGTTTCACTTCCATCTATGGCTACACTCCATACAAATACTTTCAGAAAAGACTTCCTGACACTTAACTCTATACTCGATGTTAACAAATTTCTCTTCTTCAGAAACGCTTTCCTGGTCATTGCCAGTCTACATTCCATATCCTCTCTACTTCGACCATCATCAGTTATTTTGCTCCCCAAATAGGAAAACTCCTTTACTACTTTAAGTGTCTCATTTCCTAATCTAATTCCCTCAGCATCACCCGACTTAATTCGACTACATTCCATTATCCTGGTTTTGCTTTTGTTGATGTTCATCTTATATCCTCCTTTCAAGACACTATCCATTCCGTTCAACTGCTTTTCCAAGTCGTTTGCTGTCTCTGATAGAATTACAATGTGATCGGCGAACCTTAAAGTTTTTATTTCTTCTCCATGGATTTTAATACCTACTCCGAATTTTTCTTTTGTTTACTTCACTGCTTGCTCAATATACAGATTGAATAACTTCGGGGAGAGGCTACAACCCTGTCTCACTCCATTCCCAGCCAGTGCTACCCTTTCGTGTCCCTTGACTCTTATAACCGCCATCTGGTTTCTGTACAAATTGTAAATAGCCATTCGCCCCCTGTATTTTATCCCTGCCACCTTCAGAATTTGAAAGAGAGTATTCCAGTCAACATTGTCAAAAGCTTTCTCTAAGTCTACAAATGCTAGAAACGTAGGTTTTCCTTTCCTTAATCTAGTCGTCGGGTCAGTATTGCCTCACGTCTTCCAATATTTCTACGGAATCCAAACTGATCTTCCCCGAGGTCGGCTTCTACGAGTTTTTCCATTCGTCTGTAAAGAACTCGCGTTAGTGTTTTGCAGCCGTGACTTATTACACTGATAGTTCGGTAATTTTCACATCTGTCAACACCTGCTTTCTTTGGTATTGGCATTTGGATTGGATTGGATTGTTTGGGGGTAGAGACCAAACAGCGATGTCATCGGTCTCATCGGATTAGGGAAGGAAGTCGGCCGTGCTTCAAAGGAACCATCCCGGCATTTGCCTGGAGCTATTTAGGGAAATCACAGAAAACCTAAATCAAGATGGCCGGACGCGGGATTGAACCGTCGTCCTCCCGAACGCGAGTCCAGTGTGCTAACCACTGCGCCACCTCGCTCGGTTTGGAATTATTCTATTCTTCTTGAAGTCTGAGGGTATTTCACCTGTCTCATATATCTTGCTCACCAGATGGTAGAGTTTTGTCAGGACTGTCTCTCACAAGGCTTTCAGTAGTTCTAATGGAATGTTGTCTACTACCGGGGCCTTGTTTCGACTCAGGTCTTTCAGTGCTCTGTCAAACTCTTCACGCAGTATCATAGCCCGCATCTCGTGGTCGTGCGGTAGCGTTCTCGCTTCCCACGCCCGGGTTCCCGGGTTCGATTCCCGGCGGGGTCAGGGATTTTCTCTGCCTCGTGATGGCTGGGTGTTGTGTGCTGTCCTTAGGTTAGTTAGGTTTCAGTAGTTCTAAGTTCTAGGGGACTTATGACCACAGCAGTTGAGTCCCATAGTGCTCAGAGCCATTTGAACCATTTGCAGTATCATATCTCCCATTTCATCTTCATCTACATCCTCTTCCATTTCCATAATATTGTCCTCAAGTACATCGCCCTTGTATAGACCCTCTATATACTCCTTCCAACTTTCTGCTTTCCCTTCTTTGCTTAGAACTGGGTTTCCATCTGAGCTCTTGATATTCATACAAGTGGTTCTCTTTTCTCCAAAGGTCTCTTTAATTTTCCTGTAGTCAGTATCTATCTTACCCCTGGTGAGACAAGCCTCTACATCCTTACATTTGTCCTCTAGCCATCCCTGCTTAGCCATTTTGCACTTCCTGTCGATGTCATTTTTGAGACGTTTGTATTCCTTTTTGCCTGCTTCATTTACTGCAATTTTATATTTTTTCCTTTCATCAATTAAATTCAATATTTCTTCTGTTACCCAAGGGTTTCTACTAGCCCTCGTCTTTTTACCTATTTGATCCTCTGCTGCCTTCACTATTTCATCCCTCAAAGCTACCCATTCTTCTTCTACTGTATTTCTTTCCCCCATTCCTGTCAATTGTTCCCTTATACTCTCCTTGAAACTCTGAGCAACCTCTGGTTCTTTCAGTTTATCCAGGTCCCATCTACTTAAATTCCCAACTTTTGGCAGTTTCTTCAGTTTTAATCTACAGTTCATAACCAATAGACTGTGGTCAGAATCCACATCTGCCCCTGGAAATGTCTTACAATTTAAAACCTGGTTCCTAAATCTCTGTCTTACCATTATATAATCTATCTGATACCTTTTAGTATCTCCAGGATTCTTCCAGGTATACAACCTTCTTTTATGATTCTTGAACCAAGTGTTAGCTATGATTAAGTTGTGCTCTGTGCAAAATTCTACCAGGCGGCTTCCACTTTCATTTCTTTCCCCTAATCCATATCCACCTACTACGTTTCCTTCTCTCCCTCTTCCTACTACCGAATTCCAGTCACCCATGACCATTACATTTTCGTCTCCCTTCACTATCTGAATAATTTTTTTTATTTCATCATACATTTCTTCAATTTCTTCGTCATCTGCAGAGCTAGTTGGCATACAAACTTGTACTACTGTGGTAGGCGTGGGCTTCGTCTCTATCTTGGCCACAATAATGCGTTCACTATGCTGTTTGTAGTAGCTTACCCGCACTCCTATTTTTTTATTCATTATTAAACCTACTCCTGCATTACCCCTATTTGATTTTGTATTTATAACCCTGTATTCGCCTGACCAAAAGTATTGTTCCTCCTGCCACCGAACTTCACTAATTCCCACTATATCTAACTTTAACCTATCCATTTCCCTTTTTAAATTTTCTAACCTACCTGCCCGATTAAGGAATCTGACATTCCACGCTCCGATCCGTAGAATGCCAGTTTTCTTTCTCCTGATAACGACGTCCTCTTGTGTAGTCCCCGCCCAGAGATCCGAATGGGGGACTCTTTTACCTCCGGAATATTTTACCCAAGAGGACGCCATCATCATTTAACCATACAGTAAAGCTGCATGCCCTCGGGAAAAATTACGGCCGTAGTTTCCCCTTGCTTTCAGCCGTTCGCAGTACCAGCACAGCAAGGCCGTTTTGGTTATGTTACAAGGCCAGATCAGTCAATCATCCAGACTGTTGCCCCTGCAACTACTGAAAAGGCTGCTGCCCCTCTTCAGGAAGCACACGTTCGTTTGGCCTCTCAACAGATACCCCTCCGTTGTGGTTGAACCTACGGTACGGCTATCTGTATCGCTGAGGCACGCAATCCTACCCACCAACGGCAAGGTCCATGGTTCGGGGGGGGGGGGGGGGGGACCTATAGGTTAACACTGAGATTTGACTACCAAAACAAATACACTAAGTGTTCAAAAGTATCCGGACACCTCCAAAAACCTAAGTTTTTCATATTAGGTGCATTGTGCTGCCACCTACTGCCAAGTACTCCATACCAGCAGTCTCAGTAGTCATTGGTCATCGTGAGAGAGCAGAATGGGGCGCTTCGCGGAACTCACGGACTTCGAACGCGGTCAGGTGATTGGGTGTCACTTGTGTCATACCTCTGTGCGCGAGATTCCCACACTCCTAAATATCCCTCGGGCCACTGTTTCCGATGTGACAGTGAAGTGGAATCGTGAAGGGATCCGTACAGCACAAAAGCGTACAGGCTGTTAACTGATAGAGACCGCCGACAGTTGAAGAAGGTCGTAATGTGTAATAGGCAGACATGTATCCAGACCATCACGTAGAAGTTCCAAACTACATCAGGATCCACTGTAAGTATTATGACAGTTAGGCGGGAGGTGAGAAAACTTGGATGTCATGGTCGAGCCACACATCACGCCGGTAAATGCCAAACGACGCCTCGCTTGGTGTGGGGAACGTAAACATTGGACGATTGAACAGTGGAAAAACGTTGTGTGGAGTAACGAGTCACGGTACACAACGTGGACTTACTATGGCGGCGTGTGGGTATAGTGAATGCCTGGTGAACATCATCTGCCAGCGTGTGTAGTGCCAACAGTAAAATTCGGAGGCGATGGTGTTATGGTTTTGTTGTGGTTTTCATGGAGTGGGCTTGCACCCCTTGTTATTTTACGTGGCACTATCACAGCACAGGCCTACATTGATGTTTTAAGCACCTTCTTGCTTCCCGATGTTGAAGAGCAATTCGGGAATGCACTCCATCTTCAGGCCACGAGTGACCTACAGGGACCATCCGACCGCCGTGCCATCCTCAGGGGAGGATGCGGATAGGAGGGCCGTTGGGTCAGCACACCACTCTCCCGGTCGTTATGATGGTATTCTTGACCGAAGCCGCTACTAATCGGTCGAGTAGCTCCTCAATTGGCATCACGAGGCTGAGTGCACCCCGAAAATTGGCAACAGCACATGGCTGCCTGGATGGTCACCCATCCAAATGCCGACCACGCCCGACAGCGCTTAACTTCGGTGATCTCACAGGAAGCGGTGTATCCACTGCGGCAAGGCCGTTGCCCAATTCGGGAATGGCGATTGCATTTTTCAACACGATCGAGCACCCGTTCATAATGCACTGCCTGTGGCGAAGTTGCAATACGGCAATAACATCCCTGTAATGGACTAGCCTGCACAGAGTCCTGACCTGAATCCTATAGAACACCTTTGGGATGTTTTGGAATGCCGACTTCGTGCCAGGCCTCACCGACCGACGTCGATACCTCTCCTCAGTGCAGCACTCCGTGAAGAATGGGCTGCCATTCCCCAAGAAACCTTCCAGCACCTGATTGAACGTATGCCTGCGAGAGTGGAAGCTGTCATCAGGGCTAAGGGTGAGCGAACACCATACTGTATTCCAGCATTACCGATGGAGGGCGCCACGAATTTGTA
This sequence comes from Schistocerca nitens, assembly GCF_023898315.1. Taxonomy (NCBI): domain Eukaryota; kingdom Metazoa; phylum Arthropoda; class Insecta; order Orthoptera; family Acrididae; genus Schistocerca; species Schistocerca nitens. Next base: position 260,524,922 of record NC_064621.1, read on the forward strand.
AGTCCGGATACTTTTGATTACATAATGTAATTGAGAACTTCGTGTGTACGTGCCGCTCTGTGATGAGAAGATTCGCACAGGATGGAAAATTGTGGCTGGCCGCGTCATACCACTCAGAAAATTGATTAAAAAGCTGTGCTATAGTCCCGTTTACTTCGAATAATTGAAAATAGTGGTTGTAAATGACATGTCAAAGTTGTGTTCTTTGGTTCGGTTGCTTACAGAATCACAAGAACTTTTCGAAATGGAAGCCATTTCTACCCCTGCAGTGGGCATCTTCGGTCTCCTTCCCATAGACGTCCACAGAAGGGGGGGGGGGAGGGGGGAAGGGGGGCGGGATGGAGGTGTTGGCACTTCTTTGTTCGTTACACAATTCTCAGGAATTTCAAAAAATTGTTTTTGATTATATTTAAACTGCAGACTCAGGTCTGACAAGAACAACTGGAAATACTGTGTCTTTAGCAATTGCTATGTAATTTGGTTTTGGCCGGCCGGAGTGGCCGAGCGGTTCTAGGCTCTACAGTCTGGAACCGCGCGACCGCTACGGTCGCAGGTTCGAATCCTGCCTCGGGCATGGATGTTTGTGATGTCCTTGCTCGTGCTTTGGTGGCTCAGTTGGTAGAGCACTTGCCCGCGAAAGGTAAAGGTCCCGAGTTCGAGTCTCGTTCCGGCAAACAGTTTTAATCTGCCAGGAAGTTTCATGGATGTAGTACATTGCCTGAGCGAAATTGTGCTGCTTTTCGAATGAACGGCGGTTCAAATTACCGTCCGACCGTCGAAACATAGGTTCTAGGTTATTTCCATAAATCGTTGAAGGTGAATGCGGCATGTTTCCTGCGACAGGACAGCGTCGATTTCCTTCTCCGTCCTTTCCCAATTCGACTTCATCGTCTATGAAACGCAAGCGTATTCTTTCTCTCGTACTTCACCACGTTGGTTGACTTTCGTCACTAATTCCCACAAGATTACGTCTCCCACTCCCTCTCTCTACTGAACAATTGAGGCAAATCAGCAATTTATTGTCTCGAAATGAAGGAATAAAAGTGGATAATTTGAAGGTCGAGAGAAGTCATCTTCAGGTGTTGTCGCCTTCTCACTCTACATGGGATGGAACACAGCGATATGGCTCAAATGGCTCTGAGCACTATGGGACTTAACTTCTGAGGTCATCAGACCCCTAGAACTTAGAACTACTTAAACCTAACTAACCTAAGGACATCACACACATCCATGCCCGAGGCAGGATTCGATCCTGCGACCGTAGCGCAGGCCGCGGTGGTCTCGCGGTTCTAGGCGCGCAGTCAGGAACCGTGCGACTGCTGCAGTCGCAGGTTCGAATCCTGCCTCGGGGATGGATGTGTGTGATGTCCTTAGGTTAGTTAGGTTTAAGTACTTCTAAGTTCTAGGGGACTGATGACCACAGCAGTTGAGTCCCATAGTGCTCAGAGCCGTTTGAACCATTGTTTTGCGACCGTAGCGGTCACGCGGTTCCAGATTGGAGCTCCTAGAACCGCTCGGCCACCCCGGCTGGCTACACAGCGCTATACTCAGTTGTTTAGTCTAGTAGCCATGGTGCACAATAACTAGTCAAATTCGAAGGCAAGGACCATCTTGGTTTACTCCTAGGCTGCTCGGAGTCGATTCTACTAGTTAGTGTTATTTTAGGAGGTTCTAATGCTTGTTGTGGGTTACACTTTGGTCATATAACCTAAAATTTTTTTTTTCTTTAGTTATTCCAATTAACAAAAAAAAAATGGATTGCATGAAACTAATGCAGAAAGGCCATTTACATGATCAGAGGCGAAATTTTGTAAGCGAGCTGTGTTATAGATAGCATCCAATTTTCTGTTTCTTCACTTTGAGGAGTGGTAATCACTGACTTTTTTATTTTTATTTTGGTGATATCTAACAAGAATTCCTCAGGTAGACGGACATTTTTGTTCTGTTGCTGATTTTCAGAGTCATCCTAACATTATTTAATATTTAAATGAAGATATCTTTAGTGAATACTTTCCACTTTCATTCCCCAATTCATCGGATTTAGTTAGGCATATGATGTCGTTTCGTTTCGTTAATTCAGTAAGGTACTACTCATATTTGTTATTTTTTGTTATTTATCATGTATAGCCTGTTTACTCACCGCTCAGTACCAAGATCTTATTTCTTCATTTATTTCTTAAGTAACTGACTCTTCGACTACGATTCTTCATCTACAGCGATTTCAGCTCTTCTTAAAATAATGTGACGAGTTAGGCCAGTAATCGACTTCGTATACACTAATGAAATATGCATACCTTTTACGTGTCAAAGTAATGTATCTTTTTTTTCTTTTTTAAAAAAAAAAAGAGGAATGAGTGTATAACTACCAATCCTTTGAGATCAATGAAATTGGTGTATGTCCCGTACATGTGTCTTCGCACATGACCCATTAGACACACAGGACGAACTACATCGAAAATGGCAATTTTAGAATCGTGCCCCCTGCGGACGCCCATGCTTCTGAAGGTGACCACTCTGTGGCTGAAAACTTTTATACTACGAAAAATTCCTGTGACCATAAGGCAACTCAACCATAGTATCCACAAACAGAATATCAGCTCTTCTGCAGAAGATGATCATTGTGTTCTTGAAATCGTGAATTGTTCTCGTGATTATGGGCGAAGTGGAGCAAAGATAAGACACTGCACTGGTATTCGCGTGGGCGGAAGTTCACCCCTCCACACAGCCAGTCAGGACTGCCGTGGTTTCCCGAATTCGCTGAAGGTGAATGCTGGGATGGTTCCTTTGTAAGGGCACAGTCAGTTTCCTTTCCTAGTCTTCCTCAACCAAAGTTTGTGCTTCGTCTCTAATGATCTCGTTGTCGACGACACAGTGTTAAATCATAATTGAGCTTCCTTTATTCACCCTTTGTTCTTGTGAATGTTTCAGAATCGGTATTAAGGAATGTGGAACAATTATCGCCAACAGAATATAATTTTTGTAATTTTATGTCAAATTGGGATTCGAAGTCGGAACTCCAACAAAATACGAGAAGCCAAGAAAGGACCTTATTGCCATCTGCACAAGGCTGCAAGTAATCATTCTGCACAATGATTTGTTGCGTAGTTGGAGGCATATCGTAGCTTCACTCGTTAGGATAAAACCATCTTTTTATCAGTGCCGATCAAAATAATTTGGTGAGATTCGTGTATTTTAGCTTAAAATATTTTTATCCGGTGGGGACATTTGTGACAAGTGCCTAAAACGTTGTCATATTGGCGTATATTATTGTTATAAGCGACACTGCTGAGAGCAATTTTTAATACCAGTAATAGGATTTACGGCCCGATTCTGTTTATTTTAATGTTGCAAAGGATAATCGTTTTACCGAAAATTTGGTGTTCTAAAAGCTTTTAACGTTATACCGCTGGCTGATACGCTGCGTGTGTCGTGCCTATACCCCATTCCCTCTTTTGGGTGTGACTCGTGTAACAGTGGATGTTACAATGAGAGCAACATTTTGTAGTGAACGCCGGCGGGCATCTCTTCAAACTGCACCGGTCGAAGCAGAGTTCTTAACAGTGATGGATGGGGTTCGCTACAGGCACTGAAAAACCGAACAGTCTTCAGAGGAATATAATTTTTTTATGACCTGCAATGTGATTAACAGTTCTAAAGCGTTCCTTACTTTCAGCAAGTAGCAAAAAATGGCTCTGAGCACTATGGGACAACTTCTGAGGTCATCAGTCCCCTAGAACTTAGAACTACTTAAACATAACACACATCCATGCCCGAGGCAGGATTCGTACCTGCGACCGGAGCGGTCGCGCGGTTCCAGACTGTAGCGCCTAGAACTGCTCGGCCACTCCGGCCGGCAGCAAGTAGCACAGTGTCATCATTATACCTTAGCATTACCATTCGGAACATGTATTTTTTTTTAGACGATAACTCAATCAACATAACAGCTCTGCTTTAACAACTTTTTATCAAATTTTATCTTTATCTGACACCTTTCTCACTCCAGTTGTAATGTTTTATTTTGTAAATATTTAAAACTACTCAACTGCTGCATCCAGTCGCTCAATACAATTACTAACTAGGTATTTCCCATCACATTGTCAAAAGCCTTCGTGAGTTCTATCGATGTGCTTAAGGAGTTCAAATGTTTCTCAATTCTTGCTCTCATTATCAAGCAAGAGACTTTATTTACTACCTTGCTAATACTGCATTCTCGGCTTTCACACTTTATTTATAAAACAACAGTATCCGATCTTGCATCCAAATCCAAGAATGCTGGAAAGAATGTTATTACAGTACACAGGGAATTTTGTTATTTTTCGGTGCAGCGCATGACCACAGGATATTATACTGAAGTGTTATTTAGCATCAAAGCGTAAATAGGACCAGTCGACAAATATTACAGTTAATGGTGCCGTACCGCAATCTGAAAAGCTTATATTGATCTAACTCACTCAGTACACAACAAGAGTTGTGAAGCATAGTTCTTCTCTGATACAAGTATTGGGAGAGGCATGAGGCTACTACGCATGCTTGATAGTTGAGTTAATGTTTACCAACGAATAATTACTACATACACAAGCCATAAAACTGAAATAGTGTAGAAGAACGAACAATTTTCTGTTATCATCCCGTTGAAACGTACCCTTAGAAACATTATGAACTACTGTGCTGATAAAGCCGGCCGAAGTGGCCGTGCGGTTAAAGGCGCTGCAGTCTGGAACCGCAAGACCGCTACGGTCGCAGGTTCGAATCCTGCCTCGGGCATGGATGTTTGTGATGTCCTTAGGTTAGTTAGGTTTAACTAGTTCTAAGTTCTAGGGGACTAATGACCTCAGAAGTTGAGTCCCATAGTGCTCAGAGCCATTTGAACCATTTTTTGTGCTGATAAACCTCTTACGTTATTTTGCTGTGTAGCCACCGTTTTCGGGTAACCGTCTCTTGTATTTGCGATAACCACCAACTCCGATTTGTGTGTCGTCCAAGTATAGTTTTGGTTTTTTTAGTGTACATTTTCTATCAATCGTACATTGCAAATTGTGGTTTAATGACGCGCATAGTCCGTGAATAATGTTTTTCACTAGTATATCATATAGTTCCGGTCTTCTTGTGGACTGGGAAATTCAGCTAGGATGATTTTGTCGATATCCATGGGATGAATTCTGTCGTGTAGTCATGTGAGACTGTGCGAGTGAGGAAGTCCCTGTTTTTGCCTTTCGAATGTGTACATCCAGCATCTAAGGGTTCCAAAGATGAGGCAGTTTGTGGTGACTTCAATAACTCTCGTTTGTATTTGTCGGAAAACACGGGCTATTACGTCGTATGTCGAGACGATGCATAGGGGCTTGCCCGTACCTTAGTTTGATTCCTGGCTAAGATGAGTTGCACGTGAATGTAATGAAGAGGTCAGGTCATCCATATTTTCTTATGTAGGTCATGGCATCTTGAGTGCATTCGTGCCTGTGTCTCGGACTTATAGTGTATGATGTGGGTAAGATTACCATTGTTCCAATTTCGTCATTGTTTCCGTCTTTTATGACTGCGTCTCGAAGGTGGACGTATTCTTCCGCTAGTAGTTTCTTCTGAGTCAGTCTTAGTAAAGCATCCGTTCCGCTTCTGTTTTTGCATACATACCTACCAGGAATTGTTGCAACAAACAGTGAGTCTTGAGAATGTGACTGTATGTTTCATTGACTCTGATCATTAAGCGGTAAGCGCAGAAGCCTTTGGAAGTGACTTTTTGTTTGTTTCTACTCCTGTTTCTGATTTGTTTCACATTAAAAGCGATATCCGTCCTCTCCATGCAGAAATATTAATGGGTATTGGAGGGCATCATATGAATAGTGTGTCTCTGCAATGCGTCGTAGTCCTCTTCTTCGTTGTACAGTTATGTCACGGCTTGTTTTTTCATTGCCCACGATTACGACGGCGACTTGTTCTATCTGACGTGCATTATGTCGACGTTCGTGTTTTCCAGATGGTCTTCTGTTGGCCCGAATTATAACTTTATAGTCATCAGAAATATTTGGTCTAGTCATGTTTTGACTATGTGAATCAGTTGATTATATTTGTGCAAGATCCTCTGTACATCTTGAACTACTTCTCGTCTCAATCCACTAATATTTGCGCATCGGTGATCAATTTCTGTTTCTTCATTTCCGATTAAATATACTTGCAGAAATTTATGGTCTTCGTTGGGTAGTGGTAATAATGACCCATGTTGTGATAGATTTGTCCTTGGATGGAAAAAACATAATCGATTTCATCTCCGTTAGTGTTAATCGAAGTGACATCGAAAGAAGTCATTTGGAAGCAGGCGTTATACGCTTTTATATTATCAAGAAATTGTTTTGATTCTGGAGTTTCCCCGGTCATGTCATGTACAAATTCCTTTGGAGGTGCTTCAAGTGGTGGTAATCGAATTTCCATTCATGCAACAGAATCCTGGTGTTTCTCTACTGAAATTTTTCACATTACAAAATTGGCAGACGTTATCCATTTTACCGATTACGACGTGTTTGTTACATTGTTTCGTCGGGTCGTGGTGGAATGCTTCATTTGCTAGGTTTACTGTTTACTTGTCCTCGTCCGCGCTTTCCTTAGGGTGATATTTTCAAGGCTGGCTTGAGTTCACAGTCTAGACTGTGTCGCAGTTGTTGATTTTTCGGTCCGTTCATTTCGTTGTTCTTCGCGTTCTCTGCTTCTCACGGTGCTGATTGTCGTCCATTGGAAACTTAAACGTGCTTCGCGCTTTTCGCCTGTTTTGTTTTTTCGCTGTTCTTTTTGTTTCCGCCACTTTGCTTCAGAACTGGTAAGAGCTCCTCCCTTTTACGTTTGGGCATTGTCTAAAATATAAATCAAAACAATCTGTTATTAACAAGTACACTAAGTACACTTCAACATTTTACACACTTTTCACACTGTATTTTCGATTTATATTCAGTCACTGTATCAGTTTGACTACTCACACTTCACTGTTTGTTTTTATTCGCCCACTGCACTACTTTTTCGCTTCCTCTATTCGTCATCGATAACAAACTGACGTTCGAACCCAAGACGGATCTTGCTTTATATGCCCCTACCAGTGGTTAGGCCCACCAGTGGCGAATTCCGTATCATACCAAAAAGGCTTCGAATGCTCCATAATGTTCAAGAACATTCCTCAACATTCGAGAGTGTTCTGGAATGTTTCACAATGATCTGGGATGTTCTTAAATGTTACCGCACATTCTGGAATCTTCCTAAATGTTCCAGAGTATTTCCGAACATTCCAGACCATTCCGGATCATTGTGGAACACTCAGGAACATTCTGGAATGTTGTGGAATGCTCTAGAACACTCCCGAATGCTCTGAAATGTTCTAGAGTGTTCTAGAATGTTCTGAAATGTTCTAGACATTTCTAGAGAGCGAAACTCCCCAGCCCTTGTAACTCCAAAAGCACATCCTCCGGGTAAGAGCGGGAACGTTCTTCATTGATGGGATCTAGAGGGCTACCACACTATATAACACCCTTAATCATTGTTGTTGTTGTGGTCTTCAGTCCTGAGAGTGGTTTGATGCAGCTCTCCAAGCTACTCTATCCTGTGCAAGCTTCTTCATCTCCCAGTAACTACTGCAGCCTACATCCTTCTGGTTCAAATGGTTCAAATGGCTCTGAGCACTATGGGACTTAACATCTGTGGTCATCAGTCCCCTAGAACTTAGAACTACTTAAACCTAACTAACCTAAGGACATCACACACATCCATGCCCGAGGCAGGATTCGAACCTGCGACCGTAGCAGTCGCGCATACATCCTTCTGAATCTGTTTAGTGTATTCATCTCTTGGTCTCCCTCTACGATTTTTAACCTCCACGCTGCCCTCCAATACTACATTGGTGATCCCTTGATGCCTCAGAACATGCCCTACCAACCGATCCCTTCTTCTAGTCAAGTTGTGCCACAAACTCCTCCCCAATCCTATTCAGTACCTCCTCATTAGTTATGTGTTCTACCCATCTAATCTTCTGCATTCTTCTGTAGATCCACATTTCGAAAGCTTGTATTCTCTTCTTGTCTAAACTATTTAACGTCCATGTTTCACTTCCATACATGATTACACTCCATACAAATACTTTCAGAAACGACTTCCTGACACTTAAATCTATGCTCGATGTTAACAAATTTCTCTTCTTCAGAAACGCTTTCCTTGCCATTGCCAGTCTACATTTTATATCCTCTCTACTTCGACCCATCATCAGTTATTTTGCTCCCCAAATAGGAAAACTCCTTTACTACTTTAAGTGTCTCATTTCCTAATCTAATTCCCTCTGCATCACCCGACTTAATTCGACTACATTCCATTATCCTGGTTTTGCTTTTGTTGATGTTCATCTTATATCCTCCTTTCAAGACTCTGTCCATTCCGTTCAACTGCTCTTCCAAGTCCTTTGCTGTCTCCGACAGAATTACAATATCATCGGCGAACCTCAAAGTTTTATTTCTTCTCCATGGATTTTAATACCTACTCCGAATTTTTCTTTTGTTTCCTTCACTGCTTGCTCAGTATACAGATTGAATAACATCGGGGAGAGGCTACATCCCTGTCTCACTCCCTTCCCAACGACTGCTTCCCTTTCATGTCCCTCGACGCTTATAACTGCCATCTGCTTTCTGTACAAATTGTAAATAGCCTTTCGCTCTCTGTATTTTATCCCTGCCACCTTCAGAATTTGAAAGAGAGTATTCCAGTTAACGTTGTCAAAAGCTTTCTCTAAGTCTACAAATGCTAGAAACGTAGGTTTGCCCTTTCTTAATCTAGCTTGTAAAATAAGTCGTAGAGTCAGTACTGCCTCGCGTGTTCCCATATTTCTACGGAATCCAAACTGATCTTCCCCGAGGTCGGCTTCTACCAGTTTTTCCATTCGTCTGTAGAGAATTCGCGTTAGTATTTTGCAGCCTTGATCATACCAGGACTCCTTTCTGAGTTTTAGTGGCATGCACGTTGTGCACTTATTTTTATAATATAACATATTGATTACTATGTGTAAGGTGGCTATAATTTCGCACCTTACAAGAACTCATCCACATACTTTGCGTGATCTAAAAACACAATTAGGTACCATGTGATACATTGTACATCGTATATATGAATATATAAAGGAGACTGACATTGTCACGTACGTCTTGAAAATAAGTGTTAACGCTTATTGCATGGAAGGTGACGGAGTGTCTTTATTATAATACGGCTTAATGAATGATTGCCTGTACTAGTAGAGGTTGGAACACAAGTGGAGATGAATCGACAGGCAGAACTCAAGCTCGCACGGGTGTTGGTCCTGCTTAAACACATGAAGTAGCTAGACGGACGTCGTGGCACCTGAGCTCTGGAGCACAATAGGGTGACGACCGGCCGCTATTGTAGTAGGGGCCGGAAGGATAACCGGATAATACTTCTGAAAGCTGAAAATCTTGGACGCAGCTGAGAGGAACGAAGAAGTGGCGCTTCGGAAACCATGCAGGCTGGGTTATTTCCAAGGATTTTTACTCAGAAGCGTACCATTGTACGAGTATAGGTATTTCTTCGCAAACTTTCCGCGCTGGACGACAAAAGACTAAAATATGGTTAGTCGGCGTTCGGAAGAATCTGTAGAGAAGGAGAAGATTCCGTGGTTTCGGGAATATGATTCGTTTTCGGAATTACGATGGTGGGGAGCCGAGCCTTGCTGGGAGATCAGCGGTGGAAAGACGAGGTCTTCCATCGTGAGCGCCCGTGTGTGAAGGTCGCTCGATGTCAGCTTTTGTTGGTACAGACGGACTTGCTGTCTTTGCCCTCAGGAGAGAGTTTATAGTAAGAACAGTTAGGAACTGTACTGTTGCGAACCTATACGATTCTGGAATTCACCTCCGGGTTGGAAGTCGTCGTTGAGTACGCAGCCTTCAGTAATTGAGAACACTTCTGCCTATACTTACGTTGAGACGTTATCTGAACTCCGTCCTTGTGGCTGGGAGTTCGCGTTTCTCGTCTGTAGAACACTGAGAGGAGAAGACAGTATTAGAGTATATTAGTCAGAGGACCGACTTCTACCTTCCTAGTGTTTGAAAGAGTTTTTATTTTTGTGGCTGGAGTTCTTCCATCGACACAGACGTGTACGAGAACCAGCACGCCGACGCACCAGACGCAGTACATACGGTGATATCGCAAATTGCTTCGGTTCATTAGGGCTATGAAGCTAAACAGCTGTGATCACTTTGTTTATTTCCACTGAGGTTCCACACCAGTATAGATCATCTTTGAAAGTAGTGTCTTCTAGTGTTTGGTACGTAGATGACGTCAGTCATTTTGCGTTATTGATATTAGATCGCGCGTCATAATAAGGGGCGGAGTTGGGCAAGTGATTAGTAAGTTTACTTAGGAAATGAAAGCTTTGTAATATAAGGGTTTTTTTAATCTACAATAAATATATAAGCAGGAACAACGTTTATCATTTTGTAGGATAAGTTCCGCCATCATTCATTTAGACTGTAATTTATAGAATTAATAAATCCTAAGATCTGCTTCAGGGGGTAGTCAGACAGCGCCAAATCATAATTTTAACCTTTATTATTCTCCGTTGCGCACATTTATTTTACACCCGCCTGGAGTAGCATCTTGGATATGTAATATTTCTGGCTTTGCAGCCATGATATTCAGGTAAAAGAAGCTCTTCTTAGAACAGTTGAGAAAGCAGCAATTGCAAGTTCGTGTAATGTGGTGTGAGGTACCGATGACAGACGATTTGTTAGGTACGGGTATCGTGAGAAAGACGCCTAAATTGTAGTCCTCCTCCGCGATTGGCTGCTGCATTCGGAAGTTCCGCACCAAAATGACAATTTTCTGTTATTAATATTAGACAAGCTAAACAGCGTATTTACTTGCATGTCATATTTAAAGCATCTCTCAGTAGCGTGCTGTCATTCCACTATATCACAAGTATTTATAACCAGGAGAATAATAAACAATTGTGAAACGAAAAGGCAGACGAAGCACTTCGGTTATCTTCGGATCGCGCCTAAATTGGATGGCGGGCGAGGTGGTTCGGCTGTAAGTAAGATCAGAGCTAATAATAATTGACTCCTTCTACCGACCCCCCCCCCCCCCCCGACACAGATGATATAATAGCTGAGCGCTTCAAAGAAAACTTAAATCTTATTACAAATAAGTACCCCACTCATACAGTTATAACTGGTGGAGACTTCAGTCTACCCTCGATTTGTTGGCGAAAATACATGTTCAGAGCCGGCGGTAGACAGAAAACATCTTCCAAAATTGTACTAAATGCTTTCTCTGAGAATTACTTTGAACAACTAGTTCATGAGTCTATACGAATTGTAAATTGTTGCGAAAACACACTTGATCTCTTCGCCACAAAAAATCCTGATCTAATAGAGAGCGTCATGACGGATACAGAGATTAGTGAACACAAGGTCAGTGTAGCGAGGCTCAAAACCATATCAACCAAAACCACTAAAAATAAACGCAAAATATATCTATTTAAAACAGCAGATTTGCTTGATTCCTTCCAAGCTAATTATGTAAGTGTAGACCAGATATGGCTCAAATTCAAAGATACAGTATCGACAGCAATAGAGAGATTCATACCAAGTAAGTTAATAAGAGACGGGACTGATCCACCATGGTACACAAAACACGTCAGAACACTGTTGCAGAAGCAACGTAAAAAGCATGCCAAGTTCAGAAGAACGCAAAATCCCCAAGACTGGCTAAGTTTCACGGAAGCTCGAAATTTAGTGCGGACGTCAATGCGAGATTCTTTTAATAGTTTCCACAATGAAATATTGTCTCAAAATATGGTAGAAAACTCAAAGAGATTCTGGCCGTATGTAAAGTACACCAGTGGCAAAAAACAGTCAATACCATCACTGCGCGATAGTGAAGGAAATGTTACCGATGATGGTGCCACTAAAGATGAGTTACTAAATAGTTTTCTGTAATTCCTTCACGAAAGAAGACGAAGTAAATATTCCAGAATTCGAAACCAGAACAGCTTTAAGCATGAGTGACATAAAAGTAGATATCTTAGGTGTTGCGAAACAACTCAAATCACTTAAGAAATGCAAGTCTTCCGGTCCAGATGGTATATCAATCAGGTTCCTTTCAGAGTATGTAGACACAATAGCGCCTTTCTTAGTAATCATATACAACCGCTCACTTGGCGAAGAGTCTGTTCCTAAAGACTGGAAAGTAGCACAGGTCACACCAATATTCAAGAAAGGAAATAGGACTAACCCATTGAATTACAGACCCATATCACTGACCTCAATTTGCAGTATGATTTTGGAGCATATACTGTACTCGAACATTATGAATCACCTTCAAGAAAATGACTTAAAGATACATAACCAACCCGGATTCAAAAAATATCGTTCTTGTTTAACACAGCTAGCTCTTTATTCCCATGAAGTAATGAGTGCTGTCAACAAGGTATCTCAGATCGATTCCATATTCCTAGATTTCCAGAAGGCTTTTGATACCGTTCCTCACAAGCGACTATTAATCAAATTGCGTGCACATTAAGTATAGTCTCGGTTGTGTGACTGGATTCGTAATTTCCCCTCAGAGAGGTCACAATTCGTAGTGATAGACGGTAAATCATCGAGTAGAACAGAAGTGATATCTGGCCTTCTGCATGGTATTGTCATAGGCCCTCTGCTGTTCTTGATTTGTATAAATGATCTAGGTGATAATCTGAGCAGCCCCCTTAGATTGTTTGCAGATGACTCTGTAATTTACCGTCTGGTACAATCATCAGACGACCAATTCCAATTACCAAATGATCTAGAGAGAATTTCTGTATGGTGCGAAAAGTGGCAATTAGCACTAAATAAAGAAAAGTGCGAGGTCATCCTCATGGGTACTAAAAGAAATTCGAGAAATTTTGGGATTACAAATCTAAGGGCTGTCAATTCGACTAAATACCTAGGAATTACAATTACGAACAACTTAAATTGAAAAGACCACATAGATAATATTGTGGGGAAGGCGAAACAAAGACTGCACTTTGCTGGCAGAACACTCAGAAGCTACGACAAACCCACTAAAGAGACAGTCTACATTACACTTTGTAGGGAAGCAGCCTACTCACGCCGTAGTAAATTCACATCAGTCTTTCCATTGTGTGCCAGCCAGTCCGCTGTAACTAGCTCTGCCGTCATAAATGTTGCGCAATACTTTAAAAATCAAGCAAATATCCTAAAACATTTCTTGCATATCAGGAGTAATACTAAATTAATGTGTGTTGAATATCAGTTCGATAACTTTAGCCATTTTCGAAATTTTGACGTTTTTCTGTAAAAATCATTGGCGCAACAGAAAAGAGCTAGAGAATTAAAAATTGATAATTAGATTCATTTTTCATAATTATTTAATAAAAAATTTTAGTGGAAATTCATGATTTTCTGGTTTTTGTCTTAAAACTTAAGGAAGCAAGATAGATTAAGTAGGCTAATAAATAAGGCTAGGATGTTTATATTTAAGTAGGTTTGAGATACGCTATAACTATGAAGATGTGAGAAGTTTCATTTGAATACCTATAAAACTATAGCGATAGCGATCTCCAAAGGGCCAGTTCAGAGCTCATCTACTGCGTGCAGTGCAATTAAATTAATTCTCTCGCCCAAAATATTTAACTTAGCCACGTCAAAATTTTATTATCAATACTTACCTGTGTGCTGAATGCACATTTAAATTGAGAGCTTCATCGGCCATCAGCAAAAGAAGCTATAATTTATTCAATAACTTAATGTGGTGCATTACTAGCCCAGCGGCTAGTCGGGAGAGCCGATTTGATCAGGCGTTCCCTTAGTCGTCCGCACCGCGGCTTTATATATAAGAACGCTGCGCGAGGAAGCAAGGCCCCAGTTCTCTCCAGACACTGAATAGCACACCATCTGTGTCGGGAATCGCGTCGCGTCGGTATCATTGCTATAAACGGCTTCGGATGCCGTAGTAAGTTACTCAGGATACACGCAACCATGAAATCATTTTCGAGTGAAGTGTTAATTCTGGGATGATTTTAACTATCGATCTTCCGTTTGCGTATTGTCGTATTTTCACGTGCCGCCGCGGGACAGACATTCTACCAATTATTTAGCGTGGCGTTTGATGAAACTAATCATCAAATTATGGCGAGCATTCATTTAAACATTTAATTTGGACAGTTATAGTGGCATCAGCGCATTAGACTCTGAACTGCTCTGTTAGTTAGATTGTGTGGATTCTTTTGTTTTCATCTGTGACTTTCAGAATATACTGAACTATTTTAATCAAAATCGTTTTTGATTATGAATCCTAGACAATCTCCTAATTTCTCAGAGCTATAAGCTGCAGCTGTAACTGTGTTTCTCAGATGAAGTGGGCACTAGGAATTCTAATTGCAGGCATCACGTTTTGCTAATCACTTTCTGGTTGCCAATATTGTAGTTAGAAAGCCAGTGTTGAGAACGGCGAAAGACAGCATAAATAACATTCTAAATAATAGGAACATTTTAACAACAATAATTCCACCCGCCGCCGCACATATGGTTAATCAGCCGGGAAATGCAGTGTTTCTACATGCAAACAAATTTTATATAACAGCAACATAATTCCATCAGCCGCCCCACAACTTGTCCGTCCTCTGCTGGAATATTGCTGCGCGGTATGGGATCCTTACCAGGTAGGATTGACGGCTGACATCGAAAAAGTGCAAAGAAGGGTAGCTCGTTTCGTGTTATCGCGCAACAGGGGTGAGAGTGTCACTGATATGATACGCGAGTTGGGGCGGCAATCACTGAAACAAAGGCGGTTTTCTTTGCGGCGAGATCTATTTAAGAAATTTCAATCACCAACTTTCTCTTCCGAATGTGAAAATATTTTGTTGACACCCACCTACGTAGGGAAAAACGATCATCATAATAAAATAAGAGAAATCAGAGCTCGAACGGAAAGATTTAGGTGTTCCTTTTACCCACGCACCATTAGAGACTGGAATGGTAGAGAAGTAGTATGAAAATGGTTCGATGAACCCCTCTGCCAGGCATCTAAGTGTGAATTGCAGAGTAACCATGTAGATGTAGATGTAGACGTAGAGCCGGCCGCGGTGGCCGTGCGGTTCTAGGCGCTGCAGTCCGGAACCGCGGGACCGCTACGGTCGCAGGTTCGAATCCTGCCTCGGGCATGGATGTGTGTGATGTCCTTAGGTTGGTTAGGTTTAAGTAGTTCTAAGTTCTAGGGGACTGATGACCTAAGATGTTAAGTCCCATAGTGCTCGGAGCCATTTTTCTTGTAGACGTAGAGGCAGTCTCGGAGGACGGACATGTTGTCGGCCGCGGTACCAGTTAAAAGTTAGTTAACAATGTATGGTTATTTGGACATGTGGTGTGATACTAATCACGGAAATATGCGGTTCATTAATTTGTTGAAAAATAGAAATAATTTGTGACTCTAAAGCAAGGAATGGAATTGTGCAGTTTCTCGTGATCTGCCAATAAGAAGCGAATGGCATCTCGTATAAAAAACTAATTGGAAATTTAATCATTTCTAAAATAACAGTTCCTCCCAAAGAGTTTCTTAGAGCATCAAGATTACGGATTCACGACCTACGTGCCGTTTTCTGCGCAGGGGACAACAACTGTAGAAGACTGTAGGTTGGTGAACACGTAGTAGAACCTATTCATTCCACACAGGGCGATGGGAGCAAATAGACACCTCGCGTGTACTGCAGTCTTAGTACAAATGAGATCAATGACACGTTATCTGTGGTAACACAGAGGAGGTATGAAGAAGAGAAATATTTATGAGGGAAGGAGTTTTGATACACACATACATCACTTCTCCCTATCTCTCTCTTTTTCAACTCGCCGTAACCACCCGCAGAGCGCAAGCAATGTATCATCTTCCTCTCAGTACCGATGCTTCGAACGAACTTGGTGGTGGTGGTGGTGGTTAGTGTTTAACGTCCCGTCGA
Source organism: Schistocerca nitens (assembly GCF_023898315.1). NCBI lineage: Eukaryota > Metazoa > Arthropoda > Insecta > Orthoptera > Acrididae > Schistocerca > Schistocerca nitens. The sequence goes on from NC_064621.1 coordinate 260,540,907, forward strand.
CAACGAGGTCATTAGAGACGGAGCGCAAGCTCGGGTTAGGGAAGAATTGGGAAGGAAATCGGCCGTGCCCTTTCAAAGGAACCATCCGGCATTTGCCTGAAACGATTTAGGGAGATCACGGAAAACCTAAATCAGGATGGCCGGAGACGGGATTGAACCGTCGTCCTCCCGAATGCGAGTCCAGTGTGCTAACCACTGCGCCACCTCGCTCGGTGAACTTGGTCGTACCAGCGATTGGCGGCTGGTTAAGTCAGCGTTAACAGGGGGCGCTGTACTGTCTTTCTGGAGGTGTGGCGCTGCCCTCTCTATCCACTGGGATGGGTCAGCGCCTTCTTGATGCCGTTTCGCGGCGCTGCACTGGTCGGTATGCAATCGATGCTTTAGACATGCACTTGATGTACTGGCTCACGTCTAATAAATTACCTGTAAAAGTGGTCGCGTTACCAACATGTTGTGAAGTTATTATACCACGGAAATGGTGTGTTTATGGACATAGGTTTCAGTTCGGAATGTTATCTACTTAGTCCCCCCTAAAAGTCCCAGAGTTTGTAACGGGAGTTTCAGAGCAGCTTGTATATTTATACAGGGTGTTAGAAAAAGGTGCGGCCAAACTTTCAGGAAACATTCCTCACACGCAAATAAAGAAAAGATGTTATGTGGACATGTGTCCGGAAACGCTTAATTTTCATATTAGAGCTCATTTTAGTTTCGTCAGTATGTACTGTACTTCCTCGATTCACCGCCAGTTGGCCCAATTGAAGAAAGTTAATGTTGACTTCGGTGCTTGTGTTGACATGCGACTCATTGCTCTACAGTACTAGCATCAAGCACATCAGTACGTAGCATCAACAGGTTAGTGTTCATCACGAACGTGGTTTTGCAGTCAGTGCAATGTTTACAAATGCGGAGTTGGCAGATGTCCATTTGATGTATGGATTAGCACGGGGCAATAGCCGTGGCGCGGTACGTTTCTATCGAGACAGATTTCCAGAACGAAGGTGTCCCGACAGGAAGACGTTCGAAGCAATTGATCGGCGTCTTAGGGAGCACGGAACATTCCAGCCTATGACTCGCGACTGGGGAAGACCTAGAACGACGAGGACAGATGCAATGGACGAGGCAATTCTTCGTGCAGTTGACGATAACCCTAATGTCAGCGTCAGAGAAGTTGCTGATGTACAAGGTAACGTTGAGCACGTCACTGTATGGAGAGTGCTACGGGAGAACCAGTTGTTTCCGTACCATGTACAGCGTGTGCAGGCACTATCAGCAGCTGATTGGCCTCCACGGGTACACTTCTGCGAATGGTTCATCCAACAATGTGTCAATCCTCATTTCAGTGCAAATGTTCTCTTTACGGATGAGGCTTCATTCCAACGTGATCAAATTGTAAATTTTCACAATCAACATGTGTGGGCTGACGAGAATCCGCACGCAATTGTGCAATCACGTCATCAACACAGATTTTCTGTGAACGTTTGGGCAGGCATTGTCGGTGATGTCTCGACTGGGCCCCATGTTCTTCCACCTACGCTCAATGGAGCACGTTATCATGATTTCATACGGGATACTCTACCTGTGCTGCTAGAACATGTGCGTTTACAAGTACGACACAACATTTGGTTCATGCACGATGGAGCTCCTGCACATTTCAGTCGAAGTGTTCGTACGCTTCTCAACAACAGATTCGGTGACCGATGGATTGGTAGAGGAGGACCAATTCCATGGCATCCACGCTCTCTTGACCTCAACCCTCTTGACTTTCATTTATGGGGGCATTTGAAAGCTCTTGTCTACGCAACCCCGGTACCAAATGTAGAGACACTTCGTGCTCGTATTGTGGACAGCTGTGATACAATACGCCATTCTCCAGGGCTGCGTCAGTGCATCAGGGATTCCATGCGACGGAGGGTGGACGCATGTATCCTCGCTAACGGAGGACATTTTGAACATTTCCTGTAACAAAGTGTTTGAAGTCACGCTGGTACGTTCTGTTGCTGTGTGTTTCCATTCCATGATTAATGTGATTTGAAGAGAAGTAATAATATGAGCTCTAACATGGAAAGTAAGCGTTTCCGGACACATGTCCACATAACATATTTTCTTTCTTTGTGTGTGAGGAATGTTTCCTGAAACTTTGGCCGTACCTTTTTGTAACACCCTGTATTTATATAACTATGTTCCGAACGAGGAGTCGGTGTAGATGGGGAATTTAGTAGCCGGAAGACAGCGCATCTGTTGCAGCGTCCTCAAGCTCGCATCCAAGTCTGAGTCATACACTGTGAAGCGGATCTTGAGAAAGCATTCTGAAAATGACACAGCGCAGCGGAATTACGCTGCTTAGACCCGTGAGTGTAAACGACCGATGAAGGTGGTGATGGCGACACGTGCGTGCGTAACTACGGTGCACGGGGGAGGCCCGCCCTCCGCTCTGAGACGGGTGGCTGTCCAGGGGGACGTTTTGGCACGTGGTAAACAGTGAGCTGTGGTGAAGGCGGCCGCTGGTGGCCGGCGGCGGCGCACACGTGGCTCTCTGCCGGCCGGTGGGGGGGGGGGGGGGGGGAGGGGGCGGTTCTCTCCGCACGGCTCCCCTGGGACGCGCTAACTCACCCTATTACGGCGACTGATAGGCCGCGCCCGGCGCGGAATAATAATAATAAAAGAAACGCGCCGAGGGAGCGGCGAAATATGACCAATTTGTGTGGAGCAACGAAGCGAGCCGCCGCGACTTGTAACGAATTGCGGGCCCGCCTCGCCTCTGCCAGCGCCTCTGCTCCTACTTGTGGTTCTGCTGCTGCCTCCAGGCACGCCGCGCCTTTCTTTATCAAGTTTGGTTAACTCGGCCGGTCGCGGTGCTCACCAGCCCCCTCCCCCCAATCATCCTTTAACCGAGCGGAGCTGCTTTCCAGCTCAGGCGACTCGAGCGGTGGCAGGGAGTGAGGGAGGGAGAGGGGAAGGGGGAGGGGTTATAGGGGGGCAGCGATCCCCTGCGCGGGGGCGCGGATGCACCCGAATCCTATTTTTGCTGACTACTGCCTAGGGATTTACTCTGATTTTCTATTATGGCGTATGGTATTGGGGAAAATTAAAGTGACACTGAAGCGAAAAAGAGATTTCGCCCTCTCTCTCTCCCTCTCTCTCTCTCTCTCTCTCTCTCTCTCTCTGCCCTCTCTCGGGCGTCGGCGGGGCGCATCTGCTCGCAGCGAGGCCGGCAGCTGCGTGGGCGGCGGTGGGCGGCGCCGCTGCCCGCTTGACGGCCACTCTGTCACCACAGCCGGCGATCCCTCCCACCTGCAGTGAAGAGCCGCCTCTCCCTCCACACCGACCAGCTGTCAAAGTGCACGGCTGAGCAGTGCGGGTGTTGCCACCTCTTTTGTGTTACACCAGTCTTCTGAACGTGTTTTACATTTTATATTTTATTTTATATGTCATGTTCCGTGACACTGGCTATCAAGAAGATGGCTAGTGAAGATGTAGGTCTAAGGATAAGTGAAGACAAAACTAAATACCTGGTTACTACTAGAATGCCAACAGCAGTAGATCAGGAAATGTTAAGAGTTGGAGACATGCAGTTTGAAAAAGTGAACACATTTAAGTATCTAGGCGTGGACATCACTCCGAGAAATGAGATTGAATCCGAACTGAAGAAGAGATTACGGGCGGGAAATGCGTGCTACTTCTCACTGTATAGATTACTTTCATCACGGATATTGTCTAGGAATTTAAAGATTAGAACATACAAAACTATTAACCGGCCGCGGTGGTCTAGCGGTTCTAGGCGCTGCAGTACGGAACCGCGCGACTGCTACGGTCGCAGGTTCGAATCCTGCCTCGGTCATGGATGTGTGTGATGTCCTTAGGTTAGTTAGGTTTAACTAGTTCTAAGTTATAGGGGACTAATGACCTCAGAAGTTGAGTCCCATAGTGCTCAGAGCCATATAAAACTATTATTCTACCAGTTATGATGTATGGGTGTGAGACTTGGTCTCTCACTGTGCAAAATGAATAGCCAATTCGAGTATTTGAAAACAAAATTTAGAGGAAAATTTTCGGAGCAAAAAGGGATGACATTAGCGGAGAGTGGCGAAAACTGCATAACGAAGAGGTCCACGAACTCTATTCAAGCCCTGACATAATCAGTATTATTAAATCACGTAGGCTGCGATGGGCGGGTCACGTAGCTCGAATGGATGAGGGCAGGGCAGCGCGCAGAGTACTGGTAGGGCACCTAGAGGGAAAACGTCCTGTGGGGAGACCGAGGCGTAGATGGGAGGACAATGTGAAGGCTGATTTTAGGAGCCTAGGTATTGAAGACGAATTGAAGGAAATAGCCCAAGACAGGGACAGATGGCGAAAATATGTTACTGCGGTAGTGGACTCTCGAGTCCGGTATGACCAGTGTGTGTGTGTGTGTGTGTGTGTGTGTTTATGTCATGTTCCTTAGGACCAAATTGAGGATCAAGTCTCCGTGGTCATAGAACGAGTGAGTGCATTCAGTTATAACAGAAGAGTAATAATACATCAAATGAAACGTATTGTGGCAAGTGAAATAGAGAGAAAGTTAGCGACAGGGATTCATGTGTGCCTGGTAAATCCCTTTCCTCATAAATTTCCTTCCTTCATAGCTCCTCGGTGTTACCACAGATGATCGTTCACTTATCTCATTTGTACTAAGATTGCAGTACACGCGAGGTGCCTAGTTCCTTCCACCGTCTTGAGTGGAATGCTTAAGTTCTGAATAATGTTCACCAACCTGCAGTCTTCGATAGTTGTTGTCCCCTGCGCAGAAAACATCGCGTAGGTCGTGGGTCCTTTAATAAACTGTTAGCGAGGAATGGGTCCAGTCCAAATAATTAAATTTTGAGTTGTTGCTTTAAACGGGATACCACTCGCTTTTTGTTAACAGAATACGAGAAACTGCACAATTACAATCCAGTTTTTTGTTGTTATGGCCTTCAGTCCAAAGACTGGTTTGATGCATCTCTCCATGCTACTCTATCCTGTGCAAGCCTCTTCATCTCCGATTTACTACTGCAACCTACCTCCCTCTGAATGTGCTTACTGTATTCATCTCTTGGTCTCCCTCTACGATTTTTATCCTCCACACAGTCCTCCAATGCTAAATTGATGATCCCTTGATGCTTCAGAAAGTATCCTACCCACCGATCCCTTCTTTTAGTCACGTTGTACCACAAAGTTCTCTTCTCTCCAATTCTATTCACTACCTATTCATTAGTTATGTGATTTACCCATCTTTCTCCAGCATCATTCTGTAGCACTGCATTTCAAAAGCCTCTATTCATGTCCAAACTGCTTATCGTGCATGTTTCATTTCCATACGTGGCTACACTGCAAAAGAATACCTTCAGAAAAAACTTCCTAACACAAGAATCTGTAGTCAGTGTTAACAAATTTCTCTTCTTCAGAATTGTTTTCCTTGCCATTGCCAATCTAGATTTTATATCCTCTCTATTTCGGCCAACATCACTTATTTTGCTGACCAAATAGCGAAATGCATGTACTACTTTAACTGTCTCGTTCCCTACTCTACTTCTCTTACAATCACCGGATTTAACTCGAGTAAATTCTGTTGTAATTGTTCATCTTTTATCCTCCTTTCAAGATACTATCAATTCCGTTCAACTGCAGTTCTAAATCCTATGCTGTATTTAACAGAATTACAATGTTATCAGCAAACCTCAAAGCTTTTATTTCTTCTTCCTGGACTTTAATTCATAATCTGAATTTTTCTTTTGTTTACTTTATTGCTTGCTCAATATACAGATTGATCGGGGATAGGCTACAACCCTGTCTAACTCCCATACGTGACCCTCGACTCTTACGACTGACACATGGTTTCTGTACAAATTGTAAATAGCTTTTCACACCCCATATTTTCCCCTGCCACCTTTAGAATTTGTAATAGAGTATTCCAGACGACATTGTCAAAGGCTTTCTCTAAGTCTACAAATGCTATAAACGTAGATTTGCATTTTCTTAACCTATCTTCTATGAAAGTCGTAGGGTCAGTATTGCCTCGCGCGTTCCTATATTTCTCAGGAATCCAAACTGATTTTTCACACGGTTGGCTTCTATCAGTTTTTCCATTCTTCTGTAAACGATTCGTGTTAGTATCTTGCAGCCGTGACTTATTAAACTGATAGTTCGGCTCTCCCAACGCTATCAGTAGCTCTTAACGGAGTGTTGTCTGCTACTGGGGTCTTGTTTCGGCTTAAGTCTTTCAGTCCTTTATCACATTCTTCACGCAGTATATCTCCCTTCTCATCTTCCTCTACGGCCTCTTCCATTTCCATAATATTGCCATCAAGTACATCGCCCTTGTATAAACCTCTTATATACTCCTTCCACCTTTCTGCTTTCCCTTCTTTGCTTAGGACTGGTTATCCATCTGAGCTTTTGATATCGATACAGGTGGTTCTCTTTCCTCCAAACGTCTCCTCAGTTTTTCTGCAGGCAGTATCTATCTTACCCCTAGTGATATATGCTTCTTCATTCTTACATTTGTCCTTTAGCCATCCCTGCTTAGCCATTTTGTACTTCCTGTCGATCTCATTTTTGAGACCTTTGTATTCCCTTTCGCCCGCTTCATTGATTGAATTTTGATATTTTCTCCTTTCCTCGATTGAATTCAATATCTCTTGTGTTACCCAAGGATTCCTACTAACCCTCGTCTTTTTACCTCCTTGATCATCTGCTGCCTTCACTATTTCATCTCTCAAAGCTACTCATTCTTCTTCAATTGTATTCCTTTTCCCAGCTCTTTCAATCGTTCCCTAGTGCTCCCTCTGAAACCCTCCACAACCTCTGGTTCTTTCAGTTTATCCAGGTCCCATCTCATTAAATTCCTGCCTTCTATGCAGTTTACTCAGTTTTAATCTGCAGTTCATAACTAATAAATTGTGATCAAAGTCAACATCTGCCCCTGAAAATGTGTTACAATTTAAAATCTTGTTCCTAAATCTCTGTCTAACTATTATATAATCAATCTGAAACTTTCCAGTGTCTCCAGGTCTCTTCCACATATACAGTCTTCTTTCATGATTCTTAAACTAAGTATTAGCTATGATTAAATTATGCTCTGTGCAAAATTCTACCAGGCGGCTTCCTCTTTCATTCCATTCCGTCAGTCCATATTCCCCTACTACTTTTCCTTCTCTTCCTTTTCCTACTGTCGAATTCCAGTCCTCATTTTGGTACTATACTTCCAAACAAAGCAGTCAGTTGAGGAGAATGACTACAATTTAGTCTGTCTTTCTCACAATATACATATTGAATAAACCATCTGTCGTCGGTACTCTAAGAAGAGCTTCTTGTAGCTGAGTATGACGTCTATATGACCATAAATCCCCCCCATGAACCATGGACCTTGCCGTTGGTGGGGAGGCTTGCGTGCCTCAGCGATACAGATGGCCGTACCGTAGGTGCAACCACAACGGAGGGGTATCTGTTGAGAGGCCAGACAAACATCTGGTTCGTGAAGAGGGGCAGCAGCCTTTTCAGTAGTTACAGGGGCAACAGTCTGGATGATTGACTGATCTGGCCTTGTAACATTAACCAAAACGGCCTTGCTGTGCTGGTACTGCGAACGGCTGAAAGCAAGGGGAAACTACAGCCGTAAATTTTCCCGAGGACATGCAGCTTTACTGTATGATTAAATGATGATGGCGTCCTCTTGGGTAAAATATTCCGGAGGTAAAATAGTCGCCCATTCGGATCTCCGGGCGGGGACTACTCAAGAGGACGTCGTTATCAGGAGAAAGAAAACTGGCATTCTACGGATCGGAGCGTGGAATGTCAGATCCCTTAATCGGGCAGGTAGGTTAGAAAATTTAAAAAGGGAAATGGATAAGTTAAAGTTAGATATAATGGGAATTAGTGAAGTTCGGTGGCAGGAGGAACAAGACTTTTGGTCAGGTGATTACAGGGTTATAAATACAAAATCAAATAGGGGTAATGCAGGAGTAGGTTTAATAATGAATAAAAAAATAGGAGTGCGGGTTAGCTACTACAAACAGCATAGTGAACGCATTATTGTGGCCAAGATAGACACAAAGCCCATGCCTACCGCAGTAGTACAAGTTTATATGCCAACTAGCTCTGCAGATGATGAAGAAATTGATGAAATGTATGACGAGATAAAAGAAATTATTCAGGTAGTGAAGGGAGACGAAAATTTAATAGTCATGGGTGACTGGAATTCGTCAGTAGGAAAAGGGAGAGAAGGAAACATAGTAGGTGAATATGGATTGGGGGAACAAATGAAAGAGGAAGCCGCCTTGTAGAATTTTGCACAGAGCACAACTTAATCATAGCTAACACTTGGTTCAAGAATCATAAAAGAAGGTTGTATACCTGGAAGAATCCTGGAGATACTAGAAGGTATCAGATAGATTATATAATGGCAAGACAGAGATTTAGGAACCAGGTTTTAAATTGTAAGACATTTCCAGGGGCAGATGTGGATTCTGACCACAATCTATTGGTTATGAACTGCAGATTGAAACTGAAGAAACTGCAAAAAGGTGGGAATTTAAGGAGATGGGACCTGGATAAACTGAAAGAACCAGAGGTTGTAGAGAGTTTCAGGGAGAGCATAAGGGAACAATTGACAGGAATGGGGGAAAGAAATACAGTAGAAGAAGAATGGGTAGCTCTGAAGGATGAAGTAGTGAAGGCAGCATAGGATCAAGTAGGTAAAAAGACGAGGGCTAATAGAAATCCTTGGGTAACAGAAGAAATATTGAATTTAATTGATGAAAGGAGAAAATATAAAAATGCAGTAAATGAAGCAGGCAAAAAGGAATACAAACGTCTCAAAAATGACATCGACAGGAAGTGCAAAATGGCTAACCAGGTATGGCTAGAGGACAAATGTAAGGATGTAGAGGCTTGTCTCACTAGGGGTAAGATAGATACTGCCTACAGGAAAATTAAAGAGACCTTTGGAGGCAAGGGAACCACTTGTATGAATATCAAGAGCTAAGATGGCAACCCAGTTCTACGCAAAGAAGGGAAGGCAGAAAGGTGGAAGGAGTATATAGAGGGTTTATACAAGGGCGATGTACTTGAGGACAATATTATGGAAATGGAAGAGGATGTGGATGAAGATGAAATGGGAGATAAGATACTGCGTGAAGAGTTTGACAGAGCACTGAAAGACCTGAGTCGAAACAAGGCCCCGGGAGTAGACAACATTCCATTAGAACTACTGATGGCCTTGGGAGAGCCAGTCATGACAAAGCTCTACCATCTGGTGAGCAAGATGTATGAAACAGGCGAAATACCCACTGACTTCAAGAAGAATATAATAATTCCAATCCCAAAGAAAGCAGGTGTTGACAGATGTGAAAATTACCGAACTATCAGTTTAATAAGTCACAGCTGCAAAATACTAACGCGAATTCTTTACAGACGAATGGAAAAACTGGTAGAAGCGGACCTCGGGGAAGATCAGTTTGGATTCCGTAGAAATGTTGGAACACGTGAGGCAATACTAACCTTACGACTTATCTTAGAAGAAAGATTAAGAAAAGGCAAACCTACGTTTCTAGCATTTGTAGACTTAGAGAAAGCTTTTGACAATGTTGATTGGAATACTCTCTTTCAAATTCTGAAGATGGCAGAGATAAAATACAGAGAGCGAAAGGCTATTTACAATTTGTACAGAAACCAGATGGCAGTTATAAGGGTCGAGGGGCATGAAAGGGAAGCAGTGGTTGGGTAAGGAGTGAGACAGGGTTGTAGCCTCTCCCCGATGTTATTCAATCTGTATATTGAGCAAGCAGTAAAGGAAACAAAAGAAAAATTCGGAGTAGGTATTAAAATTCATGGAGAAGAAGTAAAAACTTTGAGGTTCGCCGATGACATTGTAATTCTGTCAGGGACAGCAAAGGACTTGGAAGAGCAGTTGAACGGAATGGACAGAGTCTTGAAAGGAGGATATAAGATGAACATCAACAAAAGCAAAACCAGGATAATGGAATGTAGGCAAATTAAATCGGGTGATGCTGAGGGGATTAGATTAGGAAATAAGACACTTAAAGTAGTAAAGGAGTTTTGCTATTTAGGGAGTAAAATAACTGATGATGGTCGAAGTAGAGAGGATATAAAATGTAGACTGGCAATGGCAAGGAAAGCGTTTCTGAAGAAGAGAAATTTGTTAACATCGAGTATAGATTTAAGTGTCAAGAAGTCGTTTCTGAAAGTATTTGTATGGAGTGTAGCCATGTATGGAAGTGAAACATGGACGGTAAATGGTTTGGACAAGAAGAGAATAGAAGCTTTCGAAATGTGGTGCTACAGAAGAATGCTGAAGATTAGATGGGTAGATCACATAACTAATGAGGAGGTACTGAATAGGATTGGGGTGAAGAGAAGTTTGTGGCACAACTTGACTAGAAGAAGGGATCGGTTGGTAGGACATGTTCTGAGGCATCAAGGGATCACCAATTTAGCATTGGAGGGCAGCGTGGAGGGTAAAAATCGTAGAGGGAGACCAAGAGATGAATACACTAAGCCGATTCAGAAGGATGTAGGTTGCAGTAGGTACTGGGAGATGAAGAAGCTTGCACAGGATAGAGTAGCATGGAGAGCTGTATCAAACCAGTCTCAGGACTGAAGACCACAACAACAACAACATGACCATAAATATTCAAATACACGAGTCCTGTGCAGATGACAAGCCATAAGTACAAATTAACATACAATAAAACGTAACACAGGAATTAGCTTAATTTTTTACTTTTTCCAGGGGTACCTCAACAGAACAGAAGAAGTGAGTCATGAGGTAGCTTCTCAGTTTAGACTTTCAAGTGCCTGGATTACTGCTAAAATTTTTGGATCGTGGCAGCTCATAGAAAATGGATGCAGCAGAATACTGCTCACCGTTCTCCACAAGAGTCAAGGAGTTGAGTTGCAAATGCAGACTGGATTTCTGCCTAGTACTAACTGAGCGAAAGCTGCTAACTCTTGGGCATAAGCTTACACTGTTAACAACAAACGACAGTAAAGGAAATGTGTATTGAGAGACCAGTGTCAGAATTCTCAGACTACTGAACAGTGGTCGAAAAGAGGTTGCAAATGTTGCTCGAACCGCCCGTTTCTAAGCCAAAAATACCCTTTTTGAATCAGAAGAGTTACCACAGAAAATAATCCTATTCGTCATAGGCGAATGAAAATAAAGTAGATTACTTTTCATATTGAACTATCCATCACTTACTTCACATACTGTTTTAACGGTAAATAAAGCAGCATTTAGTTTCTGAACAAGATCCTGAACATGGGCTCTGCATGGCAGCAACGCCTAATTAGATGCGACTCGCCAAGATTTCGTCTCCTGTGTCACCCTTTTCGGAGTATCAATTGCACGAAATGTCCTCCGTAACTTGTTGGATACCGATACATTTCAGTTTCAGTCTTCCCATACAGTTTTCACCCTCGGCACCTCAATCTAAATCCACGGAAGTTCTTCTTGATGTCTTAATAGATGTCTTATCACCCTGCACCTTGTCAGTGTGCTCTACATGTTCCTCACCTCGTCGTTTCTGCGCAGACCCGTTCTTTATTTTTATTTAAGCTAACTTTATTTATTTTCCACTTTAGTATCTTACCAGTAAACCCCCATCGTCGACTGTTTAAAGAAACAAATTGCCATGCATTAAACAGCATCAAATGTTATTAGTAGATATGACTTACGTGTAAAATATAAGACATTATGGAAATGAATGCTCCAAACCAGCTGCAATAACGTAATCTGTTTTTCAATATTTTATGTGTCAGGCCTGTTTCGGCCTGTAGCCATTATCAAGTGACCTGCGAAATAACATTAGTAAGATTATCTGTACATAAATTGACTGTTTCACGTTTACTTTTGCGCTGGTACCTACGTCTAGTTGGAAGTGACGACCACATTGCGTCTATAGTAAAGTCTTTCTGTCATCTCTCGATAAGTACAATAATAGTTGTTGTAGTACCGAAACGTAAAAATACGTTTTTGTCATATATTTTGACACTTGAGTTTTGACAGTTCTTTACTGTGATGCTATATGCTTACAATGTATATATAGCTTACCGGAGGTGATGTTATCTATCGTAGTTGTTATTTTCCTTTAAATTTTGTCTGTGATCCGTGTAAGTTTTGTTTACCATTTGACTATGTCTTTTCGTGTTCTATAACGGTAATAAAGTTTTCTAGATAGTATTTATGTTAAAAATATGTGTGTTCATTTACAATTTGCATGAATATAAATTTCCAGTTCTTCGAGAATGTTAGTAGTAGGACCTTTCAGTATTTTATGTAATATTTCTAACGCAGTTTCAATTTTTTCCGCTTTGCAGTGTTGAGTTTTCAGTTGTAAATAGAAGCATGACGGGTTACTATCATTGTTTCTAGGGTGTTCTTTAAATCTGGTGTTAAAATTTCGTCCAGTTTGGCCAATAGAGAAATCGTTGCAATCGTCCTAGCTGACTTTGTATATTCCGGAAGTGGCATATTCTGAGATTTTGGTTGTCCTTGAACGTGATTTCGTTATAAGATTATTGTTTGTAAGGAAATCCAGTTGTATTTGTGTGAATTTAAACATTGCATTTATCTTCTTTGATTTCATCCTAGGTAACTTGCAGGTTTCTCTGGTATGTCATTGTGTATCGTGATGCGTTTTGGGGGTTGGGTTGTTTGGGGGAAGAGACCAAACAGCGAGGTCATCGGTCTCATCGGATTAGGGAAGGATGGGGAAGGAAGTCGGCGGTGCCCTTTCAAAGGAACCATCCCAGCATTTGCCTGGAGCGATTTAGGGAAATCACGGAAAACCTAAATCAGGATGGCCGGACGCGGGATTGAACCGTCGTCTTCCCGAACGCGAGTCCAGTGTGCTACCACTGCGCCACCTCGCTCGGTGATGCGTTTTGGTTCTGTGTGTTTTTATACAGTTTTGTTACTGTATCTGGATCAAAATCATTTCTGTAGGCTGTGTAATAGAATGTTTTCAGTTCTTTTTGTATAGCTGATTGCTGTAGAGGTAAATTGATTATTCCGTTAATCAAGGAGTGAAAGAAGGCATGCTTTTGTGTTTTAGGATGGCAAGAGTTGGCATTTATTATATTATCTGTGGTGGTTGGTTTTCTGTATATGTAAAACGTGTGGCTGTTGTTGTCTTTGCTAATTTTCAGGTCAAGGTAACTTACTAAATTGTCTATTTCCAATTCTGTAGTAAATATGATATTGGGATGTAGATTGTGCAGTGCTTGACGGATGTTACTGATGTCTGTACTGTTTCCATTAATCAACATTAGCCACATATACTATGCAGCGGGCTCAACGAAACCGTAAAATACTTGTAAAATATTTGAAGTTAAGCATGGAAGCGAGAACAAGTTTAGGAAATATTTGAAATTATGTTTTTGTTAGAAATCGCCAAGTGCTCTTATTATCAAGTTATGGATGAGTATAGTGTGGGTAATAAGCGCTTCATTTTAAGCAAAGCTGGTTTTTCACGTATCTCAATGTTTATGACTTCACATCTCCTACATTAGGCGGTAGTAAAGAGGCAATAAATTAAAACGTCATGCCTGATGCTGAACTGTTAGTGCGTGAACAGTAAAACGTGTTTTTTTTCTTTTGTCACTTTGTGGGGGGTGTCAACGAGAAAAAGCTTCATGAAGTTGTGAAGTTGCTACGTGTTATCAGTCTCAAATACTGGTTGAGTATAGTGTGGTGACTTAGCGCGCTTTGAATTGCGCTGCCTGAAGACATATGCATAGTTTCTGACTGTAATACTTGCCTTCATATCTTAAATCTTCAACGTAAGATAATATGTCTTATTGAGCAGGTTATGACAGTAGTTTAAATTTTTAGGGGGGGATGTAATGGATTCTGCTCCAAAAAATCCGTTTTTAAAAAATGTTATTTTATTGATCTACACACTTTACTCTATGTTGTGTGTGAATTTTATTGTGACAGCAGCTTTAGAAATGCCTTTAAATTGTTTAACTGATTAACTCTGCACTGGCGGCCACGGCCACCTTTCCGACATTTGTGAAACTGCTTGCTACGGCGGAATTTTTATCAGTGTAGAGGCTATTTTCTTTCGATATCTTTGGCTAGCATCTATATCTCTGGATGATATCTATATCTTTGCATGGTTTATTTACGTTTTCACAATACTAACACTTTTAGTAGGTGGAAGGTTTAATTCGCAAACCTTTACGTGGAAGTCAAGATTTATGCATTATGGGTGCTGGAAAAACTGTGATTAGGAAACGGAGGTTTCATGGAAATCGATTGACCAACAAAAAAGGGGAAGCAGCTCGAAATGATGAACGTAAACTCTCAGCTTCAGCATCAAAACTTGGGACAGGACAACTGTACAGGTGCGTGAATAATGTTGATATGGAAATGAGACGTATTCACATAAACACTCATTACCAGAACCTGTTATGAATGCAGTTAAGCCCACATTCAGGTTTCTTGCACTCCCTGATTTATTGAGCAAGTGTCGTCAAGGAAAGACACAAAATACAAACGAAAGCCTCAATAATTTAATTTGGATTAGATGCTCAAAAAGGACATGCTGCGGACTTGAAGTTCAAATGGTTCCAATGTCTCTTAGCACTATGGGACTTAACATCAGTCCCCTAGAACTTAGAACTACTTAAACCTAACTAACCTAAGGACATCACACACATCCATGCCCGAGGCAGGATTCGAACCTGCGACCGTAGCGGTCGCGCGGTTCCAGACTGAAGCGCCTAGAACCGCTCGGCCACTCCGGCGGACTTGAAGTACTCTAAATGAGTGCCTATGTTGCAGTTTTATGTTACAGTAACGGAAATAATGGCAGAACTGAAGAGCGGAAGAGAGCTGGTATAGATCTTGGTGTGTTCACAACAAAAGCGTTTTATACCGTCGACGAGAGCAGTGTCAAGAAAGCTAACAGATCAGTGTCTTACCTGCAAATACAGGCTAGGCAGATTCGAAGAGGAGAGAAGAGAAACCCGGAGGATGAGGAGTATCAGTACGGAGGAT
Source organism: Schistocerca nitens (assembly GCF_023898315.1). Classification (NCBI taxonomy): domain Eukaryota; kingdom Metazoa; phylum Arthropoda; class Insecta; order Orthoptera; family Acrididae; genus Schistocerca; species Schistocerca nitens. The sequence goes on from NC_064621.1 coordinate 260,555,950, forward strand.
TTTAAAATTGTAGTAAGCTTATTACATGTGGAAGTATGAGAAGAAAATCTTTGAACCTCATCTTCTCTGTTTTACATTTTTTACGTTATTAGAAGCCTTTTCTAAAGAGTATACGCGCTAATGTTATGAAATTTTCAGGAACTGTTCGCAACATATTGCTGTCTCCCTAAAACAAAAAAAAAAAATGAGATCCTGCAATTACATTCTGATTTTTAGATGATTATATGTAGGAAGAAAGTTAAATTTGGACGTGCAAAATTTAAAACTCCGTTAATGATATAATTTGTATCATAAATTAATACCTGTAGTTCAGCGGTCTTATAACCTTCTCAGGACACTACAATAAAATTTTCAGATTAATTGCATGATAATAATTTAAGTTATGGCTTTTTATAAAAAAGACGATAAAAAATTAAAAATTCAAGTTTCTAGCAAAATATTAATCGTGCATATTTTATTGTATTTTTCTGTTAAAACACAGATCTTTTGTTTTACACATGCAAAATTTTAGATTTGTACATTGATAAATATGGCTGTAATGATTTTTTAAATAAGTGTTTACATTTTCCATTACATCCCCCCTCATATCCAATCAATAATTGTATGAAATATTGAAAATCATATTTTTGTTGCCCCTGGAAGACATTAAATAGGATCACTGCGACTGGATAAGTGCACCGTGCACCGCGTCAGCCTTTTAGTAAAATAGATCAGTCCACCAAATTTTCAACATCGTTCTATAGCACTATCTCTCATTCAGGACTGGGCCTATCGGATTGTCCGGAATGTGAGAGTAGTAAATTTCAATCAAGGGCCATTTACTTGAGTGTGAAGTGCTTGACTATGAGGGTGAACTGAAGTACATGCACCAACTCTCTGACTCAGCTACAGCATGGCTCAGGAATATTTCTAATTTTGTATAGAACACTCTAAGAAAAAAAACAGACACACTAAGAAAGAATAGCCCGCATTGGATGGAAATCGGTAGATGTGATGTACATGTCCCAACAAACAAATGGTAACAATTTCAACCAAGTTGGGTTATTTATTCAAAATAAAGAACTTCAAACATTGAGAAAGTCAATAACGCCCTTATACGAGCAGTTGTTCGGCTTGGTATTTATTGGTTGGCACCTTATATCGTCATAATCCCGAGCTGATGCTTCAAACGTTCTCAACTGGGGAGAGATCCGGCGACCTTGCTGGCTAAGGTAGGGTTTGGCCACCACGAGGACAAGCAGTAGAAACTCTTTCCGTCTTCGTGTGGGCATTAGCTTGCTGAAATGTCAGACTAGGATGTCTTGCCATGAAGGCCAACAAAACAGGGCGTAGAATATCGTTGACGTACCGTTGTGCTGTAAGGTTGCCGTTGATGACAACCAAACGGGTTTCGCCATGAAACGTTGCTATCTATCTTTCTCCGGGGCCTCTCCAGACACGTCTTCGCTGATCATCGGGGCTTAGTTCGAAGTGCGACTCATCACTGAAGACAATTCTAGTCCAAGCAATGAGATTCCCTGCCGAGAACTTGTCAGTAGACACCCATTTCTTTGCAGATTGTCATTATTGTAATGGTTTTGTATGAATATGATGAGGTACTTGTTGCGCCGGCTGCGGTGGCCGTGCGGTTCTAGGCACTTCAGTCCGGAACCGCGTGACTGCTATGGTCTCACGTTCGAATCCTGCCTCGGGCATGGATGTGTGTGATGTCCTTAGGTTAGTTACGTTTAAGTAGTTCTACGTTCTAGGGGACTGATGACCTCAGATGTTGAGTCCGATAGTGCTCAGAGCCATTTGAACCAAGCCAGGTACTTGTTGCTGTCAATTATCAGAATACACGAATGAGAAAACGTAAACAAGAAAAACAAGTAAAAAAGACTGTAATAAATAAAATAATTTAAAACATAAATCAAATATAAGTAAAATAAATAATATGAATAATAATGGATGCTTAAATATCTTAATTAGGTTTCTTGCAAATACTCTAACAGTACGCTGTGTGCAGCTTATTTTCCAAAAATATTTCAGAAACCAGCTTCTTTTATGCATGGATGTATGCGGCTTGAAAGATTCTTTAATTTAGGTTGCAACAAACTTCGCATTTTTCCAATGGTGGGGTATTTTGAAAAATTTCAAATTATTAAAAATGTTCGTTATACAGAACTTTATTTACGTATCAACTTTTACATGAAAAACATTTTTTAATATGTCACCGTTTCGAAGATATTCCCTGAAAACCTAATATGCCAAATTACCTTTTGGTGTGTGTTTTACCCCTTAAAACTGAAATTGGGCTCCAACAAGAAAATACATAATGCGTTATTTTGCACTCTTTACACACCATCCAAGTTGCATCAGGATCGTTTATTGACACTTGAGGATGTTCCCCTGACATTGATCGATTTTGTAGCGAGTCGAATGTTTGGGGCCAGCTGCCAGCCAGTGGTGGTTGTTTCGCGAGAGTCACGTTCTCGCTCCGTTGTTTGTTTCGCAGGTACGTGCAGAGCCTTTCTTGTGAAAGTTGTGACTGCACACCAGCAATGCTGCCCAACCCCTCTCCACAATGTGTGAATCACATGGCAATTGAATCCCAGCTATAATATTCATTATTATTGTTTGTTGCGCAAGAAAATGGTACAAACGTATCGTCCTTTGACCATCGCACAGGGTCAGACATAGTAATATGCATCCTTGGTGGAGGAAGCAACTGAAAGAGTTGAAAACAAATAAGTCGGCAGGTCAGAATGGACCAAATGGTTCAAATGGCTCTGAGCACTACGGGACTTAACGTCGCAGGTCATCAGTCCCCCTAACTAACCTAAGGACATCACACACATCCATGCCCGAGGCAGGATTCAAACCTGCGACCGTAGCGCAGAATGGACCCCAGTTCTGTTTTCTAAAGAGTATTCTGCGTCATTGGCCCCTTACTTAGTTTGAATTTATCGCGAATCTCACGAGCAGCGCAAAGTGGCAAGGGACTGGGAAAAAGCGCATGTGACTCCTGTGTATAGGAATGGTAAAATAACGGACCAGAAAAATTACAGACCTGTATCCTTAACTTCGGTTTGTCGCAGAATTCTAGAGCATATTCTGAATTAGAATACACAAATTTCCTAGAGACCGAGAACCTCATGTCCACGAATCATCACCGCTTTACAAAGCGAAACCCAGCTTGCCCTTTTTTTACGTGATATACTGCAAAATATTGATGAAGGGCAACAGGCAGAATCCATATTTCTAGATTTCCAAAAAAACCATTCCCACGATACCCCACTGCAGACTCTTAACGAAGGTACGTGCATACGGAATAGGCTCCCAGATATGTGACTGGCTCGAGGACTTCTTAGGTAATAGAACCCAGTGTGTTGTCCTGGACGGCGGGTGTTAATTGGAAACAGGGGTAACATCAGGAGTGCCCCAGGGAAGTGTGATATGATAGGACCGTTGCTATCTTTTGTGTGCGTAAATGATCTGGCAGACTGGGTGCGCAGCAGTCTGCGGTTGTTCGCTGATGCTGCTGTGGTTTACAGGAAGGTGTCCAAGATGAGTGACTCTAGGTTAATACAAGATGACACAGACAAAATTTCTAGTTGGCGTGATGAATGGCAGCTGGCTCTTAATGTCGGAAAATTCAAGTTGATGCAGACGAGTAGAGAAAAACCCGTAATGTCCGGATACGGCATTAGCAGTGTCCTGCTTGACACAGTCACGTCGTTTAAATATCTGGACGAGATTTGAAATGGAACGAGAGTGTGAAATTGTGGTAGGGAAAGCGAATTTAAGGAAAGTGTAGTTCATCTGTAAAGGGGGCCGCATATACGACTCTAGTGCGACCTATCCCTGAATACTGCTCGAGTGTTTGGAATCCGCACTAGGTCGTACTGAAGGCAGATATCTGGGCAATTCGGAGGTGAGCTGATAGACTTGTTACCGATAGGTTCGAGCAGCATGTATGTGTTACTGATATTCTTCGTGAGCTCAAGTGGAAATCCCTGGAGGGAAAAAGACATTCATTTGGAAGACCACTAATGAGAAAGCTTAGGGAACCGGTATTTGAAGCTGACTGTAGAAAGATCCTACTGTCGCGAACATACATTTCGCGTAGGGGCCACGAAGAGAATATAAGAGGAATTAGGACTCATACAGAGGCATATAGATATCGTTTTTCCCTCGATCTATCTAGGAGTGGAACAGGAAAGGGAACGGCTAGTTGTACAGATTACCTTCCGTCACTCACCGTACGGTGGCTTACGGAGTATATACGAGGGCTATTCCGAAAGTAAGGTCCGATCGGTCACGAAATGGAAACGACTATGAAAATCCGATAAAGCTTTGCACAGATGTGTTGGGTAGTGTCTCTAGTATAACCCCAGTTAGCATCACGTCGCTCTTCTCATTTCTGAGCTCGCAGTGAGTGCGTAAAGATGTCTAGAAAATAGTGTCTGCCGCCAAGTACGGGGGCCTGGTGAGAAATTTCCCCTGAAGCTATGCAGCTAACATTACATAACTGTCGTGCTGTTTCGTCTTCAAGACAATTCTCAGCCGCATTCTGCAGGGGCAATGAAGATGCTCCTGCATCGTTTTCAAATGGAAATGTGAGATTACCCACAATACAGCCCGTAATTGTCTCCCTCTGAGTTTCAGCTCAGGTCACATGAACCGCTGGTTATGAAGACAACATTTCGGCACAAGACAACGAGCCGTAGGCCAGCGTAGAGAATTGGCGGAGAGCACTGGCGGCTGCCTTCTATAGCGAGGGTATGGGAAAGTTGGTACAACGCTACGATACACGTCTAAGTCGGGTCGGCGACTATGGAGATAGGTAGCTGCAAGGTGTATCTAACTGTTGCAAATAAAACATTTTTGATTTTTACCGTGGTTTCCATTTCGCGACCTATCGGACCTTACTTTCGGAATAGCCCTCGTATGTACTGTAGCTATAGATGTAGAAAATGTTGACCTTGAGGATGGAGATGCGTGCTGTGACGCGATTCTGGACGGGGAGTGTTGCGCACTCAATTTCAGCTGCACTTATCGCGGCTCAGGCCAGTGACACGCGGCGTTTCATGTCGTCTGGAGTCGTCGGTGTTTCTTTGGGGTTCCTTGGTTTCTCGTTACTGCAAACAATAATGCTAAAAATGCTTTCCTGGTGAAACGTTTGTTTATCAAAGTGTATCAGTATCCTCTTTTGTAAAGTTATTTCGATGTGCAATAAGGTATGCTGTATGGCGTTCGAGATGATTATGAACAGCGCGTACTAATTACCAGTGGTCGTCTGCCAATGCTTCTCATAGAAATTATTTTGATAAATGAATCCGTAAAGTGTTCTTATGCCTTTGATTTTTTTAAATTGAGTTATCGTTTCAGAGCTGATTCAGGCTGTAGTGGGATTCTATTATAATACGTTAGGAGGGGAAATGTTAGTGAGGCAAGTAATAAGACATCTGTAAAAGGCTGCTTTGCGGGGGAAGGAACTGTTGGATTACACAAACTTAGAAAAAGTAGCATAATTTGTTGGGTGACTAGTGGAGTTTACGCTCAAAGATTGGTTAGTTGGTTGGTTATTTGGGGTTAAGAGACTAAATTGAGCGACAAGGGTATTATGAAAGTAAAGAAAGATGAGAAGGATGTCGTTGCATGTCAGAAGATTTTTAATACTAAAGAGGATTGCATGTTTCACAGACGTGGACGCCATCTCCCCAATAGCGAGTCACAAGCTACGCTGTAGAGTCAGACACACTGCTGGCCATTATATTCTCTGTGTTTCTTTTATACTTCCAGTAAGTAAGAAATTACTGATTTCATGCCCATTAATTTGCTTACAAAGTGATGCCAGGGACTTAAATGGTAGAAGAAAATTGCTTATTGCTTATAATTAATGATTTCTGATTGTGTGTAACTCTCTTAGAGAAAGGCATCGCCTTTTTTTAAAGTTCTTCGAACTCTACGCTCACTGTCAGTTTCTGCTTCTTTCTGTGTCTGTAAGCACTTGGTGCAGATTAAACCAACGAATGATCCGAAATACAATGCCTTCTGAAAAGCCGGCCGTTGTGGCCGAGCGGTTCTAGGGGCTACAGTCTGGAACCGCGCGACCGCTACGGTCGTAGGTTCGAATCTTGCCTCGGGCATGGATGTGTGTGATGTCCTTAGGTTAGTTAGGTTTAAGTAGTTCTAAGTTCTAGGGGACTGTTGACCTCACCAGTTACGTCTCATAAAGCTCAGAGCCATTTGAACCATTTGACCCTTCTGAAAAGCCCTTGTTGACATTGCTATCGGGCTCAAATTTCTGTGCATGGGGCCATCTAATGGTGCTTTACTTTAAACCATTCAGAGCTTAATGTAAATGCTTTTATTAAATAAACTGTGGCTGACAGTAATGATTTACATAGGAAGTATATTCTTAGAAGTCATGTTTCCTTTTAGTATTTCTCTCAGTCATAAAAACAAATTTTTTTAGCGAATGTTGAACATACGATCTTTGTCTGAATTGTCATAACAGAAGTAACAGCGGATTGACTTCATTCTACGAGAGCGTGATGAAATATAATGCGTTCGTATTTTTTGAGTGAAAACTCTTGAAGCTTTTCACATAAAACAAAACGTTATTAACGTTCTACGTCTTTATTCTTCATGTCTACATATTTATTTGTCAATATACTCACCCTGGCGACGAACACATTCCTCTAGGCGAGACAGCAGGTTGTTGTCCGCCCCCGGTAGCTCAGTGTTCAGCGCGACTGAATGTCAATCATAAGGGCCCGCGTTCGATTCCCGGCTGGGTCGGAGATTTTCTCCGCTCAGGGACTGGGTGTTGTGTTGTCCTAATCATCATCATTTCATCCCCATCGACGCGCAAGCCGCCGAAGTGGCGTCAAACCGAAAGACTTGCACCCGGCGAACGGTCTACCCGACGGGAGGTCCTAGTCACACGATATCAGTTTGTTGATATCAACACGGTAGAATGTTTGACTTTATTGACGGAGCCACAATCTCACCTCTGCTTGCACCGCTTCGTCACTATCAAATCGAAGTTCTCAAAGGTGTTTTGGAAACAGATGAAAATCAGATGGGGCCAAGCTGGATCTTTATGGAAGGTGATCGATGGCAGTGGACCCAACGTGCTGGACTGTTGCAGATGTCGCAACGCTCGTGTCTGGTCTGGGAGTGTCACGCTGAAGTGGAGGCTGCTCCATGTCCGGACGAACTATCCGAATTAGGAACTCGATTACAGCACGCTCTCACGCACCGACGTAGTTACGTTGCATACTGCGATGTTACATGCTTGCAATTCAGAGCCCTCTGGCGGCAGAGGGTTGCAAATTGTGCCAGCGAAGCAGGAAAGTCGACCAAGTAATATGTGTGATACGTAATACCTCAGCCTATATTGAGAGCAGTATAAACAATTCGGAGGCATTAGCTTTCAGTACGCCCTCGTAGCACAATGTGAAGGCTTCTTTAGCCAATATCAGTACTGAATATTCATTTATTCATTTCTTCTAAAACTGTGTAATGGGGGGATGAAGAAATAAATTTTTTTTGTTATGCTGACGATGCAATTCTGCTGGCAAACAGTGAAGATAACCTGCAAAACATTTGCATATATTTAACGAGACAGCCAATAACCTACATTTGGTCATATCCATTCAAAAAAACCAAATGTGTGACCACGTCTGTGGTACCAATTACATGAAAACTGGAAGTGGATGGGGAAATTATTCAACAATTAATGACATTTTAATATCTTGGCACTGATCTGTCCAAAAGTGGAAATGTGGAAAAGGAAGTCTGAGAACAAGTAACAAAATCAAATAAAGTGGCATTGTGTTTAAATGATACTATTAGGAAAAAACAAGCATGTAAGAAAAGATGCAAAGGCAAGAATATACAAAACAATGGTGAGACTAATTGTAACAGACACAGCTAGACAAGACCGGAAACATCAAAACCAAAGAGACTTCTGAAAACAACGGAAATGAAAATTCTGCGAAGGGTTAGGGGGGGGGGAGACACTGCGAGACCGAGAGAGAAGTGAAAACATTAGAAAAGGAAGTAAAGTAGATTCCATTAATGAGTGGGCACTTAAGAGAAAGCATGAATGGAACGAACGCATAGACAGGATAGATGAACGGAAGATTGTGAAAATCGTAAGAAATAAATTACCAGCTGTAAAAGAAAAGGTAGCCGTTCAGGGAAAATATGAAGCGACTACCTCAAGGACGCCGAGAGGTACTGCAGGAAACAGGCTTTAACCTAGGAAGAAAGAAGGAAGAAGAAGAAGAAGCAGAAATTGAAAAATCTATTGTTCCACATGTAAATATTTGTCTATAAAGCACATAAATACTAGTGCTGTTATCATCACTTGGCGGAGTTCAGAAAACCAGATCTCCTCAAAGTTCTATCTAACTGTTAATTATTGCGGCAAAATTTTCTAATATTTGAAAGTACAGTTTTTCTCTCCCAAAAGTTGTAAGTTTTAATACTCTACTCGTCATGCGAATTTAGAAAATGCGCGAAGCACAAAACGATCTAGACTGAAACGAGAGAGACTTCTAATAATTTGCATTTCACGCTGAAGCTCAATTTCTGACAGTTCTACAAAAGTTCTATCTTGAATTTTCTCGTTACCTTTCAAAGTTGTCCGTACACAGCCATCCGAGGCTAGCGTTAGCAGTTGTAGTTGACATCACAGATCACTCCGTCGCTAAGCTCGAGATTGACCTGTCCGTTGGCGACACACTCTGGTGACTAAATGTTTTGACCGAATAAAGCCATGAGGCAGCTCCAGAGTCGCCTACATCCCCTCGGTTTCTGTGGAAGCGGACGGCGAACCGAAACAATCGCTTCGAATACGCCAGTGCCCTTTCCTCGGCACTCAAGAAGCGCCCTCTCGTCACACACAATTATTAATAAATTTCCCAGCTGGGGTTGTATCGCTTCTGCAATTTTTACCATCATAGATCCATGCTTGAGGAACATTTTGCTTCAATTTCGTTTCTATATCTCATTAAATAATTAGTACGATTTTTTAAATGGAAGTTTAAGTGATATTTACGCTCTGAACATCCATTCTGATATCGTGTACCCTTGCAAAACTATGCTATCACTTTTAGATTTTACGCATCGTCATCATTTTCCATACGAAGTATGGTTCAGTGATCTCTGTACTCTAGCTTATACCTAAATAGCGGATAATCCATTAAGTTTTTCTGCCTTTTAGTCCAATATTTAAATTTCTTTTAGGAAAGTTTTCAGATTTTTGTATCAAAGTACATATATCCTCAAAATTTCAGATTTGTATCTTGATACCCTGCAGCATGTAAAGTTTCGCAAAATAGCAATTTTTAGGCATAATGTTTATCTGATTACACTTAAACTCAGTAACTCTTCCTTCCACATACTTCTACGACACTGAAGGTCACTTGCTAGTGAATCTGCTTCAAAAATTCGATTTTTTCGTCTTAAATCAATATTTAGAGTTTTTTGAACAAAACAGTAGTTAAATGAATCGATTCGAACATCGGGAACATCTTTAAAAACAAATTTAAATATATGTCGGTATGCGGCAACGACCATGTTTCTGCTGCGGTCGGATGTCAAACGGCGTCATTATTATTTTGCCACTTCGAAAAGATACACTGCGTAATCGTTTCTTGAGTTGGAAGCCCTGTTAGAACACACGCTTTCCGATGCTCCTTTGTTTTCCTTTATATATCTATGGTTTTCGAGACTTGTTTGTGTTGAAACTTCTCTACGTTGTTGAGGTGTTGGTGCTATGTCATTCTCGGAAGTAGTTATGCCTTCAAAATAGTGTTTTGGAACGGGAAAACGTAAGTTGTATGGTAATCGGTTTACATCATTGGAAAGTAGAGACTGCTTAATTACATCCACAAACCAACTGGATGTTATGTCGGCTCCGCCAAGTGCCTCAAGACAGAAGCTAAAATATTTGAGTACCCAGAGTGACATTTTTATAATTATATGATCAAAACACTGTAACGGAATGTGTTTCCATAATAGCTGAATTGAGTGCTTTATGTTCGCTTCTAAAGAATGCTGCTGTGTGTGCGCTTTGCGGAAAAGGTGGTATTAACGTCGTTGAAGATTTTGAAGGCAGGAAAGGTGTGGCTAGTAAGTTACAAGTGTTTTGTGATTTCTGTGGGGTAACTAAAACGTGGTATTCTTCTGGATTGTGCAGAGGAAGAGTTTATAACACAAATATCAGACTTGCATACCGCAACATCCCTAGAAAATGGAAAGGTGATTGACATAGAATGTATGACAAAGTACTGCCATGGTTGCAAAGGAAATAACCAGGATCATGTTTGGGTTCAGAATTTTTCTGGGTACAATTGTGGAATGGAATCAGAGGGAGTTCTCAGAATATTTCAAAGGTCGGAAGAGAATGATGGTGTAGGGTATGTGAAGTACCTTGGAGACGGAGACTCCAAAGGGTCTGCAAATGTGTTGGAAAATATGCCTTATGGAATAACTGTAAAAACTGAAAAGTTAGAGTGTGTTGGTCATGTCCAAAAGAGGATGGGCACACGTTTACGTAAGCTAATAAAAGATATGAAGAGGAAAAAGCTCAGTGATGGCAAACCAACTGGTGGTCGATGTCGTATTACTAAGGAAATGGTGGACAAACTGCAGCTCTATTATGGTTTAGACATAAGAAGGAATCGAGACAATCTTGAGGCCATGAAGAAAGCAGTACGGGCTACCTTTTTCCATAAATCTTCTATGGATGACCGTCCACAGCATGCTCTCTACAACAGTGGTGTAGGCACATGGTCTGGACACAAAAAAGTAATAGCAGAGGTGATACTTATGCACACCATCACTCCCTGCCATTTGAGGTATTGGAAGCTATTAAGCCCATATACAGGGACCTAAGTGACACTAACCTGTTGTTACGGTGCTTACATGGAAAGACACAAAATGTTAATGAGTGTTTCAACCATGTGATATGGGAACGCCTGCCTAAAACTGTGTTTGTTGGTTTCAATACCATGAGATTAGGTGTATTAGATACAGTTGTTTGCTTTAATGACGGAGCAGTTAGCAGATGTGATGTATTAGAGTTATTGGGACTAACTCCTGGTTTCAACATGAGACAAGCACTGATGACAACTGATTCCTTGAGAGTGGCCGAAGGCGAAAAATGGGTTATTGAGGCAACTAAAGAGGTCAGAATAGCAAAGAGGAGCAAGAAAAGGAAGAGAGAAGATGAGGAACACACAGACCAAGAATATTATGCAACTGGAGGGTTCTAAGAACAATACAGGTTAGTAACAGATAAAATGTACCTTTAAACTGAATTTCCAAAGAATAAAATTTTCTGACATGTTTATTTTATGCAAAAAACTATTTGAGTTAGAGGTATGAAATTTTTTGTAATATTTCAGGCTACCATTTGGAGAAAAGTAGATTATATACACCAGCTTAGTGTCACCAGGAGGAAAAATATATCCTTATTAATTACAAAACAAATTACCTTAATTTTGATTGTATAATCGATGTGTTTATAGTATAAAAACTATTGATTGAAATCATTTGATTGTAGTCTACTTTTCACATAAAAAAAGTCATAAATGTATGCACAAAAGTAGTTAATAAGACTAGACTTCAAAGGTAGACTAGCAGGAAAAATTTTAAATTACTGACCGACATGAATGTTTATATAATAAAGTTTATATCAAAGCTATCCTGATTATTCTTATACCAAACTCTTCATCGTTAAAACACTTTCATTGTCCTAAAATTTCTTTGTGTTCAGAGTTCACATTGTGTAGTTAGACCCTCACAAACTTTATGAAAATTCTTACAGTTTTTCCAGCCGTTCACTGGCAAGTTACCTTAACTAACATTTAAACTTTTTCTTTTTGTGAGTGATCTGCAGCCTCAACGGGTTTTGAGAATGGAAACATGGTCCAAGTAGGCTATATTCTGTTTATTATCTGTTCAACCGGACAATTTCAATTGCGGATGACCATCAAGCACATAGTTTGAGTGAAGTATTTATAAGGGTGGCTACAGTTGTAGATAATAAGAACACAACTTGGCAACCATCAATTGCAAAACACAACTGCTGGTCTGTCTCACTGACTGTAGCTGTCGCACATATAATGAGCACCAAAAGTGGCAGACCCGAGAATACTTCTCATGCCGTCTCAGGCAAAAACGATGATATTGCTTGACGCCTCATCTCATTTCATTTCAGTCAACTACAAGATCGCAGTCCAATCTCCACGCTGTACCAAATCTTTCGTTAACCATTTATCCACCTGCTATAGTTCAGACACACGAATCTCGTGATATACACTGTCCAGTCAAACAAATGTCAGTGCCTACCAAAAGTCTGAATAGCCACTATTTGTAGCGCGGACCTCTGCCAGACGAGCAGGAAGAGAGTAAACGAGTTTCTGGAAGGTATCGGCAGGGATGTGGAAACATTCCGATTTCGGAGCCGTGGTCACGTGAGCTAGGTTTCTCAGTTGATGATCCACAGCATGGACGGTCCGATCGAGGCGGTTCCACAATTCTCGATTGAGTTTAAGTCCGAGGAGTTTGGTGGCCAGAGGAATACGGTAAGCTCATCCTGGTGCATTTCGAATCATGCACGTACAATGCGAGCTGTGTTATATGTTATATTGTCCTGCTGGTAGATGCCATCGTGCTGAGGAAAACAAAATGCATGTAGAGTTGGACATGTTCCCCAAGGATAGATGCATACTTGTGCTGATCCACAGTGCCTTGCCGACAACATTTTCCAAACCATAACGGTCCATTCTTTAGCCTGAACGCTTCCAACGATAGTTGCAGGCTGTTTGCTTTCAGACGTTTCGCGCCTTACATGCCAACGACCGTCTGTCCGATGGAGTGCAAAACATCTGAAAAGGCCACCTATCGCCGTTCAGTAAATGTCCAGTCGTGGTAATGGCGTGCAAATTCCAGCCTTCGTCACCGACGAACACCAGCCAGCATAGGTGCATGAACCAGGCGCAAGCTGCAGAGGCCCATATGCAGCAACGTTTGTTAAACGGTCGTTGAGGTAGCCCATTGGTTCTTCAGGGCGGTCAGTTGCTCCACAGTTGAATGTCTATTTGCCCGTGCAAGTCTCCACAGCTGCCGTTCCCCCCTGTCACCTATGGCTGGTGTTGGAGAACAGTTGCCTCGGCCCCAGGGTTTGCACAGCGCCATTTTGCCTTACACTGTATACTTTATCCATGGCAACACACAAACAGCTAACAAACTTAGCTGTTTCGTAAACGCCTGTCCCAGAAGCCCTTTTGGACGGTAGATAAATCGACTACGACAGCGCAACTTTCTGCATCTCTCTGACATGCTTCATAAAGGTTGTTTCTGCTGCCCCTGCCGTCCGCTGTGGCCGAGCGGTTCTAGGCGCTTCAGTATGGAACTGCGCTGCTGCTACGGTCGCAGGTTAGAATCTTGCCTCGGGAATATATGTGTGTAATGTCCTTAGGTCAGTTAGGTTTAAGTAGTTCTAAGTCTAGGGGACTGATGACCTCTGATGTTAAGTCCCATAATGCTTAGAGCCATTTTTCTGCTGCCCGTACCTATGAGTTTTATACAACAGGCAACGTCTTCTAAAACCAGACACGAAATTTTCAATTCCCTCGCTCGTTTCACCGAAACTGTTAGCCCTACAGAAAAAAATGAACAGGACCTTATTATGGGAAATTTAATATAGTTAAATTTTGTACTGAAATACGTTTTCACTGGAGGCCACAGGAATCGGATTTTTCAAGGAAACATGTTTGAAGGTCACTTTAGTACGTTTTTCTTGAATAATTCGATACCTCGGGCTGTAGCGAAAATGTATCCCAGTACAAAATTTAACCACATTTTATTTCTACAAAAAGGTCCTTTATTTTAAGGAGTGCTCAGCAAGAGAGAGAATACGAAAATCTTGCTCGGGGTATTTGAAGGCGTTGCAGGTTGCGTAAAACCGTAAGTATGGGCAGCAGAATCACCCTGTATATCGTCCACTGCTAGTGCTGCCACCTATCATTTGTGAGTGCTTATTGCATGTTGACGTCAGACATGGGCGGTGGTCACTTTAATGTGACTGAACTGTGTATATCCTACAGAGCCCATATCCAATTTGAAGCTGTGCTTTGTTCAACAAACCCAAAACAATCTCTGTTATCATTACGAAAACTCACCTCTCACTTTATCTAAACACTACTCTTCTGATACAACAGTATAACAGGTTCTTTGTATCATAACAAATATATCTGCTCTCTTTCCATTTCACCTTTGGTACCCCTTCCTTCTTTCTGTCATTTTTTCTTCATTTTCCACTCCCCTTTCTTCACTCTTTTTTCCGGATTTTTTCCCCCTTTTCATTCATCTGCATCTGCATCTACATCTACTTCAGACTACTTCTCTACTGTTCCACTCTCGAATAACGTGCGGGAAAAATGAGCACCTAAATCTATCTCCCATTTCATTGTTATGGTAGTTTACCCCTATGTAGTTGGTGTGGTGTCACCGCCAGACACCATACTTGCTAGGTGGTAGCTTAAATCGGCCGCGGTCCATTAGTACATGTCGGACCCGCGTGCCGCCACTGTCAGGATCGCAGATCGAGCGCCACCACACGGCAGGTCTCGAGAGACTTACTAGCACTCGCCCCAGTTGTACGACGACGTTGCTAGCGACTACACTGACGAAGCCTTTCTCTCATTTGCCGAGAGACAGTTAGAATAGCCTTCAGCTAAGTCCATGGCTACGACCTAGCAAGGCGCCATTTGTAACATTGCATGTTTCTAAAGAGTCTCACTTGTATCGCCACAATCTCCAGATGTCTCATCAAGAACGATGTATATAAAGGATGGATTAAAGTTAAGTATCCAAGAAGCTACGTACTTTTCTTTATAACATTCATTACGTATCCTGTTTCAGACCTCACTCCATCCTTCGTGAGTTAGCGCGTGCATCTTGGCCACCTCTTTCAATTAGTGTGCGTAGTGTTGGCAAGTCTGCCGACACTACAGTTGGGCCTCAACAAATATTTTGGAATTCTGAGAAGAAAGTTGTTATTCAAATTTCGTTAAAAGACCTCCCCGCAACGAAAACGCCCTTGTTTTAATGATAGCCACCCCCACTATTTTGCGATGGTACAAAACGAGCTGCCCCTACTAGAAGTTTTTCGATGTCAGTCCCATCTGTTAAGAATCCCATACGAAGCAACTTTTCTCCAGAAGTGTATGGACAAGCATAGTGTAGGCAGTGTCTTTCGTAGAGTTGTTACATCTTCTAAATGCTCTGCCAATAAAACTCGGTGTTTGGTTCCCTTTCCGCACGGTATTTTCTGTGAACACATCACAAATATCCTGTAACGTTAATTATTCTCTTATCACTCGTGACCCCACGTTCTCCAGAGCGGTGGAATTTAATAAAAGAAAGATAATTAGGTCAATTACAGCATTTGAGGCCAGACATAACAAAGAAATTTGATTTTGCTATTGAGTGCTTGTTTTTTAATTTTCTGTGTGTTATGAGGCTAGACAACAGATACTAAATAGCTAGCGATGATAAACAGGTAGTTATCGCCTAGTTGGCGTTTTCCGTTAAAAGTAGTCCCTTGTTGGAACTTGAATGGTACCTCGTGCACGGTTACACCAGGGAAACATTTTTAGCCTTGGGAGTCGTCAGAGTCTGACGGCATTATGAGCCTGAGCAATATTCACAAAGTTGTGAAAATAAACTTGTTTATGGACTGGCACGTCTCATGTTTCAGTTATAACTGATAAATCCGTCATACTCTGAGATACTTCCCTATTAGTTAATAAATATTTAACGCTTGTAATAAGCAACATCAGTGACTGCCAGGATTAAGCAGCCTACGTTTCTGTTCCTGTTTTCTGGTGACATTTTTGTATGTTATATTTTCTGTGGTCCAGTCGGGTCCATGATGAGCCAGGGAAGGCAGAGAGGGCTAGGACAGTGATCAGCCTCCCCCCCCTCCCCCCCCGTTCCGTTCCCTCCATCTGAGAGTTTCGTCTCGTCTTTCAGAGGAGAAAGTGAGGAGCGATGAGATGAAGTGCCAGCAAGCGAGGTAGAATGCCACAGCCGAAGCATTGTTTGGCCCTGGCGCCTGACAATCATACGCCCGCAGTTTTTTTCGTAATTTTGTTCTTTGTAATATGGGGCCCAAGCGTCGGTTCAAAGAAATTTTGCAACGTGACTGGAAGAATACCTGTGCTAGTGCTGAATCTTGTCTTGTACAAGCTGTGCCATCCGGCCAAACAAATTTTGGGTTTTCGCCGCTTCCTGGAATGCTGTGGAGGTGAAAGTCTGTCACATATACTGACGTCTGTGTTCCGTGAGAGGCGACGCAGCTACGTTGTGTTCAACAATTCTCTTCTGTCTTTGTACATCGTCGAGCTGACATTCTGGCGCCCCTTTACATGAGATGAACAACCTCTTTTCTAAAATGTTTTAAGAGGGTACCTCATTGGTTAATCGTAAGAAATCGCTGAGAGGATTGAAGGCAGGACGATGCTTTTCGAGATAGTCACACATGGAGAGTATCATACTGCCTGAAGTGAAATACGTAGCCGGAGAGACGGAGTGCGACAAATATGGTTTAAGAACCGTGCACGTCAAAATTGGGCGACTGTTCAATGCTGTAAAACTTTTAGTTGGTGGAGAGTTAGTTATTTGGGTAACAACAATATTATTGTCAAGCATTTTGCACACCCCTTTTCACTGTTGCACAGGATTTGTGCAGACTAGCAGGTAGGAGAGGAAGTCTGCTATGGGAGACAACATTTCAGCTGCCAGTTCTCAAGAGGAAACTTGATCTGTAGAGTATAGGGAGAATGGATGCTCCCACAGTCACCAACTGACGTATTGCAGACTGCATCTGGTCACGACGCTCGGAATGCTGCACACTGCTGAAGAATATGGTGACAAAATACAGCTAGGGCGAGCAGCGTAAGAGACTTACCGAGTGTCTGTAGGTGCGTTGTTAGGGTCGAGAAGGTTCTACGAATCTTATGCTTCTCCCGAGTCACTGCGGACACATTTATACCTTGATGTTATCTGCGTGCAGCATTTTTTAATTATTCAGGTGAAATCACACGGTAACTGTGCATCCATACCCATGATTCATTTGTAAGAAACGGTTTTGCCCCATTCATCCTAATTGTCCGATCTCCACAAAGTGATGGTTCAGATGGCTCTGAGCACTATGGGACTTAACATCTGAGGTCATCAGTCCCCTACAACTTAGAACTACTTAAACCTATTTAACCTAAGGACATCACACACACCCATGCCAGAGGCAGGTTTCGAACCTGGGACCGTAGCGGTCGCGCGGTTCCAGACTGAAGCGCCTAGAACCGCTCGGTCACATGGGCCGGCTCCACAAAGTCATTTAAATGTTAGACTAGAGCTATTTCATGTTAATACTTGCCAATTTTCGTGTCTTTTCCATCGAATAGTTCCTGTGATTATTTCTTATTAATTTTTATATTAGTAGGGAACTTCATAATAAATATGGACTAATGTGGACGAGTGTTTCATTCCATAGTTAGATGATCTTATGTTTACTATGTTTGGTGAGGAGCAATACCCATGTCTCATGTTTGCTGGGCGACTCTTGTTCCGTCAGTTATTTGTTGCGCTATAGTTTTTGTCAAGCGCATATGAGCCCATGGGAAGCGATCTGACTACTAGCCAGTGTAACCGAAGCGGATTATTCTGACGTCTGAAGACTCAGTCGACCCCCAAGGCAGCAAGTGCCCCTTCACGCAGGACATACAGCGAACTCCCTCAGTTGACTATAAAAGCCTCCTTCAAATGGTCCGCACGTATGTTTCTGGCAACCGTGGCAACCTTCTGTGACATTAGACATGATACAATGGGTTGATTTTGTCAACACCCACTTGACGTCGGGACTACCCCGTTTGGCACAGATTTTAACGATGCCAAAGGCGATGGCACACAGACTGCTGGCGGCTTTTCGATAATTTGTGAGCGTGGATCTTGTGAACAAAGTCCCCTACGACACGCTAACTCCTCCTCGAGACGGCAGCCTTGGTCTTATCAACGTCTATGGAAAAGAGACTGCCTTTATATAAGTGCGATGACTAAATCATGGACGCGCCACCGGACCGGACTAACCGGACCTTCACTGATGAACTGGACCCTCGCTCCCGAATGTCGCTCCTTGCAGTAGCGCATATTTCTACCTCCCTGTCACGCATCAAGGCCTCCTTTATCGAAAATAGTTGTGTCCATGCAGACTCGTACCACAGACACTACAGCACGTGATGTTTATGACCTAATGATGATAAGATCATTTCCGGAACATGCTGGAAAGCCAGGATACTACGGTCGCATGGTCCTAGGTCCCCATTCGGTGCACCATGTCCTCCTCGGCATGAACGCTCGTGCGACCAGGTATCTAGATGTTAACAGAAAATACATGACACACCTCCGCTACGTGCCGTTAACATGACAGATTCGCTGCGTTGTGAGACTGTGGCACACAATAGACACGGACGAACATCGGCTACAGTGTGGATCTTTTGCGGCGGTGTAGCAGCTGATTTGAAAAATATTTGACTTTCTTCTACGTGGAGCTCCCGATGCCACTGCGCCGAAGCCAATTCTGTTCCTGGATGAGACCTACACCATCTACGAAGACAAATGCAGTGAATTGAATAAAAGGCCTCTCGATTCCTAACTTGTTTTATGATGGAGATAAGAGCGTTCTTGATTTTTGGACGCTCCTGCAAGATCATTTTACCTTTATCTCGCACAGTTCGAGATTCCGTCAATATTATGCCAAGATTTTTGGTAGTCTCTTCTTGGACCCCTCCGCGGCAGCTGATTTGTCGTGGTTATGAAAAGATGACTTGAAAGTGAGTGTGTAATACTAGGACTTGGGCCAGTGTACGGACAAAATGAAACATTCTTCGAGAAGACGTACCAGTAACATGCCTAACGGGCATGGATTCTGGGTGCGTCCATCCGTATGTCGGCTACGTGCTGATGCTGTTTTGTTTGTTTCGCAGGGAGAGCGTTCATCATTCCATTTCTGTTTTGTTGTTGTTTATACTAATTGCACATTCATGTGAATCTCTTATGCAGTTACTCTTCTCACACTGAGAAAAAACGACAACTCACGACAAGTGGGAATTCCGGGTTTAAGTCCTGGTCCGGCACAAATTTTCAGTGTCATCATTCCATCATTCTAAAGTTTCCGAAACTGCGAATACATGTCCTGTACGTTTATAATATTTGTAGACTTAAAGAAAGGTTTTTGCAATTAGAACTCGAGTACATTATTTAAATTTTGAAGGTATTTGAGATAAAACAGAGGAAGCGATAGGTTATTTAGAACTTGTACAGAAATCAGACCGCAGTTATAAGAGTCGAAGGACATCAAAGACAAGCAGCAGTTGAGAAGGTAATGAGACAGGGTTAGGGTCTATCCCTAATGTAATTCATTCTGCATGATAAGCAAGATGTGAAGGAAACCAAGAAGAAATCTGGAAAGAGAATTGAAGTTAAAGGAGAAAAGAAAAAAAAAAACTTTGAAGTTTCCTTATGACATTGTAATTCAGTGAGAGAGGGCAAAGAATTTGGAAGGGCACTTGCACGGAATGGATAGTGTCTTGAAAACAGATTACAAGACGAATGTCAATCAAAAATAAAACAAGGCAATGGAATGTAATCCAATTAAAGAAGACGATTTCGAGGGAACTGGATCAGGAGATAAACACTAATAATAGTAGATGGGTTTCGCTGTTTGGGGAGCAAAATAACTTACGATAGTCGAAGCAAAGAGGATATAAAACGTTGAATAACACTAGCGAGGAAAACATTCCCGATAAAGAGGAATTTGTAAACATCGAATATAAATTTAAGTGTTAGGAAATCTTTAGTGAAGGTATCTTTTTGAAGTATAGTCCTTCTATGGAAGCGAAATGTGAACGATAACAGTTCATACAAAAACAGAATAAAAGCTTCTGGTATGTAGTGCTGTACAAGAATGCTGAAGATTTGTTGAACTGCATAAAAACAGTCTTCGGGCTGAAGACTCCAACAACAATAAGGGAGAAAAAGAAGTTACTGCTATGTTATTGCTACTGTTTGTAACCAATTACCCTTAACTTATTTCCTGTTTGGTCTTTTTCCGGATTCTTCAAAAAAATGGTTCTGAGCACTATGGGACTTAACTTCTAAGGTCATCAGTCCGCTAGAACTTAGAACTACTTCAACCTAACTAACTTAAGGACATCACACACATCCATGCCAGAGGCAGGATTCGAACCTGCGACCGTAGCGGTTGCGTGGCTCCAGACTGTAGCGCCTAGAACCGCTCGGCCACCCGGATTCTTCGGCCGACGTTTGTTGGACTGCATTTCCGACATTTCGCCAGCACTAGCGGCTGGGACTGTCAAAGCTTCACCCTCCATAAATGGTGCCACCAGTAACGAAGCGCGAAGCTTTGACAATGCCAGCCATTCGTGCTGGTGGGATGTTGCAAATGTCGTCAAACAAACAGCCGAAGAATGGTAGGTAGAAGTCAAAATGCAATTTGTCAACAAGTGGCCACGAAAGGGTTAACAATTTTCTGCAGTTAGTCTTTGTAAATGATTTTCCAGGAGAGATGTAGTTCTGAATTTTATAGCGGGACAATTACTGTTACAGTCACCCTTGCGTTTGTACGTTCTGTGTGAACTTCAACATTTTAAGGGAGATGATGGCTCTGATAGTGTCCCAAGTTATTGGACAGAAAATTGTACAGACGGCACAAAACGCAGTTCTTATTACAGTGAAATCTCGTCTGTCCAGCCCTCGTTAAAACTGATCTCCGGCGGAACTGCACACAATTTCGTTTAGTACAGTAACTATACACTATTTGATGTTCCAGACGTAATGGCCGCATTAATCTATGACGAGAACCATTAAATTTAAATTCAACCAACTCATGGCAAGATGCCAGTTAACAACTTGACACGCTGTGTTAAGACATGTGTCAGAACTCTCCACTACATTGAAAACAATATAGTCAACTTAACGCTATTCTTTGAATTTTGTAAGCACTCAGATATCAATAGTAACAATCTAAGGGCGAAACGTGGGAGCGCGATTCTAAGCATTGTTGCGAGACGAGGTCTGTCTGCGAGAGTGGAAGTACTAGTGTCGGTCGAGAGCTCGAATATGTGTCACGCTGCTCTCACGTCGGTGATGAAAGGTCTTACCACACTCAAGGCCTGATTTCATTTACATAGCCAGGAGAGATTTAGATGGCGTAACTACGCTTGAAGATGGAATTCAAGGCAAAATTCACAGGCACAGCGCAAAAGCAATTGCAAGGTTAGGCTCGTGATTGTTAGTCTGAGTTTGCAATAATCTCATGTTTTGCTTGTCAGTTAAAGAAGCTTTCTTGTTCTCCAAATAATAATAATTATTCTCCACATCTAATTAATAAATAAATTCTGTGGTTATTAAATGTTAATGTAACTAAGATATTAAAATAATTTGTTAATCTGGCACTCAGCCATTATTGACAGCTACAGTGTGTCCAGAAAAGGACTCCCTGATTTCAAAATTAAATATCTCGAAAACAAAGATCGGTAGAGGAATGCAGTGAACGGTAAGTTTATTGCGAAAGCTGCAAGAAGTTTATACAGCAGTTTGAAATAATAGTAACAAAAACTTCTAACAGATGGCGCTGTAATCGCCATACGTAATGCCTAGTATAAATGGTGATCCGAAGCCCAGAGCGATCAGTTCCACTACTGAAACGTGAAAGGAGGTTAGCGTACCGAAGGAAGAGATTAAAACCATGTACTCCATTGAACGCCGCGTTTTTCTGGTGCTGGAGTACCACAGGTTATAAGAGAGTCCTACGGCAACAAGACGAAGTTTTCAAGCACGATTTAATGTTCCAAAAGGACCCGATGCGAAAACCAATTCGTACGCTCTTCGCAAAATTTCAACGAACAGGCAGCGTAACTGATGATCTAGTGGGGCATGTTGGCCGCAAGAAAACCGCAGTTACGCCTGAAAATATCGCCACAGTTTCTGGAATTATTCAGCGAAATCCAATGTCATCCGTCCGTAGAATTGCATCTGAGACTGGTTTGAAGCGTTCCAGCACGCAGAAAATACTGAGAAAGAGCCTACACATGTTTCCATTCAAAATTCAAACGCACCAGGCCATACCCGTACGAGCTGTGCAACAAAGGGTTGCCTTTGCTAATCAGATGCTCACAATGATTGATAGTGAAGGATTTGATGTTGGTTGCATCTGGTTTACAGATGAAGCACACTTCCACCTGAATGGATACGTGAAGAAGCAGAACTGGCGATTTTGGGGTTCCGAAAAGCCATATTGGTATGAAGCGAAACCCCTGTATTCTCCTAAAGTTACTGTGTGGGCTGCAGTATGCAGCAGAAGCATTATTGGCCCTTTTTTCATTCGAGAAACGGTCACTGGTGCACGTTACGTTGCAATTTTGGAACAATTTGTCGCCACACAGGAAGCGTTAGAGGATCGACCAGGTACTGAATGGTTTATGCAAGATGGAGCCCGACCACATCGGACCGAACAAGTGTTTCGCTTTCTTGAGGAATACTTCGGGAATCGAGTCATTGCTTTGGAATATCCCAAATTTACTGGTGCAGGCATGGATTGGCCTCCATATTAGCCGTATTTGACTCCCTGTGACTTTTTTTGTGGGGCACAGTGAAAGACATGCTCTACCCGAAGCATCCCGCCACGCTGGACGAGCTTGAATCGGCGATCTCTGTGGCACGTGAATCCATTTCGGTTGAGAAACTACGAAATGTGATGGCGAATTTCATTCTTCGTTTGCGCCACCTCTGTAGTGCCAATGGTGAACATTTTGAAAACATTGTGATGTAATTGTTTGCAAAGATTGTTTTCATATGATTGTTTCACTTTTGTATGCTGATATGAGCTGTACAGCGTACAGCGCCATCTGTTAGCAGCTTTTGTAACTATTATTTCAAACTGCTGTATAAACTTCTTACAGCTTTCACAATAAACATACCGTTTACTGCATTCCTCTACCGATCTTTGTTTTCGAGATACTTAATTTCGAAATCAGGGAGTCCTTTTCTGGACACCCTGTATGTCATTGTCATTATTAATACTTGTTCATGATGATTTCTGAAGTTTTTTAAATAGACTTAACTTATGAAATGGCTTCTCACAAGTTATTTAGTAGTTAACATGACCCAAGGAAACTCCTTTTTGTTCAATTCAGTCTTAGTAACAATAAGCTTTAGCCACTGCTGCTGCATGCTGCTGCGAATTACTGTAAACCACATGGAAAAAGGCAGTCTTCTGAAGAGGTGAGTGCAAAACTTAGGGTCAAAACAGAGACACTGACACACCACAACATGTCATTTACTCTAACCCAGTAAATTCCGTTGCACAAGCCATATTCTGTATCACTTGTTAATTCTTGTTAAAAAACGCAGTCAGATAGCTTAGGTATTCATTGTTACAGGTTCATTTGTTCCTGAGTTTTTCATATTCAAATACGCAGTCAGATAGCTTATCCAAATGTTAGTTTTTTCATGTAACGATCTGTTAAGGGCTTAAAGGACAGTGAAACTGACACTCATACAAAACGCACACAGTGTTAATGCACGTTAGATTCCGTTAACTGATATATCAGGTTGCTTATCGAGTCCATTTTCACAGACGAACATAGGCAATATTTGTTGTAGGAACGTCACATATTGGTTGCCTATACGTTACATGTTGGTTGCATATTCGTTACATCATTTGTATAGTACTATGATCCCCCCATATCTAGTATAAAATGTCATCAAAGAGGAAGAAGGTGGTACAGTGCCTATCTGCAAAAAGTTAAATGTACTGCGTGGGATGAATAATAGAAAATTGTTGAAAAACTTTGATGCTGAATTTGATGCTGAAGCATTTACAAGGGTTCCATGATTCTCAGGCAGAGGCGTTATTGACGTAAATGAGTGACTACCAAACGGCAATGACAATGTCCACGATATGATTTCTGATGGCAAAATCATTACCGTTTGCTCCTCTGCGGAGAATGATGATGGTGATGATGGATCAGATGGTGGAATTGGCATTCAGTCTGAAGACATTATGAGATTTACAGAGGCAACAACGCAGCTAGACAAAATAATAGGTTATTTGATCGAACTCTTGCAAAGGAAGTTCAGTTCCTGGGCGAACATACAAATTTTTAAAGTTATTACTTGGCGCAGACGGCAGGGATGCAAATACGGCTCATACAGTATGTCGAAACTATTATCTGGGGCGCACGCGAAGACTGAAATGTTGCAGAAGGCATAGGACTGCCAGTAAGACATTTCCACATAGAGCCGAGCCTTAATTAAGAAGTGCAAACGGCGTAGTATGACAGTACTTAATGTGTCGCCCGGTCGGCCGTGCAGTCTAACGCACGGCTTTCCGGGTGGGAAGGAGCGCCTGGTCCCCGCCACGAATCCGCCCGGCGGATTTGTGTCGAGGTTCGGTGAACCGGCCCGTCTGTGTATGGTTTTTAGGCGGTTTTCCATCTGCCTCGGCGAATGCGCGCTGGTTCCCCTTATTCCGCCTCAGTTACACTATGTCGGCGATTGCTGCGCAAGCAAGTTCTCCACGTACGCCGACACCACCATTACTCTACCACGCAAACATAGGGGTTACACTCGTCTGGTGTGAGACGTTCCCTGGGCGGTCCACCGGGGGCCGAACCGCACAATAACCCTGGGTTCGGTGTGGGGCGGTGGAGGGGTGAAGTGGACTGCGGTAGTCGTCGTGGGGTTGTGGACCACTGCGGCTGCGGCGGGGACGGAGCCTCTCCGTCGTTTCTAGGTCCCCGGTTAACATACAATACAATACCTAATGTGTCATTCTGCGTGGCTTGCACTACAGAGCCATAACATGTAACTTCCGACCTCAGTCGCTCCACGGCATTCAAATGATTCAAATGGCGCTGGGCACTAAGGGACTTAACTTGAGGTCATCAGTTCCCTAGAACTTAGAACTACTTAAACCTAACTAACCTAAGGACATCACACACATCCATGCCCGAGGTAGGATTCGAACCTGCGACCGTAGCGGTAGCGCGGTTCCAGACAGTAGGGCCTTGAACCGCTCGGCCATCTGGCCGGCATCCACGGCGTCTTTGCCCTGATGGAAGCGAAGGATGTCTAACGATAACAGAAACACCAAAATGGGGACAAGTCCACTGACAACTCAAGGAAATGTGAGAAAACGTCTGCATTGCTGGCTGCAATAGCGTTCTGTACAGTTTAAATACGACCATTTGTGAAGCCTCAGTCTCAACGTCTGGTCGTCCCATCTGCAACTCCGACGGAATGACATCTCGCTAGTTACCTTGAACGGAGAGTCGAGATGTGCTGCCTAAGCTGACTGAAGACCTCGCCGTCGAGACCACAACCAGCTATTTGTAATGGTACTGAGCCCCAGCAAGGTACCATTGCTGTTTGGTCACTGCTGTGACAGAAGAAGATGTGGAAGGTCCTGGGCCTTCTGGTGAAGAGCCATACCAAGTGCTGCCTTGCTGCGTGAGACACCTCGAGACACGTGAGTACCGCCTCCCTGGCTGTATGTAATATTGCCTTCCTGGCTGTATGCTCTGATGTTGATCTGGGTCCTGGACTACTGCCTTCATGACACCCACCATTCGTGGTATGCTGTCGGTACCTCTCTGAGTGCGCTGGGGAAGGCTGAGCTGTGATAGGCTTGCGCCTAAAGATTTCTGTCCCGGCCACCTGCATGATATCAATGCTGGGTCCTGACCTGCACATCGGGTGGCGAAGCTGCTCTGTCCTAATTCATTGTCACACTCCATTTTGTGAATCAGTCCGACTTCCACCGTGCCAGAGAAGATAATCTTTACTGTAAAATCAACGGTAATAAAAAAGATTCCAGACAAAGCAGTTTCACTGACGCCTTAAGGTGTATGACAGCCATCCACACAAACTCCCGCATTCTGTCTCCTACAACAGTACTTCTACCACCCCACCTGCTCAATTTCCACACCACTAGAAATTCTGATTCAAGAGAAGACCGCTACAGAACTACTGCTTGGGATATGCCTAAGTGATTGTGCTGACGTAAACGACATTCGAATCTGGCTCAAAAGACTCTTGCTGCTTATTTCTATGTATAATAGAGTTTTTTCGATATCTGGCCAAAATTGATGTCAAACAACGTGTAATTCATGTTTTTCTTGAAAATGAGTATAACGCTTGTATTTATAGCATCAACTACACTAGACTCTCGCTAATCCGGCCCTCTGTAGTCCGGCCTCTCAGTAATCCGGCGCACATCGAAAAACACGTGCACAATGAATTATCATGCGCAACAATGCTTAGTTAAACAATGCTTTATATGCTGTATTTGAACTTTTAACTATCTTTACAGTTCGGAATCATGTCTTCTAAAAGGAAACAGGTTACGCTAGACCTCAAGCAGAAACTTGAAATTTTAGCCAGTCGTAGTGGCCGAGCGTTTCTAGGCGCTTCAGTTCGGAACCGCGCTGCTGCTACGGTCCCAGGTTCGAATCCTCCCTCGGGCGTGGATGTGTGTGATGTCCTAGTTAGGTTTAAGTAGTTCTAAGTCCAGGGGACTGATGATCTCAGATGTTAAGTCCCATAGTGCTGAGAGCCATTTGAACCATTTGTTCAAAATTTTCAAAAGTGTGTGAAATCTTATGGGACTTAACTGTTAAGGTCATCAGTCCCTAAGCTTACACACTACTTAACCTAAATTATCCTAAGGACAAACACACACACCCATGCCCGAGGGAGGACTCGAACCTCCGCCGGGACCAGCCGCACAGTCCATGACTGCAGCGCCTTAGACTGCTCGGCGAACCATTTGAACTCCGAAATTTTAGATAAGTTAAATCGAGGTTGTTCGCTGAAAGCCATTGCAGCTGAGTTCAATGTTGGACGAGCAACTATTTGTGACAACTAAAAGAAAGATGATGTTATTCGACAGTACTCAACACAAATGAACAGGGAGTTGGGAAAACGGAAGGTTATTCGAAAGAGTGAGAATGAAGAACTGGACGTAGCTGTTTATAGATGGTTCATACAACAACGCAGTAAAGGAGTTTCAGTCAGTGACCCGATTATGAAGGAAAAAGCAGCTGCATTTAACAAACAACTTGCGGTAGTAACTTGTTTGCAGCGAGCGAATGTTAGCTTGAAACTGGAAAACGACATGGCATTCGGCAGCTGAGAGTCACCGGGGAAAGTCTCTCAGCTAACGATAAGGATGCTGATGAGTTTATAAGCAAGATACGGAAGATAATAGAGGAAGAAGATTTAACTGCGGATGCCTTGTATAAATAATACTGATGAAACAGGACTCCTTTAAGGGATGCTTCCTTCAAAAACATCAGCTGCCAACAACGAGAAGGAAGCTCGTGGTTACAAGCAACAGAAACAGCGCGTTACATTAATGGTGTGTTGTAATGAAAATGGGGTCGTAAACTACAGCTTATGGTGATATGAAAATGCCAACATCCACGTTGGTTTCAATACACATAAGTGTCTAGTGCAGTATTGTTCTCGGAAGAAAGCGTGGATGGACAGACTAATATTCTCTCGGTGGTTCCATGAAAAGTTTGAACCAGCTGTGAGAAAAGAGCTAAAGAAGAAAAGGCTTCCTCTGAAAGCTATCATTATAATTGAAAATGCTCCCAGTCATCCTTTA
The DNA here is from genome assembly GCF_023898315.1 of Schistocerca nitens. Taxonomy (NCBI): domain Eukaryota; kingdom Metazoa; phylum Arthropoda; class Insecta; order Orthoptera; family Acrididae; genus Schistocerca; species Schistocerca nitens. Next base: position 260,583,713 of record NC_064621.1, read on the forward strand.
GATGTTTCTCTATAGTTCGATGGCATACAAGAACTCTTTCTTCCACCCAATGTGGCAGCCCTAATTCAGCCCATGAACCAGGGAATTTTGGAATCAATTAAACATTATCGACATTCACTTCTCGTCTCCTTGCTGAACGAAAGTGAATACGACTCTATCGAGACTATGCTGAAGGCGTGGAAAGAAATTAACGACGTGATGTTGTTTTCCAAGTAGCCGAAGCATGGGATAAAGTGGAGAGCGCTATCATAATCAAGAGCTGCAGAAAACTGCGGTCATGTACAGGGCTATTACAAATGATTGAAGCGATTTCATAAATTCACTGTAGCTCCATTCATTGACATATGGTCACGACACACAACAGATACGTAGAAAAACTCATAAAGTTTTGTTCGGCTGAATCCGCACTTCGGGTTTCTGCCGCCAGACCGCTCGAGAGCGCAGTGAGACAAAATGGCGACAGGAGCCGAGAAAGCGTATGTCGTGCTTGAAATGCACTCACATCAGTCGGTCATAACAGTGCAACGATACTTCAGGACGAAGTTCAACAAAGATCCACCAACTGCTAACTCCATTCGGCGATGGTATGCGCAGTTTAAAGCTTCTGGATGCCTCTGTAAGGGGAAATCAACGGGTCGGCCTGCAGTGAGCGTAGAAACGGTTGAACGCGTGCGTGGAAGTTTCACGCGTAGCCCGCGGACATGCTGGAAAATTGGCTCATGCCACAACTGGAGACCGACAGCGCCGACTTCATCTTTCAACAGGATGGTGCTCCACCGCACTTCCATCATGATGTTCGGCATTTCTTAAACAGGAGATTGGAAAACCGATGGATCGGTCGTGGTGGAGATCATGATCAGCAATTCATGTCATGGCCTCCACGCTCTCCCGACATAACCCCATGCGATTTCTTTCTGTGGGGTTATGTGAAAGATTCAGTGTTTAAACCTCCTCTACCAAGAAACGTGCCAGAACTGCGAGCTCGCATCAACGATGCTTTCGAACTCATTGATGGGGACATGCTGCGCCGAGTGTGGGAGGAACTTGATTATCGGCTTGATGTCTGCCGAATCACTAAAGGGGCACATATCGAACATTTGTGAATGCCTAAAAAAACTTTTTGAGTTTCTGTATGTGTGTGCAAAGCATTTTGAAAATATCTCAAATAATAAAGTTATTGTAGAGCTGTGAAATCGCTTCAATCATTTGTAATAACCCTGTATTGATGCCGAGTTGGATCGAGTAGTGAGTGACAGCGATGAGCCAGTCAATTCGGAATTATCAATTACTTTGTACACTGACATGTTCCGCAACCTTCCAGGAGGAGAAGAAATTGATGATGAAAATGTTACTAAGTGGCTGAATGGGGAAAACTGTGATACGGACTAAACTTTAACAGTTGAAGAAATAATCATAAGCGTGCAAGAAAGTAATGATGAAAGTGATGAAGAAGAGGACACAGGAGGAGAGAGCATGAAGATTTGTCACACTGCTGGTGCTGAAGCTGCCGAGATCTTCCTGGAATAGATTATGCAACAACCGGATACATGCAGTACTGATGTAACGCTTGTAAAGCGGTTCGTGATAACACATGCCACCGTCGCGTATCATTATTGCGTCAGTTAAAAATTAGGGACATGTTTCATAGTGAGTGATACGACTGTGTAATTATGTACAGTATACACTCAAGGACTAAGTTATTTTTGAAAATTAATATATTTAATAAAGTGTATCCTCTACGTTTTAAAATTGTATCCTTCGGTTAATAAAGTACAGTACACTATATCCCATATGTTTTCAAAATAAATAAAAAAACAAAAGAAACGAATAAAATAAATTTCAGACACTCAATAATCCGGCACTTCCGCTAATCCGGCTCCCATATGTGCCAGAAATGGCCGTATTAGCGAGAGTCTTGTGTAATGCCATTATATTTTCTTCTCACTTTCCGGACTGCACGCAATTTGTATTATCTAGACGATCTGAAGTCCCACTTAGGCCGGACAAATGACTTTCCACTGTACTTTTGGATAAGGAACTCATCGATGAATACAAATATTTAGTTTTTTCATGGTATTGACTAGTTACAGGTTACAGCTGCTACTTTAGTTTATACTAATTATTCAAAGAATAGCTCAGCAATTACATTTCATGCATTACAACATAATCCAGTGACAGAAATGAACTTTGGGTGTGATATTTGGTTTCATTGCTTGCATGCGGTGTTGACGTTCGGGGTGTAATTTCTGCTCAACAGTACTGTATAATTTGATTTGTGCGTTTTACTGGTAAGTTTTATTATGCTTAATGGTGTGCACAGATCATTTCAAACTCTAAAGTGCGAGTAATTCTTTGTCGGGCTCTCTGGGTCGTGAAGGGGACGTTTCTGCCGATGACGATTAATTTCTTACTAGTGGGATGGCCACTGTTGAAAAAATTTCTCTTCACATTCGTTCTGCATTCCCGGCACTGTATAGGTTGAAAGGACATCCGCGAATTCCTATAAAGATTAATTCTTCCTCTTCAACAAGCCGGCATGAGCTGTTTAACAGTGTTAAAAAGCACCGAACACAGATGACAGCCGATTGCGTATTCAGTACGAAGATCATGACGCATTGGTAATGATCAATGTCAAAATGTGTGATTTATTTAATTTGAAAAAAGGCAACATTTTGGGCAAATCATGATCCTGTTATGAAGTTCTGTGAGCACGGGCCACAACTCCTTATTTCACATTATTTCATGTACTGACATTAACGTACTGAATATCTGTCTATTTTTTATTGATTTAAGCCCACTAAGGAGCGCTTATGACTGGTTATTCTTCGATGCTCTCTTGCGTTCCCAATATCTCTTGACCCCTGCTGATAAGTTCTCCTTCCTCTCCTGTGAAAAGAGCTTCCGACGTTTAGGGACTCCAGGTGGTGGTGTCTAAGACTCTACCATAACACGAAATTTGGTACGATCTTCTACCTCAAGGTCAGAGATCCCAGCCGAATCCAAGTCCTTTAGAGTTTCTTTAAGCCACAGGCTTCCAGTCTTGTAGCTTTTAACCAATGAGAAGATCTTGGTAAGCCTATTGTTGTTCATTCGTTGTAGGTGCCCATAGAACTTGAGCCTCCTATGTCGCATACTGGTGTTGGCTGATTCTATCTATGTTATTCATGTAGTGCACGTATCTTGAAAATACTATGATTCAAATGGTTGAAATGGCTCTGAGTAGTATGGGACTTAACATCTAAGGTCATCAGTCCCCTAGAACTTAGAACTACTTAAACCTAACTAACCTAAGGACATCACACACATCCATACCCGAGGCAGGATTCGAACCTGCGACCGTGGCAGTCGCGCTGTTCCGGACTGAAGCGCCTAGAACCGCTCAGCCACCGCGGCCGGCGAAAATATTATGCCATTACGCAAAGTGAAAATTTGCAAGCTGCAAAATTGCGTTTTCAAATGTACACAAGATTCAATTTTACGTACAACTTGGTACAACGTTAGAAATTGCTGTTGGCACTTAACAGTCTGACCAAGATCTGTTCACCGAGTAACGAAAATATACTGTCAGTCACCTGTCACAGTTTGTGACACAGTTCCGTACTCGTCGGTGGCAAACAACGATACTGCTGTCGCCCCAGAGATTATCGAATGTTTGCATGTCTATGTTATAGCAATACCTATAAACATCGTTACTCATATGTTACAATGCTTTGCATGTATTGAGATTTGACAGAATTTTATAATATTCACTGGTATCTCAAACGTTCGTAAACCTTGGTAACTAATTAAATCAATACGATTAACTCTTGACCCATGAGCTCCCAAACTGCGCTCACTGCATGCATTACGAATTCCAAACTGGAAAAGTAAAATGCATTTTACTGTTAAAGGAAATTAGGTATGGTTGCCTCTTTTCCCAAGAACGTCGCTAAATTGGCCCTAGAGTAGCCCACTGGCCACGTCCGACTTTTCTTTTAAGACTTTTGAGTCGTTCTCCAGTGAAAGCGCAAAATATTTATATTTCATCTGCATTCTTTAACAAATAATCCTGGCCTTCTAAATTCAAAATATTCAAGCTGCCCGTGTGTTTACTGGATCTCAATAAATGAAAAGCATTTTAATTTATGAGTAAGAATATTTTTAGGTATCGGTGTTATATAAACACAGAGACGTTCAGATGTCTTTAAGTCTAGTTTTTCGTCAACTGGCACCGATATAAACGAATAGGATGTTACAATCTTTGATAGGTGATTGGCAGTGAATTTTCGTTAGCCAATTTGCAGAGTTTAGTAAGATTGTTAAGTGCCACCATTAATTCCGATTATACCACGTTACATGTGGAATGGATTCTATACGACTGACAATGCAGTTTTGTCGCTTGCAAATTTTTGCCTGTCCTTCAAAAAATGGCTCTGAGCACTATGGGACTCAACTTCTAAGGTCATTAGTCCCCTAGAACTTAGAACTAATTAAACCTAACTAACCTAAGGACATCACACACATCCATGCCCGAGGCAGGATTCGAACCTGCGACCGTAGCGGTCTCGCGGTTCCAGACTGCAGCGCCTAGAACCGCACGGCCACTTCGGCCGGCTTGCCTGTCCTTAATGGCACGATAATTTCAAGGTACGTGTACTGCATGGAAAACATACAGGGGTTCGTGAAAAATTTGGAAACACTGCGAGAAATGCATGCTTGAACATTAATACAGATGATAGCCAAGCCCATAGGTGGCGCTGCTGTGTTTGACCACGAACGGGACCTGTCTAATACCTTCAATACGTTGTAAGTGTCAGTCATGCTCAGGACGGTATTCTGTGTAGTTTTTAGAGACGTATGTTGGATCTAAGCGAATTGGAACATGGGCAAATTGATGGTGCTCGATAGCGAAGATTTATACCGCATACAGAAAAAGTGGAAAAATATCATCTGATCAGTTACAACACGAATGAAAGTGTGAGTTGAGGTCGTTGACGTGGACAGTGAAGAAAAAAAAAAGAGGACGATAGTTGCAAAAGTCACTACAGAACTGAATGTCGCACTCGCGATACCTGTCAGCACCAAAACAGCAGGAAGAGAGCACCCTTTCAAGGAATAACAGGACGAACAGGAATTACAAAACCACTCACCAATGATGCAAATGCACTTAACAGGAAAACGTGGCGCTGCGGCCATAAAACCTGGATTATGGAGCAGCGAAAAAATCTCATCTTTCGAATGAGTCTCGTTTCACACTGATTACAACTTCTGTTTGTGTCCCAGCAGTGTGGGATTCCATAGGTCCCATGGTTACTCTGCAAGGTCTGGTTATTACCGAGTATTATGTGACCGTTTTGAGGGATCTGGTCCATCCCATGGTAGAAAGTTTGTTCCCAAATGGTGATGCTGTGTTCCAAGGCGACAGGGCCTCTATTCACACAGCCAGCATCTTCAAGGACTACACTACTGGCCATTAAAATTGCTACACCACGAAGATGACGTGCTACAGACGTGAAATTTAACCGACAGGAAGACGATGCTGTGATATGCAAATGATTAGCTTTTCAGAGCAAGGTTGGCGCCGGTGGCGACACCTACAACGTGCTCACATGAGGAAGGTTTCCAACCGATTTCTCATACACAAACAGCAGTTGACCGGCGTTGTCTGGTGAAACGTTGTTGTGATGCTTCGTGTAACGAGGAGAAATGCGTACCATCACGTTTCCGACTTCGATAAAGGTCCGATTGTAGCCTATCGCGATTGCGGTTTATTGTATCGCAACATTGCTGCTAACGTTGGTCGAGATCCAATGACTGTTAGCAGAATATGGAATCGGTGGGTTCAGGAGGGTAATACGGAACGCCGCGCTGGATCCCAACGGCCTCGTATCACTAGGAATCGAGATGACAGGCATCTTATCCGCATGGTTGAAATGGATCGTGCAGCCACGTCTCGAGCCCTGAGTCAACAGATGGGGACGTTTGCAAGACAACAACCATCTGCACGAACAGTTCGACGACGTTTGCAGCAGCAGGGACTATCAGCTCGGAGACCATGGCTGCGGTTACCCTTGACGCTGCATCACATACAGGAGCGCCTGCGATGGTGTACTCAACGACGAACCTGGGTGCACGAATGGCAAAATGTCATTTTTTCGGATGAATCCAGGTTCTGTTTACAGCATCATGATGGTCTCATCCGTGTTTGGAGACATCGCGGTTAACGCACATTGGAAGCGTGTATTCGTCATCGCCATACTGGCGTATCACCCGGCGTGATGGTATAGGGTGCCATTGGTTACACGTCTCGGTCACCTCTTGTTCGCATTGACGGCACTTTGAACAGTGGACGTTACATTGCAGATGTGTTGCGACCCGTGGCTCTACCCACCATTCGATCCCTGCGAAACCGTACATTTCAGTAGGATAATGCACGACCGCATGTTGCAGGTCCTGTACGGGCCTTTCTGGATACAGAAAATGTTCGACTGCTGACCTGGCCAGCACATTCTCCAGATCTCTCACCAACTGAAAACTTCTAGTCAATGGTGGCCGAGCAACTGGCTCGCCACAGTACGCCAGTCACTACTCTTGATGAAATGTGGTATCGTGTTGAAGATGCATGGGCAGCTGTACCTGTACACGCCATCCAAGCTCTGTTCGACTCAATGGCCAGTAGTATATTTCTGTGAGGACGAATTGTCACATCTCCTATGGCTACCGCAGTCACCAAAATTATTGAGTCTTTGTGGTCCACGTTGGTGAGAATTGTGCGTGATCGCTATCCGTCTTCTTCATTGTTACCTGAACTTGCTACTATGTTGCAGGAATTATGGTATAATATTCCCTCGAAAACACCATATTAGGCATGACAGTGTGTTGTGATTCTGGTGCTTCCATATTTTTGAGAACCCCACGTAGTTAGATATGAGATACATATATTTTAGTATGTAAAATAACGAGCTATGTTTGCCTTGCTTACAGAACTTGATAATTGGATCATGACTTTCCAAAACATGTTGCCTTCGTACATAAGAGGAATCACAAAACTACAGAACTGTTGCGTCATAATATCCGTTCTAACATCACCACAACAGATAATCGACCTTTTTTTTTTTTTCAAGGCAATGCTATCAATGACGATACGTCATTCTGCATGTAAAGAAAACACAAACAGTAGAAATGGTTCAAATGGCTCTGAGCACTATGGGACTTAACATCTATGGTCATCAGTCCCCTAGAACTTAGAACTACTTAAACCTAACTAACCTAAGGACATCACACAACACCCAGCCATCACGAGGCAGAGAAAATCCCTGACCACGCCGGGAATCGAACACAAACAGTAGAAACACAAGCAGTTTACAAAATAGCGACTGTGTATTTCTTCAAGGTAGAACCATCAATGACGATGCGTCATTTTGGTTGTAAAGGAAATACTAGCACAATTTTGAACATTACTGTCTTGCAGCAACCGTATATAAGTTTCAACACAAAAACGATGCAGCCAACCGGTTATAAAATTTTTTTAATACATTAACCTAGGTTTCGACAGCTCTAAGGATGTCTTCATCAGAACGAAATTTTTACAACGGTAAAGTTACAGTGCGAGAGGGCAGTAACCAAAACTTCGAGGAGACATACTCAAGTCAAAAATTAAAAATGTTCCAGCCTTTGGTACGTATACCTTGCAATGAACAACATCATTTTCAATTTTTGACTTGAGTATGTCTACTCGAAGCTTTGGCTACTGCCCTCACGCATTGTAACTTTACCGTTGTTAAAATTTCGTTCTAATGAAGACACCTTTGGAGGTGTCGAAACCTAGTTCAATGTATTAAAAAAATTATTTGTAACCGTTTGGCTGTATCATTTCTCCGTTGGAGAGAGACACAGTTTACAGAAACCTGTCTCACTTGTATTATTCACTGAAGATCTCGTAACACTTGAAATATTCATTTCCGACCATTAGGTCACTCATTACAAAATGAGTTTAGAAACCTGTCTGCCGCGCGGGATTAGCCGAGCGGTCTGGGCGCTGCAGTCATGGACTGTGCGGCTGATCCCGGCGGAGGTTCGAGTCCTCCCTCGGGCATGGGTGTGTGTGTTTGTCCTTAGGATAATTTAGGTTAAGTAATATGTAAGCTTAGGGACTGATGACCTTAGCAGTTAAGTCCCATAAGATTTCACACACATTTGAACATTTGAAACCTGTCTGCATAATTTGACACCACAATTTTGTTACATATCATAGAGATGGTTGCAAATCTTACTTACTTGTCGGCAACCACGCTTCTCCACTTACCTGCAGATGTTCTCGAAGCGTCCAGAATGCTGTAAAGACACATTTCAGCTGTAAATCACAGTGGTTGATGAAACAGTTCTATGTAAGCGTTGTAGAATAAAAGAAAACTGTTTAAACGCATAAATAACAACCCATTTAATATCGTACAACATAACGCGAAGCGTTCAACATTACAGTGCGTGCTAATGTATGCGGAAGTCTATTGCTAACTGTACATAGTATTAGACGGTAAGCGACATGCAGCCTTTCATCAAGTTACGCCGCTTGCGTGATCATATACATGTACATTCTTAAATGTGTAAAGGTAACAAGAACATAAATTTCAATTTTCAGGACCAAGACAGTATAACACTGAGGACCAGTGATGTCATTTGGACACAAAATCACTTCTTCAGTTTTCATAGGTATACCGTCCACTCTAGCACGGTATTTGGACTGTGCACCACACAAACTGTGACGACTTTTTGAGACAACTCGTTGTACGACATTGGATGCCTACAGTCAACGTGAAATCTAACACTTTGAGTATCCATGACAGTAACAGGAGACAGAAATTGAGAAGTTGGATGTTTGTGCACTACAATAGCTTCAACGGGATTGTATCTGCTCTACAGTGAAAGTCTATTTTAAACATTAGTCATTAATCAATGGGCTACTACTGTTTCATGTCGTGGTATACGTTTCAGTTTCGAAGCATCAGCACTTTCAGCGGCCAAAAGCAAAATATTGTTAAAAATTTATAAGTAAACATCTCTGTGGTGTTCACTAGGAGCATGTTGTACGTTATGTCCGAAATTACACAAGTATTTCGTTACTGGACCTGGACACAGTTCACCCTCACTTTTCTTTTAAGAGCACTGGTGTGATAGAATATTTCGTCCGTAAAAAGAGTGAGACTCTCCTGTTTTCTGAGTAGTAATGCACAACTACTATCATCAGAGATTGTGAAGTAGACTTTGGGAGAAATATGCTAACGGTGCTTAGTCACACTGCTGCGAGTTTCTCTGTGCATGGGTTTCTGTAGACAAAGTTACTCGAAATCGAAGTCCACTGCATACAATATTCGTACCACGAGTGCTTTATCGGTTCAAATGCAAGAAAGAGGCTGCTTGCCTACTCTTTGGAGAATACACACAGTCTAGGATATAGTTCTGCTCTCCATAATACTTTAAAACTTTTTAAACTATCACAACACTTCTCTAACTTGTGACTATTTATAGGTCACTAGGTCTGTGCCACACGATCGGGAAATGTAGAACACTCGCTCCCACAGTGATCTCGTAGAAAGGCGTACGGATGGAAAGCCGGTGCTACGAATCGTCGATGCTGCGCTGTCGAAGTCTATCGGCGGCCCTCGACTGCGCGCTGTGACGTCTCCCTGGAGACGCACGGAAGTAGTGGAGCGGAGCAGCGCGCCTCTTGCAGCTGACGTCACGCCGGAGGACTGGGAGGAGCGGCGGGTGGGCGCCGGCTGGAAGCGTGTGGCAGGCGGCGAGGCGCGTCCGCGCCCTATGGCGCCAGCTTGGCGTCGGGCGAGTGTGTGGGCAGCACGCCGCCGCTGTACAGCTGGTGGCACGCCGAGCAGTCCAGCGCCATCTTGGACGACAGGTGCTGCAGCGCCGTGTGCGCATCTGTCGACAGCGAAGGCGCCGGTAAAGGTCAGCAGCGGATCCGCAGAACATAATACTAAAGGATTTTGTACAATCGCTGGCAAAAAATGTGAAGCTGCCAGAAGACACGATCGGATGTGAATGTAATTTCGTACACTTGAATCATACAGGGTGTTACAAAAAGGTACGGCCAAACTTTCAGGAAACATTCCTCACACACAAATAAAGAAAAGATGTTATGTGGACATGTGTCCGGAAACGCTTAATTTCCATGTTAGAGCTCATTTTAGTTTCGTCCACCTACGCTCAATGGAGCACGTTATCATGATTTCATACGGGATACTCTACCTGTGCTGCTAGAACATGTGCCTTTACAAGTACGACACAACATGTGGTTCGTGCGCGATGGAGCTCCTGCACATTTCAGTAGAAGTGTTCGTACGCTTCTCAACAACAGATTCGGTGACCGATGGATTGGTAGAGGCGGACCAATTCCATGGCCTCTACGCTCTCCTGACCTCAACCCTCTTGACTTTCATTTATGGGGGCATTACATTTCCTGTAATAAAATGTTTGAAGTCACGCTGGTATGTTCTGTTGCTGTGTGTTTCCATTCCATTATTAATGTGATTTGAAGAGAAGTAATAAAATGGGCTCTAACATGGAAAGTAAGCCTTTCCGGACACATGTCCACATAACATATTTTATTTCTTTGTGTGTGAGGAATTTTTCCTGAAAGTGTGACCGTACCTTTTTGTAACACCCTGTATAAATGATTGGAGTTGCAAAATGTCTGTGACAGATGGAACGGCCACCAGAGTGCATTAGTGTTGTCTCTATTTAGTTACGAGGCCTCATAGGTTTACAGGGCATTAAATGCATGGGATAAGCTGCAGGGGAGACGGGTAATATACATACAATGTGTACAAGAACCAAGACGGAAGACTAGGAACGAAGTGCTCGGATTAAAAAGGCTGTAAGACGGAGATGTAGTCTTTCACCCCTAGTGCTCAATCTGTACATCGAAGAAGCAATGATGGAAATAAGAGAAAGGTTCAGAAACAGAATTAAATTTTAAGGTGAAGGGGTATCAATGGAACGATTCGCTGATGACATTGCTATCCTGAATGAAAGTGAAGAAGAATTACATGATCTGCTGAATGTAATTGACAGTCTAATGAGTAAAAAATATGGACTGAGACTAAATCGAAGAAAGAAAAAGTAATGAGAAGTAGCAGAAATGAGAACAGCGAGAAACTTAACTTCAGGATTGATGGTTACGAATTAGATGAAGTTAAGGAATTCTTCTACGTAGGTAGCAAAATATCCAATGACGGACGGAGTAAGAAGGACATCAAAAGCAGACTAGCACTGGCGAAGAGGCATTCCTGGCCGAGAGAAGTCTACTAATATCAAATATCGGCTTTAAATAGAGGAAGAAATTTCTGAGAATATACGTTTGGAGCACAGAATTGTATGGTAGTGAAACATGGACTGTGGGAAAACCGGAACAGAAGAGATTCGAAGCGTTTTAGATGTGGTGTTACAGACGAATGTTGAAAATTAGGTGGACTGATAAGGTAAGGAATGAGGAGGTTCTGTGCAGAATCGTCAAGAAGGGAGAGGATGACAGGACATCTGTTAAGACATCAAGGACTGACTTCCATGCTGCTAGAGGGAACCGTAGAGGGCAAAAACTGTAGAGGGAGACAGAGACTGGAATACATCCAGCAGATAATTAAAGACGTAGGTTGTTTCTCTGAGATGAAGTGGTTGGCACCGGAGAGAAGTTCGTGGCGGGCAGCATCAAACCAGTCAGAAGACTGATAAAAAAAGGATGCAGTTGAAAGCACAAGATACTAGCAGCAAAAAAAGTCTCAGTAGAGATGGACTCTAAAACGCAAAACGCATAGCTTAAGACCTTAGCGCATTTCTTAATCTAAGATGCTGTGAAACATATATCTTCTGCTGTAAGCTCTCCACTTTCCATATTTTGAGTGGAGGTGTTTTGGACCAAACAAACAACAAAAAGTGTCGATTAAACATGGGCTGTAAACTGCATACTTTAAGAGCTATGAGCACTTGATGAGTAGAAGAGATGTGTTTTACAGTAGTGAAGATGAACACGTTCTCATAGCTATGTCTTTTAGACCCTATGTTTACTGGCCTTTTTTTCCTTGTTTCGGTCTGTACTATCTGTGGTCTCGTCCAGAGATTGCGATGCCACACCAAAAGTCGACAACGTGAATCGATCCAACAGACATAAGCAAGGTAGCTCTGATATCCGCAACTACAATGAGAGGCGCACCAGAAGACACGCCCCTTCTCTCAGCACGGCAGTGCCCTCGCAGTGACGCTCATATAGGACCGAGTATTGAAGAACTCTTCCCCCAGTTCGTGGCCTCGTCTGAACGAGCCAACATCCTAGTGTAGGACCAAGGAGTTCTTAAAGTTTCTGTTGAACTTATCCTTTAGTAAGTGAGCCAACATCATAGTGTAGGACCAAGGAGTTGTTAAAGTTTCTCATGAACTTATCCTTTAGTAACTGTTTACCTTTTACCCCTAGAGAACAGTTTGTTAATTGGTGCATCAAGTGATACTTTGCTAATCAAGGACTGTTGTAAATTATCTAATACTCCTGCGTCAAAGAAGTGTGTCAAAGTTAAGTTAATCTTTTATTCACTTATGTAATAAAGTGAACTAACGTTTCACATATTCTAGTTTGACGAGCATTCTCCCAGAGCAATCAAAGAATACAAGCTACAGCGAGACACTGCTAACAATATCACCTCTTAAAATATGGAAGCAGAGAGGCAGCGGTAGCAAAGATTTGTTTCGCGGTATCGAAGATAAAAAAAGTGGTCATAGCTCTTAAGATATCAATTTTAGAGCCCTTGTTTACTGATACTTTTTTTGCTTCTAATATCGGATGCTTGTATGAGGTTTGTCCACAAAGTACGTTCCGTTTGGTTACATAAAACAACGTGTATACATACAGAAAAAAACATCTATTGTACAAAAATCTAAAACTACTGAACTACTTTTCTACATAGCTTCCGAAATTTTGTAGGCACTTGTCACAGCACGGCACAAATTTTTGTATGCCTTCTTCATAGAAAATTGCCGCCTGTGTATTCAGCCATGTGGTAACATGTTCTGTCAGCACCAAGGACAGATTTTAGGTGTAAGAAGAGACGAGTGTCGCTAGGAGCGAGGTCCGGGCAGTAAGGATAATCAAATGCGTCGCAGTGAAATTCCCGTAAGAGTTGTTTGGTCACATTCGCCGTGAGAAATCAGGCATTATCTCTGGAAAAAAAAATTGTGACTAATCTTCGGCCCTTGTTCTGTATTGCGCAGCGCAATTTCTTAATGGTCTCGCATCAACCATGTGCATTGATTGTTAGGCCTTGTGGTAAGAAATCAATGAGCAAAATGCCTTTCCCGTCCCAAAAACCGGTACACATGACTTTTCGAGGTGTCAAGATTAGCTTGGGCTTAGCCTTTGTTGGGGATGAAGTGTGCCTCCATTCCATTGATTGCCGTTTTGTTTCAGGGGTGTTATACGACACCCAAGTATCTTCCCCCGTGACTACCCGAGAAATAAAACAATCGCCTTCTTCATTGTAGCGTGTCAAAAACGGAAGTGCACTGCCCATCCCTTGTTTTTTGTGTTGTTCAGTAAGAATTTTGGGTACCCAATGTGAGCAAAGTTTTCGAAATTTCAGTTTTTCAGTAACAATTTCATGAATTAGTGATCGTCAGATTTTCGGAACTTCCATAGCAAGGGCACTAAGTGTAAACTTACAGTTGTGGTTAATCTTCAATTATGTGAACCAGTTCATCAGTAACCACAGACGGGCATCCACTTCATTCTTCATTATGCACTTGATTACGTCCTTCATTGAACAGCCTGTCTCATCTTCTAACCTCGCAGATTTGTCGATGAATTTCCTTTGATTTAATTTTCTTTGCATTTAGAAAACGAATCACAGATGTAATTTCACAGGCGGCGGCATTTTCAATTACGGCTAACATTATAAAGAAGCACTACAAAGCACACGTCGGCAGCAGCGGCCTGAAAATGGGACGTCATCGTGGGACTCCATTTGGCTGGATAGTTGAATCGTGCAATGTCCAGAGGTGTGGGGCTTCAAATATGACAGTATCCCGATGTTGGACTGCATGGGAACGTGAGGGCAGACACACTCGTCATCGAGAGTTCAGTCGACTACGTCTGTCCACCGTAGGAGAGAATAGCCGCGCTCTGCACCAAGCACATCGTAATCCCTTCACATCAGAAACTGCCATCCGAGAACAAGTAATGGATTCTGTGCCACCCCGCAACATTCGTCGGAGACTGACAGCACTCCAACTAGGAATTTTCCGTCCTATGCATTGTTGCCACAACACAAACAACTGCATTTGGAGTGGAGCGCTAGCAGGGAAGCGTGGATTGCTCATGAGCGGCGTCTCATTGCGTTCAACGATCATTCATACACCAGATGTGGCGCCTCATGCGACAGTATTGTCGTGTCACTTTTCGAGTGGCATACGCTCCTCCACAGGTGGCACGTGTGTCTACAAACAGTGTCTATGAGGTACTCGGATGTCGACTATGTCCCAGAGCCAGTTTTGAAGATATCAAGGAACAGTTACAATAATTAAAATCACTCCGCTCCATGACTACTACAGTGGCGCCGATACAGCTGTCGTAATAGGTCCACTACCAGCAAGCAGGTTTTAGACAAGGAAGAAGCTGCTGCGACCAGGTGCTGGCACTTACCACACACATTGAACGAGGCTTTCAGGAAAAGAAAAAAACAGGGATAGACTTCATAGACCTGACATCAGCGCACGACACTGTATGGCTAAATGGTCTCATGTTAAAACTGGCAAAGAGAGTCAAATGCAAAACAACGTTGAAGCTCATGAACAACATGCTGAGCGATAGGAAGTTCAGGGTCAAATTAAATGGTGAAACCAGCAAGTGCCATACCCTAAAAAATTGTGATTTATACTTTATACTTTATGGTAAAAGTAAGCAACTTTTGAAACTTCCTGGTACATTAAAACTGTGTGCCGGACTGAGACTCGAAATCGGGGCCTTCGCCTTTCACCGGCAAGTGCTCTACTAACTGAGCTACCCAAGCACCGTTCTCAAATGGTGAAGCATGCTCCTGTGAGTTTTTGGAGCCGAGGTGGGGTTGAGAGAAGGAAAGGGACGGGGTATGTGAGGGACAGCCACAGAATGATTGCAATTTGTCATCAGCAAAACGATGGTAGTTTTCAACATCTTTGAAAAAGTTAGTGTCGTCCCTGTAATACATGTTGTTCTTCATTTATCACGGCTGCCCTAATTGCTTTATTGTTAATGATTCTTACGTATATGTTATACGTGGAATTCAGTTCACTGATCCCTCTTTTTCTTTCTAAATACTGAAGAGACGTTTGCTACCTGCCTCGCTTTCCAAAACATGTCTAACAGGTGAAGAAAATGCTGTACGTTTTCTCATTATATTGCTATTTTCTGTTATTTCCCCATTTTATAGAAACAAGTGTGCTTACATTCTTTCCCTTTTTACCTTTTCCCGCTCCTATACAGAGACCCATTTCGGGCCGGATACCCTTCTCACGTCACCATTGCCTCCCACCTCTATGCGAAGGAATATGTGTGGCCCATCTGTCTGTGCCTAGTGTAGACGTCACGTTCAAGAGTGACAACGTTTTAAGTCTCTATGTAGTGCGTAAGTGAGAGTGGACTTGGGTAACAGCCCAGTATTTACATAAGAGGATGTGGGAAACCGCCTAAAAACCACATCCACCAGTAGTCGGCTCAAAAGCCCTCCTTGTTAATCCGTAAGGTGGATTCAATCCGGGCCAGGTTCGTTTCCCCGTGTCCCGCAAGCGTTTGCTTTAGCGCTCTCGGCTATCCGGACGGGGTAACGGCTGTGCTTTCCGTAAAGTGAAATATTTTATCGTAAAAAAATGTGGCTGCTTCTAGAAGAGAGGAGAATATATTTTTTTTTCCGTGCTGGAACCTACGGTATCTTGAAATCACTACTGTTCCCCTAATCTGGCGGGAGCCCTGTGGGAAACGCTTGCTCGTACCTTTGATCCTGTCCGGTGCGTGGAGAGCATCTGGCAGACCAAAGTAGGTGCAGGGCTCCGTCGGCACTGGAGCTGCCAGTTCTGCCAACAGAACAGAAACGGCTATGTTTATTTGAGGACAAGACTATCTGGCATACGAAGCACAATTTCTAGGAATACACCACTGGAAACGCTTTTGTACAAGGAGAAAATGTCGGTTCAAGATGTGCTGCACAATCCAAGCAGAAGCTTTATGTAACCAGGAGACAATGTGGCATTTGGATTTTCGTAATTTTTTACATTTATGGTACGTGAAGTTCGCTACACAAATATCGAACTGCTTTGGCGGTTGCAAATCTCAAATACTCTCGACAAAACCGACTTTAAAGTTTTCCCGGGCGTCTTAAATGTGTTAATGCGAGTACAAAGCTTCGATGTGTATGTGGCTCTTTGGCACAACGGTTAGTAGAATGGGTCTCCTGGGTTCAATAGCTGACCAACGCTACTTTTAAATAAAGGTGCATTTTCTTCAAACCTTTCTCTGAGGCGTAAAGATGAAAAATTTTGAACATGGCTGCTATTCAGCAACTGTGCATTCAAGAGCTTCAATGTATTGGAAATAACAACCAACCAGCTGCAAAATCCAGGTTTGTTAGATCTTGACCACGGTTTCGACAATTTTAAAACTGTCTTCTTCAGAAGGTACTGTACGTAGAATCACATATTATCTACATACAATTTGGGAATGATTGCCTCTGTGTAGTAAATGAGCGTATCATCCTTTTAATCACGATTTAAAAGACATCAAAAGTGGTTCAAATGGCTCTGAGCACTATGGGACGCGTATCATCCTTTTAATCACGATTTAAAAGACATCAAAAGTGGTTCAAATGGCTCTGAGCACTATGGGACTTAAATTCTAAGGTCATCAGTCCCCTAGAACTTATAACTACTTAAACCTAACTAACCTAAGGACATCACACACATCCATGCCCGAAGCAGGATTCGAACCTGCGACCGTAGCGGTCGCGCGGTTCCAGACTGTAGCGCCTAGAACCGCTCAGCCACCCCGGCCGGCAAAAGACATGATTTAAGAGTAGTAATACGGGTGCCGCGACACGTCTTCGACCTGGAATCTCACTGACTAGAGTAAAATTGTCTTCAGTGACGAGTGCCGCTTCGAACTAAGCCCCGATGACCAGCGAAAACGTTTGCGGAAACGCTCTGGACTGTGGTGGAGTACCAACCTGACTGTCGCCCAACATACGGCCCGGGAACCAGGAGTGATGGTCTGTGGTGCCATTTCTTTTCATAGCAGGTCCCATTCGGCTGTCGTCCGCGGTATCCTTACAGCACAGTGGTGCGTCGATGATATTCTAAGCCCCGTTTTGTTGTCCTGGATGGTAAGCCATCCTGGGCTTACATTTCAGCAAGACAATGCCGGTCGCACAAAGCTAGAGTTTCTACTGGTTGTCTTCGTGTTAGTCCACCCTACCTTGGCCAGTAAGATGGCCGGATCTCTCTCCGTTTGGACCATTATGGGCAGGGTCCTCCAACGAGCCTGGCAGTTTGACAATGTAACGCGCCAGTTGGACGGAATTAGGCACGATATCCCTCAGAAAGACATCCATCAACTGTGTCAGAGCCAAGCCGAATAAGTGCTTGTACAAGGGCCAGATGTGGACTAACGCGTTGTTGACTTGCAGAATTTGTGAAGCTCTTTCTATCTGAATAAATCATCCAATTTTTCTGAAGTTGTTATCACTTGTATGTCTGAAAATGTACATCTCATCTACCGATTTCAGTCCCATTCGGATATTTCCTTCGTGGTGAGTCTTTCTTTTTGTCTTACAGTGTATTTAATGAATTTTATTGTCATATGCAAGAGGTATCCGAACTGGACGAAAAAAAAAAAAAAAAGATGTAATCAGCGAAGCAACGTTCGAACCATCAGTGCAGTGGTTACCCATCTCAAGTGCTACCATTTTTTCATATTTACGTGTGCTTCATAGATATGCTCGTAGAGCATGCACCTTTGTTAAAAAAGTTGCATCAGGTGAAAATCAAAACCAGGCAACCCACGTGGGAGGGCGACCATTCCACCACAGTGCCAAACGGGCCGTTAAAAATTCGTTCTTACTTTAGGCCACTAGAGGCTCTCGAGGATACTTAGAAGTTGATCTTCTCTAGAATTTTTTAGAGTTGTATCGAAATGTTTTGTTAGAGTGATATTTGAGTTCTGCACTTCACGTACTACAAGTATAAAAATGAAAAAGAAGTTAGATTGCCGCGTGGTATCCTTGTAAGTAATACAGCGCTGCTACAAGTATGCTGTGAAATCCTGAAACTGTGGTCGTTATCAGCTTTACATAGTCATTAAAGCCGAGGGCAGGTTTTGGAACCCCAGTCAGCGAAGATGTCAGAAGAAAAATTCCTTTTGCAGTACAGAAATGAAATAAGAGGTTTCCCTGAGTTGTCGATATCAAAACTCTCGTGGCGGTTGAGCAGGCTTTCTGGCAGTTGTGTTTCCACAGGTGCCTTAATCACTGAATTCCAACACCCAACACAAAATGAGTGGGTACACATTTATGAGAAATTTTTGTATAATTTATAGCACCAAAATCTTCTTCGATATTATGGATACTAATACCTTTTTAAGCACATACGTAGGTATTTTTTGAAATTAAAAAGCCCCAAGAGGCTGAGTCTCGTCAGTAATTTAATTTTTACGTAATCGATGGAATGATCAAAGAAAGTAGGTGACAACGTTGAATCACCGTATATTTGTTGGGCTGTAGAACGCAAAGCGTGTCGTTGTCGTTCGTTGCAACGTTCTTGTATAATGAGTCGCGTTTGTTCTTTTATGTCATTGACAAACAATTTGATAAGTACGCGCCTTTCGTAAGAACAGATCAACTTCTGCAGATCCGGATGAGCAGCTTTCTTGGTCCGTGGGCGGAAGATCATACTGACTTCATGTTCCTTCATTGTTCTGGCAAACTTTGAAGAAACATTTCATTATTTATTTGTTTCTTTTACAATCTGACTGAGTAAAAGTGCTTTCTTCTTGGCGACTGGTTAAGGCTTTTGTCTATCTCTGTGATCTGCTGAGCGAAAAATCTAATAGTAATAAAAACCAGATAATTGGAATAGCAAACGTACTTAAGTATACACAAAGATCATCAATAGGTTTTGATGAGTGAGTTTTTATTACAGTATGTGATATAAAAGACCATATCTTTTGATTATAATGACTTGGAATCTTAAATTTATAACCGCCAAGGCACCGTAGACCTTAGCGTTTCTCACGAATTTCTGCTCGAAAGAAGAAAAGAAGAGCGGGCTTAAGCAGATAGACACAAATATGGATAACAAAGTTCCGTTTTTACAGACTGATTCACGGACCCTGTAAATGGTAAAAGGTGACTCTTACTACTCTTATTTGATTGTGTTTGGAGATCCTCCTCTCGTTGTTGGTTCCAGTTGTAGCCACATTTAGTTAACTGCCAAGGAAACTGCAGCCAGTAGGAGATGGAAACGGTGCCTTGCGGCTGATAGCTTCTACGCAGGGTAAGACTCTGAGGAAATTTCAGCTGTAGAGCAGAGGGGGAAGATGAGTCCTTACAATTTCCGAGGATTCTTCCCCCGACTGTGTGCGAGCATTCCCTGCAGCTTTCACTTTCCTTATTTACTGCTAACGCCACAGTATGCTACGTGAATCAAACGGCATTCGCCTGGAGAAAGAAGAAAGGAAGGAAGGTTAGTGTGTAATGTCCCGTTGCTGAAGAAGTCTTTAGACACGGAACACTCTCTCGGTCTGGGGACGGATGGGGAAGGAAATTGGCCTGTCCTTGTCAAAGGAAACATCCAGGCATTTGGCTTGACCAATTTAGTCCAGTTTCACACTATGTCATCTAGCTTGATCACTATAGACATCGGTATGCTCCATGCGAAGAACGAATTAAACTCATTATCAGTTTTGTGTTAACAAGCGAAGTTATCAGGAAGACTGGGCTGAATTTTTTGTGTTGTACTTCAGAGTACAAGGAACGTCTACTTACAATCTCAACAAATCTCAGCGAAAAACTGTTATTATACGATTCCAGTTTGTGTTTCATCCTGCACTTTATTAAAAACAGCACTAATAAATGGAGAATCTGGTCCTCCAGACAGCTAGACTACGAACCAAGGAAAAAGACACCAATTGGGTACCAACAGGACTAAGAAGGACTGAAAGCAGTTCCAAGAAACGGTATGCAGCAAGTGCTTCACTTTACAAAGAAGGAGCTACTCTATAATATAAGGGTAAGTCGATATCAGTATTGCTGTAATCGACGGGAGATTGGCTGTACGCCTTACTGCGCTAGTGGGCCACTACATGGCAGCGTTCTCTTCACATATGTTAGACGTCGGTTTCGGCGTTCACACAATAGTTCACTTTTGCGTTTTTGTATAGTGAACACGGTTGCACCGCTATGTTTGCACCGTCGTACAACAGTCTTACGTAATTCGTTTTTCGAGTTTCACTACGGTTTGGTGGCTGAAGGGTTCAAAAGCGGCCGAACGAGATTGACGGACTAAAAGAGAAGATGATATCCAACGACATCACATCCACTACTGATTCCAATGTTGAGAAAGTCCTTGCTATGACTCCCAGTAACCGACGCGTGACTATTGATGAAGTGGCACACTATAACACATTAGTCAAGGCTTTCCATATGAAATCATGCACGAAAGGAACAACACACAGAAGTTAACCAAGCAAGGTAGCGCAATGCTAACACATTGGATCCTCATTCAGAAGGACGTCGATTCAAATCGTCGCACGGCATCCAGAATTGGGTTTTCTGCGTTTTCCTCTAAATTACCGGATGGATCTAGAAAATGCAGTTAAGGCCGTGTACTCGACGAAGGGAAACTCCTGATCTATACCTTCCCAGGGTAGAGAGGGACAACATAATGTGACGGGTAAAGTAGACAGGGACTGAAGGATGACTGCGATAAGGCATCATCCCAGCGTTTTCTGGCCAGGACAACGTCTTATCCTGGAAACCAGAAACAATTTTCGAAGGCAGAAGAATCAACTGATGGTCAACAACATTGAGTATGGAAGGCAATGGAAAATCATCACATTAAAAATCCATGGATGCCCCAAACATAAACTGTAAACTATGCCAGTATTTTCGGAAAAATTTTCCAGAGATAAACCAGTTCCCCACGCCGATTTCTAGGTGCGGAATGTAAAACATATAGACAAGGCGAAGAAAAACAGTCACTTGGAATGTCAGAACACTGCTGCAGTGCAACAAACTAGAAAACCAAATCTTAAATGGATATTATTGGCATTTCAGAGATGATACGGCTTCAATCAGGAGACTTCTGCTCTGGTCTGGTCTGGAGTAGTCATTCACACCGAAACTGATGAAGACAGAACCGGTAATGAGAGTAATTGGAGTGTTTTCAAGAAAAAACAGCGGCTCATGTTTCAGAGGATGTGAAATATCTATCATCTAAGATAATACTGGTCAAACTTCAAACTAAACTGAAGAGCACTGTGGTAGTACAAGTGAACTTATCAACGTCCAAAGAAGTAGGTGAAGAAATATACAAAAAAAAAAAAGTAATGTGAAAAGATATGCTAAAGGAGATGAAAACGCGATAGCCTTGGAGGACTGGAATGCGATTGTGGGCGAAGAACCGGAAGGATGTATTCCATGTTGCTATGGACTACGGAAGAAGAAATGAAAGAAGAGCCTGACGAACTGAGCTCTGCTCGAGGTACATACTAGTTGTTGAAACACACTATTCGAACATCACAAGCGGAGGAGATACACCTGGAAGGTCTCAGGAGCCTTAATGAGACAATAGATCGACTACATTTTAATGAAATGATATTTTAGAAACCAAATTAAACGCTGCAGGAGCTATCCATCTGCTGAGGCGAACAGTTATCACTGTAGGATCCTGATGAAAAGTTCACTGAGATTCAAATGCAACTGAAAAAGACTGTAAAACAGAAAATAGAAATAGAAATCTTGAAAACTGAGAGACTAACTTAAAAAAACTCTAAATAATTGTATCAAAAGACGAATGGGATAAATTACACCTGGTCTATGCAAAGCAGCAGAAGAAAAAAATTAGGGTATCTAAATCTAAAAGTACAAGGATGTTATTCATCTTACTGACAACAGAAGACTACCCAAAAATGCTGTTGTAGAACAAGGAATAGGTGTATACAGTAGACTGAGAAACTCGAGAACCAGGGAAAGCAAAAGAAGGTCTTCCCCAAGAAATGTCCCAGAATGTGGAAGAAAATGTGCGTACTGGAAGACTGAGTAGCATGCAGAACAGCAAACAATTTTTTAACAAACACGATACAATAATCTCGCGTGCAGTAGATGTCAATTTGGAAAATGATGTTTCGAGAAGCCATGTTGAAGAGATTGGAAGAACACATTGAGGAACTATATGACGGGGCAACGTTATCGGAGGATGTAATAGGAAAGTAGGAGGAAGCTGACAAAGATGACAAAGAAGATGAAATTCTGAAAGAAGACTGTGAGAAAAGATTTAAATGTCTATGGTATAGAAAAGCAAAAGATATGACGACATACTTGCAGAACTAATCTAGAATGCTGACAACAGCATGAAATGAATGTGCTGCAGACATTCATATCGATACCTACTGATTTCCAGAAAATGTATCATGGTTACCATATCAATGAAGGCGACATCTAAGAAATGTGAACAGTACCGAACCTTAAGCCTAGTATAAGATGCTTCGAAAATTCTCATAACGATAATTCTGAGGAAAGTTGAAAAGAAGGTGGAGGGTATACTGAGTGAAGATAACTTTGGTTCAGGAGGGGATTAGGAACAAGAGAGATGATTCTGGTACTTAGGCTTCTTATCAGTCAATTACAGAAAAATAAATCAACTTATGCTGTCTTTGTAGACGTGGAAAAGCCATTTGACAGTATTACCTGGCAAGAAATCTTCAAAGTACTGAAGAAAGCAGATGTAAAATACGAAGACATTCGGGTAATACTCACCTTCTATAAGAATGAAGTGGCTGTGATTAGGAATTTCCGTAAGAAACAAGAAGCAAAGAAGCAAGGTGTGAAGAATGAGATGCTCTCTCTCTCTCCTCTTATACTAAGTGCATGCACCCAGAGAGCTATAAACCAAGTTCGCCAAAGAGCTGAGGTATGGATCAAAATTAAGGAACATAAGACAGACGTGCTACGATATGTAGATGATATTGACGTCACGGGGACGAAAGAAGATCTAGTGAAGATCCTTAGTCCAAAGGAAAGAAAATCTGGTGAAGATCCTTAGTCCAAAGGAAAGAATTTCCCGTTCTTGGTATGGTATGAAAAAAAAGGTAAAGACTAAAGTGATGGTACGCAATAATCTAGAAGAATGGGAATTTCTAGAAATGAGAATTGGAAGAGAGGAGTTAGAACTTATAGAAAAATTTATATATTTGGGGAGAAGGATCATAAAGGATTCTAGGAGCCGAAAAGAAATTGTGAACAGAATACAGCAGTTTAAAACTGCATTTAATCTGAGAAAGAAGTTACAAAGAACAGCAAGAACATTAGTGTGGAAATAAGGAAACGACTCACGAAAGTATTTGTTTGGAGTATGGTCCTATGAGTATGTAAAACTTGGACGATAGGAAAACAACAGAGACTCCCTAGAGAGTGGGTGAAACACAAGGAGCCGAAGATCAGCTGGAGAGTTACCAATGAAGAGCACAGGGAACCAGATTTCTCTGGAGGCACATCCAAACAACAGGAGACGAACTCGTAGCACGCATTTTAAGACACAATAACATCATTGAAACAATGGCAGAAGAGCTATTGAGGGAAGGAACTTTTGGGGACGACCAAGAATGTCATGTATGGAGCAATGATGTAGGTTGTGTTACGTATGCAGAAATGAAGAGGAAGGTAGACAAAAAGTGGGACGGCGTACTACTGCAAACCAACGTCAGAGTTGAACACTAAAGAAGAAGAGAATAAGAATAGCAGTTCCCATGAATCTCTTAACGAAAATGGAGAGATGTTTTCTTCGAACAGGGCAAGATCAATTTCTTCCCGAATTCTTAGTTTGTCCTCCGTCTCTAATGATCTTGCGGTGGATGGTGCACTTAACTCCAACTTCCCTTCCTCTTTTCTCATAAAGTCTGCAGCCCAAAATGGCTCTGTGAAGAACACAATAATGGACTGAGAATTTGTCAGTACCTAATCTAACCTCGTGCTAACAAAGGTGAAACTTTATTGAAACAAATCACTGCAGATGAAACATAGATTCATCTTTCCTAATCACAGAGCTAATACCACAGCTTAGGAGGGAAACAGTCCGAATTTCCAGAGAAAAATAAATTCAAAAGGCTCTGCAGGAAAACAGAAGCTCACATTGTTTTGGACACGCGTGGATCAGTTGTGGAACATAACCTAGGAAAGGGATTTACAGTGAACAGTAAACGTCACAGCGATATGCGTTGCAAGAAGTTGAAAGCTGCTTTAGTGTTTCTTTCGTGACAACGTGCGTTCACATGCCTTCCCCATCCTCTCCTCACACGCGAAAACCACTAAGGGTCTACATTTAGTGGCGTTGTAGGTCTCAAAGCCGCGTTAAGAGGGCGATAATTCTCTTTCTGTTAAAGATGACATAAGCTGTGCGTGCAAAACATGCTGCTCAAGCGAAAAACCTTCTTTCTCGTGCTAGCAGAAACACGGTGCAAGACGCAAGAAGTGTATTAATAACCACGATACGGGTTGACTTTAATTAACGTTTAAAAACCTCCGAAGCGAAGCAGATGGCGCTAAGGCAATTAATTTAATATAAGACACATGGGGGTCGCAAATGTCGGGAAATACCCCAAAACGGATGAGAAATGTTGATCATATGACGTCACCAGATGACTATCTCGCCGCCCGTGTAGCGATTGGGCTTGCGTGTGAAGGAAGAATTGAACGAAGCAATATTTGCATTCGAGCAACCGGTGAAAATTTCGAATACATTTTGTAAATGTGATCTGTTGTAAACATAGAAGTTACACGATATAGTCCTCGCCGTAACTGAACAAAAGTTGATCTTATTTTTTGTTTCTGTCCTTCTGTCCCTTCTTTCTTTTGTTTACAGACATTATTTAATAAAGAAAAGTTAGGCCATTTACTGGTAACGATGCAGTTCGGAAGTCTACACCCATTTATATGTGACGCAGAACGGTAGGTTCTTCTTGTACAGCACTGTGCAATAAACCAGCTGAAACCGCGAGACCGACAATTGAGATAATAAATCTTACCTCTATGTAAACACATAATTGTCTAAACGATTCAAAAAATACTGTCTGTCAGACGCAAGACTTGAACCTGAGCTCCAGTCGCTGATGTCGTGCACGTGGACCGAGAGCAACATCTACCTGGACACCTAACTTGGGTGCCACAGACCGGTGGGCTCAACCGCTGGACGGCGAGGTACGTCATCTGGTGACGTCACATTTGTCTTCCACTTTTGGGATATTTCCCGACATTTGCGACCCCCATGTGTCTTATATTAAATTAATTGCCTCAGCTTCATCTTCATCTACATCTACACTCCGCAAGCCACCCAAAGGTGTGTGGCGGAGGGCATTTACGTGCCACTGTCATTACCTCCCTTTCCTATTCCAGTCGCGTATGGTTCGCGGGAAGAACGACTACCGGAAAGGCTCCGTGCGCGCTCAAATCTCGGGAGGTATAAGTAGGGGGAAGCAATATATTCGATACCTCATCCAGAAACGCATCCTCTCGAAACCTGGAGAGCAAGCTACACCGCGATGCAGAGCGTCTCTCTTGTAGAGTCTGCCAATTGAGTTTGCTAAATATCTCCGTAACGCTATCACGCTTACCAAATAACCCTGTGACGAAACGCGCCGCTCTTCTTTGGATCTTCTCTATCTCGTCTGTCAACCCGACCTGGTACTGATCCCACACTGATGAGCAAAAATCAAGTATAGGTTGAACGAGCGTTTTGTAAGCCACCTCCTTTGTTGATGGATTACATTTCTAAGGATTCTCCCAATGAATCTGAACCTGGCACCCGCCTTACCGACAATTAATTTTGTATGATCATTCCACTTCAAATCGTTCCACACGCCTACTCCCAGATGTTTTACGGAAGTAACTGCTACCAGTGTTTGTTCCGCTATCATGTAATCATACGATAAAGGATCCTTATTTCTATGTATTCGCAATACATTACATTTGTCTATGTTAAGGGTCAGTTGTCACTCCCTGCACCAAGTGCCTATCCGCTGCAGATCTTCCTGCATTTCGCTGCAATTTTATAATGCTGCAACTTCTCTGTATACTACAGCATCATCCGCGAAAAGCCGCATGGAACTTCCGACACTATCTACTAGGTCATTTATATTTATTGTGAAAAGCAATGGTCCCATAACACTCCCCTGTGGCACGGCAGAGGTTACTTTAACGTCTGTAGACGTCTCTCCATTGAGAACAACATGCTGTGTTCTGTTTGCTAAAAACTCTTCAACCCAGCCACACCGCTGGTCTGATGTTCCGTAGGCTCTTACTTTGTTTATCAGACGATAGTGCGGAACTGTATCGAACGCCTTCCGGAAGTGAAGGAAAATGGCATCTACCTGGGAGCCTGTATCTAATATTTTCTGGGTCTCATGAACAAATAAAGCGAGTTGGGTCTCACACGATCGCTGTTTCCGGAATCCATGTTGATTCCTACAGAGTTGATTCTGGGTTTCTAGGTCGCTTCGGGTGTTTCTGAACGTTAATAAGAATCGCCGTGTAATATTTTAAATTTTTACTTGCTGTATCCAAGGAGCGTGCGTCCTCCCGCGATACAACCATGTCTGTAGGGTTGCCTATTCAGCAGACGTGTCAGCGTACCACAACACATTAATGTGACCACGTGCAAAAACCACTCACAGACGGCACGTAGCAGCATTAGGAATGGAGGGTACATAAAGCGCGTCGGGGAGAAACGGAAAACAGTGCGGCCGTCGTCGTAAAGCGGGAACGATTTACCTGACGTCCGGCTTCCGGACTAAGGTTTGAAGCATTCACGAAACGGCTAAGTTTGTCAACTATTCGCGTGCCTCCATGGTTAATGTATACCGCTCATGGCAAAACGAATGCCGAGGTATTTGTGGCGCATCACGGGCGCAAACACCGGACACTGCAGGAGCCTCCACGAAGATTGCGTTCACCACTCGAACAACAAGCAATCGGGCGTCCCCTGGAAACGACCTAGTCGGCCAATCCTGCAAACACCGGAGCACCAAAACCAAAGATGACAAAACAACTCTCCGAAGAGACTCAAAAAAGGCCTTTATCAAGACCATCACTAGTGACAACTTCCTGCAATACTGAAGGCTTATCTGTAAATAAGGAAATTTTATTATCTGACATGTGCAAACGAAACAACTGCGATGTTTTAGTGTTACAAGAAACACACAGAGCACCAACTAGCCATAGACCAAAAATACAGGGCATGAAATTAGTTCTTGAGAGACCACACGAAAGGTACGGAAGTGCTATATTTGTGAAACCGAACTTAGACGTATGCTCCTGTGCTCTGACCTGCGAAGAAAATATAGAAATTTTAACTATTGAGCTACATTCATGTAATGTAACATCCGTGTACAAATCACCCAGTGCGAGGTTCAAATTTATGGAGCCTGGAAATTTCCATTCAAAAAACATTAAAGTTGTACTAGGAGATTTTAACTGTCACGGTCTCACATGGGGTTATAAAGAGACAAATGACGATGGCGAAATGCTGGAGATCTGGGCAGACCAGGCTAAACTGAAATTGATACATGACCCAAAGTTGCCTGCATCATTTAACAGCGGAAGATGGAAACGAGGATATAATCCAGATAACATCTTTGTCTCCGAAAAGGTATCCCTGCAAACTGTAAAGCAAATCGAGGACCCAATTCCAAGATCGCAACACAGAGCAATAACTTGCTGCATTACTGCAGTAATCAAATCAGATGTAATGCCCTTCAAGAGACGCTTCAGTTTCAAAAAAGCTCATTGGGAACTTTTCACAGAGGATCTTGATAAGGAGATCTTGGAAATTAAACCAGAGATAGAATCATATGAAACTTTTATAGACCTTGTGAAGAAAATCTCTCTACGGCGCATACCTAGAGGGTGCCGCACCCAGTATATCGCTGGACTCAATGGTAGCAGCAAGGAAGCTCTGAAAAAGTATGAAGAACTATACAATAAGGACCCCCTCTCAGAGGAAACGATCCAGGCAGGTGAGGTACTGATGTCTGGTATCTCCGAAGCGAGAAAGGAAAAGTGGTGTAACCTCCTACAAGAGACGGACATGAAGCACAGCAGTAGGAAGGCATGGAAACTGGTCAAAAGTCTCAACAACGACCCAACAGAACCACAACCAAATTACAGTGAAGTTACACCTGATCAGATAGCTCACCAACTACTCATGAACGGAAAAACTGAAAGGAAGATCAGGAATGGCAAAATTAAAAGAAAATTGAACGAGGAGATTAGCTTCCTAGCTCGCCCGTTCTTCATTCAGGAGCTACAAGATGCCATCAACGATTTGAAAAACAATAAATCCGCTGGCCTCGACGATCTGAGATCTGAGCAAATTAAACATTTTGGACCGGGAGTACAAGCATGGATCCTAGAGCTAATGAATAACTGTATCACAACAATGCAAATTCCTAAACTGTGGAGGAAAGCTCGGGTTATTGCGTTATTAAAACCAGGGAAAGACCCAGCTGAAGCTAAAAATTTCCTGCCTGTCTCACTGCTTTGTCATTTATTAAAAGTGCTGGAGCGAATGATCCTCAAACGCATAGCTGATTGTGTGGACAAAGCCCTCATTAACGAACAAGCTGGATTTCGACCAGGAAAATCATGCTGTGGCCAAATCTTTAATCTCACACAGTACATCGAAGACGGCTATCAGAGAGGAAAGTAACTGGGGTCGCATTCCTGGATCTCAGTGCTGCATATGACACAGTTAACCATAGGTTGCTTACCCGGAAAGTGTATAATGTCACTAAGGACTACACCCTTTCTATGTTCGTGCAATGCATGCTACAGAACAGACGCTACTATGTAACCTTACAATCTAAAAACAGCCGATGGAGGACACAGAAAAATGGACTTGCACAGGGTAGTGTCTTGGCTCCAATATTATTTAACATCTATACCAATCATCTTCCCATCAGCCACCAGACACGAATGTTCATATATGCTGATGATGCAGCAGTGGCCACTCAGGATAAAACCTTTGAACAAGTGGAGGAGAATCTCACAGGGGCCTCAACAGAACTTGCTACCTATTACGACGGCAATAATCTCAAACCAAACCCTAGTAAATCTCAAGTACCCGCCTTCCATCTTAGGTACAAACAAGCCAAACGGAAACTCCGAGTCATGTGGCAAGGGGAAGAGCTGAAACATACAAACAGCCCAAAATACCTGGGAGTATCACTGGACAGAGCACTTACTTTTAAGCCGAACTGTCACAACACTAAAAATAAGGTCTGTGCCAGGAACAACATACTGCGGAAGCTAACAGGTTCATCGTGGGGAGCTCAACCACACGTTTTGCGCACCACGGGTCTGGTGCTATCTCAGCAGCGGAATATGCGGCGCCAGTTTGGAGGAACTCTGCTCACACTAAGCAAGTTGACGCCGCCGTAAACGAAACTGTACGTATTGCCACAGGATGCCTCAAACCAACTCCCACAGACATCATTTATCCCATCATAGGCATAGTACCACCCACTATCCGCAGACAAGTAGCCACCGAGATCGAAAGATCAAAACAAAAGAATGATCCTCGACACCCGATACATATGCACCGAAAACAACGTGTCCGGCTGAAATCCCGCAGGAGTTTCATTGAAACTACTGTAGAGCTCGCCACCAAGCCAGTCGCAAGGCGGCTGTCTCTTTGGGAAGAAATGGTGCCACACTCCACAATGGAACTACTTGAGGAGGGATCTGCAGGATTTCAACTACCTTTTACAACTTGGAGGTCATTAAACCGGCTGCGCACTGGAGTAACTGGGTGCAAATCAAACCTATATAAATGGGGTTACAGTGATAGCGATAGGTGTGAATGCGGAGCAATACAGGACTTGGACCACCTACTGATTTGCCCAGATATGTCTATAACATGCACTAAAGATGATATTTTGAAAGTCAATGACAAAGCAAACTACGTTGCTAAGTACTGGGAAAGGAAGATATAACTGGTGCATCCGGATACGGAAGAAGAAGAAGAAACGGGCCATAGATGACAGGAGTGACGACGGCTGCGGATGTGTGTACAGGCGAATAGACGTGCAACTGTTGAATAGCTGATCGCCCAAATGGACCAAGGGGCCACCAACAGTGCCACCTCAATGACTGTTCAACGCACATCGCTGCGTATGGGCCTCCGCAGCAGGCGCCTGGTCCATATTTCCACGCTGACTGTTGTTCATTGGCGATAACAGTTGGAATTAGCACGCCAGTACCACAACTGGACGTCCACTGAGTGGCGACAAATGGCCATACTCCATCGGAGAGGTGGCCGTTGGCATGTATGGCATGAAACGTCTGAAAGCAAACAAGGAGGGAGCGTATGGTCTTTGGAATGTTTTCATGGTATTCCCTGGGTGATCCCGTCATTCTGCAAGGCACACTGGATCAACAAAAGAATGCATGTACCTTTAGCGAGCAGGTCCACCGATACATGAAGCTTCTTTTTCCTCGGCACGATGGCATCTATTCTGCAACACAGTTCAACGTGTCACACAGCTTGCAGCGTACGTGTGTGGTTCGAAGAGCACCAGGATAGTTAACCTCGCAGCGTTCTGCGCTGTAAAGTGTGGTTATTCTGTCTTTTGACAGGTGGTCACATCAATGTGACTTGACAGTATGTACGGGACGATCAAGAAGTTTCCTTTTGAGGGCGTTGCTGCAACGTGTATACAACGTAACGCGACCACGATGCAAGTACATAAGCACCGACATGTAGGTGAGGAATTAGTGTGGCATTCATGTCTTTCGTCAGCAGCTCGTGGTCGTGCGGTAGCGTTCTCGCTTCCCGCGCCCGGTTTCCCGGGTTCGATTCCCGGCGGGGTCGAAAATCCCTATTTTCTCTGCCTCGTGATGACTGGGTGTTGTGTGATGTCCTTAGGTTAGTTAGGTTTAAGTAGTTCTAAGTTCTAGCGGACTGATGACCATAGATGTTAAGTCCCATAGTGCTCAGAGCCATTCATGTCTTTCCGACGTGTGTGCGGAAATGCGGAAACGTGAACTATGCTGACGTCATTACCAAACGCATCTAAGCACGAATATCGTGCTGTTATTCTTTTCTTGGCTTCCGAAGGGCAAATACTGGTAGACATCCATTGGAGAATGAACAGTGTGAATGGGGTACCCTGTCTGTGGAGAACACCGACGTGGAATGGTGCGCCAAGTTCCGTGCTGGTCCTGATTCGACACAGCACGCTGGTCGACAAGAGAGGCCAGCCTTATTACTAACTGAAGGGAGACACTCCAGCGCCCGCTCTACAGTGCTCACCTCTCCTCACGAGATTATCACTCCATCGCTCGTTCAAAAAAGGTCTGAAAGGATCGACGTTTCCTGTCGGACGAGAATGCTCAGCAGGCAGTTACATACTTCTTCACACAGCAGGACAAACACACAAATGCCGTTCAATATATCTTGGTTTCAGCTCACACGGGACCCAATTTCCTTCTTTTTGTATCATGCCCATAGCCTTGAGACATTCTGAAATGGCTTTCTGTGTCACTCCCATTAATCGTGTCAATTCTTTTTGAGTTTGACGCGAGTCTTCACTCAGCAATGTCTCCAGTTCTGCATCTTTAAAAACATTCTCTTTTCCACCACTGTGCCGGTCTAAGATGCTAAAATCAATCACCGTTCTTGAAGCGTTGAAACCACCCACGACACGTTATTTCACTAATAGAGTCTTTCCCATACGTACTTGAGAGCATTCGATGAGACTCAGCCGCTGTTTTCTTCATATTGTAACAAAACAGTAACACCTCCCGCAAATGACGAGAATTAGGCTCGTAAACTGACATTTTCAATCAAGAACAACCTTATGACGCAGACACGAATCGACTAATGTCTGAATGAGGTTATGTTTACCGAGGTCCAAGCTAACAACCTGACGTCTTCGATCTGTTTCTTTCGACCGCTACTTACCGTTGTCGCCACCTATCGGCAAACGGAGAAAGCAAAGTTGTACACCTTGTATTTATACTTTATTTACTTATTTATTGGCCTGTGTCGTTAATCGTTTAGCCAGAGAAGTGAGTAATTACAGCCTTTCTATACAATATCGTATATGCATCATAGACGCAGCGAATTATATTAATACCAGTTGAACTTCATGGTACAGTTTGTACATTCACACATTCAGCAGAGGCCATATAAAATATTTTCTAAAGCAGGATCCTTTCTGTCTGATTTACAACTGTATATTCCGCTTCTTGCAGAAACACGACAATACTGTAACCACAATATAGTTCCGGCTATCACCAATCCTCCCGGAGGGCACCAAAGTTCCCGCTTTTCTTTACAACGCCAGTCATGTGCTATAAACCAGAGAGTGACATTACTCTTCCGCTAATCGGGCATTCAGAAGCCCTACGGCAGCGAGTTGTCTTCGAGTTAACAGCGAGTTTTCTAGGACTGACACCGAGAGCTGTACATTACTCTACGAGTGTCCACTTCTTGGACGAATAAACTATAATGTTTGGAATTTTGTGTCTAATTGATCATTTGTGGACGTTTGTTGGACTGTATTTACTGTACTTGTAATAAATGTGGCGACGTTGACTCAGTTCTGTGATCACCTTGATATAATAAGACAATAACTTCACGTGCAGCGCAACACATGGTCGCGATGTTATCAGCTTCAAAAAATGAATGTACATGATTGTGAGGCTCCCATACCATTACACGTCATATTATTTACAATTTTCATGCTTATTCTTTAGTTTGAAATGAATTATGGGTATCGATAATCATGCAGGAACAACTGGTTAAGCTGTATCCAGTAGTGAAAATAACAGTTGCCTTCTGACAGTGTTTTATAAATTATTGTCGTAGTTCGTGATGTGCGTGCACTGAGCGTAATATCTGAATCAGTTACAATTCGTAAGCAGCGCTCTTGGGATTCAGAGTCACTGAGGTGTATATTTCAGTATCACAATGGAGGAATGCACCCATCTCGTGATTAAGTTCATGTGAAACATTCGCTTCTCATTTACAGTATATCTGAACTTGCAACAGAAAAGAAATGCATTAGGCGCTGTGATTTTACTAACTCAAAGTGCAGCTTGAAGTTTTTAGAAAAAGAACAATTGAAACAACGAACAGTATAGTTTCTGATTCATCATTAATTTTTGTCAAAAAATTCCTGTTTTTGTCCGTATTGTAGTCTGCCACTAAAGGGACAGGTAAATTATTTTTTGACTACATGAGTGTACTAATTACGATTGGCCCAACGGAGAAACGGAGTCGGAGAGGAGGAGTAACGTGGTACAGTCGCTAACATTGCAGTCGGAGCGTTATACAATTTCAGAACGAATTTCCAGTCATCTGCGGGATGTACGCTGATCGGAAACTTCCTGTTACATTAGAAATGTGTACTGGAGCGGGCTTCGAAAGTGGGACCTTCTCCTTTCGCGGCCAAACGCTCTACCAAGTGAGCTACCCAAGTCCGACTCACCGACACACACAAACACCCTTCCCCCACAGGTTTATTTCCACCAGTACCTTACCCTCTACCATCGAAACTTGACAGAAGTAGCGCTCCGTTCCATGCGTGTCCACCACTCTTGGAAGGATGGATACAGCGCAGACATGGCTTAGCCACAGCCTGGAAGAAATGCTAGTAGAGAAAAGCATGCGAGACAACTTCCGGTAAGCTTGGACAAGATGAAGTGTGGTCGTTGTAAAAGGAAAGCTGTGAGAGTGGGTCATGAGGCGTGCTTGGATATCTCACAAGGATAGCTTACGAACTTCGCCTCACAGATTCGTCATATGCTTGAGGCCGACTAGGACTTCAATATTTGTAATCATGGATAAGTACTTTTATGAGAAAAATCGATTTCGAAAATTTTAGGCATGCTTATGTACTTCGTATGGTCGCTAGCATTCAATGAGTTCGCATCCGAGCGAGTAAGCACTTAGTTTCATAGTCGCAAGGTATCTGGGTTGACTATCGCTTCTGGTACTTCTTTATCATTCCCCGTAATTATAACAGCAGATATGCGTGGCATACGTTGAAACAGTACGATGACTGAGAACCGATTATGAATGTAAATCAAGTTTGCTTTGCAATAGACACACTGAAAAAAATGCACACGCAAGAATTCGGTTCAAATACATGTGCTGTATGTCGCAATAATTATTGTTTTCCACACTTCACGATCAATATCAGTCAGAAATTCTGCAGTGCTCCATAGATTCACATTAACTTTTCACAGATGTAGATACAATAATTTAAATGAATGGCTTTACTGATTTGGCTGAAAGTTCTTATGTATCCCGTTTTGTTTTTACGCTAGAAACAAAAAGAGCACCATGAAGGAATTATCCGAATGGGACGGAAATCGGTAGATGTGATGCGCTTGTACAGGCAAACAAATGATTACAATGTCCGAAAATATGGATGACTTCTTCAATATAAAGAGCTTCACAGATTGAGATAGTCAGTAACACGTTGATCCAGCACTGGCCTTTATGTGAGCAGCTACTCGGCATGGCACTCGCTGACAGTGTTGTTGCATGTTCTCCTGAGAGATAAGGTGCCAAATTCTTTCTAATTGCCTCGTTAGATTGTCATACTCCCGAGCCAGTTGGAGACCATGTACATAATGCTCCAAATATTCTCAGTCAGCCAGAGATCCGGCCACCAAGTTGGCCAAGGTAGGATTTGGACAGCACGAAGACAAGCAGAAGAAATTCTCGCCGTGGTCGGGCGGGAATCAATTTTCTGAAATGTAGGCCCAGTACAGCTTGCCATGAAGGGTAACAAAACGTGGTGTAGAATATCGTCCACATAACGCTGTGCCGTAAGGGTGCCGCGGGCTACAGCCAAAGGGGTCCTGCTATGTAAAGAAATATCACCCCACACCATTACTCCTGGTTGTTGGGGCGTTTGGCGGGCAACAGTCAGGTTGGTATCCCACCACTGTCCGGGACGTCTCCAGACACGCCCTCCGTCTGGAATCTCATCGATTTTTTTGGTGGTAAGTTCCTATCGGACCGAACTACTGAGGTCATCGGTCCATACGCTTACACACTTCTTAATCTAACTTTAACTTATGCTAATGACAACACATACACACCCATGCCCGAGGGAGGACTCAAAACCTCCGACGTAGGCGGCCGCGCGAACCGTGGCAAGGCACCAGAGACCGCGCAGCAACCCCGCGCGACAATCTCATTGACTGGAGTAGAATTGTCTTCACTGATGAGTCCTGCATTATGAGCCGATGACTAGCGAAGACCCGTCTGGAGTCGCGAGCGGTTCTAGGCGCTACAGTCTGGTACCGCGCGACCGCTACGGTCGCAGGTTCGAATCCTGCCTAGGGCATGGATGTGTGTGATGTCCTTAGGTTAGTTAGGTTTAAGTAGTTCCAGGTTCTAGGGGACTGATGACTTCAACAGTTAAGTCCCATAGTGCTCAGAGCCATTTCAACCATTTGAACAGCAACGGGGTACCACTTGACTGTCGCTCGCCATATGGCCCGACGACTAGGTCTGATGGTCTATGGTGCCGCTACTTTTCATAGCAAGACCCCTTTGGTTGTCAAGCACGGCACACTTGCAGCACAGCGGTACGTCGACGATATTAACGCCCTGTTTCGTTACCCTTCATCGCAAGCCGTCCTGTACTTACAGTTTAGCAAGATAATGCCCACTCGCACACGGGGAGAGTTACTGCTACTTCTCCTCGTGCTTGCCGCACCCTGTCTTGGCCAGCAAGGTCGCCGGATCTTTCCCCAAACGAGAACGTTTGTTCTTTGTGAGCGGTACACACCAATCTCATCAGAGTTTCGATGTTGTTCTAAGACGCCAGTCGGACAGAATTTGGCAGCATACCCCTCAGGAGGAGATCCGACAAAACACTGTCAGTCAATGCCAAGCCGAATAACAGCTTGCATTAGGGTCAGAGGTGGACCGGACCAACTTGCTCAATTTTTAAAGCACTTTCTTTTAAATAAATGATCCGATTTTTCTAAAATTGTAATCAATTGTTTGTCTGTACATGTAGATCGCAAATTACCGCTATCCGTCCCATTAGATAATTCCTCCGTGATGCATCGTTTTTTCTGTCTTGCAGTATCTATCCAATCTTCTTGAGAAAATAATTTTTTTCCTTGTTCCAAGATAAAGATTCTGAAAAAAATAAATGTATCATTAAATGTTGATAATCTGCACAGCCATAACAAATCTGTTGCTAGATTCACGTGCGAATTAAAAAAAAAGAAAACAAGATGTACGGGCAGTGAGACTGGACCCAGGGAGCTCGCTCTTACTAAACTAATCGCTTACACGCTCGGCTGCGGACTCCTCGGTTAACAGTGATCATAAGAAGCACGTAAGCACACTTTAAATTTTCAAACTCGATTTTCTCGGAAACGGTTGAGAGTTGCGTTTTCCTGTTTGCATACGCTGAAGTCCTAGTCATGCCTTGCACCACCTATCAATATGGATCAGGTCGTTGAGGGGAATTTCATACAATCCTTGTGTCAGTCGGCAAACAAATGGTCACAGGTTCGAGTCGCGATCCGGCACACAGTTTAATTTGTCAGGTTTTTAATGTATGTTCCGTAATTATTGATTTTCGACTCAAGTCATCATTAACATGTAGCACGGCTGGACAAATAAGCCGAAAACTACGACACATAACAATTCTTCACTAATATAAAACTATATCAAGTACAGAGAAGCCTTTTGTGGGTATAATACCAGTTCTTTGAGCTTAATTATGATGTAGCCGACATTCTCCTCGATATTTCGTTATACCGGTACATATACGCCATCAGGAAGTAAGGAATTTCACGAAAGACCTGCAAATGTGGGAGTATCACGTTATCAGAGGCACTCCATCAGATCGTCCCATCACAAAGGAACAAAATAGACGTACGACTTGTTCGAAGACGAAGACGGTGATCGGCAGCAACAGGGTCTCCCGACGCTTGTCACGGTGAAACGTAAATAAGGCGCATTAAGGATGATTTGATCGCTATCGCCAGGAATAAATAACAGTGGCGCGCCGGATGTTATCGGCACAGTAATTTGCGAGAGTGTGCGTGAGCCGCGTGCATATTAAATGCCGCCGTCATTACGCACCGGGCGTCGCTGAGTCCCCCCTCGGTCGCTTGCCGTGACCGACTGCGTCCAATTTTCCAGAGCGGCGTTTAAACGCCACGGCAGTCGCATACGTCAAGCCGCGGCGATAGACGCATAAATCATCCCTTGTCCGTATGGAGTGGGCGGGTGGGGGAGGGGAGGTGTGTGTACGCTCGTCACCAGGAGCCCAGCAATTAAAGTGGCGGCCTCGAGTGTTTACGGCACTCGGGGGACCGCTGGGTGCGGTACTTGAAATTCCGCTCCCCGCTCATTCGTCGCCGTACGTCGTCGTTTTTACTGTCTGCTTGCTCGAACATTTTCCCAGTCGCTTCGCTACCTTGTAATATACCTTAAGCCGTCCTCTCACGGGACGTGAAAACGCACGTGGACGAACGAGGAGCTGGTGACGTCACAGCATGGGTTTTCACGTCCACTACATTACGGAGCGTCAAATGAGAAAGCTGCCACGTCAGATTTTAGCCTCGTGGAGAGGAGCGTGGCCAGTGAGATGCGACATTGTTTTACGTTATAAGCGGTACATAAGAGCCGACGTAATGTACGGCGTTAAATACTATACAGGGTGTTTATAAATGAATGTCGGGGTTTTAACGCTTTATAATATTTATTATATTAAACTTACAGTTATAAATGATATGTCAAATGAAAGAGCAACTCAAACAGTTTTACCAAGAACCTTATAAATGTTCAATGTGGGCACCATTTGTCACACGGCACAAGTTATAGCCGAGTTCTTCCCAAACGTTGATAAGTGTATCTTCAGTGATTATAGGAACAGCTGCTTCAATCCGGTTTCTTAATTCAGGGAGGTCTGCTGGTAGCGGAGGCTCGCACACACGATCTTTGATGAAGCCCCAAAGGAAAAAAAACCGCATGGCGTTAGTTCGGATGAACGTGGAGGCCATGCAAGTAAGCCCTGTCATTGGGCCCCTTGCGGCCTACTCAGCGCTTGGGTACAGACTTGATGTGTGCCGCGTGACAAATGGTGCTCACATTGTACATTTATGAGGTTCTTGGGTAAACTGTTCGAGTTGCTCTTTCATTTGATGTATCATTTATAGCTTTATAATAAATATTATAAAGCGTTAAAACCCCGATATTCATTTATAAACACCCTGTATTTGGTGGTTTTTCTTTCTCATAGAGTAACGTGGTATGAATATAACCTGTTTGAAAGTATCAGCAAATTAAAGATCTCCACTATAGTTGATGTTATAGTGCTATAACTTGTGTGCTACGAAAATATACCGTTTCAATGCTACCGCACAATGATACTCTATCAAAAGCGCGTCTTTTTGGTACAGTTTGCGTATTAAATATCAAATAATGACATATATAGGTACGGTCTCTAAACCGTGTGTACCAGATACGGAGAGCTATTTCCTAGGTTGAAGCTGTAGAGCAGTTAGAGCGTCGTGAGGTATGAATTTGACGATAAAAGTGGGTGGTTCGCTGCTACCTCCTTCCAATTTCTTTTCACTTTCATTTTCTAAATGATTCTGGGTCATTCTTATTCATTTACTGGAAGTATAATCTTAAAATTTGATGTTATTTATTATAAAAAATGTACTTGCTGCAATTTTTTTGCAAACGTCAAAAATCGTAACGAGACTCCCAGTGTAAGTCTGAAAGCAAAAGTTTTTGCTATTATGAAACTTTCTGTAAAATATACACTGAAGCGCCAAAGAAACTGCTATAGGCATGCTTATTCAAATACAGAGATATGTAGACAGGTAGAATACCGCGCTGCGGTCGGCAACGCATATACACTCCTGGAAATGGAAAAAATAACACATTGACACCGGTGTGTCAGACCCACCATACTTGCTCCGGACACTGCGAGAGGGCTGTACAAGCAATGATCACACGCACGGCACAGCGGACACACCAGGAACCGCGGTGTTGGCCGTCGAATGGCGCTAGCTGCGCAGCATTTGTGCACCGCCGCCGTCAGTGTCAGCCAGTTTGCCGTGGTATACGGAGCTCCATCGCAGTCTTTAACACTGGTAGCATGCCGCGACAGCGTGGACGTGAACCGTATGTGCAGTTGACGGACTTTGAGCGAGGGCGTATAGTGGGCATGCGGGAGGCCAGGTGGACGTACCGCCGAATTGCTCAACACGTGGGGCGTGAGGTCTCCACAGTACATCGATGTTGTCGCCAGTGGTCGGCGGAAGGTGCACGTGCCCGTCGACCTTGGACCGGACCGCAGCGACGCACGGATGCACGCCAAGACCGTAGGATCCTACGCAGTGCCGTAGGGGACCGCACCGCCACTTCCCAGCAAATTAGGGACACTGTTGCTCCTGGGGTATCGGCGAGGACCATTCGCAACCGTCTCCATGAAGCTGAGCTACGGTCCCGCACACCGTTAGGCCGTCTTCCGCTCACGCCCCACCATCGTGCAGCCCGCCTCCAGTGGTGTCGCGACAGGCGTGAATGGAGGGACGAATGGAGACGTGTCGTCTTCAGCGATGAGAGTCGCTTCTGCCTTGGTGCCAATGATGGTCGTATGCGTGTTTGGCGCCGTGCAGGTGAGCGCCACAAACAGGACTGCATACGACCGAGGCACACAGGGCCAACACCCGGCATCATGGTGTGGGGAGCGATCTCCTACACTGGCCGTACACCACTGGTGATCGTCGAGGGGACACTGAATACTGCACGGTACATCCAAACCGTCATCGAACCCATCGTTCTACCATTCCTAGACCAGCAAGGGAACTTGCTGTTCCAACAGGACAATGCACGTCCGCATGTATCCCGTGCCACCCAACGTGCTCTAGAAGGTGTAAGTCAACTACCCTGGCCAGCAAGATCTCCGGATCTGTCCCCCATTGAGCATGTTTGGGACTGGATGAAGCGTCGTCTCACGCGGTCTGCACGTCCAGCACGAACGCTGGTCCAACTGAGGCGTCAGGTGGAAATGGCATGGCAAGCCGTTCCACAGGACTACATCCAGCATCTCTACGATCGTCTCCATGGGAGAATAGCAGCCTGCATTGCTGCGAAAGGTGGATATACACTGTACTAGTGCCGACATTGTGCATGCTCTGTTGCCTGTGTCTATGTGCCTGTGGTTCTGTCAGTGTGATCATGTGATGTATCTGACCCCAGGAATGTGTCAATAAAGTTTCCCCTTCCTGGGACAATGAATTCACGGTGTTCTTATTTCAATTTCCAGGAGTGTATAAGACGACGGGTGTCTGGAGCAGTTGTTAGAGCGGTTACAGCTGCTACAATGGCAGGTTATCAAGTTTTAAGTGAGTTTGAGCATGGTGTTATAGTCGGCGCACGAGCGATGCGACACAGCATGTCCGAGGTAGCGATGAAGAGGGGATTTTCCCGTGCGTCCATTTCACGAGTGTACGGTGAATACTAGGAATCCGGTAAAACATCTAAAACATCAAATCTCCGACATCGCTGCGGCCGGAAAAGAACCCTGCAAGGGCGGGATCAGTGACGACTGAAGAGAATCGTCCTACTTGACAGAAGTGGAACCCTTCCGCAAATTGTTTCATATTTCAGTGCTGGGCCATCAACACGTGTCAGCTTGCGAACCATTCGGCGAAACATCACCAATAGGGGCTTTCGGAGCTGAAGGTCCACTCGTTTACCCTTGATGACAGTACGACACAAATCTTTACGCCTCACCTGGGCCCGTCAACATCGGCATTGGACTGCTGATGACTGGAAACATGTTGCCTGGTCGGACGAGTCTCGTTTCAAATTGCATCGAGCGGATGGACATGTACGGGTATAGAGACAACCTCACGAATCAATGAACCCTACATGTCAGCAGGGAACTGTTAAAGCTGGTGGAGGCTCTGGAATGGTGTGGGGCGTGAGCTGTTAGGGTGAAATGGGATTCCAGATACTTCTGGATACGACTCTGCCAGTGACACGTACGTAAGCATTCTGTCTGATCACCTGCATCCATTCATGTCCACTGTGCATTCCGGCGGACTTGGATAATTCCAGCAGGGAATGCGATTCTCCACACCACCATAATGCTAAAGAGTGACTCCAGGAACACTCTTCTGGATTTAAACACTTCCGCTGGCCATCAAATTCCCCAGACGTGAACATTATTGAGCATATCTGGGAGACCTTGGAACATGCTATTCAGAAGAGATCTCCACCCCCTCGCCCTCTTACGGATTTGTGGATAGCCCTGCAGGATTCATTGGATCAGTTTCCTCCAGCACTACTTCAGGCATTAGTCGAGTCCGTGCTATGTCGTGTTGCGGCACTTCTGCGTGCTCGCGGAGACCCTACATGATATTAGGCGGGTTCACCAGTTTGTTTGGGTGCTGAGCCGTGTCGCGAATCGACCTAACGCGCCAGAGGATTTCGTGCATGGTTATTTTTGGCTAGAGGGCGACCACGGACAGCTTCCAGATAGTCTGCTGAGGATACAGATGGCGCCAAACTGGAAAAGTCGTGGGGTATGTGGAGCACCTGGCGGTGCTGGGTGGCGGGTGTGCTTTCTGTGACGGGCGTGTGGGACCCGTTCCTCTGTAGCTTATGGTGTAGTGGGCAGAGGGGCATTTTCCTCCGTGACCTAAAGACTTGTGCTGCAGACTGCAGTCTGTGCCATTTTTCTACACAGGAGCGCAAGCTACGTGTTTACGTCTCTCCATTAATACCCAGTGAGGAACTTTCAAGTTGTCTCTTACATTTAGCAGTACAGAAATGCAGTTGTCACTGCATTTGCGACAAGTTATACGAGCCGAGTGTCTTCCAAGGTAAAACTTGGGTAATGCTTGTTAACTGGGCGGACCTCTGAGAGAAACCAGTACTTGTTAATTATCATATTGCTATTGTACAACATTTTCTTTCTTTTTAATGAGTAATGAATATTATGATGACTCAGAAAAGGGTCAAATTTTGTTCTTCCTGCAATGGATATCTTATTGTATGTCATTTGTACTATGGTACATGCTACTCGTTATTTCTGCTCCGATTATAGTCGAGTCGCCTCTTCTACATCTACATCTACATCCACATCATATTCCGCAAGCCAATGGAGTGTGTGGTGGAGGTTACCTCCGATACCACTCACTGATTCCTCCACTCGCAAATGGGACGTGGGAAAAGTGATTGTCAGTTAGCATCTGTATTATCTGTAATTTATCGAATATTTTGGTCGTGGTCATTTCGCGAGATGTATATGGGAGGAAGTAATATGTCACACGGCTCATCCCACAAAGTGGTCTCTCGAAATTTCAATAGTAACCTCTCCGTGATGGACAACATTTCTCTTGTAGCTCTGGAGTTTGTTGAGAATCTCTGTAACACTTTCGCGCCGACTAAACGATCCCGTGACGGAACTTGCTACTCTTCGTTGGATGTTCTCTCTCTATTTTATAAGTCCCACCTGATAAGGAGCCCAGACTGATGAACAGTACTCATGAAACGGTCGAACAAGCACCTTGTAAGCCACTTACTGAGCGGATGAATTACGTTTCCTGAAAATTCTTCCTATGAATCTGTCTGGCATCTACTTTACCTGATATTTTGTTTATATGATCATTGCACTTAAGATCGCTCTAGGAAGTTACTCCTAAATATTTTACGGTGGTTACTGTTTCCTTCAATTCGTCACCAATTGTGCAGCAGTTCAGTAGTAGTGGATTTCTTTTTCAATGTATGCACAATATTTTACGTTTATTTACCTCCCAGAACCTGCACCATTCACCAGTTCTCTGCAGGTCGTTCTGCAAGTAGATGCTGTCTTCTGGCGTTGCTACTTTCATAGAGACAATCGTATCATCTGCGAACAGTCCTAAAGAGCTTCCAATGCTTTCTACTAGGTCATTTACACATTTAAACATCATGACCACCAGCTCAATTGCTTGTTGTCTTCACAACGAAATACATCACAGATCCTGCGTATCAGGGATCCGACAGTTTTTTGGAAATTTCGTAAATTTGTGGTAAGTTCCTGTGGGACCAAGCTGTTGAGATCATCGATCCCTAGGTATTACACACTACTTAATCTAACTTAAACTGACTTACGCTAAGGACAACACAGCCACCCGTGCCCGAGGGGGGACTCGAACCTCCGACGGGGCGTTCAAAAAATGGTTCAAATGGCTCTGAGCACTATGGGACTTAACCTCTGAGGTCATCAGTCCCCTAGAACTTAGAACTACTTAAACCTAACTAACCTGAGGACATCACACACATCCATACCTGAGGCAGGATTAGAACCTGCGACCGTAGTGGCTAGCGCGGTTCCAGACTGTAGCGCCTAGAACCGCTCGGCTTCCCCGGATGGCCGACGGGGAGAGCCGCGCGATCCGTGGCAAGACGCCCTAAACCGCGCGGCTATCCCGCTTGGCCCAGTTTCTTGGTCGGTTTATGGAGGTGGCATTAGATGTCTACGCACAGATCATGTGATTCGCATAAATAACAGGGACCGATTACCTCTGCAGTTTGGTTCCTTTAATCCTCAAACCAACCATAAATAACGGGCCGTTATTTGCATATGTGCCAAATTTCGACCCAGGTGGCTTCCGTAGCATTTATAGTGTGTTCCCTATAACGCTCCTCAAACCACTTGAGCACGGTTCTGGCTGCGGGACAGGGACAATTATACTGCTGAAAGATGACATCGAGGCCGGGGAAGACATCGAGCATGAAAGGATGCAAGTTGTTCGCAGCTGTCAGCGTGTCTTCAATTGCTACCACAGGACCCAAGCAAGCGCAGGAGCACGTCTCCCATAGCCTAATCCGGCCCCCACCAGCCTGCATCTGTGGAGCGCTCCACGTTGCGAGCCGCCGTTCACCTCGATGACGGCGTGTGTGTAGACGACTATCAACCTAGTATAGCAAGAATGTGATTCACCCGGAGAGCCGACACGTTCCCATTGATCAGACGAATCGCGATGGTCCCGTGCCCACTGCAATCGTAACTGATAATGTCGTTGTGTCGACGTGTGAACGCGTAGGGGTCTGCTCCGGAGCTCCATATTCAACAATGTATGATAAACGGTGCGCTCCGAAACATTTTGTGTGCACCAGCACTGTGCTCTTTCGGCAGAGATACGACAGAGCACCATCTGTCTTACTTTACACAGCAGACAAGCGTTCGAACCTCAAGTTTTATAAAGAGGTGTGGAGTTCCAACCATTTAGTACCTAGTGGGAGTTTCACTGTCCTTTTAACTCTTTCCATAGATGCTCACGACAGTAGTACGTGAACATTCGAGTGGCTTCTCCGTTTTCAAAATACTCGTTCTCAGGCTCTGCTTAATAATAATCTGCGCTTTGTCAAAGTAGTTTATCTCAGTTAATTTCCCCATTTGCTGCCCATATCTCCGCTAGGGTGATACCCCGTCCGCGTCTGCTCCGCTTGCATAAATTTGTTGCCGCGTTGCGGGCCCGCAACGTCACCAGGTGGCATCCATCGCCGCTG
This sequence comes from Schistocerca nitens, assembly GCF_023898315.1. Taxonomy (NCBI): domain Eukaryota; kingdom Metazoa; phylum Arthropoda; class Insecta; order Orthoptera; family Acrididae; genus Schistocerca; species Schistocerca nitens. The sequence goes on from NC_064621.1 coordinate 260,628,548, forward strand.
TGGGCAGTGGTCATAATGTTTTGGCTTAGCATATACGTTGTAACCCCCCCCCCCCCCCCACGAACCATAGACCTTGCGTTGGTCGGGAGGCTTGCGTGTCTCAGCGATACAGATGGCCGTACCGTAGGTGCAACCACAACGGAGGGGTATCTGTTGAGAGGCCAGACAAACGTATGGTTCCTGAAGAGGGGCAGCAGCCTTTTCAGTAGTTGCAGGGGCAACAGTCTGGATGATTGACTGATCTGGCCTTGTAACATTAACCAAAACGGCCTTGTTGTGCTGGTACTGCGAACGGCTGAAAGCAAGGGAAAACTACGGCCGTAATTTTTCCCGAGGGCATGCAGCTTTAATGTATGGTTAAATGATGATGGCGACCTCTTGAGTAAAATATTCCGAAGGTAAAATAGCCCCCCATACGGATCTCATGGCGGGGACTACTCAATAGGACGTCGTTATCAGGAGAAAGAGGTTAGAAAATTTAAAAAGGTTGCAGTAAGTACTGGGAGATGAAGAAGCTTGCACAGGATAGAGTAGCATGGAGAGCTGCATCAAACCAGTCTCAGTACTGAAGACCACAACAACAACAACTACACGATAAACGGTGCGCTCCGAAACATTTGGCGTACACCAGCACTCAGTACACCAGTACCACTCTCTTTCGGCAGAGATGCGACAGAGCACCATCTATCTTACTTTACAGAATAGACATGCGCCCGAACCTCATGTTCTATAAAGAGTCATGGAGGTCTAACCATTTAGTACTTAGTGATAGTCTCTCTTTTTAACCCTTTCCATAGATTCTCACGACAGTAGCACGTGAACATTCGAGTACCTTCTCCGTTTTTGAGATACTCGTTCACAGGATCTGCTTAATAATAATCTGCGCTTTGTCAAAGTAGCTTATCTCAGTTGATTTCCCCATTTGCTGCCCATATCTTGGTTAGGGTGACTCCCCCGTACACGTCTGCTCCGCTTGCATAAATTTCTTGCCGCGTTACGTGCCCGCAACGCCAACAGCCGGCATCCAACGCCGTTGTGGGCAGTGGTCATAATGTTTTGGCTTAGCATATACGTTGTAAACAGTAACGATCCTCACGTGGTGCCCTGCATTACGTGCTGCCTTACGTATATACCTCCAGCGAAAGCAATGAAAAAGATGGAAGCTCAATAGGAAAACAAGTGTTGTACTCACGAAGTGATACCGAAGTTATTGTAGCGTCAAATCGTGTTTGCCGACCTCCATAGGCACAACAAATTACCACCCCGTCGGCCAGCCTCATTTGGCTGTTCGGTATAAATGATGTATGGGAAACCGCTGCTCTTATTACACACCTCTTATTCTAAAATGTTGTCATTATAATGCGCGTGACGTAACGTTGACAGGCAGTGTATATTGTCCGCCACGCCGCCGCTCTTTGCATAAGAATAAACGAACTTTTTCATAACAGAGTTAACGATTTCTCCGGAAAAATACTCGCACCTCGGTGTTTGTTAGTCTATAATATCCGGCATTTTTAATATGCATGATTGCTCCCTCAGTGCTGACATATCGGAGAGACAGCCAACGAAACTAAAAGAAATGAAGTCAGCGGCGGAATTCTTGCCATTTAAGTAAATCAACGTGTATCAGTAAAAATCCAATAACAAACTAAGCTCTTTATCGAGCGGTTTTTAATTCGCTTGAAAGCCCAACGCTTACTCGTTGGTACGGGCGTCAAAGTGAGAAAGAGTTATTTTGTTTCTGTAACAGAGCTCCTTTCCAGGTTATTACTCGCATTAGCTGCCACGTTTCGCACATATAGCTGCCTCCAGAAATTTTATAAGAAATAACGACACACTACATTCACGCAGTAATCTCTCGTAATCTCGTTATCCTGGTAACGACTTTTTATGTACTGTACGTTCCTTTGACGAAAAAAAGTTAACGAAGATCGTTCAGAGTCTTTGGGAAACATGAAAATTGTGGCGGAGAGACAGAGAATAGAGTGGTTAACTCAATTTCGGCAATGTTCTGAGAAGGTTCGCGTCCATCTTGCCTGCAGCACAACTCACAACTGCCGCCATGCCAGGGAAACGACATAATTTTCTATCAACAGCCAGATAAACAAACAACCAAAGTTACATAGCGATTGCTAAAATCACCTTTGTCGCGCTCAGAAATGCCAAATGTGACTTAGTAGACTCAGAAAGAATCATCTTTAGAAATTAGAGAGAAGTCTGTAGTAAAGAACAAGTCTGTACCCCAGATACCAAGATGGGCCAAGTGCCTCTCTTGAGGACGACTATGCATAGACTCATTGGTTCCCCGTGTTGCTGCGTTGTTCTGCAGTAACTGCTTTCCAAGTGTATGTGGTGGCAGCTGGGTTACTAGCTGTGTAACTCTTATGGGAAGATGTAGTGGAGGCGACAAAGTATTTGCTGCAGTTGAAATTCTAGCGAGAAATATTTATATCGTTTAAACTACCGTGCAAAGTGTCAGTACTTCTCACTACACGACCACAATGTGGACACAAGTTGAAAGTCGTCTGTTAGAGATACTGGAAGGTAGATGTTACTTATGTGTGTGTTTCATAACGCGGATGTTGCCGAGGGAAGGTAGATGTTATTGCGTGTACCTTACGTAATGTGAATGTTGGTATTGTGTGTCTCTCACAACGTGGACGTTACTAGCACGTACCTTTCACAATTTCATTTTTAAGATGTTGAGGTTTATGGTCAATCATTACGTAATCCACTTTGTTCTGAAACATGTCGACGCTTGGGAAATGATTTATAATGGAGGATTTAATTTCATTTTAATTTCCTCGTGTGACTACTGAGATCAGAGGCATCATTCCCCACCGTATCCCAATTCCTTACGTAGCCATTTTCATGAAAATAGTAGCACGGCGTCATCGAGGTGGAGTCTGAGCCGATTACTTCCCGTCTTTTCCTCCACGCCGAAGATGAGGGAAGTTCGTTGGCTTTCCTCAAATCTGACTGGCTGGAGCGAGTTACAAAGTCGACAATGCACTTTCCCGTCATTTTCAGAATCCAGTCTTTCGATTGGTGCAGGGGAGATCGCCCATGGAAGCTTCCAGAAGGTACTAGAAAACCGTCTGTCCTTAAGGCACAGTGGCTGTTACCATCCCGCGTTTTTTGCAGTCGCTCTAATTGATTTAGCGTCAGATGTTGTGTAGTGGGCGTTGGAGATTAGCCGAGACCGCCCACACTATCAGATCTTTGCCCTGGACTCAGGGGGAAGTTGAGTTGTGTGGCGAGGGCCTACTGTTCAGGCTTCGTTGAGTACAGACGGTTCTGTTAGAACGTGGTTTTAAGTGTACATTCAAGGTGATATGTGTACGTTATTTCGCGCTCAAACCTGATGGCATCAACGCTACCAAGAGTAGGGCGTGAATCACTATATTCGTTTTGAGTATAGTAAGTGCATTTTAATGATTTCGTGTGACGTTTTAGATAGAGTGGATCCTGCGTTAGCTACGTAGGACACATGTGATCATAACAAGGAGTCAGTGGAGCGTCTGGTAACGAGTCTTTGTTTCCTCAAACGCGGTTAGGGTTGCGAGGCACTCACTCCACACTGTTCCTGAAATTAAAGTCGATTGAGTCTGTATTGGTTGTAAGATAAGGTCGATCACCACGTGGTCCTGAGCCGCTATAATAATGGCCGCAGTTCGCGCAGTCAGATTGTGCCGTGGGTTGCCAGCTTAAAGAATGCCGGCTTTCCTATGTCAAATAGTTTACTCACGGCTTCGTTGTAGTCAGTCGGAGTTGGTGATGAGGCCATACGCTTTCTTAGTTTCTGTCTGTGCCGGTCCCTTTTGTTGTGTGCATGTCCGCTTTCCTGTCACAAATCGAATCAAATCTGTGTTTGATGAGGATATCCCGTACCGATTGCTAGCAACCAAAACATTTCCCACTGCTCAGTACTTAAGGAACTGTGAAAGGTGGCTACACTGAGCCACAGCGCCAGAGATCGCTAGAGAGCATTGTTCCGCCGCCTCCACGGGAAGTCATTATTGAGATGTGCTAGAAGTCAGTGCTTGGGGAGAGCTCGTAGTAGTCAGTTCGTGTTGAGATGTGCTTGCTGAGATGTGATACTGAAAAATTCTTGTTGAGATGTTGTAATAGCGAATCGGTGTGGAGATATATTGTAATTATGAGAGTGATTTTGGTCAATATATGAAGGTAACGAAACTTGATTTATTTTTCATTATTTCCATGTTTTAAATAATGTGTCATAACAGGTTCAGTCAACAAAGCATCTGGCTTGTGTTCTTGGATTAGAGTGTAATTGTGGTTCTCTTGAGTAATTATGGTATTCGTATTTTCTTTAATTAATTCAGTATAAATGGTATTTGAAATTCTTGTCTTTTGAAGAAGAACCGTGCCAGATGTGTACGTTGAGTCATACTTCCACACACAGAACAGTTACACTTGTGCTTTGGTTTCGTAGGTTTTATAGTTGCTGGGGACTTAATTGATTAATTGTGTTAATGAAAATTTCCATTTCATTCCTTGTTGTTATTCTAAGCAGTCAGATTGCGTAATAATACTAGTCAGGGCCAACCGGTACGAGACTTCGTAATCGGACAGACTAATACTAAAGCAGAAATTAAAATTATTTGCATTTCAATTTTATTAAGCCCCCATGCACGTGGCGACCACTGCTTCGGATCGTCCCTTGGAATTCTTCTGATGGTAGAAATAGTAGACAGTAGGATTGTTGTAGTAATTTCTAGTTTAGTAATTGTAGTCTATTTTGCATGTGTAGATTTGGTAATTGTCATTCTTATAATGGTATTTTTTCTCTGAATTTGATTTGTTGTCTTGTATACGCGTTTGACGACTTAATGCAATTATTTCAATTGTTCGTTAATCGTGATTGAGGGAAACATTTCATGTGAATGGTATTGTTGGTGATAAAGTCTTATTGTGTATAATTTTCGTACAGTGACGAGTTTTGTATATTGTGTAAATGATTACGCGATCAATGAAAAAGACAAAAATGATGAATAGTGAGAAAGACGAAATTGTTAACATGGCGAACTCGCCAACAGAGGAAAACACTGTGATGAATAATGAAGTGGAAAACAATGTAATAAGTCGGGAAAATAGCCCGCAACCATTTCAAAATTTTTCTCAATCAGAAAATTCACAGAATACGAGATTAACGATAGAAGATTCTGAAATAGTATCGAACACAGATAGCTTTACAGCTATGACGAAGGAAACTGGTTTTGCGGGAAATGTTAGGGGCGAAAGGAGTTTCGAATCAGTTACTATGGAGCAGTTGATGAGTGCTATATTAAAAATGGAAACACGGTTAGACTCACAAATGGAAACACGGATGGAAACAATGGGATCTCGGTTAGACTCACAAATGGGAACAATGGGATCTCGGTTAGACTCACAAATGGAAACAATGGAAACACGGTTAGACTCACTGGGATCACAGTTGGGATCACAAATAGGAACAATTAAAACAGAGATGGAAACAATGGAAACACGGTTTGACTCACGAATAGGGACATGTTTCAAAAATATGAAAGATGAATTAAAGAAAGAAATTAGAGAAGAAGTACAACCGATTTTGAATTCTCACAATAATAGATTAATTGCAGTAGAGATTAGACAAAGGGAACAAGATAGAGAACAGGAAGAAAGAGATCGCGTGATAGTACAGAAATTTTCAGAGTTAAATTTACAACGTGCACACGATAAGGAAGAAATATTTGAGAGAATCGAGGAATCTGTACCAAATGACAGATTAAATAACCTAACACAACAGTATGAACAGTTAACTACTAAATGTGTTAATACTGAAACCCGAGTCGCGATACTTACGGAAGACGTAGGTAAACAGAAAGAAAAAATAGGTGACTTATCGGAAAGAGTTGAGGAGATTTCAGATAAATTGACAAATCTTAGTTTACATGGGGACAGAGATTCAGATGATACAGCTCCATTACCATTTGCAGAAACCGAAGAGTACCAGAACATAAATAAGCATGTTGAAAATCAGGGAAAATTTAATGAACGCGTTAAAAGGGAAGTTGAGGCATTACGAAAGCAAGTCAAACAAATTGAAGGCGAAATCGTAGGAAAAGACAGCAGAAGAAATTTAGAATCACAGATAGCAGAGGGCTTTGAAGAAGATAATTTGTTTCATTTACGGGACGCAACAAGAGGGCGCCAGGCGCGCGAACTTGACAATAATCGACATTCAAACTGGGACAGACGCGGTAGGTCTTTGTCGCCAAGAGGCGAAAACTTTGACTATAAACACTTTTTGACTGTTCGGAAATTTAAGATCTTCCGCAATTCTAAGAATGACATACATCCATGTGCATGGTTAGATCAATTTATGTATGCACTCCCACCAAATTGGCCACTAAGTCACAAACTGGAATTTATGTGTGGATATTTAGAAAACGAACCGGCGACGCGGATGCGCGCACTCATTAGAGAGTGTAATAATCTGAATGATTTTTATCATGCATTTCTATCGGCATATTGGTCCGAAAACACACAAGACAGAGTCAAACATAGTCTGATTATGCAGCGTAATTTTAAACAGTCTGAGTTCCGCACACCGGCAGATTACTTTGAAGACATGATTCGAAAGAATCAGTTCCTGTCCAACCCTTATAGCCCAACTGAATTAATTCGGATTTGTTTAACTAAGCTGCCACAATCCATAAGACAAATTGCTTTAGCTGGAAGATGTAAAGACGACATTGAGACTTTTAAGACTTTGTTACAAGAACTTGAGTATGACAACGACGACGGGACTTCTTGTAACTTTTTCAGTAACAGTAATTACGATAGATTTTCAGAGAAAAGGGATAGTGATCGGAACGGGCGTTATATGGGTAATTTTGAGAATGACAGACGTAACAGACAGGACAATAGATACCAGCCTTATGACAATAACAGACGTTCTAACAGAAATTACACAGACAATTATAATAACGGTAATTCTTACCGGAATGATCATTCATACGGAAACAGTAATCGGTATCATCAAGACAGAAATTATCCATACAATAATAGAAATTCTTACTACAGAAATAACCAGGGTAATAGGTCTAACAATAATTTCAGAAGTGACAGTCGAAATTATACAGGAAGTAGTTATGCAGACAGACAGGAAAACAGAAATTTTAATAACAGACACAACCAAGAATTTGCATCCAACAGACAGGAAGGACCTAATTGGCATCCTCCGCGTGACAGAAATTCAGAGAGACAAGTGGAAATAGTAGAAACTGATCCGCGAAATGTCGGGAATAATCAAAGACGTGACGCAAACAATCGACAATGACTAGCAGCTTCGGCTTCTGGCAGCAATATAGACGGTTCAGAAAGTAATGACACTTCGACTTTACACTACGTACGCCTGGAAGACATGAGAGACATTTTGTTAGACGAAAAGGAAACTAATGTAGACGCATTTTTACATCCTGTTATTGAAGTATGTGTGGGTAAGAATAAGTTCACTGCAGTTTTAGATTCTGGGAGCCCATTGAACGTCATTAGTGAATCAGTTTTTCATACATGTGAAAGAACTATTGCCTGTCCTGTGTTACCTATTTCTAAAACTACAATTCGAGGTGCTATTTCTGGAAAGGGTGTGGAAGTTAAACAACAGACCAACCTAGATTTCATTTGTCAAGGATACGAATTTTCTGCTAATTTTATTATTGTTCCATTACTCAGTACACAGATTATATTAGGTATGGAGTTTCTTAACGCAAATAAGGCAATTTTGAACTTTAAAGAAGGAAGTGTGAATTTGACTGTTGCCGGAATGCCGAAATGTTTGAAATTTTTCGAGTGTTTAGCAAGATCAGAATCAGATACAAAATGTTTAAGGTTTCTTACTTCTGATGTTTTCGTTGAGCATTATGACGACAATGTGTTTATTCATGACAATGACAATAAATACAGAGACGCGATGGATGATGTACTTAATAGCGAAGAATTAATTAGTGAAAAGGTTAAGAAAGCTGAAGTGCCAGATGACGTGGCAAGAGAAGAGCTGCACCACATTTTGACTTCACATGCTACAGTGTTTAGTCATCACACAGGAACTATACAAGGCTTACAATATTTATTTAAAGTGAAAGAACACACACCATTTCGAGGAAAAACGTACGCTATTCCTTTGGCTTACAGAGACAAGGTTAAGAATGAACTTCAATCCATGTTAGATCAGGGCATTGTTGAGCCAGCAGTCAGTCCTTATACCAGCCCATTACACGTTGTTCTTAAAAAGGATGGATCAATTCGTTTGGTTCTGGATTCCAGACAAATAAATCATATTATTATTCCTGAAACTGACCGTCCACAAAATTTAGATGAACTTCTTCAACATTTCCATGGAATTAAAGTTTTATCCACGATTGATATGCGCGCAAGTTTTTGGCAAATAGAACTCCACCCTGATTGTAGAAAATATACTGCCTTTTTAGCCTTTGGTAACTGTTACCAGTTTCGGAAATTACCGTTTGGACTTACTGTATCTTCAGCAGCATTCATTCGTAGCTTAAATGAAATTTTACCTGTTTATCTTCGTGACAATATTACTTCATATGTTGACGATATTCTTATTGCTAAACGTTCTTGGAGTGAGCACAACAAAATTTTGGATTCATTATTACGTATTTTTGCACGAGTTGGCATGACAGTGAACTTGGAAAAATCTGAATTTGGTCGTTCTCAGGTGAAATTTCTCGGTCACATTATTTCTACAGAAGGTATTCTTCCCGATCCAGAGAAGCTAGACGCTATTCGTAATTATGCTGTTCCTACCACAAAACGTGATGTTCGTAGTTTCCTTGGTGTCTGTAATTTTCTTAGACGCTTTGTTAGATTGGACAATTTGGCCACACCTCGTTTATGTGAATTATCTGGAAAAAATTCTAATTGGTGTTGGGATGAGGAAGCTCAGTCAGAATTTGAACAACTTCGTGATGCTTTAGTTGCTGCTCCACTTCTTTCACATCCGGATTTATCTAAAGATTTTTGTTTGGCGACGGACTCATCATACAAAGGCCTAGGGGCACATTTATTTCAAGAGATAGAAGAAAACGGCGTTGTAGTACAGAAGACTATTGCATTTGGAAGTCGTGTTCTCTCTAAATCCGAAAAGAATTATTCGATTACGGAACTTGAAGCTTTGGCTGTTGTTTGGGCTTTCACAAAATTTCGCACATTTTTGTTTGGCAGACATACTAAGGTTTACACCGATCATCGAGCTCTGGAATTTCTTATGTCGACAAAATTAACTCATGGCAGATTGTCACGATGGGCGTTGTACCTACAGGAATTTGATTTTCGTATTGTTTACATACAGGGATCTTCAAATATAGTTGCTGATGCTTTATCACGTGCACCTATGGGTTTGAAACAATGTGCTGAAGAGGACTGCAAAGAAAACCATTATTGTTTGATGTACATTCAAGGTGTTGCGTTTGAGAACTTTATTTCATCTTCGCTCCAGGACATCGCTAAGGAGCAAAATAAGGATCCAATCTGGAAGGACATTAAGGAAAAGTGGAGGAGAAAGGAAAGCGTAGCGATTAGACAGCATTATTTAGTTCGCAATGACATTCTTTTCAAACGAAAATCGGTCGACAACTCTGTTTGGTTAGTTTGTATTCCTGATGAGTGGGTCAATAAATTGATTTGGTACACACATTTCAGTTATGCGCACTTTGGTCCCAGAAAATGCTTTCATAAATTGCGAGAAAATTGTTACTTCAGTAATATGGAAAAACGTATTCGATCTGTTCTTGCCAAATGCAAATTATGTCAAAAGGCTAAGCCGCCAACAGTTTCTCACAGAGCACCGTTGTTTCCTATCATTCCAGCGAAATTAAAGGAGATGGCTGCAGTCGATTTGTTCGGTCCAGTGGTTCGTTCTACTAATGGTTTTGCGTACATTTTCGTAGCAGTGGAATTGACATCAAAATATGTGTGTTTTACACCGTTACGCAAAGCAACAGCTCGTTCAGTATCTAACGCTTTCATCAAACATTTTCTTAAAGAAGTTGGTCATGTTGATAAGGTTATATCAGATAATGGATCACAGTTTCGCTCTAAAATTTGGCTTAGTACTCTACGGCGTCGTAAAATTAAACCAATTTTCATTTCACTTTTTCACCCTCAATCTAATGCTTCAGAGAGATGGATGAAGGAAATCAATAAATTGTGCCGTCTTTATTGTCATCAGAATCACAGAACTTGAGATCAGTATCTTCATATTTTTCAAAACATTCTGAATGAACTTCCTAATGACTCAACTTCTTTACCGCCTCTATTGATATTAAAAAATAAAGTACCAACAAATCGCATTTCTGAAATCGTTCCTTTTCCGCCTTCACGGAAACTGCGGCATTCTGAAGTTGTCAACCTGGCTCTACGAAATATTGCGTCTGCGGCTGCAAGAAGAGAGAAATCAGCTAAACGTCCTGGTCGTTTAAAAATCTTGTCAGTTGGTCAAAAGGTGTTAATTAAGTCTCATCGTTTGTCTCATAAAGGAAAAGGCTTGTGTCGCAAATTTTTTCTGCTTTATAACGGTCCATTTAGAGTTCGCAAAATTATTCATGATAACACTGTTGAAGTAGAAACTCTTAAATCTCGGCGCCCTAAGGGAATACATCATATATCGAACGTAAAAATTTTTGTGGAATGACATACTTTTGAGAAACCAACAGCTACATGTAAACACGAAGAGAGTACAAGGATACCGCGCTGTGTTTTGGCGGCGGCACATACTCAAAGCAACAGTCAAGTCGGCGCGCCGCACAAGGCAGTCGTTGACCGCAAACAATCGCTTCCTACGTCACGCGCCTACAGCTGATCGAGCGCTCAGTGCGAATGCACTGACAGACGTAAACAAATACACAGTCTAATTTCTCCGAATAAATTCTGTATAAAGCTATGATGACTTCATAAATTATGTTATTAACGTTCAGTATTTTTCAGGATACGATTGTGTGAAATATTTAAGACCTTCAGGTAAATTCTGTGCGTGTCCGACGTTAAGACGACTTGCTTTGGAGAAAATTTCAGGAAGAATGTAATTTCAAAAAAAAAGGTAATAAACTAAAAAGGGTAACTATTAATTAAGTTTATTTTTCAGGTAACATAATTCCACTTAGGTACGTACTTTAGACGTAATTTGCTGCTCACGATTACGTGATTCATACTTTGTGCTAAATTTCATGTTCTATGAATTTACTTGTGAAGCGACGTGCTTGTGTACATTAGCTGATTTTGACAATTATTGATTAATGAACAGTGTTATTACTTGTGTATATTATGCATCGCTTGGCTGCTATGCTTTTTCACTGATGTCATATTTTTTAATTATGTGCCTGCTGTGCTTATTTATTTAAATTATAATTGTCACCTGATTAATTGTGCTGATGTGGTTAGATATGTAAGTTATACTTTGTGATTTATCTGCTTGCGCCTTCATGGTTACTTATTAAGATTACATATGAACATTTATTTGCTTATGTCGATGTGATGCTAATGACCTGTTTATTGTGTAAGGCATGTTTGCTGCTGTGCGTATGGATTGCATATTTACACGTTTCTGTTTTGTTGTCATAACTACTCTTCAATTTAGAATATAGAAATGCTGATATACTGTGTACGTACATAGAGTTTAGGTCACACTATTGTATTAATTATAGATTGTTCGCTTGGCAGAGCCTCGTTGTAAGAATTGTGCTGCATCCACTTGTTGACATTCTGTTCTCTACTGGTATATTTACTCGCTATTGCTTGTTTTGCTTACGCTCAGTGCCTTATATTTTTAAGATAAGAAAATGAACTGCTATAATTCGACGAACGACATTAGTACAAGAAAGTCATAGAAGTCACATGAGCTGAGGTTTTATGGAAGCTGTATAAATTTATGCTAATAGGAAGGAAGCTAACGACATGACATACCAAAACTAGGTTTAGACCATTGACAGTATTACACTGCATTTTCCGTGAGCAATTGAAATAGGAAGTGACACTTGACACAAAAAATACTCCACATGTTTGCTTCTGCTTTGATTCTTGAAGTGGTGTACACACTGTGAAATATTATGATCATTCACACTCCGTAATCGTACTTAATTACTGAGAGTTATTCGAACTAAAGTCTGTTAGAGGTCAGGTATGCATTTCTTTTATTTAATGATAGACAAGGAACCAAAATGTATCTTATAATTTATAATGAGTAGAAAATTTGGGTCAGATGGATTACACAGAGGTTGTGTGTGGACACTGTGTCTTCGGATTGTATGGGATGATGAATTGAAGTTGCACTAGGATTTTGTCTGTACTTGTTCGAGGAGACTGACTAGAGGAAAGAGTTGTTATGGAAGTGAAATGATATTGGTGCTGAGGTTTATATGTATCGACGTATTATTGAGGTATTGAGATTAGGTGAAGTTGATGATTATTGGAGTTTTGGTGGATAAGAGGTAAAGTAAATGAGGAGCATATTGTTTTGTTGGTTTATATGGAACAAGGAGGATGAAGATGGCAGACTAGAACACTAAAGTTGAAGGAAGATTGTCTATACACACACTTGTTAAATCACTAAGCAGTATATACTTTTTTTTGAGAGAGGAAGCATGTGCATATCTTGGCTCACTGACAGTTGTTCAGCAACAGTACAATTTGATCTGGCTTGGCAAACATTGGTCTAGACATGATGACTATGACGTTGACTTAACTATTATTGACTGTTATACATTGCTGCCACTACTACTTGATACACATAATGAACATAAAATTTCGACAGAATTGCATTTACACAGTTAACACTATTCAATTACACAGTAGCACTAATGTGGATGAAAGATGAGTGAGTGTGTTTTGTGTGTTTTCCTTTTATAATCCCAGAGAAGTGATCCCAACCTATCTCCTAAATATTATTTCACTTGTTTGTTGTGGCTTGCACTGACACCCATAAATATTATAGGTTAACTGTTATTGTGTACTGTAATAGTTAATGTGACAATTACCTGATATCATTTGTGTGTTTATTATGATTTGTATGTTTAGTGTAAGAGCATTGATAATAATTTGTTAAAGAAATTGTATGTGCATTCAAACTATTGTTCATGACTGAACTGTCTCAGTAGTTATGGTGAATAGTATGGACTGTTACTTGCACTTTTTCTACATGATTGGTGCCACAAGGACATGTTTAATTTCTGCTGATGAACTGTGTGATCAGTGATTGTAAAAATTATGGACCGTTACTTGTACCTTTTCTACAATATTGGTGCCATTAGGACATGTTTAATTTCTGCTTATAAACTCTGATGAACAGTGTGATCAGTGACAGTGTATTTTATGGAACTGCTTCTGCTGAGAAATGTGACTTGTTGCTGTGTGTACCTGCTCAACATTGCGGGTACCACTGATGGACTGCTTCTACTGAAATGATGTTGCTTCTTGCTGTCTGCACCTGCTCAACACTGCTGGGTGCCACTGATGGATTGCTTCTACTGAAATGAAGTCACCTGTTGCTGTGTGCACCTGATCAACATTGCGGGTGCCACGGATGGACTGCTCCTACTGAAAAGGTGTTACTTGTTGGTGTCTGCACCTTCTCAACATTACTGGGTGCCACTGATGGACTGCTTCTACTGAAAAGATGTCACCTGTTGATGTCTGCACCTACTCAACATTGCTGGGTGCCACTGATGGATTGCTTCTACTGAAATGAAGTCACCTGTTGCTGTGTGCACCTGATCAACATTGCTGGTGCCACTAATGGACTGCTTCTACTGAAATGGTGTTACTTGTTGGTGTCTGCACCTACTCAACATTGCTGGGTGCCACTGATGGACTGCTTCTAATGAAAAGATGTCACCTGTTGATGTCTGCACCTACTCAACATTGCTGGGTGCCGCTGATGGATTGCTTCTACTGAAATGAAGTCACCTGTTGCTGTGTGCATCTGATCAACATTGTGGGTGCCACTGATGGACTGCTTCTATTGAAAAAATGTTACTTGTTGGTTTTTGCACCTGTTGACCATTGCTGGGTGCTACTGCTGGAACTGTCAACTACTTATTCTTGAGCTATGGAAAGCGTTTATGTGAATATTTGATAAACTGATTTTTTGTGTATTACTGTTTGTGAAAAGTTATGAGACTCTTACCTGCACATATTCGTCATTCCTGACGCTATTGATTGAATTGTTTAACCACATAATACTTGTGTAAACTATTATGTAAAGTCACATGTATGAAAGAATTTGTATTGCTTACTGTATTCTATATAATAGGTTATTGAAAGGTCAGTGCAAAGCCAAAATTTTATCTAGTTATATGATATTTACGTATTAATATTATCTTTTATTTTTGTCTGTATTTTTTTGACGTATTTGGTGGTATTTTCACCACCAATGCTGGCAAAAATACCATCAAATTCTAGCCGTGGAGGAAGGGCATATGAAAGGTGGCTACACTGAGCCACAGCGCCAGAGATCGCTAGAGAGCATTGTTCCGCCGCCTCCACGGGAAGTCATTATTGAGATGTGCTAGAAGTCAGTGCTTGGGGAGAGCTCGTAGTAGTCAGTTCGTGTTGAGATGTGCTTGCTGAGATGTGATACTGAAAAATTCTTGTTGAGATGTTGTAATAGCGAATCGGTGTGGAGATATATTGTAATTATGAGAGTGATTTTGGTCAATATATGAAGGTAACGAAACTTGATTTATTTTTCATTATTTCCATGTTTTAAATAATGTGTCATAACAGGTTCAGTCAACAAAGCATCTGGCTTGTGTTCTTGGATTAGAGTGTAATTGTGGTTCTCTTGAGTAATTATGGTATTCGTATTTTCTTTAATTAATTCAGTATAAATGGTATTTGAAATTCTTGTCTTTTGAAGAAGAACCGTGCCAGATGTGTACGTTGAGTCATACTTCCACACACAGAACAGTTACACTTGTGCTTTGGTTTCGTAGGTTTTATAGTTGCTGGGGACTTAATTGATTAATTGTGTTAATGAAAATTTCCATTTCATTCCTTGTTGTTATTCTAAGCAGTCAGATTGCGTAATAATACTAGTCAGGGCCAACCGGTACGAGACTTCGTAATCGGACAGACTAATACTAAAGCAGAAATTAAAATTATTTGCATTTCAATTTTATTAAGCCCCCATGCAACTGTAGTAACTAACTGAAGATTAATAAGTGTAAAGGATTAAGCTGAATGTTTGTAATAAATGTTTAGTCAATTTAACTCGAAATTAATTAAGATTATAGATAATTTCATATTCATCTTCATTACAGAGTACCCAACCGCTAGCAGAGAAACTGCACACTTAATGAAATTCGTCGCTACACGTTTGTACTGGGTTTAGCGTTATCGTTGCATGTTTACATTTCTTTATCGCTCGGATGTAAGAGAGAAGTGTAGGACCTTGTGCCTCAATTTGAATTGGGCGCGCCACTAAATTCCTACACACTGTAGTTAACCACAGATGCTTGGTAAAATGTGTAGATAAAGTAACAGACTACAAAAGTAGTAACCTCCTTTCAACGTCTTTCGCATTATGTATCGATACGCGAGCTGTGAGTTCCTCTCTTGGCTCGAGGACTATACATTCGCCGGCCGGTGTGGCCGAGCGGTTTTAGGCGCTACAGTCTGGAACCGCGCGACCCCTATGGTCGCAGGTTCGAATCCTGCCTCGGGCATTGGTGTGTGTGATGTCCTTAGGTTAGTTAAGTTTAAGTAGTTCTAAGTTCTAGGGGACTGATGACCTCAGATGTTAAGTCCCATAGTGCTCAGAGCCATTTGAACCATTTTTTTTTTTGACTATACATTCCATGCTCTTCTGTGCTAGGGACGTATGCTTGGTTCTATAGTGAGAAACAGATATGCAAGCTGTATTTGGTGCGCCGAGCCTTGTCGGCCAGTAAGGTTGCTTGGCGCAGAGTATCCAAGTTGTAATAGGGCCATGTGGGGACACGCTCACTTTTTCCATGGCCGCCGTGTGGAGCAGTTAACATCGTTCTACTGGCTGGCGATTTGTTAAGTTCACACAGATTGTTTTATTACTGAGATGAGCATTTCTTAGCAGCAGGGTTGAGCATATATTGTGAGAGCCTTGCTTGCAGGCGTTTCGTTGGCATTATTCTACATTACATGATTTTTGATTTGGAGACGTACGAAGGGCAGTTAAATGAAAATGAATACACAGCAAAAATAACAAAGTAAACTCTGTTAATTCAAAAGTATTCGTCTTAACTGTTAATTAATTCATCCCACTGTGAGACAAGATGGTGAAATTTTTTTTACTATCAAAAACAGTCTTGATCACAATTTATGTATTACTGTGACCGGTTTCGACCACTACTGTGGTCATCTTCAGACCCAATGAGTAAGGACCTCCTTCTGCTGGAGAATCACTAGTAGTGGGTCTGAAGATGACCACAGTAGTGGTCGAAACCGGTCACCGTAATAAATAAATTGTGATCAAGACTGGTTTTGATAGTAAATATTTGTAGCACTTCGATCATTGTTTCACTCCCACAATGTATTCAAAAGTAAGACGGTGAATGCCTTTATGAAAAAAATGTTTGCGGTTGGCTATGGAACCATGATCATACCTAGGCGTCCGCCTGTTCGTCAGAAGCAAATCGAACGCCACGAATGTCTTTCTTCGGGGCTCCAAGAATATGAAAATCGCATGGGCAGGCATCGGGACTGTACGGAGGATGCTTAAGATCTTCCCACCTAAACTTCTGCAGCGTAATCGAAACAACCTTGGCAACATTTCGGCGGTCAGTTGTCCTGCGATGGAGTAATGCCGTCCTTCAACATGCGTGGGCGTTTGGACTTGATAGCACCTTTCAATTAACTCACATCGGCACGTGGACATTTTGCAAAAAAACTGAAGTCCAAACACCCAGGAATGTCGACGGACGGCATCATTCTGTTGCAGGATAATGCCCGCTGACATGTAGCCAAGGTTGTTTCGACTACGCTGCAGAAGTTTCACTGGGAAGCGCTTATCCCTTATACATCCTCAATACAGTAACGATCTCTCCCCAAGTCAAATGGTTCAAATGGCTCTGAGCACTATGGGACTCAACTGCTGAGGTCATTAGTCCCCTAGAACTTAGAACTAGTTAAACCTAACTAACCTAAGGACATCACAAACATCCATGCCCGAGGCAGGATTCGAACCTGCGACCGTAGCGGTCTTGCGGTTCCAGACTGCAGCGCCTTTAACCGCACGGCCACTTCGGCCGGCTCTCCCCCCAAGTCATTTTCATATTTTAGAGCCCTGAAGAAAGTTGCTCGTGGCTCTCGAATTACTTCGAATAAAGATGTGCAGGTTCTAGGCGCTTCAGTCCGGAACCGCGCTGCTGCTAGGGTCGCAGGTTCGAATCCTGTCTCGGGCATGGATGTGTGTGATGTCCTTAGGTTAATTAGGTTTAAGTAGTTCTAAGTCTAGGGGACTGATGACCTCAGATGTTAAGTCCGACAGTGCTTAGACCAATTTGAAGATGTGCACGCCAGGGCACAATCATGATGCCATATGAAACAGGGAACATTATTTTATTCAAGCATTGATCGTCTTGTCTCACAGTGGGATAAATGTGTTAACCTGTTATGGCGATTATTTTGAAATAATCAGCAATTTACTGACTTTCCACGTCTCTCGTTTTCATTTGACTGTCCCTTATATATTTATGGGTGCAAGGTCAATCCTTTGTTCGGTTCGCGTCATTGCCTCATTTAGCGAAGATTAGTATCTCTTTTTGCCAGGGAATCCACATATGTCGGTCACCTTCTATTTGCTGAAAAGACAATAGTTCCACTTTCTGCCACCAGGCGAAAGTGTGGCGTTATAAGCAGTCAGAATGTCGTGTGGGTGCCAGGAAAGGGGAGGAACGGTCGAACACACGATAACTATAGTTCTGGCACGTTTTTTAGGATATGGTCGCAAGTTAAACGTGTATTCAACATTTTCTACCGACTCAGCAATTAGTTGCACCCATAACACGTCATGGTCGACAGTTGTTTGTAGAGTACCTCGTATAATCTACAAACAACTGTCGACCATGACGTGTTATGGGTGCAACTAATTGCTGAGTCGGTAGAAAATGTTGAGTACCTCGTATAATCAGAGTGATATGTTGTCATATGCTGTCCTTCAGATCAGGAAGAGTCCGGACACATCCCTAATAGATACGATCCCTCTGATATCTGATATCCCCCACAAAATGCGCACTCAGCATTTTTGACTCTGTGGTGTGGTTTCGCAAGTTCCTTCAATATATATATATATATATATATATATATATATATATATATATATATATATATATATATATATGGCGGACAAGACATGCCTTCAAATTGATCGTTGATCCCTTGACTTAGTTTTTTTTATTACAGGGAGCACGCAGCCCTCTGACCGAACACGCTGAGCTACCGTGCCGGTCGACCACACCACTATTTTCACGCAAGATGCGGCGGCGTCGACTGTCACTTGTCATGTGAAAGATTTACCTCGAAAAACCTTCGGCAGCGACTGTATCATCTCTAGACAGTTTCAAGGTGTGTGGCGTTCCACATCCTCCGACCTAAATCCATGCACAACATGTGACGGAGTAGAAGACCATATGCGACAGTTCCGCGCATTCACGGCACCCGTGTAGAGCAAAATGTGCTTCTTCCAAAGAATATTTCCCGGCCACATGTCACGCATTTCTATGCATACCAAGAAAGGAAGTGAAAAGTCGCGGCGTGGTAGCCTATCTTGGGAATTGATTTGGTGCAGACTCTGAATCTTGTAAGGATACCAGTGTAAAAAGCGCCACAAAATCTTTTAATACCTGAAATAACGGAATATTGAGTTTCCTGAAGATTTCCGTATTGCAAGGTCCCATGCGTCTGGCTCCAATTACCAATCCGCGTTCGAATTCATTCCCGACCATAATCACGTTGGAAATCTTTTCACGTGAATGCCTGAGTTCAAGTGACAGCTACGCCAATGCACTGTCCTTATATACCTTGTCTACGTGATACTATCGTCATCTGTATACGTGCATACCCGATGTCTTTTGTCACCTCAGCGTATTTGTTCTGCACTTCCGTACATCTATATCTACATTTGTACTCAGCAAGCCACCCAACGGTGTGTGGCGGGAGCACTTTACGTGCCACTGTCATTACCTCCCTTTCCTGTTCCAGTCGCGTATGGTTCGCGGGAAGAACGACTGCCGGAAAGCCTCCGTGCGCGCTCGAATCTCTCTGATTTTACATTCGTGATCTCCTCGGGAGATATAAGTAGGGGGAAGCAATAATTCGATACCTCATCTAGAAACGCACCCTCTCGAAACCTGGACAGCAAGCTACACCGCGATGCAGAGCTCCTCTCTTGCAGAGTCTACCACTTGAGTTTGCTAAACATCTCCGTAACGCTATCACGCTCTTCTTTGGATCTTTTCTATCTCCTCTGTCAACCCAATCTGGTACGGATCCCACACTGATGAGCAATAGTCAAGTATACGTCGAACGAGTGTTTTGTAAGCCACCTCCTTTGTTGATGGACTACATTTTCTAAGGACTCTCTCAATGAATCTCAACCTGGCACCCGCCTTACCGACAATTAATTTTATATGATCATTCCACTTCAAATCGTTCCGCACGCATACTTCCAGATATTTTAAAGAAGTAACTGCTACCAGTGTTTGTTCCGCTATCATGTAATCATACAGTAAAGGATCCTTTTTTCTATGTATTCGCAATACATTACATTTGTCTATGTTAAGGGTCAGTTGCCACTCTCTGCACAAAGTGCCTATCCACTGCAGATCTTCCTGCATTTCGCTGCAATTTTCTAATGCTGCAACTTCTCTGTATACTACAGCATCATCCGCGAAAAGCCGCATGGAACTTCCGACACTATCTACTAGGTCATTTATACATATTGTGAAAAGCAATGGTCCCATAACTATCCCCTGTGGCACGGCAGAGGTTACTTTAACGTCTGTAGACGTCTCTCCATTGAGAACAAAATGCTGTGTTCTGTTTGCTAAAAACTCTGCAATCCAGCCACACAGCTGGTCTGATATTCCGTAGGCTCTTACTTTGTTTATCAGGCGACAGTGCGGAACTGTCAGGTTAAATTATGACAGTTAGTAAGCGGTTTTCAAAGCACAGTCTCCCTACGTGATGAGTGTTGTAACCACTCTCTCGAGAGCAATGAACTGCTCGGGAGGTGGCACTGTGCTAAAAATTAGGACGTTTTTTTGGCTTTCATTTTACTTCATTGTCATTTACAGTGGAGAGAGAACTTTTGATCACAAGCCTGCACTAGTAAGCTGCGTAGCTGACGTGGGCAGACAGCTGCGCTCTGAATGCAGAAACAGCGCCGGGAGCGCGCCAGCACATCGCGTCTACGCCCGCCGCAGACGTAATTGGTGTTCAGAGCGACGCGTCGCATAAGCCTATTAGGCGGCGCGCTTCCTATTAAATGCCGCTCTGCCCACATGCTCATTCCAATTATGCACTGGCTGAAACGGCAGCGGCACAGGGCGCCCCGCGAACGCGTGTACACAGGTGTACAGAGCCCGTATAATTGTGGCGGCGACGTCCTTTCAGGACGCGCGGCGCGGATTGGCCGGACGTTCTAGCCGCTTCCGTAGCGCCTTTGACGCCGCGCGCCCGCCTGCGTCTCCGCTGCTGTGAATAACGCTATTCAGAGCAGCGTGCGTCGCCAGAACTAATGGACGCTACTCTCTCTCTGTACGTGCCGCGGACTCGGCTGCGCTTTGCGCCGGTGCGAAGCGTTAATTTGGAGCTAGCTGGTAGTTAACACATGTGCCTTGCGCTGGCGAGAGACGACTGCGTGTCTGTCTCGGTCGTAGCGGACGATATTGTTTGCCAAAGATGCGATAGATTTCTGTCAATGGTCTCCACTAATGGAATACAAAGAAAATGTTCCCCAGTGTTCACAGCTTGTAACAACACAATACTCTTTCACTAAGTTCTTATTGTTACTACTCATATTCAAAATTCACTCATAAGATCCTGACAAAGTAAATTTCCAGGCAAATAGTAGATAGTTTCGGCATGTTCCATGCGGCTTTTCGCGGATGATGCTGTAGTATACAGAGAAGTTGCAGCATTAGAAAATTGCAGCGAAATGCAGGAAGATCTGCAGCGGATAGGCACTTGGTGCAGGGAGTGGTAACTGACCCTTAACATAGACAAATGTAATGTATTGCGAATACATAGAAAGAAGGATGCTTTATTGTATGATTATATGATAGCGGAACAAACACTGGTAGCAGTTACTTCTGTAAAATATCTGGGAGTATGCGTACGGAATGATTTGAAGTGGAATGATCATATTGTTGGTAAGGCGGGTGCCAGATTGAGATTAATTGGGAGAGTCCTTAGGAAATGTAGTCCATGAACAAGGCACGTGGCCTACAAAACACTCGTTCGACCTACACTTGAGTATTGCTCATCAGTGTGGGATCCGTACCAGGTCGGGTTGACGGAGGAGGTAGAGAAGATCCAAAGAAGAGCGGCGCGTTTCATGGCAGGGTTATTTGGTAAGCGTCATAGCGTTACGGAGATGTTTAGCAACCTCAAGTGGCAGACTCTGCAAGAGAGGCGCTTTGCATCGCGGTGTAGCTTGCTGTCCAGGTTTCGAGAGGGTGCGTTTCTGCATGAGGTATCGAATATATTGCTTCCTCCTACTTATACCTCTCGAGGACATCACGAATGTAAAAATAGAGAGATTCGAGCGCGCATGGAGGCTTTCCGGCAGTCGTTCTTCCCGCGAACCATACGCGACTGGAACAGGAAAGGGAGGTAATGACAATGTGACGTAAAGTGCCCTCCGCCACTCACCGTTGGATGGCTTGCAGAGTATAAATGTAGATGTAGATGTACGATCACTGAAATATTCAGAAGAGGTCCTTTAGGTAGAAGATCGCAGGCATACAACCTGTTTTTAAGTCTGCCAAGATGAGAAACATAGAAGTAGATATCCTCGGAGTAACGAGGCAGCTTAAATCACATAAAGGCAAGGCCTCCGGTCCAGTTTATATACCAGTCAGGTTCCTCTCAGAGAATTCTGATAAAATAGCTCCATATTTAGCAATTATATACAACCACTCGCTCACAAAAAGATCCGTATCTAAAGACTGGAAAATTGCTCAAGTCACACGAATACCCAAAAAGATAAGTGGGAGTAATCCGCTGAATTACAGGCCTATATCACTAACGTCGATTTGCAGTAAGGTTTTGGAACATATACTGAATTCTAACGTTATGAAGTACCTCGAAGAAAACGATTTATTGACACACAGTCAGCACGGATTCAGAAAATATCGTTCTTGTGAAACACAACTAGCTCTTTATATTCATGAAGTAATACGTGCTATCGACGGAGGATGTCAAATTGATTCAATATTTTTAGATTTCTTCACAAGCGTCTTCTAACCAAACTGCGTGCCCACGGAGTATCGCCTCAGTTGTGCGACTGGATTCGTGATTTCCTGTCAGAAAGGTCACAGTTCGTAGTAATAGACGGAAAGTAATCTGGTAAAACAGAATTACTATCCGGCGTTCCCCAAGGAAGTGTTATAGGCCCTCTTTTGTTCCTGATCTATATTAACGACATTGGAGACAATCTGAGTATCCGTCATAGATTGTTTGCAGATGATGCTGTCACTTGCCGTCTTGTAAAGTCATCAGATGATCAACACGACTTACAAAATGATTTAGATAAGATATCTGTATGGTGCGAAAAGTGGCAATTGACCCTGAATAAGGAAAAGTGTGAAGTTATTCAGATGAGTACTAAAAGAAATCACTAAATTTCGATTACGCGATAAGTCACACAAATCTGAAGGCTGTAAATTCAACTAAATACTTAGCGATTACAATTACAAATAACCTAAATTTGAACGATCACATAGATAATATTGTGGGTAGAGCAAACCACAGACTATGATTCATTGGCAGAACACTTAGAAGTTGCAACAGGTCTACTAAAGAGACTGCTTACACCACGCTTGTCCGCCCTATTCTGGAGTATTGCTGTGCGGTGTGGGATCCGCATTAGGTGGGACTGACGGATGACATCGAAAAAGTACAAAGAAGGGCATCTCGTTTTGTATCATCGCGAAATAGGTGAGATAGTGTCACAGACATGATACGTGAATTGGAGTGGCAATCATAAAAACAAAGGCGTTTTTCGTTGCGACGGGATATTCTCATGAAATTTCAATCACCGGTTTTCTCCTCCGATTGCGAAAACATTCTGTTTGCACCCACCTACAAAGGGAGAAATGATCATCACGATAAAATAAGAGAAATCAGGGCTCGCACAGAAAAATTTAAGTGCTGGTTTTTCCCGCGTGCCGTTCGAGAGTGGACCATTCAAAAATGGCTCTGAGCACTATGGGAGGTCATCAGTCCCCTAGAACTTAGATCTACTTAAACCTAACTAACCTAAGGACATCACACACAACCTTGCCGGAGGCAGGATTCGACCCTGCGACCGTAGCGGTCGCGCAGTTCCAGACTATAGCGCCTAGAACCGATCGGCCACACCGCGGCTCGAGAGTGGAACGGTATGGAGACAGCTTGAATGTGATTCATTGAACCCTCAGCCAGGCACTTTATTGTGAATAGCAGAGTAATCACGTAGATGTAGATGTAGATGTAGAGTGTAGTCACAGATTTCTAGGCCTTATAGAGGGGGCTTAGTATGAGGGGCGTTCAATAAGTAATGCAACACATTTTTTATATCGGACAGTTTTTGCTGAAATGGTACATCGTGGAATATTCCTACTTCGCCCCTATAATTTCACAAACTTCCCATAGGTGGCGGCGTTGCACGTAGCGCCCATAAATAAGAATGCAATGGCGGGGGTTTCCAAGCCGAGAGATATGACTGAGTTTCTTTTGGCGCAAAGCCAGAGCATCGCGGGCGCTTACACAGCTTCTACGGAGACCTGACAGAGAACAAAAGCACGGTAAGCCGTTGGGCGAGGCGTCTGTCTTCATCGCATCAAGGTCGCACAAACCTCTCCAATCTCCCGTATGTCGGCCGGCCGCACACAGCTGTGACTCGTGCAATATTGAAACGAGCTCACACTCTCATTCCAGGTGATCGACAGACTACAAACACCTTGTTTCTGAACTGGACTCTATTGTTGGTAGTACCGACACAGTCGTCCCCACTTGGGGCAAAAATTGTAAATTTTTGATAAGATCTTATGGGATCAAACTGCTGAGGTTATCGGTCCCTAAGCTTACGCACTACTTAATCTAAGTTAAACTAACTTACGCTATGGACAACACACACACCCTTGTCCGAGGGAGGACTCGAACCTCCGACGGGTGGATCCGTGCAGACCGTGACCGCGACCGGCTACCCCACGCAGCCTCCACTTGGTATAACTCAAAGATGTGTGCCCACTGGGTTCTTCGCGGCCCAACAGAAGTTCATAAAGAGCATTGAAGGGCCATGTGTGCGTAATTGCTTATGCGTTACGAGGCTGATTGCGACAATTTTTTGCCGAACTACTTCACTGGCGATAATACATAGATTCATCACTTCGAACCGGAAGCAAAACGTCAATCCAGGGAGTGGCGGTATACTGTCTCTCCTCCGTAGGAAAGACGCGCTCTCAGTTGGTCTTCTGGGACTCTGAACAAGTTATTCTGTTTGATATCCTCCCTCATGGCGCAACGATCAACTGTGACGTGTATCATGGAACCCTCAGCACAATGAAGAAACGATTTCAGCTTGTTTGTGGCCACAAAATTGTGAACGAAGGTCTCCCGCTACATAACAACGCAAGATTTAAAAGACAAGTTCGGTTCGATGGTTTGGGGGAAGAGACCAAAGAACGAGGGTTCAAATGGTTCAAATGGCTCTGGGCACTATGGGACTTAACATCTGTGGTCATCAGTCCCCTAGAACTTAGAACTACTTAAACCTAACTAACCTAAGGACATCACACACATCCATGCCCGAGGCAGGATTCGAACCTGCGACCGTAGCAGTCGCGCCCAAAGAACGAGGTCATCGACCTCATCGGATTATGGAAGGACGGGGCATTAGCCTGGAGCGATTTAGGGAAATCACGGAAAACCTAAATCAGGTGGCCGGACGCGGGATTGAACCGTCGTCCTCCCGAATGCGAGTCCAGTGTCCTCAAAAAAGTCTGTGCACACGAGAGGAGATGACAAAATTTGACTGCGCCGTTTTTCCCTGCCCATCCCACAGCCCGGATCTCTCACCTTTCGAATTCCATCTGTTTGGCTCAGTGAAGGATGCACTCCGTGGGACACGGGACATGGATAATGGGGAGATTATTGATGCAGCAAGACGCTGACACCGACGTCGACCTGCAGAGTGACACGATGAGGGCATACAGGCACTCCCAGTAACGTAGAGTAAGTTCCTCGAATTGAATGGAGATTATGTCGCAAAATAGGATTTTGCAGGCAAAAGAGTGGCGAATGATGTGGTGTATTGGAATCCTGAATGAAACCAACCTGCTTTTAGAAAAGAGCACCACTTGTAAAATAGGTTTTAATAACCGTTTACTTGTAAATATCCCACTTTATGGTAAGCACGTAAAATGGAATAGGGATGTGTCGTCAGTCCTTTTCATAATTAAGGCAGCAGATGCCATTTTCGTCCAACAACGGTTATGAGAAACTGGTACGTTTGCAATTGTGAGGGTTGACTGTCAGCTGCGCAGATGCGCCGCACTCTCGACTTCGAATGGGACGTCTTCCATCACGTAGAAGAAAATGCGAAGACAAGTGCTCGGGACATTTTCCTAGCTATGGGCCTCCGTAGGCACACAGGTCAGAGCTCGTACTGTCCGTTGTGTGCAAATCGTGAAGCGGGACATTCGAAACTTATCGGATCTTCAAACGTATTTTAAACCCAAACGGTCTATTTCCGGACATAGATTCCTTAATAAAACTTAATCTACCAACACAATGGTTACCAAGTCCGAGCATAGCTCGGACCGGGCCGCAACGAGTGTAGCTCGGGCCGGGACTTTTTCGACTCGCGAACCACCTATCGTTCGAAAACTGGATTACTTTCATATGAGAACAATATTCGGAAGTCTCGCAATCTGTCCCTTGACAGTATTGCCTTCTGTTGTCATTAGCGAACGTAACAGCTGCTGTCGCGAATGGTTGAGCCAATATGTGATCAAGTTGGCGTATTTTTGTGCACGAACTTTTTAAGCTTCACAGTTTACTGTAATTCTTCTATAAATACGTCACGTTTGCTGAGTGAGCGAGAAAACCTGGAAGCTCAAGAAGAGGAAGAAATTGCTCAATGGCTCACCTCGCACATTTTTTTAGGAAAATTATATTTTCTAGCATCATTATTTTATAGTTTGTAAACTATCAGAGACCTTAAGTAAATACGATAATAGCCCTCCCGGTTAGCCGTGCGGTCTAACGCACAGCTTTCCGAATTGGGAAGGAGCGCCTGGTCCCCGGCACGAATCCGCCCGGCGCACTTGTGTCGAGGTCCAGTGAGCCAGCCAGTCTGTGGATGGTTTTTAGGCGGTTTTCCATCTGCCTAGGCGAATACTGGCTGGTTCCCCTTATTCCGCCTCAGTTACACTATGTCGGCGATTACCGCGCAAACAAGTTCTGCACGTACGCGTACACCACCATTACTGTACCACGCAAACATAAGGGTTACACTCGTCCGGTGTGAGACGTTCCCTGGGGGTGGGGGGGTGGGGATGGGGGGGGGAGGGTGTCCACCGGAGGCTGAACCTCACAATAACCCTGAAAGCGTGGTTCGGTGTGGGGCGGCAGAGGGCTGAAGTGGACTGCGGCAGTCGTCGTGCGGTTGTGGACAACTGCGGCTGCGGCGGGGACCGAGCCTCTCCGTCGTTTCTAGGCCCCCAGTTGACATACAATACAAATACAATAATAAATCTTGAAGCTTGATTTTCTTTATTATATACTCGTATTACTATTGAAGACATATCAATTATATATTTGACAGTAATAATGCCATAACTGACAGGATTTCTAGGCCCAACATTTTTCTAAGTGGCCAGTCTAAGTTTGCCAGTCTCCTCAATAACCCATAGAAACCCGAAGTGGGAATTCTATATGTCGTTGCCTTGAGGCGGCATACTTTCACAGCAAGCAAATTACAACACGAAAACAATCAAATACGAAAATTCTTTAACCATCAAAATAACGTTTCTCGTCATTTTTTTACAACAAATTGTACGAAAAATGATGCGTTTTCGAGAGATCCTCAGTCCACTATTGCTTTGAAACAGAATTTATTAATTACTACATTGAAAGCACGAAATATGGATTTCAATTGAAAAAACGTAATGCATTATGACGTCTCCGATGTTTTGATTGTGATATAGAACGCAAACTTGCATCTCATTGGCGACTTTCTTCTCCACTAAGCAAAAATCTGACTGGTCTGATGCAGTCTTACACACTTCGGAATGCTTTGGAACGTGAAATTCCCCGTTATCACATCACAAAACTCGATCAGCCACTCGTCCGCGAATGCTTTCACGTCCCGTGTGAGGACGGCTTTAAGCTCGAAGGCGTCGGGCCATTTCACGTTACGTGCTGCGCTTACGGCTGCCGTCGCCCCGCTGCTTCCCATCCCCCGGCCGCCAGCGACTCACCCCTCATGATGTGCAGCTGCCTGGCGACCTCGCTGCGGTAGAGGGCGCGCTCGGGGTGCTCCAGCGAGAGGCGGGCCACAGCCCACAGGCCCGGCCGCGGAACCGGCTGACCTGAAACATAGCGCCCACGTTCTCTGTGAACGTCCCAAAGTAGACCCTTCAGGGATGCGTCAGGAAACAGAACACATACGAGACACTATTTGTGTGGGATGTATTAAAATTATTTACCTTTAATACACTACAGCTGGTAACATCCCTACTTCCCCCCCCCCCCCTGCCACCGATCGTAAAAACGGTCGAACAACGATGTATACAGACAACACACCTTCTAAAATGGCTATAATTTCGCACCTTACAAGCACTCATCTACATACTTTGTCGTGATTTACAATCGGAATTAGGCATCATTTGATAGGATGCACATCGTATACAGGGTGAGTCACCTAACATTACCGCTGTATATACGAGGGGCGTTCAGAAAGTAAGCTCAGATCGGTCGCGAAATGGAAACGACTATGAAAATCCGATAAAGCTTTGCACAGATGTGTTGGGTAGTGTCTCTAGTATAACCCCAGTTAGCATCACGTCGCACTTCTCATTTCTGAGCTCGCAGTGAGTGCGTAAAGATGTCTAGAAAATAGTGTCTGCCGCCAAGTACGAGGGCCTGGTGAGAAATTTCGCCTGAAGCTATGCAGCTAACATTACATAACTGTCGTGCTGTTTCTTCAAGACAATTCTCAGCCGCATTCTGCAGGGCAATGAAGATGCTCCTGCATCGTTTTCAAATGGAAATGTGAGATTATCCACAATACAGTCCGCAATTGTCTCCCCCTGAGTTTCATCTCTGGTCACATGAACCGCTGTCTTTGAAGACAACATTTTGACACAGACAACGAGGTGTAGGCCAGCGTGGAGAATTGGCGGAAAGCACAGTCGGCTGCCTTCTATGATAAGGCTATTGAAAAGTTGGTACAACGCTATGACAAAAGTCTAAGTCAGAACGGCGACTACGTAGAGAAGTAGCTGAAAGGTGTAGCTAATTGTTACAAGTAAAACATTTCTGATGTTCACTGTGGTTTCAATTTGGCAATCAATCGGAGCTTACTTTCTGAACAGGCCTCGTATTTCGTAAACCACATCAAATACTGACGAATCGATTCCACAGACCGAACGTGAGGAGAGGGGCTAGTGTAATTGGTTAATACAAACCATAAAAAAATGCAGGGATGTATGTTTTTTAACACAAACCTACGTTTTTTTTAAATGGAACCCCGTTAGTTTTGTTAGCACATCTGAATATATATTGCCCGCATCTCGTGGTCGTGCGGTAGCGTTCTCGCTTCCCACGCCCGGGTTCCCGGGTTCGATTCCCGGCGGGGTCAGGGATTTTCTCTGCCTCGTGATGGCTGGGTGTTGTGGGATGTCCTTAGGTTAGTTAGGTTTAAGTAGTTCTAAGTTCTAGGGGACTGATGACAATAGATGTTAAGTCCCATAGTGCTCAGAGCCATTTGAACCATTTTTTGAACATATAAACAAATACGTAATCAGTGCCGTTTGTTGCATTGTAAAATGTTAATTACATCCGGAGATTTTGTAACCTAAAGTTGACGATTGAGTACCACCCCTCCGCTGTTCGATCGTGTGTATCGGAGAGCACCGAATTACGTAGGGATCCAAAGGGAACGGTGATGGACCTTAGGTACAGAAGAGACTGGAACAGCGCATTTCGTCCACATGCTAACACCTTTTTATTGGTCTTTTTCACTGACGCACATGTACATTACCATGAGGGGTGAGGTACACGTACACACGTGGTTTCCGTTTTCAATTACGGAGTGGAATAGAGTGTGTCCCGACATGTCAGGCCAATAGATGTTCAATGTGGTAGCCATCATTTGCTGCACACAATTGCAATCTCTGGCGTAATGAATGTCGTACACGCCGCAGTACATCTGGTGTAATGTCGCCGCAGGCTGCCACAATACGTTGTTTCTTATCCTCTGGGGTTGTAGGCACATCACGGTACACATTCTCCTTTAACGTACCCCACAGAAAGAAGTCCAGAGGTGTAAGATCAGGAGAACGGGCTCGCCAATTTATGCGTCCTCCACGTCCTATGAAACGCCCGTCGAACTTCCTGTCAAGGGTCAGCCTAGTGTTAATTGCGGAATGTGCAGGTGCACCATCATGCTGATACCACATACGTCGACGCATTTCCAGTGGGACATTTTCGAGCAACGTTGGCAGATCATTCTGTAGAAACGCGATGTATGTTGCAGCTGTTTGGGCATGTCCCTGCAGATGCTGCTCGCCGACCTTGTAAATTGTTGTTAACGCTTATAACATGAAAGGTGATGGAGTGTCTTTATTGTCAAAACAGCGTAATGAATGATTGCCTATACTAGTAGAAGCTGGAACGCGGGTGGAAATGAAACAGCAGGTGTAACTCAGGCCCTGGGTGAAAAAGCCCGCAGAGGAAGTATCCCAAGACGGACGGTCGGGGCACCTGAGAGGTGAAGCACAATACAACGGCGGGCGGCCGGTATTGTAGCGGGGCCGGAATGATAACCGGATAATACTTCGGAAACTCTGATAATTTTGGCCGCCTCAGAGAGGAATAAGGAAGCGTTACCTCGGAAATCATCAGGTTGGGTTACTTCTGAGGATTTTTACTCTGAGAAGCGTAGCATTGTATGAATTCCTAATTAACGGATAGAGGTATTTCCTCGCAAACTTTGCGCGCTGGACGACAAAAGAATAAAATATGGTTGGTCGGCGTTTGGAACAATCTTTAGAGAGGGCGAATATTCTGTGGATTCGAGAAAATGATTCGCTTTCTGCTTTTACAAGAGAGGGGAGACGAGCTTTGCTGGGAAGCCAGCGGTGGAGAGAAAGAGGTCTTCCGTTTTGAGCGTCCATGTTTGACGGGTTTTGTTGGTAGAGACGGACTTGCTGTCTTTCTCTCAGGAGATTTTATAGTTAGAACGGTTAGGTACTGTACTGTTGCGAACTTATAGGAATCTGAACTTCGCCTTCGGGTAGGAAGCCGCCGTTGAGTACGCAGTGTTCAATGATTGAGAGGACTTCTTGTGTCTATACTCATGTTGAAACGTTATCTGAATTCCGTCCTTGTGGCTGGGAGTTCGTGTTTCTCGTCTGTAGAACACAGAGAGGAGAAGTCAGTGCTAGATTATAATAGTCAGAGGACCGCTTTCTGCTGTCCTAGTGTTTGAAAGAGTTTTTTATTCTGTGGCTCGAGTACTTCCACCATCGAAGTTGCGCATAAAAACCTTCTCTCCGACGCACCGGGCGCAGTACATACGGTGATATTGCTAATTGCATTGGATTATTAGGGCTATAAAGCTAAACAGCTATGATCACGTAAATTTTATTTACACTGACGTTCTGCACCACTGTAGATCATCTTTGAAAGTAGTGTCTTCTAGTGTTTGGTACATAGATGATGCCAGTCATCACGCGTTATTTATATTAGATCACGTAAGCATAAAAAAGGGGCAGATTTGGGCAACTGATCAGTAATATTGGACATTGATATATAAAAATTTGTAATATATAAAACGGTTTTAATGTACAGTAAATATATAAGCAGAAATAACATTTATCATTTATTAATTACTAGCTCCTCTAATCATTCATTTATGTTTATGTTGTAATTTATATGTTAAAGCGCAAGAAGTTGGAAATATTATCAGCATTAAGAGATCCTAAGATCTGCTTCAGCGGGTAGTCAGACAGGGCCAAATCTTCAATTTCGCGTTCAGTATTTTCCATTGCGCTCATTCATTTTACACCCGCCTGGATAGCATCTTGGACATTAATGTGTTAAACATGAGCGAGTACTAAAAAGTAATGCCTCCGAATTTTTTCTTCTCTTTTCAATATCGGCTGAGGTATTGCATAACATGCATATTATTCGGTCGGCGTTCCTTCTTCGCTGAAGCAAGTTGCAACCCTCTGCCGCTACAGGGCTCCGAACTGTAAAGTGTAACGTGGTGCTGCGTAACAGAAAAATGTGTCGGTGCGTGAGAAACAGCGTGCTGTAATTGAGTTTCTAACCGCAGAAAGAGTTCGCTCACACTGTGAGAGCCTGCTCCTTTAGCAGACCACACACGAGCCCTGCGACATTTGCAACATTCCACAGGGTTCGCTGTCATCGATCATTCTCCTAACAGTCCCGACTTGGAACCATCCGATTTTCATCAGTTTCCAAAACTTAAATAACAGGAAATTTTCTGGCAGATTAAAATTGTGTGCCGGACCGAGATAGCAACTCGGAACCTTCCCTTTCACGGGAAAGAGCCCTGCCGACTGACCTACCCAAGCCCGACTCACGAACAGTCCCCACAGCTTTACTGCCACCAGTACCTCGTCCCGAGTTCGAGTCTCGGTCCAGCACACAGTTTTAATCTGCCAGAATGTTTCATATCAGCGCACACTCCGCTGAAGACTGAAAATTTTATTCTTAAATAACATTTTTGAGGACTTTACATTGATAATTATGAAGTCGTACAGGCAGAGGTGAGGTTGCGGCTCCATCAACAAAGTCAAACGATCTACAGTGGCGGTATCAACAAACTGGTCTTTCGCTAGAAGTAGTGTGTTCGGCACCAGGGTGATTATTTTGAGAAATAAATATGTACACATGATGAATGAAAATGTAAAATGTTAATAAAGTTCGTATTGTTAAAAAATCTTTAACATTTTCACATAAAAAGTTAGGAGGCATTACTTTTCAGAACGCCCTCGTATTTGACGTTAAGTATGTAAAAAAATGAAAAAATCCTAAGTATCTTAGTTTTTATTAGTTTCCAATTATTCATCCAGAAAATAATGAAAAAAATAAAACAGATGTTTATATATTTATTTCTCTTGATCTATGTGCCGCGCAACTATACAATAAATTCAGTGGCATACCTGAACACTCAGCAAAAGTGTTGTTAATAGAGTTAGTACTAAACAAGTAATAAACTGAAACGTCAGGTCCGATTCTGCAGAAAGCAGAAAGCAATGAAATTGTGGACGTCCCTGTGAGAAAAGTTTTGAAATGATGACCAAAGATTGTTGGAAGTCGCTAGTACTCTCGTTCTTAAATACTGGATGAAAACAGTCTAGGTAATTTGCGCGCCTTGAGTTACGATGCCTCGAGAGATATACACAGTTTCTATCTTTAATACTGGATCTGAGAATGAAAGCATGGTCCAAGTAGGCTGTATGCTTCTTAATTTTCGTGTAATCGTCCATTTTCAGCAGTGGGTAATTCACAAGCACATATCTTAAGTTTCCAGCTTTATTTCACATTCTAAGACATCGCTTAAAAATAACCCACGATTGAAATTGGTCAATTGCACGGAAAACAAAAAGAGTACAGCCTACTTGGAGCGTGTTTTCATTCTTAAAATACGTTGAGGCTGTGAAGCTTAACAAAAATAATAATGTGTTAAACCTTTAACGTGATGTTGTACCTCTTAATGAGTAGGCATTTAAACTTTTTAAATTCGGTCAGGAATTGTATGAAGTAAGATCGTGCAATAAATGATTGATAAAACATGTAAGTTTTAATATTTTTGAACTAAGATTAGATTTATGGCAGAATAACACAAGCGCATTCAGTATTTATCTACATGCTGAACTACATACATTTTTATGTGTAACTTATTTATCTTTTACATCAGTTCTACCTTGTAACCATCCTGGTTTACGAGTAAGACAGGAGTATTGATGAACTATGCTTCTTTCCTTTGCGAGTGACCTACATTTCATTGCCTTCTTCTTTTCAGTTAATACCTGTCCGGCATCTGATTTCATACAGCTAAGTTTGTGTGGACGTGCAGTGATTTACCACCACAAGGAGGCTCCTGCTCAGACAGCATTTTGGTCTGAAGATGACCACAGGCTTGATCGAAGCCGGTTACCAGAATAAATAAATTTGTGATCAAGACTGATTTTATTATTAACTATTATTACTGTGTCTACTAGTACTTTCAACATAACAAATTCTTAGTAGTGGAAACTTGCACGTTCACGATTGACTGCCTTCCCCGTTCTGAATGGATTTTCGTTTGCGGAATTTCGAATAGAGGGTAGGAGAGAGGAATGTTGACTCACCTTCACCTCCGGCTGGGCTGTCTTGCTGCTCTGCGATTTCTTCCTGAAAAGAGAAAATTCCGCATTAAATTAACAATGTAGTGACTGTCTGAGAACTGTTAGGAAATTGAGATATGTGAGTAAGGAGCAACGTGAAATTCTTCAATCTAACACAAATATCCAAAAAAGTCTGCTTCTCAGTTCTCTCGTCCCGCCCCATTTTTCAAGCTCGCTCTCTCTTGTTCTCATTACATGCACACACACACACACACACACACACACACACACACACACACACACACATATATATATATACTCCTGGAAATTGAAATAAGAACACCGTGAATTCATTGTCACAGGAAGGGGAAACTTTATTGACACATTCCTGGGGTCAGATACATCACATGATCACAATGACAGAACCACAGGCACATAGACACAGGCAACAGAGCATGCACAATGTCGGCACTAGTACAGTGTATATCCACCTTTCGCAGCAATGCAGGCTGCTGTTCTCCCATGGAGACGATCGTAGAGATGCTGGATGTAGTCCTGTGGAACGGCTTGCCATGCCATTTCCACCTGGCGCCTCAGTTGGACCAGCGTCCGTGCTGGACGTGCAGACCGCGTGAGACGACGCTTCATCCAGTCCCAAACATGCTCAATGGGGGACAGATCCTGAGATCTTGCTGGCCAGGGTAGTTGACTTACACCTTCTAGAGCACGTTGGGTGGCACGGGATACATGCGGACGTGCATTGTCCTGTTGGAACAGCAAGTTCCCTTGCCGATCTAGGAGTGGTAGAACGATGGGTTCGATGACGGTTTGGATGTACCGTGCACTATTCAGTGTCCCCTCGACGATCACCAGTGGTGTACGGCCAGTGTAGGAGATCGCTCCCCACACCATGATGCCGGGTGTTGGCCCTGTGTGCCTCAGTCGTATGCAGTCCTGATTGTGGCGCTCACCTGCACGGCGTCAAACACGCATACGACCATCATTGGCACCAAGGCAGAAGCGACTCTCATCGCTGAAGACGACACGTCTCCATTCGTCCCTCCATTCACGCCTGTCGCGACACCACTGGAGGCGGGCTGCACGATGTTGGGGCGTGAGCGGAAGACGGCCTAACGGTGTGCGGGACCGTAGCCCAGCTTCATGGAGACGGTTGCCAATGGTCCTCGCCGATACCCCAGGAGCAACAGTGTCCCTAATTTGCTGGGAAGTGGCGGTGCGGTCCCCTACGGCACTGCGTAGGATCCTACGGTCTTGGCGTGCATCCGTGCGTCGCTGCGGTCCGGTCCCAGGTCGACGGGCACGTGCACCTTCCGCCGACCACTGGCGACAACATCGATGTACTGTGGAGACCTCACGCCCCACGTGTTGAGCAATTCGGCGGTACGTCCACCCGGCCTCCCGCATGCCCACTATACGCCCTCGCTCAAAGTCCGTCAACTGCACATACGGTTCACGTCCACGCTGTCGCGGCATGCTACCAGTGTTAAAGACTGCGATGGAGCTCAGTATGCCACGGCAAACTGGCTGACACTGACGGCGGCGGTGCACAAATGCTGCGCAGCTAGCGCCATTCGACGGCCAACACCGCGGTTCCTGGTGTGTCCGCTGTGCCGTGCGTGTGATCATTGCTTGTACAGCCCTCTCGCAGTGTCCGGAGCAAGTATGGTGGGTCTGACACACCGGTGTCAATGTGTTCTTTTCTCCATTTCTAGGAGTATATATATATATATATATATATATATATATATATATATATATATATATATATATCACGTCACACCACATCACATAAGGTCTCTCTCAGTAGGCACACCACTATAGTTCTCACCAAATTCAAAATTGGCGCGACACTGAAGAGAAGGAAAACGATGAACAAGTGAGCTGCGACAATAACATAGTGTCTCTCTATCAGTATGGAGGCGTAGGTGTTTACTGAAATATAGTTTTGCGGAAAATACGTGTGAGAAACGAAAGTAAGAGTGAAATATAAGAAAAGATATGGAATATAGAGCACACTTTAGTTATGGAAAGAGAAATTCACCAGAGATGCACAAATGGATGGCAAATATAAGTACAATGACATTCGCGACCACTACTCGCGAAAAAATATTTCAAACATCAGCAAATTTATTCCTGACTTCTTTGCAGACGGAGTATTCTCAAACACGATAAAAAGGCTCAAAAGAAGCCGAACTGCAAAAATAAATTTTCACAATCAATGTAATCATAAGAGAGCACTCTAAAGAAATTATACAAAACGCACATGTTGTAGCTTTTAGGCCTGCAACAGAAAAATAACCAAGAACTGCGTTATAGCATTTTACAGAAATAAGTCTAGACCCATAAAAGATAACTCATAAATGTAGAAACATGTCTGCGGAGACAAAAAGGGAATATACATTGTTTTGCATAAAGTGGAGTTTCAGAAAAAAACAATATCTAATACAAAGATGAAAAATTAATGAAATTTCTAAGTGTAACACAAAGATGACATTGATAACGAAGAAATTATATTTATTATTTTATTGATACACGTGAACAATTTTGTGAGGCAAGTATCAATTTGGTCCTAAGAATGTTTAATAGGTCTTTTATAAAGAAGGCATGTAGTGTAGCCTTGTTGTTCTAATGGATAAACTGAAATACTGGGCAGTGACCGAGTGTCTGCATGTAGCGGTAGTATAAGTCTCCATCGATCGAAGGAGAGGTTGTTGTCTTTGTCGTAAGGAGGGTATTAAAATGTTGATGCTACACTCAAAGGAAACAGAAAGTAGGAATTAGTACGAAGAGCAGAGTTTGCCACCGAAAGCTGACGTCTAAGCCGAAGATGCTATACATCACACCAAACTTGCAGAAGATGTTAAAATTTAGTAGTACCTGTTTAGTTGGAGTAGCTTTAAAAGCTCTTGAGCACTTTACCTATGCCACCTATTTTTCATCATATTACGTAAGTAAAACTAGCCATGTTCTATGGTTGAGCAACTCTTGAGGGCTTGATATGATACGTGTTCCGCAATCGTCGTGGTCTGTGGTGATAGCTGCCAGTGTTAATGACTAAGAAACTGAAAGGCAGGGCCGTAAGTGGTAACTAATACAGGTGCAAACAGTAGAAACGCTAACGCTTTGTCTGTGGGTCTCACCGAATGCAGTTTCATCTCTGGAACTGACCAGGTAGGTAATACGGCTGGAGCCACAGAAAAAGCTGTTAGAAGCACTCCGACAGCCGGAGGTCAAGCGGCAAAGCCATCAGTGGAAACTTTCCAAACCTCTTCCGCCAAAGAAAACCTAAGCTGTACACACAAGTTCCGGTTAGTTCATGACAACCTTCTTCGACTGCAGGGGCCCCTCCGCTCGTAAAGTTCCTCCAGCGTGAAAGCACAATCTGTGTGCAATGCTGTGAAGATACTTCGACTCGCCGCACAGTCAAACCTTCCAGGAATGCTGTTGGACGGAACCATCCTGTTGCACAATAATGCCCACCCCCGTCTCGCCAGCAGGATGAAGGCCACGTTTCAGCGATTTGGTAGGGAAACACTGCAGCATCCTCCGTACAACCCGGATCTTCACCATGTTATTTTCAAATCTTTGGCGACGTGAAGAAAGACATGCGTGGACGTCATTTCATTCGGATTAGGAAGTACACGAGTGGGTGCAGTTGAATCCGTCAGCGGCTGACCGCGTTCTGAGAAACGAGAATTAATTGTCTTGTCTCCCAGTTGATAAAAGTCTGAACGCGTTGAAGAGGAATTCCGCCTTAGGCACTTTTCAGCAGTTTTTATTTTATCTTCAGTGCGTTTATTTATTTAAAAAAAATGGCTCTGAGCACTATGAGACTTAACATCTGAGGTCATCAGTCCCCTAGAACTTAGAACTACTTAAACCTAACTAACCTAAGGACATCACACACATCCATGCCCGAGGCAGGATTCGAACCTGCGACCGTAGCGGTCGCGCGGTTCCAGACTGAAGCGCCGGGAACCGCACGGCCACACTGGCCGGCCGTTTATTTATTTACTTTTCTTCTGTAAAACTGTTGTAATCTGTTATCTTTAAAGAAACTGTTGATAACATAATTGCGTTTGTAAAAAGAGCGATTATTGTCAAATGTTTTACATTGGTTAGGATACAGTAGAGAGTTGAGATATGTAGCACTGTGTTGAAGCATTCTATGTTGTTTATTTACGATACATCTAAAAGTTCTGGTTTTATAGTACATCTGGAAATAAAGCAGTTGTATTTATCTGTTTACATACCTTTGCATTCAATTTATTTCCAAATGTACTACGAAACTAGAACCTTTAGACACATCGTGAATAAAGAACATAGAATGCTGTACGCTAACCAGTATAAATTATTTGACAATAATTTCTCATTTTACAAATGTAAATATTTACCAGAAGTTTGTTTAAAGATAACATGTAAGACAATTTTGCAGAAGAAAAAAAAATAACGAATTAAACCCACTGAAGACAGGACAGAGGGTGCTGATACATGTCTGGGTGAAAACAAAACTACAAAGGTGTCTTGCATAAGGTGGAATTTCTCTCTAATTTTCTTAGGAAGCACGGAAATAAGAAGAACTTCAACATTCGTAGGACGATTATGTCATAAAGCTTATGGCGATTATTTTTGAACGAGACCACTCTATGGTTCAGTTGTATCATTTGATGGCCCGTATACTTACCTAGTATTCTCCGATTTTGTCTGCATACACTTGTAAAAGTGACTACTGTGGAGCTTCTCAGGATAAGCACCCATTCAGCCTTCCCGTGGAGGACGGGACTACGTCTGCAGAAAACTGCCACTGAAGTTTTTTTACATCGAAACGACAATGCTTGAGGCCAAGGAAAACCTAACAATTCCTGGGCAAGCATGTACGTTTCGTATCGAGATATCAAGTCACGTTTTTGTTACAGCCAGCGACAACACCGGCCCTTGGGCCAGGAAGCAACATTTCTGAATACGATATCGAAAGAGTGAGAATACTAACGTTTCTATTGATTTATACCATAATTTTTATAATAGGGATTGTATTTAGAGCCATAAAAATCGACAATAACGGTACGGTGGCGCACAACACATATGTGAGTATTTAGTTTCCGAAGCACCCTGGAAGATACAAAACGGTGCATTGAAGGACAATTTATTTGTGATTCTCTTATAACGTACGTACATCTACTGAATAATGTCGTTTTTCTTTAATAACAAAAAATTGGTAGTAACCACCAGAAGACCTGACCTTCTGCAGAAAGACGTCGTATATCCAGCGAACAAAGTAGAGTGTTTGTTCGCTACACTTTCAGCCAAATCAGTGAATTTGGAACAGAGGAAATCTACATGGAATGTAATACCTACATTACTTAAAATATCAAATAGGCCACCACAACTGTAGCTTAAGGAAAAACCAAACAGACGTGAAAATAAATCGTCAAAAACAATAAAATTGTTGCCAAGAGAATAGAAACCAACTCCAATATTGTTGCTAAATCTGAGCCACAAACGGCAATAATCTTCAACACATTCGCTTTCGAAGCAAAACTAATTACATTTACAAAACATTCGTGTAATAGACAGTCGAGTGAAGTGTAAGAAAGGACGAATCAGTGGGCTCCATAATTTCTTTAAGTGTCCGAGAAAGTGCCTATGGTAATAGCAACAGAAATATAAGCTACTCATGCATGAAATGTGTCTATATTCTCTTGCTTTCAGCGGAATAAGCTGCAAATCTATATTCGAAAGTATTTCTTCATGAATGAATCTTAGCTTAAGTCACTGAATCAGTGCGAATCGGCTGTTTTTATACGTATTTCATGATAATTCATGTCTCTTGATAACTTACTGACGCTTGGATCACAAAAAAGGAAATTTTTAAAAACCAATATTATCCTTACGACATATGTGACTGCTTTTTCACCTCTTGGACCGTTAGTGTCGCCCCGGCTGCCAAACGGTAACAACTTTCACACGAGAGAGTGTCGCGACTGTATTTATTAGACTGTAGTAGCTTAGACCGTATATAAAATAGAACGCGCATGTCCATATCTCTGGCGTGTTAAGGCTTGAAATCCTCCTCTAAGTCACGTGACTCCGGGCAGAAAGCCGAGTTCCTGTCTTTACGCGCTGTGCGAAGTGGAGCTGACAGTTTTTCCAATTTATAGCAGAAATGAAGCATTGATTTTGACAATTCAACGTGACAGTTCTTTTTAACAACCGACAGAATAATTGTTGTTTAGTGAATACTCTGTTTTGCAACTGTGAAATCTTGTAGTTCACCACTTCCACAGGAGTGGAAGACAATATAATAATTCCGCGCGCAGCACTAGTTTTCTAACGATTCCACAAGAACGTGAGTGAAATGTTATATCCTATTGTAAGAAAGGAAATGCGTTTCCCTACATAATGTCAGGTATGTACAAGCGCATGTATTTTCTGACTTTTCTCAATCCAATATAAATACCGAAACGATAGCAAAATAGGAAGCATAATATGTTACCCAACTTTGAGTATACTTGTGTAGTGGGCTAGATATTAAATATGTCGTCTTAAAATCGTAGTCACTCATCAGGTTTTGCATCCGAGGACGAACAGCCATCTTAACTTTCAACTACTGCAAATACCTCTGCAAGTATTTTGAAATAGTTCCCTTTCACAATTGAGATTTTCATCCGTTTATGAAGTGTGTAGTGTCAAAACGAACCTTCCCTGGTCATATATTCACTGAAGAACTGTATTTTGTTGTTTGTAAACAGAACTGTCAGTACGTTTCACCTGGCGACACATAAAAACGATAACCATCGTATTAATGTTGGGAATTTCGGAGAAATCAGATTAACTGCACTGCTACATGTGTAACAGCAATAAGGCAAATTATTTTCTTGTTAAAATCAGTGCTTCATTTCAGCTATAAATGAGAAAAACTGTCAGATCCACGCCACACAGTGCGTAATAACAGAAACTCGGCGTCCTGCCCCGAGTCACGTGACTTAGATGTCGGTTTTAGTGTAATGACGTCACGCGCAGTCTATGTTATCTGTGGTCTATGTACTGTAGTGTCTGTTCTGTTACTGCCTCCCTGACGAGTTGCCATATAATACTGCAGCCCTGTCGTATAATCTTTTTAAGAGGGATCTTTTGTGACGTGAATAAAGCACGCTAAAGAAATCATTGCTTTGTGTTACAGAACCGAGTGTGTATTGGATTAGAGGAGAAAAAAAGTTACAATTTTTAGAGGGTGGGGGTACTCAACAAACAGAGCCCTTTCCTAAAGTACTGCGCCGTCCTAATTACAGGTACATAATTATGGGATGTGATTCAAGACTCATAAAGCTCTCTCTCTCTCTCTCTCTCTCTCTCTGGCAGAGAGGGACATAGGCCGCCCAGAATTAATGCAGAGGAGTGTGCGTTCATTTGCGGGAGTGTCTCGTTATTAAAGACAAGCAAAGAAATCCGCTTTATGCGTCCATAATGCTGTGGCCGGTAGCGCACCCGATTGAACCCCCGCGACAGATGCTCTCCACCCCCGCTGTGACGTCACAGCCGGCCCTGAGGCGCCTCGGGGAGGAGTCCCCAATGCGCGCCCCAGGGATATCATCATCGTCGTCTCCCGACAAAGGACTGCACACAAACGTTTAGCAGATACCTATCCGCAGCAATTAATTTCGACTCCGGTGTCCACCCCCTTTCACCTTTCAGAAGCGGCCGTGCCGGCACAACATAAAGGGTGAAAAGTAAGAAGATTGTCTCCCTGCGCAGAAGGCCAGAGCACCTACCTCTGAGGACGGCAATCACATTAAGAGCAGCTTGCCTGGGATGAGCTGTTTATTCATCCTTTACCCTCCCCGCACCCGTTTCCTCTGTACTGATGTAACAACCCGTACAAAGAATGATCTTACCGTCGCACACTGTACTCTTTGAACATTATCAACAAAATGCCTAAATATCATATCTGCAGAAATGAGTAAGACAAAATTAGTTGAAAAATACAGTTAACAACAACTTTTTTGGTAATTTTATTTGTGTGAATAAGGGTTTTTCTCATGTTCAGTTCGCGTGATACAATTCAGTATTTACAAGTACAAGGGTAATTCAATAGAAAAATTTTCAGGTGCAATAAATTCATAAAAGTTGTGAGAGGTGGCATGAGCCCCCCTCTCATATTTCTATCTTACTCTGAGTAATTCGATTTTCCTCTCTAATTGGATGCAATGAAAAGTTGCTATTCCTTCACACGCGGACTTCCCATGCAGCGTCTCTCGTCACCCGGGTGGTCTGGTGACAGGCGGGTTTTGCTGATCTTGAAAGCGTTAAGCCGACGGGTGTGAGGGAGTCGAGTGAATGCTTTCCAGACGCCGACATTGTCATAA
The DNA here is from genome assembly GCF_023898315.1 of Schistocerca nitens. NCBI lineage: Eukaryota > Metazoa > Arthropoda > Insecta > Orthoptera > Acrididae > Schistocerca > Schistocerca nitens. The sequence continues at coordinate 260,670,759 of NC_064621.1, forward strand.
GTGCGGGGGCGACACGCCCACAGGGGCCTGACGGAGCGGCTGGGCTAGAGATTCCGTTACTTCGCAGAAACTTAGTGAAAACACTTTCTGGCGGGCTACCAGCGAGGCGTGGGAATGACTTGTGTTCCCAGGCAGTCTTGGCGCGCAAATTCCCGCGTTTTCTGCAAAATCATAACTGTGATTGGCTTGCTCAGGGGATAGCTCCGTGACGTAGCAAAATCGGCGCAGAAATTGGCGCCAAGTATCTGCACTGGTGAAATAGTAGTGCGTCGACAATAGAGTGGAATTTTCCGCCGGTTTTCGAGTTGCTGATTGGAACGTTTAACCACGGCCACTGTCGTGGGGGCGGGAACGTTCTGTGTTCGGCTTGTACGGGTTCTCTTGAGAGGGTCGGCTCTCGCCTTTCGGTCAGAGTAGGTTGCAAGACAGCTCTCGCTGTTCTGGACAGCGTGCCTTCCGTTGGCTGTCTAACGTACTTTCATTTAATTGTAACTGCTTGACGAAGTTGCTGAAGTTTCGACTTCAACGTAACTTTACGAGTACAGTTGGCAATTGAGCGTTCTGCGTACAAGTGGCCTATGTTGTCCGTCTTGAGCAGTTTTGGCTAAAGTTGACTGTATCGGAGTTACTGTGTGACTTCGCTTGTTAAAATCACTCACTGCACTGTCAGTGATTGTGTAGCGAGCCTTCTTCGTCTCCCTCAGAGGCGCATTTGTGTTTCTAGGAAGTCTTTAGTCTGGAACAACCAGACCAGGAGAATTTGTTTCGGGCTATACTCGCGACATTATCATCACCATGACGGGACGTCGAAGCAACCAGCCATCGTCTCCCGTATGCCAGATCGTGTCCTTGCAGTTAAGAGGACAGCTTGGTAATGTATGTCCGCAGCACCGGCAAATCAGGGAATTTGGCTATGTGACAATCAGAGCTCAGCAGAGCGCGCCTGTTCCCGTCTTTTCTAACGTGGTTCTGTCTTGGGTGTTCATTGTCTGAGTTCTCACTACTGTAGCAGCAATTAATGTTGGGTTGGCTGGGTGTTTCTCTTAAGATTTGAGTTGCAAGGTTCAAAAATGGTTCAAATGGCTCTGAGCACTATGGGATTTAACATCTGTGGTCATCAGTCTCCTAGAACTTAGAACTACTTAAACCTAACTAAACTAAGAACACCACACACATCCATGTCCGAGGCAGGATTCGAACCTGCGACCGTAGCGGTCACGCGGTTCCAGACTGAATGAGTTGCAAGGAATTGGCTCCGCATACCACTTGGTCATAAATGTCACAATCTAGTTTATGGACAACTTCACCTTCACAGCATTTATTTGAATATCCAGTAAATGTTTCAAGTGTTTTGTTTATTATTTTGAGTTTAGTCATAATAAGTCATATTGTTATTTTGGACAGAACTTTCATTCTGTGGATCGGCAAAGCAACCCTTTCATTCCTCACTACGTTAATGAAACTTTCCTTTATCAAATTAATTTCTATCAAAGTAAATTATTGCAGGTGTCAAACTCTTTTCTACTCCACTTGCAGGGTCGATTACAGTCAGTTCGCGTTTCTTCTTAATCCATGTGCAACAGCAAAAGTCGGTGTTTGAAAAGGGGGAGGGGGGCTTAGAGCATCATTTCCATATGAAGATTCTAGAAGAATTTAAATACACTGCTAGCCCCGGCACCTCGCAGTTGTATTATCGATTTGGTAGGGGGCATGAGTTATCCCTCTGTTTTGATAAATGGCCAACAGTCAGCAATCTGTTATTGCATTATAGTAGAGGAAGCTGTTCCAGTGCAAACTTGGCCCGCCCCCTTGTCGACTTACACCGCCTTGGAGCAGTAACGTTTTTTGACTAGTAAACTGTTAAACCTGTGAAAATGCATCATAGTATGGTAGCAAATACGGTTATTCGTGTGTGTCCCTGCAGCAAGTGTGCGACGGGAACATTTAAGCACTTCACTGCGCGTAATCTGTACTGTAACACATTACACATGTTCTCGCTCACACGTTTCATGGTTTAATATACCCTAAAGCAAGTGCACAGTAACGTGTGCAGTGTTCTGCATTGTGGACTGCGCGTAGCGAAATGCGTAAATCGACCTAGCAAGTGGAAGAAATTGATGCTATGTGCATCTAGTACATACAGAAGAACACAAAGATAGACAAAACGGAAATAAAAATGAATAACACTGAGGACAACTAGCATCAACTGACGAAATTTTTTTTTTCAGACAAATAACACATTCATTGCAAAAGACTAACATTTTTCTTGCCTATATTAAAGTGAAACTAAGAAACATAGCTGTAAATAGTAATTTTTGAGGACATTTCTGGAACAGAAACAGCAGTCTAGGGTAAAGTACTTTAGAAACGGATTACAAAACAGTCTCGACCACAAAAACAGTTGACGTTCATGGAGTTACAACACCCTCCCCGTTCACCGCCTCCATCTACCATCACGATATGAGCGTCTGAAGAAACCGGTTGCAACTGAAATAAATGTTTTTGCGGAAGACACCTTCTCGTAATTCATTTAAAAAGTGGCTGTAAATATTAATATTGTTCTCCAGAGGTATCGTTGCAAAGCGACATGAAATGGAACGAGTAAGTATGATTGATAGAAGAGAAGGCGAATCGTATACGTCAGTTTATTGGGAGAATTTTAGGACAGTGTAGCTCACCTATAAAGGCTCTCGCGTACAGAACAATAGTGCAGTGCGAGCTATTCTTGAGTATTACCGGAGTATTTGGGACCCACACCAGGTCGAATTACAGAAAGACATGGGAACGATTCAAAGATGTGCTGCTGGATTTGTTATCGGTAAGTTCGATAAACACGCGAGTATTACGGAGAGGCTTCGGGTACTGAAATGGGAATGCCTGAAGGGAACATGACATTCCTAACGCGGAACGCTATCGAGAAAATTTAGAGGAGCGGCATTTGCGGCTGACTGTAGAACGATTCAACTGCCAGCAACATACATTTCGCCTAAGGATCGCGAAGACAAGATAAGAGAAATTTTGGCTCGTGCCGAAGAAGACAGACACTCTTTTTCCCTCGATTTATTGGCGACTGGAACAGAAATGTAAATGATTAGCAGTGGTAAAAGGTACCCTCTACCACGCACTGTCTGGTGGCTTGCGTAGTGTGTATGTAGATGTAGGTCTAAAAATGCTTTCACTGACCTATTGGAAGATGAGGTAATTAAACATCTTATACATTTCAACAAATGTCTTTTGCCCTTAAAAAAATTTTAAATTAGTTTTTGATACTGCGAAGCATTTGAAGTTGCCAATTTAATTCAACAGTAACAAGAAAACTGTAGGCAATAATTTTTGGGGGGGCCTCCATGAAGCGCATGAAGCGGCATCCCGAATTTTCCTTACCATGCACTCAGCCCACCAGCCCTCAACGAGTTCAGAGTTTCAACGGAGAGCAATTAATTATTTTGAAGGCCTGAAATAACATTATTATTATTGTTGTATTTACTTTTATTTCTGTGTTCAGATTTACAATGTTTTGTCTCTCATGCAGAGCGTCGTGGTGTTGAGAACAGATAGTTTTTAAAATGTAATTAAACGTATTAAACACCTCTTATTTTTTCGCAGTTTTTTAGTATTAATATCATACATTTATCACACGAAACAATTTTAGTGTATTTCTTCATAAAATATTTACAAATGTGCAAGAAGGCTTGTGTGTTCGCCACAGGGGCAACCTCCCCTATCCCTTGTTGCCTGATTATACTGAGGAGCACCACCAATCGTCGGTGACCACTCTGAACGGAACTGCGCAGACCCATCCCCTGCTATATTCATAGAATACACCATATCTTAATCTGTTGGCCATCAGAAATATAATACCATGAAGGTAGCAAGCACCAAATGTCAAACTGGCATGAAGTGTACTACGTATTTGGATATGCAAATCTTAGCATTCAGCGCAGAATTTTACGTATATAACTACGATTTAAGTATCAAAAATACTACGCAATAACAAAATCTACGGGAAGGTATGCTGTACCTAATGATACGCCCAATTACACCACAGAAATATTGGCTATTGGAGTGCTCTCATCTGGGGGATAAGGAACGAATTTAAAAAATGTCTAGTCTTAACGGACTCTAAAAGTACAAGGGATAGTCAGCACCATATGGGAATGCGATCATCCCTGATTATACAGGGTGGTTCATTGATAGTGACCGGGCCAAATATCTCACGAAATTAGCATCAAACGAAAAAATTACAAAGAATTCGTCTAGCTTGAATGGGAAAACCAGATGGCGCTATGGTTGGCTCGCTAGATGGCGTTGTCATAAGTCAAACGGATATTAACTGCGTTTCTTTTAAACAGGAACCCCCATTTTTATTACATATTCGTGTAGTACGTAAAGAAATATGAATGTTTTAGTTGGACCACTTTTTTTGCTTTGTGGTATATGGCGCTGTGACCACACGTATAAGTACGTGGTATCATGTAACATTCCGCCAGTGCGGACGGTATTTTCTTCGTGATACATTACCCATGTTAAAACGAACCGTTTACCAATTGCGGAAAAGGTCGATATCGTGTTGATGTATGGCTGTTGTGATCAAAATGCCCAACGGGCCTGTGCTATGTATGCTGCTCGGTATCCTGGACGACATCATCCAAGTGTCCGGACCGTTCGCCGGATAGTTATGTTATTTAAGGAAACAGGAAGTGTTCAGCCACATGTTTTACGTCACCCACGACCTGCAACAAATGATGATGTCCAAGTAGGTGTTTTAGCTGCTGTCGCGGCTAATCCGCAGACAAATTGCGCGAGAATCGGGAATCTCAAAAACGTCGGTGTTGTGAATGCTACATCAACATCGCTTACACCCGTACCATATTTCTCTGCACAAGGAATTGCATGGCGTCGACTCTGAACGTCGTGTACAGTTCTGCCACTGGACGCAAGAGAAATTACGGGACGACGACAGATTTTTTGCACGCGTTCTATTTAGCGACGAAGCGTCATTCACCAACAGCGGTAACGTAAACCGGCATAATACGCACTATTGGGCAACGGGAAATCCACGATGGCTGCCACAAGTGGAACATCAGCGACCTTGGCGGGTTAATGTATGGTGCGGCATTATGGGAGGAAGGATAATTGGCCCCCATTTTATCGATGGCAGTCCAAATGGTGCAATGTGTGCTGATTTCCTACGTAATGTTCTACCGATGTTACTACAAGATGTTTCACTGCATGGCAGAATGGCGATGTACTTCCAACATGATGGATGTCCGGCACATAGCTCGAGTGCGTTTGAAGCGTATTGAATAGCATATTTCATGACAGGTGGATTGGTCGTCGAAGCACCATACCATGGCCCGCACGTTGACCGGATCTGACGTCCCCGGATTTCTTTCTTTGGGGAAAGTTGAAGGATATTTGCTATCGTGATCCACCGACAACGCCTGACAACATGCGTCAGCGTATTGTCAATGCACGTGCGAACATTACGGAAGGCGAACTACTCGCTGTTGAGAGGAATGTCGTTACACGTATTGCATTTGGCAAATGCACTGAGGTTGACGGACATCATTTTGAGCATTTATTGAATTAATGTGGTATTTACAGGTTATCACGCTGTAACAGCATGCGGTCTCAGAAATGATAAGTTCAAAAAGGTACATGTATCTCATTGGAACAACCGAAATAAAATGTTCAAACGTACCTACGTTCTGTATTTTAATTTAAAAAACCTACCTGTTACCAACGGTTCGTCTAAAATTGTGAGCCATATGTTTGTGACTATTACATTGCCATATATCACAAAGCGAAAAAAGTGGTCCAACTAAAATCTTCATATTTCTTTACGTGCTACACGAATATGTAATAGAAAAATGGGGGTTCCTATTTTTAAAAAACGCAGTTGATATCCGTTTGACCTGTGGCAGCGCCATCTGGCGGCCAACCATAGCGCCATCTGGTTTCCCCCTTCAAGTCAGACAAGTTTCATTCTTTGTAGTTTTTTCGTTTGACACTTATTTCGTGAGATATTTGGCCTGGTCACGATCAATGGACTACCCTGTATACATACTGAGCTTGCAAGAAAAATTGACATTGACATAAACATCTTGTGGCTAAAAGGACAGTTAGGCATCTTCGGAAACGGTACATCAAACAAAAAGGCCAAATAAGAAGATCCTGTGCCCGTGTTCAGCCGGTACCGCCGATTAAACCGAGATTTGATGGAATCAGACTGAGTGAGCGACATCAGAGCTCCGGTGCGGCTAGGTCATCAATGTCAGTGCTCTAGTCTGCACTATAGAGCAAATTACAGACTGCTCAGTGTACAGTCATGACAGTGTACGAGAGGTCAATTTCAATCGCTTATTATAAGCGTTGCACTGAAGACCGAACTCGGCAAACATAATTACACTGCAAGTTCAACCAATGAAGGACAACTATCTACTTCCATTACTGTCCTTTGAGGTACATATCGTAGAAGAATTTAACACATCATGAGAATCTGCTTTAAAAATCCAGACATAGATATTTAATTTCGTTTTGTTTTGAATATTTATATTCTGAAAGCATGTGTTGGAAATATCTTTCACGTTAAATATCACTATGTGATTAGTGTCACCAGCATTGTGCAACACTCTCTATGCACTGTTTTCGTCACGTCTTTGACTGCGTAGTAAAAGGAGGTCTGCGCGGTTTATTTTGGGTACGGAGCCCTGCTGACCAGTTACGTGACTCGGCAGTTAAAGCATGACACCGCTTAGCCATGAGGATGGGCATACAAAGGTACTCTCTTCCGCAGACCCTGAGGATAGCTGATGCTGTACGCTCCTTGCAGCTAATAAGTTCAAATTCTTTTGTCTTGTATTTTGCTGAGACCGCCAGATCTAAGTTGCAAGACGTCACTGGAGAAAGTGGCAACAAAAAGACTATTCACGTTCGTGTGTAGAATGTATGAGACTGTCCATGCACCATCAGACTTTCGGAGAAACATCATCCACACAGTTCCAAAGATAGCAGGAGCTGATAAGTGCAAGATTTATCTCATTATCAACTTGACAGCTAATGCATCCAAGATGTTGCCAAGAGCAATATACAGAAGAATGGAAAAGAAAATTGAGGATCAGTTAATTGACCATCAATTTGGATTTTGGGCAGGTAAAGCCATCAGCGAGGCAATGCCAACATTGCGGTTGATAATGGAAACAAGATTGAAGAAAAATCAAGACTCGTTCATTGGATCTGTCGACCTAGAAAATTGTGCAAGATGTTCCAAATTCTGAGAAAAACAGAGCTAAGCTATAGTGAAAGCTGGGTGATTATACGATATGTACAAGAACCGAGAGGAAATCAAAGACTAAAGACCAAGAACGATGTTAAGTCCCATAGTGCTCAGAGCCAACCAAGAACGATGTGTTTGGATTGAAAAGGTATAATTCAGAGATGTGATTATTCGCCCTTCTCTTCAGTTTATACATCGAAGAAGAAATAGCGGAGGTAAAATTAAGGTTCAAGAGTGGGATTAAAACTCAAGGGGAAAGGGTATCAGTGATAAGGTTCGCTCATGACATTGCTACCCAAACTGAAAGTGAAAAAGAATTATAAGATGTGTTGAATGTAATGGTCTAATGAGAACAGAATATGGATTTAGAATAAATCGAAGAAAGACGGAAATAACGAGATGGAGCAGAAATTAGAACAGTGAGGAACTTACCATCAGGAGTGACGGAGGAAGGAGGACATCAAAAGCAGGCTACCACTAGCAAAAAGAGCATTCCTGGCCAAGAGAAGTCTACTAGTATCCAATGTAGGGTTAATTTGAGGAAGAAATTTCTAAGAATGTAAGTTCGCAGCACAGCATTGTATGGTAGTGAAACATGGACTGTGGGAAAAACCGGAACAGTAGAGAATCGAAGCATTTGAGATGTGGTGCTACAAACGAACGTTGAAAACTGAAGTGGACTGATAAGGTAAGGAATGAGGAAGTTCTTTGGAGAATCAGTGAGAAGAGGAATATATGGAAAAGACTGACGAGAAGAAGGGACAGGATGGTATGACATTTGTTAAGATACCATGGAGGGAGCTGTAGAACGTAAAAACTGTACAGGAACACAGAGATTGGAATACATACAGCAATAATGAGGATGTAGGTTGCAACTGCTACTGTGAGATAAAAAGGTTGGCACAGGATTTCGTGGCGGTGCGCATCAAACCAGTACGAAGAAAGATGAAATAAATAAATAAAAATAAAATTAAAAAGAAAAAAAGAAAGGAGAGAGAGAGTGAGAGGTAAGAGGGGGGGAGGGGGTAGATGATGCGAGCCTAGTTCACTGAATAGTTCTGCCTAGGGCGGAATTGCTATCATTTGCCTTCTCTGCACTGATGCTACGGCAAAAAAAAAAAAAAAAAAAAAAAAAAAAAAAAAAAAAAAAAAAAAAAAAAAAAAAAAACGGAATCCAGCGAACTTTCAGAGACATCCTGCAGTACTCCTTTTGTGATGCGTGCTTTTTACGAGTAGATGCTAGGCCGTACAAAGTAGAGTCTACGTCTGCTTCTAGCGCACATAAACTTTCAAATGGTGTTAGAACGATCGAACGTCTTGCTCGTAACTTTCCATTGCGAGCACTTAAACATATGTTAAAGACCCGTTAATAGTTTCCGTTGTGCTATGAAGGTTTTGCTTAGTACCGAGTATTACGTTAATAAGTCACAGCACGTTGTTGTTCATTCATGGATCAAAATTTTGTATAACAAGGGTGATATTTTCAGGGCGTTAATAATAAGATCATTACATACTCAGGTTAAGGTCAAACAGGTAGTAAGCTATGTTGAAGTCTGTAGATGTAACCATATGTATAGATGAATATAGACTGGTGTCCAAAATTAAAACAACAAACGGAAATTTTGCAAGACTGAATTTATTTTGTCACAAAACACTGTAAGCAAGTGATAGTAAAGTAGAAACAATGTGAAGAATACAGAACGTAAACAACTGCAACAGAGCATATCGGTACACAGAAATGTTCTTCATATTTTCCAACTTAACGGGCTTGCGCACACATTCCGACAACTGGTTAATGTGCTCCGTACGAGGTGTGGCCACTTCTGGCAGCAATACAGGCCTTAAAACAAGGGGCATGCTGTGATTGATGTCATTAACCTCATGTTCAGGCAATAAGGCCCATTCTTCTTGCAGAGATGCTCTTAAGTCTTGCAGAGTGGTTGGTGGATGCACAAGTGATGCAACATGTCCCCTAGCGCATCCCAGATATACTCTAAGGGAATCAAAAGGGAGAGCGAGCAGGTCGCACCAGGCGTGGAACATCTTCTGTTTCCAAGAAAACATCAAGCATCTGTGCTTTAGGAGGTCGAGCATTATCGTGCATCAGTACGAAGTCTGGTCCCAGAGCACCTCGCAACAACCGTGCATGAGACCCCGAGGTATCCTCACGGTACCTGCCAGCTGTTAAATATTGCTGATTCACCAGTACAATTTCATGAAGAGGTGTATGAGCGGTCAACATAGTCCCTGCCCACACCATTGGGAATACTCCTCGGTATCGGTCTTTTTCTACAATGTTTGGGTCCCGAAATCGTGTTCCACGTGCCCTCCATATGGGAATTCGCTGACAGTCACTCTCCAGACCAAACCGAGACTCTTCAGTGAAAAGAACATTGGCCCTCTGTTCGACCATCCCGGTGGCATATTGATGGGTCCACTCTAGACGTTCCCTTCTGTGAAGATGCGTCAGAGGCAAACATACAGCAAGCCTGCAACAATAAAGGTCACTCTACTGGAGCCTTCTGTACACCGTTTGCCTCCCTCCAACACGTCCAGGGAATGCTGCGAGGTCAGATGCCAGTTGTAGTGCAGCAGTAAGGCGGTACCGTCGCCAAATAACGGCCCCCTCTGTCTGATGTCACACGTGGTCGGCCCTACCCTGGTCTTCGGTTTAAAGTTTCGGTCTCTATAAACTGTCGCAACATCCGAGAAACAAGAACAGAACGATTCGCGTTAAGCCATAGGGCCACACCAATTTGAGACTGTCGTGCTTCCAGTCTTCCTATGGCCCTCCACTGCAGAGTGACTGGTTGGCGTCTTCTCTGTGCCATACTGCACCATCTGTGGCTGTGCACACAGCGATTGTGGTTGTGGGACTACTCGGCAAACACTGCCCCATTTGATACGTGCCCTGACGTTATTGTTGGCGTGGTTGTCCGTTGACCGGAATGCCATCTTCCGTGCAGAACACGATCCTACGGCCATTTGTTGACAGTTCGTATTACTATATCGCGAATTAGACACAGGATGAAGAAAGAGCAGTTTGAAATGATAATTAAATCAAGAACCTAAGCTGTCGACAGGCGTTGATATACATCAACGGGGACAGTTGAAAATGTATGCCCCGACTGGGACTCGAACCCGGGATCTCCTGCTTACATGGCAGACGCTCTATCCCTTGAGCCACCGAGGGCACAGAGGATAGTGGGACTGCAGGGATTTATGTCTTGCACGCTCCCCGTGAGACCCACATTCGCAACATAATGTCCACGCACTACATTCGTAGTGCCCCTGCCCATTACACTCATTACTCGCAGCAGGCAATCTTACCGAGTCCCGTAAGAGTTCGGGCAAAACGTGTGCATCCAGCACAGAAGAAGAAGGTCAATGGCCGGTTAGCCTTAACTATATGAAGATGGTATACCATCTTCATAAAGAGCAGTTTGCTGCTTCTGGACACCAGTGTAACATGTAAATTTAAAAGGCGCATCATATGTAGACGTATAAACAATATGTAGCTGGTGAATTACTGGATATCATCTGAAGACAAAAATAGAGAAAAAAGGTACGTGAATAGGGCATATATAATGCAAAAAAATCTTTTATTTGCCTAAATTTGTTTTAACGGCTTCCTGTTCGAAGATCTCGGCTGCGAGCAGGCAATAAGAAATGGCAGGATGAAACAGGAACGTAATGCGTCGTTGTAAGTGGACGGGTAACTGCCGTTAGCCGGGTCGCTGGCGGCCGTGCCGCGAGATATACGCGCGAGGAACACATTGAGGAAGCGAGGCGACGCGATGGTAAGTCTGGAGCGCAGGCGCCGCTTCCCGGGGGAACCTTTTATTTCTGGAGTAGCTGCGCCTGATTGTTTCCCCGGACGTGTCGCTTCGCGGCGTGGGGCGCGTTCTCTGTTTATTTTGGGCCCAACTTGCTCCTCTTAACTTCACGATTGATCATTTGAGACGAATGTTAGTGCCCGGCGCTGGCGGGGGGCGCGCCACAGTGCCCGGACGGCCGGCAATCGATTCCGTTCCGCGCGAAGGGACTTCTTTATGGCCCGGCCTGGAAACAATCACAGGTTCTCGATGGAGGTGACGTGTAGCGACTTCCTAAAAGGGGCCCCCCGGGGGCCAATGGGTGGGCAGGTACGGTATGGCTTAAACATAATGCCACCCGAATGGGGGAATTTAAAACGCCATTCCGAGGAACGCGGGCCGGGGCGACGCAAGGCGAGGCGAACTGTGCAGGAGGTGGGCGGCAGGAGCTGTTTTATTTGGCGGGATTACGCGTTTTACAGCGGGCGCCGCCTCCGCTCAGCACCAGCTGATCGGGTAGCGACGAAGCGAAACCGAAGAGGGACCTACAGTCTGCAGTGAAGGCGCTATCTTCTGCTTCCTCAACGAGTTGCTTCCTAAGCATTGTAGTACTGAAGTGGCACGTACTACTTCACCAGAATATTAAATTGCAGTCACTTTTCTCTTATTTGCTTATCATATGAGCTCTGTATTTTCATCGATGTTATACTTCACGTTTCGCTATGGTTGCAGGTTCGAATACTGCCTCAGGCATGGATGTGTGTGATGTCCTTAGGTTAGTTAGATATAATTAGTTCTAAGTTCTAGGCGACTGATGACCTCAGAAGTTAAGTCGCATAGTGCTCAGAGCCATTTGAGCCATTTGAACTTCATGTTTATACCTGGACAGTTTCTGTTACGTCTGCCACAGACGGCCCCTGCCATGCAGACTACACTCAAGACACCGCTGTATACCATATAACATACACAAGGTCTTGCAGACGCAACCAAGAGGAAAACAATTCTTCAAAACAAACAGAACTTGCTAGAGACTAATGCGAACCTTTTTCTGCAGAGGTCGCCTCACAGATACAGGGAAAGTTGGAGTACTCCGCCAGCCTCCGCCGGCTTTATAAGGCCAGCGCAGTAGCAGTACAGCCAGTTCCTCGCTGAGCTAGGACCAGCTCCGACGGACCTCACTGACGCTCTTGGTGAATGGTCGTCTTCAAGTTATTTATTTTTGTATGTATATAGTGATCGTTTGAGAAGAGTAGTTCAGTTTCAATAAACGACATTATACTGAGTGTTCTACAATACTGAGTATTCACTAGTTTCAAACAATAGTTTACAATAAAATTTATTCCAGTCCATTGTGGTGCGGTAGTAAAGAAACCAAGTACTGTAATTAATATAAAAAACTTAGGACTGAAACCTAGGACTGTTTTTAATATCACTTTTCAGTAGACGATATGTTACGCCACGGCTGTTCTGAGTACAAGCATCGTGATCTTTGGTTGCTAGTAGCACTGTCGTTGGATTCTAAAATAAGCTAGCGACTGAGCCGGGTGTTGGCTATGCTACTGAGCGTTTTGGAATAGTTTACAGAGAACGGAGATAAAGATAAAGCTGATGATGAATTTGGAATGTCATTTGGTAAAAATTATTTTGACAAATGAAGATTTGAGGAAATGTTATTGCTGCGCTGCTTCTTGGTGTAGTTATGATCTGTCCGAATAACACAAGGCTTTATTGGGTTAGGTTAGTTCATTTTATTGTTCAGACGTGACCGGATAAGTTATCAGTTCATACGTCTCAAAGATTGTAAATTTACCACTGCATTACCAACTGAATAATGATGACTTGGTTATACACTTGATATAAAAAGTAATTTTTTAAACATTATCGTAGCTGTCAAAAGATGAAGTTCAGTACTCACAATATAGCTTTTTAGAAGTTAGTCGTCCTTCAGTCATTTAGGAAGTTTAAATTCCACTGATCACTGCACTATATAAAGCAGAATTACATACGATCGTTTCCTTAGTTTACAGTTTTGGTTTTCTAATTAATTTGGTAGAGGCTATTTGCAGCACATTTTTACAGTTATACAGTTTCAGAAAGTTTGGCGACTTACTTCATCAAACAGCGTTTTCGTAATTACACTACCTGCATTGTTCACAACAACTACACTTATACATAAAGTTTAAGGTATGAAACCAGCCCATGTTTAGTTCACATCAAACAAACACGTTTTTATTCAGAAAAGTTACGCTGTCACCCATCCCGAGCAAACAGCGATACACGCGATCTGATCAAAAGTATCCCGACACCCGTGCGTAATGCGAATTGACCACCAGATGTAAGCCACGGGAGGCTGTATAAGAGTCGGCGGCGTGTACTGTGTTGTCGTGTATAGGCAGAGAAGCGATATCAGCAGAACGCGTCCGTCATGCCAGCTCAGTGACTTCGGACGCGAACTAGTCGTTGGATGTCACCTGAGTAGCAGATCCATCAGGGACATCTGACCCTTCTACCGCTGCCCAAGTCGACTGATAGTGATGTGACTGAAGTGGAAGATGCGGAAGACAACCACAGCTGAACCAAGATCACGCAGACCTAATGTACTGGCGGACAGGGACCGTCGAACGTTGCGGAGATTAGTTGTAAAATATCTCATGAAATCAGCAGAAGGAATCATTCGTGAGTTCCCAAGTGATACCAGCAGTCCAGCTAGCTCGGTGACTGTCGGGAGTGAAAAAGAATGGGGTATAACGGTCGGCCACTGGACAGTGAGTAACACCTATTTTGGACCTATTTTGTATCTGTATCGATGTTTCTATGTAAATTTGTAATGTAATTTACGTAGAGTGTCGTATCTGTCATGGAAAGGGTTGGGTTGGGTTGTTTGGAGGAAGAGACCAAACAGCGAGGTCATCGGTCTCTTCGGATTAGGGAAGGACGGGGAAGGAAGTCGGCCGTGCCCTTTCAAGGGAACCATCCCAGCATTTGCCTGGAGTGATTTAGGGAAATCACGTAAAACCTAAATCAGGATGGCCGGACGCGGGTTTGAACCGTTGTCGTCCCGAATGTGAGTCCAGTGTGCTAACCACTGCACCACCTCGCTCGGTGTCATGGAAATTATTTGACTATGTATACATATTTCAGTTATGTGAACTTTTTTAACTATGTTGTTTAAACTGTGCTACTGGCTTTAAATTACTAATGGAATGACTATTATTATACAGGGTGAGTCGCCTAACATTACCGCTGGATATATTTCGTAAACCACATCAAATACTGACGAATCTATTCCACAGACCGAACGTGAGGAGAGAGGCTAGTGTAATTGGTTAATACAAACCATAAAAAATTCACGGAAGTATGTTTTTTAACAGAAACCTACGTTTTTTTAAATGGAACCCCGTTAGTTTTGTTAGCACATCTGAACATATAAACAAATACGTAATCAGTGCCGTTTGTTGCATTGTAAAATGTTAATTACATCCGGAGATATTGTAACCTAAAGTTGACGCTTGTGTACCACTCCTCCGCTGTTCGATCGTGTGTATCGGAGAGCACCGAATTACGTAGGCATCCAAAGGGAACGGTGATGGACCTTAGGTACAGAAGAGACTGAAACAGCACACTGTCCCACTGGAAACGCGTCGACGTATGTGGTATGAACATGATGGTGCACCTGCACATTCCGCAATTAACACTAGGCTGACCTTTGACAGGATGTTCGACGGGCGTTTCATAGGACGTGGAGGACGCATAAATTGGCCAGCCCGTTCTCCTGATCTTACACCTCTGGACTTCTTTCTGTGGGGTACGTTAAAGGAGAATGTGTACCGTGATGTGCCTACAACCCCAGAGGATATTAAACAACGTATTGTGGCAGCCCGCGGCGACATTACACCAGATGTACTGCGACGTGTACGACATTCATTACGCCAGATATTGCAATTGTGTGCAGCAAATGATGGCCACCACATTGAACATCTATTGGCCTGACATGTCGGGACACACTCTATTCCACTCCGTAAATGAAAACGGAAACCACATGTGTACGTGTACCTCACCCCTTATGTTAATGTACATGTGCGTCAGTGAAAAAGACCAATAAAAAGGTGTTAGCATGTGGACGTAATGTGCTGTTCCAGTCTCTTCTGTACCTAAGGTCCATCACCGTTCCCTTTGGATCCCTACGTAATTCGGTGCTCTTCGAGACACACGATCGAACAGCGGAGGCGTGGTACTCAAGCGTCAACTTTAGGTTACAATATCTCCAGATGTGATTAACATTTTACAATGCAACAAACGGCACTGATTACGTATTTGTTTATATGTTCAGATGTGCTAACAAACCTAACGGGGTTCCACTTAAAAAAACGCAGGTTTGTGTTAAAAAATATACTTCCGTGGATTTTTGTATGGTTTGTATTAACCAATTACACTAACCCCTCTCCTTACGTTCGGTCCGTGGAATCGATTCGTCAGTATTTGATGTGGTTTACGAAATATATCCAGCGGTAATGTTAGGCGACTCACCCTGTATAATATACTATGACTGACTTGTTTCACAATTAGGGAACGTGGGGTTGAATGTAAGAGATGTGGTGAAGCTCCGCAGCTACGGAAGTAGCCTGGCGGAGTGGAAAAAGTGTGGTTGGCGGGCAAGTGGCAACTCGTTCTTTGTCACGGGTAAGGAGTTTGGCTAGAGCCGTGCCGTGCTTAACATATCGCTAGCTGTAGCGGATCATTGTGGCTCATGTTGTTGGAGTTTTGAGGCCAGAAGAGCTTAAGAGCAGTACGTATGGGCTTCGGATGTTGCATTTGCTGATACTATTATCACGGCATGGTTTTTGGCCCAGTGAAAATATAATTCCGACCCCAAGAAGATCTGTAACAGGGCGAGGTCAACAGTACTGCTATGACTGCATCGCCGCTATGTTAACAGCCACTGAAAATTACGCCACCACTGCCACCAGCCATCCACTAAATTGTTTATATTTGGCACTCTGTAAATGGACCAGGTATTTGTGAAATTTGGTTAATTTTAATAATAATCGTCATGTTGCTAATAACTCTATTTTACATCCGTGTTTATCACAAACCTGCGAGGAATCCTATCCTAATGAATTTAATTCCGAATGTCCTAATTTATTGTGGAACGATTTGTTCGGGAGCTGTAAAAATAGTTATGATTGCTTTCTAATGTGTAGAGTTATAGTGTTTAAAGTCCAGTTGTATAGTCTGAGATATGCTCCACTTCCAGAGCATTTTTAAATCAATCTGCAGTCATTTTCTGAAATAATTTGCCTTATTTTAAAAGCTGCCTGAAAATAGTAAAGCTGAAACTTCCTGTTAGATTAAAACTGTGTGTCGAACCGAGACTCGAACTCGGGTTCGACACACAGTTTTAATCTGGCAGGAAGTTTCATATCAGCGTTCACACCGCTGCAGAGTGAAAATCTCATTCAAGAAATAGTAAAGCTGTTGGCTAAAAGAACAACAATATTGATTTGAAGTGAAAAAGATTATTAACTGTTGTATTTATGCACTTTGATCAGAATTACAAAGTTTTATCAGTGTTCATTTCATAAGAAAGTGTTTGAACTTGAATTTAATGTTGTGTTGGCATTTGCAAAACCTACTATATTTTGAGTAGGTTAAAAGACTGCTCATCAAAGCACATTTATTATTTGAAGAACTATCGTTTGTTGTGCATTACTTATTAATTATTGATGAGAATACTTACCGTTCCTCATTTATACTTGTGTAGTTTTGTTAAAGAGCATCGTTCTTCAAACCATGAAAGATTAACAGCCCTCTGTGCTAGGCTACTTAGTCAATGAAGCAAAGCAAAGGCTTCTTCAGACGTAGTGTAGTTAGATTTGCATTCTGTTTAATTGCTTCAAACAGAGCTTAAGAAAGAAACATTTACTGTGTTAACTATTGTATTGCAAGTTGGTTAATGCACAGGCTTAGAGACCCTCTACTAATGAATGATGTTATAGAGTATGATCATTAAAAGACCCTCTGATTTAAGTCAGAAAAATTTCATGCTCTCCCCTGTTTAATATTGCTGTTAGTTTCATGTGTGTTGGTGATTAGTTCTATAAACTGCTGCATCTAGTTCATTTAAGGTTCCTGTTGTTGAGAGGAATATGTTACCGTTTGCTATCTCATTGGCCATTTGTTTGTCTGACTTCCAAGTTTGTAGTACATCTATCCGCAAGGTTAAGTTACTGTGTTGTAGTGCGAACCGATATAAAGAAAGAGTTTAGAGTGTGTGTGTCAAGGCAGGTTAGGTTAGCCTTAGCACTGCCTCCTGCTTTATTATATTACTTGACACAAGAATGCCTAATCAGGCTGTCGACCGATATTAATACATAATATTACGACTTGCTTTTGTGCTGGGAGAACGTCTAACACCTGTTCCTGACCCACCTGTTTACTGTTGGTTATACTCTGCTGGAGTGTTTCGGAAACGAATCCCAGTCTGATTGTTCTGTTCCCATTGTATCTCACGGTCACAACTTTCTCAAAAATTCCTCGTACAGGTGTATCGTTAGCATCGACTGCCGTTTAAGATTGCCGGTGTCACCGTTACAAGTGGATGACTGGAAACGAGTAATTTGAAATGGTGAATCACGGTAGACCCTGTGCTAGTCCACTGGAAGCGTTTGGGTTTGGCGAATGCCTGGAGAATGTTACCTGCCACCACGTGTGGTGCCAACAGTAAAGTCCAGAGACGGTGCAATTACGATACGGGGAATCCCTTAGTGCGCTTTAGAAAACGCTAAATGGGCAAGGTCCGACCACAAAACAAAAAAGGTTCAAATGGCTCTAAGCACTGTGGGACTTAACATCCGTGGTCATCAGTCCCCTAGACTTAGAACTACTTAAACCTAACTAACCTAAGGACATCACACACATCCATGCCTGAGGCAGGATTCGAACCTGCGACCGTAGCAGCAGCGCGGTTCCGGACTGAAGCGCCTAGAACCGCTCGGCTACAAAAACCGGCGGGTCTGACCACATTTACGGCATTATGTACTGCGTACAGTACAGGAACAGTTCGAACAGTACGACTGTATCAGCGTGACAATGCAGACAGCCATACTGCAGCACCTGTGAGGCAATGGGTTGTGGACAGTAACATTCCTGAAATGATCTGCCTCACCCAGAGTCACGATTTGAACCCAAAGGAACGCTTCTGGGACAAGTCAGGATGTCGACGACGCTCCTAACCCAGCGTCCAACCGCACTACTTTCTCAGATTTCGGTTCTCGAGGAAGCTGAGCTACCATTCCTCACACAGACATGCAGACACGTCAATGGAAGTGTCCCCATCCAATTTCTGGGTGACGGATGGGCACATCATATATAAATATCCACTAACATGTGTCCGGATACTTTTAACAGATATTGTACACCTCATCCAGCCACACAGATGTGTTACACAAAAACTGGACGAAAGAAAGCTATACTTTTGGATAACTTTACGAAAGCACCAACTGCTAAGCTTCATCACGTCGCATTGGTGTACCCCATCCCACGCCCACATGGCGAAAGGAATCAAGAGGTCTAACACCGTCAATTATCCATTTCTAACTACAGCCGCACCCATTTATGAGGACAGTTTGGGTTTTCGCAGTCCTCTAGTATATTTCAGCAAAATTTACGCCAGAACTATTTACTTTTTCTTATCAGCTACTAAAACTTCGTTGAATGGCTCTAGGCCGGCTGAGACGTCTCCACAAATATTAATGTCTGGAACGAAATACCTGCAGCGTGATGTGAAGTCGTACTTCAGTTCTGCAAGTTACTAGAGACCTAAGGTCCTCCGCCATACCAGAACATTTTAAATCAACAAGCAATTTACCACCCATCGGCACTCCCACTTTACAACAGTAATCTATCGACAGTCTGGGACAGGGTTTGATGGTAAGTTCATAAAATATTCTCACTGTCAAATGTCAAGTACATCTGGCTGGATGTAACCCACGAGAAGGCTGCAACGACAGAGAAGTTGTTGTTCTTTTTATCAGTGTTCTGATACGGCCGTCATGAATTTCTCTTCCGTGACAACATCTTCATCTATCATCTATCCCCTATGTCATCAATTACTGATCGCTGGATATATTGCAGCGTCTGTCTGCCCCTACAGACTTTCCTTTCTACAACTCTCTCAAGTAGTTATTCTTTCGTTCTTCACACTTGTCCTATCACTTAGCCCCCCCTCTTGTCAAATTCTAGGGTACAAATGCACAAAATATGAACACAGTTTTTAAACTACAAAAAAGGGCTGTAAGAATAAAAACCAAAAACTCTAATCGAGCTGGCTATAAAAATATTGTGTATTTGATAAAACCATGTGAGTACATTTACCAATAAGATACGAAAATCAAAACTATTGTTGTTGATTACTGCATAAACAGCTCCTTCCATGTCCATGGAAGAAGACAGAGAGTGGACTTACATTTATCAAAAGGACTTACTGAAAAAGGCAGATAAAAGGTAGGGCAAAGTGTTTTACGTGGTGGATAGTGCTCCTAGGAACAAATGACGTTTCCTGGTCTGTGTTTCAGTCTAATGACCGATTTTAAAATCACATGAGTAAAGACGAGTCAGAGACCGCCAAGAGCACTTTGTACATGAGGGACAATGGTCAGTAGGCCTTCACTCCAAGGGCACCTAAAGGCACACTCGCAGTGGCGAGGATAAGAACAGTGTGTGAATGGACTCTCGGTCGGTGGCTGTGGCCGTGCGCCATGTAAAACGTAAAAAATGCGTGTATTTTTACTTGTAACTAGAACCTGATTGTGAATAATAAGTGATAATTTGATTGTCGTCATTCATTACAATCAAAACCATTACAGTGTCTTTCTAAATTCATGATTCTACAGTACATTTACGCGTTACATTTTCAGGATGTCAAATCAAACGCCTTTCAACCGCCTAATTTTCCAAATTGTTATTTTATAGGGCTACAAGTTTCGGCGATATAATACACCACCTTCAGGCCCCTCTGACCGAGGTCTGAATATGGCATACTATATCGCCGAAACTGGTAGCCCAATACAATAACAATTTGGAAAATTAGACGGCTGAATGGCGTTTGATTTGACATTCTGTGCACATCAGCCGAGGTCCCGTATCCATCCAGAGACTTCACATTTTCGTCTGCGGACGCTAACAGTGTCTTTGTACAGCCCTTTGTCGAATTTTCAAGCATAAAACGAAACTTTCCATTACTTGATGAAGAAATAGATGATAGAGGCAGGCGACCTTTCAGATTGACACAACTTTGAAATATTGGTTCAGTAAATTTAACTTGTGTCTAATATAATTATGTTACTTTGATGATAGATGATAGAGGCAGGATAGATGATAGAGGCAGGCGACCTTTCAGATTTAACACCACTTTGAAATATGGGCACAGTAAAATTAACTTCTCGTATCTAACATGAACATTGTGGTTAACCTTACGGAAGATGAACGTTTGGGTTTCGCTAGCAATTCAACGAGCTTATTTCGCTAATGTATCTCTACAATTCCAAATTTTTATACATGTTCGCATTGCATTCCGTATAAGCCCACACGGAATCCATTAATTCCGAAATAGTATGACCACATTTCAGCATTACGACTGACTAGGCATCAGCTGTTTTGTAAACTAATGATCCTAACTTTATATCTTCAACCACAATATGCTAAGATGTTTTTTGGATGTCCTCACGCATCTACTTTAAGCTGAGTTGTTATACGTTTCTGATATTATACATTTCCGTTTTTTAATATGAAATAAAGGACAAAATTTGGAATATTTTATTTCAAATTGTTGCCACTCATTTAGACTTACATATATGGTTATATGTATGTCATACGTTGTTTGTTAGACTAGTGTAATGATTACAATTGCTAATACTCATGTAACATTTCTTTTTATGGTGATTGTAAACCGATAACAGCTAAACAGTTATACAATCTAACACTAAGTTAAAAAATTAATAAAATCCGTTTTTATTTATTAATAGTCCTTTTTTATTACAAGTTGTTCCCACTAATCTGGACTCACTTGAATGATTCTGTTTCGCCATTTTTTACGTGTTCGTCTATTGTAGTGTGACTACATTTGGCGATACTTATGTAAAATTTATTTAGCGATGGTTGTAAACTTATTCCTTCACACCTATATTTTATTTATTACCTACATCGGTTTTATGTTTATATTGTAACACACAAGGTTTGCAGTTGTCTTTTGTTGTGATTATTGACTAAAGACTATCTCTGTAAAGTAGTTCACGATGTGACCTAACGACGCACGTTTCATGCAGTATATGAGTTTCTCTTCCATAAAACTACGATAAATGATTTTTTTTTCAAATTGATCACGATATTCTGACCGCAATGCATGGAAGTTTGCAAAGTTACTCTTTGACTTTCTTTCTATGGTTAATGCTAGCGCCTCATATTGATACTAATTGAAGTTTCTGTAAAGTGGAATACTTGTATGCATATCTATGTTGTTACGTACTAACATGCTGTCGTTAATTTTCTTGCACACTTCGTTTCTCAGCTTCAACCTGATGATGAAATTTTGAAACGCGTAACATTAAATGAAGAACTGTGAGATCAAGACATTTCTATATTTTAAAGTCGTGATAGAACGACACCAAACCATTCTTACGTGTTTTTAAGCTTCTGTCATGGCACCCAGCGAGCACATCTCTTGGTTAGGCCTACATGATTGTGAACGATGGATGGTCTGTACCATAGGCTATCCCGTATCTAGGTCCTCTCAATCTTCAGTCATCTTCATCACAGCATCGATGTCTTCTGAGGTCACTGCAGTTACTGAACGACTGAAACGAGGTTAATCTTCAAAAAACACCCCGGAAGAGGCAGTATCGACGTAACTGCGTACCAGAGAAGCGTGGTATTCTTCTTTATTTAATTTCTTTATGTAGTCACGTAGTCCTTTATGTAAAGGAAACAAAAGAAAAATTCGGAGTAGGAATCAAAATCTATGGAAAAGAAATACAAACTTTGAGGTTCGCCGATGACATTGTAATTCTGTCAGAGACAGCAAAGGACCTGGAAGAGCGGCTGAAAGGAATGGACAGTGTCTTGAATGGAGGATACAAGATGAACATCAACAAAAGCAAAACGAGGGTAATGGAATGTAGTCAAATTAAATCGGGTGATGCTGAGGGAATTAGATTAGGAAATGAGACACTTTAAGTAGTAAAGGAGTTTTCCTATTTGGGGAGCAAAATAAATGATGATGGTCGAAGTAGAGAGGATATAAAATGTAGACTGGCAATGGCAAGGAAAGCGTTTCTAAAGAAGAGAAATTTGTTAACATCGAGTATAGATTTAAGTATCAGGAAGTCGTTTCTTAAAGTATTTGTATGGAGTGTAGCCATGTATAAATGTGAAACATGGACGATAACCAGTTTAGACAAGAAGAGAATAGAAGCTTTCGAAATGTGGTGCTACAGAAGAATGCTGAAGATTAGATGGGTAGATCACATAACTAGTGAGGAGGTATTGAATAGAATTGGGGAGAAGAGAAATTTGTGGCACAATTTGACTAGAAGAAGGGATCGGTTGGTCGGACATATTCTGAGGCATCGAGGGATCACCAATTTAGTATTGAAGGGCAGCGTGGAGGATAAAAATCGTCGAGGGAGACCAAGAGATGAATACACTAAACAGATTCAGAAGGATGTACGTTGCAGTAGGTACTGGGAGATGAAGAAGCTTGCACAGGATAGAGTAGCGTGGAGAGCTGCATCAAACCAGTCTCTGGACTGAAGACCACCACAACAACAATATGTAGTCATATAATTGCACAACAATCGCAGCGTGACATATCCACCTTGCACCGCCTGCGACTTCATTCACCGTTCGCACCATGATCTGAAACCCAGTTCTGGTGGAAACGCTGCACACTCACTCCAAGGTGGGAAAAGATTGCTCTTTCAAACTAAAAGTGAAATAATCGCCTTGCCACCGGACTTCCAGTTAAAGAGCTGCTAAGACTTCCGGCACAGCACTCGTACGTTAGAACACAGGCGTAGTGCATTAGCAGCGGTGCAATGTATGATCTCCAAACACCGTTGACAAATTAAAGCTAGCTCGTGACAACACCTTAGCTAGGTCCAGTGCATCTGATGCCAAACATATAGCGTGATGCTGCGGTGATGTGCGAAAGTTACGAGTATAACCACAGCGGATGCTGTTCCAGTTGCAGCACAGCGGAGTAAAAAATGAAAACACTAAAATTTCAGCAGCTGTAACGTCAGAGCCCACAACCTATTTTGTCCTTTAGCTGCAGTCATCCTTTTCACATCGGGATACATTCCGCGTGCCTCAAAAAAACCCTGATAAATAATCCGGTGTTTGCTGACCTGTGCGTATTCTGATACCTTTGCCGCAGTATAAGCCCGCCATGTGCTTCGCGTTTGCATTCTTTGTTTCCTCGGAAGTGAATATAGGGCGGGATCGGGTCGAAACGAATACACGATTTCCGCAATCGGCCCCCAAATGTTTTTAGTGTGTGTGTGTGTGTGTGTGTGTGTGTGTGTGTGTATATTTGAAAGCGGGGTGATGGAGTGAAAATAAAAATGTCAGCCAGGGAAAGGTTAGGGGGGAGGGGGGACAGAGATGTGCTCGCCGCGGCGACAAACACTATCTTGCGGTTTCTATAGTTAATACGCCGTGGCGGAGGCTCCAAATTGCACCTGTGACGTATTTATGGAGCTCGGGGCGGTGGCGCTGCTGCAGTATTCAGGCACAAGACCCGCGCTGCCAGACACAAAAACCGCTAAGTTAACAGCGAAAATTACTGGCGCGCGCCCGAGTCCACACACACTCAATTATGCAGCGCCCCGCTCGACATTTATGAAGAGAAGCGCACGATTCCGCTCTCTGTCTGCGTTCAGCCCTACCCCGCACCCCTGTCGGACGTATCTTCCTTCGCTGGAACGAAACACAATCCACGTATTCTGGCGCAGTGCCGGCCGTTGCTATATGAGGGAGAACTGGATGGGTAGAAAGGCTGGTGTGGGGAGGGGGGAAAATCTGCCGAGGTAAAAAAAACTGCACCCCCCTCTCACCCTTACTGGAGCGAGAGAGTCAACATAATTATTTCAGGGGGGCGCGCGGTCGTCCCATTATTCGTCGGAAACATAACAATGATAGCTGTTAATATCTGTTCGGCGTCTGGCTACATTGTGAAGCGAGAGCCTGTGTATTTAAAAGGAATGGTCGTCTCCCGGGACCTGCCGACTGGCGTCGTGGCGGTGGGGCGAGGGGAAGGGGGAAAGGGGAAGCGGGAGGGGGGGGGGGTGGAGAAAAACCGTGGAGGGAGAATGTTTAATCCTGACGCGACTGCGCCGGCGGGTGTGATGGGGGTGGGGGGAGGGGAGCACCATTGTCAGTCCCCATTGGCTGCCGCTAATGAAATTATCAAGAGAGGCGGCACAAGGGGGCGAAAAAGAATTAAAGACCGTCTTCGTACACAATGGGAAATTTTGTGTGGACTATTAATTCTCGCTAGAGGTCGAGCATTGTCTAACGAGGTTTAATTTTGTATCAGCAGCGGCGTAGGTCCCGCGGGGCCGCGCTGAAAGGTTAAACAGGGCCGCAGGTCTCCGTCTGGACAGGACGGAGGAGGGACGGAGGGAGGGATGGGCAGAGCGCTTGGCAGCGCTGCGTGTCAGCGAGCACCGCTACCCACTATCCACCCACCGCACGAAGCCACGGTTCCAACGTATGAGTGCTATGCCGAAAGTTTTCACCATCCGGTAACACTTTTTCGGTTTGTTTGGAAACGCAATGTTTCAACATTAAATCAGTTTCTATAATTTTACGTGTCCGCCCCCGGTAACTAAGTGAGCCGGCACGGTAGCTCAGCGTGTTCGTTCAGAGGGATAGCTGCCCTCTGTAATAAAAAAACTGAGTTAATCGATCAACAACGAACTTAAAAGGGTGTCTTACGACGTCCGCGCTGAGCAGATGCGACAAACAAAAGCGAACAAAATGAGATTTAAAAAAATATATAAATAAAAAAAGTGCTCAGCGTGACAGAATATCAGTCCTAAGGCTCCGGGTTCGATTCCTGGCTGGGTCGGAGATTTTCTCCGCTCAGGGACTGGGTGTTGTAGTGTCCTAATCATCATTACTTTATCCCCATGGACGCGCAAGTCGCCGAAGTGGCGTCAAATCGAGAGACTTGGACCCGGCGAATGGTTACCAGACGGCAGGCCCTAGTCACAAGACATTTAATGTTGTCTGCACCCAGTAGCTGAGTGGTCAGCGCGACAGAATGTCAATTCTAAGGGCCCAGGTTCAAATAGCGAAGTATAGTATTCTAAAGTGTTTCTTCTAAGTGAAATCAGTGATAGAAAGTGCTTCTCACTAAACGCCTGTCATGCTCACAGCCATATCAGTCAAAAGTATGCCCAATAGTACTAACAGTGTTTTTTTCCTTATTTGTACTATATTGTTTAGGATACAAGCATTACTTAGTGAAAAGTGCCAACTGCTCGCAATTTTTTTTGAATGATTTCCTTTACTATGTGCCCTATAAAATTTATATTTTTACTCACACTTTCCTCTCTGCTTCTCTTACGTAATATGGCATAATTTCTCTTTCTTCTTCAATTTATGTATAATCTGTAATATATGTAAAAAAGTTTTCTTCCACTGCTGCTCCATCTGTCATGCTGATGTTTTCCCTCATACTGTCCCACCTAACAGTGCTAACTAGAGGAAGAGATCAAACCAGCATGCACAATGTGCCTGTGGCATCACAAGTGCATGACATACACAAATTTGACTCAAAATCAGTGTGTCGATGCTACATATAAATTATTATGCCTGTCCTGCTATGTTTTACCCAAAAAAAGAAGACAAATGGCCATGTAAAAGGATTCAAGGAACAACAATAGGAGAAAAATGAAAAAAGAAAAGGATATACAAACGAAAACCTATAAAAAGACAGTAATGTTAACCAACTCAAGGAATATAATAGGTTAATAGGAAGAAATGTTTTTTAAAAATGTATGGTTGTTAATAATTTAAATAAATATATATTGTTCCAAAAAAAGAAAGGTTCGATTCCCGGCTGGGTCGGGCATTTTCTCCGCTCATGGACTGGGTGTTGTGTTGTCCTAATCACCATCATTTCATCCCTATCGACGCGCAAGTCGCCGAAGTGGCTTCAAATTGAGAGACTTGCTCCCGGCGAGCGGTCTACCCGACGGGAGGCCCTAGTCACACGACATTTACATTTATTTACGTGAAAAAATGGTAGTTACTATTTCCCTCTATGTCTGCGCATTTCTATGAGGTGAACAATTTCATCTACATCTAAATCTACATGTCACGAGTTGTCATATAGTCGCAATAAAATACGCAGTGAGCCAGCAAACAGCTGATTCCTTTATTACAGTTACAGACTACAAACTTACACAATATGTAATTAATTTCGGTCGGTCTGATTATACCCAAGAGCTGAATACAAACACTTTTCCAGCGCATCCAGACAATATCAAAAACCTGAAAAAAAAGTGAGTACCCAGAAGGAGAGGAGGAAACGAAATAAAACATCACAGTATGAGAGGCTGTGTGTTGCTATTTCAGTGATTACAAAATCGAGTGTAATTTGCAAAGAATGTTGCAGTATGGGGGCTGTAATCAACATGATATTATACCTTCTCTGGCCTCCACACATACACTAATTTGGTTTGGACGGGTGTCAAGCGGTTCAAATGGCTCTAAGCACTATGAGACTTAACATCTGAGATCATCAATCCCCTCGACTTACAACTACACTACTCGCCATTAAAATTGCTGCAACACGAAGATGACATGCTACAGACGTGAAATTTAACCGACAGGAAGAAGATGCTGTGATATGCAAATGAGTAGCTTTTCAGAGCATTCACACAAGGTTGGCGCCGGTGGCGACACCTACAACGTGCTGACATGAGGAAAGTTTCCAACCGATTTCTCATACAGAAGGAGCAGTTGACCGGCTTTGCCTGGTGAAACGTCGTTGTAAGGAGGAGAAATGCGTATCATCACGTTTCTGACTTTGATAAAGGTCGGATTGCCGTTTATCGTATCGCGACATTGCTGCTCGCGTTGGTCGAGATCCACTGACTGTTAGCAGAATATGGAATCGGTGGGTTCAGGAGGGTAATACGGAACACCGTGCTGGATCCCAACGGCCTCTTATCACTAGCAGTCGAGATGACAGGCATCTTATCCGCACGGCTGTAATGGATCGTGCAGCCACGTCTCGATCCTTGAGTCAACAGATGGGGACGTTTTCAAGACAACAACCATCTGCACGAAAAGTTCGACGACGATTGCAGCAGCAGGAACTATCAGCTCGGAGACCATGGCTGCGGTTACCCTTGAGGCTGCATCACAGACAGAGCGCCTGCGATGGTGTACTCAACGACGAACCTGGGTGCACGAATGGCAAAACGTCATTTTTTCGGATGAATCCAGGTTCTGTTTGCAGCATCATGATGGTCGCATCCGTGTTTGGCGACATCGCGGTGAACACACATTGGAAGCGTCTATTCGTCATTGCCATACTGGCGTATCATCCGGCGTGGTGGTATGGAGTGCCATTGGTTACACGTCTCGGTCACCTCTTGTTCGCATTGATGGCACTTTGAACAGGTGACGTTACATTTCAGATGTGTTACGACCCGTGCCTCTACCCTTCATTCGATCCCTGCAAAACCCTACATTTCAGCAGGATAATGCACGACCATATGTTGCAGGTCCTGTACGGGCCTTTCTGGATACAGAAAATGTTCGACTGCTGCCCTGGCCAGCACTTTCTCCAGTTCTCTCACCAATTGAAAACGTCAGATCAATGGTGGCCGAGCAACTGGCTCGTCACAGTAAGCCAGTCACTACTCTTGATGAACTGTGGTATCGTGTTGAAGCTGCATGGGCAGCTGTACCTGTACACGCCATCCAAGCTCTGTTTGACTCAATGCCCAGGCGTATCAAGGCCGTTATTACGGCCAGAGGTGGTTGTTCTGGGTACTGATTTCTCAGGATCTATGCACCCAAATTGTGTGAAAATGTAATCACATGTCAGTTCTAGTATAATACATTTGTCCAATGAATACCCGTTTATCATCTGCATTTCTTCTTGGTGTAGCAATTTTAATGGCCCATAGTGTACTTAAACCTAACTAACCTAAGGACATCACATGCCCGATGCAGGATTTGAACCTGCGACCGTAGCAACAGTGCGGTTCCGGACTGAAGCGCATAGAACCGCTGGGACACAGCGGCCGGCCAGGAAGGGTGTAATCAAGCTGTTGCATCCTCTCCTGTGGAAAGCTCGCCTACTGCGTTTGTAGCTTTGCCTTGATATCCTCTAGACTGGCACTGTGACAGGTTGAGTCCGAGCTGTTCCCACACATCTACCGAGGACCGACCTGGTAATCTTGCTGTCCACGGGAGTACCTCAATGTCACGGAGACAGTCCATATGTACGCGTGCCATTGTGTGGACGAGCATTATCATGTTGAAAAAAAAAAAAAACCAGGGGAAAGATACTGCCACACGAAACACCCAGGATGTCCGCTACGTATTACTGTGCCGTCAGAGCTCCATCAGTCACTACAAATCGTGACCTTATGTCATACCCGATGCCTCTCCACGCCATGACGCCAAGGGTAACACGGCTGTGTGTCTGCAAGGCAATGGAAGAATGCCACCCGACCCCAGGTAGCTACCATACTCGCCGAAGAGTATCACCGTAGCGCAGAGCCGCGAGCCATCGCTAAGAACGTTGCTTACTCCCTCTCACAGTACCCCTCCAGGGCCTACCGATTGTGTCGTGGAGTTCAGGGCAGCCTATGTGATACCTAGTCTGGCTGTTGCTGGCCTCCTATTAAAGGTGCTGCACGATACAGAATGTTGCAGAGCGTCCATTACTTGTTTCGGATGGAAGGCACAGATGTCAAGGAGTTAGGATTGTCCATGGCGCACAAAACGGCGATCCTCCACTGTGGCGGTCAGACGTGGTCTCCTGGACGCTTGACGACGGGTATATCTGCCCTCATGTTCCCTTGCAGTCTAACATCGAGGCACTGTCACCTCGGGGCGCCCCACAAATCTAGATATTCCACGACTCGACCAACCGGCCAAATGGACACGCACAATGAGACTTCTTTCAAAATCTTCCAGGAGCTGATAACGCTGTCTCACACGAGCACGCGACACCTCAATGTCCTTCACAGTGATCACTCAAAGTCTGACGCTGTTCACGCGCCTTATACAGACGGGTCCAGAAAAATATAGACACTCTTTGACAGCTAATGTCTTTGGAACAAAATGGGGTACTCAGTCAATAAAACTCTTCTGGGTTTGGAACCGCAATGTCAAGTATAAATTTCCGACGTTTCCGCGACTATTGCAAGACGCCTTTCCCAGGGTGTATTGACTGTGACATCGGCAGCGGAAGCCTGCGTTTAGAAAATGGCATATCGTTGCAATTTTTCGCGGTAGCGTATTCCATTGTTTTCTCAATAGATCTTGGCGCGCGTTTTCCAACAGGTTACAGTATAGCAGTGACTGAAGTAAAACTGTCGTTTGAGCAAAGCAAGGCCGTATTGAAGCGGCACTGGAAGTACGGAAACATGATGGAGGTACAACGACAATGGCGTAATGTGTTCGGTGCTCAGCCACCAACACGTGCAACAATTTATCGTATTCTGGATAAATCTGAAGCCGACGGTACTGTTCAAGATGTGCATAAGGAAAGATCTGGCCGACCGGATACGTCAACGAGTCCAGCTTTCAGCGCCGCTGTGTTGCAACATGTTGCTAAGTCACCGTAAAAATCTGTGAAGCGAGGGTGCACGTGAAAGCGGGGTAAGCTGATCAAGTTCAAATGGTTCAAATGGCTCTGAGCACTATGGGACTCAACTTCTGAGGTCATTAGTCCCCTAGAACTTAGAACTAGTTAAACCTAACTAACCTAAGGACATCACAAACACCCATGCCCGAGGCAGGATTCGAACCTGCGACCGTAGCGGTCTTGCGGTTCCAGACTGCAGCGCCTTTAACCGCACGGCCACTTCGGCCGGCTAAGCTGATCAAGTGTACGACGAATTCTGACAGCTGCAAAGTGGAAAGAGTACATTCCGAGATCGCTGCACGCTATGGACGAGGACGCCCGGGATCGAAGGATGAATACTGCGAGAGGTTTGAAGGCATGATTCGCGAGGATGAACGGTTTGCAGAGACTGTTATGTGGTGTGACGAGGCGCGGTTCAAACTGAACGGTACTGTAAACTACCTCAACTGCGTGTAATGGGCTCCTGAAAATCCTCACGTTTACATGGACCAACATGCTAATCTACTTGGTGATAATGTGTGGCGTGATCTGCCATCGCGTCGTTTGGCTGGTCCATTCTTCTTTGAAGGTACCGTAACTGGTGACGTTTATATGGTGTAAGAAATGATTTTACCTGCCATCTGAGAGGTGTGTGGAAATGAAAGGTTTTACCTACAACAAGATGGCGCTCCGTTTCGCTAACACAGATATGTCAGAGCCTCATTGGATGAAAATCTACCCAGACGATGGATAGGTCGAAGAGCCGTTGGGTGCCCATCACGGTCTCCAGACCTTACACCTCTTGACTACTAACTACGGGGGACGTTGGAATGAATTTTGTGAACAGTATCCAGCTACACAGAACGAGCTATGAGAAACCATCGTGAAGTCCTGTGAAGCTACCACCTCGGCAACACAGCCGCAGATAGGTCAACAGTTCAGCAATGACGTTGTTTGGCTGCTAATGGGAGTCTCTTTGAACACATGAGATAACCTTAGCCAGCCGGAGTGGCCGAGAGGTTCTAGGCGCTACAGTCTGGAACCACGAGCCCGCTACGGTCGCAGTTTCGAATCCTGCCTCGGGCATGGATGTGTGTGATGTCCTTAGGTTGGTTAGGTTTAAGTAGTTCTAAGTTCTAGGGGACTGATGACCTCAGATGTTAAGTCCCATAGTGGTCAGGGCTATTTGAAATAACCTTTCTCCCGTGCAAGAATTGTAACGGTATGGTATGTCATTTTGTTCCGTTCATGATGACTATCAAAGAGTGTCTATCTTTTCCTGTATCCCTTTGTATACTCTACCAGGCCTGGTCACAACATTAAACACGAGTACAACTCATGTACTCTGATAGCCTTCTGTCTGTCACAGGAATTGCAGCTATAATCATTTACGTACTTGCCGACAGTGTGTGCGTGTGAGAAGTTACATTAGCATCAGTCCACGTCTTCTGGATGCTTCATTTACTTTGTCGGGCAATATGCTCTTTTCTTGTATTGCGAACCAGCATATCCACGGGGTTTTGGAAGGTCTGAGATTACAGAATTTTAGTAGTTTATGATGGTAACTTTCTGTGAGCGATCTTCTCTTTCAGGAGGATCTTATGGAGTCGCATCTTCCATTTTGATGATCCTTATGTGACATTCATCAATTACATAAAGCAGTACAAGGAGACAATTCTCAAACAAATTCGGAATAATCGTCATTGTAGACTAACGTATTTCCGAGCTCTGTTGAGTACAATATATTTGTGCGCATTACCGTAGTTGTAGGGAAAGAAATCTGAGTGCGTATCGTAAAACTCTTGTAATAGTAAAGTCAGTGGTTCGAATCTCGCTAAGAGTAAAATTTTGTTTCACTTTTATTTAAATTCCATATTTATTAACAAATAGAAATGTTAATTAAAAATATTGCATCGCATTTTTAAAAACAGAAATAACATATTTTTCTTTTTAATTACTGACTGCATGAAAATAATTTACAATAAATTAAAATTTGGTGGAAAATTTTTTATTTCTAGAGAGTGAACGGTATTATTGATCTGCATATTTTTATTTAATAATAAGATATTCGGCATATTTACATCATATTTCAATTTATCGTCATTTAACCAGTAATAAAAAATAAAAGAGAGTCGAACCAGTGGCTAAACATATACTACACTTTTAAAGTATAAACTCTTTTCTCTTTATTATTATGCTTTTCTTAGATATTTAGATAAGAAATCGAAATAAGGGCGTAAATCTAAGAATTTACAGAAGTTAGAGCATAGTACTTTTAGAGAAAAAAATGGAGGAGCTGGGTTAAGAAGGCGGAAATTTCTTTATGAGGAGTAAGGACTGTCTTGCATTTTTTTTTTTGAGTATATAATTTTAATGCATTAAGGAAACTAAAGACGTTGTTCCTAATGCAAATTTAAATGTTTCTCCACAAAAGGCGATTTGCCTGTACCATCATCCTCAAATAAAATTTCTAACAAATTACCGAAGTTAATTATTAGATTACCCTTTTCTTCGCTTGCCAAAATGCTGTCCCCATGACACTTGGAAGTCGACTATGTTGCCAGTGGCGAATCTATTGATTAAGTATTTATCGCAGTTCTGAAGGAGTCTCATCTCTACGTTATTTCTCTCAGTTGGATAAAATTCTGTGTCTGATCGTATCTGTTGCAAATATTTTGTACTTCACAGAAGTCTAATACTTTGAAAAGTTATTATGCTTTTCAAAGGCGAGTTTCTTTTATTTTTTTTAGATTAACGCTATAATGACTTAAGGTACTGATGTCTGGGCACCGAGTTTCAAATACTTGTACGAAGAATTTCGAAAAATTCAGTTCGTAGGCACCCTATGTTATGGAGCAGCAAAGTAAAACTATTACAACTTCTCACAACTAATATTTCATTTCACTCTCTCTTGGTTGCTCAAACGAGTAAGGTACGAGTGGGTAGCATTCTTCACCAGCGAAGTGAGACTTTTAGGTGTTAATAACGTAAATTAAGGCGCACACGGTTAATAATCGATGGATCCGCTTCTTTCTCGCTAGAAGATATCTAAGAGGCAGATTAAGAGCAGCTGCATAACTAAAAACTTACGAGCAAAAGTACACGTGTTTCAAAGAGGCAAAGTGAAACAGATTGGGGCGACTCTGAATACCGTTTAATTAATAACGGATTTGCACTTTGTAAAGCCTTTTATTCATTTCAGATCATTCGGCGGTTTCCAATAGACGCTTCAAAAGTCTTAGCGCTGTGGTTTCTCGGATACTGGTAGCGAGAAAAAGATGTGATTCTTTGAGCCACGTAATACTTCATACCTTCGTAGCTGCAGAAGAAGCCTCGTTCGAGACGAAGACGGACAAAGTCGGGACTTTCCAGTCGTATAGTCGGTCATCGACCGGCTTCGTTAAACAAGGCAGACTCGGTAGCATAACACAGCCGCTATTCGACGGTGTGCGTAAACATCCGTCCTTATTAAGCCGATTTGCGGCCTGATCATTTATGAACGAGCGGCTATCGCCGAATGCGCCCTCGGTGGAGAACGAAACACAAATCGCTTTTGGGAATATTTTCGACTGTAAATTCGCGCAGCCATCGAGCAGTAATTCCGGAAAACTCGACAGATGTGACGGTTGATGGGAAGCGGCACACAGGATGTGGGGCGGGGAGGGGGAACGGAGGGGAGGGTAAAAGTATTATTTGTTTTCACCCCAGAGACTTCAGTTCCGGAAGGCTAACGCCGCGGTAAAAAATCATCGGTCCGGCAGGGTCGTAAGGGTGGAGATATTAGGAGGGGCGTTAGGTCCCGGAACTCTTTAAGCGGGCGAACTCTCCAGGGACGTGGCCCCGTGAGCCTTAAACAAACGGCCGCCCCGATCCACGGCTGCACGTGCCACTCGCCTGCAGCCGGGGTCGAGTTGCAGAGGCGGGGTCACACCCTTGACCCGGGCAGCTCTTCACCAGAAATGTCACAGCGCCGCCACGTCACTTCGTGTACACTCTAGGACAGAGGTAGTTGCTCCTCAGGGATGTCAACGGAACTGTTTCAAACTGGCAATGGTATCACCGACTGAGAGTAAGGGAAAGACAGAAGAAAGTACAAAATTGTTAAGGCTTTCGTGGCCACTTGTTGACAAACTGCCTATTGGCTTCTGTCTCGGGTTCTTCGGCCGACGTTCATCTAATGATTTTACTGACTTTTCGCCAACAGGAGTGGCATTGAAATTTCCTGGCAGATTAAAACTGTGTGCCCGACCGAGACTCGAACTCGGGACCTTTGTCTTTTGCGGGCAAGTACTCTACCATCTTAGCTACCGAAACATGACTCACGCCCGGTCCACACAGCTTTACTTCTGCCAGTATCTCGTCTCCTACCTTCCAAACTTTACATAAGCTCTCCTGCCAACCTTGCAGAACTAGCACTCCTGAAAGAAAGGGTACTGCGGAGTCGTGGCTTAGCCACAGCCTGGGGGATGTTTCCAGAAGACGAGATACTGGCAGAAGTAAAACTGTGAGGACGGGGCGTGAGTCGTGCTTGGGTAGCTCAGATGGTAGAGTACTTTCCCGCGAAAGGCAAAGGTCCCGAGTTCGAGTCTCGGTCGGGCACACAGTTTTAATCTGCCAGGAAGTTACATATCAGCGCACACTCCGCTGCAGAGTGAAAATCTCATTTAGGAGTGGCATTGTCAAAGCTTCACCCTCCATTGCCGGTGGCGAACTGGAGCCGAGCTCGCGGCCGCGGACTATATGTACCTGGCGCGCCAACGTCCGAGGGCTTCTCTGCGGTCATTTCTGGTGCGGTTCTCCTCTTGCTACTTGCGACGGTCGTTCGTTGCAGTACGGGAAGCCCGGATCCGTTTATCTTAAGGCTTTCCTCTTTCTTGTTGAAACTGTTCTCGTGTTTTTGTATTTCTACAGCTTCTCTGAACAAGAGCGTGTGATAGTGCTTCTCTACAGCCAGAACTTCCGTGTCGGCGAATTTTATTACGTGGTCGATCTCACTCAGTGCGTGCTCTGCCACTGCCGATTTCTCCACCTGCCCCAACCTGCAATGTCGCTTATGCTCTTTGATCCTGGTGTTGATCGATCGTCCAGTCATTCCGACATAAACTTTTCCGCATGTGCATAGTATACGGTATCCCGACATTGCAAGTGGGTCCCTTTTCTCCTTTGCCGATCCAAGACACTCTCTGATCTTCCTTGTCGGTTTGAAAATCGCCTTTAAACCATATTTGCGCAATATACGGCCGATTCTGTCCGTCACTCTGGGATGTATGGCAGAAAAAGCCGTACCTGATATTTCTTTTTCTGATTCCTTACTTCGCCGAGTGTTTGGCTCTGTTACACTTCTAATATAATTTGTGGAGTACCCATTGCTCCTCAGAACACTTGGTGTTGCATTTCACGTCTGAGGTGCTGCAGCTCACATATTCGTCCTGCTCGCGTTACGAGCGTATTAATCATGCCTCTTTTCCGGCTCGGGTGGTGGTTTGATAGTTTGTGCAGGTATCTGTCCGTGTGTGTCGGTTTTCGATAAAGAAGAAATTAACAAAAAGTAGCAGAAACGAATTTCTGCTACATACGCAACAAAAGGAGGGCATAAAAAGCAGACTAACAGTGCCAAGAAAGACATTCCTGGCCAAGAGATGTCTACTGGTATTAAACATAGGCCTCAATTTGAGGAAGAAATTTCTGAGAATATAAGTATGGAGCACAGAATTGTATGGTAGTGACACATGGACCGTCGGAAAACCGGAACAGAAGAGAATCGAAGCATTTGTGATGCGGTACTACAGAAGAATGTAAAAAATTAGTTGGGGTGATAAGGCAAGGAGTGAAGAGCTTTTCTGCAGAGTCGACAAGGAGAGGAACATATGGAAAACATTGCCAAGAAGAAGGGACAGGAAGACAGCAACTACCTTACGACAAGGGGGGGGGGGGGCGGGGAAAGTGAGAAAGGTAATACAGTGGTTAGCTATAGGGAAAGACAGGTAACATACAGTATGTAGAAGAGCCAAGAGGGAACAATAAGAGTGTAAGACCAAGTACAAAGTGCTTGGATTAAAATGGGTTTAATACAGGGTTTCGCCTCTATTGTTCAATCTATACAGAGAGGAAGTAATGATGAAAATAAAAGAAAGGCTCCGAAGTGGAATAAAAATTCAAGGTGAAAGGATACCAATGATACGGATGACATTTTTATCCTGAGTGGAAAAGAAGAAGAATTACATGATATGCTGAATGGAATGAACAGTCTAATGAGTACATCATACAGACTGACAGTAAATCTACGAAAGACGAAAGTAATGAGAAGCAGCAGAAATGAGAACAGCGAGAAACTTAACAAATGGTTCAAATGGCTCTGAGCACTATGGGACTTAACTGCTGAGGTCATCAGTCCCCTATAACTTAGAACTACTTAAACCTAACTAACCTAAGGACATAACACACATCACTGCCCGAGGCAGGATTCGAACCTGCGAGCGTAGCGGTCACGCGGTTCCAGACTGTAGCGCCTAGAACCGCTCGGCCACCGCGGCCGGCTGAAACTTAACATCAGGATAGATGGTCACGAAGTAGATAAACTTAAGAAATTATGCATCCTAGGCAGCAAAATAAACAATGACGGACGGAGCAGCGAGGACATCATAAGCAGACCAGCACTGGCAAAAAGCTCATTCCTGGCGAAGAGAAGTCTATTAGTATCAAACATAGGTCGTAATATCAGGAAGAAATTTGTTAGAATGTACGTTTGGCGCACAGCGTTCTGTGGTAATGAAATATGTACTGGAAAAACTGGAACAGAAGAGCCGCGAAGAATTTGAGATGTGATGCTACAGACGAATGTTGAAAATTAGGTCGACTGGTAAGGTAAGGAATAAGGAGGTTCTATGCAGAATCGAAGAGGAAAGGAATATATGGAAAACACTGGCAAGAAGAAGGGACAGGATGATAGGACGTCTGTTAAGACATCAGGGAATAGCTTCCACTGCACTAGAGGGAGCGTAGAGCGCAAAAATTGTATGCGGAGATTGGAATAAATCCAGCAAATAATTGTGGATCTAGGCTGCAAGTGCTACTTTGAGATGAAAAGATTGCCACATGAGAGAATTAGTGGCGGATCACATTAGGCCAGAAAGAAGAATGGGAAAAAAATAGAAAAACTGAACAAGGTGATACGTTGGTTAGAACAGTGGACTCGCTTTCGGTAGGACGACGGGTCAAATCCACGACCCACCATCCTGATTTCCACGATGTCCCTAAATCGCTTGAGGCAAATGCGGGGATCGTTCCTTTGAAGGGCACTGCCGATTTCTTTCTCCAACCTTGGAACATTCCAAGCTTCTGCTCCCTGTCTAATGACCTCGATGTCAGCAGGACATTGAAACCGAATCTCCTTTTTCATCCCTGCGACAGTATCGATTGAATATGAGCCTTTTTGCTACCAAATTAACAGGATGTGCCTTTGTCGTCTCATAAACTCATTTGCGACACTCGTTTTTCTGCGACCATTGACCCACTGTATGCACTAAATATTTTAACATTATTTATTGTGTTTTAAGGTAAGAGTGTCACCCTTATTCGCAACTACAATAGGATTGCTTTCTGTTGCTCTTTAGAGATCCGTAAGTAAGTGAATCAGGAAAAATGGAACCCTTGTAGGTTCACTTTGTTGTCCATCTCTCCCTCCGTCTGTTATACTTAGGAATGGTTACAAGTATCAAACTGAAATGTAGGTCAAATACTAAAGTCCATTACCCCTTGACGTAGTTAAAAATTTAAGTTTCTAAGTCAATGCAGTCAAAGGATACGGCCTTTTACGTCACATATTTTGATATTCGCAAACGCACTCATCGTAACCTATGGGATATTTCCCGTTGACCTAGAATCATGGAAATTTTGCGAGAAGCGAGGTTTGCAATGGAAGTGAAAAAAATCTGAAAAATGTTAATTTGTAATTACACTAGGCATATTCGGAAAGTATGGTCCGATTAGGCGCAAAATGGAAACCGCTGTGAAAATCCGATGGAACTTTGCACAGACGCGTTGGGCAGTGTCTTTAGTGTGCCTGTCGAACGCTTCACGTAGTTCTTTTTAGTTCAGAGAGCGAAGTGGTCTCGCTGAAATGCCTAAAACAACTGTCTCCCACCAAGTATGTGGCTCTGGTGAGAGATTCGCCTGAAGCTATGCAGCCCACATAACATAAATGTCGCTCGTTCCTTTCTTCAAGACAATTTTCAGCCGCATTCTGCAGGGTAAATGAAGACGCTCCTGCAACGTTTTCAATGGGAAGTGTTTGATCACCCACAATATAGCCCTTAATTGGCTCCCTCCGTTGTTCATCTCTGCTCACACGAACCGCTGACTACGAAGACAACATTTTGGCACAAACAACGATAGGCAGACCAGCGTAGAGAATTGGCGGAAAGCACGGGCCGCTGCTTTCTGTGACGAGGGTACTGGAAGTTTGTACAACGCCACGACAAGTGTCTAACTCGGCGCGGTCACTATTTAGAGAAGTATCTGAAAGGTGTGGCTAACTGTTGCGAATAAATTTTTTTTGATTTTTACTGTGGTTTCCATTTCGCGTCTAATCGGACCTTACTTTCCGAATACGCCTGATATCACATAACAATATTTTTCTGCCATTTGTTGTCCGTCTATCTGTTTATGCATCTGTTAGCCTCTTTTCTCGGGAACGGGGAGATATATCACATTGAAATCCATGCCGAACCAAGGTCTACGGTTCCATGCCGCTATAAAAAGTTAAGCTTCTAAGTCAATGCAGTCGAAAGAAACGGCAAATTACGTCACATATTGTGCTAATCGCAAATTCACTCATCAAGATCCGTAGATGTACTATTTAAATGGCCGGCCGCTGTGGCCGAGCGGTTCTAGGCGCTTCAGTCTGGAACCGCGCGACCGCTACGGTTGCAGGTTCGAATCCTGCCTCGGGCACGGATGTGAATGATGTCCTCAGATTAGTTAGGTTTAAGTAGTTCTAAGTCTAGGGGACTGATGACCTCAGATGTTAAGTCCCATAGTGCTTAGAGCCATTCGAACCATTCGATCTATCTAAATACAGATTAATTGCTTGGGTTACCAGGAGGACTACGTGATGCCTCCGCTGTCCGAACCGCCATGAGTATTTGGTCGCTAGTTGTGTGTGCCCCGATACTCGTTACTCCTAGCAGAAGCTATGGCCGTAAAAATAAGGGATTTGACCTACACTAGGTTTACATGGGCTCGAAACACCGTAAATGAATTTCCCAATAACGCTTTTGGTTGCTCATTTAGACACTCCAAAATCAGTTCTGGAAATCCGCTTCTTGCTGCCGGTTTTCCACTTCCACAATCGATTTACGCTACCATCTAAGTGCACAACCAGAGTTATTTAAGGATGACTGGTTTTGAACACTAAAACCCGAGTGGTGCAAACATATGGTATCATTATCTGAGCGTTGATGTCAGCCCAGTTAACATCTCTGCAAAAGGAATCAATCGATTCGCACAATTTGTTTGGGCGCAAGCTCGGGTTTGTTGTTCAAACCTTGGTAAATATACTGTAACATAGCTACAGTAAGATGTTCGAATTGCTATGCAATTGACGGCTGGTCAGAGCTAAACGAAAAACTCATGATCGCAGCTCAAGTAGGAACAGAGCACCAAGACTGCACCCCGTCCCTCCCCCCCCCCCCCCCATCCATGTACCAAACCACGATTCTGCGCGCGTTCTTTTCAAGCATATTTATTATAGCACTGCAACGATTCCTGCAGCACGGCCATGGTTAAAGTTGCCTTTCTTTAATAGCAAATAGGAAATTAATGCTCTCCGGAAACTATAGTTGCAATTTTGCCCCTTTCCTCAGAGTAGCGTTGACCGACTTGTGGAATCGCAGTACTGGACGGCGCTGGAGCGGGGCCATCTGTTGAGGCCGGGCTGCCAGTGGTAGCTAACATTTAGCCGCGCTCCACGGCCGGGGTTAGCGTTATTCTTTGAGAGCGAAATGCCACAATGACCTTCCCGAGTTTTATTCCACACCCTCACTTCTTCAGGCTTATTCTTCCTCCTCCACCTTACAGTTTCTTCAACGGTCATGCAAGACAGGGCAGAGGGAACAAGAAGCTGCAAGAGCGATAAAGAGAGGGAGAGAGAGACTAGCAGGAAAGGATGGACGGAGATCAGCGCTTAGCAGCGTGCACTTGCTTCCACCCTGAAATCCTACATCTGCATCTACATCCATATGATTACCCTGCAATTCACAATTAAGTGACTGGCAGAGGGGTTCATCAAACCACCTGCAAGCTACTTCTCTATCGTTCCACTCTCGAACAGCGAGCGGGGAAAACACTTAAATACTTCCCTGACAGCTCTGATTATTGTGCTGATCATTTCTCCCTATGTAGGTGGGCGCTAACAAAATACTTCCACACACTGAGAAGAAAGTTAGTGATTGAAAATTCTTGAAAAGATCCTGCCGCAACAAAAAACGCCTTTGTTTCAATGACTGCCGTCCCAGTTCGTGTATCATATTCGTCGCAGTCCCTCCGTTATTTCGCGACTTCTTCGAACTTTTTGGATGTCCTCCGTCAATCCTACCCCACACTGCACAGAAATACTCCAGAATAGGGCGGACAAGCCTATTGTAAGGAGTCTCTTTAACAGCCCTTTTACATTTCCTAAGTGTTCTGCCAATAAATCGCAGTCTTTGGTTTGCTTTCCCCACAACTTTATCAGTGTGATAGTTCCAGTTTAAGTTATTCGTAAGTGTAATCCTTAAGTATTTAACTCAGTTTACAACCATTATTTTTGTATGATTTCTCGTCTAACTGAAATTTAGCGGATTTCATGTAGTACTCATGTGGATTACTTCACACTTATTATTTAGAGTCGATTGACACTTTTTACACCACACAGATATCTTGTCTAAATGTTTTTGCAATTCGTTTTAAACATCTGATGGCAGCATCATCTGCAAACAATCTAAGAAGTTTGCTCAGATCGTCTCCTAAATCGTTCGCGTTGATCAGGAACAAACTTTGGGGAACGCCAGAGACTATCCGTTTTACTCGATGACTTTCCTTCATTTACATTCCGGGCAGAAAATCAGTCATGCAACTGTCCACAGAATTGCATTTCATTTAGATGACGACTGTGAGGATGGTTCAAATGGCTCTAAGCACTACGGGACTTAACATCTGAGGTCATCAGTCCCCTATACTTAGAATTACTTAAACCTAACTAACCTAAGGACTTCACACACACCCATGCCCGAGGCAGGATTCGAACCTGCGACCGTAGCAGCCGCGTGGTTCCGGAATGAAGCGCCTGGAACCGCTAGACCACAGCGGCCGGCGACTGTGAGGAACGGTGTCAGAATCTTCCTACAAATCTAAAAATATGCA
Source organism: Schistocerca nitens (assembly GCF_023898315.1). NCBI lineage: Eukaryota > Metazoa > Arthropoda > Insecta > Orthoptera > Acrididae > Schistocerca > Schistocerca nitens. The sequence continues at coordinate 260,712,127 of NC_064621.1, forward strand.
ATCATTTTGGAGTCCTGAGAATAAAGAGCTGCTGTGTTTCGAGAATGATATTTTCTGAATTAGTGGTGGCTATCTGTCAATAAATAGTTTTCTTCGAGGTGATTCATAATGTTCGAACACAGCATATGTTCCAAAATCCTACTGAAGCGCCTAGAGCCCCTCGGCCACAACGACAGGCAAATGGACAACAAGGCCCCTTGCAAACTCTGTCAAGTGCTGATAAACCCGTCTCAAACGAGTACCCTGATCTTCGTATATTCCCACCATGTGTACCTGCCCCTTCACGTTTTTGTCAGACAGTGTACATAGCTGCACGGCATAAATAATTGGTGTTGGTGCCGTGGTATGTTAAACTCTGCCTTTCGGGCCAAAGTGAGGCAGGAGATTCTCATCCATACTAGTGCAGAAGTCTTATCAGTACCCTCTAATAAGCATTACCTGAATAAAAGTACGAGCGAAGCGGCATATGGTTTCCAGTACCAAGACTTTAAGAAACGTATCGTGGATACATGTCTGCCCCCGTCCCTTCCACTGCCAGCCTTTCAATTCAGTCTCTGTACAGTCATAACTATGTCTTACGTTCCACTCATTTTCTTGATCCTTTTGTACTTTTACCTTTCTCCCCTAGTAACTGTCAGCTTATACTTCTCCAGGTCTCCTTGTGTAACACTCAGTATTTCAATGGGTTCCGTGTCTCACAGCCACAGGTCACAACTAGTAATACACATTAATCATAAAATTTGAGCTTCAGACACATTCACACGTTAGTTCTCAAAACTTATATATTTCCCCAAAAAGTACGCCGGACTATTTTTACGTTCCTGAATACTATTGCTGTCCATCTTGTCGCAATAATAAATGCCATTGGTCGTAATTTTTTTTTCCTGGCAACATAAATCTACAATTTTTGGATAACTGACGTATAGTCAACTAGAACTGTGTGTCCTTTATAAATGTTTGTATAATAATTTACTGTGTCACGGTCGTTTATAAAAAATATAAAACATTCAAAAGACCGATTTCAGCAAGTAACTGCCATCTTCAGAGGTGGGTAATCCAGTAAAAAAACTTCCTACGGATATACAGCGAAGAGCCAAAGAAAGTGGTACACCTGCCTAATATCCTGTAGAGCACCCGCGAACACGCAGAAGTGCCGCAATACGACATGCCATGGACTCCCCTAATGTCTGATGTAGTGCTGAACTGACAGCATGAATCCTGCAGAGCTATCCATAAATCGGTAAGAGTACAAGGGGGTGGAGATCTCTTCTGAACAGCACGTTGCAAGGCATCCCAGATATGCTCCATAATGTTCATGTCTGTGGAGTTTGGTGGCCAGAGTGTATAAACTCAGAAGAGTGCTCCTGGAGACACTCTGTAGCAAGTCTGGACGTGTGGGGTGTCGCAATGTCCTGCTGGAATTGACCAAGTCCGTCTGAATGTACAACGGATGCAGGTGATCATACAGGATGCTTACTCCAACTGCACACTCCTCACGCCACACGCCATTACAGAGCCTCCACCAGCTTGAACAGTCCCCTGCTGACATGCAGGGTCTATGGATGCATGAGGTTGTCTCCATACCCGAACACGTCCATCCCCTCCATTGAATTTGAAACGAGACTTATCCGACCAGGCAACATGTTTCCAGTCATCAACAGTCCAATGTCGGTATTGACGAGCGTAAGGCTTTGTGTGGTGCAGTCATCAAGGGTACACGAGTGGGCCTTCGGCTCCGAAAGCCCGTAATTCAGCGGATTACTCCTTTTTCCTTTCTTCGGTATTGGTGTGATCTGTGCAGTTTTCCAGTCTTCAGGAATGGATTTTTCCACGAGCGAGAGGTTGTATATGATTGCTTAGTATGCAGCTATCGTGTCAGCATACTCTGAAAGGAACCTGACGGTGTACAATCCGCGCCGGAGGCCTTGCCTTTCTTAAGCGTTTTAGTCTACTTCGCTACACCGAAATTTACTTCTAAGTTACTTACGAGGATATCTAGTTCTAAGTTACTAATGTTGGCAATTGTTGTTGATTCGAATCCTGGTGCGTTGTGATGTAGGCTGTTCATCCTGGTGCTTACTACACGGTGCTTCTGCATTATCGTATGTATTCGTTACTGAATAACGAGAACGGCTCGAGACTGGAAGTACCGTTTTGTTACAGCCTGAAATGTTTTGTTGCTCTCAATATTTTCTTCAGTGCCCGCAATCGAGCCCGATTCGGCCCAAGTCGGTAGTAACTTTAGTTCTCCAGTTCGTTACTCTCAGCGGATTTCGAATAACGAAGCGTTTGGTTAGTTAGTCACTTAATACATAGATTATTTGAACGATTGTTTTATCGAAATGATGTGGAACAAGTCAGTTTGCAGGATATGTAGGCCATACGTGATTTTTGTCATGAACTGTCATTCTATGCACTGGTTATAGAATATGACTGATGTGGTAATTAACACATTATTGAATTTTAGTCGTTCTCATGCAACTACACTAACTACATTTAAAAACAAGATTCTCTCTCTCTCTCTTTTTAACTGGCTACCAGTTTTTAATAGAAATTCACAGGTGGAATAGGAGTTCTCCTGGACAAATTTTAAATTAAATAAAAAAATTGTTTCGTTACCTGTCAGACCTTTTATGGTATTGGACAAATGATCAAAAATTTTTGTTGCTGGCTATTGAACTGCTTTGTGAGTCACTGGCAGCTACATCAATGAATAATAAAGATAATATATTTTCCTCTAGTGCTGTAGGTATCGGTTGGTATCGATTGTTCTTCTGAAATGTGTTGCAGGTATCGATTGATATTGATTGTACTTCTGAAATGTGACGGATTATTAATGACGAATTTCATTAACTAATATATGTATTTTGACGGAACAGTTAAAATGCCTAGCTCCTTGAATAGACACCTATACGACGTCCGTGGATGATCACCAAATGCTATTCTTACTGCTCGCTTTTGTGTAATGAAGACTTTCTATGTGGTGAGTTACCCCAGAAAATTATTCCATAACGGTGTATTGAGGGGAAATATGCGAAATTTGTTAGCAAGTTAATTTCTTTGTTTCCAAGATCAGTCACTATACTAAGAGCAAAACTAGCCGAACTTAATTGTTTGAAACGCTCAATGATATTCTTCTTGCAGTTCAAGTTATTAATATTTATACCCAAAAACCTGTAGCATTCTACTCTATTTACTAATTCCTGCTCACGTGCTACATAAATTTTGATATGACTATTTGTCGTATAGCACTGAATGTAATGTTAATTTTCTAAGACCCGCTTAATAATTCCTTGCGAAACATAATTAGGATCTCTTCTGTTACTCTCTCTCTCTCTCTGTCTCTCTCTCTCTCTGTCTCTCTCTCTCTCTCTTATGGAATTTATTATGACAGTAGTAGCGCCTAAGAAAGTACTTATTCCGCTTGTTAAATTTTAAGTGGAACGTCATTCACATATGTAAAGAACAGGAGTTGATCCAAAATTGAACCCTGAAGGATTCCTTTCTTAATTTCTCCCCAGTCACTAAATTCTTCTATCCCTGAAACATTGATTGAATTATTCAGCACAACTCTTTGTATTCTGTTTGTTATGTATGATCAAACCAGCCGTGCATAAAACTTTCAATTTCATACAGCTGAGATTTTCTAAGAGAGTAACATGATCATCACAATAAAAAGCCTTGAAAAGATCACAGAAAATTGGGACTGGAGATATTTTCTTATTTAAGACTTGTACTATTTGACGAGAGAATCAATAAACAGCATTCTTGGTCGAGCAACTGACAAAAGCTGAGTAAATTGTTTCTCCGTAAGTGTGGGATTGCTCTTGACTGCATTATTTATTCGTTCCGACTCGGTAGCTTTCGTAGTCTTTCAGTTCCTTATTCTTAGCAGAGCAGGTCGTTAATGACACGGAAAACCCAAACATCTTGCCACTTGCCACGTTCGCTTTCTCCTAATGTAATTCGCATCCTACTCGGGCAATTTCGGCTGTATTTGTATCCTCCAGTTCCTTCTTTTCACATGCTGCGCTTATAAATCGCTGGCTTGTCTATAGCCCACGGCGTTAAATGGGGTTTTTGTCAGGGCTACGGCAAGCGACCAGAACACGGTACTTCTGTCAGGCGACCATATAGTATATCGGCGTGACGTACCACCGCAGATTTCGGCTGCCAGCATAAAACCATTCGATGAAGTTCGCACGTGATTCAAAAGAACAAATGGCGCTTGAGCTTTCCCATCCCTAATGTTTCGCTCTCTCCTGTGGCGTGATCACAGAGCGGTGAGGCATTGACACATGCTTGAATACAACATCAAAGGGTCCCTGTAAGACCTCCCACTTCGGCATTATCCTGGTGCCACCCACCTGCCTATGTTGAGCATTGTAGAAATCTTACAGTTTTGAACACGGCTGCTATTCATCAACTGTCTACTAGTTTCAACTTACGATTAAACAGCCAACCGGTCGCACATAAACGGTATGTACATTGACCTAGGTTTCGAGGTCTACTAGGGCTGTCTTCATCAGAATGAAATGTTGCTAAATCGTACAATTACTTTGCTAAAAAGCAATAGTCACAATTTGGAGCAGCTCTAAATTCTGACTATTGCTTTTCAGCAATGTAATTTTACGATTTAGCAAAATTTCATTCTGATGGAGACACCAATAACAGGTCTTGAAACCTAGGTCAATGTACCTACGGCTTATGTGCGACCGGTTGGCTGTTTAATCCTCAGTTGACACTGCAGAAATGTACCTGAACAGAGACAATAACAAATTGTAGTACATCCACACTACCCTCCCATTGATGAGCCCCCACGGTCTACTATTAGCGCCCAAGTAAGCTTTAGAATGGAAAAGAATTTTCTTGGAACATTTTCATTTTTAAAATGAAAGATAAATGATATTTAAGTGTTACAGGTGTTTTATTAGACCATGAGCTAAAGAGTCAAGGAGAAAATTTGTACTACTCATCTCAAACACTTATTTTTATACAATAGAGAAGCATTTATCAGTGCATTGCAAGCGCTACCTACAACTCCATCTCAGAAAAGGAAGCTAACTATCGACATTAAGAGCATACACTTGCTACAGAACAACTTCGTTAGCACCACTGCCCTCCGTAGTGAACTTGCTTTACTACACCCTGCAACCCCATTTAAACTTAAGTAAGTTAAAATGTGTGCACTATACCTAGGCCAGTTACTTGAAAATCGCTTGAATGTGAACTTCTTACTTCCAAAGTGGCAGCAGTTGGAAAACTTCAAGCTGACCACTGACACAAATAACTATAACAGTGACCGAGCGAGGTGGCGCAGTGGTTAGACACTGGACTCGCAATCGGGAGGACGACGGTTCAATCCCGCGTCCGGCCGTCCTGATTTAGGTTTTCCGTGATTTCCCTAAATCGCTCCAGGGCACGGCCGACTTCCTTCCCCGTCCTGACCTAATCCGATGAGACCGATGACCTCGCTGTCTGGTCTCCTTCCCCAAAACAACCCAACCCAACCCAACTATAACAGTACCAGGGTCGGTCTTAGGCCCAAAGTTGGAAAGTTGTGGTAAGGTCTTACAGGACCAAACTTCTGAGGTCATCCGTCCCTAAGGTTACACACTACTTAATCTAACTTAAACTAACTTACACTAAGGACGACACACACACCAATCCCCGAGGGAGGACTGGAACCTCCACGGGAGAACCCTTAGGTCCAAGAGACACGTGCCACCATTTGGGCCGCCAAGGTAAGAGACATGCCAGATGCGCCACAGCTGTAAGTTTTCACAATCAGTAGCAGCCGCTTGTGGAGCCCCTGCCGCCCAAATGGAAGATTTGTATACTGTGCATATCGCAACTAGTACTGTAAATTGACATGGGGGAGAACGTATGAGGGAAAAGGATGGGGCAGGGGGGGGGGAGTGGGGGTGGCAGGGGAGGGGGCAAGTGATAAGTCGCTTGTGTGGAAAAGTTTTCTATAACCGGCACCGAATAATTATAATAATGTTTCAATATTGCGAAGCGAGTAATGAAGCAATTGCTGTCCTATAGCGGAAACTACCTACAACAAGGAGAAACCTTTTCATCAACATTTAAGCATATATGAGGAAGATATCCAGTCAGTTCATAAGCTGTAACCACCACAATTTGTCAAATATTAGTGATAGTTTTTGAAAAAGTATATTTATTGGTAATTTATGTAATATCATTGGCTTAAGAAATAGTGATAATAGCGATGACCTTTTAATAACAGCCGGCCGCTGTGGCCGAGCGGTTCCGTCCGGAACCACGTGGCTGCTACGGTCGCAGGTTCGAATCCTGCCTCAGGCATGGATGTGTGTGATGTCCTTAGGTTACTTAGGTTTACGAAGTTCTAAGTCTAGGGGACTGATGACCTCAGATTTAAGTCCCACAGTGCTTAGAGCCATTTGAACCATTTTTAAAATAATAATTTAGTTTCCTGATCAAAAAACTATTGACCTTTTTTTGTTTTAACCTTTAGAAAATCACATTTTAGCACTCATGGGTAATTACCTTCAAGTTGGGAACCACTGTCTTAGAGGGAACCTTTGCCATATTATTCACGCATGTGAAAATGTTGCAACCCTCTGTGATCACGCCACAGTAGTGCGCGAACAGGAGGGCTGAGAAAGCAAATGCGCCCTTTGCTGCTTCCGATCGTGTTCAAACTCCGTCGAATGGTTTTGAACGGTCCCTAGTGGTTCAACCCTGTACACAAGAGCGAATATTTGGTCGCACTGCACTCCAGAGAGGTTCAGTGGGGTTGCTGGCCTACGTTGTAATTAGAGTAGGACTGAAGCGTCCGAGGCGTGTCAGCAGTGTCAAAAGTTCTCTGGAACGTCGTCCTGTCGCTCATCGCACTATAAACTGTCCATTCTCGAGTGCGAAATGTGTGGGAATGAACGCTTCAACCGAAGGGGTGATTTCCTTGTAACCTTTATGCCTTCCCCTAAGGCCTTCTCGCGTCGATTCGGAGCTGCTGTGTACCTGAAATATTTTTCTCGGCATCCACAATAAAACCACGTAGGCGTCGCGGTTCAGACCTCCATCACAGAGGCGTCAAGAGAAGGGGCGAAACGTGGTTAAGAAGGGGTTCGACGACCTTCCTATCGCGTGACACGCCTACATTGGGATGGAAATAATTATAGTGGAACACGGTGCCAATGTGACATCATTAACAAACCTTACACCTCACATTATCCTCTGAGCTGTGGCCTATTTTTTTTTTTTTTTTTTTTGCAATGTTAACACACTGTTGTTTGAAGCGTTGCAGAGCCCGAGAGTGACGTTGCAGGACGCCACGATTTTGCACCATTTCATAGGAAGGATATAAGCACCTTTGAGCCAAGTTTCAAAGTTATGCGTTGCAATGAGAGGCAGTTAGAGCGTTTCGGCAAATTGATCACGTAATTGTGTTCTGCAGTCTGTTATCACCAGCAGACCAGCATGGCTTTTCCTTGCAAGAAGGGACAGGAATCATGAAGGTATCATATTACTTCTTAAGCGTTTAATTTTCTCAGTCTTATATTACAGTCAAGACGCGTCACATTTTTGCCAGCCATACAAACTAAGAAATAGAAAGATAACAGTACTGCGACTTCACAGTATTTGTGAATCTGTATAAAACATTTCTTGGTTTCGAAAAGAATGGAGACCCAATACACAAAGAAATGAGTCGTCTGTAATTTATACAAAAAATCATGTGGGAGCAGTGAAAGCGGACATTCAAAAAACATAAATCAGTTGAAGTAGTATCAAAGGCAGGGTTGAAGCTGATCGCCATAAGTGTTCATTTTGATTGTTGAAGAACAATGAACCGAAGAAGAGTCAGAACAGGATTGTAAGGTCAACAGAGGACAATGTGAATATTTGCAGATGAGATGGTCTTTCTGGTCGATCTCATGGAAATTTAGTTGAACTGCCCGATCTAGGTGAAGCGTTCTTGGTCGTAAAGAGCAAGGCTACATCTTTTAGAAAAAAATTATACTATTCCGGATTTATCCTTTAAGGTCAATGAACACTGGCCAACGATTCCATACCTGAAGGGCGATAATGAAACGTCTTCATTTACCAGCTCCCAAATTTCTCGTCACTCGACTCAAAATTTTTGTAACTGTAAATCTCGTTATATGTTGTAGCAGGAAAGGAATGAAGAAAACTTAGTTTCTAACGACAACGAAATCTTTAGCAGATGGAACACAAGCCGGATTAAGGAAGGTTGGGAAAGTAACCTGGTCGTGCTTTTTTTCCAAAGGAATCGTCCCGGCATTTGGTTCAGCGATTAAGCGAAATCACCGAAAACCAAAGTCTGGATGACCGGAAGGGGATTTGAACCGTCGTCCACCCAAATGCAATTTCAGTGCGCTCAACACCACGCCACCTTGTTTGGATGGCAGCAGGAGAAACCAGAGGGTGCTCAGTCTGATGAACTGAGGCCATATCCCAACAGTCTGTACCTTAAATCCCTCACTTTCCCCACCAAATCTAGCAGCCTGCCTCTGCATTAGTTGTACGCCTTTCTTTAGTGCACCCTTGTGTGGATCCCAAATACATGAACAGTACTCGAGAAAGGGCCGCACAAGTGTCCTTTATGCCGTCTCCTTTATAGATGAGCTACATTTTTCTAGAATTGTCCTAACAAATCGTACTCGATCATTCGTCTTCCCTGCAAGCGATCTTACGTGATCAATGTATTTCATGTCGGTTTGCAGTGTTACACTTAGATGCTTAATAGACACGCCTATGTCAAACATCACACCATTAGCACTACATTCGAACATTACAGATTGTTTATCTTGTGCACCACTTTTTTCCGCATTTAGAGTAAGCTGCCATTCAACACTCCAAATTGAAATCCTGCATCCTCCTACAGTCACGCAACGACGACACTTTCGCATACACTTCATCGTCATCAGAAAACAGTCGCATATTGTTGCTCATCTTAACCACCTGACCCTCTGTGCGTATACAGAGTGAACATTAATGAAACTGACAAACTGCAGGGACGGATTTCTGATTGGAAATGGAGGAAGAAAGGTGCTGCGAACACGTGTCCGGAAATGCATCGTTGCCACGGTAGACAGCGCTGATGAATCAAAGTTCCTCTGACCACGTGCTGTGTGTTCCTCGCATGTTCCAGGCTGTGTGATAGACGTAGGATACTGTAAGTAGCGGAATGGTCCCTTATTCATGTCGGGAACAAGTCGAAATGGTATTCGTGTACAGCCAGCCAGATGGAAACAATCGAGAGGCAGCATGGTTATACCAAAACAAATACCGGTACCCTCACAGATACCAACCACGTCACAATATTTCAAGCACTTTTTAGGCGTTTGTGTGATCACCCTTTTTGGGGGGTTTTGTGATAATGGGTCTTTTTGGACGGACGCTCAAAAAAGGACTTGAAATGTTGCGTGATGTGGCCGGCGTCTGCGAGGGTACTTATTCTGTTGTTATAGCTGTGCTGGCTCCCAACCTTTTCCATCTGTTTGACCGTACACAAACACCATCTTGGCTTGTTGCCGACATAAATACTGGACCATTCTGCTGCTTACAGTACACTACGTCAATCACACAGCCTGCAACACACAAGGAACACACGGCACAGTCTGAACGTCGTTATTCTCTTCTGATGTCCAAACGGAAGCACGCGTAACACCCGCTTGAATTTGTACTGACGTACCAGCTATACGCAGATTTCATTGTGAAATGTGTACCCTCTTGTATGATATCCACAGGACTGTAAGCTTTCGCACCTGATTCCTATTAGTAGTTTCTGACATTAAAATACTACAGTAAATCTATATCACACACTCGCACAGGTTTTTATAGCACTGATCTGATATACAGAGTTGCACTTTTCATAATTGTTGCACCAACCACAAAACGGCTTAAGCCTTTTCCTTCCAATCTCACGCTAATGAACCACATGAGGTTGACAGTTTATCTCTGTACAGGTATGCGATTCAATTACGAACTTACCACAAACCGTTCAAGACAAAGATAGGGAACCAAATCAAATTAGTACGTCCAAAGCGGCGCAACCCCAGAATCCGCTAACAGCACAAGTATGCAGATTGAAATATACAAACTCGTTGAATTAATTAATCTCGGAACAACATTGCTGATATATGCCTAACTGTACCTAAATCAGACGTAAAGAAAAGGGCATTTTGATTATGTCATGTAAGAATAGTTTCAAATGGCACGTGGGTACGTTCTGTTTCTGTGTGTTTCTCGTGATTAATGTATTACAAGAGTTTTAGAAAATGAGTTCTGAGATGGAAGTAATGCGTTTCAGGAACCACCTCCATGAAAGGTATTTTCTTCGTCTACAGAGTGTTCGAGAAGTCCCGTCCGCCTTACGAAAACACGAGAGGAATCGTGTGCCGCCATCGCTCAGTCTCCAATGAAATCTGTTCGCAAAAGAGCAGCTGAATTTCAGGTACATCTACATCTACATCCATACTCCGCAAGCCACCGGACGGTGTGTGGTGGAGGGTACCTTGAGTACCTCTATCGGTTCTCCCTTCTATTCCAGTCTCGTATTGTTCGTGGAAAGAAGGATTGTCGGTATGCCTCTGTGTGGGCTCTAATATCTCTGATTTTATCCTCGTGGTCTCTTCGCGAGATATACGTAGGAGGGAGCAATATACTGCTTGACTCCTCGGTGAAGGTATGTTCTCGAAACTTCAACAAAAGCCCGTACCGAGCTACTGAGCGTCTCTCCTGCAGTGTCTTCCACTGGAGTTTATCTGTCATTTCCGTAACGCTTTCGCGATTACTAAATGATCCTGTATCGAAGCGCGCTGCTCTCCGTTGGATCTTCTCTATCTCTTCTATAAACCCTATCTGGTACGGATACCACACTGCTGAGCAGTATTCAAGCAGTGGGCGAACAAGCGTACTGTAACCTACTTCCTTTGTTTCCGGATTGCATTTCCTTAGGATTCTTTCAATGAATCTGCTTTACCGACGATCAACTTTATATGATCATTCCATTTTACATCACTCCTAATGCGTACACTCCGCTGCGGCATACCTGAAATCACTCTTACTTCGGAAGACTTCTCTCCATTGAGAATGACATGCTGCGTTCTGTTATCTAGGAACTCTTCAGTCCAATCACAAAATTGGTCCGATAGTCTATATGCTCTTACTTTGTTCATTAAACGACTGTGGGGAACTGTATCGAACGCCTTGCGAAAGTCAAGAAGCACGGCATCTACCTGGGAACCCGTGTCTATGGCCCTCTGAGTCTCGTGGACGAATAGCGCGAGCTGGGTTTCACACGATCGTCTTTTTCGAAACCCATGCTGATTCCTTCAGAGTAGCTTTCTTGTCTCCAGAAAAGTCATTATACTCGAACATAATACGTGTTCCAAAATTCTACAACTGATAGACGTTAGAGATATAGGTCTATAGTTCTGCACAACTTTTCGACGTCCCTTCTTGAAAACGGGGATGACCTGTGGCCTTTTCCAATCCTTTGGAACGCTACGCTCTTCTAGAGACCTACGGTACACCGCTGCAAGAAGGGGGGCAAGTTCCTTCGCGTACTCTGTGTAAAATCGAACTGGTATCCCATCAGGTCCAGCGGCCTTTCCTCTTTTGAGCGATTTTAATTGGTTCTCTGTCCCTCTGTCGTCTATTTTGATATCTATCATTTTGTCATCTGTGCGACAGTCTAGAGAAGGAACTACAGTGCAGTCTTCCTCTGTGAAACAGCTTTGGAAAAAGACATTTAGTATTTCGGCCTTTAGTCTGTCATCCACTGTTTCAGTACCATTTTGGTCACAGAGTGTCTGGACGTTTTGTTTTGATCCACCTACCGCTTTGACATAAGACCAAAATTTCTTAGGATTTTCTGCCAAGTCAGTACATAGAACTGTACTTTCGAATTCATTGAACGCCTCTCGCATAGCCATCCTCACACTACATTTCGCTTCGCGTAGTTTTTGTTTGTGTGCAAAGCTTTGGCTATGTTTATGTTTGCTGTGAAGTTCCCTTTGCTTCCGCAGCAGTTTTCTAACTCGGTTGTTGTACCACGGTGGCTCTTATCCATCTCTTACGATCATGCTTGGCACATACTCATCTAACACATATTGTACGATGGTTTTGAACTTTGTCCACTGATCCTCAACATTATCTGTACTTGAGACAAAACTTTTATGTTGAGCCATCAGGTACTCTGAAATCTACTTTTTGTCACTTTTGCTAAACAGAAAAATCTTCCTACCTTTTTTAATATTCCTATTTACTGCTGAAATCATCGATGCAGTAACCGCTTTATGATCGCTGATTCCCTGTTCTGCGTTAACTGTTTCAAATACACTCCTGGAAATTGAAATAAGAACACCGTGAATTCATTGTCCCAGGAAGGGGAAACTTTATTGACACATTCCTGGGGTCAGATACATCACATGATCACACTGACAGAACCACAGGCACATAGACACAGGCAACAGAGCATGCACAATGTCGGCACTAGTACAGTGTATATCCACCTTTCGCAGCAATGCAGGCTGCTATTCTCCCATGGAGACGATCGTAGAGATGCTGGATGTAGTCCTGTGGAACGGCTTGCCATGCCATTTCCACCTGGCGCCTCAGTTGGACCAGCGTTCGTGCTGGACGTGCAGACCGTGTGAGACGACGCTTCATCCAGTCCCAAACATGCTCAATGGGGGACAGATCCGGAGATCTTGCTGGCCAGGGTATTGACTTACACCTTCTAGAGCACGTTGGGTGGCACGGGATACATGCGGACGTGCATTGTCCTGTTGGAACACCAAATTCCCTTGCCGGTCTAGGAATGGTAGAACGATGGGTTCGATGACGGTTTGGATGTACCGTGCACTATTCAGTGTCCCCTCGACGATCACCAGTGGTGTACGGCCAGTGTAGGAGATCGCTCCCCACACCATGATGCCGGGTGTTGGCCCTGTGTGCCTCGGTCGTATGCAGTCCTGATTGTGGCGCTCACCTGCACGGCGCCAAACACGCATACGACCATCATTGGCACCAAGGCAGAAGCGACTCTCATCGCTGAAGACGACACGTCTCCATTCGTCCCTCCATTCACGCCTGTCGCGACACCACTGGAGGCGGGCTGCACGATGTTGGGGCGTGAGCGGAAGACGGCCTAACGGTGTGCGGGACCGTAGGCCAGCTTCATGGAGACGGTTGCGAATGGTCCTCGCCGATACCCCAGGAGCAACAGTGTCCCTAATTTGCTGGGAAGTGGCGGTGCGGTCCCCTACGGCACTGCGTAGGATCCTACGGTCTTGGCGTGCATCCGTGCGTCGCTGCGGTCCGGTCCCAGGTCGACGGGCACGTGCACCTTCCGCCGACCACTGGCGACAACATCGATGTACTGTGGAGACCTCACGCCCCACGTGTTGAGCAATTCGGCGGTACGTCCACCCGGCCTCCCGCATGCCCACTATACGCCCTCGCTCAAAGTCCGTCAACTGCACATACGGTTCACGTCCACGCTGTCGCGGCATGCTACCAGTGTTAAAGACTGCGATGGAGCTCCGTATGCCACGGCAAACTGGCTGACACTGACGGCGGCGGTGCACAAATGCTGCGCAGCCAGCGCCATTCGACGGCCAACACCGCGGTTCCTGGTGTGTCCGCTGTGCCGTGCGTGTGATCATTGCTTGTACAGCCCTCTCGCAGTGTCCGGAGCAAGTATGGTGGGTCTGACACACCGGTGTCAATGTGTTCTTTTTCCATTTCCAGGAGTGTAGTTCGGGACCAGTTGTCACCAGAATGTCTAATATGTTATCGCCAAGAGTTGGTTCTCTGTTTAACTGCTCAAGGTAGTTTTCAGATAAAGCACTTAAAAAAATTTCACGGGATTCTTTGTCCCTGCCACCCGTTATGAACGTTTGAGTCTCCCAGTCTATATCCGGCAAATTAAAATCTCTGTTGTCAATTGGGAAAAGTCAAGTGGCTCATCGTCCGTATAAGACTAACGCACAGATCCGCAAAAGTGCAATTGAAGGCTTTCGAAGCAAAGCTACTGAGATGCTCCTCAAGTGAGGAGGACATGGACAACGTATGTGTGCTGCTTGCGAAGGACACACATGACTCGTTTCACGGCACTGACGGCTGATAGGTACTACACAAAAATTACATGATTTTCTGTAGGTCACTTTTCACTCTATCTCAAGAATCTTTCCTCTTCGCTTTTTGCGAGGAATAACCCAACCGCCTGTTTCCTGTTGCGGCAGTGCACCCCTACAGGCAGTGAACGCCCAACTCCCCCTCCACCCCCTCCTCCTCCTCCTCCACCACCGGTCTGAGGCGAACCAGAGGCCACGGCGCGGCGGTCAGACCGCAGCCTTTGGACGGCCTTTGCGTCTTGCGACGGCCAACCTTTGGCGGTGCGGAGGAGCGCCGTAGCAGGCCGTAATGCCCGCAGCAACAGGCCTTCCAGTATGCATACAAGCCGTTGACTTCACACCAAAGTAACTACACGCGACCTTCAAGTAACTGACGAGTGGCAAAGGATAAAGGTGGAACGCCCAAATTTGTTTCTTAGACAAAATAGAAGTAAAGAAATTGCGAAAAATAGTTTAAGATATATTAACATACTGTAACTTGTTAGCCAACAACGGAGGTACAACTGTATGGGAACATCTATACTGTGAATATTAGATGTGGAATGTACCGACAGGTATTGTCACAGAGGTTACTAGTTACTGCGTACTGTGAAACGTGACTGAGAGAAGAGGCTCGTATGGCGCCGTATTGTAAAGGCTTTTCGGTAATACAATACAGCCCATTAAAATTGCTACACCACGAAGATGACGTGCTACAGACGCGAAATTTAACCGACAGGAAGAAGATGCTGTGATATGCAAATGATTAGCTTTTCAGAGCATTCACACAAAGTTGGCGCCGGTGGCGACAGCTATAACGTGCTGACATGAGGAAAGTTTCCAACCGACTTCTCATACACAAACAGCAGTTGACTGGCGTTGCCTGCTGAAACATTGTTGTGATGCCTTGTGTAAGAAGGAGAAATGCGTACCATCACGTTTCCGACTTTGATAAAGGTCGGTTTGTAGGCTATCGCAATTGCGGTTTATCGTATCGCGACACTGCTGCTCGCGTTGGTTGAGATCCAATGACTGTTAGCACAATATGGAATCGGTGGGTTCAGCAGGGTAATACGGGACGCCGTGCTGGATCCCAACGGCCTCGTATCACTAGCAGTCGAGATGACAGGCATCTTATCCGCATGGCTCTAACGGATCGTGCAGCCACGTCTCCATCCCTGAGTCAACAGATGAGGACGTTTTCAAGACAACAACCATCTGCACGAAAAGTTCGACGACGTTTGCAGCAGCAGGGACTGCAAGCTCGGAGACCATGGCTGCGGTTACCCTTGAGGCTGCATCACAGACAAGAGCACCTGCGATGGTGTACTCAACGACGAACCTGGGTGCACGAATGGCAAAACGTCATTTTTTCGGATGAATCCAGCTTCTGTTTACAGCATCATGATGGTCGTATCCGTGTTTGGCGACATCGCGGTAAACGCACATTGGAAGCGTGTATCCGTCATCGCCATACTGGCGTATCACCCGGCGTGGTGGTATGGGGTGCCATTGGTTACACGTCTCGGTCCCCTCTTGTTCGCATTGACGGCACTTTGAACAGTGGACGTTACATTTCAGATGTGTTACGACCCGTGGCTCTACCCTTCATTCGATCCATGCGAAACCCTACATTTCAGCAGGATAATGGACGACCGCATGTTGCAGGTCTTATACGGGCCTTTCTGGATACAGAAAATGTTCGACTGCTACCCTGGCCAGCACATTCTTCAGATCTCTCACCAATTGAAGACGTCTGGTCAATGGTGGCCGAGCAACTGGCTCGTCACAATACGCCAGTCACTACTCTTGATGAACTGTGGTATCGTGTTGAAGCTGCATGGGCAGTTGTACCTGTACACGCCATCCAAGCTCTGTTGGACTCAATGGCCAGGCGTATCAAGGCCGTTATTACGGCAAGAGATGGTTGTTCTGGGTACTGATTTCTCAGGATCTATGCACCCAAATTGCGTGAAACCGTAATCAGATGTCAGTTCTCGTATAACATATTTGTCCAATGAATACCCGTTTATCATCTGCATTTGTACTTGCTGTAGCAATTTTAATGGCCAGTAGTATAGTAATATAAAGTGCTAATTACGTGTAGAAAATAACTAGCCAGTTTGTTTTGATTTTCATTTTACAAATTCAATAATATAAGGAGTGTTCAAATGAAAAGATGCGAAATGTCGTAACAACCAACGCGGCTGAAATGTGCATATGCCGCTTTGGGATACTGTCGTGAGAAAATCTAGGTAGGCGAATGTAGCGTCGTCACCTCCCCCTAAAAAGTTCAAAGCTTTGCCCTCAGCAGGAAAGGTGATGATCACCGTCTTTTTCGACGACCGAGGTCCGATGCTCATCGAATTCCCCGAGTACGGAAAAACCATTAGTAATGACGTGTATGATACTCCGTAGCCTACTCAAGTCTATCAGGAGCAAACGGACTGGGCTTCTGATTCTGCTCCACGATAATTCGCGTCTCCAACGTCACAAGAAGTGTAACGGCCAAGTTCAAGTGGGAGCAAACTGAGCACCTGCCCTAAAGCCGGGACACGTCGCCCTGTGACTTCCGTATACGAGGGTTGCACAGAAAGTAATGCACCGCATATTTTCTTCAAGAATTCTTTATTGGATATAATGAGAATTACACACACGAAAGAATGGCGTTTTATCTACACACTCAATTTTTCCACGTAATCTCCATCCCGTTCTGTGACCTTCCTCCAGAGCGAAACAATGGCGTGTATGCCGTGTCCTTGTCCTGGTGTAGGAGCCAATGCTTCACTGTGTGAATCACCTCCTCATCGCCCTCAAAATGTCTTGTCGAGTCGTAATGCGTCTGTCCTCGCGAATGACATCAGCTCGCTGCAGCATGTCAGGCGTGACAGCCGTGGATGGTCTCCCCGACCGCTGCAAACCTTGGAGCTCCGCCGAACAACCTTCTGATGACCTCACCCTCCGTGCCCAGCGACTAACCGTACTTCTGTCGACAGCAGATGCTCCATAGACTCTTCACAAGTGTTTTTGAATATTCCCCACAGTTCTCTGCACTGAGAAATTCAATGACGACACGTTGCTTGTAACGCACATCACCTACAGACGCCATTTTCAAACTGTCCTATAGCTACGCTATCTGTCGAAGTGACGGATTCCTGGCGCGCTCACTCAGTAGACTTCAAATAATACATACGTAACGTTTCACATTCGTAGCATTGTTCTCGACTGAGAAGAAAAAAATGCGGTGCATTACTTTATGGAAAACCGTCGTATTTGGTCCGCTACAGAAACATCTCAGAGAGAAGAGTTTCATCTCGGACGACGAACTGAAAGGCTGGCTCCTGTCACAGTCACTGGAATTCTGTGAACGGGGAACCCTTCATCTCGTGAAACAGAGGGACAGTTGTACTCAGACCTCTGGTTATTACTTCTGAATAAAGAGTTGAATTATACCCACAGTGTTGTTTCGCACCTTTTCTTTTGAACACCCCTCATATGTTTACATGTTGCAGTAGCGGTCTTTTAGCTTGAGGCATTGAAGAAAGTGATTTAATATCACGAGCGCGAGTGTCAGCCTACCGTGTCACAGAACTGAAATGCGAGATTCAGTGTGAACGGCAGAAACAATTGCTGTCAGAGCAAGGATGCTAAAACTAACCGAAATAAATAACAAATCCCCGCTACAAATATGTAGAACGCCTATCGTGTTTCTGGACGCTAATGTTTTATCCTATGTTTCAACCTTAAAAACATCCGAATTTCAACAACTTCCTCGCATCATAAATTTGAAAATCTTAGAAAAATATACCAAGTCAGTGTGTGATTGAAGGAGACAAAATTTTACGGAAATAATAAAAAGAATTAATTCATGTACGCCATCTTAGCATGGCAAGGAGAGAAGCTGTATCAGGAAGACAATTTGTTTGAGCTACACTTGGACCATTAGTAATATACCACGTCACCCACGTCATCAGCAAAGGAAGAAGGAAAAATATTAAATGACTAAATTGAAGGTCTAGATCATTGCATTAAATCCATACGATAACAAGGGCTCATGCTACACAACAACATGACTAACGAAATTTCTCACAGTTGAAATTTTAAGCTTTAGCATATCAAATAAATTAATAGGATTCCAGTCTCTCGATTCCGAGCAATGACTTCGGGAGGTTTCCGAAAACCCATCCTAATTATTGTCAGTTGGCATCTCGTACCTGTCCCACTAGTAAC
Organism: Schistocerca nitens; assembly: GCF_023898315.1. Classification (NCBI taxonomy): domain Eukaryota; kingdom Metazoa; phylum Arthropoda; class Insecta; order Orthoptera; family Acrididae; genus Schistocerca; species Schistocerca nitens. The sequence goes on from NC_064621.1 coordinate 260,730,486, forward strand.
TCCTCTGATAATTGACTGAACAGCACTGCTACTATTTAATGGACCGGATTATGAAATTTTTAGGGATATTCAGAAATACGGAAATGCAAGTCACTTAGAAATAGGAGACACAGAGAAGCTGCATGAAAAACGCGAAGAAATCGAAAAAGGAATCATTATCGAGAGGACTGATTCAGCATATAGAAAAGTCAAAACAAACTTCGTTGAAATCAAAAGCAAGGGCGGTAACATTAACAGTTCAATGATAATTCTACTGCTAAATGCAGAGGAGGGTGCGGATAGGTGGATGGGGAAAGAAGTCAGTTGTGCTCCTTCAGAGGAACCATCCCAGCGTTTGCCGGGAGCGATTTAGGAAAATCACGGAAACCTAAATTTTGGTTGGTTTGTTGATTTGGGGGAGGAGACCAAACAGCGAGGTCATCGGTCCCACCGGGTTAGGGAAGGATGGGTAAGGAAGTCGGCCATCGGCCTTGCCGTTTCAAAAGAACAATCCCGACATTTGCCTGAAGCGATATGGTGAAATCACGGAAAACCTAGAACAGGATGGCCGGACGCGCGCTTGAACCGTCGTCCTCTCGAGTCCAGTGTGCCAACCATTGTGCCACTTCGCTCGGTAAACCTAAATGTGAACCACCAGACGCGGGTTTGAACCATCTTCCTCCTAAATGCGAGTCCAGTGTGCTAACCACTGCACCACCTCGCTCGGCAGACATAGAAGAGATAAGGGACTCAGTATTAGAGTCAGAATTTAAAAGAGCTTTGGAAGATATCAAATAAGGCATTAGGGGTAGATAACAGTCCATTAGAATTATTAAAATCACTGAGGAAAGTGGCGGCAAAACGATTGCTCACGCTGGTGTATAGAATGTACGAGACTGGCGATTTTTGGAAGAAAAATCATCAGCACAGTTACTATTGCAAGAGCCGACAAATCCGAGAATTATCGCGCAATCAGCTTAACAGTTCAAGCATCGAAGTTGCTGAAAATAATAATATAAAAGAATGAAAAAGAAATTTGATGATCTGTCAAATGACGATCCGTTTGGCATTAGGAAGGGTAAGGAACGATAGAGGCAATTCTGACTTCGTGGTTGACGATGGAAGCAAGACTAAAGAAATTCAAAACACGTTCATAGCATTTGTCAACCTTAAAAAGCATTAGAAATAGTAGAGTGGTGTAAGATGTTCGAAAATTCTGAGGAAAATAGGGATAAGCTATAGGGGAAAACGGGTAGTATTCAATATGTACAAAAGTGAAAAAGAAACAGCTATACTGGAAGACTAAGAACGAAGTGCTCGGATAAAAAAGTGTTTAAGACAGGGATGTAGTCTTATGCCACTACTGTTCAATCTACCCATCGAAGAGGCAAGAGTGGATTTTAAGTTCAGGGTGAAACGATAACAATGATAAGATTCGCTGCTGATTGCTATCCTCATTGCAAGTGAAGAAGAATTACAGTGTCCGTTGAGTGGAGTAAACAGTCTAATGAACACAGAATACGGATTGGGAGTAAAACAAAGAAAGACGAAAGTAATAACAAGTAGCAGGGGACAGCGAGGAACTTATCAGAATTGCTGATCACTAAGTAGATGAAGGTAAGGAATTATGCTACCTAGGCAGGAAAATGACCCATGACAGATGGAGCAAGGAGGACATAAAAAGCGAACTAGCACTGGCAAAAAGGGCATTCCTGGCTAGGAGAAGTCTACTACTATCAAACATAGTCCTCAACTTGAGGAAGAAATTTCTGAGAATATTCGATTGGAGCACAGCATTGTATGGTAGTGAAACATGGACTGTGGGAAAACTGGACCAGAAGAGAATGGAAGCATCTGAGATGTGATGGTACTAACGAATGTTGAAAATTAGGTGGACTGATAAGGGAAATGGTGAGGAAGTTCTCTGGACAATCGAAGAGGAAAGTAATATGTGGAAAACCCTGACAAGAAGAAGGGACAGGATGGAAGGACATGTGTTAAGACATCAGGGAATAACTTCCATGGCACTAGAGGGAGCTGTAGAGGGTAAGAACCATAGAGGGACGTGAGGATTGCAATATAGCCAGAAAATAATTGAGGATGTAGGTTGTAAGTGCTACTCTGAGGTGAGGAGGTTGGCACAGGTCAGGTATTCATGGCAGGCTGCATTAAACCCATCAGAAGATTGGTGACACAAAAGAGAAACCACATGTCTGTCCATCTCCTTCACTCCGTGTTTCTGTCCATCTGCCCCTCCAGTGCCTCTGTATGCCCTCCTCCCCACTTCTGCGACTCGGTCTGCCCTCTATCTGTCCATATCCTCCTACCCTCTCTTTATGTGTCCACCATCTCCTCCTCTTCCTCCCCCCTGTCTCTGTTCATCTCCTGTTGCTTTCTCACAGCTATCTCCTTCTCCTCTCCCCCTCCTTGTCTAACTCCTCCTTCCTCTCACCATCTCCTTGTCTGCACTACGCCAATATCTCCTGCTACCCCTCTCTATGTCCATTTCATGCTGCATCCATCCACCTTCTCCTTCCACCTCTCTCTCTCTCTGTCCTATTGCCCCTCTTTGTCCATGTTCTCCTCTCCCTCTCTCTGTCCATGCCATCGTCCTATCTATACATCTCTTTCTACCTCTCCACTCTGTCTCTTCATTTGCTCCTTCCCCTCCCTCTATGTCCATCACCTACTCCCACCTCTCTGTCTGTCCATCTCCTCCTTCCATTTTCTCTGTCCATCTAATCCTTCCCCTCTCACAGCCTATCTCCTCCTCCTTCCTCTCTCTACTCATCCATGCCCATAGACATATGCTGATATTACTTGCAGAACATGCATCTTATGCGGGGCAGCCTAGTTGTCAGCAATTGAAAAACTGTTTCACCCATACCTATAAGAGCTGGGAGGCTCTCCCCCCACAGTGTTGAGTCCCAGATACTAACACACCAAGAACTGTTTGCATGCTACAGTTGTGAGATTATACGAAAGTGGTCAAATGATATTGAAATCATAAGTAGAGAGCAGATTATGCTATGAGGGACATTCACCTGGGTTTTTATGGAATCTGTGATAGTAATCGAAGGCGTCACGAACACGATGTTCTATATGCTTGAAGTCTTTCCCTATAATGGTATCATCTTCCAGCAGTATAACTGGATGTGTCACAAGGTCAGAAGCGTGCTACAGTGGTTTGAGGAACCTGATAGTCAACCCACGTTGCTGTCTAGGGCAACCAAAATGCCTGATGTTACCTGAAGGGACTGTATTGGGCGTCAGTTCCGCGCCCACAAACCACCGGCGCGTAACTGCCGACAATAGCCTGGTCTGTGCGTAGACATCTGGACCTCTGGAAACCTACCAAAGACTTTGAGAATATGGGGGTCATGTAGAATCGCTGCTGTGCTACGTTAAAAAAGTGGATCAGTGCACTGTTAAGGACATGGTCACAATTCTTCTGCTTGTTAGTGAGGGTTTGCGTGTGTGCACAGTTCGTAAATATTTGAGAAAATCATACTTCAGAACCGCCAAAAGCAGCTGATGAGTAAATATTTAAAAACTATCGTTTTCAATTATTTTTTCCTCTCCAAGTATCATAATATTTGCCCGAGTATACGCCAGATAGGCTAATAAAAGGACTGATAATTTAAAGAATTACAGTGAGCATATGCTACCCTGTTTCAACGTTTCCTGGGAGGTCCACTGTGGTCTGTTGGAGTGCTACATCATTTCCTGATCAGCGCTGTGGTAACTGCATCTACGGTCCCAGCTTCGAATCCTACCTCGGGCATGGATGTGTGTTATGTCTTTAGGCTAGTTAGGTTTAAGTAGTTCTAAGTTCTAGCGGACTGATGACCTCAGAAGTTAAGTCGCATAGTGCTCAGAGCCATTTGAACCATTTGAAATAATTAAATTTGTAAAGGGAAACAAACCGAAGATTTCCACTGACGTTGGGCGTAAAGACACAATGAGTAATATTTGTTCGGCCTGCCTCTGTCTACACATCGCAAGAACGAAATTACGAATATCAGCCGGAACACCAGAGACAATACGACTGCCTGAAGGGATGGGGGTGTGGGAGCAGATGTGTGTGTGTGTGTCAGGGAGAGAGAGATATAAGGGTATTCCAAATTAAATGTGGTGAATACATTCAAGACAGAGTGTTAAATATTGGTGAGTAGATTGTCCAAACCCATATTTAAAGGGTTTTCGAAAATACGTAACTGCTCATTCATTCACAGCAGACATTTGTTCACGGTCACGACAGATGAGTTAGGATGGAGCGTGCTGTGCTGCCACGTCGCAGTATCGTCATCAGAGCCCTCGACATAGGAGGTTTCTTTATACACGATATCCGCCTGTTGTGATAACAACCAGAACACTGTAAAGTTATTGCTAATGATTCTATAGGGACCATAGGTTCCTTGTTACAAACAACTCAGTAATAGCCTTCGAATAAGCTCTGAAGGGTTGTCAGCAGACATCGTATAAATTCTGCGTACTGTGAGCGGCAGTTCCCTGAGGCACACTAAGCAGTGTGCTCGTAGCACGTTACGTTCGGCCGCATATCTGATCGGATGTTACGTAATGCGTTCCTTATTGATTAAACAATATTGCGGGATTATATTAAATGCTGTCCGGAAGTGAGGGAGCACGGAAACATCCCGATCGCCGAGCGCGCCTGCAGACCCATTGCCTGGGACTGGCAGAAGTGACGTCGCTTGCGCACGCGCCCCGGGTGTTTCCCCCTCCACTTGCCGCCATCCCCTCGTCGTGACATTTGAAGAGCGCCGGCAGCGCCCCGGGGACATCAGGCCGAGTGAGCCGCGCGCCTCTGTGTATAAAAGAAGATTGTACAAACAGAATTGTAATCATTGTAAAAGGTTAGACTGGGCAGGCGCACTGTTTCAGAGTTAATACACACAGAAGGCCGCTCAAATAACACTTGATTAAGCGTGCATCGGGGAGGGCGGTGGCACTTTCCGGCAGGCGTGTGGGTCGTCGCTCTCAAGTGGTCATCGCTTAATTTCCCGCGGCAAACACGGCTCGCTACGTCAGCCATCAACACTCCGGCGCCCACCGCGTGTATCCGGGCTTCTTTACAGCCTTCCACGCGAAACACTTGCCCGCTGAAATCAAACTACGATCCATCGGCTAAAAACTGTAGTCATAAAAGGAAACACACGCTGAAGACGAGGGCGCTCCATGCTTTAATCTAAATTGGACGTAAGAATTGCAATATCCGCCACAGCTTGTTACAGATATTTTGCTCTTGGGAGAGTTTCACAAAAGAAATGAGAGTGGTCGGACTGCTAAGGAACTATTTGTTCTGTCGAGTTGCAGTGAAGCTTCACAAATTCGGTCTAACTGGCACAAGTCGCACTCTGAATTACTGGAAGGCCGAATTATAGAAATGTTTTGTAAAATAGGTATTTGAAGCCGCATTTAGGAATAATAAATACTCTATCTGGTCAAATATATTCCGTAGAAACACTGGAACACGTGAGGCAATACTGACCTTACGACTTATCTTAGAAGAAAGATTAAGGAAAGGCAAACCTACGTTTCTAGCATTTGTAGACTTAGAGAAAGCTTTTGACAATGTTGACTGGAATACTCTCTTTCAAATTCTAAAGGTGGCAGGGGTAAAATACAGTGAGCGAAAGGCTATTTACAATTTGTACAGAAACCAGATGGCAGTAATAAGAGTCGAGGAGCATGAAAGGGAAGCAGTGGTTGGGAAGTGAGTAAGACAGGGTTGTAGCCTCTCCCCAATGTTGTTCAATCTGTATATTGAGCAAGCAGTTAAGGAAACAAAAGAAAAATTCGGAGTAGGTATTAAAATTCATGGAGAAGAAATAAAAACTTTGAGGTTCGCCGATGACATTGTAATTCTGTCAGAGACAGCAAAGGACTTGGAAGAGCAGTTGAATGGAATGGACAGTGTCTTGAAAGGAGGATATAAGATGAACATCAAGAAAAGCAAAACAAGGATAATGGAATGTAGTCAAATTAAGTCGGGTTATGCTGAGGGAATTAGATTAGGAAATGAGACACTTAAAGTAGTAAAGGAGTTTTGCTATTTGGGGAGCAAAATAACTGATGATGGTCGAAGTAGAGAGGATATAAAATGTAGACTGGCAATGGCAAGGAAAGCGTTTCTGAAGAAGAGAAATTTGCTAACATCGAGTATAGATTTAAGTGTCAGGAAGTCATTTCTGAAAGTATTTGTATGGAGTGTAGCCATGTATGGAAGTGAAACATGGACGATAAATAGTTTGGACAAGAAGAGAATAGAAGCTTTCGAAATGTAGTGCTACAGAAGAATGCTGAAGATTAGATGGGTAGATCACATAACTAATGAGGAAGTATTGAATAGGATTGGGGAGAAGAGAAGTTTGTGGCACAACTTGAGCAGAAGAAGGGATCGGTTGGTAGGACATGTTCTGAGGCATCAAGGGATCACCAATTTAGTATTGGAGGGCAGCGTGGAGGGTAAAAATCGTAGAGGGAGACCAAGAGATGAATACACTAAGCAGATTCAGAAGGATGTAGGTTGCAGTAGGTACTGGGAGATGAAAAAGCTTGCACAGGATAGAGTAGCATGGAGAGCTGCATCAAACCAGTCTCAGGACTGAAGACCACAACAACAACAACATCTGGTCAAAAGTATCGGGAGACCTGTTAGTGGATACCGTTCGCCTTTATGACGGCTTTAATTCCGCTGGAGATTCTTTCAGTAAGGCTCCTGAGTGTTTGTGGAATAACGGCAGACCACTCTTCCTCAATGGCTGAAACCAATGAAGGTAGCGATGTTGGGCATCGGGGTCTGAAGCGATGTCGAGGTCCTGACTGATCCTAAAGATGTTCCATTGAGTTCAGTCTGGGCAGGCCAGTCCATTTCAAGAATTATTTCCACAATTCATGCTGCTTTATTCCTTTATTCCAGAGCGTATTGTCACGCTGATACAAAAAAAAAAAAAAAAAAAAAAAGAAAAATCGTCTTCTCTGAACTGTTTCTCCACGCTATAAAATGTTACTAGACTAAAAAAACCGCTTCAGTTGACAGTAATTTATTGTTTATTGCATGACCAGTTTCTAAGGCTAAAGCTTCATCTTTAGGCACTACAAAATGAGTATGAAAACGTAAATGTGTGGCGATCGGGCAAATCAGTCATGGGCGGGAGGAGGTGGGGGAGGACATTGGTTCAATGTTTTTGAACTTGTGTTCTGTCATAACACATGTAACAACTCCCCCTGTTCCCCATAGCAGTTCTGCATGAGTCAGCTGCTATCGTGTAATCTTTTACATGTAACTTATCTCACCCTGTGGTTACGTGATCCTCAGACAGGCACAGGATTTCTATCTTTTCAGAGCTCTCTAAAATTTGCAAACAAACAAGCTCTTCTGCCTTACTACTCAGTCATCTAATATTTCGATTAAATAAGCTAACCTTACTTTTCTGTGCATTCTTAATCATTTTGTAGGGCTCTTCTGTTATTTTCACTTCTTTCAAAACAGGATGCCTGAATTCCGATTCTAACCTAAAAAAGGTTTATCTCTGACATCAGAGATGCGATGGTGCCCCCCCCCCCCCCCCCCATATAATATCTGAAAGAAGCTCAGCCAACTTATCTTTCTCTCTCCTATTCAGGTATACGCCATATCATGTATGTCCCCATCTTCCAACTGGAACTGCTCCCATATGAGACTTCGTTTCAGTCACCAGCAGCCTGCTCAAGTCAGTGTTCACACAGCTCACAGCAGTATTAACCCAGGACCGAACATGGCGCTCCACAAAACTCACTTTCTTGTGTGTAGTTGCTACTCGTATTTCCAGGTCACCCTTAATGCTGTAATTACTGTTCTTAGTCAGGCCGTTTCCTCTTGCACCCACTATTATAACCCTATCCCTTAGCCAAAACCTTTCCACAAACGTCCGCAGCTCGTGGTCGTGCGGTAGCGTTCTCGCTTCCCGCGCCCGGGTTCCCGGGTTCGATTCCCGGCGTGGTCAGGGATTTTCTCTGCCTCGTGATGACTGGGTGTTGTGTGATGTCCTTAGGTTAGTTAGGTTTAAGTAGTTCTAAGTTCTAGGGGACTGATGACCATAGATGTTAAGTCCCATAGTGCTCAGAGCCATTTGAACTTTCCACAAATTCCCTGTCGCTAGGCTAAAGCTAGCACTTGGCTTCACAATACTTGTGCCCTGGTACCCTCTTCGTAATTTGTCCTATACCATCTGTTCCACATAACTCCCATGGGCACCATCTAGCAGCAAGTCTCTTTTCTTTCTATTCTCTTTTGGTACCGACCAACACTGAGTTTCTTTGCTAGAAGTCTGTTGCGCGCTACTGGGGCTATGCCTGGAAGAGGCTCTGCCCCTCCTATTTCAGATAACAAGTCAAATTTATTCGATAGTGTAAGCTCAAATGTAAATGAAGAGCTATTCTCCCTGCGCTCATTGCTTGTTATCTTTACCCAGTTCCCAATATCTTTTTCTCCCTCCAGATTATCTACACTCATGCACATAAATTAAGGGTAATCCTGATACATCGTGTAACAACGCTCTGGTGGGCGGTTCGCGGGTTTAAATCACGTCGGCGTATGACCATGCGGTACATTTGACCTGCGGTCGTCGCACGGTGACGCTGGCAGCAGTCCACATACGCAGAGGTGTGTTGGTGAATGTCAGATTACGGTGCAGTGAGTAAGTGTGCAGACGTTTTCGCACGTACTAATGGTGACTATGTGTTGAAAATGGCTCAAAGAACACATATTGATGACATTATGACGGGTAGAATACTGGGGCGACTGGAGGCTGGTCAAACACAGTAGGTCGTAGCACGGGCCTTCCGTGTGCTACAAAGTGTGATCTCAAGGTTATGGCAACGATTCCAGCAGACAGGAAAAGTGTGCAAACGCTACAGTACGGGACGTCCACAATGTACAACACCACAAGAAGACCGATCGATATCTTTCCATCAGTGCTCGCAGACGACCACGGAGTACTGCAGGTAGCCTTGCTCGTGACCTTACCGCAGCGACTGCAACAGTTGTCTCCAGACACACAGTCTAAAAATGGTTCAAATGGCTCTGAGCACTATGGGACTTAACATCTATGGTCATCAGTCCCCTAGAACTTAGAACTACTTAAACCTAACCAACCTAAGGACAGCACACAACACCCAGCCATCACGAGGCAGAGAAAATCCCTGACCCCGCCGGGAATCGAACCCGGGAACCCGGGCGTGGGAAGCGAGAACGCTACTGCACGACCACGAGATGCGGGCACACACAGTCTACAGACGACTGAACAGACATGGTTTATTCGCCCGGAGACCTGCAAGATCTGTATCGTGTGTGTTCCCAATGTGCCTATGCTATTAGCGCCAGTTTTGTGTAGTGCCACGTTGTGTGACACCACATTGTGCAATTATCCTTAATTTATTAGCATGAGTGTAGTTCAAATTTCGCGTGATCTAGTTCAGCCTGAAGGGCATAAATCTTTTCCTTCTGATCAGCGATTTCTCGTCTTTTTTTGCAAAGCCCCAATTCCATGGGATAGCCTCGTTGATTTGCCCTTCCAGTTCCTCATTACAGTCGCCTCAGTGACATTGCAACTCGCAGTCTATAAGTACCACTCCATCTTTGAGTCTCCTACGGTAACATCCATACTTATCACGCATTTCACTGCAGATTTCGTTCTTAAAATAAGGATTAAATCACTTGACACACTTTACACTACACGAATGTTCGTTATTTATGAAAAGCAAAAAAATAGTCCTACAGGTTAGAATTTCTGAGGTCTGATATGACGTAAAAAGTAATTTATTTCCGCTTACGACGTGAACTGCTGTATCCGTTAATTATTTTAATCACAGCAGGATGTAACTTTATGTAACTGCTTGTAAACTACTAGTGCGGAAGATCTAAACCAGACAACTTACGATTTACACTGCTTTCCGGAAATATGAACTTAATAATGAACGGACACGCTCAAATTAAATTGTTGGAAAGAAAAACAAAACAATGAAACGTGATTCTTTGAGTTAACTGTGCCGAAACGTAAACGAATAAACGACTACAACCCGACTTAAGATCTTTTTGCTTTTTCTGGACTAATACGCAAAGATAACTGATACTTTTAATAGTAAGCTTAAAAAGGTACTAATACAAGTATTTAATAAAAAGTAACCTGTACTAAACTAAATGTTATTACAATCTAAATAAATTATCTTTAGAGGAGCGCAAAAACTCTGACGTCTCGCCTGGCGAAAGTTTGCCAACTAAGTCATCAAAATATTTCCAAAAGATCTGTTAAAAGATGGTGAGCATCACATAGGCTTGTAGCTCTTACGTTTTGAGCTACACTACTTGGAAAACTGACAGATTTTTCAACATTTCCCTCGTGTTCACGAACCAGTCCTCTTGAACATTCTGCGCCACTGCTATACTTCCTGCATCGTCGCACTGTGCTTTTATCCTGCTATGCATTTCCCCGGATTTAACAGCTCCACTACTCAAAAAATGTATCACAGATCATTGGTGCAACGTGATAATAGACAGAGTGGGGCGGCACAGCTCCCTTTCCTATGATGCTAAATAAGGCTACCAAACGTTGGACATTTTTCGAGACACAAGGATATCTACTGCAAACTGTTAAATCGATCGTACCGTGTTTAAGAATTTTAAGGTTTTCGTTTCAGTTATCTTCGTAGTTTTTAGCAAATCCACTTAAGTTTCCCACGTTATCGTCGTTCAATACTAAGCAGTTCACGTTACGTCACAGTGGCTTCTTTAACCCGTCAGAATGGAAATTCACCGCTTGTGAACTGAACCAGTTGCTCGCCGACCCTCGTCCACCAAGGCAACGTTTCTAGAGAAAGAAGACGTAATAGTGCAAGAAGAGAGAACAGTCGTGGGATGCGAGATCGGCAGTGTAGGACAAGCATTCGGAAGGTTGTCAACGGGAATGCCCGAACTTGGCGTCGGTGGGGGCAGCGGTGTGTGGTAGCGCGTCTCGTGGTGGGGCGCTATACCGGTTGACGGTTTCCCGCGCCGTCGATTTTTGATGGGAAGTCTCAATTTGGTGAGCTTTCAGCGGTACACGTCGGCTGCAAAACTGTCGCCCCATAGTCCATAAAATCAACCAAAAGTACGCCTTTTCCGTCACAGAAAATGGTATCCACCATTCTTCTACTCGAGTAGCGAGATTGTTTGAATCTCTTCGCTTTTGGCGACGACGTTTATTGAGTATTTGATTCTGCACTGGGTGCTAGATACTCACGTTTCATCGCCCACAACATTGCGGTTCCATCTACGGATAATACTTTCACGATACAGAAAAATGTGTTTTATGAATTGTATGCGGCGTCAATTAGAGAACATACTTAAGAGGCCTCTTACATATGTTCATTACTGTCCTTTGTCATTACCAATATTTCTATTTTCATAAAAAAATAGTGAAAAGCATGTATATAGCACTTGGACCATAACTTATCTGTACAAAGACTTCAAGGAATTAACATTAGTACAGAAACGTGTCACATACAGAGTACATGTATATTCGGTAACCTTCCAGAGTAGATTAATATTAGTGTACGTAACGTGGTGGAATTTAACACTAAACAACTTTTTGTTGGGAGACCCCTTATACTCCATTGATGAGTATCTTCACAGAAACACTGAAATTTGATTTTCCAAGTTAATTTGTAATTAGAATTAGCACGGAAATATAGTAATTTAAAGTCACTTCACTGCGTTGCCCGTATATTAACTTTGCGTCTTTGACTTCTTTCCACATCCCAGAGATCACTTTTCGTGATATCGATGGAATACGAATAATGTAATTAATTCCATGTAATTCTAGTCTATTTGGGTACGAAAACATTGACATTGTTTGCTCTTTATGTCGTTCGATTACCATGTTAGATACCTACCTAGCACACAAATTGAGGTATCCGCCCTTTCCTGTGATAATTCTCCAGTAGTGGTACACCCAACATCGTTGATTCAATCGCAATTTTTGGTCTAATTGTTTCGCGACTTAATCGGTCTGGATATTATGCCTGCTACTCCACACTCCATCGAGCATATTCGTACCACCATTTTTAAAATCTCTGCACAATTGTCTAACCTTTCCGTCTGTCAACCATAGATACTTTTGCACACAGCCGACCGCGGTGGCTGTGCGGTTCTAGGCGCTGCAGTCCGGAACCGCGGGACTGCTACGGTCGCAGGTTCGAATCCTGCCTCGGGCATGGATGTGTGTGATGTCCTTAGGTTAGTTAGGTTTAAGTAGTTCTAAGTTCTAGGGGACTGATGACCTAAGATGTTAAGTCCCATAGTGCTCAGAGCCAATATGTTTTTGAAGTTCTGAAGAAAAGCATTCGTAAGAGTCGATTTGCTTCGTGCGAAGATGTGCAGCCCTGGGTACAATAACGGTTCCGTAGGCAACCGCCAACATTTTTCTATGAAATCTTTGATTGATTTGTCATGTGGTGGGATAAATTTCATGCGTCTCGTTTTCATTTGAGTGCCCCTTACATTTTTGTACGAATGAAGCTTGCACGCATACGAGAGCGTGCTGAAAAATAATGCCTCCGAGTTTTTTTATGTGAAAACTCTTACAGGTTTTGACATAAAACCAACATTATTAATATTCTACTTCTTTATTCTTCCAGTCTACATATTTACATCCATCTGCAGCCCTCTGCCGAGTTGTAAAGTGTAACATGATGGTTCGTAACTGTGTCAGTACCTGAGAAGCGGTGTGCTGTAATCGAATTTCGAATTCGACGAGTTCTTTCACACGTGGAGCACCCTCTATTTCAACACGATAATGCCAGTCCAGACACGAGCGCTGCGACGCCTTGCGTTCACTGTCATCGATCATTCTCCATACTGTCCTGACGTCATCTTATCGATTTTCATCTGTTGCCAAAACTTGAAGGACAGCTTCGAGCACTTCACTTTCATGTTGATGAAGCAGTATTGGGCCGAAATAGTCGTACATGCTACAGTGATGATATCAACAAGCTTGTCTCTCGTTGGGAGGAATGTCTTTTCGCCGTCAGGGTGATTATAGCGGGAATTAAACATGTAGACACGAAGAATAAATATGTAGGGTGCTAACAACGTTTGTTTCATTTAAAAAGCTGCAAGAGTTTTCAGACAAAAACCTGAGGCATTACTGTTCAGCATGCCCTCGTACTTCGTGCCAGAAGCGGATGTCATCCACACCTCTAATCTCGCCGACTTGCCCATAAGGAAAAAGTTTCAGACTACGCTGGATTATAAGTTTCCATAGCAGAATTATTTCGCTGGATAGAAATTGAAATGGCCTGTATTAACACCGTTTATGAAGGGGAAAAGAGCGTGGTTATACCTTCAATGCAGCGTAGTAGCCACTCGGACCAGCCTTAAACGAAGCCATATTGAGTCATATGCAAGACGACTCGTCTAAGCAGTTAACTTCAAATACTCCCGGAGCCGTATAAAATACCGTAATTCTATTTCACTTAGATGAGTTGTAACAAATTCTTACGGAATGACGTACAGCTCCTTATCATATCTACATTAATTAGAAAGGATCGGTATCAGTATCGCTTTTTCAACTGGAAATACACCAATTTCTGCTGACAGTATCGTATACCTCTCCAAAATCCGAGGAGTAGTTTTGAGTTTTACGTTCCGAACTTCAAAGAAACCACCAGCCATTCAGTTCCTGAGTGGGTCAGGCTATATTCTGAAGTGGTACTGGACACTGTAGGCGCAATATAGTTTCGATCAGGCAGTTTACAGAATCATCAATTTGTGGGACAATCTATGTGTTATATGACTCGTCTGCTGCGCATTCAATTAAGGTTCCCAACCATGTGGTGGGAAATGTTACTAATAACAAATTATGATAAATGCAGTGTTAATGAGAAATATGCTAATATTGGCATGTTACTGGATTTAATAGTGAACATGATTTTTCAGTTCTTTAGGCATCGCGATGAGAAGTATTCTGGTCGGCCACATGTGACACAGAAACTACGCTGGTTTGTTATAAGCGGTGCTTGTTTCATTTCTAAGCTCTTAGATCTATCTTATGAACACCACACGCTGTGATAAGAGTTTCAAAATTACAACGAATGAGTGAAACTCTTTATTTTTGGTGTTGGTGCTATTTAGTAGTGTCCTATTCTCTGCAACTGAACTCCACCGTTCCCAGTTTCCCGTTTTTACTTTACTTTACTTTAAAATCAATAACACATGCCAACGATGGAAAAACGTTTTTGCTGAAAATACCGTATTTTTATGTTTTTTAGGGTGGGAAATCCAAATATGATACTTAAAAAACTGTATCACCCACCATTTATTCACATTTTACAGTTAAATTTATTAAATTAAGCGATCTTTTAAAGAATTTAACAGCTTTTATATAATTAAAATAATTTAAAAAGGAGGTGTAATGAATGTAGATGACGTTGGTAGCATTGCTGAAAAACATTTGCTGGAAAAAAAAGGTAGATTCTCTTTTTGTGTTAACAGATGGTGTTTTGTTTACTGTCAACCTAACCTCACTTTCCCGTTTCCTGTACATGTGCTGTACACAGTCAAAAAGTGGTTGTTAAAACTTTGCTGATGTTTCTGTTATATTTGTGGTGAATTTGTGATTAAAAAACACTAAAGAAACATTACAGACTTTGTGAAAAAGGTTTATCTATCATACTTTGGATCTAAACTTGGTGATAAAGATAAATCTTGGGTGCCACATAATGTATGTGATGGGTACGTTGAAGAGCTGAGAAAATGGTCCAAAAACGAGAAAAAAGCCTTTAGATTTGCTGTTCCTATGACATGGAGGGAGCCAAGAAATCATTCCGATGATTGCTACTTTTGCAGTGTTGATATTACTGGTCATAATTCGAAAAACAAGGAGGTAAAAAGCTACCCTAACCATGGGTATCATTCAAGCAAGTCGTTACAAAGTTCTTATGACATGAAAAAGACCGAGAATATGTTTATATTATAGCTACAATGTTAAAGAAGTGTAAAACTTTAGGATGTTTAATGAGCATGAAAGTTCACTTTCTGAACAGTCACCTTGATTACTTCCCGGACAATATGGAAGATGTCAGTGAGGAGCAAGGAGAGCGTTTTCACCAGGACATTAAAGTGATGGAAAAACGCTACCAAGGCCACTGGAACACCAACATGATGGGGGACTACTGTTGGTCACTTCACCGAGAAGTTCAGCAAGCGGCTCATCGTAGAAAAAGCTACACAAGAAGCTTCAATGAAAAAAGAGAAAGAAACTACAAATCAATTCCAGCTGACAAGTGAAACGTCTATTAACACATATCATTGTTTTAAGTAGCTTACTGTAAATACAAACCATGCTTATGTTGTAACAAAGCGTGTCGTTAATTTCCCCGTTTACCGTATAGCGTAGTATTTTTATACTATATAATAAAAAGCATATTGCTCGAAAACGAGGGATGATACAAAAAAAAATTAGGGTAGATCTGGCTTCAGGTCATAAAAAATATAAAGATCAGCAATCAAAGTAAAAAAAGTTTTTAAAAAATTTTTCGTTGGCCTGTGTAATTTCGCCACGTTTTATACTGATCTGGCAGTCTTAAGACCACTGGACGTACCTATATTTAAGAATCATCACTTCAGTATTCATACTACAACAGATAGTTAACTGTTCTAAAGTTCATTTTAATATCATTTAAACTTCAGCTGTACACATTTCAATAAAAATATTTTTACAAGGCTGTCCGTTTATAAGCAAGTAATTGATTACTTATCTCTATTCAAGATTTCTCTGTGGCAACAAAAGGAATAGTGAAAGAGCACCATCAGAAGCTACATTTAAAAGCCTTATTGGTATTTACGTGTCGTTTTACTGCAACCGAATTTTATGGCCGTCTATTTAAGTTAGTTCCGTTTTAAGTTACATCTCTATCAAGAGCATATTCCACGAGCCACCTAATAATACGTGGCGGATGAAATTTCTGTTACAACTACCTAATCCCCCCTATCCTGTTCCAATCGCTAGTGGAGCGTGGGAGTAATGATTGTTCGCAAGCCTCTGTATTAACTCTAATTTCTAGAAACTTCTCGTCATGGTCAGTAAGCGAGATGTTTGTGGGAGGAAGTAATATTTTGCCCAACTCTTCCCAGAAAGGGTTTTTCCGAAATTTGAATAGCAAACATCTCTGTGATGCGCACCACCTCCATTGTTTGGTCTGCCATTCGAGTTTGTTGAGCATCCCTGGAACGCTCTTGCACCGACTAAACGATCCCGTGGCGAAATGTGCCGCTCTTCATTGGAACTCCTCTATCTCTTCTACCAGTCCTACCTAGTAAGGATACCAGACAGATGAACAATGCTCAACAATCGGTCGAGCAGGTGCCTTTTATGCCACTTCCTTCACGGATAAGTTACATTTCCTAAAGATTCATCCTCTGGATCTCTGTCTGGTATCCGCTTTTCCTACTATTCGTTTAATGTGATCATTGCACTTAAAATCGCTCTAGATTGTTGCTCCTGGAAATTTCACGGTAGATACTGTTTCCACAAATTTGTCATCAATAGTGTAGGTATATAGTAGTGGATTTATTTTCCTATGTAGGAACAATATGTTACATTTATTTACTTTGTCAGTCTTCTGCGTGTCATTCCCCAAATAGTTACCGCCTCCTGGCGTTGCTACTTTGTTACAGACAACCGCATAACCTGCGAACACTATTAAAGGGAATCCGACGCTTTCTACGAGATCATTTACAAACACTGCAAACAATAACAGTGCTATCACACTTCCTTCGCGTTCTCCGGAAACTAACTGTACATCTGTGGATGTTGTTCCGTCATGAGAGACATGTTGAGTTCTATCTGCGTTAGCGACAGTTTTCCCGTTTGGTGCTGTGCTATATCAAAACTTATCATCTTTACTCTCAAATATCATGCTGAAAACTGCTTTTGTATCTGTCAGGCTTCGAAAGATATTACAAAGGCATCACTTTTTAAAAAGTGTGTACTTTTTGACAACTTCGGCATTTGTTTAAGTCAGACGAACGCTGCAACAGTCGGTGAATGTACGCAAGGCAGGAATGTGACCGACTAACGCAAATCGTAACCGCATTTGCGTTGCTGATTAATACTCAGAGCTTTGAAACGAGCACCAATTACCTGGAGCACTCGCTGGGATCAACGCTAAATGAAACCGCACAGACGAGTTTGCGGGGCGTGGCTGAAAACAAAATTACGTTAATTGACATCAATTCGTAACCTGTGGGGGCTCGACGGGACGCTGCCTCATTATAATTAATCAATCGATCCCTGCAACTAAATTTAATTATAGGCTTCCAATTTGCAATTATTTAACTGCTGTATCGTGCACAAAGGTGAAGTGCGCTTTGAAACTCACCGAAGCTGTAGATTAAACGAAGCGGCTCCGCTACTGCAACTGACACACACGCACCCACCCACCCACACACACTCACACACACACACACACACACACACACACACACACACGCGCACACACACACATACACAGACACCACAGAAACGCAATGTTGCAGTCCCTGTGTATTCCAGGAAAATTCTCGCAATCGCTGCAGTCGAAAGCTTAACGTTTGTGCCAGTCAATTTCCGAAAAATCTCCACCATTCAAGTGATCCGTAATTAAAATTTCGTCGCGAAATGACTCTTTAGCTTTTTGCAACACATACGACGGTGCCTTCATTGTACGGAAAACACCCCACTCATCAAAGTGAAATACTCTCTACCTGCAGTGTTAGATTATGGGAATCAGCAAGCTTTACTACTACCAGATTATTATGATCCAAAGGTTCTGTGCAGCCTTTCTATGAGTTAGCTGCAGGAGTGCTTTTTAAGTTTCGTGACGTATGTTTCTGTCATCCTCCACACGTCATTTTAGCCAAGTATGACGCTGCATAGTAACAGAAATGCTAGAAACGCTGCACTTCTACTTTATATACGTGCGCGGTTCTTATGATGAGTAATGTAATGGAGTAATATTGTTTGTGGTTGTTCCCTATTTTGGAATTCAGCCCACTGCAGGAAAACAGATTTTGGTTTGTACACAACGGTTAAGGCCAGCGGTCTTGCCAGAGTGGTAACACCGTTTCCCATCAGATCACTGAAGTTAAGTACTGTCGGATTTGGCTAGTACCTGGATGGGTCACTGTCTGGGTCTGCCGGGTGCTGTTGGCAAGCGGGGTGCACTCAGCCCTAGTGAGGTAAACTGAGGAGCTACTTGACGGAAGTAGCGACACCGGTCAGGAACACTGACAACGGCTGGAAGAGCTGGTGACCCCTAAGGACTGAGGACGACACGGCGTCCGGTCGGTACCGTTCAACCTTCAAGGACTATTCGGAGGCTGCTTTTTTTAACTTTTTTGTACTATAGTTCAGACGTGGCTGCGTACTGTCATATAAACAAAAGTGGATCTTTCATGTAACCAAGTTCTACATTTTCTTGTGTATATGTCTCTTTACCTTTTTGCTACAGGCGTAATAAATTGATACGTTGTATATGTAGTACTGCACGAAGCAAACAACACAAATGTCTCAGTAACGATTAATATACTGCTTTGTCCTATAGAAGATGCGGAATAGAGCCATACATAGGAAGAGTGACCAGCTACCTGCAACTCAGGCACACCTTAGTTACCGTCCTTAGAGGGCGCAACCGGCAAGGGCTATTTTATGCTTCCGCCTTACATCACACAAAAAAGTTCCCACAGGGACATCCATTTGCCAAACGCGGATATAAGCCAACGCACGCTATCAACAGCATTGCACAGTATCAACTGTACCTTGTGTTAGATATGTTGGTCGATTTTTGGAATAACCGTGCTGGGAGGCAGCCCAACAGCTAACGCAAAGTGTATGAATCGGCATGTAATTTACGTAATGAAAGATAATTAATGGCTTGGTTCAAATGGCTCTGAGCACTATGGGACTTAACATCTGTGGTCATCAGTCCCCTAGAACTTAGAACTACTTAAACCTAACTAACCTAAGGACAGCACACACATCCATGCCCGAGGCAGGATTCGAACCTGCGACCGTAGCAGTCCCGCAGTTCCGGACTGAGCGCCTGAACCGCTAGACCACCGCGGCCGGCAGATAATTAATACATGCAGCACTGGAATTAAAGCATAAATTCTTGTTGAAACTAAATTTGGTGCCGTGAACAGTTTTCCTCGCAACGTAAGGAAAATACAGTGCAACGTACCAATACTGAAGTCACACAAACCGTATTTTGCAGCAAAATTGCTGCTTAACAAAAAGTCAATTGTTCGATTATTACACATACGTACATTTAATAGAAGTCACTATTAAGTTACGCCAACATTCTTTGATTACCTCTAATTTCTTGCGGTTGCCATCATACTGCCCATCCAGTAAATCTTGATTATTAGTGTATACATATACTTTAGGATGTCTTGCAGGTTGGAAGAAATTACTGCCTTTTCTTACGACTGCAGGTGAAATTCATGCGTAACAATAAAAAAAAAATTCTTCCGTCTGTTGTAATAGGAGTAAGAACTACACGTCCTTTTGTATGAGATCTAGAACATAAGTACTCAAGCGAGATTGAAACAAAAGTTGTTAAAAAATTGAATATTCTCCTGTCATTACTCTTTTGTTACATTTATAATATTAATAGCTTATCTTTGCCGTCTTCTGCGGCGATGTACCAATTTCTTATTACTAATGAGGAAAAGAAAACATTCATATAAATTGATGTTGTGAGAGAAAATGAAAAGGTATTACACAACTTAGAGAATTTATCGGGACCTCATCTGCAGCCGCCGCCAAGAAGAGCCACCCTGGACATCCTGCAAATGGTCGTAGTTCTAATTCTCTAGACTCAGGACTAGACCGGAGTTAAAGACAGACCAGTGCAAGTGCACGCTGAAATATTTTGACACGCACTCTCTTCATACTACCGATAAATAAAATGCTACGTAAAACTCAAGAATAAAGGTAACTTTCGTAAGATTTGTCACTGAAAAGCAACATACACTATTTGATCAATAGCATCCGGAAAACTGGCTGAAAATGACTTACAAGTTCGTGGCGTCCTTCATCGGTAATGCTGGAATTCAGTATGGTGTTGGCCGACCCTTAGCCTTGATGACGGCTTCCACCCTCGCAGGCACGTTCAATCAGTTGCTGGAAGGTTTCTTGGGGAAGGGCAGCCCATTCTTCACGGAGTGCTCCACTGAGGAGAGGTATAGATGTCGTTCGGTGAGGCCTGCTACGAATTCGGCGTTCCAAAACATTCCAAACGTGTTCTGTAGGATTCAGGTCAGGACTCTGTGCAGGTCAGTCCATTACAGGGATGTCATTGTCCTGTAACTACTCCGCCACAGGCCGTGCATTATGAACAGGTGCTCGATCGAGAAGAAAGGTGCAATCGCCATGCCTGAATTGCTCTTCAACAGTGAGAAGCAAGAATGTGCTTAAAATATCAATGTAGGCCTGTGCTGTGATAGTGCAGCGCAAAACAACAAGGGGTGCAAACCCCTTCCATGAAAAACACGACCACACCGTAACACCACCGCCTCCGAATTTTACTGTTGGCACTACACACTCCGGCGGATGACGTTCACCGGGCATTCGCCATACCCACACCCTGCCATCGGATCGCCACATTGTGTATCGTGATTCGTCACTCCACACGACGTTTGTCCACTGTTCTATCGTCCAATGTTTACGCTCCTTACATCAAGCAAGGCGTCGTTTGGCATTTAACGGCGTGATGTGTAGGTTATGAGCAAGCGCTCAACCATGAAATGCAAGTTTTCTCACCTCCCGCCTAACTGTCATAGTACTTGCAGTGGATCATGATGCAGCTTGGAATTCCTGGTTTGGTTGGTGGTTCTGAGCACTATGGGACTTAACATCTATGGTCATCAGTCCCCTAGAACTTAGAACTACTTAAACCTAACTAACCTAAGGACATCACACACATCCATGCCCGAGGCAGGATTCGAAACTGCGACCGCAGCAGTCACGCGGCTCCGGACTGAGCGCCTAGAACCGCTAGACCACCGCGGCCGGCAATTCCTGGTTTGGATAGATTCCTGCCTATTACACACTGCGACCCTCTTCAACTGTCGGCGGTCTCTGTCAGTCAACAGACGATGTCGGCCTGTACGCTTTTGTGCTGTACGTCTCCCTTCACGTTTCCACTTCACTATCACATCGGAAACAGTGGACCTAGGGATGTTTAGGAATTTGGAAATCTCGCGTACAGACGTATGACCCAAGTGACACCCAATCACCTGACCACGTTCGAAGTCCGTGAGTTCCGCGGAGCGCTCCATACTGCTCTCTCACGATGTCTAATGACTACTGAGGTCGCTGATATGGAGTACCTGGCAGTAAGTGGTGGCACACTGCATCTAATATATGAAAAACGTATGTTTTTGGGCTGTACGAATACTTTTGATCACATAGTGTATCTTCATGAGACATGGAATATCTATAGAAAGAATTTCTAGAGTATATTACAGAATGTAACTGAAAGAAATTCGCAATGACACGAACAGAAATGAGTGTTTTTTTTTTCGAAGACAGTAATCACACTGAAGTCACCGCGCTTTATGATGATCCAGTGGATATTACAAAAGGCGGAACATGGTTTTTAATAGGGTGTGTGATCACCATACATGGCAATGCACGTTCTGCAAAGTACCCTCATGCTGGCCAAAAAGTTCGTAAGGAGTTTTCACGGTAGGTAGTTATATTTCTTCATCAAGGGAGTTGATAACTGCCGAATGGTTGTTGGTGCATCCCTCAAAAGACGCACTTAATATAGCGTGACAATAATGTTGACCGGTGAGTATAACGTGAACAAAGCTTTGGAGGTCAGTACCCATTCAACATTAAACCTCCACACACCAAACTCCTGGAACATGTTCGACAGCGTTCTTGGGTACATTACGTGTTCCCAACTCTCGCCGTATGTGGGTACGTCCAGGATCACTGCTTAGAGGGAATCTACTCTGATACGAGAAGAGCACGCGACTCCACTCCTAGTTGATCCAGTCCATATCAACTGGTGCCGCCGATGCGCCTGTTGTCAACGGAGCACAACGTCGGGCAAAGAGAACACACCGCACAATCGGCGTGCTGTTGTGGAGCGTGAGATGGTGTGTCTCGCAGTCTTGTTAAACACGCTTGCAGCTGCACCTGCCGCTTGATGTGAGTTGTTCAACGTAGCGATCATCTGCTGTTGCAGTTGACAGTGGTTGACCATCTCCTCTTCCTTGGGCAGCAATGCCTGTGGTTCGGAACGCTGCCAATGCACGTGAAACAATGCTACACACCTGGGATACACTCGTCATACATCGTTCTTCCAGTTTACCGATGAAGTCATCCAAATGTTGTCTCCAGGTCACGGTGTAATGAAAATCACAACCACAACGCACAGTAACTGCTCGCTGATTGGCACACACTTTTTCCGTTCCTTCAAATGCCTAACGTTTTCGGCACCAAGTCACAGGGGCTATAGTCATGCTTACCTCACACAACGTGACGTCCAAATTTCTGTGCACGATTGGGAGATCTATGGCAACATGTTCCACAACTTTCATTCATTTCCACTGAGTACTTAATAAAACTCTTGAATTATATCGTCCTCAAATTTTTCAGAGCAGGATATTTGTAAGGTTTCTGCGAATTAATTGCTGTAAATTATTATTCTTCTGTGTTGGCATCTTTTTTTCATATGCGTTGCCTAACAATGTTTAATGCTATGACGAGGCTTTATAGTTGCTGCGTGCAAGCAAGACACCCCACAACAGCAATCAATTTCGGTGGTAAGGAGTTCCCTTCCTGCTACGTACTAATGTTTGACACCAAGAACATTTGCTGGAGACAACTTTTTTTTGGTCATGAGTCTCCTGACTATCTTACAGCGTCCCAACACGATTTCCCTGGTCTCACAGTAGCACTTGCAGCCTACGTCCTCAATTATCTACTAGATATATTCGAATATCTTTTTCTGCAGTTTTTACTTTCTATAGCTCCCTCTAGTACCATGGAAGGTATTCCCTGATAATTGAACACATGTCCTATAATCTCTTCTTCTTGTCAGCGTTCTCCATATACGATTTTGCTACGATTTTGCGTAGAATGTCCTCATTCTTTACCTTATCAGTCCATATACAATATAAAATCTTACTGGTACTACACAACGGTCACAGACAGCAGACACCGGCACTGTTCATGCAACAGACTTTCTTTCGATTACAACAACCCAGTCATAGATGCTCATGTTCGCAATTTCAGTAGCAGTCACTCTACGAGCACTTACAAATGGTAAACAAACACACCCAAATGCGTCGTGATGATTGCATAGGCCGGCTCGAAGTTGAAAAAGATTCTTTTCTATGTGGCATTGCTGACTACCTAACTTTGAGTTCTTTAACGATAGAATTTCTCTTTTATTAAAAGAAACAACATTAATGACAAAGGAAGTCCTTTTCAGTTAGATTTTATGTTTGTTACGTCTGCTGTTCGCAAATCTGTTTTTGCGACGTTTATTTCGACACTCCACTGTGAGGTCTAAGGCGCTGCAGTCATAGACTGTGCGGCTGGTCCCGGCGGAGGTTCGAGTCCTCCCTCGGGCATGGGTGTGTGTGTTTTTTCTTAGGATAATTTAGGTTAAGTAGTGTGTAAGCTTAGGGACTGATGGCCTTAGCAGTTAAGTCCCATAATATGTCACACACATTCCCCCCCACCCTGTAAGAATGTTTCTGAGCGATAAACTGACGTAATACGAGATATGTGTAGCAGCTATCCACAAGCACATCTACATCTGTGTTATTCAAGTGTGGTATCGAATGCTTCTAGTACCACACCAATTTCCTATCGTATGATATTTGCGAATTGAGTGATTTTCCCGCCGTTTTATCATTTCGCGAGACTTGCTTGGAAAGAAGAAATACGTTACCCGACTCTTTCCTTGGACGAATGCTATATGAATTTCAGCAGTAAACAAACCTCTCCGTAACGCACGATGTCCCGCTGGCAGCACCGGCCACTGGAGAACCTTGAGCATCTCCGCAGAAATATCGGGCCGACTTAAAGATAACGCGGCGAAACGTGGCGCTCTTCGTTATATCTTCTCTATCTCTTCTATTATTCCTACGTGATAAGGGTCTCAGATTGATGGACAAAACTCAAGAATCAGCCGAACTAGTGTGTTGTAAGTATGTATATGGTTTTTTGCTAAGTATTTCTGTTGTTTCTATTTAGCTTTGGTAAGGTAAACTATGTAGATAGATATTATTATTCTTATAAAATTTTCCAGACGCGTCTGAAGATGGGACGTATGTCCTGAAACCGGATAGCGCTTTCCTTTTCAGAAATAAATAATTTTCGCAGCTGTAGCAGATTTTATCATTGACAATAAATAACAGATGAGGAAGTTCCGTGAAGAGAAACGTGTCTCTACAAATTGTTTAATGTAGTCCTTACACTGTAGGACGCTCCGTACGGTTATTTATAGGTATTTTACGGTGTTTGATGTTTCGACTTAGCCGGCCGGTGTGGTCAAGCGGTTCTAGGCGCTTCAGTCTGAACCGTGCGACCGCTACTGTCGCAGGTTCGAATCCTGCCTCGGGCATGGTTGTGCGTGATGTCCTAAGGCTAGTTAGGTTTAAGTTGTTCTAAGTTCTAGGGGACTGATGACCTCAGACGTTAAGTCCCATAGTGCTCAGAGCCACTTGATCCATTTTTTTTTTTTTTTTTGTTTCGACTTACGTGTCGCAAATACGAGAGCGTGCTCCGAATTTTTTATTTGACGTCAAACAAACTTCATTAACATTCTACCTCTTTATTCTTCATCTCTACCTATTTTCAGCACTTTGCCGTTAGGAGGCTCCAAATCGTAGCTTGTAACATGGCAGTATGTAACATAACCACGACGGTGCATGTGGAACAGCGCGCTGTAATCGAGTTTTGAATTCGAAGACTTCGTTCACACATGCAGCACCCTCTCCTTCAGCATGACAATTTGAAACCATAAACGGACTCTGCGGCATCTGCAGTAACCCAACGCCTTACGTTCACTGTAATCCATCATCCTGCATTCAGTCCCATGTTGGTCTCATCCGAATTTCGTCTGTTTCCACACTTAAGGAACACTTTCCAGAACTTCGCTTTGTTAGTGATGTATGTGTGTGAGGTCTTATGGGACTTAACTGCTAAGGTCATCAGTCCCTAAGCTTACACACTACTTAACCTAAATTATCCTAAGGACAAACACACACACCCACGCCCGAGGGAGGACTCGAACCTCCGCCGGGACCAGCCGCACAGTCCATGACTGCAGCGCCCTAGACCTCTCGGCTAATCCCGCGCGGCAGTTAGTGATGAAACGGTGCAAGCAGAGGTGAGGTTGTGGCTCCGCCAACATAATCAAACATTCTGTAGTAATGGTATCAACAAAGTGGACTCTCGTTGGGAAAAATGTGTTCGTCGTCAGGGTGACTATGACTAATTTTTAAGAGTCTTCACATAAAAAATCCGGAGGCTCTACATTTCAGTACGCTCTCGTAGTGGAATTGAGCAGTAATGTATCTCTTTCACTTTCTGGACACAGTTCGTGATATTTGTTTACGTTCGAGGTCGACTTCCAGACTGTCTATCGATCATTTTAAAGCCTTCCTGCATTTCGCTGCATTCCTCTAACGTTGTCACCTTCCTATTGACAACAGCATCGTCTGCGAAGAGCGTTACTGAGCTTTCGACGTTAGTCACTACATCATTTATGTATACTGCAAACAACATCGCCATTACTCTCTTTCCCGTGTCCGGCCATCCTGATTTAGGTTTTCCGTGATTTCTCTAATTTGCTCCAGGCAAATGCCGGGATGGTTCCTCTGAGAGGGCACGGCCGACTTCCTTCCCCGTCCTGCCCTGATCCGACGAGACCCATGACCTCGCAGTTTGGTCTCTTCCCACAAAATAACCCAACCCATCCATTACTCTCCACTGGCCTACTCCCGAAATTACGTCTACATCGGTCGTGTTGAGTTTTATCCGCGCGGAAGTCCTGAATCCGATCACAAATCTGGTCAGATTTTCCGTAAGGTGGTAGTTTGTCCACTACACGCATTTGCGGGAGTGTATCGAAAGCCTTCCAAAATCAAGGAACACAACATTCACCTGAGCGCCGTTATCTGTTGAGCTTCGGCTCCTGCGGACTAACAGACTCAACTGAGTTTAGAGGACGCGGAAAATTTATTCAATTATATGAGCCTATAAAGACAGAAGCTACTGTTTGAATGAATACTTTTACAAACGCCTTTTCTGACGGCTGAGCAAATGCGAGCGAGAGTCACGGGGAACAGATCCGCTTCGAACAAAAATCGTCCTCTTCTGATTAACATTTCGACAGGTATCAGATTTCCAGTATCTTTCAGGCAGTATTAATTACAGGATCTTATACTCAGTTAAGATATATATACCAAAGCATTTGCGACACGATAGCAAGAATCATAAAACCGTTATTGCCTGCATTAAGACTCTAATGTGAAACCCATAACTGCGCAGGACAAAATAAATTGGGAGAGGTATGTGCCAAGACTGCAGGAGAGATTAATGTTGAAGCAAAGTCTTGCAACACCGTTCTTCGACAGAGAAAAGTTTGGTATTAGTACTCAATGACTTAACACTTTTTTTCAATTTTTTAAATGACAGCTAGTTTTATTATTGATGGCATCAAAGTTGTAAGTCTTTCTTTAGAAACTCTGAAAGGCCAATAATGTATCATTGGAAGTACTCTTTCTCATGTTTGTCACGCAGCTTGGCTATGCGGTATTCATTACGTTGTAGCAAAAGTGTGCTGCAGTTCTCAACTGCGAAGTTTGTTTGAATAGTGCAGTGCTATCTCCCCTCTACCATCTGAATTAGCCAACCAGTTAACTTTGATCCCCAACTACAGAGTAAAATAGCTATAAAGGGGTAAAATGAAAGTTGTGGTATATTCTTGTGTGGTGAAGTATGTAACTACTTCTGTGCCTCTATTAAGAACTTATCTTTATTGCGATTCGGCTACACGTTTCCGGTGGGACTATCCTCGAGGAATAATGTCGTAGGTAGAAATGTACAGGGAAAGAGTGAAATGTGAACTTTCAGAAGAAACTAACATAATGCCCATGCTTATTGAGGTAGAAATCAGTCGAGCAACAGTTTCCCTATTTCTTGGAAACGGAAAAACTAGGAAGCAAACAGTACTGGCCGAGCCAAAGCTCCGAAATCATGAACGCAAGTACGAAGAAGGGATCCAAAACGAAAGTAAACAGAATTCTTTTCCTGCTTTCGGAGGGGAGTTTATGATAGATTCTCATACTGAGTCACTTCATAACAGTGGGGAATCAGTTCACAGCCATCAACGCTGAATCGTCAGATAATTCTGAGTACAGTGCAACTTCCTTAATGTTGACATCATTAATCCGTATGTCCTTTTTTTGTAGTATTTGGTACTCCGAATATAATAGCAGCATTAATCTGCGACTGAAAGACGGGAATCACTAAATTTAATTTCAGCCAACCGCTACACACAGGTATCAGTTAACAATTTTCTATTGAGTTGTACAGTACTGTAGTGCCCTAGTTTGTTACGAGTGCAAAACGACATCAGAGAGAAAGCTGTGGCAGTGTGCATGGACAAAAAAGTAAATGCACTGCATAGAATGGATAAAGGAGAATTGCTGAAGAAGACTGCTGCTGAATTTGGTGTTGAAGCTTCACAAAGATTCCACTATGCTCAGTCATTATAAACGTAAATGACTGGCTGAAAAATGACAACAGTGCACGTTACGGTATGATTTCCGATGAACAAATTATGATAGTTTGTCCATCTGCAGAGAATAACGACAATGGTGGCTGATTAACTGGTACTCAGTCTGAACACATGACGACACATGTGGAGCCAACAACGCAGCTGGACAAAATGATGGCTTCAGTGAAACTCCAGACAGTAACAACTTGGACTGAACTATTGCTGGTGGAACGCTCAGGTGATCGTGTTGGACATAAACGGCATACGAATCTGTCTCAAAAAGACAGTTACTGATTATTTCAGTGTGTAAAACTCCTTGGTTTTGTTCATTATCTGGTCAACATTTATATGAAAATAGTATACATTGTATTAGGAGCATAAGAGCAGATATTTATGTTGATGACTGAATACTGTGTACTGACAGCTTGACATCACTTGCAGACTAATAATTATGGCTATTATCAGTAGTATGTTTGTAGGTTGGTTAGTAACTCCAAGTAAGGGTGGCACAAGCAAGCCAACAACGTCTATCTTCCTCTGGGTAGCAAGTCAGGTATTGATGTATGGACGTAATATGGGCACTCTATAGTAGTCCAGTACGATCGTACAGAAAACATCATGTAGTACAATTTGTGACGTGTTTGTGGGAAGACCAGCCACGCGTGGGTAGCCACGCGGTCTCGGTCGCCTTGTCACGGTTCGTGCGGCTCTCCCCGTGGGAGATTCGAGTCCTCCCTCGGGCATGGGTGTGTGTTTTCCTTAGCGTAATTTAGTTCAAGTTAGATTAATTCGTGTGTAACCCTAGGGACCGATGACCTCATCCGTATGGTCCCATAGAACCTTACCACAAATTTCCATAATTGGGAAGACCATTAGACTGAGAGAAAAAAATAACAAACATACTGAAGTGAGTATACATTAAGATAACAATTATCACAATATCTGTACCTATAAATTCGACATCCAGTATGATTTGTGTCTGTGCGTGAAAATAATGAAACGTGTGCTTGTAGTGAAAGGGTACAGGTACAACATACTTCATTATTTTTGTCAGAACAACACATTTTTTTTTTGTAAAATAACTCATTTTCAATTAATACAGCGAAGCCGGATACCAATGTGGGAAAGAACGACAATTTATTTATTTAATTGATCACATGTGCACTCCCACAAAGTAAATCCCTACATCCAGTTTGGTGAGATCTGTGAAATGAATGAATGTATGGTCGTCTGCTAACCGCAGATAGTGAATGTGAATATATGATCATCTTTGAGTCGATCCTTTGGCCACCTTTGGTGGGACCAAAGAGATGAAATTTACCTGAGCTTTGAGCGCCTGAAATGTGGCTGACCAATACGGTAGCAAGGTGCTCCCCCACTTCGACAGAGGTGTGAGAGGACCTGGAGAACGGCCATGTTTCAGCACTCTGCCGCTGGATCTTGTGCTGTTAAGACCTTTTTTAGTTGTGCTCCGTAATGACAAAAGAGTGGAGACATGGTATGCATGTGTTATATTTAAGAGTAGTTTGAAATAATAATTTCTCTATTTCAGGAACTTTTGTGGGGAGAATTAAGTGTCAGGCAGGTAATATTAATGGGATTGTAGTAATCTTCGGAAGTGACCATCGGTCACAATGAAACCACGTGTAGCAATAAGTTGAAATACTTCCGTGTGCTTAAGTTAAGCTGAATTACTAGCGTGTGTACAATAAGTTGAAATATTTAAGAAATAGCGTGTGTACCATAAGTTGAAATATTTAAGAAATGGCGTGTGCAGGACTTGAAATTAGAGACGAGTACTTCCACGTGGTGAGTACTGTGTGAGTCTCAAACTGTGTATGAGACAAAAGATAAAGAGAAGTACTCGTCCATGGTATCAGTTGAGGACTCGCGTGTGTGATGAATACGTTCTTAATATTACTTTGCGTGATATGATTCCGTGTGACGCTAGATTCAAACTCTGAGAGAGAAGCAAGGTGAGTCGGCCATCTATCCAGCAACGCCACTTGGCTTGCATTGCACAGGAAGACGTGCATATATCTCCAGAGTTCATAGTAGGAAAGTAGAATTACGAAGTGGGGCAGTGTCGTGTGAAACTGGGATAAATATTAATTTAAGTGGGAAAGCTGAAAGTGATAATGTTGTGACTATTCTCTGTGTAGTATTTCATATTGTAGTGTGGTGTATGTCATGTAATTCGGGTATGTGTGGTTTGCATGGGAGAGTAGCAAGGTAGTTTCAAAAGATTAGTGGGTTATGCTTGTTCCTTCTGTACTGCTCGGTCTGGAGGATAGTTTAGTGATGACGATTGTGAGAGTCGAAGTGTGAGAAATAATAAAAGATTCACCATCCTATCCAGAAAGTGCACTGTAGCGTTAAATAATTACGAGACCATAATATAGAGATTCACCAATGTAAAGCCATGCCCACTGGGCGGAATTTCTCATGTGTTATTGTTGTAGGTTATAGAATTTGTGTGTTTAGGTTAGAGAATTTATCGGAATAAATAAGATAGTGAAAAGAAAAAGATTGGTGTACTTTTCCTTCGAATTGTATATTGTCATAATGTCCCGAATTTATAATGTGTGCGCCATTCATATTCAGTGCGGTGGCCACGTGTTGACAAAAGCCGTTAAATAAAAAAGAAAGAAAATGTGGTATTGCCAGTGCGTAGTGTACAGTCACAGTTCTGTAAATTACTGATAGTCAGATGCGTGTTTCCGTTGCGTATTAATCATATAGGAGGATAACTTGTAACTTAAGTGTGAGTACTAGAGTTCATGTTACTCGATAAACGAGAATGAATCCACTCGCTTGGCAGACCACTCATCTTGCAGGCCTGACTGCTTGATGCCACAGTATGAGCAAGGCATGTGGGTGCCTCTCAGTAGCATTTAATCCACGCCACTTAATTTTTTTCTGACTTTTGGTTTATCTGGATTTTCGGTTATCCGGATTAGTTACTTTCCAGCCTAGACTGGGTAAACGAAGTTACACTGTACTTGTTTCCGGAAATGCTCTTCCATATTCTCGGCGATTTTTTAACCTACTTTTGTTTAAACTACTTTATATTCTGAAAACATTTCTCTTTGTGGTCCACTGTCTAAATACTGCTCATGTAACTGTATTTCTTTTGTTACGGCCTAGCAGGCGTGTCTGTTAAGTACGGCAGTTGCGTTGTTGGCGAGACAGGTAGAAAATACAGTTAATACAGCAGGAGATTTTTTTAACTGCACCAGAGCCACTATGAAACAGGAAACTGCTTATCCAAAACACCAGCGCTGTTACTGTGCTAGCAAATGCCAGCCGCGAATTTCCGTGACAGCTAGGATACCATCTGCAAGATGGAGCGATAAACTGGAGTCCCACACGGAAACCCACGATTTCCATCGCAATTTGTGACTACCCCAGCAGCCGGTGAGACAACGGCACGGTACTTGTCGCGATTTTATCGGTTAAATTTCGATCTGTGACAGCAAAGAGGCATAAATCTTTCTGGAGGTCGGAACCAAATTAGTAATAAATATATGGAAAGAAGGAAGACTGTGTCACAGCGATGTCAAAATGACGTAAAATGAAGACTTGCGTGTTTATTTCTGATTCTCAGTGTTGCCTCACTCGATGTACCTTACAGCTGTGACATTGGACTGCATGATACTTCTGATTTGAAGCACCAAACAAAGTCATAGGTATTAGCAAGAAGGTCTGCTCAAGCTTACCGATTTATTTATTTATACGCACGTAATATACTCGTTAGGTGGCTCTTGATTAGGAGGTAAACAGTTCGAATGCTGAGACTGGAAGAAAGTTGCGTTATCAGTATTTTATCGGCAGGGGAAGGTGAGACGGTGATGTAAAGTTGCTGATCATCCGTCTGAGGGTGAATGTGCAGCGTGTCATGGAGTCAGAGAATTTGATTCCATTGATGGTGATCTGTCTGTCAGAACAAGGTCGTACTGCATTTGCTTCAGTAGTCTTCAAAACTCTGTGAAATACGTGGCAGAAGATTATTCCTATTGTATCACTTTTTAGGGATTTCTCCCACTCTCTTCGTGTATGGACCACGGGAAGAATGATGGCTTAAGTAATTTTGTGTGTGCTATAATTAGTCGTTCCTATAGGAGCAATAAGTAGGCAGTTGTAGTATATTCACAGATTCCTCACTTAATATTTGTTCTTGCAACTTTCAAATTAGGCTTAGTTCGCGTCTATCTTCAACAGTCTGCTAGTTCAGGTTTTTTTTAGCATTTCTGTGACGCTTTTGTACTGGCCACCCAAAACCTCTGGTCATGCGTGCTTTTCTTCTTTTTGTATATTAAATGGTACTAGTTACACTCATTTGAGTGAGTTACAGAAGTATTTTGTGGGCGCTACAGTCTGGAACCGCGCGACCGCTACGGTCGCAGGTTCGAATCCTGCCTCGGGCATGGACGTGTGTGATGTCCTTAGGTTAGTTAGGTTTAAGTAGTTCTAAGTTCTAGGGGACTGATGACCTCAGATGTTAAGTCCCATAGTGCTCAGAGCCATTTGAACCATTTTTGAAGTATTTTGTAAGCAACCTTTTTTGCACACTGATTCTACTTCCCAGTATTCTGTCAATGAATCGAAGTCCTGCTTTACCTACGACCAATCCCACGTGATCATTCCACAGCATATCCCTACAAATTGCTAAATGCACGTATTAGTATAATTTGACTGATTGCAATTGTGACTCCTTGATATTATACTAATCTCACATACTTTGTTCCTTCGCTCTATGAAGAGCACAATCCTACATTGTGAACATTTAAAGCGACGCGCCAGTCTTTAAGTTTTCCGACCCCGTAGTTGGTATTCCAGAGGAGCAGGATGCGTTCTGCGTACTAGGTAGACTCTTTCACCCTACTCTCCTTCCTTCGAATTGTCATCACCACAGTTATCATTGTTAACACGTAGTACTACAGCTCATTGTCATCGATGCTATACAGTTTACACGTGATACGACGAATATGTAAGTTGTCTCAATAGCGGCCACCTTAGATGATGTACCCTGCGAAAACGCACCACACAGGAAGTGAAGGGATGAGATCCTTGGACTAGATAGCTGTCTGTATACGTTTACACAATTTTAACTCATTATGAAAAGCGCAAAACCACATTAGGTTTAGCAAACAACAAAAATAAACTTCTTTATTAATCTCGTTGTACGAACACACGTAAATAGACCCGTTAGATGCTTCACCTAACGAATTAAGATGGCGCTCCTCATTTTTCACCAACACTGCTAACATTACGACGAATCATCTTCGAAAGTACAGCAACGAAGAAGAGTAAGCATTTACCAAGCAAAGCTGCAGTACGTTAGTTTAATAAAAGCAGTAATTCCTTATACACGAGACTTCTCTCTTGTTCTCAATCCGTTATTCTCCATTTTCCCCTTTTTCTTCAGCTCTCTCTATTTCAGTGTATGTTGACAATTTCAGATCTTGTTTTATCCCTATGATGTAAAGAAGTCATGATATTGCTCGTGCATTCTTTCCAGAAATATTTGTTTCTATTAATTTCACAATGAATAGGTTTCCCACCTATCGGACCCTGCATCCCTTTATGGCCCTCCAAAATTATCTTTTCTGTCTTATGTACCTGAAGAACGACTCAGCCTTCATTCTCGTTGTCCATGATCTTTAGGACTCTTCCCTAACACCCTACCCCAAAAGCCCGTAGTCTTTTCCAATTTTGGGTCCCTTTGCGTGGCTGATTTCTTAATTTTAACGGCCTACGTTATTGTATGAGAACCAAAACCAGATGGAAGGATTTCGGTTAATCTCGTATGTATGCTTAATAGGCTAAGCCTAATACGTGCATAAGAAGTGTTGGAGCACATTTGTTTTACTTCAAATGTCGTCGCAAAGATTCTGAGCTGCTTACAAAATAAAAAGGAGGCAAAGCCAAGA
This sequence comes from Schistocerca nitens, assembly GCF_023898315.1. Lineage (NCBI taxonomy): Eukaryota > Metazoa > Arthropoda > Insecta > Orthoptera > Acrididae > Schistocerca > Schistocerca nitens. The sequence continues at coordinate 260,764,229 of NC_064621.1, forward strand.
CATCATGATTGCAGTCTTGAAAAGATCTCTTTGTATTTCAATAGCTTAGTGTCCTTTGTATTGGTGCTGCTTTTTAATAGTGAAGTAGTTTTTTATGTCATCGTTGTAATCTCCTTCATCACCGGTAACAGTTTTGAACAGGAATCATCGCTGTTTACAAGACAACCGATGACGGAACTACTGACACAAATTGTAGCCAGTTAATTTATGTGTAGTTTCCTCTTAAAATGAGCGATACTCATACACCGGAGTTTTTTAACTTTGCCCATAGTATCTTGCACGGTGGTAACTGGTCATAATTTATGACATATGACAATTTGAAACGTCCCCTTAGAAAAATTATACATGACTGTGCTTAAACTGACACACAATATTTTTTTAGCGCAACGCAATCTGACTTTCAGTAATCCCTACAAGAGAATGGCCCTGACTAAATTAACCTATACGTTTCACAAATCACTAACCTCACAAAAATCTTCGTTACTCGAACTACTCAGTACAGCGAGCGCCACTACTGCCAGCTAAGTAAAAGATTCAAACTACTGAAGGCACTAACTACTGATAGGCATAGTTAGCAAAAGAAAGATTTTGATAGAGAACAATGTACTTACCTTAATAGTGTTCAAAAGTCATAATATATATATCAGTCCATGATATCCAATATTGCAGATTTACTCTTTCTGATGGACACACGTCCAGATCGTCCGCTCTCAAAATTCCGCCATCTCTCTCCCCACATCCACCACTGTTGGCGGCTCACCTCCAACTGCGCAACGCTACGCGCTGTTAACAGCCAACTGCCCAACGCTACAATAGCAAATTCCAACAATGCCGACCAGCCTCAGACTGCACACAGCACAGTCAGTGATTTTCATATAGAGCGGTACGTGGCGTTACCAATAAAAAAACCTAAACAGCATACTTACAAATTGTCTATTGACTGACGTGTATCGTTGTGAGTTACAGCGTACAGAAAGTCTCCGGAAAAACCCAGATTGAGCGAGTTACTGATCGTCGTTCTCTTTACCGGTAAATCGAGTACGAATAAGTATTGTTTAAGTGCTCCATACCGAGACGACAAATATTAACAGTTCCTAGGACTACTGTCACTTCGATTTGTTTTTACCAATTTGAAAGTATGTAAATCCCAGCCGGCCGAAGTGGCCGTGCGGTTAAAGGCGCTGCAGTCTGGAACCGCAAGACCGCTACGGTCGCAGGTTCGAATCCTGCCTCGGGCATGGATGTTTGATGTCCTTAGGTTAGTTAGGTTTAAGTAGTTCTAAGTTCTAGGGGACTAATGACCTCAGCAGTTGAGTCCCATAGTGCTCAGAGCCATTTTTTTGTATGTAAATCCCGATGTTTTACCACTCAACAAACGTTAAACTCTAAAATTTACTACAACTTCTGTGGTTGTTTGGTCATTGCTTCTAATGTTACAACACAACATCAACGCGTTGTCGTTTATTCAGACCGAACGCACATCTGTTGTTTACATTTGTTAGTTCTAACTGCCACTGTATTTACAGCGTCAACATCGCTTATAGCCTGGGATAAAATAAGTATCGAAGCTTTTTGGACGAACAGTGTAAGCGTAACGTAACGTTTGTTATTTTGAATATCTTGCGTGTACATATTTAGCTCGTTTAACTTTCGTCTTTACAGTGCGGCATAGTTTGATTTATCACTTTCTTGACAGCCGTTTCTTAACGCAATCTTTCTAACAGTAGATACTTCTTTGGCTTTTTCCATCAACAGATATGATGATGTCCGCGTGTGACGGACGTGTCCGGCAATAAAATCGAACTGTGTGTCAGTTGTGGCTGTTTTATCTCTATGCTGGCTGACTAACAAAGAACTGCATGGGATTCATTTTGGCTCTGAGCACTGTGGGACTCAACAGCTGAGGTCATCAGTCCCCTAGAACTTAGAACTACTTAAACCTAACTAACCTAAGGACATCACACACATCCATGCCCGAGGCAGGATTCGAACCTGCGACCGTAGCGGTCGCGCGGTTCCAGACTGAAACGCCTAGAACCGCTCGGCCACACCGGCCGGCTTGGATTCATTTTGCCAATTTTCTTTCACACACGTAAAAAAAGAGCTTTGTCTGTAGTGTAACATGAAATAAATTTCATTTCCATATAAAAATGAAAAGACCTTAGAAATATGCAAAGTTCGTCTCGTGAAAAGAAATATGCATAATGTACAGATGAATAAGTACAGCTGAATAAGTACAGCTGCTTCAAGAGTCTACAACGCAATTTTGTAAGCATCTCTGTGGCAACGTCTCTTTGTAGCTCTGAAGACGGCTAATGTTTTCGCCTACAGCCATTTGCACTTCGCAGCTTAAAGCTGTCAGAAGAGTTGCCAGGTGTCAGGGAGTTCCTTAAGATGACTCGACTTAGAAGTTTCCTAGTAGCAAAAAATTAATGTATTCAACCTGTATGCATGTTGTGACATTTTTTAACGCATCTCACTGTTTATGCGCCATATTGCCTGAACTACTCGTATGTGTGGTACCATGCTACAATTTTGTAGGCGCATTTAGCGGTATATGTGGATACTTACTGCACAGTTTATTGCGAATAGAGTTAGTAGCACGCAAGTAATAAATGTAAAGCGGTTTTTCACGCACCTCATTGTTTATGATGTCATATCTCCTGAACCATGATAGGTAGGTAGTTCTTATCCCGACAGCGACTGATAGCTGACAGTAAGGGACATCTGTACCAAATATGGTTGAAATAAGTCCAGTGATTTAGGAGGAGATGTGAAAAACACACACACACATTTTTATAATTTGCTCGTATGGGTTATTGGCAAATGTTGCTGTGTGCCCGGCATACCACGCCTGAGTTTGCTAATAACATGGCACTTGCTACAAAAGTTCGTCTCAGATAAAAGATTTGATAAAATAAATAAGTCGTTCGAAGTTCTGCGTTAAGCAAATACGTTTAGCGTAGAAACGTTGGCAAAGAAACGAAGCCTTAAAAAGTGTCAGCTTGCGAGAGCGGACTCCGATTCCCAGCCTCCCTCGAAATGCGGCATTTAAGCCGCAGAATGCAAATAGCGCACGAAAAGAAGAGCCAATTAAAGGGAATAAAGTCGCGGACACAGGCCGTTAAGTTCATTCCGGCCCGAGAGACTTGGCGGGCCTCACGTTAGAGATGGACGCCTCCGTTACGGCGTGAAAATGAAGTTCAAAGTTAATTTGGGGCCGGCAGGATTGCTTTCGCGAGAGTTTCCGGCGGCTGGCGCATACTGACGCTCATTACGGAGATGAGCGCGGCTAATGCGGCCCTCCGTATGCCCTGCGCGTCCTGACACCCGCGTTAATTAAGCCAGCGCCGCACGGCGCATGCGCGAGGCCACCGTGGACAGAGGAATCGAGGCCGCTGCTGCGCTGGATTTTAGAGCCAAGCCGTTTCCTTATGTCCACCTCGTTCTGTATTTTGTCCGTATTACCGCAAAAGCCAGGATACATTGCTTATAACACTTCCGTGATTGATGGGACACTTGTCCCACTGAAGTAATAAGAATTTTTGAGCATTGGGACGTCTATATCTCATATTTGTCTAGTGCTAGCATGCATCGATACGCTTTCGGTACTTGGAGAAAGATATCGCGGGTTTTGGGGTGGATATATAGAAGCGTCTGAGCGATCAAATGGGACGACGCGTGTTTAGAGTGTACCTGTTTCACGAAAATCAGATCAAGGGACTATCTATGAGGTAACTAATTATTTTCTTATAAATCATAGACGCTGTTCCGAAACATTACTACACACCTAGTAATTCTACTGATCTGTACTTAATTTTGCATGTAGTGGGACACATATGCCCCAGCAAACTTCGTAGAATATAGAAAATATTGGTGTGTGATATGTCAAAGCCATCTCCTAATCTTTTGCTAAAAACATGTGCGATATTTCTTTTTTTATTTTTGTTTTGGTCTTGATTTGTTATACTACTCCTCCATAATCGCCGTACTGGTAAAAACATTCTAAAATTAAATAATTAGCTCTAAAAAACGATAAAAATCAACCTAGTTATGTTCACGGGTTACACCTGCCCATTTAGCCGATTTTAAAAATCGGTCAGTGTAGTGAAAGTATATTATTTACTACAAAGGAAGACTAGTTTTGACGTATAATTTTTCCAAATATTTCCTAAATAAATTTTACCATGGGTTAAATAAGCTGTTTTTGTAGGTAGCAGTAATCCCCTTCACCCACCGATTCTGTAAAGAATCGAACTCCCATACATGGAACAGCCTCAAAAGTCTGGATACTTTAAAAAAGAGTTAATCTGTTTAATATTTGACGTTAAACACGTAAAGCCTTTGTGGATGAAGACTAAAGCCTTAATTACGCGTATATTGGTTTCAGTAGTTCCGTTTTATTTGCCCAGAGACTAAAGAGAACCGTCCAACCCAAAACTGGTAAACCAAGAGAGTGATAATTCTTTTATACGTTCTAGTAGGTTTTTTTTTTTAATTTGTGTAAAGCACGAGACCGTATATTTTAGACTTAATCACAGCAATGATACGCTACAAAAGCAAAGTCATTAAACTGCAGTTTCATAATATAATTACGTGCAAATATTACGGTATCAGTTTTATAATTTATATGATGACTACGTCACAAAAGGCATTTAATTGTGTCTTCAGTATAAGGATGTAAACTAACCAAGGTTACGAAAGAAGAAAGGGAACGTTTGATTACTAAAAATATTCTTAACATATTTCATGGTTTTAAATTTTAACGCATGAAAAACGAAAATTCAATGAGGCTATACTCGTTTCCTTTCTTTATTTTGTGGGCTGTAAGCGAGACTAAATTTAGAAAAGGTTTGAAATTATATTTGAAGTTTGTTTTAAGTCGCTACGTGCTCTCATTATGAAACACTGGATGGGTACAGTCAGGGTAATTTGTGGTCAGTTTTTAGGAAAGCTAGTTTTTCACGCACCTCTGTGTTTATTAAGTAATACCACGTGAACTATGTGTCATACAGTGATGTAATTTTGAACGTACTCTCAGTGGAAGATGCAAAATGTGTTACGAAAATAGTAGCTAAGAAGTAATAAAACGTCATGCTGATGCTGAAGTTTTACTGTATGAACGGTGAACATATAGTAAGCGACAAACTTTTTTCCTTTCGTTATTTTGTGAGGGGTGTCAGGGAGAACAACTTTCGAAAAGGTCTGAAAGGGTTTGGAAGTCGCAAAATATTCTTCCTCTTAAATACTAAATGAATTCGCAAACCGTGAGTTCCGCTCGCTGAAGACATATACGTACACGCTTTCTAATACTACTTGGCTTACTGTGTTAAAGCGTTGACGTCAGATTATTCATTACGACAGCTTTTTAAGGTTTTGATTCGGTGAATAATCATGAAAAATAACAGAAATCAAATTTTGGTTTCTCAGGGGATCGTTTTAGCTGTTTAGGACTATAGAAAAGATAATATGCAACCAGTCGCTTTTTGAATCTGATATGCCATTAACTGGTTTTGCAGCCAGTGCAGACTCATCTTCAAACGAAAATGTTACAGAAACATTACTTTCTGGACAGTGTGCAGCTACACGCGATGATCGTAGTTCTGGTGAAATCAACGGAAGTTTAGGCATAAGTTAACGAAATGTTTGTGGAATGAAAAGACTGTTACGTTTTAGAATACTTATATTGCATAGCATCTTACTATTTATGACAAATTCGTTTACGGTAATACACCTTTCAGCTAGCTTACACACACACACACACACACACACACACACACACACACACACACACACACACACATGGACGACTTTTTCCGTCGCTTTTACTAGAAAACATATAGTATTTAGGTGCACCTGATTTTAAGTAAACAAACACTGAACATAAATAGAAAGAGTGTGATGTCTTAAATGCTGTCAAGCCTGTTGTGAGGAGTTCCGTTCCCTGTGCGTTAATGTAGATAATGAGTATAGAGTCATTCCATGACTACAAATATTTATTCGTAAAGAACTATGCTAGATACAGTTGTGTGGTTTGTTGCAAATGGTAGCTCAACTCATCTATTTTTATGGATACACTTCCACACGTCTGTGTGGTCTTTGGCAAACGACATCTTAACTCATCACCTGGAAATTTTGGAAGTTTACATTGTACTTCAACTACTGGAATTTCAACCATAGCTATTGTTTCAACAAGATGTTGCTCTGCCAGACTGAGCATTATTTGTTCGCCAGTTCTTGGATAAAATATTATCCGAACAGAAGGATCGGTAGAGACTTTCCAACATCATTGGCACCGCGTTCGCCAGCTCCTGTTGACCTCTTGTCGAGTTAAATTACGGGTAAAGTGTCAATTTCACCAGTTCCTGATATGCAGAATCTTATGATACGAATACGAAGTGCTGTAGAGGCGCTGACGGAAGAGGTGTTGGCAAAGACATAGAGAGAAAGTGAGTGCCGAGCACACGAAGCAAATTTGGAACTGTATCCATAATAAGCCTTTATGTTTGTAACAAACCGCATAGCCGTATCTAGCAACTTGGTTAGAAATAATTTTTTTGTAATCGGGAAAAGAATTTATTCTCACTCTGCATAAAACTCATATTTTCTCTTGATAGGGTAGCCTAGAGGCAGGTGTCATCCGCTACAGTTTCAACTCTCTGTGGCGTAGTTTCATGAATTTTCCAGACGTAGCTTTGTATCTTCAAAATTTGTTCCTCAAGACAGATCTACAGGCGGTCAAAATTTATCACTATGACTTTGTTACACTGTGTAGCTTCTGTTTATACATTTAAACGTTCGGATTTTATAAATACGGCTCGATTATACTTATTTACTAAAATAGACTAATCCAACATACTTTGTAGCATTACCAAGAAAGACTAAATGGCGATAAAATTAAGCGCAACATTCGACAATGTGCCTTTACTGGAATGTTCTTTAAATCCAGGTCAGTAGGAATACCCATCATCTGAACCAAATTAACCTGCAATTCGCCTTTTCTGGACACTATGGAACACATATGGGACGCTATAGGGCGTCAGCTCGGCGTCCACAAACCACCGGCACATAATGGGAACATCCCTGCTGTTATAAGCACACACTCTGACGCATGTGTTCTTCCGCTATTCGTAATGGTACATCTACATTCATGAGAGATCACTTCCCTGCTTCGCAGCCTATATTAAGACAACATTTGAAGACTTTTTTCGATTCTTTTACTGGAAAAAATTTTTGAATGAAAATATCAAATGTTTCGTCAAATTATTTGTCTAAAAGTACGAAATGAAATAAATTAGAGGAACACTGGAAACGGCTTTTACGTGTCGATTGGGAACTAAGAGTTGAGTGTGCTATTCTTTAAAATTCTAAGATTTTAAGTTGAACATGGTACTTCATATTGTCAATGGGCTCTTCAAATACCGTACGATTTCGATCAGCGTTCGAAGGCGCATCAAATATATCTCTAAACTATTTTATTTCTTACTTTTAGATAAATAATTGTGGTAAACATTTTACAGTTTCTTCAATTTCTTTTTATTTACAAGTTTTTGACAGTTAAATATAAAACCTTTTTATGCCCACAATAGCTAGGCCTTCACCATAGAACTTTCTGACTCGTTAATTGCCTAGCGCAGCTGTTCGTGAAATATTTTAATATTCCCTCAATTCACTAATTTACTTTTTCTTAACTGCCTTGATTACTTTCAAGCAATTAATTTTGTTTCTTACCAAGCTACACCCTAGGTTGGTCAATTTGTCTATTTTCCACTCTTCGTTTGGTCATGAAAATTCGGACAAATCCCTCGAATCACTAAATAAGTTTTTCTTAATTAGCCTCATTCATCCAAGCAATTAACCATTTTTTGTAAAAGTAGACCTCATGTGGGTCAGTTTTATTTCCTATCTTTCCATTTCCCATTCTTCATTCGGCTATGAAAATTCGAATAAAAATCCATTGTGTAATTTTCTCTCAAGTCGCTGATTAAGTTTTTTTGTTGCACGGGTTAATTTCTAACCAATTAAATAAATTTTTGCAAAACTAGATTTAATGTTCATCAATTTGAAAGCCGATTTGTCCACTTGTCACTCTTCATTTGGCTATTAAAATCCTGATAAAAATCCATTGCGTAATTTTCCCTCAAATCACTAATTAAGTTTTTCTTCATTGCACTGATTACTTTCAAGCAACTAAGTACATTTTTGCAAAACTACACCTCACGCTGGTCAATTTGAAAGTCAATTTGTGCATTTCACACTCTTCGTGTGAGTATCACAAATTCAGACGAAAATCCCCTGAGTAATGTCTAGGGAGTCTTGTTTCCGGCACCGCACCAACACTTCACCAAACATCGATAGAAATAACACAGGTGTGTAGTGCAGTGAACGAGAGGAAGCGAAACAAGTGTACTCACCTCGACCTTGGGGGAGGCGGTTTTCCAGAGCCGCGGCGCTGGAGCGTTGGTGGGGGTGGCGGGGGTGGGCGCCGGAGGCGGCTCGTCTTCGGTGCTCTCGATGTCGACCAGCGTCTCGTCGTCGTCTTCGTCGTCGGCGCTGGCCCCAACGCCCGTGGGGCTCGGTGCGTCGCCCACCGAGGCCTGCGAGAACACAAGCGCTCTTTCAAGGGACCGCTCCTGTACCTCCAGTATCTGCTCAATACTGTAGCCTGCAAACGGAGAACCCTCTTCTGTTCCTGATAGTATTTGCCAACGACTTATTCTTATTGTGCGGTAACATCAGTATAAATCTATCAATTGTTCAAATGTACAGCAGTCTTTTTCTTATACCTATCTGCGACTCAGCGTCTCCTCAATGTGGTGAATAGCAGTATATCCTTTTCGTGATATTGTCATAATGCCATAAAGGCGTTTGCAACCTAATCGAACAGCTATACGTCTGACGTTTATGATTTGTTAGCAAAATGTTTCGATTTTTAATGAATATAAATAAATAGATCGAAAAGTCTCTGGTTGTTGTAAAGTGATTTTTCATCATCCATGTTAACACCAATAGACATGAATGTACGGGAGTTAGTCAGAAAGTAATGCTCCCTAGCCTTTCTTTATTTTATAAGAAAAGTAAGTGCCGTATGCCAAGTATAGCAACTACAACATTCACGATTAGTTTGTTCTTTCCAGTATAATCATCGCATTTGTCAACATTTTTCTTACACCTTGAAACATGAGTACGTATATCTGTGCGGTACACATCTTGATCGTTCTTCCTCAACCACTGAAGCACAGAATTTTTCAAAGCCTCCACATCTTCAAAGTCATGCCCCCGATGAACATCTTTGAGTGGGCAGAACAGATGGAAGTCTGATTGCGCAACATACTGAATGCAATAGAAGACTTAAGATTACAATATCAACTGCCGGAAGTTGGTGTTAAAAAAATTATTTTCCCAGTCTCTCCAATGCTGCTTCCTCAACTGCAATACTAGCTACACATAATACATAAAAAGTGAAAAAGGTACATTAGTAATGAGAGCTAAACCAGTAAAAACAATAAATCTCAGATACCTTAAAGATCAGTGGCTCCACATCTAAACAGATGGTTCATTAACGGAAAAAGAAGGAAACGCTGGCGTAGGAATGTATACCAAAATTCTCTTTTTTTGTGAAACTTTAGGTCCAAACCACTCAAATTTTTAAGGTGAAGTTGAAGCAGTTGAAACTGCACCATGCCAGCTAAACAACAGTTCGCACATTCGGCAAAGCTGTTATTTTTGTGATTCCAAAGCAGCAATACCAGCATTTTTCAACACACAAGATCCAAAAATCGTTCAAGTTAAGTAACTCTAAGAAGTTATTAAATGTCTTCAGTATAATAACAAGACAAAAGCGTTTCAGGGCATACCGTCTCACTGAGGATTAGACGGAATGGAAAAGCAGACTTTCTAACCAAAAAGGGTACGAAAATTAAACAGCCTGGAAAAACTAACTTATTGTATTTTGCAGTAAAAGACATTATTAACAGCACATTTCAGGAAGAAGCGATCCAATAATATTTTATTGAGGGAAAGATCTGGAAAAACCTCATGGCCGACTCGCTAGTGCCCAATGGACCAACAAGAGAAGCAGCAGCCATTTTCCTCTCGACTATTGGATGTGAGAGTTTGGCCGCCAGTCTGGACCAGATCTCTATTCCGCGCCCTCCAGAATGTGTTCTGTGTCACAGGATTATGTCGATCATGAAGAAAGAAAATTTAAAAGAGTGTTAAACATTAAGTGATTGTAAATCATCCTTAAGGACATTGTACTGAGAATCTAAAAGGCGAGTGACAATAAGTCAAATGTCAAAACATTGAAATAATAATAATATTTTCAGTATCCAGCCTACACAAATCTTGGAATAACCCAGATTTTCAATAGCAGCCATAACATTGCCTTTACCAGTGGATAATTGACGACACAATTCATTTTTGTTACACCTGGCAGTTGTCACTGATGATTTGCCTGACACCTTTGATGTTGGGGCAAACAAGATACACGGGCTCTCTGTCGCACGCCACAGCATGTGACACTATAGGTCTTAAGAGTTGCAGCAACCGCCTCCACCCGGAAGCGTGTTACTATTCCCGACCGGTTTAATACCTCGTATCTGCGCTTTTAAATACATTGACGCACTCGATAACACATGACAAAGTTAAGGATTTTATTGGATTCCTTCTCATTCACATACTGGTTTCCCATCTGGCCTCCCGGGTTCCCGGGTTCGATTCCCGGCGGGGTCATGGATTTTCTCTGCCCCGTGATGACTGGGTGTTATGCGATGTCCTTAGGTTAGTTAGGTTTAAGTAGTTCTGAGTTTTAGGGGACTGATGACCTCAGATGTTAAGTCCCATCTTGGACGTAGCTAGGCGTTCGAGACGTACGTCGGGCAAGGCAACTACTGTTACGTCACAAGTTCTCTGCGGGTCCCATATTTCCCACGTGCCGTGGGTGGATGTTGTGTGACGTCATCGCAGTCGCTGGCAGGCCGATCCGCGTTGCTTCAACCAACCGTGTCTGCTCTTGAGCTGCTCTACAGCGACAAACCAACAGTCTGACGGTTCTGACGTCCACCGCAGCGTCTTAATGCTCCTCCCCCAGCCTTTCACGAATACGATTATGTGTTTCACCTTCTGCAGTAACGAATTCAGACACAGAATCCTGTCTATAAAGACACCAATGGCGACAAAACCTTACACTTATACAGTGATACCATCTTGATGCAAAGCGCTGTTCCTGGTCAGCCATTACTTTCTGGCTGGTCTTCATACACTACTGGCCATTAAAAGTGATACACCACGAAGATGACGTGCTACAGACGCGAAATTTAACCGACAGGAAGAAGATGCTGTGATATGCAAATGATTGATTACCTTTTCAGAGCATTCACACAAGGTTGGCGCCGGTGGCGACACCTACTATGTGCTGACATGAGGAAAGTTTCCAACCGATTTCTCATACACAAACAGCAGTTGACCGACGTTGCCTGGTGAAACGTTTTTGTGATGCCTCGTGTAAGGAGGAGAAATGCGTACCATCACGTTTCCGAATTTAATAAAGGTCAGATTGCAGCCTATCGCGATTGCGGTTTATCATATCGAAACATTGCTGCTCGCGTTGGTCGAGATCCAACGACTGTTAGCAGAATATGGAATCGGTGCGTTCAGTATTGTAATACGGAACGCCGGGCTGGATCCCAACGGCCTCGTATCACTAGCAGGCGAGATGACAGGCATCTTATCCGCATGGCTGTAACGGATCGCGCAGCCACGTCTCGATGCCTGAGTCAACAGATTGGGACGTTTGCAAAACAACAACCATCTGCACGAACAGTTCGACGACGTTTGCAGCAGCGTGGACTATCAGCTCGGAGACCATGGCTGCGTTTACCCTTGATGCTGCATCACAGACAGGAGCACCTGCGATGGTGTACTCAACGACGAACCTGGGTGCACGAATGGCAAAACGTCATTTTTTCGGATGAATCCAGGTCCTGTTTACAGCATCATAATGGTCGCATCTGTGTTTAGCGACATCGCGGTGAACGCACATTGCAAGCGTGTATTCGTCATCGCCATACTGGCGTATCACGCGGCTTGATGGTACGGAGTGCCATTGGTTACACGTCTCGGTCACTTCTTGTTCGCATTGACGGCACTTTGAACAGTGGACGTTACATTTCAGATGTGCTACGACCCGTGGCTCTACCCTTTTTCGATTCCTGCGAAACCCTACATTTCAGCAGGCTAATCCACGAGCGCATGTTGCACGTCCTGTACGGGCCTTTCTGGATACAGAAAATGTTCGACTGCTGCCATGGCCGGCACATTCTCCAGAACTCTCACCAACGGAAAACGTCTGGTCAATGGTGGCCGAGCAACTGGCTCGTCACAAGACGGCAGTCACTACTCTTGATGAACTGTGGTATCGTGTTGAAGCTGCATGGGCAGCTGTACCTGTACACGCCACCGAAGTTCTGTTTGACTCAATACCCAGGCGTATCAAGGCCGTTATTACGGCCAGAGGTGGTTGTTCTGGGTACTGATTTCTCAGGATCTACGCACCAAAATTGCGTGAAAATGTAATCACATGCCGGCCGGTGTGGCGAAGCGGATCTAGGAACTTCAGTCTAGAACCACGCGACCGCTACGGTCGCAGGTTCGAATCCTGCCTCGGGCATGGATGTGTGTGATGTCCTTACGTTTAGATCTAAGTTCTAGGGGACTTATGACCTCCGATGTTAAGTCCCATAGTGCTCAGAGCCCTTTGAACCATTTGTAATCACATGTCAGTTCTAGTATTATATATTTGTCCAATGAATACGCGTTTATCATCAGCATTTCTTCTTGGTGTAGCAATTTTAATGGCCAGTAGTGTAATTTCAGCAGGCGAACGCATCGTAAAACCACCCTGTACATTCCGTGCAAGAAAGAAACAAGATGATAAATACTGTAGCCTCAGCTACAGGGAAAGGTAAAATGCACCATTCTCTGGCAAAATGAAGTAGAAACGGGACCATATAATGATGCTAGGAAGTAATTCTGCACAAAATTGCATGTCACACCGAAACTCTAGCTGCTCAGCGCTGTCAGTGCTGTATCAATTGCTTATCGGCGTGTGCCACATTGTATAAAGTACCCTCTGTCATTTACTGTACAATTCATGACCAAGAATGTGTGTTCCACGTAGAAGTTGCACCGCAAATATTGCGGGAATGTAAAGTTCTATTGATATGCGGTATTCATAGAATGGAATGGTAATAAGGAACTCATATTGTTAGCCAATCAACAAGTTGCAATAATACTTAGAAAGTATATATCTTGTGCCAACAAGAACCTTTCTAAATAGAACAGTGCCTACTGACATTAACAAACTGAAAGCAGGGTAAATTAGAATGTATGTGATATTTGTTGCAGGACTGTACTGCGAGTTGTTTACGAGGTATCGTATTTTAAAAGTTTCCACGCACACATGCTTGTACCATTCAACCTGCGTAGTTTCCGGATACGATGTTGTTAAGTTTGCTTAAAGTGTGCTTTGCTTTTCCTTGAGTGCACTGCAAATTGTTTGTCAGTTAGTGTCTGGCAATCCAAGCGGTAGATCGTGAGCGGACGTTGGGATTACCAAAACAGAAAAGGCCCACATGCTGTTGGTGTATGGAGAGTGTAGGAAGAATGCAGTTCGTTTTTGTACAGTGTATGCAGCAAGATACCCCAATAGACTTCAACCACTTACGTGAAAGTAGTAGTATAGCGCTACACATCGTAACAGAAGGAAACAAGTTACGACAGAAGAGGGAGAAGTTAATATTCTTGTGGCTGTTGCAGTTTATCTGCACGTTAGCTCCCATGCCATCGCACGAGGAAGTGGCATGTTTCAGGAAAGTGTCCTACACACTCCCCATGGACATAGGTTCCATCCTTATCGCATCCCTCTCCATCGAGAGTTGCATGGAAACGATTATGGTACTCGTGTTAACTTATGTAGATGGGCATTAATACAAGATACTCCATATATATCATGTATTCTGTGTAGTGACATTTACTAATCACAGCCAGGTAAACCGTCGAAATTTGCTCCACTGGTCTGTGGTGGCTTCGTCAGGTGGAACGTCAGCGTACAAAGAGCGTAAGCGTTCGGTGTGGCATAGTGAACCATAAGCTCATAGGCCCGTTTCTGATAGACGGAACACTGAACGTGCAGAAGTATCGCAACCTCCTAACAGGCCATCTTCCACGGATGCTAGAAGACGTTCCTCTACAGACTATGAGGAACCTGTGGTACCAACAAGAAGTACTACAAGATGTCTTCAAGAATTGTTTCCAAATCGTTGGATTGGAAGCAGAGGCTCTGCACCTTGTATCCCTTTCCCCGGATTTGACACATGTATACTTTTTTCTGTGGGGAAAGCTGAAAGACGCTGCCTACAGGGAGATACCAACTACATCCAGTGATATGCAACGAAGTTTTACTGGAGCCTGCGTCTACACTGAAATGCTAGAATGTGTACAGCAGCCGTTCCATACCAGACTGGAGGCGTGCATTGTCGCTACCGGGGTTATTTTGAACACAATCTGTGGCGGTCAATTATTTCGTTACTGATCAAAACCCTCATAACTAATGTCTGCAACTATGTTGTTCTTTAGTGTGAACTACCACAGGTATTGAACAAGTGTCGGTGTGGGTGCTTTTCAAAATACGACATCTCGCAAACGTCTCGTACTTGAAGGTCTGCAAGAAACAGCAAGAAACACCGCTGCCAGTCTGATTTACTCTACTTTTAGTCTGTTAACGTCAACAGGCATTGCCCTATTTAAAAAAAACTTTTGCACAGAAATGCACTTTCTAACTATTATTACAATCTGTTGATTAGCTAATAATACGCCGAGCGAGGCGACGCAGTGGTTAGCACATTACACTCGAATTCGGAAGGACGACGGTTCGAACCCGCGTCCGGCCATCCAGATTTGGGTTTTCCGTGATTTCACTAAATCGCTCCGGCCAAAACCTAGGATGATTCGTTGCGAAGGACACGGCCGATTTCCTTCCCCATACCTGACACGATCAGAGTTTGTGGTCCGTCTCTAATGACCTCGATGTTGACGGGACGTTAAACCCTTCCTTGGCTAACAGTAAGAGCCCTGACTACCGATCTTCTGTGAAAACCGAACACCGAATAGTGCTTTCCGTTTTCGCAATATTTGCAGTGTAAGTGACTCATCTTGTATATCTTATCCATAAATGTCGATAAATAACACCATACACTAGTCTTTGCTTCTCATACCACATGTATTTATTTTTAACTGATAAGACTGGGACACAGACGTGCAAATATGAACAGAAAAGCACTTCTGGACATACTTTTTTTCAGTATGTTAAATGTACAGAATTTAGGCAAGGAGTACGCATAATGTCTGACAGTTTCGGTATTATTTATTTATTTAACCTGGCAAGATTAGGGCCATCAGGCCCTCTCTTACATCTAACCAGTAACTCATAAGTTTTAGTAGCCGTGTCTAAACTACATCTAGAACAAAAAGTGAAATAAACAATTACAAAGGCACACTTGGAAAAATACGTACATATAGAGTTTATATTCGTAGATGATAAGTACTGTTATAATTAGACATTATGAAAGAGACAGATTATAGATAGGAGTGCTAGCAGCAGGGAGTATGAGGGAGACTGATGGTGAAGGGAGAAGAATAAAGACATGATGAAACATAATTAAGGAAATATAAAGGAAAAGAAGATTGCGTGGCTAATAGAGATAGATGAAGAGGAAGAAGAGAAAGGAGCAAGATAGGAGATACCAGCTTTGCTATTTGACAGAGGAGAGGATTGGCCTTGTACATTAATTTTGTGGAAAACGTTATGCGGATGATAGTAGGAAATGCTTCAACTTCTTAAAAGCAGCAGGGGATTGAATTTTGCGCAAGGTAAGGGGCAGTTTGTTCCAGAGGCGGACAGCGGCAACAGAAGGAGTTTGCAAAAGTTTTTGTTTTGTGAGTGGCCACAGTTAGGATACCAAATAAGAGTGACCTCGTTTTTCGATTATGAGGGCATGAAAGGTGTTTAATCTCTGAAGCAAGGTACTGGGGTGCTTGCCCGTAATGTGAGAAACTGGCAGTCGTTTGAAATTCCGATGAACAACTTATGCAAAGTTAAATTAGATGAGTCCAAAATGCAAACAGTCTTCTGCAAAAAAGTGGTCAGCAGCATTTGAAACGTTTCATTAGGAATAATAGACTAGCAAGCTGGAGGGACCATACCGAATTAGAAACAAAGCGTGGAACTACGACGTGAACAAGATGTGGCCTTTCAAACTATACCAGTTTCCTGTTGTCTGCGGTAGTCTAAAATTTTAAAATATGAAAAAATATTGCTAAAAAGTTTCGTGAAATGATTTTCCTATGACTAAGGAAGAAAATAAGTTAGAGAAATATTTGACGGACCTCATTTAATGTACATGATTTCGAGTATCATTCAAAGGCGCGTCAAATGTTTCTCTAGCCTATTACATTTCAATTTTCCATCAAATCATTACGTTTACGTTAATTACCCTGATTACTTCCAAGCAATTAAATATTTTTTTGCAAAGCTACACCTCGTTTATCCACAGGATCATCATTATTGTATGAGTTTTGCCAATGTTGGTGACAGCTGGTGACCCGATTTCCTTCCTGACGCCACATTTCTCCCCAGAAGAAAATCTGTATACCCTCCGTCTGCATGTAGAGAGAAAGTGAGAAAACTTTTTTCTAAATGTTCTGTTGGTATTCTAGCGCGCTCGTTCGCTTAGACCACAATGGCGCCATTATGGTGCTAAGTGAACGAGCCCGCTCTGACGTCAGCATAACTTGACGTATGTTCTATATTTATGGAATTTTTAATTTGATAAGCTGATGTTACTTGCTACCTTTTATTGTAAAACGACGCAACATCACTGTGTGTCTTGCAAGTTGTAAAGATCATGAAGTTCTGTTTGTGTGTTACAAGATCCAATGATGGCAGCACAGTTCTAGCGAAACCGGTAATCAATAAAAACAATTACAAGCGATCTTGGCGTACCTGATATTTCAGGATAATATAACAATTCAGATCATCTCTAGCAATTAATACAATGTCAAATATGTATGAAATTGTTGTAATTTGGTGCTAATCTCTGTTGCCATCATTTTGCTATAGCTGCTGCTTAACTGTATTCGGTACTGAAAATGGTTCAAATGGCTCTGAGCACTATGGGACTCAACTGCTGTGGTCATTAGTCCCCTAGAACTTAGAACTACTTAAACCTAACTAACCTAAGGACATCACACACATCCATGCCCGAGGCAGGATTCGAACCTGCGACCGTAGTAGTCGCACGGTTCCGGACTGCGCGCCTAGAGCCGCGAGACCACCGCGGCCGGCTATTCGGTACTGAGACGAGGTTGTACATTCGCTGTGGGCAAGCTAGCCACCTCATAAAAACAACTACTTTCGAATGGAGGAGGTTGTCTTCCTGCCGTATTCATATGTTTCACACCAAAAGTATTTTGTGAATATCACAGAAAACATGCAGACAATTTTCAAACGGCACAGCCGATTTCCTTTCTGAGCCCAGTTCACAAAGGTCTTGTTGTTCCTTAGCAGCTCGTGCCCCATCTCCTGCTCATTACGAGCTTGCACCCTATCTCTTGACCATTACGAGTTTCTACCCCGTCTCCTGTTCGTTGCGGACTTGTACCCCACCTTTTGTTCATTACGAGCTCGTACCCCATCGCTAATGACGTGGTCGACTTAAGGTTAAACCCTAATCCTCCTTCCCTTAACGTAACCTTTCTCGGTGTATCAACCGCTGCCCAAAAAGATGTCTATGTACATGTACAAAATGTAGTGGTAACAGTGTTGTCATTTATACCAGACTTTATTGGCAGACATTCACCGTATTAAATGCCCTCATTGTAATCGACCCACATCTCACTCAGTTTCCCCCACACAAATGGAAGGTGACGTAAGCTGTCAGCTATCGATGTGTCCCAAGGACCGCCCAGTGGCAAGGAAGATATCTTCTGTTGTAGCAAATCCCACGAAGAGGTTCATCCATTTCCGGGAAAAGGTCGTAGTTGCACGTACTGGTATTGAGTGAATAAGGTGGATATTCTAGTATCGAATATCTCAAATAGTCACGTAAGCAGGAGATCTTGCACGGTGTTTATTATGTGGCAACGTGCATTGTCACGAAGGATGATGGTAAACAGTGCCAGAACGTGCCGTCGCTGTAGTATTAGACTGTAATGATTGTCTGCTAGGGCGCTTGAACTCGTCTCCTGCGACTGACTCAAACACAGCTGTCGACGCTTATTGCAGCACTTACACTAATTAGCCAAAATATTATGACCACCTGCTTAATAGCTTGCTTCTCCGTCTTTGGAACGAAACACATCACTGATTCTGCATATCAGGGATCCGACAGTTTGTAGGAAGGTTTTTGGAGATTTGTGACATTAGGCGTCTACGCACAGGTCGTGTAATTCACGGGTAGCTGATTTGCGTAAGCGATGATGGCGCCCGCAATCGACGCAGATGGGTGTCCATAGGATGTACATCAAGCGACTTTGGTCGCCGAGACATCAACGTGAGTTCACTACAGTGCTCTTCAAACCACCATAGCACGGTTCTGGCGCCGAAGCACGGACGAATGCTGAAAGTTGACGTCGCTGTCGGGGAAGACATCAAACAAGAAGGGATGCAGGCGGTTCTCGTCTGTCAGCGTGTCTTCGATTACTATCACAGGTAATATGCAAGCGCAAGAGAATGTCTTCCATTCCGTAATATCTCAGACCAGTCTGCGTCCGTGGCGCCCTGCACGTTTCCAGCTTCGATGACGCCTTTCATGGAGACGACCCTTGACGTAGTGTAGTAAAAATGTGATTCAACCTAAGAGCCGACACCTTTCCATAGATCGACGATCCTGCAGACATAATTGACTATTTCGTTTGTTCAGCATGTGAACACGCAAGGGTGGTCTGCTGCGGAGTTCCATGTTCAACAATGTACGATGAACGGTGTGCTCCAAAACCCTTGCGTGTGCACCAGCATTGTGTTCTTTCGGCAGAGATGGCACAGACCTCCATCTATCCCACTATAAAGAACAGAGAAGCCTCTTTTCTCCACTTTCTACGAAGAGTCGTGGACGGCAAACCATTCAGCGCGTAGTGGTAGTTTCACTGACGTACCTCTTTCCGTAGATGCTAGCGACGGTAGCACGTGAACATTCGACCAGCTTCGCCCTTTTTGAGATACTCGTCCACAAGTTCTGCTTAATAATAATCTGCACTATGTCGAAGTCGCTTATCTCAATGGATTTCCCCACTTGCAACCCATATCTTCGCTAGGGCGGTCCCCCTTCTGCGCCTGCTCCGCGTACATAGTTTTTTTTACCGTGTCACGCGGTTCAAAATGGCTCTGAGCACTATGGGACTTAACATCTGTGCTCATCAGTCCCCTAGAACTTAGAACTACTTAAACCTAACTAACCTAAGGACATCACACACATCCACGCCCGAGGCAGGATTCGAACCTGCGACCGTAGCAGTCGCGCGGTTCCGGACTGAGCGCCTAGAACCGCTAGACCACCGCGGCCGGCGCCCGTGTCACGCGCCCTCAAAGCTGCCAGGCGTTCTGCAGTGGTTCAAAAATGGTTCAAATGGCTCTGAGCACTATGGGACTTAACTGCTGAGGTCATCAGTCGCCTAGAACTTAGAACTACTTAAACCTAACTAACCTAAAGACATCACACACATCCATGCCCGAGGCAGGATTCGAACCTGCGGCCGTAGCGGTCGCGCTGCTCTAGACTGTAGCGCTTAGAACCGCTCGGCCACTCCGGCCGGCTCTGCAGTGGTCATAATGTTTTGGCGTATCATCGTAAAACGACATTCTGCTATCAGCTGCATGCCGTTTGAGGCATGTCCTACATGTTACAGCAGCGCTACCATAGCTTTTTATACAAAATATATATTTGAGCAGTGTTTGTTGTGTCGGACATGTGCGAACTCTAATATGTACACTTCTGTAAGAGCACGACGGCTCCTTGCCGTTTGATTCAGTGCGCATGCACCATTTTCGTCGGAACACCTACGGGAATCAGTAATTCGAGAATACAGGGTAAGTGGATGAGGGACGCTGTATTGCAGCGTCCGTAAGTTGGAAATTTGATTCGGTCAGAGGCTGTGTCCGGATGGCCGAAGCGGTTACGGGATCCGCTCACGAGAAGCGGTAAAACCTGGTCCGAGTCTCTCCCGACATAAGTTTTTAGCTTTCGTCTTTGCGCTACCACAATGCCCTGTGCGGCTGGAAGTCACCGTCCCTTTCCTTTCTTTCCCTACCCTTAGTTTCGTACAAAAAGGGGTCAATGGTAAGAAACTTTCGTAGGCAGCTCCGGGTGCACGTACCTCCGTGACGAGAGCAGCGGGCGCAGACGGCTGGGGCGTCGCGACGGCGGCGACGCCGGCAGCCGCAGCGGCCGCCGCAGCGGCGGGCAGCACAGGCCGGAACGCCGACTGGTACGGCGCCTGCGAACACCACACCAGCCAACGTCAGCACGGCATCGCCACCAGGGTTACCAAGATGAAAAGCGCACCTGTGGATCTAGTTATCACAGTCTGTCGACGAAGGTGGTCCTAAACCTCGCTTCCAAAGGAACCCTTCAGTTACAATAGGGGACCCAGAGAGACGGGCACATTCTGGAGACGAGCACATGTTACGCGCGATCTTGGGCTACACATAGATGAGAAACTGAATTTCCAAGAACACATCAGGCTAACAACAGACAAAGCAGCAATAATAGTACATAAACTTGTGAGGCTAAGTTCAGAACAGTACAGACTACCTCTACCAGTCATACCGACATAAACTGTGCACTCTTAGAATCGCTACTCAGCTTCGCAGCTATCACGTGAGCACACGAATTGAAACTGGTCACCAACAAAGTATGATAAATGAAAAGCACCAGTTTGCTTTTGTTCTACAATATTACTTTTATCGTTAACCGGTTTTCGGCTTACAAGGCCATCTTCAGACATGGCCTTGTAAGCCGAAACCGGTTAACAATGAAAGTAATATTGTAGAACATAAGAAAACTAGTGCTTTTCGTGTATTATAATGTTGTTCAACCAAGAACCAACGGAAGATTCTGTTAATACAACAAAGTATCAGTCAGACGAGGGCAGAGAAGTGTCCTACTTAGGCTATCTGGAGCCGTCGGTACCATCTCAGTGGATGTACTGTGTATCGTGCTTAGAATATGCCTCGTAGATATCACAATCAAATACAGAGCTGCAAGGTTCTGGTTAGAGATGGGGAGACTAGATAAGGTACAGAAGAAGCATTGTACCAATACAAATGACGCGTTAAATTAAAAGTTGGGTTTTGGACATATGACAAGGTGAGTGGGGTGTCAGTGATAAGGGACATAGACTGCACGATTTCCTCCTGACATAAGAGAGTGGTTGAGAATGAAACATATCGATCCCAGCCGTGATATGGTACGTTTCTTAACAGGACCCGGGCCTTATACTACGCACTTAAACCTCGTAAGTCTGAGATGCCTACTTCCACATGCGGGGAAGAAAGTTCACTAGAACACGCTGTCTTCTTCTGCGAACAATATAATTGAAGAGAGAGCGCTTGAATCAGCTGCCCGGAAGCCAACAGTTTTTTGGCGGTATGTGGATGACGCTTTCATAGTGTGGCCTCATGGAGAAGATAAATTAATGGAGTTTCTACATCACCTCAACTCCATTCATAGCAACATCCTGTTCACCATGGAAATAGAGAAAGATGGTTGTTTGCCTTTCTTGGATGTCCTGGTTCGAAGGAAGAATGATGGTTCTCTAGGGCATTCAGTTTACCGGAAACCCACTCATACTGATTTATACCTGCAAGCATCGAGTTGCCATCACCCATCGCAAACCATGAGTTTGCTTAAAACGCTTGTTCATAGAGCTCATACTGTCTCAGATCTAGATAGCTTATCTCAAGAACTCGCCCATCTAAAGACAGTATTCAGTGAAAATGGGTATTCCATCCGGCAGATTAACAGGGCACTAACAGTTAAAACTAAGAAGCAGGAAGTGAATAAAGAGGAGAACATGCCGGAACAATCTTTAGCTTTTCTTCCTTTCGTTGGCAACACTACGTTTAAAATAGCAAGAATCCTCCGAAAATTTCAGGTAAAAGTGGTTTTCCGCCCACCATCGAAGATTGCGGACCTTGTGGGATCAGTTAAGGACAATCTGTTACTACGAAAGGCCGGAATTTACAAGATACCGTGCCAATGTGATATGGCTTACATAGGTCAAACCACACGCACCGTGAAAGAACGCTGCACTGAACATCAACGTTACACCCGCCTTTTGCAGCCAAGCAAGTCCGCTATTGCTGAACATTGTATTTCTACTGGACATTCAATGGAGTATGAGAAAACAATGATTTTGTCTACAGCAACGTCTTTCTGGGACTCCATTATTAAAGAATCCGTAGAAATACGACTGGCGGAATATCTGTTAAACCGTGACAGCGGCTACCAGCTGGACAGTGCATGGAATGCCATCATCTCCACGATTTGCTCAAATCGAAGACGACAGAGTGCGTCGACGGCCGTGGCAAACAGCAACGCAGAGGGCGACTGAGTTCCGCTATTCCACCAGCGAGGGCGCTGCCGGCGGGCAGTGTTGGTTCAACTATCAAGTTTTCGACGCATGCGCAGATTAGTTACAGTACGCTATATACTGCGGAGCTGAGAACTTTATCGCCAGTCTGCGACGGCTCAGCTGAAGATGACTGGCAGGTGCCCAGTTGAAATATCGTGCGAAGTATTGAACGACGACCGGCTGCAAGCCCGAAATTTGTTTAACAGTCAATTCGCCGGGAAAATTTTAAAATTCACAATATAGACTACACTTACAAGGGAACCTCCCCATCGCACCCCGCTTAGATTTAGTTATAAGTCGGCACAGTGGATATGCCTTGAAAAACTAAACACAGATCAATCGAGAAAACAGGAAGAAGTTGTGTGGAACTATGGAAAAATAAGCAAAATATACAAACTGAGTAGTCTATGTGCAAGATAGGCAACATCAAGGAGACTATGAGCTCAGGAGCGCCGTGGTCCCGTGGTTAACGTGAGCGGCTGCGGAATGAGAGGTCCTTGGTTCAAGTCTTCCCTCGGGTGAAAGGTTTATTTTCTTTATTTTTGCAAAGTTATGATCTGTCCCTTCGTTCAATGACGTCTCTGTTCACTGTAATAAGTTTAGTGTCTGTGTTTTGCGACCGCATCGCAAAACCGTGCGATTAGTAGACGAAAGGACGTGCCTCTCCAATGGGAACCGAAAACATTTGATCGCAAGGTCATAGGTCAACCAATTCCTCCACAGGAAAACACGTCTGATATATTCTATACAACACTGGTGACGGCATGTGCGTCACATGACAGGAATATGTTGTCAACCCACCTAACCTGTACACTTGGCGAATGGGTAAAAAGATTCTTCTACCTTGCCCGAGTTAGGTTTTCTTGTGGATGTGATAATCACTCCCAAAAAAGTGATGGAAACATAAGCGTTTGTCACATAAACTGAAAAAAAAAGAAAGTTAAAATTTTCAGCCAAGGGAAGGCTTGAACCAAGAACCTCTCGCTCCACAGCGGCTCACGCTAACCACAGGACCACGGCACTCCTGAAATTGCTCATTCCTTGTTGTTGCCTATGGTGCACATGGACTTCTCAGTTTGTATATTTTGCTTATTTTTTCATAGTTCCACACAACTTCTTCCTGTTTTCTCGATTGATCTGTGTTCAGTTTTACAAGGCCTATCCACTGTGCCAACTTATAACTAAATCTGAGAGGGGTGCGATGGGGAGGTTCCCTTGTTAGACTACACTGAAACATACATATATTCATACACTCATGAGCTAAAAAATTTGACCACTGCTCACTGTGACGTTGGATGTAGCCCGGTGGCGTCGCGGGTAGGTGATGCGGCAATAAAAGTATGTAGGCAGAGCAGACACGGACGGGGGATCACCCTAGCAAAGATATGGGCTACAAATGGGGAAATCCATTGAGATAAACTTCGACAAAAGACAGATTATTATTACGCTTAACCAGTGAACAAATATCTCGAAAACGGCGAAACTGGTCAAATGTTCATATGCTACAGTCATGTGCATCTACAGCAAGAGGTAGAAAAACAGTGAAACTACGACTAGGTGCTTAGTGGTTGGACACCACGACTCTTCACAGAACTTGGGGTTCGGAGGCCCGTCTGCTCTGTAAAGTAGGACAGATGGATATCTGTGGCAGAACTGTCGAAAGAGCACGATACTGGTGCATTCACAAGTGTTTCGGAGTACATCGTTCATCGTACATTGTTGAACATGGACCTCCACAGCAGACGACCCCTACACGTTCACGTGTTGACCCAACGACATCGTCAATCACGATTGCAGTGGGCACGGGATCATCGGGATTCGACCGACCGTCGATCAATGGAAACGTTTCCGCTCTTCGGGTGAATCCCGGTTTTGCTGCACTAGGTCGATCGTTGTCCACACAAACGCCGTCATCGAGGTGCACGGCGGCACGAAACGTGCAGCGCGCCACCGACTAAGGATGGTGAAGCAGTTTTCTGCTTCTCTTGAGTTTGCATGTGACCTGTGGTAGTAATCAAAGATACGTTGACAGCTGCGAATCATCTGCATCCCTTCGTTCTTGATGTCTCTCCCGACGGTGATGCCTTCTTTCAGCAGAGTAATTGTCTATGTCTCGGAGCCACAACCGTGCTACACTGGTTTTAGGAGCGTTATAGTGAACTGACGATGTCTCGGCGACTCAATTCGCCTGATGCAAATCCTGTAGAACCCTCCTGTGTCGCTATAGGGCGCCATCACCACGTACGCAAATCAGCGGCCCTTCATTTACGCGAATTACATGATATTTGCGTAGATATCTAATGCCACATACCTCCACATAGCTACGAACAACCTGTCGGATCACTGAGACGCAGTGATGCACTTCGTTCCTAAGACAGACAAACAGGCTATTAAGCAGATGGTCACAATGTTTTGGCTCATCAGTGTATATACCAGAGGCGAAGAACAATGGGCACAACTAAATGCATAAACAAGCAGTATTTCAAGAACAACATGCGAAGAGTACCTGCGAACACGACATAAAAGACATGCCTGCATGCAACGTAAGAACATTTTCTAGACGGTACACAGCGACAATCGTAGCGACAGTGAAAACAGCGACACTGAAGAGCAACAGGAGGAGGAAGACAAGATGTAAGAATACATAAGCGTAAGGTGATAGCGACACAACCAAGAAAGCACGAAATGTTGTACACATACGAGCTATTAATGTTAATACAGAGGATTAGCAATACTGTTTCTCTGCTACTAGCCAAAGTTTTTTGTTGTAATTGTCTAACAACTCGAAGAAACCATTCCGAGGTATTCACCGATGGCACTAACAAATCTCCCCTCTAACGTATCAGTTTTTTTTACATTTCCCTTAAAAGAAAAACATTTATTTATATTTCAAATTTAAATTATTATTTTAAAAAGTGCTATTCTTTGTGAAGTTCTGTAGATTAAAACAAAACAAAAAGAAAACTACAAAAAAGATGTATGACCTGTTTTAAAACATCAGGGAACAGGTCTTTAATTTTGCAATAAATAAGTACATAAACCCGCTTGCAATGGGGTGAAGAGAAGCGAGCGTAAGCTAAGGTGCATTCGCTGGCCACGTGCGAGTGTTCACTGCCACTCCTTTGTAGAAAAAATGGTTCAAATGGCTGTAAGCACTATGGGACTTAACATCTATGGTCATCAGTCTCCTAGAACTCCTACTTAAACCGAACTAACCTAAGGACATCACACAACACCCAACCATCACGAGGCAGAGAAGATCCCTGACCACGCCGGGAATCGAACCCGGGAACCCGGGCGTGGGAAGCGAGAACGCTACCGCACGACCACGAGATGCGGGCACTCCTTTGTACAGTGTGCACAAAGCAACTTGGCCTGTAGGTGTGCACAAGGTGCAGTAGGTGAGGGGGCAGTGGTGGTAGTGGTGGCGGCTCCATTGCGAATGGCTACAGAGTTGCAGGGGAAATACAGTCACACAGCTGAAGTCTGTGCACAAACGTAACTTGTAATTACAGCTTCTGAATCTCCTAACGATCATATTAACAGTGCACGTCAGTACGACCAGTAATTCGACAAATATAGACAATCAAAGTAAAGAGCGCCTCAATAAAGCCCCAAAAAATAAATAACCGCGTAAGCAGAGAACCAACGAAAGCAAAAACAAGATCAGCCACATGCTGTCAGAGGGAAATCTCATAAAACAAAAAAGGAGTAAAAAATTCAGCATTGCCAACAATGTCACTTGCTACGATTTGATACTGTAAAACATTTTTAAGAAATTAATTTTTAATCTAAGAAGTGTAAAATAATTTCTCCTAGCCCCATACACATAATCGTGGAAATCAGCGATTGTCAATTTTAATAACTATGCAAATA
Organism: Schistocerca nitens; assembly: GCF_023898315.1. Classification (NCBI taxonomy): domain Eukaryota; kingdom Metazoa; phylum Arthropoda; class Insecta; order Orthoptera; family Acrididae; genus Schistocerca; species Schistocerca nitens. Next base: position 260,790,794 of record NC_064621.1, read on the forward strand.
TTCGTAAGATTAAATACAAAAACGTGGCGTGTATGGAATAAATAATATATGCCTAGTGGTAAGTAGTGTATGTTAAGTATGTGAACTATTCTGAGTGGGCATGTGCGTGTGTGTGTGTGTGTGTGTGTGTGTGTGTGTGTGCGTTTTGCAATACGACGTAAAACCTGGTTAAGACGTAACCTTTTGACGTCAATCTTGCATGATCATGCCAGATTTGTCAAATACACCCTTATGTGTGAACGGAAGTTGACAGTGTACCAAAACTGAATGAAATTTGACAAAGTCGCAAAATATTGATAGGCTGGAGCTTTGTGTACAAGCAAGAACGCCAACCAGTCTGTGCATGCAGACGCACGTCGGCCCTATCACTGAAAGTTAGGACCCTGCGTCCACTCTCGGTGACGCTACAAATTCCAACTTCATTTTAGTGGTTGTAGTGGCGAAATAAATTGGTAGACTTGCCTCTAACAAGTAAAATGGAAGGATTACAGCAACCGAGACGAGAAAACGCATACGCCACTTTAGTTAATAAGAACGAGGAAGTCGATTGTGAAGTAACAGACGAGCTTAAACCGAACAGAGTGCGAAAATAAAAGCAGCCATGAGATATGGAGGTGGAACGGAAGAAATGCTTAACATTCTTTGTGGTACTCTAAAATGTTCAAATGTGTGTGAAATCTTATGGGACTTAACTGCTAAGGTCATCAGTCCCTAAGCTTACACACTACTTAACCTAAATTATCCTAAGGACGAGCACACACACCCATGTCCGAGGGAGGACTCGAACCTCCGCCGGGACCAGTTGCACAGTCCATGACTGCAGCGCCTCAGACCACTAGGCTAATCCCGCGCGGCATGTGGTACTTTAATTTAATTTCCTTCTTGGGTATGTAAGATCACTATCAGGAGTTAAGTAATAAAAATCAGTTTTAATTTTCGTGGACAACAATCATTATTTATTACGTCCATCATACAAAATTAGGCAATTCAGGGTTCCTGTAGCTCCTGCCAGTCGCTAGAAACCTTAATGTTGCTGTGAGTCTCTCGTAGGGGCTGACAGCCACCGTCATGAAACTATCTTCCTTTTCAGTTTCTGGGGTTCAAGCGTTAACAGTTTGTGTTTTTATGTTCATAAGTAAGAAACTACACCAACTTCTGGTTCCTGTAGTAATTCTCGAAGAAAATTCACCTTGGAGAATGTCCCTCTCTTCAATAACCAATCCTGGGACCCTCGCGAACGACTTATGGACTTCTTTTTCTTCTTTATTTTGAAAGCTCATGGTGAAACCGTCGTCAGTAACAGTTCTTTCTCCATGACTATTTCGGAACGACGGAGCAAGAGACTGAGCGAAAGTTTCAATAGTGTAACTTGTCGATTTCTGTCAGTCTTCCATGACCGTGCAAGACTGATGACAAAACTTTAAAACGTTACGTGTAGGAGAGAGAGACAGATATGCTGCTCACCTTGGGCTGCAGATCAGCGTGGCTGAGCGCGGACGGTGGAGGCGGCGGGGGCGGCGGTGGGGGCGGGAAGCCCAATTTGGCGCTCGCCAGCCAGGGCAGCGCAGCCGCATACGGCGGGAAGGCGAAGTGCTGCTGTTTCTGGTGCCACACGTAGTCCATCACCAGGCTGCGACACAGCACAGCACCACGCTCTGGCTCAGGCAGACCGACCAGTATTTTGCTCGAAGGGTCGCTTACACACTATCCGATCAAAAGTATCCGGACACCTCTAGGTAATGCGGAACTGACCATTAGACGTCTGTAAAAGGAGGAGGGATTGGACTGTGTTACCAATAGAGACCTAGTAAAAGCAGAATGGGCCGGTTAGGAGTGCTAAGTGGCTAAGTGGACTAGTCATTGGATGTCGCCTGAATATGGGATCCTTCAGGGTCATTAAAAGCGTACTAAAGCTACCTAAGTTGGTGGTGTGATCGTGAAGTGACCAACACCAGACAGACTTCATGTACTGGAGGGTGGCTGTAAAAAAGTAGCCCAAAATGAGGGAGAGGCTTCACTCTTGAGTTCCACAGTGCTACCAGCAGTCCAGCAAGCACAATGAACGTACATAAGCAGTTAAAGAGAATGGAGTTCAACGGCCGAGCAGCTTCTCATAAGCAACAGTGTTCTTTAGTCAGTGCCAAACGACACGTGAGATGATGTAAAAAGCGAAGCCACTGGACAGTGAATGACTAAACGAGTGATTTGGTATGATTAACACTTTCGCTGCGGCATCGGTGCAGGCGCGCAACTCTCCAGTGCGGCCCGGCAATGTGCGAGTGCGGGCCGGTAACACACTGAAACTGTCATGAAACAGTTTCGAAAGCTGTGCTTCCACGCTATCATCACTCTGCAATTATTCTGCAGCCTCTAAATGATAATCTCCGTGGTATGACTCGTCCTCACTACACAGAAAATCACTGTCGTCTAGTACAATAAGTAACTGTTCCTCTGTCAATTTAACACATTTCCTGCTCCTTGTCACATTAGAGGTCCAGGTGTCTGTTCATTAGTCTCCATTACGAACAATATATGTTCGATAACTGACCAAACAGGTATACACGCTTTTATGCTAGCTTAGAAGCTGCAACTAGACTGCGTAATCCGACAGTGAGCGCGGACGCTTATAAGCGTCAGCCGCACTGGCTCGTGGCTTCTTGTGACGCTTATAAGCGTCAGCCGCAGCGAAAGTGTTAACAACGCTATACCTTGTGGCAACCAGATGGAAGAGCTTAGGTTTAGCGAATACCTGGACAACATTACCTGCTATCATGTGTACTGACAGTAGTGAAGTGTAGAGCAGACGGTGTTACGGTTTGGGAGTGTTTCTCTTGGTCAGAGTACAGTTCCTTACTGTAGTTAAGAAATCGTTAAATAGGGAAAAATATGAACACAATATTCAGTGTTATGAACTACGTACAGTAGAGGTACAGTTCCGAGACGATTAAATTATCAGTATGACAATCCACCTTGTTATAGAGCAGCGTCTGTGAGGCAATAGTTTGTGGAAAAAACATTCCTTAAATAGCTTGGCCTGCCTAGAGTTCTGACTTCAACCCAAAGGGTCACCTATGGGATGAGTTATATTGTCGATTTCGCTCCAGACCCCAGTGTCCAACTCTGGTTTTGGCTGTAGGAAGAAAGGGCTGCCGTTCCCCCACAGACACTCAGACACCTCACTGAAATTGTCCCCAGCAGAGTTCAAGACGCTCTGCAGGTGAAGGATGGACACACCTCATATTAATGTCCACTAATAGGTGTCCGGATAGTTTTGATCAGGAGTGTATTACAAAAGCTTGCATTAACAAAAAAAAAATAATAATTGTCGGATGATTTTTCCAATATGGGTGTTCTAGGAACAATATGTAATATTCATTCCGAAAATTACTTTCATTTTTTCTATCGCTTCAGGATTTTTCACAAAACAAGATCTCATATTTCAAAAATTTATGTAATTTAAGCTGAAATGTAAGGGGTGATGGAAAAGTCACCGTTCGAATGCTTATATACCCGCAACGTAGTAGCGCTGCAGCAACTTCCCCATCGCTCCTTATATTAAAATAAAATTACATTAAAAAAAGACCGTATTTTTTAAATTATTATTTTAAATTTACTTCCTAAACATACTGCAAACAGTTATCTTAGCAACATTATGTATATTTTCTTGTATTTAATATTCAAACTTCCTCATTTTTGACTTCCTTCCAAAACATTCATATTTACTATCTCTCTTCAATATCTAAAAATATTCTGACTTTTTAAATCATTCCAGTCTCCCTGGTACTACTACATATCCTTATTGCCCTGATGGAAGTGCTCTCCTTTCTCTTTACTAAACTGTTACAGGTCTTCAGGGAAGTAGGAATATGAGAGTGCAGGGAATGGACTTTAATGTTCATGTTACAAAAATTCTTATTCAAACTTTCCTACAAGGTATTGACAGTTTCCTTGTAATTTGCATCCTTTTATTCCTTCAAAAGCTTTCAGGACGTGCATGAAGGCAGTTCATGCTTCTTTCTTTCTAACGTTCAGTGTGTATTTAAATTTGTGATCCTTTATCAGTTTGTGAATTTGAAGACCAACAAAATATCCAGGATTCAGTTCTTATTGACAGATAGAGACAAATGTCATAGAAGGGTACTTATAACAGGATAGCCTTGTGAAAGATCCGGTATAAGCTGTTTCATCATCCACAGTTTCGCACATAGTAGTGGAAACAATGTTTGTGGTGTACAAAGCTTGTTCACTAATAATATTTCTGTAACTGAAAATGAAATAACTTTATTTCATTCCGATTAAACTAAGAACAGTTTTAAAATCAGCATTATTTTTAGTCAATAGATATCGTTCAGACTAATGTACTGACTGCAACAGTGTGTTCAAGAGTAGCGCCGTCTAACGGGAAAATGAGGCAGGTTTGCAAGTAGCCTTCTTGACGTTATTCTCGTAACGCGGAGGAAAAGTGTACGTGTCATAATCTCTGGTTCAAATGGCTCTGAGCACTATGGGACTTAACATCTTAGGTCATCAGTCCCTTAGAACTTATAACCACTTAAACCTAACTAACCTAAGACATCACACACATCCATGCCCGAGGCAGGATTCGAAACTGCGACCGGAGCGGTCGCGCGGTTCCAGACTGAAGAGCCTAGAACAGCTCGGCCACAGCGGCCGGCTCATATTCTCTCTTATCCTATAGTTCCTAAGATACGCTGCTGCCGCAGTTATAGGAAGGCATCCCACTGGACATAAGACAATCGGAGTGGTACCAACAAGTTGGATTTCCCTCCAAATCTGCTCATGTAATGACATACAATCTTAAGAGAATATTTGGAAAGCATTGGAACTGCCGTTCAGGAAACGACGCAAAATGGTCTGGCCACTCACCAGACTTAACATTTCTATACTTTTATCTGTGGCTAAAATTAAACCAAGAGATCTATTAGGATACATCGACGGCCGCTGAAGGCATGAATTGCTTTATAACATAGACCTTTGAAATTTAGCGTGCAGTACTGTTCCTCCAGAATCACCTTGCAGCGTGTAGCAATGCTCAAGATCCCATTCTAAGCTCTTATTGTGACAGTCGTGATAACAAACACACGAACAGCACCTGGGTTACGTGTTTGCTTAACTTATACTCGGTACAATAGAGCAGGCGTCTATGGAACCTCTTCTCCTGACGGCGGGACAGCCGGCGGCATGTTATCTTGATACAATTTGATGAAGTCTCACGCATGATATGTCATTGTGGTTTTTTTAGAAGCTGCTTTCACAGAAGAAAAGTATATAGTTCCATTAGAAAAAAACGAAGTCGGTGTCGTAAAATGCCGACTATAAACGATAAAAATTACTTGCGGACGTCAGGAAATTCGTGATAATGTCAGCTGTGACTTGACGAAAACCGCACCTAGGTAATTATGTTTTTCATTCTCGATGTATATGGGGAGGCCTGTCTTAGCTGACCCAGCTGTATTCATCCAGTATTTGTTGGTTTCCAACAAACTTTACACATAATTTCAATCCTTTTTTAGACATTTTTTCGCGAATACCCATCACAAAATAGTGGAAGGGAAAAGGCTGATCGCTTACTACATTTTTTACTGTTCATGCAGTACAACGTCAGCATAAGACATGACGTTTTAATTTATTACTTCGTGGCTACTAAACCTATTCGTAACAAATCTTGCAGGAAGTATACACAGACAAAGCGTATCATAATTAATGGCGTAAACACATACAGTTGAAAGTACATGATACTGGAAGCAAAAAATTCTCAGTAAACGTAAATCCGGAAACAATCCGTTTGCGAGATAATAGCGATTTTATGGTTACCAGCCACCACTGACTTGATACTGCGTAAACGCCATCCCAATTAGGAAAAGGTAACAGTACTGCCCAACATTAAGAAAAATCATTAGTGATATGGTTCAAATGGCTCTGAGCACTATGGGACTTAACTTCTGAGGTCATCAGTCCCCTAGAGCTTAGAACAACTAAAACCTAACTAACCTAAGGAGATCGCACACATCCATGCCCGAGGCAGGATTCGAACCTGCGACCGTAGGAGCAGCGCGGTTCCAGACTGTAGAGCCTGGAGCCGCTTGGCCACTCCGGCCGGCTTATTAATGATATCCCGGTAGAATGTTTTGAATGAACATGATAACTGTTACTTAGCTGTACTCGTCGTTAAAGGAGGTGTTCGAAGTTTCATCTTTGTACCCGGATGAATTATATTTTTCATTCTCGATGTATATGGGGAGGCCTGTCTTAGCTGCCCCAGCTGTATTCATCCAGTATTTGTTGGTTTCCAACAAACTTTACACATAATTTCAATCCTTTTTTAGACATTTTTTTCGCGAATACCCATCACAAAATAGTGGAAACCCGTCGCCACAGTGAGTTTCGCATCCTTTCAAACCCACCTGGGTCGTTTCGAAATCCTTGACAAGCACTGACAAGTCTCTGCTCTAACCCTTCAACAGTGTTAACCGGAGCGGCGTGCACTACATATTAAGGTGGCCTCAAGCACAGAAATCCATGAGGTGCAGTCGATGCGATACTGGAAGCAACGGTGCAGGTTCGTTTCGCCCAATCCATCTTTGACCATGTCCGCTGTTAGATTTCGTCTCACCATACCAACAAAATGTGCCGGTGCTCCATCACCCATGTATCACATGCGCTGGCGTTGCTCTTTGGGAATATCCTCAAGCCATGCTGCAAAATGATGCCGCACAAAACGAAAGGTAATTCTGTCCATTGAGTGTGTTTCGTAACATGTATGACCCAATGCGACGATCATTCAATGAGAAACGTCGCTGATGTGGGGACTCATGATCGATCTATGGGTTGAAGGCTAGATGACTCCACACGTGAGAATTGTGAAGATTAAACACACCATCACGAGTGAACTCTGCTTCATCTGTACATAAAATGTTATTGTCAAATGTAGGGTTTCCGGAAGCTTGTTAGTCTAGTCCGCCTCAATAAGACACTGAACCCATTGGAGGTGGTAGGGATACATTGCAATGCGACGTATTATTCTCTAAGCAGTATTGTGTCTCATTCCACGAATTTGTATGGCACGTTTCCTTGTCGAGATTACTGGAGAGTGTTCGTCTGTTCCAAGACCAGGTCTTCAAGCACAACTGTAATTCAAAGTTCCCAGTTTCGACTCTCGTGCAGGGTATGCTTCTTAGTACAAGTGTGCACTGTCGATTAGCCCTGCCATACATGAAACTAATATCTGCATACTCCTCCTTACCGTAACGTTTCGCGTTACCTCCAACACTCGAGCAACACAACTGGCGCTCCGCAAACTGACGTGAGTGGAACTTTGACTGTGTACTGTACTGTCGTATCCATTCTGCTTACAACTTCATGTCTCAAAAATGCAAAGAAAGGCCAAACCAAGGATCGGTGTGCAATGTGTACATAAAATCACGTCATTAGTGACTGGTAACCAGAAAGTCGCAATTATCTCGCTCACGGTTCGTTTGCAGCCCTATGTTTGCTGGGACATTTTAGCTCCTAGTATAGTGTACTTTCAACTCTATGCATTTACGCCATCTATTAAGATACATCCTGCATTCCATTGAATGTACCTTCAAAGTTATGTCATTGTCCGACACATGACGTCATAAACGTTGAGATGTGTGGAAAACTGCTTGTCTTAGATGGGGCGCAACTGTATCAGGACAATCGGCGTCACTGCAGACAGAGTGCACTCTTCCTATTCGCCACGGCACTAGGAGGGGGAGGACTGTCGATTCCTCGTCACGGCCGCCTCTTACACCGGGAAACATCCCCTTTACTTATTTTGACAGCTGGCTGAGTGCACTTGGGGCAGTCATGGAGAGACTGGAATGAGAAAAACTCCCCACTCCTCTCTGGCGTTGAACCAGAGACATACGGGTTCGGAGTCCAGTGTTCTAAGCGCTAGTTCACCACGACCACTGTGGATGAATAATCAGGGCTTTTGCTGGTCTTACAGCTGCCTATGATACAGTACGAAAACTCGGAAGAGTTATACAATGCCAAAACATAGTTAGGCTCATTAACAACTTGTTACCTGAGAGGTGCTGCCAAGTGGTCTTCGGCAATCCATTAAGCAGACGGGAGAAGACCAAACTGCGAGGTCATCGGTCTCATAGGATTAGGAAAGGATTGCGAAGTAAGTTGGCCGTGCTCTTTCAAAGGAACCATCCAGGCATTTGCCTGAAGCGATTTAGGGAAATCACGGAAAAACTAAATCAGGATGATCGGACGCGGATATGAACCGTCGTCCTCTAGAATGCGAGTCCAGTGTGGTAACCACTGCGCCACCTCGCTCGGTATCTCCTCTGTGTGACTGTGGAAAGGGACATCAGACCATCAAACTCATTGTAAATAGCTTTAGAAGTCGGACTTACCCTTGAAATCTAGACAATTTCTTTTAAGTATGAGAGGCAGTCCTTCAATGGGTTGAAAATTTAGGTATTATTTTGTGTATTTAGCCGTTTAATTCTATTTAGTTTGTAAAATTGTGTAATTCGTGTAACTAAGTTGCAGTTCAGATAAAGAAATAATCCGAAACTAATACTCCCAACACTAATTACCGGTTTTCGTCTTTAATCATAAAGGTTTAACATACTAAACATCAAATATTTAAGACATTAACTCATTTGTTACTTAACCTCCTGTTTCCATTATACCGGGTGATCAAAAAGTCAGTATAAGTTTGAAAACTTAATACAGCACGGAATAACGTACATATAGAAGTAAAAATTGACACACATGCTTGGAATGATATGGCGTTTTATTAGAACCACCTCATATTGCTAGACGCGTGAAAGATCTCTTGCGCGCGTCGTTTGGTGATGATCATAAAGGTTTGACATACTAAACATCAAATATTTAAGACATTAAATCATTTGTGACTTAACCTACTTTTTCCATTATACCGGGTAATCAAAAAGTCAGTATAAATTTGAAAACTTAATAAAGCACGGAATAATGTAGATAGAGAGGTAAAAATTGACACACATGCTTGGAATGATATGGCGTTTTATTAGAACCACCCCATATTGCTAGACGCGTGAAAGATCTCTTGCGCGCGTCGTTTGGTGATGATCATGTGCTCAGCCGCCATTTTCGTCATGCCTGGGCTCCCAGGTCCCCAGACCTCAATCCGTGAGATTATTGGCTTTGGGGTTACCTGAAGTCGCAAGTGTATCGTGATCGACCGACATCTCTAGGGATGCTGAAAGACAACAACCGACGCCAATGCCTCACCATAACTCCGGACATGCTTTACAGTGCTGTTCACAACATTATTACTCGACTACAGCTATTGTTGAGGAATGATGGTGTACATATTGAGCATTTCTCGTAAAGAACATCATCTTTGCTTTGTCTTACTTTGTTATGCTCTTTATTGCTATTCTGATCAAATGAAGCGCCATCTGTCGGAAATTTTTTGAACGTTTGTATTTTTTTTTGGTTCTAATAAAACCCCATGTCATTCCAAGCATGTGTGTCAATTTGTACCTCTCTATCTTATTCCGTGATTTATTCAGTTTTCAAATATATACTGACTTTTTGATCACCCAGTGTTTAATGTTAACGCGTCCATTGTGCATTTCCCCTTCGTCATCATGCGTGAGAACTTTTACTGAGCTGGACCAAGTAAGTACGTATAGAACGGCAGTGGTGGACAAGCACAGGCAACGCACCTCCTGGAGAGCGGAAGCGGCAAGTCCGGAAAGGGTGGCACGCGCGCAGGTGCGGGGGCCGGCGTCGCGAAGACGGCAGCGGCGGCGGCGGCGGGGGCGGCGGAGGCGGCAGAGGCTGCAGAGGCGGCGGCGGCAGGGGGCGCGGTCTCCAGCTTGGGCTGCTTGCAGGCGGGAGACGAGGCCGACGACGCCGACGAGACCGACGAGGAGGAGGAGGACGATGACGACGAGGCCATGAGGCGCTTGCGGGTGCCGCCGTTGAACATGGCCTTGACGTCCTCCCACGCGTGCACCACCTGCACACGCGCCGCGTCACCAGCCTGCGGCCGCACTGCAATCACCTCGCCGTACACTGCTGGCTGGGGGCTCCGAGCGCCGCTGCAGCGCTGAGCAGGCATTGTGGCAGTGTTCGATTTGTGCTTTTACCAGTGGGGGGGGGGGGGGGGGGATGTCTTAGGGGGGTAGTATAATTATATATGTTACTAGCTTGGACCGTGGCGTTACCCATGGTTAAACAGTTATTTATAAATAGATGTTAATGCCGAAACTCACTATTCACGCGTAAGCACTTTCAGAAAAGCCATCCCTTGTTATATCTTTAAAAGTACATTATAGGTAAAGCTTATTTACAAAATTATCTACATACAGGTTTACGAGGGGAATTCAAAAAGTGAAGGCACATTTGTGAAAAGCTGTACTTATTCTGATGGTAGAAAACTGAAACTTCAATGCAGTTTTCCCGACGTTTTACGAGTTTTTTTAGTTCATCAGAAAATACGTTTTTCGGTTGCATCTGTAACGAATTTTGCACCGCAGCAATGACGTCTTCATCACTTTCAAATCTTCTCTGTAGTGCTTCCGTTAAGGTCCAAACATGTGAAAATCGCTTGGAGCCAGGTGTGGACTGTATGGTGGATGTTCCAGCACCTCGAATCTCAACTCCTTTATTGCGTCGGGTGTCCGTTTGGCAGAATGTGGGCGAGTGTTATCTTGCTGCAGGATGACACCTCTTCACAGTTTTCGACGACGTTTGGATCTGATTGCAGGTTTTAGTTTCGTACTCAACACATTACATCCACCATAGAATACACACCTGACTCTAAAGCCTCGTTTACGCTGGGGCGACGTCTTGCGACATTGTGGCATGCTACGGAAATGTGGCGTGCGTCGTCTTGTCGTTTAGTTCTAAATGTTTTGAAATGCTTACCTACTACGTAACACTTTTTCAAAATTAATAAGCAAATATATTAATAGTATTAATAGGAAGACTGTATTAACAACTTTCAGTGTTCGGCTCCACAAATTTAAATTATATGTAAAGTTTTACTCCAGTGCGTGGGAAATAAACATCCCAGGTTGGGATGCATAAACTAAAACCAGAGGAGGGGATGGTCTGATGCAGAGGGGGGAAATCCCCCCCCCCCCATCCCGCCCTACAAATTGCACACTGCCTTGTGGCTACTATAGAGGCGGCAATACAGTCAGCATGCGCTTCATACAGCGTCTCCCCGAACACTACCGACAAAATTCCGTAAGCCGTTCAGGAATTTCTTCTTTAATTCCAATCAATTACCACTAACAAATTATCAGGCTATCAATTTCGGTCATAAAAAAATGGTTCAAATGGCTCTGAGCACTATGGGACTTAACATCTATGGTCATCAGTCCCCTAGAACTTAGAACTACTTAAACCTAACGAACCTAAGGACAGCACACAACACCCAGCCATCACGAGGCAGAGAAAATCCCTGACCCCGCCGGGAATCGAACCCGGGAACCCGGGCGTGGGAAGCGAGAACGCTACCGCACGACCACGAGATGCGGGCAATTTCGGTCATAATGACCGTCTCAGATCTGTCAGGGAGAGCTCGACAGATGCCACTCCACGCACGCGATGCTGTTCCCGGACGGCGTGTACTGCCCGCAGACGGAGACTCACGATGTGTATTGATTCTGCGGCGTGGCTGTTCGAACGAACGGCATTGCCCCATTGTCCGTAATAAATGCAAGCAATACTTTTCTAACTTAGGGTTTTTAACAAGGCTTTCAATCAGCGACTGTTTTATAATACAAAATTTTGAAAAACACAGCCCTCAGTCGCGAACTCAATTAATTTGTAACCTAGGTTTCGGTGTCACAAGGGACACCTTCTTAGGACAAAATTAACACTAAATGTTACAGCATAACGTACCAAAAAATACAAAAGCTGCGGTCATACCTGACAGCGTCAGATAGAATTAAAACAAAATGCAACCGAGGTGAAAGCCACTAAGGACTGCCATGTGTCCTCTGTTACAGTCAACACAAAACTGAAACATTATGTGACTTGTGCGCCACGGCAACTTCAAGACAATACCGCCATACGATGGCTAATTGGTAAAACAGGCTATTTTGTAAACATCTCTCGTAACTGCAGAGAGGGAAATAAATGAACACCTGAATGGTGTACATGAAGTAATTACAATAGCGGCATATTGCATTATATAAAATACAACTAATGAATGACTGGCTGTAGTACAAAAATTCCAGAATAAATCCATAAAGAAGACATATACGAAATAATATATTAAATGACTTTACTGCTTGCTACAATAGATACGTTATAAAAACCAAAAATGTTTTTTAATTTAGGTATATGAGCCGTAAAAAGTAGAAAGAAAAGGTATCTCTGAATCTGCAAGAAGTAGTTGGTACATCAAAGTGTTAAATCTCGCCGAGCAGCGGCTTTATACCATTGAAATAACTTCTTCCACGTAACTGCTCGTTGAGAAAAAGTCCGTCATTCGAAAGTAAATGCTTGAAAATTTCCAGCTCCTCAAAAATATCAAGTTTACGCCCTTTTTTTCCTACAGGATGTGAACATTACAAGACTTGCCTATGCAGATGATGCAGCATTAATAAGTAGTTCCTAAAGAGAATTAATCACAATGATGCAAAATTACTACAAAATTGCTGAGAAAACAGGATTACATGTTAATGAAGAAAAGACAGAATATCTGCCCATAAGTAAGAAAACCAGAAAAGATGCACCTCTGACTGTAGATGGATTCAATTTCAAGACTGTTGACCACTTCAAGTGCCTAGGAAGTCTTTTTAGTAATAACAACACAACAGATATAGAAATAGATGCCCGTTTATCAAAAGCAAACAGGACACTTTTTAGTTTCATCAAAATTCTAAGAAAGAGATCACTTAGCAGTAACTTCAAAATCCGCTTATATCAATCGACCATTACACCTGTGATGTTATATGGATGTGAAGCATTAATATTTAGAAAGAAAGATGAAGAAAAACTGTTAATATTCGAAAGAAAAGTACTAAGGAAAATTTTTGAACCTGTATACGACGAAAATAACATGGAATGGAGAATAAGAAGAAATGAAAAATTAAGAGGGCTGTACAAACACCGTAACATCGTCGAAGTGCTCAAGAGGAGAAGATTGAATTGGGCAGGCCATATAGCAAGAATGACAGAGAATAGACTGCCTAGAATGGCATTCAGCAGAACAATAGATGGAACGAGAGGAAGAGTTAGACCCAGAATCAGATGGTGGGATAACATTCGGGAGGACACAACTAGGATGAACAGCAACAGCAACTGGACAGGCAGAAGTGGAAGAGGCTCATAGAGCAGGCGTATGGTCGATAAGGCCCTTGCCACATGTAAAGTAAAGTAAAGTAAGCTTGTGAAGTTTTCTTCAGTTCCCATATTTTATCCTTTGTGTTTTATGTTAGTAATGTACCGTTTGATGAACGCAATGATTTGAAAATGAACTAAATGGCTCAAAACTAGTCACTACTAAGGACCTTATGCAATTGTGACAAGAAAACTAAATAAATAATAAAATATTCAAAGAGTAATGATTTATCAATACTTGTATATTTTCTGTAAGAGTAAGCTGGTTGTTTGCAGTTAGCTGATCAAATAATAATTGACATTATTGTGATTTTTTCCTAAAGATGAGTTAGTTGCTAACTTGATCGGAGGTATTGGCTGATATCTGTTGTCGGTCGGGGTAATGTTCTCCGGCAGTTTGGGGCCCACTGGTCTAGGCAGGTACGTGGATGTGGTTACTGTACCTCCTCGGGCGGCGACCCGCTGAGCCGCAGGTGTCGTCGCCACGAGTTGAAGTTGGCGGCGTCCGGCTGGACGTACTTGGCCGTGGGCCCCGAGCGGTGCGAGTGGAAGATGAACTTGTTGGGCGAGAAGAAGAGGCCGCACATGGCGCACTTGATGCACTTGGCCCGCGACGAGTTGTACCTGGGCACAAGAAGGGCGCAGCCAGCCAGTTAGGCGCAGAGTCGCGTTGTTCCAACTGCTGTGCGTCGCTCTTAACGTACAACTCACACTGCTGCGAAAACAAACCACAGGCAGAACCCAGCAGTACTTATTTCAAACATAACGAAGAGTAAAATGGGCATTACTGTTGTCAATGGGAAGTACCGTGGCTGAACGGAAAAAGGTTCTTTCCAAGTAAAAGACAAAAAATGGTTCAAATGGCTCTGAGCACTATGGGACTTAACTTCTGAGGTCATCAGTCCCCTAGAACTTAGAACTATTTAAACCTACCTAACCTAAGGACATCACACACATCGATGCCCGAGACAGGATTCGAACCTGCGACCGTAGCGGTCGCGCGGTTCCAGACTGTAGCGCCTAGAACCGCTCGGCCAACCCGGCCGGCAGGAAAAGACACAGCGCACGTCATCGAGCTTGTCAGTGTTGTGTTGTGGACCATGTATACGAGGGTGAGTCAAATGAAAACCTTAAATATTTTGTAAAGATTATTTATGGTGCAGAAATGGTACAAAGCTGTATCACTTTTCAACATAATCTCCCCCACGCTCAATTCAAGTCCTCCAGCGCTTACAAAGTGCATAAATTCCTTTAGAAAAAAACTTCTTTTGGTAGTCCGCGCAACCACTCATGGACCGCGTAGCGTACCTCTTCATCAGAACGGAACTTCGCTCCTCCCATTGCGTCTTTGAGTGGTCCAAATATATGGAAATCACTCGGGGCAAGGTCTGGTGAGTATGGTGCATGAGGAAGACCCTTAAAATGCAGATCTGTGATAGTTGCAACTATTCCACAGGCAGTGTGGGACCTTGCACTGTCATGTTGCAAAAGGACACCTGCTGACAGCAATACACGTCGCTTTGATTTGATTGCAGGCCGCAGATGATTTTTTAGGAGATCTGTGTATGATGCATTGGTGACAGTCGTCCCTCTAGGCATGTAATGCTCCAAAATGACGCCTTTTTCGTCCCAAAAGAGAGTCAGCATGACCTTCCCTGCTGATGGTTCTATTCGAAACTTCTTTGGTTTTGGTGATGAGGAATGGCGCCATTCCTTGCTCGCTCTCTTCGTTTCCGGTTGGTGGAAGTGAACCCAGGTTTCGTCCCCAGTAACGATTCTTGCAAGGATGCCATCACCTTCTCGTTCAAAGCGCCGAAGAAGTTCTTCACAAGCGTCAACACGTCGTTCTCTCATTTCAGGAATCAGCTGCCATGGCACTCATCTTGCAGACACTTTGTGAAACTAGAGCACATCGTGCACAGTGTGGTGTGCTGACCCATGACTTTTCTGTAAACATGCCGCAATGTCATTCAATGTCACTCGGTGGTTTTCCTTCACTATGGCTTCAACTGCTGCAATGTTCTGTGGAGTCACATGTCGTTGTGCCTGAACTGGACGAGGAGCATCTTCCACTGAAGTCACACCATTTGCGAACTTCCTACTTCATTCGTAGACTAGCTGTGATAAACATGCATCACCGTACTGAACCTTCATTCGTCGATGAATTTCAATAGGTTTCACACCTTCACTGCGCAAAAACCGAATAACAGAACGCTGTTCTTCCCTGGCGCAAGTCGCAAGTGGGGCGGCCATCTTTATACTGATACTGCGACGGTATGTGTGCATCTGCACTATGCTGCCACCTACAGGACAGTCTGCACGCTGTTTGTAGCACGCTTACGAACTTACAGGATAACGGCGCGAAATTTCGATTTGTTATTACAAATTTAAGGTTTTCATTTGACTCACCCTCGTACAAACAGGAGTAAGAAGTCAAACTAAATGCAAATTAATCTGTAAGGAGCCACCGAAGACCACACATCCCTTATACCAAAATACTCAGAAATTATCCCTATACAACCTCCAAAATTTGGCTATGGAGCTCCGATTCACTCTGTCTATTATTTAAATACGAACGTTCTGGGTTAGGCGTTACCGTGACTATTATTCAAAAAATAGTCGTCATTACCCGTTTTAGAACGTTAAACCTACATCATCAGGTGGAGATATGTCAGCCCTACTACCAGGGTAATCCCAAAAGTAAAGTCTCCTATTTTTTTATAAGTACATAGACCTGTTTATTTCTACAATGGTTTACATCAGTTTACAGCTTGAACATTTAGCGATTTTTCGACATAATCAACATTTCTGTCGATGCATTTTTATAGACGCTGTGGCAGTTCTTGTATGCCAATGTCATACCAACTGGCCGCCATGCTGTTCAGAAATTTATGAACCTCTTCTTTCACCTCGTCGTTGGAACTGAATCGCTGGGACCGCGATTAACGCTGAAAAAACTCAAACGGGCAACTCAGAACCGGAGAAGAGGAATGTTGAGCAAGGGCGTATACATTCTCCATGACAACGCTCGCCCACACATCGCTCGGCAAACCGTTGCTCTGCTGCAACATATTCAGTGGAACATAATCACCCACTCACCCTATAGTCCTGACATGGCGTCCAGTGACTATCACCTGTTTCCTAGGTTAAAAGAACATTTGGTCGGAAAGCGATTCAGCTCCGACGACGAGGTGAAAGAAGAGGTTCATAACTTTCTGAACAGCATGGCGGCGAGCTGGTATGACATGGGCAAACAAAAACTGCCACAGCGTCTACGAAAATGCATCGACAGAAATGGTTCAAATGGTTCAAATGGCTCTGAGCACTACGGGACTTAACATCCGAGGTCATCAGTCCCCTAGAACTTAGAACTACTTAAACCTAACTATGGTAAGGACATCACACATCCACGCCCGAGGCAGAATTCGAACCTGCGACTGTAGCTGTCGCGCGGTTCCAGACTGAATCGCCTAGAACCTCTCGGTCACAACGGCCGGCTCGACAGAAATGGTGATAATGTCGAAAAAAATAGCTAAATGTTCAAGCTGTAAACTGATGTAAACCATTGTAGAAATAAACAGGTGTATGTACTTATAAAAAATAGGAGACCTTAATTTTCGGATTACCCTCGTACTATTCTGATGAGAACAAACCTATCACTGAACTGTTCACAGTAACTCTCTGTCTGCCCTACCTTCCTTTTCATAAAGAATCCTATTCCCGTTACACCATTTTCTGCTACTGTTGATATTTCCTGTACTCTTCTGACCAGAAATCCTCATATTCATTCCATTTCATTTTACTGAATTCCACGATATCTAGACTGAGCCTTAGCGTTTCTCTTTTCAGATTCTCTAGCTCCCCTACCACGTTCAAACTTCTGACGCTGCACTTAACACTTTTGGGTAAAATGAGGAACATTCTCCAATTATTGCAGGCTCCTTTCCTGTCGTGCTTGCCTCACATGGAACATCACATAGCCTTTGCATACAGTTCAGTGAGATTTCCAGTCTGGTCTGAATGAACAATGGACTGTTTTCATACTCCGGTCGAAGATACCACGCTGCACTAAAGGGCAATGGTCGTCAGCGGTTGGGATGCCGGAGTCCCAGACGGACTGGCGTTCTAGCCTCTATATAAGAAGAGCAGCCACTGGTATCCGCTAGTGCGTGTTGGCTTTGTATTATTCTATTGTGACAAGTTTCACCCACACTGCTGTCTTTTCCAGCTGAGTCACTTAACATATATATTTGTTTTTGAATTATTATTAAGAAAATTTAACTCATTGTGTTTTATGATGTAACTAATAAATGTTAATACCTTTATGTTTCATACAGAACGGGTGAGGATCGGTGCGAATACAGGGATTGGACAATAATATGGAACACCGCGAGAAACTGATGCTTGTGCATAAATGCAGATGCTAACCAAGCCTGCAGGCAGCGCTATATTTGACGGCGAATGGTGCCCGTGCAATGTCCTCAGTAAGTTGCAAACGTCACTCGTAATCAGAAAAGTGCTCAGTACAGCTCTGAAATCAGTGCTAAGTGAGTTCGAGCGTGTGCAAATTATTATTGTTCCCATGGTGGGGGCTTCCGTAACCAAGGGAGCCGAACTGTATGGTCTATCGAGGCACCGTGTAGAGGATTTACACCGCTTACAGGAAAAGCAGAAAACATCATCCGCTATCACAACTCAGACGAAAGCGTTGTTGAGTAATCGTGAGAGACGCTCAGTGAAGATGATTGTGACGAAAAGTAAAATGACGACAGCTAGAAAAGTCACTGCAGAACTGAATGCCGCACTCGGGAATCCTGTCAGCAGCATAGGCTGGAAATGGCAGGGCGAGCGTGGAATACCGAATCACAGACAATGATGCAAATGCCCGTAACAAGAAAATGTGATGGCGAGGCCATAAAAACCAGGACCACGGAGCAACTGAAGAATGTCATTTGGTCGGACGAGTCTTCTGGCCGAGTTTACTTCACAAGAGTGAAAGATGGCGGAGGTTCGGTCATGATTTGGGTAGCCGTGGGGCCATGGCTACTCTGCAACTTCGCGTTACTGTAAAGGATTATGTGGCCATTTTGACAGACGAAGTTCCTCCCATGGTACAACGTTTGTTCCCCAGTGGTGATGCTGTGTTCCAAGACGACAGAGCCGCTGTTCACAGAACTCACATCGTCCAGGACTGGTTTTGTGAGTACGAGGATGAACTGTCGCATATCCTCTGCCCACCACAGTCACCAGACATCAGTATTACTGCGTCTTTGTGGTCTACTTTGGAGAGAATGGTGCATAATTGGTATCCATTCCCATCATCGTTGCTTGAACTCTCCACTATTTTGCGGGAAGAAAGGTATAAGATTCCTTTGAAAGCCTTACATGACCTGTATCTATGCATTCCGACTGAAAGCTGTTTTGAATGCCGGTGAGTTTCCTGCAACTTATCGGGGATAGTACTGTATTATTTTGGTGTTTCCGTAGTTTTGTCCATCCCTGGACTTAGTTGGGAACGGATCATCGCTGTCCTGAGCAGAGCAACTGATTTGGCCGACGGCTAGTAACCACGAGAATAACCGTTTTTCTCTCGTTTTCCGCAACCATTATTTACGTTATTGTAATTTACAATAAAAAACGATTGCAAGTAAAATATGTACCAATTTATCTCTTTTTACGTTCGGTTTTTCATTTTGTATCTGTTAGCGAGAGGTTGTCTGCCTTATAACCTACTGAGGAGTGCACAAAGTTCTTCATGACAGAAATACATGTGTCAGGTGTGTGTGACGTTATATTACTGTAGTATGGGAAAATGAGTACTGCATTGGTAAAGTGTGCAAATAAATCGCGTCTTCTGAAGATTTAATTTGACACATTTCTCATGTTTTATTCGAAGACTAAAACTGGTGAATGAAGTGAAACTTTTACACAGTCACAAATGTGGAGCAGTCAGACATAATATATTTCTTAACTATTAGTATAGTAAGAATCTACCGTCTATAAAATTTACAACGTTCTTAAATGTCAGGAGCCTGGAATGGTATCAGAGCACAGAATGTTTTAATGATTACAAAAGTAATTCTATGGAATTTTAAGTTGAATAGTATCACAAGTGTCGAAAAAAAGAAAAAATTATGCCGGGTTACCTTTATCGCACTGAGCGATAAAAACTTATCGTTTGTTGACTCTAAAGTAACGAAAACAAACAGCTAATACGATACCGTCAACCTATGTCGCCAAAAAATTGTAGTAACATCTGAATACGAACAACAAATGTTCCCGTCAAAAACCTGCGACCACAGATAATAAATGTAATACAGCTATACATTTGCATATTTAGTGGCAAGAAATATGATGCTCGTAGTACGTCAACACACGATCTGAAAACAACGAGACGTATATCGGCACTGTGGACATCAGGTGTTCAATGCTACAGTATCAGAAACCACAAAAAAATTCAAATGGCTCTGAGCACTATGGGACTTAACTACTGAGGTCGTCAGTCCCCTAGGACTTAGAACTACTTAAACCTAACTAACCTAAGGGCATCACACGCATCCACGCCAGAGGCAGGATTCGAACCTGCGACCGTAGCGGTCGCGCGGTTCCAGATTGAAGCGCCTAGAACCGCTCGGCCACAACGGCCGGCCAAAAACTACAGTAGCGATATTTTTACCCTGTTCAGAGCTCTATACTTATCCATTATTTTAGAATAATCTCAAAATTGGTAATTTTTTATGAGCATGATGCCGTGGTTCAACCCATATTTCTGTGGCTAGCGTTTAGATTCCAAATACTCAGACGTGATCAGAGGTTATAAACACTCAGATAATAGTTTCAGATAAAGTCTTCAGCAGGGCTCGCTGAACTCGTTTAAGTCTGAAACTGCTGTGTGAGTCTTTATAGCCTATGGTGATGTCTGCATAATTAGGAGACGAAATGTTAGGAAGAGAAATATGCCTTGGACCACGACGTAATGCCTATAAAAGAATAATCACGTGGGACGTTAACACTGTCCGTCAAAGCCTGCTTTGTACAATCTCAAAATTTATCTGAAATGCAACATATAAAACTTCCTGGCAAATTATAACTGTGTGCCGGACCGAGACACAAACTCGGGACCTTTGCCTTTCGCGGGCAAGCGCTCTACCATCTGAGCTACCCAAGCACGACTCACAACCCCACCTCACAGCCAGTACCTCGTCTCCTACCTTCCAAACTTCACAGAAGCTCTTCTGCGACCCTTGCAGAACTAGCTCTCCTGGAAGAAAGGATATTGCGGAGACATGGCTTAGCCACAGTCTGGGGGATGTTTCCACAATGAGATTTTCACTCTGCAGTGGAGTGAGCGCTGATATGAAACTTCCTGGCAGATTAAAACTGTGTGCCGGACCGAGACTCGAACTCTGGACCTTTGCGTTTCGCGGGCAAGTGCTCTACCAATGCAACATATACCTGACGGAAATGTCAAGCAGGTAAAATTAGAGCCCACATGGAGTGTTACCAAACATCTTTGTTCCTGCATACCACTGGCGACCGGAACAAGGAAGTGGAAAAATGACAGTTTACACAAAGAACCTTCTTCCACACACCGTGAGGTGACTCGCGGAATGTACAAAGTGAACCGCCTAACTCACGCACCGCAAATATTTCAGACATAAACGGCAATATCGATACGCCGTTTTCACAGAACTGAATTGTAGGCAAGGGCACATGTTTGCAGCCATTACAAATATTTTAAGACGTTGACGAAAGAGCTGTTTTTT
This sequence comes from Schistocerca nitens, assembly GCF_023898315.1. Lineage (NCBI taxonomy): Eukaryota > Metazoa > Arthropoda > Insecta > Orthoptera > Acrididae > Schistocerca > Schistocerca nitens. Next base: position 260,811,910 of record NC_064621.1, read on the forward strand.
ACGACAGTTACTAACTTTTTAATGGAGAAATGCCTATTGATAGTAAAATCCTAAAAGTAGCGTAAATGATGCCAATGGTGTTTGTTGCAGGAAGCCAGCGCAAGTAGTTTACGGGTTACCGTATTGTTAACATTGTAAATACCGACAGCTGTTTGTTCCATCCTAGTGCTTAGACAGTAGACGACGATGTTGTGTTTGTTTACATTGTTTTGCGTGTACTCTGCGATTGTATTCTGACGATGCTGTCAGTTACTGTGTGATGGTAGATGGTATTTCCCAATGCGAAAAAAGCGGATATGCTAATAGGTTATGTAGAAAGCATGGCGTTCGTTCGCGTACCGTGTATGCCGAAAGATATCCCAGTTTAGATGTCAACCTTTTCAGCCACTTCGAAGAATGATATGAAACGACATATTTCTGCTGCCTGAGCTGCAGTTTGCGCTGAAGTGCTAGAACGTGTGCAGCGATTGCTGAATGGCAGATCGGAAGTTTGTATCGACGCTGATGGTGGTGATTTTGAGTACAGGCTTTGAAGGTACAGTAGTTCTTTACGTGTCAGACCCCAAGAGGTACTGCATTCACTTTTGTATGTCTTTCGTTTGTCTGTTTGTCCTAGGCAATGTCCCTTTTAACAACATGACAGCTGCGGAGACCTATTAACTTATTCATAGGGATGCACATGCACACCAACGTGAAATTGACATTCGTTTGTGCTACACTATGGAACAAACAACCGCCGGTGTTTACAATGTTCAAACTACGAAATCTTGTAAACGACTTGCACTAGGCACCTGCAACGGACACCATAGACGTTCTAATTTAGTCTAGTTGGATTGTGACTGAGCAGTGGTAAAATAAAATTGCCGTTTTGAAGAGCGCGCCGCAGCGCGTTGTGTGAAGCAGTCGCCCTCCGTTTCTGGCGGTGGCGCCGCTGTGGTAATCGCAGCTTTGGTGTCTCCCTCTGGTGGGAAAGCGGAAAAGTTGTCTGTTCACGTGCATTTAAGGGGCGCTATGAGCTCCGCAGTGGAGCAGTCAGTCAGTCTGAGTCAGTCAGTCTGAGAAGTGTCAGTCTGCAGTCTCGGCGAGTCTGGTTAGTTGGTCAGCCGGATCAGTGTGGGACAGTCAGTGTCTGTCTGTTGTGCGGAGTGCTAGTATGTGTTAGGCCGCCAATCTGCTCGAGTTGTTCAGGGCAATGGTCATTGGCGGTCGGATTGGTCGGTTGGTCGGTCGCGCACTGGGACACAGGATGACTGGTCCGTCTTGAGCGTCGGCGCATGTGAGGTCGCCACGTTAGTCCAGGGGGCCTCGCCGTATACCAAGGGGAGTGGCTTCGCGGCCGACGAGAGCAACAGGAGTCAACCCACGACGTCGGTCTGGCCGGGGCGAGCTGCGACGCCGTGAGACGGGAGATCGGCGCGCCTTTCTGCGTCCGTTGAAGCGGCTGGCAGCGGACGGTTCGGGAGAGCGTTTTGGGGGTGCTGCGCCAGGTCTTCGCCAGAAATCGCAGTTATTAGAAGTTAACTGATCCGTGATACGTTGTTTCAGTTACTTGTTAAATTCTGCTTGTTTTCTTGGTCAGTCTCTCGTCATCAGCTTGCTCGTTTTGTTAGGCAGTTAGTGTCTGTCTGTCTGTCTGTCTGTCGGTCGGTCTGCCGTACGTTAATAGCTGCCTCTGTCATGTTTGTCGGATTCGGTGTTAACGAATTTATAGAATTAAGGTAAAGGCCGAATTTCTGAAATATGATTTGCCTGTCATCTTGCGAGGCGGTATGTGTGTAATGTAGAGCATGTTGTACATTTTAGGTAAGTCTGAATTTCATGGGTTTTATTTAAATAGTCATTTTAATAAAGTTGCCACCCTTCCACCGTAAGGGGCCTTTTAAAAACAAATTGCACTTTCGGTGGCACCATTTCCATCCCTCTTACGGGGTGCATAGTTAATGTGTTTGTGTGAGATGTTAAAATTTTTACTTTAAGGTAATCTGGTGTGTTGCAGATTTGCACCAGTGTAGTCTTTTAGAGGTTGTTGTGAGCGGTCGTGACTACGGCCGTGTTGAAAGGGAGCGGCAAGCTTCTCAGTCGGAAAGCTCCTAAAGTAAAAAAAAAAAAAAAAAATAAAATTGTTATTCTGCCCCTGAATAATTGTAATTTGATATATAGAGGGTGCTTTCTGATTGTAATTTTAAATCTCACCTTTTTTTTTTAAAGAAAAGTGTTTTAGGAATAAAATTTACATTTGTTGAAATTTAATTTGTTTCCATCAGTTACTCCCTGGCAACTATTTGCACGCTCACATAGTGTGATTAAATGTGTTAATGTTCTTGATGAATCGTTACTAAATAAATAATTATTTAAAAAAATTGAAAGTAAATTCAGGGTTCAGTGACACAGAAGTAGTTGTACCTTTTTTTAAATAAGTACACATTAGGAACTCATTAACGCTCAGTGTCTGGGCTGCAAAGGCGGATGCCTGCCTGCCGTGGGAGACTGTGAAACCCGCATATCGGCGGCGCCTTCCATTATCGAAATGTCTGCGGTGCAAGTTTTCGGCAGACGGGAGCTGGTGTGGCTGACCTGGCGGGCAGGAAGGCGCCGCGGCAGCCCCAGGCGCACTCGTGGTGGACGGCGAAGGCGAAGTCCTCGGGCAGTCGCGGCGGCGCGTTGTCTCCCAGGAAGCTCTTGCAGAGGCGCTCGGCCTCGCGGCGCGTGATCATGCCGCAGCGGCGCGACGACACGGGCATGGCGCCGGCGCGCCGCAGGATCTCCAGCTGCACCGGCGTGCACTGCACGCACGTGATGCCCAGCGCCACGCGCCGGTTGTGGATCTCGTTGTAGCTGAACTCCTTCAGCAGCGTGTTGGAGATCTGCGCCAGGCACAGCCGCTCCTGCGACTCGATCAGCAGCGACACGATCGGCACGCCGTACAGCAGCACCGTACCCACCTGCCGCACCAACCACACACACTAACACTCACAACACTTTCACGGATGTCAGCATTAGCAATCCATATAAAATAAATGTAAATGTTCGTTTCTTCAGATTCTCATACCTCCGAAACATCTTCACCGATTGCTTCGAAATTTTGACACAACGTTGTATTCCAATACGACCGTGTTCTTATATACCTACTGGATATCCATTTGTATATATATATATATATATATATATGTGTGTGTGTGTGTGTGTGTGTGTGTGTGTGTGTGTGTGTGTGTGTGTGTGTGTGTGTGTGGGTGTGGGTGTGTATATGGTAGTCCATTGCCATTGATCGTGACTGTGCCAAATATCTCACGAAATAAGCATCAAACGAAAAAACTACGAAAAACGAAACCTGTCTATCTTGAAGCGGGAAACCAGATAGCGCTATGGTTGGCTGCTAGATGCCGCTGCCAAAGGTCAAACGAATATCAATCAGTTGCGTTTTTTTAAAAATAAGAACCCCCATTTTTTATTACATATTCGTGTAGTACGTAAAGAAATAAGAATGTATTAGTTGGACTACTTTTTTCGCTTTGTGTTAGATGGCGCTGTAATAGTCACAGACGTATAAGTACGTTGTATACCCGCCAGGTTAGCCGAGTGCGCTGGACTCGGGTAGGCGCGCCGGCCCCGGATCGAATCCGCCCGCCCGATTAACGACGAGGGCCGGTGTGCCGGCCAGCCTGGATGTCGTTTTTAGGCGGTTTTCCACATCCCCCTAGGTGAATACCGGGCTGGTGCCCACGTCCCGCCTCAGTTCCACGGCTGGCAGACATCTGAACACTTTCGTACAATTCGATGGATTATACTACTCGCAGACATTTGGGGTACACTGATTCCTTCCCGGCGGGCACGGGGTGGCGGCAGGAAGGTCATCCGGTCACCCTTTCAACTAACATCGACACATCCGATTAACCAACCAAAAGAAAAGAAAAGAAAAGTAGTATAAGTACGTAGTATCACGTAACATTCCGCCATTGCGGACGGTATTTGCTTCGTGATACGTTACCCGTGTTAAAATGGACCGTTTACCAATTGCACAACGGGCGTGTGCTTTGCATGCTGCTCGGAATCCTGGACGGCATCATCCAAATGTCAGGACCGTTCGCCGGATAGTTACGTTATTTAAGGAAACAGGAAGTGTTCAGCCACATGTGAAACGTCAACCACGACCTGCAACAAACGACGATGGCCAAGTAGGTGTTTTAGCTGCTGTCGCGGCTAATCCGCACGTCGGTAGCAGACAAACTGCGCGAGAATCGGGAATCTCAAAAACGTCGGTGTTGAGAATGCTACATCAACATCGATTGCACTCGTACCAAATTTCTATGCACCAGGATTTGCATGGCGACGACTTTGAATGTCGTGTACAGTTCTGCCACTGGGCACAAGAGAAATTACGGGACGATGACACATTGTTTGCACGCGTGCTATTTTGCGTCATTCACCAACAGCGGTAACGTAAACCGGCATAATACGCACTATTGGGCAACAGAAAATCCACGATGGCTGCGATAAGTGGAACATCTGCGACCTTCGCGGGTTAATGATGGTGCGGCATTATGGGAGGAATGATAATTGGCCCCCATTTTATAGATGGCAATCTAAATGGAGCAATGTATGCTGATTGCCTGCGTAATATTCTACCGATGCTACTACAAGATGTTTCACTGCATGACAGAACGACGATATACTTCAACATGATGAATGTCCGGTACATAGCTCGCGTGCGGTTGAAGAGGTATTGAGTAGCATATTTCATGACTGGTGGACTGGTCGTCGAAGCACCATACCATGGCCCGCAAGTTCACCGGATATGAAATCCCCCGATTTCTTTCTGTGGGGAAAGTTGACGGATATTTGCTATCGTGATCCACCGACAACGCCTGACAACATGCGTCAGCGCATTGTCAATGCATTTGCGAACATTACGGAAGAGGAACTACTCGCTGTTGAGAGGAATGTCGTTACACGTATTGCCAAATGCATTGAGGTTGACGGACATCATTTTGAGCATTTACTGCATTAACGTGGTATTTACAAGTAATCACGCTGTAACAGCATGCGTTCTCAGAAATGATAAGTTCACAAAGGTACATGTATCACATTGAAACAACGGAAATAAAATGTTCAAACGTGCCTACGTTCTGTATTTTAATTTAAAAAACCTACCTGTTACCAACTGTTGGTCTAAAATTGTGAGCCATATGTTTGTGACAATTACAGCGCCATCTATCACAAAGCGAAAAAATTGGTCCAACTAAAACATTCATATTTCTTTACGTACTACACGAATATGTAATAAACAATGGGGCTTCCTATTTATAAAAACGCAGTTGATATCCGTTTTACCTACGGCAGTGCCATCTAGCGGGCCAACCATAGCGCCATGTGGTTTCCCCCTTCAAGCTAGAGTAGTTTGTAGTTTTTCTTTTATCTTTTATTTCGTGACATATTTTGCCCGCTCACGATCAATGGACAACCCTATATATGTCAACCAGAACATATATATATATATATATATATATATATATATATATATATATATATATACGCTCCAGTAGGTACATAAAAACAAGCGCATAATCGAATGCAACGTTTTACCAAAATTTCAAAATAATCGGTGAAGAACTTTCTGAACGAATAAACATTTACTCCTATAGAAATAAAAATATAAATATTCGTTTGTTTAAAGTCTTAAGTCTTCGAAAGTCCTTCACCGATAGCGTTGAAACTATGACACAACGCTGCGTTAGAATACGGTCGTATATTAATAAAGCTTTTTAAGTATATATTAATAAATATGTAACATATAAATGTGAAACCTTATTACCAAAAAATCTCGAGAAGTTTTTGACCTATTTACATCTAATTTTTACACAATACTGTTAGGAACACTCGTACGGACACAGACTATACATTTTTAACACACACACACACACACACACACACACATATATATATATATATATATATATATATATATATATATATATATATATATGAAGCATTATTACCAAGAACCTCAAAGCATACTCGACCTGTTTACCTCAAATTGTTACACGTTACGATAATAAACATTTAGAAGGAGGAGATGGACCGAGACGGGGAAGAAGGAGATGAGGACGTGTATCTAATTCCCATACATATTAGAAACGTCTGATTTAACGCCCTATCCCAACAATATTAAATTTTGTGACTTGGCTTCCCTGTATTTCAGGAACCACTGTAGCCATTGACACAAAACTTTTACAGGACATTAACCTGTATGTTCTGAGTGTACTGTACTACCATACTTGCATTTCAGTCACTGCTTTCGGAATTACAATTTTTTAATTGAATACTCTACTCGAAGTAGTTTCTGAGATTTATGGAAAAATGCAACAGAGAATGTAAATTTTCAGGAACGGCTTCTAAAGTTTCAGAGGACTGTAACTCAATACATGCTTAATTTTTTTTTTTTATTTTTAGTCACTCAGAAGCACCCGGCACCACACTGTATATCATCCTTTTAATCTTTTTCTGAGTTTTTTCTTTCTGGACTCCTTAGCGGCCAACTGTGGTGCATACTCTGCTTTACCAATGCGAACCTTGTCCATCCTTTCAAGTTCTCTGATACAGTTTGCTCCAGGATTAATTCTCATATGCTGAGGCACTTTTACCCTACCAATGTTGCTATCATTAGAAGCAATAACAGGATCACTGACCCCCCCACTTTAGTGTCTTCATTCCAACAAAATCATTTTTTGGTAAATGAGTCCATATAAGATTATTGAATGACTGATTCGGATTTTGAGTCTGACTATGCCGACACTTCTTTAATAATTCAGGATTTATCAGGTCTCCGTAAGTAGATTTTATGATTGCCATGACTGCTGGTAGGATGGAATATCTATGACTGGGCATTGCGGTAACTGCACAATGAATCAGATCCTGGAAGGCAAAGGCGGTGTACTGGTTTTTCATCAGTTGACTGTCTGCGGAAGAAGGTAGCCCATATTGCCTGCTTCATTTTCAACAAATCTTCAGTATTATTTCTAATGGCCATCCCACAATACTGCTGTAGTTCATTTTGTCTGTCAGCCTGGCTCTTATGGTTTTACTACCAGAAAGTTTCTTGTCTCTCAAACTTTGTTTCAACTTCGTCAATCTGGTGCCCATCCTCTTCTGGACATAACCTTTATAACACAGCAATCTAAAACCTTCTACATAAAAAATTGCCGATTTAATTATATCTTGAAGTAATGCGCTTAAAAATTTTAACCTTTTCAACTGGTGTATATTATATTTAAAAGAATAAAATAAAATACTTCCCATGTGAGTTTATAAGTGATATGTTTATCATTTTTTCGAAAAATTGCAAATTTTATAATGAGATAAAAATCCGAAAATGTGAAAAACATTCTTCTCCGTTCTAACTACTCTTAAATCAGACTGAGTCACATCAACGTGTGGCTAGGCTCAGCCGGTTATAATATTTTTTAAATGTTTTATTGCAATGTTCTTCACACTTAACGGTACTATGATACATTACTGACAAGAGGATGTCCCTTAGTTGTGGAATCGACTTTTTGAAAACACATTCGCAGATCCATAAACTAAGAATACGCTTCAGTTGTTCTAAGTTAAATCACTTGGGCAAAGAACCCAAATTTAACTAAATGAATAAATAAAAGGAAGAAAAATACGACCAAATAAATTAAATCTAATTTGCACCAGGGGATAAAACAGCAGCGGTCTTAGCAGCCAGCTCTTCCCGCACCGAAACAGTTTATTGTGGAACACTCTTGCTATCATTGTAATAAAGCCAGCAATATCCTTAAAGAGGAGACCCTTTATTAGACACAAATCTTCAGGAATTAGCAGCCCTAATATTCTGTGTCTACTGAAATAAAAAAAATAAAAAAACTTAATGCGATGATTAAAATGATGTGTCAAAGTAATTTTAATGAAAAAATTATATTGAAACCATTTAATCCAGCAAAAATAATGGGCGCAGCGATTTACATTATTTAAAACAAATATAGAAGGCAGCCACAACCATCACTAGCCAGCTGGTCCATCACGAGAAATTCTTTACCGTCGAATACTCGCAAACAAAGGCCCACTAGGATGAATGGCTGCATGGTATCATATCTTGTATCCTAACTGCTGCATTGTGCAGGTAGTTTCAAAAAGTGGATCCCATGCCTGGCAACCTCAGCTTGTTGATACAACTCGGTGTCATAAGAATATAAGTTCGTTTACTCTTTCATATTTTTCCACACTTTACATTTTATTCGTTTAAATTTTTGGATGGTTGTATCGGCTATGAAAGGGTAACTTCTAACAAAAGTATTTTTTTTTCAAAGTCCATTAACCAGAACGATTGCCTTTATAATATCCTTGTCCATTACAACGAAATGGACAGCTGTGTTCCTTTTTCAAAATAGCACTCTACATTTTTTATTCGGTTACCCACTTTCTCTCATCAAGATCTGTTAAAAAATACTTCACAGACGTAGCACAAAATTGACTGACTCTGCTGTATAATTACACACGGCAGGAAACCGGTTTTGCGTAAGTCATCCACTTGATGGACGTAATTAACAAATGCAAACACAAGAAAACTCTACGCGGATCATAAAGTCAACTGTCTTCAATTGAAGATTTGAGTGAGTGCAACGTACGCTAAAGGAAAAAAAGTAGAAACGCTACTCATCTATGCAGAATGTAAGGCAACACAACTGTAATTGCAAAAATGTTTTCTTATTAGTGTTTACTACCATTTCCAGCAAGTGGATTAATCACTTTGTTTGCATTTCGTACTAGAACAGGAGAGTCGAAGTCATTTCCTGTTACGTTTTTAATAACGCCATATTTACGTTATTGGCTCATTGTGATACGTTTCTGAACAAGTCTTGAGGAGAGGAAATGGATTTCGAAATAACAAAAAGTAGGCTACTGTTTAAAAAAACACGTACTGCTGTTCACGTCTCCGTAACGACCAAAGTTACAGGAAAGGCACTTATGCCAGTAAATTTTCCCCTAGTAGCTAAACAAGATTTGCTTGATACATATTTTATTTTGTTTTGGACAAAATGTTATTTGGATTTATCAAGATAAATGGGAAGCATATGAAATCGAACGGCCACGAGGATCAGCTTACGGACATGCATGCATGTCAAAAAAAAATGGCTCTGAGCACTATGGGACTCAACTGCTGTGGTCATAAGTCCCCTACAACTTAGAACTACTTAAACCTAACTAACCTAAGGACAGCACACAACACCCAGCCATTACGAGGCAGAGAAAATCCCTGACCCCGCCGGGAATCGAACCTGGGAACCCGGGCGTGGGAAGCGAGAACGCTACCGCACGACCACGAGATGCGAGCCATGCATGCATGTCCAAAGTAACACTGCATCGTAATTCAGAATAACACAGGCACTGCAATATCGTGTTTATCTGCCGACACCGTGCAAGCGACTTTCATGCAAAATGTCTCATCTGTTCGGGAATATACATAATGGATGTACGAGCAGAGGTTGTGGGCAAATGGTTGACGGCATCTGGAAGTTTGGGTTTGGCCGTGACTCATGCTTGGATAGCCTACTAGAAGGCGACAGAAATCCCGATCGAGTCCGGCACAAATTTTTATTGTCGTCATTCAATAATGCAGATGATAGTTGTACATATACGTAAGAGCGCATACATTTCGGATCCTTTATTGATAGGGTACTGGGACATAGTAACTCACCTATAAAAGTGATTGCATACAAAATACTTCTAAGGGTCATATTTGCTTACTTCTCAAGTCAATGGGACCCATATCAGGTCTATTAATGGGGAACATAGTGTATATACAAAGAAGCACGCTGGAAATTATGACAATCTTAGCTGACGGTCGTGTGCAGCAAAGCTGTTCAAAAACCTTAACTGGCAGAATATTAACTCTGCAAGGTCTTCGAGGAAGGAAGGAAGGAAGACTAACGTCCAATCGACATCGAGCTCATAGGAGACGGAGTGAAGCTCTGATTATTTGAAGGATGGTGAAGGAAATACGCTGTGATGTTTCAAGCGAACCTTCCCGGCATTTGCCTAAAGCGATTTACGAAAAGCACGAAGCACGGAAGAATTAAATCAGGATGGTCGGAGGCGGATTTGAACCGGCAGTCTACCGAATGCGAGTCCAGCGTGCTAACCATTGTAGGCCTTCTAGGGCAGAAACCAGAAGTATTCTTCAATTCCTACACATCTGTCCTGTAGAGAATGCGCCAGAGAAACTGCAGTCATTCTTCCCACGCACCATAGTTGAAGGGAACGGGAAGTAACCTTGATAGATTGTACAATTGAATGTGCCCTCTCCCACAAAGGGCACTGTGATTCGCAGATCACAGATATGGATGCAGACACTGCAAGACCGCCACGAAGTGGCGTAGCATGCTGGAATCGATATGACGTCACTTTTCTATTGAAATCTACAAATATTTGCTGGCACAAAGTGATTTGATTGGAAGGAATGTTGAAGAAACGTGATTCACCCACTGTATAGGTAATCTATCTGATGAAACCATAGTTTGACTGACTCATGTATCACAGAGGGTTTACTGTTAAAATTACGAGCAGGTTCGTCAAGTAGCGTATTAATTCCTCCTACACAAATATCACGAATTCATCATGGCGGCATGATCAGAGGAACTGGAGCGTCCTGGGACCTCTGCTGTTCCTGATCTATATAAATGACCTGGGTGACAATCTGAGCAGTTCTCTTAGGTTGTTCGCAGATGATGCTGTAATATACCGTCTAGCAAGGTCATCCTAAGACCAGTATCAGTTGCAAAGCGATTTAGAAAAGATTGCTGTATGGTGTGGCAGGTGACAGTTGACGCTAATAACGAAAAGTGTGAGGTGATCCACATGAGTTCCAAAAGAAATCCGTTGGAATTCGATTACTCGATAAATAGTACAATTCTCAAGGCTGTCAATTCAACTAAGTACCTGGGTGTTAAAATTACGAACAACTTCAGTTGGAAAGACTACATAGATAATATTGTGGGGAAGGCGAGCCAAAGGTTGCGTTTCATTGGCAGGACACTTAGAAGATGCAACAAGTCCACTAAAGAGACAGCTTACACTGCACTCGTTCGTCCTCTGTTACAATATTGCTGCGCGGTGCGGGATACTTACCAGGTGGGATTGACGGAGGACATCGAAAGGGTGCAAAAAAGAGCAGCTCGTTTTGTATTATCACGTAATAGGGGAGAGAGTGTGGCATATATGATACGCGAATTGAGATGGAAGTCATTACAGCAAAGACGGTTTTCGTCGCGGCGAGATCTATTTACGAAATTTCAGTCACCAACTTTCTCTTCCGAATGGGAAAATATTTTGTTGAGCCCAACCTACATAGGTAGGAATGATCATCGAAATAAAATAAGAGAAATCAGAGCTCGAACAGAAAGGTTTAGGTGTTCGTTTTTCCCGCGCGCTGTTCGGGAGTGGAATGGTAGAGAGATAGTATGATTGTGGTTCAAAATGGTTCAAATGGCTCTGAGCACTATGGGACTTAACATCTGAGGTCATCAGTCCCCTAGAACTTAGAACTACTTAAAACTAACTAACCTAAGGACATCACACACATCCATGCCCGAGGCAGGATTCGAACCCGCGACCGTAGCGGTCACGCAGTTGCAGACTGAAGCGCCTAGAACCGCTCGGCCACACCGGCTGGCCTGAAGAGATGAAATGACGGCCGTATCAAAAGTACCCTCCGCCCCACACTGTGAGCTGGCTTAAAGTGTAGCTGTACACTGAGGTGACAAAAATCATGGGATACCTCCTACTATCGTGTCGTTTCTCCTTTTACCCGGCGTAGTGCTGCGCCTCGACGTGGCATGGAGTCAACAGGTCGTTGGAAGTTCCATGCCGATATATTGAGCCATGCTGCCTGTATAGGCGTCAATAGCTGCGAAAGTGTTGCCAATCTAGGATTTTGTGCACGGACTGACCTCTCTACTGTATCCCATAAATGGTCGATGAGATTTGCGTCGGGTGATCTGGGTGACCAAAACATTCTCTCGAACTGCCCAGAAAGTTCTTAAAATCAAACGCGAACAGTTGTGGCCGGGTGACATGGGGCATTGTCACCCATAAAAATTACTCGTATGTCGTTGTTGGGCAGCATGAAGTCCAAGAATGGCTGCAGATGGTCTCCAAGTAACCGAATATATCCATTTTCACTCAATGATCAGTTCAGTTGGACCACATGACCCAGATTATTCCGTGTGAACACAGTCCACACCATTACGGGGCCACCACCAGCTTGCACAGTGCCTTGTTGACAATCTAGATCCATGCCTTCGTGGGGTCTGCGAAACACTCGAAACTTACCATTAGTTCTTACCACTTGAAATCGGGACTCATCAAACCAGGCCACAGTTTTCCAGTCGTCTAGGGTCTATACGATATGCTCACGAGCTCATCAGTGTGGGATCCGTACCAGGTCGGGTTGACGGAGGATATAGAGAAGATCCAAAGAAGAGCGGCGCGTTTCGTCACAGAGTTATTTGGTAAGCGTGATAGCATTACGGAGATATTTGGCAAACTCAAGTGGTAGACTCTGCAAGAGAGGTGCTCTGCATCGCAGTGTAGCTTGCTGTCCAGGTTTCGGGAGGGTGCGTTTCTGGATGAGGTATCGAATATATTGCTTCCCCCTACTTATACCTCCCGAGGAGATCACGAATGTAAAATTAGAGAGATTCGAGCGCGCACGGAGGCTTTCTGGCAGTCGTTCTTCCTGCGAACCATACGCGACTGGAAAAGGAAAGGGAGGTAATGACAGTAGCACGTAAAGTGCCCTCCGCCACACACCGTTGGGTGGCTTGCTGAGTATAAATGTAGATGTAGATTTAGATGTAGATGTAGAGGCGCTCCAGGCGATATCCTGCTGTTAGCAAAGGCATTCTCTGCCGTAGCTCTTTATCGCCAAATTTTGCCGCACTGTCCTAACGGATAAGTTCGTCGTACGCCCAACATTGATTTCTGCGGTTATTTTACGCAGTTCTGCTTGTCTGTTAACACTGACAACTCTACGCAAACGCTGCTGCTCTCGATAGTTAAGTGAAGTCCGTCGGCCTCTGCGTTGTCCGTGGTGATAGGTGTTGTTCTCGGCACACCTTTGACACTGTGCATCGCGGAATATTGAATCCTCCAACGATGAAGGGAATGTTTCACGCGTCTAGCTTTAAGCACCATTCCGCGTTCAAAGTTTGTTAATTCCCGCCTTGCGACCATAACCACGTCGGAAACCTTTTATATGATTCACCTGAGTATATATCACAGCTTCGGCAATGCACTGATTTTTTATACCTTGATGCTACCACCACCTGTATACTTGCACGTCGCTGTCCCATGACTTCTGTCATTTCAGTGTAGGTGTAGATGTAACACTGCAGACCACCCTGGATCCAGTAGAGACTAGTCAGCGCCTGAGTGATTCGTTACAAATACGTCGAGTTGCTGTTTGTTTTGACAACGGTGGTTACTCAGGACACATTTAGACATATAATCAACAAAACATCTTGCTCTGTCTGCTGGCGTGTACTCTGAGCACCAGAAATATTTTCCCCATCTCGTTTTCGTACATTGTGCCTTTCCACTTGCAACTGGATCACACGCGATCAGTCTCGTGAAGCCGGCCGCTGTGGCCGAGCGGTTGTAGGCGCTTCACTCCGGAACCGCGCTGCTGTTACGGACGCAGGATCGAATCCTGCCTCGGGCATGGATGTGTGTGATGTCCTTAGGTTAGTTAGGTTTAAGTAGTTCTAAGTCTAGGGGACTGATGACCTCAGATGTTAAACCCCATAGTGTTTCGAGCCATTTTTTAGTCTCGTGAAGCTTCCCACGTTATGCAGAATTTCCCCTACGAAACTCTGTCTCAAAATCTGACAGTAACTCCAGGGAGATTCGGGTCGTATGTAAAACGTATCAGCGGCAAGACGTATCAGCGGCAAGACACTATCAATACCTTCATCGCATGATGATGATGGTAGCATTACCGACGACAGTGCCACTAAAGCGAAGTTACTGAACACAGTTTTTCGAAATTCCTGTAGCAAAGAAGTTGCAGCAAAAGGTTTCAGGATCAGAATGCCGAATAGCTGCCAACATGAGTAATTTGAACGCAGAGATCTTCGGTTTAGCGAAGAAACGCGTCAATTAAGGCAAGTCTTTCAGTCCAGCTTGGGTACCAATTAGGTACCTTCCGGAATATCCCAATGAAATGCTTCATTTTTAGACGTCATACACAACGGTTCCGCATCAAAAGATGGGAAAGTTGGACAGGTCACACCGATACATAAGAAAGAACATACACTGAAGAGTCAAAGAAACAAACACCTACATAATATCGCGTAGGGCCTCCGCGAGCACGCAGAAGTGCTGCAACACGACGTGCCATGGACTCGAATAATGTCTGAAACAGAATTGGAGGGAACTGACACCATGAATCCTGCAGGGCTGTCAATAAATCCATAAGAGTACGAGGGGGTGGAGATCTCTTCTGAACAGCACATTGCGCAGCATGTTCATGTCTGCGGAGTTTGGTGGCCAGCGGAAGTGTTAAAACTCAGAAGAGTGTTCCTGGAGCTACTATGTAGCAATTCTGGACGTATGGGGTGTCGCATTGTCCTGCTGCAATTGCTCAAGTCCGTAGGAATGCACAGTGAACATGAATGGATGCAGGTGATCAGACAAGATGTGTCACCTGTGTCACTAGTCTCCTAAACGTATCAGGGTTCCCATATCACTCCACCTGCACATGCCCCACACCATTACAGAGTCTCCACTAGCTTGAACAGTCCCCTGCTGACATGCACGGTCCTTGGATTTATGAGGTTGTCTCCATGCCGAGTACACATCCATCCGCTCGATGAAATTTGAAGGGAGACTCGTCCGATCAGGAAACATGTTTCTAGCCATCGACAGTCCAATGTTGGTGTTGACGGGCCCAGGCGAGGCGTAAAGCTTCGTGTCGTGCAGTCATCAAGGGTACACGAGTAGCCCTTAGGGTCCGAAAGCTCATATCGATGATGTTTCCTTGAATGGTTCACACTTTGACATTTATTGATGGCCTAGCATTGAAATCTGCAGCAATTTGTGGAAGGGTTGGTCTTCTGTAACGTTGAACGAGTCTCTTCAGTCGTAGTCGGTCCCGTTCTTGCAGGATCTTTTTGCGGCCGCACCTGTGTGAGATTTGATGTTTTGCCGGATTCCTGATATTCACGGAACACTCGTGAAATGGTCGTACGGGAAAATCTCCATTTCATCACTACCTCGTAAATTCTGTATCCTATTGCTCGTGCGCCAACACCAGTTTCGAATCTTGATAACCTGCCATTGTAACAGAAGTAACAGATCGAACAACTGCTCCAGACACTTGATGTCTTATAGGCGTTGCCGATCGCAGCGCCGTATTCTGCCTGTTTACATGTTACTGTATTTGAATACGCTTGCCTATACCAGTTTCTTTGGCGCTTCAGTGTAGAAGTAATTCGCTGGATTAAAGCCCCATTACCGTCGTTTTGTCCAAGGTTTTGGAACGTAACACTTCGTCCCAGTATTATGAAATACACATAACTAGCACGGATCCGGAAACTATCCTTGTAGTGAAACACGGTTGGCTCTTAATTCACACGACAGGAATTCTGAAGCCGGTTGCAAATTTATAGATTTACAGAAGGGTTTGACACCGATCCTCACAAACGGCTTCTAATCAAATAGCGTGTCTGTGGAATACTGCCTCAGTAGTGTGACTGAATTCGTAAGACCCTATCAGAAAAGGCACAGACTGTACTAACTGATGGGAAGTCATCTAGTGAAACGGTTCCCCAAAAATGTATTATATCCTTTCTTCTATTAATCTATGTAAACGATTTAGGAAACAATCTGAGCAGCCGCCATAGGTTTTTTGCAGATGATTCTGTCTTTTACCGTCTAATAAAGTCATCAGAAGGTCAAAGGAACTGCAAAACAATTTAGACGAACTATCTACCTACTTGATGCGAAAAGTGTCAAATGACCTTAATCAATAAAAAGTATGAAGTAATAAACAATTCCGTGAAATTTTGGCTATACCATAAATAACAGAATTTTAAATATTGTCGATTCAAGTAAAACCCTGGGGATTAGAGCAATGAACAGACTGGAATCATCACATAGAAAATGTTGTGGGGAAGGTTAACCAAGGACGACGGTTTATTGGCGGAGCACTTAGAAGATGCAAAAAAAAAAAACTGCTAGAGATAATTTGTAGATTACTCTTTTCCGCTCTTGTCTACAGTAATGCTGCTCAGTATGGGGTCCTTACCAAATGCTATTGACGGGGAACGTCGATAAAGGTCAAACCAATGGAGTTCGTCTTATATTATCACGAAATAGGGAATAGAATGTATCGGATTTGAGCATCGAGCTAGAGCAGTAATCTTCCAGACAAAGGTATTTTCATTGTGATGATATTTTTCATGAAATTTAGATCACCAGTTCTCTCATCTGAATGCCAAAATACTTTGTTAATTCTCGCCTGCATACGGAGAATCGAGCATCGTTACAAAATACGAGAAATCAGCGCTCTCAAAGAAAGATTAATTCACATTTTCCAATGCGCTTTTCGAGAGCAGAACAACAGAAAAATAATCTGAAAGTGATTCTATGAACACTACGTCAAATATTTAAGAGGGAACAGCAGAGTAATGACGTAGATGTTTTGTGTAACGGATGTACAGTTCCTCTTTACTTCCTGAAAGAAGGGATAATATGACAGAACATATGGTGAGGCTTCAGTAAATAATCAAGGGAATTCTGGGTGTTAAAATTTGTTGAGGCGCGTCAAGGCTTGATGGTGCGAGCAGATTCAAATGCAGTTTGTTTGCAGGAGTTATGCAGAGAAGAATGAGACTTACAAGGGGACCGCGCTTACTTGTCAACAACGACTTCCTCCAAAGTTGTGGTATATTCAGGAGTTGGTCAAAAATGAAAGTGACAGAAGTGGAACCTTTAGATGGACAAGTGATTAGAAAAAAATAGCACTTTTGGCGCGGGTTGGGTTAGGAGTGAAGTAATTATGTTACGAGTGTTGGAACTTTAATAGTGTCAACTATTTATTTGCAGCTAGTACAATATAGATACGTGTTTCACAGTTTTACTGACCTTCAGAGTAGTCACCAGCATTGTGTATAACCCGTTGCCAGCGATGTGGAAGTCGTTGGATACTCTTAGCAATGCCAGTTGTGTTGACAGTTTTAGCGGCGCGGTCTATTGCCCGACGAATTTGTAGTAGTTCTGAAGCGAATGCCATGAAGTGCTTCCTTCAGTTTAGAAATCGAGTTGTACTTACGACAGCTTAAGTCAGGGGAGTGCAGTAGATGGCATAAAACTTAACAGCTCCATCACTCAGACAAATCAGCAACATCTTGCACTGTACGTGCTTGAGCATTGTCCTGCAAAATGATGGTCAGGTCCTGCAGAAAGTGTCATCACTTCTGTCTCTAAGCTGGTCGTAGGTAGTGTTCCAAGAATGAACAGCTTAGAAACAGAAATGATGACACTTTAGGCAGGACCTGACCATCATTTTGCAGGACAATGCTCAAGCAAGCTGTTGCTGATTTGTTTGACTGATGGAGCTGCTAAGTGCCATACCGACTCCTGCACTCCCCTGACTTAAGCTGTCGTAAATTCAACTCGATTTCTAAACTGAGGGAAACACTTCACGGCATTCGCTTCAGAATTGCTACAGATTCGTCGGGCAATAGACCGCGTCGCTCGAACTGTCACCACAACTGGCACTGCTAAGATTATCCTAAGACTTCCACATCACTGGCAACGGTTTATACAAAATGCCGGTGACTACTTTGAAACACGTATCTATTTTGTACGAGCTGTAAATTGATAGTTGCCGCTATAAAGTTCCAACCCTCGTATTATAGTTTCCAGGCAGCAGCTGGCGCAGAGGAAAGGGACATACCGGTAATCCAAGGATCGTGGGGTAGAGTCCTTGAGCAGAAAGTTTTTTCATTAACAGTTTTTGCCTTACTTACACTGCAAATAGACTGGAACAATGCTGAATATCTTGAATTTGTTTCTTCATAAAAGGCATGAAAAGGCAAAGCAAAGGAAAATTTAGGACCGATGATTCAAAAAACTGTCGGAGACTATGTGGTAAATTATTGGAATGTTTTCATTAGTTCATCAAAATTGGGGAAATTTCCAACAGCACATAACAAAAAATTTTTGACTGATGGGAAGAACCCGTGCGTGCAGGAGAAAAAATTTATTCTGTTAACTGAATCGTGGCTAGTCAAACTAATACATAATTATACGATGAGAATTTGGTTAAAATTCTTCAAAACTGCTCTTATTTCATAGAAAGAGGAAAAGAAATCACATGCCGAGAAGCCTGCACCAGAATACATTCCACTGCAGATCACCAGCTATCCTCGCCTATATTTGGCCACAAGATGCGTTACGCATGCCTTTGTCCGATGACAGAAAAACTTTTATGAATGTAGGCCTCGTTTGTTTTTCTACGGAAACTGAAACAACCATCTTACTGAAGACATCCGGCATTTCGAACGTGTGCAACATGTGGAGAAAATTACTGTTTTTCTATTTTTAAGATGAATGTCACTTCAGCAAGTGTAAATCATCAACAGTTAATGTAAAATAATGACGAATCTAATTTTGTTTAGACCAGCGCACTTTTCGTGTTCTCTTAAAACCTCTTCATCGAAATTTGTTTGTGGTCGTAAATTTTCCGTTGTCTTTTCTTTCCAAGCCTTTTATGAAAATTTTAATAAATACAGTACACAGAGCATTATTTCGCTTTACTTGCATTGTAACGTAAAACGTGGACGATAAACAGTTTAGACAAAAAGAGAATAGAAGCTTTTGAAATGTGGTGCTACAAAAGAATGCTGAAGATTAGATGGGTAGATGGGTAACTAATGAGGAGGTACTGAATAGAATTGGGGAGAAGAGGAATTTGTGGCACAACTTGACTAGAAGAAAGGATCGGCTGGTAGAACACTTTCTGAGGCATCAAGGGATCACCGATTTAGTACTGGAGGGAAGCATGGAGGGTAAAAATCGTAGAGGGAGACCGAGAGATGAATACACTAAGCAGATTCAGAAGGATGTAGGTTGGAGTAGTTACTCGTAGATCAAGACGCTTGCACAGGGTAGAGTGGCATAGAGATCTGCATCAAACCAGTCGTTGGACTGAAGACCACAACAACAACAAAAGTGAAACTGAGAAAAAAAGGTTTCCAGAAAGGGACTCGACCCAACAACCATCGGTTTATCGGTCTGCACTCCTTACACTGCACCAACCTCTGCTTGAAAGCCAAGTTAACATAAATGGCCAATGCCTAGCCTTACTCGCGCCGAAAAAGTCTTTATGTAAAAAAAAAATAAAAAAAAATAAAAAAAGCCAAGATAAACCGCTTGGAAAGCTAGAACCCCTCAATTTCTGACCGAGCCAAGCATATAGCACAAATTTGGACTAAATCGGTGATAATGAGTAGACATGGTCTCCTTATTAGGGTAGACTGCTACGAGAGCTGCTCCAGAGCAGTCTTTGCACTGAAAATTGCAAGAACCAGAGCTCTGCTCTGGAGTACTCGCGAAGTTTATTTTTCATCCGACGATTTCGTGTCGAGCTGTATCTGCAATGAAGTCTTGAATCCAATCACAAGACCCGTTCGATATTCCGTAAGCTTACATTTTCGTCTCTAAAGGAGAGTGTGGAGCTGCATCGAATGACTAGGAACATGGCATCAACGTTGGCGCCGCTGTTTACCGCCTCCTGAATCTCACGAACGAATAGAGTAAGCTGTTCGTACAAGATGGCAGATGAAAGAGCAGATCGATACGACGGCGGTGTTAAAGATTCCACTTCCAGCAGTAGAGCAGGTGTGCGGACATTTGCCACACCGGACATTTGCCACGATTTTATCTGCTCCGAAGGGTTGGGTCCCTTGTCTCCCCCTACCCCTCCTCATCGCTGTCGCGCAGTGAAGGTACTTACTGAACCTTTCCGCTGGTTTATTTAACATAGGACCAGAATCTCTTTGGATTTTCCACCACATTTCTAGAGGTACTTTCGTTGTGGAAACTATTAAATGCATCTCGCATTGAAATCCGCACCAAATTTCAATCCTCAGTAAAACTTCGGCAATCTTGGAGATTTTGCGTTCGTCTAAATTATACGTGCCTTTTTCGGTGCTCCTGCTGCAGCTTTCTGTCGTGTTTTCTGTACCATGGGGGATCAGTTCCGTCTCTTATTATTTGGTATGAATCTCTCGAGTGCTATTGATACTATTTCTTTGAACTTAAGCCACATATGGTCTTCACTTACGTAGTTTAGAAGGATTGGAGACTGTCTCTTAGAAAGACGTCAACCGAATTTTTAGGTGCTTTTATAAATCGATGTTTTTCGCGTTTAGTTTTCTGTGAATTTCTTTGTTACGGAATTGAGCCTCGCTCGACTGTGTGTTCACTAATCCCTGCATCCGTCGTGATGCTCAGGATTATTTGTGGCTAAGAGGTCAAGTGTGTTTTCGTAACCATTTACGATTTGAATGGCCTCGTGAACTAATTGTTCAAAATAATTTAAAAAAAGCATTTAGAACAATTACGGAAGTCGTTTTTTATCTACAATAGGGTCTGAAAATGTATTTTTGTCAATTTACGGAAAGTAGATTGAAGTCACTGCCAACTGTAATTGTATGAGTAGCGTACCTATTTGTGATGAGACTCAAGTTTTCTTTGAGCTGTTCAGCAACTGTTTCATCTGAGACCGGGGGTCGGTAAAAGGAGCCAGTTATTAATTTATTCCGGTTTTCGAATATAACGTCTGCCCATACTAAGTCACAGGAACTATCTGCTTCAATGTCGCTTGTGTGCTGGAACACACATTACATTATTTTTCCTTAAGTTGTGCTTCGTGTTTCTGTTGTAGTGCAGATCATTACAATTACGGCTTTTCCCTCCAAAACCTAGGATGCTTTCTCTGTGACCCTGTTAATACCAGACCTAAACAATGTAGAACAACAACGTACGTTACAAGTATGGCGTTCTGTATTACTTCATTTCCTTATTTCTAGCATTTTAAAATTGTACGTCGACTTTAGATGAGATGTCAATCATAGATGTTCTTAACTCTATTTAGTGAAAGTATTTTCAGTCATGTTTTGAACATTGTCCCGCTACAGTTTATTAACTAATGGTTCGCCGCAAGGGATATCGGATTTCAGAGAGTAAATTAGTACGGAGTATGTCGTTCTTTTCAAACAGTCCCATTCCCATTTCTTCTTTCCTTATTGTCTTTTGGGCATGTAGTTGTAGTGATTAAAATAGACACAAATGCAGTGATCAAAAAGAAATGATTAGCGTACATTCGCATTCTTTTTACATCGTTTCTTTCTTGTTGCTCTCATGCCGATGGACTGTTTCTATCGCAATCGGTAAGCGTGAAAGGAAGCTACCCTACAGACAGAGGTATCTATATTTATACTTGGCAGAACTAATTACATACTGACATAATTGTCGATATTGCTTTCGTTTCCCAAAAGTTATAAATATTTCGATTTCGGAAAATAAGCTCTGTATTTCGCCAAGATGTCGAAGAACAAGGTTCCTTCCGTACTGGTTGTATCGAATAAGATGTGGAGACGGCGGTTTGAAAGCGGACAGAAGAAGTCCCTTACCTGAGGGATCGCTATAGTCTGTCGGTAAATTGAAGAGCGACCGAGCGAGTCCCCACTCTGCCTGCCCACCTGCGTCACTAGGCGCTTCTACCAGCTGTTTCACAACGTAGTATCTACCCGTCTCGGCGCGCGCTTTAAATCTATGGCGGCGCTGTGTACAGATATGGCGACGCGTTTATTTTTAGACAAATGCGTTAAGACGATAAGGAACACAAAAGACGATAGCTTCTTCCGAAACACATTATAGAGTAAATAATATTGAGATAAGAATAGATGTCAGGATTCTACTACGCGTACAAATATAGAACCGAATGCCTGCTCATGTGAATGTATTTTCCTCTATTGCTATTTGTAAAACGAACCCCATCTAATGCAATCAATCTGTAGAATTTAAGGCCTGTTCTTACTTTGTGTTTCTACTAAATGGTAGAAGTTTTAAGAGTGTTTAAAAAGTAACGAGAAATTTATAATTTTGCTTGTTGTATTAGTCCTATTTGCATTACTTTTTTGTTACTGTCTTCGTAAAAATGTATGAAAAGTATGTGTACGATGTTATGCATATTGGGTATTTACTCTGTTGACAGCTGTCAAAAAGGTTACATGTGCTTTGGTAGCATTAATGATTATTTGTTTTGTATAAAAATAGATTAGAGAACCTGTATTAAATTTCGGTACAAGAATGCAATAAAGTTATGAAATTTTTCGAAATGTTAAATATTGCTTTTGGTTGGTCTGTTATCGGTCAACAAATGGCATACAAGTAGCATAAACATTTCAAAGCAGGCCTTAAAGCACAGCAGTTTCACAAGCATGGATGAAATCCCGAGGAAACAGTTCCTAAAGTGTTTCGGGAACTGGAAAAAGCACTGGCGTAAGCGTATAGTATGAAATAGGGAATATTTTGAAGAGGCTAACATTGCTGTAGATTAACAAATAAAGTTCTTACAAAAAAATAAAAATTAATATGTGAACGCACCTCGTGTGTCAAGCTTTTTACTTAGTAGTCCAGAATCGGTATACATGTTTCGAAGGAAATTTCAGCAGTGTTTAGAATAGCTATTGCGCATATGCTTTAAGCAATATGTCTTAGAATCAGGTGAGTAGTAACCGAGATAGAGATTTAGCGAGAGAATACATTCAAATGCTGCTGTTCGATAACCATCAAAGGTTTTACATGATTGTGAAACTGCCTATAACGATGGGTTTCCTCCCAAAATTATTAGTTTTCCTTCGTGGCGATTCCAGTTAACCAAGCGCCTTATTTTCGTGTTCCTTCCTTATACGTCTTATTGTGGTGAGGCTGACGTTTGTATAAATTCCAGTCCTTTGTTGGGACTAGTAATATTAGCTAACAATTCTTTTTGTGTCGCCTCCTTAACACACTTTGTAATAACATTAGAGACGGTCGAACGCTCGTCACTTCTTCGTATTCTGCACATTTTCTTGCAATGCAGGGCGATTATCCACCTCTTCCGGACACCGAAGTATATCAGTGAATATACAGCGTTAACTGACTGACACTGGCATCTAAGATCTCAGGAACAAAAACGACGTATATCACTGTACGCCGAACTACTCAGCTGGACGGGTAACGGGCAACTGATTTTGGGTGCCCCTGTAGGCCAGTGGCAGGGTTCTTCCGGAAGAGGCCACTTCTCGCTCGCTCTTGAGTTTACAGACAGACTGTACCCAAGCTACAGGGTGTCCAGAAAAGGACTCCCTGATTTCAAAATTAAATATCTCGAAAACAAAGATCGATAGAGGAATGCAGTAAACGGTATGTTTATTGTGAAAGCTGTAAGAAGTTTATACAGCAGTTTGAAATAATAGTTACAAAAGCTGCTAACAGATGGCGCTGTATTCGCCATACGTAATGCCTAGTATAAATAGTGATCCGAAGCCCAGAGCGATCAGTTCCACTATTGAAACGTGAAAGGAGGTTAGCGTACCGAAGGAAGAGATTAAAACCATGTACTCCATTGAACAACGCGTTTTTCTGGTGCTAGAGTACCACAGGTTAGAAGAGAGTCCTACGGCAACAAGGCGAAACTTTCAAGCACGATTTAATGTTCCAAAAGGACCCGATGCGAAAACCATTCGTACGCTCTTCGCAAAATTTCAACGAACAGGCAGCGTAACTGATGATCTAGTGGGGCATGTTGGCCGCAAGCAAACCGCAGTTACGCCTGAAAATATCGCCACAGTTTCTGGAATTATTCAGCGAAATCCAATGTCATCCGACCGTAGAATTGCATCTGAGACTGGTTTGAAGCGTTCCAGCACGCAGAAAATACTCAGAAAGAGCCTGCACATGTTTCCATTCAAAATTCAAACACACTAGGCCATACCCGTACGAGCTGTGCAACAAAAGGTTGCCTTTGCTAATCAGATGCTCACAATGATTGATAGTGAAGGATTTGATGTTGGCTGCGTCTGGTTTACAGATGAAGCACACTTCCACCTGAATGGATACGTGAAGAAGCAGAACTGGCGATTTTGGGGTTCCGAAAAGCCATATTGGTGTGAAGCGAAACCCCTGTACTCTCCTAAAGTTACAGTGTGGACTGCAGTATGCAGCAGAGGCATTATTGGCCCTTTTTTCATTCGAGAAACGGTCACTGGTGCACGTTACGTTGCAATTTTGGAACAATTTGTCGCCACACAGCAAGCGTTAGAGGATCGACCAGGTACTGAATGGTTTTTGCAAGATGGAACCCGACCACATCGGACCGAACAAGTGTTTCGCTTTCTTGAGGAATACTTCGGGAATCGAGTCACTGCTTGGGAATATCCCAAATTTACTGGTGCAGGCATGGATTGGCCTCCATATTAGCCGGATTTGACTCCCTGTGACTTTTTTTGTGGGGCACAGTGAAAGACATGCTCTACCCGAAGCATCCCGCCACGCTGGACGAGATTGAATCGGCGATCTCTGTGGCATGTGAATCCATTTCGGTTGAGAAACTACAACATATGATGGCGAATTTCATTCTTCGTGTGCGCCACCTCTGTAGTGCCAATGGTGAACATTTTGAAAACATTGTGATGTGATTGTTTGCAAAGATTGTTTTCATACTATTATTTCACTTATGTATGCTGATATGAGCTGTGCAGCGTACAGCGCCATCTGTTAGCAGCTTTTGTAACTATTATTTCAAACTGCTGTATAAAGTTCTTACAGCTTTACTGCATTCCTCTATCGATCTTTGTTTTCGAGATATTTAATTTTGAAACCAGGGAGTCCTTTTCTGGACAGCCTGTACCTGGCGAAGGGGCAAGTGTGGCAAATGTCCGGCATTCGTAGCGCATGGGTGTGAAATGTCGAGACGTGGCGGGGGTTTTCGGCACCTGTCGGTGGTGCAGAGACGGCGCAGCAGCAGCAGCAGCAGCAGCGGCAGCAGCAGCAGGGGGCGCTGGAGGGGCTGCCGGCGAGCTGGCGGTCCCCCAGGCGGCGGCGTCGGCGGCGCGGCGCGGATTAGCGGCGGATCCTTGTTGCGGCAATAACAGTAATCCCGGGCGGTGATTGTGCCGGCTCGGCTCCCGCGGGACCAGACCGGTCCCGGTCCTCTCCTCTCCCGTCCTCTCGTGTCATACAGCTGGCGCCCGGCCGCTGCCGCCGGCGCTCCCCAGCTCTGGCGTGCTGCCGCCACAAGTAGCGGACACGCTGCTACAGCCTGCATCCTGACATACCGAGCCGAGCTCTGACGTTCACTAGCACGCCGAGCTCTTGTCATTAGTCGACGTATTTACGAGGGGGGACCCAAAAGAAACCGGATTGTTGTCATAAAAAATTTATTGATGAACCTTTTTACAAAATTACTTCAGTCACCTTCAAAATACTCTCCATTACATGCGATGCACTTGTCAAGTCTCTTTTCCCATTGTTGGAAGCATGTTTGGAACTCTTCAAGTTTGATATTGTCCAGTGCCCTTTGCGAAACTGTTTTTACAGCCTCCACATCGTCATAACGCTCCCCTTTTAGCGTTTTTTTGTTTTTCATTCGTGGAAATAGGAAAAACTCGCACGGGGCTAGGTCCGGCGAATACGGAGCGTGGGGAACGACAGACCACCTCTGAGATTCCAAATAGTGGGTCACTCGTAAGGCCGTGTGTGCTGGACCGTTCTCGTGATGCAGAAACCAGTCACCTGATCGGCAAAGTTCCGGGCGTTTCCTCCTCACATCCTCTCGCAGACGCCTTAAAACGTCCAACTAAAAGTGCTGGTTAACAGTCTGGCCAGGGGTACGAATTCCAGATGCACAATTCCACGAACATCAAAAAAGACAATGAGCATCGTCTTCACGTTTGACCTCACATGCCTCGCTTTTTTTGGTCTGGGAGAGTTGGGAGTCCTCCACTGGCTTGACGCTTGCTCGGTTTCTGGGTCATACCCGTAACACCAACTCTCATCCCCTGTAATGACTTTGTTCAAGAAGTTTGGATCACGCGCAATCTCTGTTTTCAAGTCCTGACACACATTCATGCGGATGTTTTTTTGCTCCTGTGTGAGAAGGCGCGGAACAA
Source organism: Schistocerca nitens (assembly GCF_023898315.1). Taxonomy (NCBI): domain Eukaryota; kingdom Metazoa; phylum Arthropoda; class Insecta; order Orthoptera; family Acrididae; genus Schistocerca; species Schistocerca nitens. Next base: position 260,838,153 of record NC_064621.1, read on the forward strand.
ATTTTGCAGCCACACGTCTCAGGTGCAAATCCTCACTCAAAATCCGCTGGCACGAGCTCCAACTGATTCCTGTCTCTACTGAAATTTGGTCGATCGTTTGGCGACGATCCTCATTGATCTACTGGCGGACCTTTTCAATGTTCTCCTCATTTCGCGATGTTGAAGGGCGTCCAGAACGATCTTGGTCTTCAACACACATCTCACCACGTTTAAAGCGCCCAAACCACTCGAAAACCTGTGTGCGGCTCATAGCGTCCTCCTGGAAAGCTTCCTGAAGCATTTGGTGTGTCTCCGCTGCAGTTTTTTTTAAGCAGGAAACAAAATTTCACACACACTCTTTGTTCTTTTAAAGTTGCCATAACCACTTCGCAGAGGCAACCCGCCAACAGTCAGAAAAACACAATACCACACTTACACGTTCAGCGCTACACTGACGCTGTCTGCACAGCTGTTTCATGAAGGTCTCTACTAACACCAACTACCTTGAGAACCCTGCACTACGTCTACGAGTGGCAGCGCCCTCGGAGTCCGGTTTCTTTTGTGTCCCCCTTCGTACATTAATGTTATCCGCGGCTGCGCTCCCATTTTATTGCGATGAGTGATGATGAGTCAGTAGGATTGTAATTTACAAATACGAGGCGTGTTTTTTAAGTAAGTACCGTTTCGAAATTAAAAAAAAATACGTGCTAAGGTATCTCAACAATTTTATTTTTACGTGAAAGCCTGTACCTTAATCTGCGTACTGACACCATTACAGTCTGATTCTTCCTTGTTTACGTTGTGTACTGAGTGTTTGTGATGCCTCCGATAATCGTGAGTCCCGCCGATTGTGAAGAACGGGCTGTTATAAGATTTCTTAGTGCTAAAGGCCTAAAAGCGATCGATATTCATCGTGAGATCTGTACAGTTTACGAAGAAATCATTACGAGTGATGCAATGGTAAGAAAGTGGGTGAGAGCATTTAAAGATGGCCGCAGAAATGTGCATGATCAACAACGGAGTTGGCGTCCTTCGGCCGTTAATGAAAGTTTGGTGCAGGAAGGACAATAAGGCGAGAGAAAACAGACGCTTTATGATTTCCTCCTTGCGGGATGACTTTCCTAATGTTTCAAAAAAATTCAAATGGCTCTGAGCACTATGGGACTTAACTGCTGAGGTCATTAGTCCCCTAGAACGTAGAACTACTTAAACCTAACTAACCTAAGGACATCACACACATCCATGCCCGAGGCAGGATTCGAACCTGCGACCGTAGCGGTCGCGCGGTTCCAGACTGTAGCGCCTAGAACCGCTCGGTCACTCCGGCCGGCTTTCCTAATGTTTCTCGTAGTGTTTTGTATGGCATTCTGATCGAGCACTTGAATTACCGAAAATTGTGCGCACGTTGGGTACCGAAAATGTTGACGGATATGCACAAAACCAAACGTTTAGAAAGTGCATTGACTTTCCTTGAGCGGTACCATAGCGATGGTGACGATTTTGTAAGCCAAATTGTTACGGGTGATGAAACATGGGTGGCCTTCGTCACACCAGAATCAAAGCAAAAGTCCATGGATGTTGAGCAAGGGCATCGTTTTGCTGCAAGACAATGCCCGTCCGCATGTGGCGAATCAGACCAAAGATCTCATCACATCTTTTCGATGGGAAACTAGATCATCCTCCGTAGAGCCCCGATCTTGCGCCCAGTGACTACCATCTGTTCCTGCACTTGAAGAAACACCTGGGCGGTCAGCGTCTTCAAGGCGATGACGAAGTCAAAACAGTGGTGATGCAGTGGTTAACAAGTCAGGCGGCAGACTTCTATGAGGAGGGTATTCAAAAACTGGTACAATGCTATGACAAGTGCCTCAATATCGACGGAAATTATGTAGAAAAGTAGATTAAGGTACAGGCTTTCATGTAAAAATAAAATTATTGAGATATTTTAGCAAGTCTTGTTTTAAATTTCAAAACGGTACTTACTTAAAAAACACGCCTCGTATGTGCGTATATAGTGGTGTAGATATTGATCATATTCAGGTATTGCCAGAACTATATAGTGGCAGAACAATATAGTTCTGGCAATACCAGTCATGACCTTCTTCTTCTGTGCGGATGCACATATCCCCCGAACTCTTACCGGACTTGGTAAGAATGTCTTCCAAGAGCAATGAGGGTGTTGGTGTGGGACACTACAAATATAGTGTGTGGACATACAAGGTGAGAATGAGGGTCTCGTGGGAGGCGTGCGCGAGATAGTTCCTGCAATCGCAATATACTCTGTGCCCTCGGTGGCTCAGATGGATAGAGCGTCTGCCATGTAAGCAGAAGATTCCGGGTTTCCGGGTTCGAGTCCCGGTCGGGGCACACATTTTCACCTGTCCCCGTTGATATGTATCAACGCCCGTCAGCAGATGAAGGTATTAAATTAATTATAATTTCGTTCTAGATGGCTGCAGGTCATTAATGGTGTCTGTCCTTTCGGACATGTCCGAAAGAACAGTTATCATATCCATATAAGTGCTTAACTTCCGTGATTTGACGGGAACCGGTGTTGCCACTGCGGCAAGGCCGTTGGATTGAATATATGTAAAACATATTTGTAACAGACACGTTTACATACAAGATGTGGCAATAAAATAACAGAACTATTACTGTGAAATATTTTATTTCAAAATCATACATATTTAGTTATTGTCGTCCTCAATATAATTCCCTCTTCTGTCCCTACAACGCTCCATGCGAATTTTCTATTGATGGAAACAGTGCTGGAAGTCGTTAATGACACATGCCGCTTTTTCGTCCCCTATTTCAACTGACTGAAATCTCGTTTCTTTTAATGCAAATTTGACCATGGGGAGTAGATGAAAGTCACCTGGTGCTGGGTCAGGCAAACAAGGCGGGTGGTCTAACACTGGGATGCAGCACTTTGCTAGAAACCTCTTAACAGACAATATGGTATAACACAGTGCATTGTGTTGATGAAGAACCCATGAGTTGTTTTTCCACAATTTAGGTCCTTATTTTATCATTTTTTCACGGAGCTGAGAAAGAGCCTCAAGGTACTAGTGTTGATTACTAGTCTGCCTGTCTGGAACCTAGTGAAGATTCACAATTCCGTGAACATAAAAAATTATCATCGCTTAGAAACTCAATTCGCTCATTGGAGCTGTTTTCACTTACGGTGAAATTGAGTCCTTCCATTGCAAGGATTGGCGTTTAGTGTCAGATCCCAAGGGTGCCCATACCCTGGCGCAAAGCGGGACCGCGCACCCCTATCCCCTCTAGTTATCCAGAAACAGGAAGTGTATACTGTAATCAGCTGTTTTCCTTTCAATAAAATGATTTAAAAGCCGGAATTACGCAGATTTTTGACAGTGTAGGAAGTCGCCATTCGTCTTCCAAAAATATTAAAAATACTTCATAGCCCTTCCTTCCCCCCCCCCCCCCTCACCTTGTCCGTCCCCCCCTCCGAGAAACTATCATTTGTGAGCGTTCTTGTCTGGATCAAATGTAAAAAAAAAAAAAAAAAAAGAATCGTCCCATGTTATAGTTCTTTTCAAGAAACTAGGATCATTTTCAGTGGTATTCAAAGTGTCAGGTCAAATACATTCACGAACTCCCTTTTGTTCGTTAGTGAGAATTTTCTGCACCAGTTACACACACTCTATTCTCACATTAAATTGTGTATTTTAAATCTTCGTTATGTATTCTTTACCAGTTTCCTGCAGTTTCAGTTATTGCCTGAATACTCAAACAATGATGAGATCGAGTCAGATTAGAAACTTTTCATCCAACTCTGATGTTGAAGTGCGACCCAGACGTGAATCATCTTCAACGTCATCTTGCTCATCTTGGAAACGCTTGAACCACTCAAAAATCGCGTGTATGATAAACACTCTCTGACGTACTTCTTTTTAGTGAAATGTATGTTTCAGTAGGAGTTTTTATAAGTTTCATGCGAAACTTCAGTACAGTTCGTTGCACTGTTGTTACACTTACTATTTTTTCAGGAAAACTTAATAACAGTTCCTACATAAACGCAGGGCACAGCGAACCTGATTTGCTTACAGACACATTTAACTGAGAAGGCTTCAAGCTTCACAGGTATTGTTTGTTCTGCTTTGGCACATGCATATTTACTCTGTGACACCATCAGTCTCGTTATTCAATAGCCACATAACGTATATAAAGCAGAGTGTATGTGTGTATTTGAGGGATCTTCTCTCAAATGGTTCAAATGGCTCTGAACACTATGGGACTTAACAGCTATGGTCATCAGTCCCCTAGAACTTAGAACTACTTAAACCTAACTAACCTAAGGACAGCACACAACACCCAGCCATCACGAGGCAGAGCAAATCCCTGACCCCGCCGGGAATCGAACCCGGGAACCCGGGCGTGGGAAGCGAGAACGCTACCGCACGACCACGAGATGCGGGCTCTTCTCTCAAATCCCTGGATCAATTTCAGACTAACTTGGGACAGAAACATCAGGGCTCGTGAGTATCAGCATTGTTGGATTTATAATCTCCAGCCTCCAATAGAAGGAGAGATACAAGCAAATATATGTTTCCTTCCATCCCATGGTGCATAGGATTTCCTGCATGATAGGTATGTGTGGGAACTGCACTGGCCTGCAAATCAACCTGCTTTGCAGGACAGCCTTCATTTCAGGGGTAAGAAACAGTTTTCTGAGTCCTAAAATGTAGGCTGCCCTATGTGATAGATGTGTCATGCTGAAATATTACCAGCCTGCTTTATCGACCAGGTTTTCATGGCAGCCACTATGTCAGTGACAAATAAATGAATTTCCGGTATCAGAGGTGTAGTGTGCCCTCCCTAATTGGCGTGTTGTGGGAATAGTGTCATCCTGCTTTAGTCAACTGTATTGCAGGGACTACACCTGCTGATGAGCATGGCTGGGAAGATGCTTAGATGCATAGAGGGGGCGGGGGGTGTAAAGAGCAAGGGAGAAGGAAATTGACAGAGAGAGAAGGTAGGAGGGGGAGTAGCATGAGAGCAATGGAAGGTGTAGAAAGGTTATAGGCAGGTGGGAAAAGATTAGAAATGGAAAAAGAGAAGAGGAGGATATGGCCAGTGGGAGGGACAGGAAGATATGGTCAGAGAGAGGGGTAGAGGAACTTTATAAAAATATGGGAAGGAGGAAACAAAGAGAGAGAGAGTGATAGAGAGAGGGGGGAGGAGATAGATGAAGGCTGGAAGATGAGTTGTACAGACAGACGGAGGAAGAGGTCTATACACAGAGGGGAAGAAGAAGTTGTTTCCAGAGAATGTGTTGAACGCATATGCAGGCAAGGCTACAAGCGTACACACATGCACGCACACAAACACACATAGAGAGAGCAGCAGACGCCTCCACAATCACAAAAACAAAACAAAAGAAGATTGCATCCCCCAGAATCAAAAGAAATTACACGACGAGTAAGTGGATCCACATAACTTGAGAACGAACATATATTCTGCGTCACTGAAGTGCAGTATGCAAAAATCGAACGCCTTTGTATAGAAGAACGTTAGGAATGAAGAAAAACAGATAAAAAACCTGTGAGAAATAACAGCAATTTAATTCTTTTCACTGATAGTTATTTAAAACATGAAAACTGTTTACGATCTTTGCAAACAAATTTCTAAGAAAAACCACATTGTTCCAATGATCACTGAAGAGCCTTGAAAATAAAACGAAGCAAGTGTGGTCCAAATAAGATTTTTATTACCGTCACAAAAAATCGTAAATAATCTATTTTACTTCTTAAAAAATATCTATTTTCCTAGAAAATATTTTTTTATGTGGTAACATGAGTACATGGTTTATGTAACCCTAGTGGATAATTTATACGAACTAGATACTAGAATCCATGCAACAAGTCTCATTTAAAGAAGGTCGTTTTGGAATGTCTAGTAGCCAAAACACATTATTAATAGTTGGTGGGATAAAATCCGGTGAGGTTGCTGCTGTGCAGTGACATACCTGATTGGGCTTTGCGCCTACTTGCTGTTGCTGCTGCTGCTGCTGCTGGTGTTGGTGGGCCGCCATCTGGGGCGTGCTGCGCTCTTTGGCCACGTCCATCATCTCGGCGGTGCAAGGCTCGTTCACTTGGCCCTGCTGGTCTGCCTCATCCTACCTCGAGTTCTCCTGTCAGCAATGGAAGCCAATCACAGAAAAAGGGAGGTATATTTTAGTTCACATTATGGTTCAAATGGCTCTGAGAACTATGGGACTAAACATCTATGGTCATCAGTCCCCTAGAACTTAGAACTACTTAAACCTAACTAACCTAAGGACATCACACAACGCCCAGCCATCACGAGGCAGAGAAAATCCCTGACCCCGCCGGGAATCGAACCCGGGAACCCGAGCGTGGGAAGCGAGAACGCTACCGCACGACCACGAGATGCGGGCTTCACATTATGCAAAATACATAGTATCACATGGCTCGCTGGGAGACCCTCAAGAGGAACTCGTGCAGATCTTTCAATTGGATGCAGCTTTAAAGTCCTGCATGGCCCTAAGCTACCTCAGTAATCCTGCCAAGGAAAGAGGACTTGCAGTTTAAGGTGATTTTTCGTATGTTTTTATAATTAAAAGAGGTTATTGTTAAAGTCCTAACCAACTGAAAGGTGGTAACAACCTAATATCCGTTAGGTATTTTTTTCTTCTCGCCGAAGTCCCATAGAAGGACTGACTTTTCAGAAGCTAACAGAACCAATGCGTCCATCTTAGAGTGTGAAAATCTCATGCCGAAATCAACTCTCCTTTGCATTCCTACAGGATCAGTCCAGATGGACTACTCAGAGACGATGACAATATTCATAAAGCAGAGTCTGTGTGTGCATATGTGTATATCTGGGATCTGCTCCCAAACTCCTAAATCGATTTCAACTAAATTTGGCACAGAAACAGCACTGTGGAGTTTATAACCATCTAGCTCCAGTAGGAGTGGAGAAACAGCAAAAAATTGTTTTTTTTCCAGCCCCTGGAATATAGGCTGCCCTGCACAACAGAAATTGTGTGGGAACAGTATCAGCCTGCTAAATCAACCTGCTTTGTTGGATAGTCTACATGCTAGGGACAACAAAAGGATTTCTGGGCTCCTCTTTGTAGGCTGCCCTGCACAATAGGCATGTCGTGTTGGAGTAGTTTCAGCCTGTATGTCATGGGCAAATAATTAATTTTAAAGCCCCTGCCCTGTGTAAGAGGTGTGTTGTGGGAGTAGTATTAGTGTGCTTTGTTGAACTACATTGCAGGGGCTACATGAGCCAATGTGCATGGCTGAGGACAGGTTGAGATTAATAGAGGACGGGTGTGCATAGCGATCTGGAGGAGGAAATGGACAGAGAGTGGGGAGAAAGGGGAGACACATGAGGCAAGTGGAAGGTGTAGAGGGGTAGTGGGCTGGAAGAGGGGGAGTCAGAGGTGTAAACAGAGAGAGGGAAGAAGATATAGTCGAAGGGATGTAGAGGAACATATGGTCAGAGAGATGGGGAAGAGGAAATGGACAATGAGATAGGGAGGAGGAGATAGAGAGAGAGGTTAGGAGAAGATAGAAAGAGGTGGGAGGATGAGATGGACAGAGAAGGGAAGAGGTGGACAGGGGGAGGTGGAGGTGTGCTCAATGTATGAGTCGAATGCATATACGAGTAATGCCGTGGGGAAAAAGCTGGTTTCCAGTATGTGTGCGACCATCAACTAAAGAGCTAATAGATCGAACTTCTGTTGACGGACTGGAGTGTTTTGAAATTATAAATTATGTTACAAGCTATCAAATGTGACCAATGTTAGGTCCACAGGTACAATAAATATATAGGGTGATAAAAAAATGTAGACCGTATATTCTGCAGGTGTGAGTATGGACCGAAGGTATGTGCATGCAAATGTACATCCTGAATGAAGTGACATGTGATAAAACGACGTAGAAAAGAATGTTTTCCGCAACTAAAATGTTGAAAATGCTTTCCTTGGATTATGTGGAAAGCTTACACTGTTCATTTTCCACTATTTTGCACATATTTTCCGCGTTCGACCTACGAAATTCATAACCTAACATTAAAACTTTTCGTGACAGGAATATGCATTTCACCTCATTCAGGAGAAGAAATAAGAAATAAAACATGTATTAAAACAAAGTACACCTGACGATGGACCCACAGGGTCCGAAATGCATCGTGTAGTTAATAAAACACGAAAAAGTTGTGACTGAAGGCGTTATAAAAACGTAATTTGTGCCAATTGAGCTAATAATACATATAAAAATTTTCTCTAAACTTTAAACAGGTTTTTCTCGAGAATCGATTTTTCAGAACTTGCAGCATCAAATAAAAAAGATTCAATCAATTAACCTCTACCTTTGACCCCTGAAAATTAAACCTTTTTTCTGGGCGCTACGCCTATAATATGTGTCATTTGTTAATTTTAACTATTATGTATACAGCTGTAGAGTGAAAAAAACAAAATCGAATTCAAATTTCGAGTTGGCACCATATCGTTAAATTTAAGGTTATTTCATTGTAGTTAGGTATGAGTGCCCATAAATTTAATGTAGTATCGACTGGTATTATCCATTTTCGATTTCAGATAACTCCTGAGGGGCTACACTGCACGCAGTCTGCGTACTTCAAACTCGCAGGCCCTAGATCAAATCATAGCTACGGACGCTATTTTTTTATTAAAATCTCAAATAAAATTCAAGGTATGTTCAATCATAATCCGAAAACAGATACTTTGTGTGCCTTGTCATTGTCTCTGAAAAAATTCCAAATTTTTCCTATTTTCTGCTCACTTGAATGAGAACTTAAGCATAAAATGTTCAGTTCACCAGTTCCTTATATGCAAACTTACGGCACGAATAATAGAAGCTGTACAGCTATGATGTAAAATATGTTGTCAGACACATGGAAATAAATTGTTTCACCTAGAATGTTCTACGGGAAACAAAGGAGCACATCTGGAACGCTATCCAGAAAAAACTTTCTCACTTTAACTACCCTTTGCTTACTCCAGCGTAGTTCCTTAGATATAAATTGTATTATTCAGTGAAGACTTCATGCTCACCCTGTACACTGAAGCTGCGCACATCACTGTATTAGTACAGCCGATATGTTTTCAACAATACATTTTCCAGAAGGGCGTGAGACGATAATTAGCAATGAAAGCTCAACCTACTGAATGATGGTTACAGTGTCGTCGGTGGCAAGCCACGGACCATTTGGGCTTTACAAGACGATCGGTAGGAGTCACGTGTTCGCTGTAATGGGGAAGTGAATTGAATGACTTAGCATTCATCTACATCACTACTCTGCAATTTACAATTAAGTGCCTCAAAAATTAAGTTTATCGAACCACCTTCAAGCCACTTTTTCACCATTCCACTCAGAACAGCGCACGAGAAAACGAACACTTAGCTGCTTCCGTGCGAAATCTGATTTCTCTTATTTTATTATGATGATCATTTCTCCTTATTTCCACCCTCTGAGGAGAAAGCTGATGAATTAAGTTTCATGAGAATGTCGTGATACAGCGAAACTCGCTGTTGTTTTACTGACTTTCAACTCAATTAGTGTATCATATCCGTGCCACTGTATCCCATGTTTCGCGATAATACAAAACGAGTTGCCCTTGCATGAACTTCCTCAATATTCTCCGTCAGTCCCATCTGATGTGGAGCCCACAATGCACAGCAATATTTCGGAAGAGGGCGGACAAGAATGGTGTAAGCAGTCTCTTTAGTAGACACGTTGCATTTTCCATGTGTTCTGCCAATAAATCGCAGCCTTTCCTTTCACCCACAACATTATCCATGTGATCTTTTCAATTTAAATTATTGGTAATTGTAATCCACACGTATTTAACTGAGTTTAGAACCTCTATATTTGTGTGATTTATCGTGTAACTGAAATCTGGCGGATTCCTTTTAGTACTTATGTGGATGACTTCACACTGTACATTATTTAGAGTCAATTTCCACTTTTTGCACCATCCGGATATTTTGTCTGAATCATTTTACAATGCGTTTCAATCACTTGATGATTTTACAAAACGGTAAACGACAGCATCACCTGCAAACAATCTTAGAGTGCTCTTCAGATTTTCTCCTAAATCGTTTATATACATCACGAACAGCAGAGGGCCTATAACACTTTCTTGGGGAACGTTAGGTATTACTTCTGAAATACTCGATGACTTTCCGTCACGAATTCAGTCATACAACTGAGACGATATTCTTTAGGCACGAAATTTGAAGTCGCTTGTGAGGAACGGTGACAAAAAGCTTCTGAAAATCTAGAAATATGGATTTAATTTGAAGTCCACTGTCAATAGGACTTATAATTTCGTAGGAATAAAGAGACAGTTGTGTTTCACAAGAACTATGTTTTCAGGATCTCTCTTGGCTATTTGTCAATAAATCGTTTTCTTCGAGGTAATTTGTAATATTCGATCACAGTATTTGTTCCAGTATCATACCACAAATCGACGTTAGCGATATGGGTCTGTAATCCAGCGAATTACTCCTATTTCCTTTCTTGGGTATTGCTGTGATTTGTGCAACTTCCCAGTCTTTCGTTACAGATCAAAGCGAACGGTTTATATGATTGCTAAATATGGAACTACTGTATCAGTATACTCTGAAAGGAACCTGACAGGTGTACAGTCTGGACCGGAATCCTTGCCATTAATAAGTGATTTATACTGATTCGCTACATCGAGGATATCTACTTCCAAGTTACTCACATTGACTGTTGTTCGTGATTCGAACTCTGGAATATTTACTTCTTTTTATTTGGTGAAGAAATTTCGAAAACCATGAGTTTAGTAACTCTCATTTAGCGGCACTGTCATCAACATCTCGCGTTGAATTTCGTGGTATTTTCGAGATTCTGCAAAACTTCGCCAGTTTTGCGTTCTTTTAAATTTGGCATGTTCTCTCGTTGCTTCTGCAACAGTACTCTACCCTGTTTTGTGTACCATGGGGAATCAGTTCCATCTCTTATTAATTTATTTGCTATATATCTCATTCGCTATTAAAATAGTGCATATCATGAAATATGTCACCATGAGCCTTGCAGATAGTTTTCTTCTCAGCGAAATGTCCGTGACGCTTAGTTCTTTAACCTCCGTGGCCACGCCGTCAGTCACTGCCAGATTAAAGTTTTAAAAAGCAACAAGAAGTATCTACGCAAGATACAGTATATATTTCCCAACTTTCGACACGTTTCGAGGTTGTTGTTAGAACTCCAGAAAAACACCGAAAAACCAATGATCAGATTGTATCTGGAGGGAACAATCTCCCTTTAGTTTAAATTTGCTGTGTTCCATATTTGTCAGATTTGTTATTTGCCTCTGCTATCGTAATGAAAATGTGGATGAAAACACGTGTGAGCTGGACTAATTTCGAAGTACATTTACAGAAGGGCCGCACAGAGCAGCAGCACAATACACATAATAACAACAAAAAAATTCACTGATGTAATGTAAGCTTCGGATAATTGGTGCAAAACATTTATTTAATTTTATGAAACAGGAATCCAATTTATACGCTCGAGTGCAACTGAAATAACAAATATTATTTAAATTCCACGAATACGTTTGTAGCTTGCAACTCATTAACTGTACATTTTACAGTGAAAACGCTTTCCGATTGGCGATCCAAAATAAAAGAGTGCATCAAAGAGTCTTTGGAAACAGGTTTAATTAATTTGGGCACAGGTCGCTCGCTGGTGGCGTTACACATTTCGACGGTGGATCACTGCAGGGCGAGCCAAAGTAGGATGCACATCGTGTTGCGAATGTGGAAGGGTGTTTCTGTGGCAACAGCGGCAGTCACACCTTTGCTTAAAGCGCTTCTCTGGTGCGTGATGGGTGACATGACACTTTCTTTGGTCAGGATCAGTTGAAGACCACACAGGTCCCACTACACTAACTATGGTTTTTTTCAGCAATAAGTTCTCACGTTTTTTTAATTGCATGATATGAAGGTACTACTAAAATTCTGTTTCATTAATTTGAACACTAGCTCACTTACTACAACTTCTCTTGAATGTTTGTGATTTCTCATTTTAAGGAAGGACAGGAACACAACAATCTTCTTGCATTTCCAGATTTCAGCTATAAACAGCTGTCTTCAGTGCTAAAATACAAGGAAATTACAGAATCAGAATTGATTTACATAAAAAATGGATAATTCCTATTGGATAACACGTTATCCAATAGCAATTACCCATTCAGGGCAACATATCATTTGAATGAGGTACGATCCAACTACCTCGCAGCAGTACATGTCACCATATAAGTTTACTGGTGTATAGGCAGCAAGAAAGCGAGTTTGTTGTTTACAACAAGCACCGAAGCCTCAGTTAACGACGTGTTGTATAGGGAACGCTGTCTAAATTACCACGTAACTAACCCACTCTCATTCCAATATAAATGTTCAAAACCCATTTTTTAAAGAAAATCGGCAAGTATATTTGTACATCACCTTTAAAATACATCAAGAAATAACGGTTTACAATGTCTTTGTTCATATATTAGTGGTGAAGCTATATATCAAATATTATGCAAAAGATTATTAATATAATCCTACAGTTGTCTTATATAGAGTTGTTACATCACGCGAGGTAATACTGACACTACGACTTATCTTAGAAGATAGGATTAGGAAAGTCAAAGTTTATAGCATTTGTAAACTTAGAGAAAGCTTTGGATAATAGTGTTTGGAATACTCTCTTTGAAATTCTGAAGGTAACAGGGATAAAATACAGGGAGCGAAAGGCTATTTACAATTTGTACAGTAACCAGACGTCGGTCATATGAGTTGAGGGTCATGAATGGGAAGCAGTGGTTTAGAAGGGAGTGAGACAGAGATGTATCTGTCCTCGATGTTCTACAGTGTGTACATTGAGCAAGGAGTAAAGGAGACCAAAGAAAAATTTGGAGTAGTTCAAGGAGAAGATATAAAAATTTTGAGGTTTGCCAGTGATACTGTAATTCAGTCAAGAACATCCAAGGACTTGGAAAAGCAGTTGAACGGAATTGAGTGTCTTGAAAGGAGGATATAAGACAAACACCAACAAAGTGATGAACCTTTAGTTTTAAGAAGTCGTGTATGTAGAAAAGTTGAAAGATAACTTCCTCCATACGACTTGTTTGACTGATGAATAATGTTGAATGTCTTCCAGGCGATAACATCTCTTGAAGCAAATGAATCCAAAGAACTCCTCTTGGCAGCAGTTATTCGGAGATGATGAGGTTTGCTCGGGATAGAGTAGCGTGGAAAGCTGCTTCAAGCCAGTCATCGGACTGAAGACCACAACAATGTATATTTACTTCTAATTTCGTCCCCTTAGAAATTTTTGCAACTGAGGAAGGCTAGCGGAAAGAAGTAGATTCGTTGCACTAAATGCATGGTTCGTTACCAGTATTCTCTTCATCTACCCAGACAAAAAAATTCATACGTGACACGTGTTTAGAAGGCTAAAATAACTTCATGTCCTTCAAGTGATTACGATATTCAAAGTGTTGGCATTCGTATAATGGAAAAATACAATTAAATTTATAAAATACAATTAAATTAATTGTATTTCTGAGAATTTTTATGGGGACAAAACTGCTAACCCTTTTTATATTTCTGTTTTTGCACCGCTAACATTTACGTCAAATACTGGCTTTAGTACGTTATAACAATTTAATTGTAGTTTACCTACAAGTGGAGAAAAATTCAGGAATATATATTGCAATTTGTGGTCTTTTCCACCCACGCCTACATGAAGGGAAAACTCTACATGAGCTTCATATAACGTCGCATTCTATAATTGCTCCCTTGAATACAAACCTCTAATTTCATTCTGTATCCAACACTTTTCTGCAAGCTCTTAACAGACTTTCTCCATGAAGGATCGCACGCTGCTGGTAAAGCTTTTTTAAATAAACGGTGACTGTGCGCCAGTAGCCTTACAGAAGTTCCGGACTCTCTACGGTATGAAAAAATGCATTGGTCCGATATCTGCTAAGGGTCTGGAGAAAATGATTACAAAGAAAAGGCAGGTTCTTTTGACGAGCATTGTGTCAAAGGGAGGAAAGCAGTTGACCCGACGTCTGTCGAACATATGGCCTAGCACTGCAGGAGCGGTCGTACGGCGGTGTGCAAACATGCAATGCATGGGGAACTGCCCAAACATTGGACCTGACAGCGAGCACGATGCATAAAATCTTACGCAACATCCTGTACTGCTATCCATACAAGATCGTCCATGTTCTGGACTTGCTTCGTGCTGACCTGCCAGTAAGACAAAAAAGTTCGCTTTCGTTCTGGAATTTATTGCTAGCATGAAAGTGGGCAATAAATGGCCATGGAACATTCTGTGGTCAGGTGAAGCCCGTTTCCGTCTCCAAGGACGTGTCAGTACATAGAATTGTAGTATATCCGGACGCACATCAACCCGTACAGTTTCATTCTGCAAAGGTGAGCGAGTGGTGCTGGTTGTCGGTATCGTTCATCGTAGGGACGTATTTTTTCGAGGAGATGAGTCCTGCGGATCCTGTTACCTGCACCGTCATTGGTGGACGTTGTGAGAGTCTTTTCTGCACATACATCATTCCATCCTTTCAACAGCGTGGATGTGCGGGTATGATTTTTATGCGGGATGGTGCTGATCCGCACTTCAATTAGCTAGTGAAGCGGCTGCTGCAGAGGCATTCTGAACATGCTACAATTACTCCCTACAGCCTGGCCGTCCAGATCATCTGATCTTAATCCCTGTGTCTTATGGCTGTGCGGTTATCCGAAAGAAGTTGAGTTCAACGCTGCAATTATGGAAGTAACTGAACTGAAATCATGCATTTCGCAACACATTCTGAATTTGACCCCCGAGACATTCCGATATGTGTGGAACATGCTGTTTCTCGATTTCAACGTGACAGAAAACGGTGGACAGGATACTGAACATGTATTGCGCCAATCTAACGATAATTGCTTTTTATGCTGATTTTGGCCTCAGGACAATTAAAACCCGATTAATTTGGTTTTTATGCTGTTTTTGGACCCAGAACAATTAAAAACCGATGCCTAAGCTGTTTGTGTGGTTTTTTGCCTTATGACAGCTAAAAACAGAATTTCCCATTCTATGTGGATGGGTTTACCTAACTGACAGTGGGGCAGTAGCCGACTGCCGTACTTGTTCAGTCATGAACATTAAACAGTACGGACGGTGCAATGTGCAACTCAAACCATAGCCGTCGTATTGCGATTCATCCGTCATTTGTGACCGTCCGTATTTATGTTAAGATACTTATAGTGAATTCTATATTTTTTTCATTACGCTTCCCCCCGTGTCAATAACACGCTGTTAAATTTGAAGTCATTCTGAGGAATGGTTCTCTTTCTACAGCGTTTGAAAGTGGAACTTTAATTATGGACACCCTGTATCTGGATGGTGTTTGTTGTAACTTTTAACAAGTGAACATGTCGAAAAATACGCATCGTATGAAACAAATGTTTCAGATGAAAAATTATTATTTAGAAAATGGACATCTGTCTGAGCTAAAAATAACCACCCTACTAATCCCCCGCCACCCCACCCACGTCTGCGGAGCCAGTCTTTGATTTTCAAATGGAAACTCTTTTTATTATAGACTGTGCAGTATGCCAAAAATGCCTAAATTTATCTGAAACAATTTTCTCCATTCGTGGTAGGCGGCACTGTAATTTCTCTCGAGAGTTACCGCGTTGGACGGAAGGAAACGCCAAAAATGGTTCAAATGGCTCTGAGCACTATGGGACTTAACTTCTAAGATCATAAGTCCCCTAGAACTTAGAACTACTTAAACCTAACTAACCTAAGGACATCACACACATCCATGCCCGAGGCAGGATTCGAACCTGCGACCGTAGCGGTCGCGTGGTACCAGACTGTAGCGCCTAGAACCGCTCGGCCACCCTGGCCGGCAGAACACGCCAAAATCAGTCACCTTCATAATGAGATTCGAGGGGAATCACCGAAACCAATAATCCTGATGGTGTGGGGAATATCCGAAGTCAACCCCGAAGGAAACAGAAAACTACTTTACACTAAATGTAGCTTATTCGCCAAACTTTTAAACGGCTGAACGTAAAAGTTTTACTGTACAATCAAATATGCAAAACTAAGTTAAATTTTTAACGATAATATAATAGAATTAAATAAGGTGGTTCTTAACTGTAAAAATGGAAAAAAATTGAATTTTGTAGCTTACAGCAACATCCACCACAAACAGAAAAAAATTTTGATAAACCCTTGCAGCTTTTGGTGTAGAATCCGAATCTATGGGGTGTAGGGGTTCCCAATCAAAAGTAAAAAGTTGATCTCCATATTGTGGGCAGGGAGGGGGGAGGGGGTAGGTGTAAGGGAATGGCAAATTTTAGCACTCATGTCGCCTTTGAAACTATTAACTTTTCATCTAGTACATATTTTCAGCACGATCGGTATTTTTTGAGATAAATAGTTGTTCCAAATTAAAACACCCTGTATATGTAAAGGGTGTCAGGGGTATAAGTGCACACATGTGACCACTGGTATCTTAATATGTAGACAGTTCAGTGTGCTAGTTGTTGTTTCCATACATCTTCCTCCAAAAAAGTCACATAATTTACTATATGATATTTTCTGCACAGTCGTAACTGCACCACTAACAAGGGACACCTTTGATCTAAAACGTTCGGAACACCACGAAACCATACTTAGAATAACACTCGATCATAAAAACAGTGGTCTGTGTCATTTCCATGCAAAACGTTTCCCTCTACCGCGAGTGACATTTTAACAGAGAGAAACAGATTAACAAGATGTCAGTAGGATAGGAGGAGAATTATAAGTAATACACTGACGTCAGTGTATCTTTATATTTTCAATCTACAGTGCCGAGAACCTTATGTTTACAGTAATTATATATATATATATATATCCTGCACACCTCATAGTGCTTATATTCGTCCTCATACTACAGATGTGGTATTTCAATGAAGTGCTTAAAACAAAGTGGAAGAGAAACATATGCACATTTCAATAAAGCCACCCTTTTATATTCAGAATCTCTTTCGTGTTTAATATATCCAATATTAAAAGCCCAACTAATTACATTGTCAGATGATTATGTGGGTATCTCAGTGTTATAACCTGACTTTCACCAAGCATATTTGAACATAGGCGTATACTTCGGTGCAGAATTTTGATTATAAATCACAGAGTGAAGTCTGATTATGAAATAACAGTCATGTATCTTGTAGTTTGGTACACTGTAGTCATACAAATTAGCAATCCCTCTGATACAGGGCTTACGTTACCAAAAGAAGTAAACATAAGGCGTTTCCAATATTTTGTTGTTTTTGGTGGCAATATCTTTGTTTGGAAAACTTAGAAGGATATGATCTGTGTAACGTTACCAGAAATAACACAGCAATAGGCTCTTTTCACTTGTTACATGTTCACCAAGGACTAAAGCTACTAAACGTTTCATGTGTTCTTTAGTCATTTTTCCGCTTCTGGTTGTCTTCCTGGACAAGTTGTTTCAAGCTTCTTTAGAATATTTTGGCTGACCAAAGTGTCTTATACCTATTCATAACAGACGTACAACTCTCTGTACTTCTCCCAAAAACTGTTGTGCCGTCTGGCGTATGCATTTATCGTCTTCTATGTCCTTACGTGTCACAAATGTAGTAATGTGCCATATTCATCCTTAAAATTGTTGTAAAAGAAATCAAAGGTTTGAAACTGCTGAAGCCAACCATTTCAGAAGCTTCTAGTATTCACTATTGCAGATTCCAAAAGTGAACTGTAGATTCATACGACCTTACACTATCAAAATTCAGTATTACGTTCGCCTTTATACTTTGTAATCTATTTCCTTTGGAACGAGCTCCTGCTTGCTTTTGCTAGACACACAATTTAGAACTATTCTGCAATTTGATTTACTTTTAATGGGCTTATAGCACTTAGTACGCTGTCATCAATTGCTCCCAGCACACTAGGCTTCGGCTTTTTAGATTTAGATAGTTCGTACTCACTTTGACTGGACTGATCCTGTCGCTCTGGAGATGAACGTTGAGTACTGCTCGAACAGCCACGCTGATGCTCAGGTTCTTCCTGCCCTTCAAAATCGGTATATCTAACCAGTATCATCCCCATTACATTTCTGAATTATTATGTTATTTAATATATTCGCGAACTCTCTATTCTCGAACCCGATTTCATTTCCATATTCAGTACGTCGCAGCTTTTTCCCTTACATTTGGACTCCATTCATAGGATTAGTTCTCTTCATCATATCACTGCACACAGTTTACACAGCAACCCCTAAGCGAACAATCCAAGAAACACATTCGTACTGCAGCTATACCATTCTTGCAACCCGAGCACTTGCAGTACAGCTACAACGGACCGCCGTCTGATGGCGCTAGATTAGATTAGTTTTTCGTTCCATAGATCCATGCTGAGGAGATCCTCGTGGATGTGGATACTATCAATTTTTTAAGCTGAAATAACAATACTAATAGTATGAATATATACAATACATCATTTGTTTCTATTAAAAAATTCGTCAATGGAGTAGAAGGAGTTGGCCACTAGTAAGTCTTTCAGGCTCCTTTTAAACTGATCTTTATTTGTAACTAAATTTTTTATGTTTACTGGCAAATTATTGAAGATGTGTGTTCCTGAGTAGTGGACCCCTTTTTGAACTAAAGTAAGTGCTTTTAAGTCCTTGTGCAGATCATTTTTGTTCCTGGTATTGTATGTATGAACTGAGCTGTTTGTTGGAAAAAGAGATATATTATTTAGGACAAATTTCATTAATGATTAAATATACTGAGAGGCAGTAGTTAGTATACCCAGTTCTTTGAAGAGTTTTCTACAGGACGTCCGTGAATTTACTCCACAAATAATACGTATTACACGCTTTTGGACTCTGAAAACTTTTGTTTGACTTGAAGAGTTACCCCAAAATATTATACCATATGACATTATGGAATGAAAGTAGCCAAAGTATGCAAGCTTTTTCATTTTTATGTCACCTATGTCGGCTAACACTCGAATTGCAAATACAGATTTGTTAAAGCGTTTCTGCAGTTCTGTGGTGTGCTCTTCCCAACTGAATTTATTATCAAGTTGTAATCCCAGGAATTTAAGACTGTCAACCTCTTCTATCTGCTCTTCTTCGTATTTTATGCATATGCTGGGTGGAAACCTCTTACAGGTTCTGAATTGCATATTGTGAGTCTTTTCGAAGTTTAATGTCAGTGAATTGGCTTTAAACCATTTATTAATATCGATGAAAATATCAATAGCAGATCTTTCTAGAACTACACTTGACATACTATTTATTGCAATACTTGTGTCATCTGCAAACAAAACGAACTCTGCTTCTGGCAGTGTAACTGATGAGAGATCATTAATGTACACAAGAAAAAGCAATGGCCCTAAGATGGATCCTTGTGGGACACCACATGTAATTTCTTCCCATTCTGATGATGACTGATGACTTAATTCACTAGTCCCTTGCACTGACACCCTATGTTTCCTGTTAGTGAGGTATGACTTGAACCATTTTGCAGCACTTCCCGTGACACTGTAGAATTCCAATTTACTTAAAAGGATGTTGTGGTTCACACAATCAAATGCCTTTGACAAATCACAGAAAATACCTGCTGCTTGTAATTTGTTATTCAATGAATTAAGTACATTTTCACTGTAGGTGTAAATAGCCTCCTCGATATCAGAACCCCTCAGAAATCCAAACTGTGTTCTTGATAATATGTTATTTGTGGTCAGATGGTTGAGCAGTTGCCTGTACATTACTTTTTCTAAAATTTTTGAGAATGCTGGCAAAAGTGAAATCGGTCTGTAGTTTGATGGTATCTCTTTATCCCCTTTCTTGAATAGAGGCTTAACATCTGCATATTGTAGCCAGTCAGGAAATGTCCCAGTTATAATTGACTGGTTACACAAGTAACTTAGAATTGTACTAAACTCACAAGAACATGGTTTAATTAACTTTGTTGATATTTCCTCGTACCCACTAGAATGCTTTGTTTTAAAAGATTTTATTATGGAAGCTATTTATTTTGGTGAAGTGAGTGATATATTCATGTACTTGAAGCTATTTGTGAAGGCTAGTTTCAGATATTCAAGGGCATTATTTACTGATCCTGAAAGTCCCATTCTATCAGTAACGGATATAAAGTACTTGTTAAATAGATTTGCCACACTATGCCCATCAGTTACTAATGTGTCATCTACCCTTAGTGCTATTTGCTCCTGTTCCTTTCTGGTTCTACCAGTCTGCTCTTTCACTATATCCCATATTGTTTTTATTTTGTTCCCTGACATTGCTATCTTCTTCTCGTAGTGCATTTGTTTAGACGTCTGAATTACTTTTTTTAATGTTTTACAGTATTCCTTGTATTTAGCTAAATCATCAGCACTGGAGCTATTCTTGGTCGACAGATACATTTTCAAATCAAAAAATGGCTCTGAGCACTATGGGACTCAACTGCTGAGGTCATTAGTCCCCTAGAACTTAGAACTAGTTAAACCTAACTAACCTAAGGACATCACAAACATCCATGCCCGAGGCAGGATTCGAACCTGCGACCGTAGCGGTCTTGCGGTTCCAGACTGCAGCGCCTTTAACCGCACGGCCACTTCGGCCGGCATACATTTTCCTTTTTGTCTTACAGGAAATATTTGTTCCTTGTGTAATCCATGGTTTTATTATAGACTTCTGTTTAAGTGCCGGCCGGAGTGGCCGAGCGGTTCTGGGCGCTACAGTCTGGAACCGCGCGACCGCTACGGTCGCAGGTTCGAATCCTGCCTCGGGCGTGGATGTGTGTGATGTCCTTAGGTTAGTTAGGTTTAAGTAGTTCTAAGTTCTAGGGGACTGATGACCTCAGATGTTAAGTCCCATAGTGCTCAGAGCCATTTTTTTTCTGTTTAAGTAAAGAGTTTTGCATGGAAATGACACAGACCAGTATTGTTTTCTTGATCGAGTGTTAGTCCAAGCATGGTTTCGTACGGTTGCGAGCGTTAGAGGTCAAAGGTGTCCCTTGTAAGTGGAATTCTTCTGTCAGTATAGACTAACAGTTTCGCATCGATGCATCCACACCTCAACACCCGATGTGCTGCGTAGCGGAAAACAAGCATTAATTAGTGGCTTGCTCTTGCCACACGTACTTCGAGGTACTAACCAACCTAAAGACATATTACTCCTAAAACTATAATTATTAGTCTCCAAATGAATTAAATATTGCCGGCCGCGGTGGTCTAGCGGTTCTAGGCGCTCATTCCGGAACCGCGCGACTGCTGCGGTCGCAGGTTCGAATCCTGCCTCGGGCATGGATGTGTGTGATGTCCTTAGGTTAGTTAGGTTTAAGTACTTCTAAGTTCTAGGGGACTGATGACCACAGATGTAAAGTCCCATAGTGCTCAGAGCCATTTGAACCATTTTTGAATTAAATATTGATATAATGCTGTTCAATACACTGCCCACAGACACCAATAAAAATATCTGCATTTATGCTCCAAACATCGTGTATATACAATCTGTGACCACGCACATCATTACTTTCGTCTTCCTTCGGTTTGGTCTCAATCCATAGTATGTGGCAATCAGACACTTCCTGCAGTTCGTCCTCAATGTCACTGAGGATACCAATGTCATCAGCAAATCTCCTCTTTGAACACACAGAGAAGTACTAGCGCCATTACAAAATTTCATAGTCAGGGTTGCACTATCACAATACCGGCCTCTGTGGCCGAGCGGTTCTACACGCTTTAGTCCGAAACCGCGTTGCTGCTACGGTCGCAGGTTCGAATCCTGCCTCGGGCATGGATGTGTGTGATGTTCTTAAGTTAGTTAGGTTTAAGTAGATCTAAGTCTAGGGGACTGATGACCTCAGATGTTAAGTCCCAGAGTGCTTAGAACCATTTGAACCATTTGTATTACCACATATTGATTGAATACATAGATAAGTACACTGAGGCGACAAAAGTCATGGGACAGTGATGTGGCAGTAGTATCGCGAACACAAGGTTCACTGCAGGAGCAGCCATTTGTAATCATGTGATTGATGTTTCCCATGTAATTATGGCCGCACGACAGAAACTAAGACTTTGAACGCGGAATGGTAACTAGAGCTAGACGCATGGGGCATTTCCATTTCGGAAATCGTTAGGGAATTCAATATTCTGAGATCCATAGTGT
The DNA here is from genome assembly GCF_023898315.1 of Schistocerca nitens. Taxonomy (NCBI): domain Eukaryota; kingdom Metazoa; phylum Arthropoda; class Insecta; order Orthoptera; family Acrididae; genus Schistocerca; species Schistocerca nitens. Next base: position 260,860,378 of record NC_064621.1, read on the forward strand.
CAAGAGTGTACCGAGATAACCAAATTTCAGGCATTACCTCTGTTTACAAAAAACACCGTGGCCGATGGACTTCAGTTAACGACCAAGAGCAGCGGCATTTGTGTAGAGTTGTCAGTTTTAACAGACAAGCAACACTCCAACACTACGTGAAATAAAGACAGAAATCAATGAGGGACGTACGACGAACGTATCCGTTACAAGAGTGTGACGAAATTTGGCGTTAATGGGCTATAGCAGCGGACGACCGATGCGAGTGCCTATGCTAACGACATCACCTGCAGCGCCTCTCCAGGGCTCGTGACCATATAAGTTGGAACCTAGAAGCTGGCTGGAGTGGCCGAGCGGTTCTAGGCGCTACAGTCTGGAACCGCGCGACCGCTACGGTCGCAGGTTCGAATCCTGCCTCAGGCAGGATGTGTACGATGTCCTTAGGTTAGTTAGGATTAAGTAGTTCTAAGTTCTAGGGGACTGATGACCTCAGAAGTTAAGTCTCATAGTGCCCAGAGCCATTTGAACCTTTTTTTTAGACGACTGGGAAACGGTGGTCTGGTCGAATGAGTCCCGATTTCAATTGGTAAGAATGGATGGTAGGGTTTGAGTGTGGCTCAGACCCCATGAAGCCATGGAACCAAGTTATCAAAAAGGTACTGTGCAAGCTAGTGGTGGCTCCATAATGTTGTGGGCTGTATTTACATAGAATGGACTGGGTCCTATGGTCCAACTGAACCGGTCATTGAATGGAAAAGATTATGTTTATCTGCTTGGAGATCATTTGCAGCCGTTCATATACTTCACATTCCCAAACAACGGCGGAACTTTTACGGATGACGATGCGTCAGGTCACTGGACCACAATTGGTTTGAAGAACATTCTGGACAGTTCGAGGAATGATTAGGCCACCCAGATCGCCCTATGTTAATGCCATCTGCCATAATCGAGATATCAGTTGGTGCAGAAAATCCTGCACCGGCAACACTTTCGCAATTATGGACGGCTATCAACACACACTCCACTGTAGAGTGAAAATCTCATTCTGGAAACATGCCCCAGGCTGTAGCTAAGCCATGTCTCCACATTATCCTTTCTTCTAGGAGTGCTAGTTCTGCAAGGTTCGCAGGAGAGCTTCTGTGAAGCTTGGAAGGTAGGAGACGAGATACTGGCAGCAGTAAATCTGTGAGGACAGGGCGTGAGACGTGCTTGGGTAGCTCAGATGATCGGTCACGCTCTTCTGCACTCTTTGTCCGTACTATGTTGCGGCACTGGTGGGGGCCGGTACCGACCTTAACACGCAGTCTCTTAGATACCCTCCGACCAGCTTCTCTCGATCCACCGCTCCATGTGGCACCTATTTCTCCATTATTGTACCACGTCGCCAATCGTTTCATAGCACTCAGCTACGTTCGGGCCGCTCTTCCAGTCACCCGTCCTCCCGGTAAGAAAGATTATTTTCGTTTGTTTATGCTGTCCAACCCTTGCGACCCCATGGTGCTACAGCACTCTGACATTACCTGGAGGGATGTGCATGCACCCTTTTTACCGTCGTCTGTGTCTGAACTCTGGTATGTTTTAGTCTATGGCAAATTCCCGACTAATAGTCGACTTTATCGCATAGGACTGGTCACCTCCCCACTCTGCCCTGACTGTCAGCTCAAGCACCGTCTTACGTACCCCGTCAAACGAAACGTATGGCACCTCATCCAATGAATCGTGGGCTTTTACCTCCGTGCCCCGCCAACGACGGTAACCCCAGACTTCTTGTTGTTGCCCCAGACATTTGACTACCCTATTGCTAAGCACCATACTCTCATCTGGCTTTAGAATACCTCTTTCAGAGTGGTCCGCATACAGTCCATGACTTCTTGTACAAAGTTGTGACCGAGCATAGTACCCTCACCCGAAAACCATCTTACCGACAAAGTTTTGCCAGTTATCTCCGCAACGTCTTCCTTGACCCCCCCTCAAAGTTGGCGTGTGCCATGCCTACCCGTCACATTATGCAACACCCTTATTCATGTTCTCATGCATCGACCAAACAAAATAAAATAAAATGTGTTATATTTTGTTCTATTTAATGTTTTTCTAATATTTTTTGTGTAACTAACAATCATTTGTATATGTTTAAATGATACCTTTAAGAACTGTTGCATTGTGTAAAAAAAATGGTAGAGCACTTGCCCGCGGAGTTCGAGTCTCGGTTAGGCACACAGTTTTAATCTGCCAGGAAGTTTCATATCAGCTCACACTCCGCGGCAGAGTGAAAATCTCATTCTGGAAACATCCCCCAGGCTGTGGCTAAGAAGGTAGGAGACGAATCTATCAACAACGAACGAACGTATGTCTTACGACGTCCACCCCGAGCAGATGCAACGAAAGAAAGCGAACAAAAACGAGATATTAAAAAAAAAGAAAAGAACAAGAGATGGAAGAGCCCTTGCCCGCGAAAGGCAAAGGTCCTGAGTTCGAGTCTTGGTCCGGCACACGGTTTTAATTTGCCAGGAAGTTTCATATTAGCGCACACTCCGCTGTAGAGTGAAATCTCATTGTGGACTGCTACAGTATTTCTGCAGGGGATTCCAACAACTTGTTGAGTCCATGCCACGCTCTATGCCGGGCAAAAGAAGGTCCGATATGACATTGGGAGATATACCCTGACGTTTGTCCTCAGTGTACTGGCCCCATTATCAAATTTTATCGTGTCTGTTCGATTTTTTTCGAGTTAAAACTTTATGACTACATCTCTACTGCGCGGAGCTGCCTGACTGTTCAAATGCTGCCTTCCCGTTTTTATTCCTGCAGTCTGCCCTGCCCTGATTGCAAAGAGTGTTGTGGCTGTATCACTGCGAAACAAAGTAGCTTCGCTGGCAGTTCGTGATGTCAGCACTCGTCACGAACCGGCGGCGTTTTTCCTGCCACTGAGTTTGGCGGCAGCGGCGGTTTGCTGCGGCGTGTCCTCCTGTTTTAATCGGCACGAGTTACGCGCCGGGTGCGGCGGCGATTAGGCGCTGTGAGTTGAATTATTCAGAGGGAGCTGGCCGTCAATTTTTGATGAGCGCGTCCCGCGGTGCCACGCCGCGGCCGTGACTTGGCCGCAATTACAAGAGCTGCCGCTGGCGGTGGCGCCGGCCGCGTGCGTCACGCCACACGCCACAGCGCCGGGCTGCGCCGCGCCGGGCCGCGCCGCGTTATTTAATGAGGCCGCGCGGACGATAACTACAATTACTTAACTCTGCGTCCGCTCTGCTTTTCTTACACTTTGCGCGACGCGTAGTCGGCGGGAGAACTGCTTCCAAATACCGCAAGGAGGATTCGAGCCATCAGCACACGCCTTCACAGCAACCGAATACGAGGGGCGTTTTAAAGTCCGTGTTCTTCCTGAACAGCTGCAAACCATCCTTGCAACACTTCACACGATTCCGTTTTTGGTCAAGCGTGAGCAATCGCGGAACCCATCTTACGGATAGCTTCCTCATGTCCAAATGCTTACGCAAAATAATATGTACCCATTCATTCGAGATTCCCACAGTACTAGCAATCTCATGCACCTTATCACTTCTGTCATCCATCACCATATCATGGATTTCATCAATGATTTCTGGAGTTGTGACCTCCACAGTGCGTCCAGAACGTTCAGCATCACTTGTGCCCATATGGCCACCCCCAAAATTTTGAAACCACTTATAAACTGTTCTAATCGAAGGTGCAGAGTGTGGTGTGCGTACTGTAAGACCTTCCGTACACACACCATCAGGTTATTTGACTTGTCGCTCTGACGAAGAAGGCGAGTGTCAGCAATATGTATCGTGGTCTTATTGTGGCGTGTTCATCTTCTGCCGTTAGGTCAGACGATAGAAATGCCACTTGCGCGCGTAGAGTAGCATATTGACGGTGACCAACTTTAAACAGAACTTGATTAATTTTCACACACATTTATTAAAATAATAAAAAGCATAGACATTACGTAACTTGATTCTGGATGCTGTTTACAACTGACAATCTGAAGTTCCTTTGGTCTTGGTATGTTAATCTTATTCTCACATATCTCTGATCTTGACAAAGTGTCTATTCATTTATCTTCGTGGCTATGTACAGGAATATGGTAATCTCATTAGGTTCAGACTGAAACTTGACTATAGACTGGTACAGACTAATGCAGACTGGTACAGACTAATGCAGACAAATGCAGACTGACTGATCGGAGGTCTGTACACTCGTTATAATACCTCGCGCTTTCAGGTATCACTGCGCAAGAGTGATCCATGAGGAGAAAAGGTTCTACGTTAGCAGCAATCTCATTGGCTGCGTTACATATTAATACGCGGATCGGCGGAAGCAGAATTTGGTCCGTCTTTATGGCAGCGCCATCTCGTAGTGCGGAGACGGACGAGTGCTGCGCCTGCGCTGTTGTGCTTAGCGGGGCGCGCTCTAGTGGGTAAGTTGTGTACGCGCTGACTACGCGGAACTACGTACACAACACAACACTTCACACGATTCCGTCTTTGGTTAAGGGTGAGCAATCGCGGAACCCATGTAAGGTGTCAGGCACATCCAACACCTGTGAAAACTCTGACATGATAGCAAATCCGGCAATATGTCACATAGCTCCGAATAAATCCTGACATTAAATTAACCAAAGTAATACGATCAACGAGTGAGCAAATGGAATACCACAGACTAACACAAGAACGCGTAAATGCATGTCATACCCTCCCACAGTGAAACAGACGCAGTTCCGAGGGGAGAAACGAGAACAGAAGCCGAGAGCAGAGCAGTGTAGGCTAGAAGGCCCTACGATAAGGGACAACCACCCACATCGCCGGCCGATCGCCAGGAGGTCCACCCCCCTCCCATGTTAGAAGATAGCGCCCTCCAGAAGAACAGTATAGATCTTACGATAACACTAAAACGGCCACACCAACTGCAAGTTTTAGCGTGAGACTATACGCATCTCTTTTACGTAGCAAACATTAAAAACATTGCCCCACCACGAAGAGTATAACGTTTCTCATTGGATAGACAGAACTTTTGTAGGAGGAGCTTAAGGTTAACATTGAAACCCTGATCGCTCAGTTGAAAACACAGCCAGATACCTTTTCTTAAACAGATCTGATATGGCATAGGTCATCCTTCGATCCATCATAGAACTTGTAAACCCATTCAGGGAGTATTCGTTCACATTTTTTGTTGAACGCAGTTGGTTTTTATCATCCTGTATTAAAATATTTCCTTTTATCAAAAAAATGGTTCAAATGGCTCTGAGCACTATGGGACTAAACATCTATGGTCATCAGTCCCCTAGAACTTACGACTACTTAAACCTAACTAACCTAAGGACATCACACAACACCCAGCCATCACGAGGCAGAGAAAATCCCTGACCCCACCGGGAATCGAACCCGGAAACCCGAGCGTCCTTTTATCAATAGTGCAAATTATGAACAATGTTTTGTGAGTAGAATAAAAATTCCAATGGTAAACTTAACTGCTTTTTCGAGGTTATTTTACCAGCTAACTAAAAATAGGAAACCCTTGAACCCCTTCCACTAAATTTAGTTAGTATTGAGACTCTTTTACAGGGAGTGCAGTGGAGCTGACGCTGAAATCATTAAGTATTTGATTATATCATCGCTAGTCTCACTGAACTCTTCTGAACCTACATGTCATGTGTGGTCTGGCGTCTCCTTACCAGCAACCGGTCCCAGGTTCAAACTAGTCAATTCCCTAAAAAACACGCTCAGAGCGTCGTTGAGCGAAAGTGGTAGGGAGACACGACTTAGAACAAACAGACACCACGCAGAATGTTAGACCCATCTTGCGGATACAAAATATTATGTCCCCGTTCATTCGAGATCCCCACAGCACTAGCAATCTCATCCACCTTATCACTTCTGTCATCCATCACCATATCATGGATTTTATCAATTATTTCTGGAGTCGTAACCTCCACAGGGCGTCCAGAACGTTCAGCATCACTTGTTCCCATATGGCCCCTCCGAAAATTTTGAAACCACTTATAAACTGTTCTAATCCTTATCACTTCTGTCATCCATCACCATATCATGGATTTTATAAGTTATTTCTGGAGTCGTAACCTACACAGGGCGTCCAGAACGTTCAGCATCACTTGTGCCCATATGGCCACTCCGAAAATTTTGAAACCACTTATAAACTGTTCTGATCGAGGGTGCAGAGTCACCGTAATGTTTCTTAAGCTTCTCTTTAATCTCCTGAGGCGTTTTGCCTTTCATAAAGTAATGTTCAATCAACACACGAAACTCTTTTTCGTCCATTTTTTGACAATCACTCGACTTCCTTGATTCACACGAATGCCAAAAACAAAGAAATGGACCAATATGGCTGAAGCTTGGTGTGCGTTCTTTCCAAAGATGCTACTAACTAAACATGACCTCGATACGCACCGGTGGTGCCATCTCATGGACTTTGCACGTACTTTTCAAATGCCCCTCGTAACTTGTAGGCGGTGGAACGAAATAGAAAATCTGACATCGTCCGCAACTGAAACGAATTCAATGGCGACAAGTGAAAATTTGTGCCTGACCGGGACTCGAACCCGGATTGCCGCCTTAACGCGAGCTGTCGCCTTGATTGCTTCGGCTATACGAGCACTCTTCCCGTCCATGCCAAAGTCCCAGCTTATCGCACACTACTTACGTAGCGCCCTCTGTCCACCATACTGGCAGCCTCACACTGATTCCCGCAAGAGTTTCGGTGAGAGAATTCATCTGCACGGAACATGGTAGTAAGGGAGAACGACAGGGCGATGAACGAAAAACCGAGTGAAGTGGGAAGTCGTTAGCACACTGGACTCGCATTCGGGAGGACGACTGTTCAGTCCCGCGTCTGGCCATCCTAGTTTAGGTTTTTCGTGATTTCCCTAAATCGCTTCAGGCAAATGCCGGGATGTTCCTTTGCAAGAGTACAGCCGACTTCCTTCCCTCATCTGATGAGAGCAATGACCTCGCTGTTTGGTTCAAATGTGTGTGTGAAATCTTATGGGACTTTAGTGCTAAAGTCATCAGTCCCTAAGCCTACACACTACTTAACCTAAATTATCCTAAGGACAAACACACACACCCGTGCCCCAGGGAGGACTCGAACCTCCGCCGGGACCAGCCGCATAGCCCGTGACTGCAGCGCCTAAGACCGCTCGGCTAATCACGTGTGGCTCGCTGTTTGGTCTCCTCCCCCAAATCAACATCAACGAACGAAAATATTGCCCAATTCAGGACTATTTTCTCCATACTGGAATGTAGTAGACACATGGGGTTTGCTGCAATGAATAAAGTATACATTCAAGTTGTTACTGGGGTTTTTTATTCAAAAATATTAATATCTTCACTGTGTAGTTGGGATTTTCTCGGGGCAGCTCTGCAAGGAGGTAGTTCGACGGTTGTCGCTGTAACGCTGGTTGTGGTTATCTGAAACATGAAATTAACATACCGCGCTTATCCTTACAGATGTAATTCTACTTCATCGTAGGAATTTGCAAAAAAGAAAAAAAAATCTTTCGGCGTAATTATAGTTTTCTGAAAAAATTGCCATTTATCGGCCCCTTTTTTCTGGGCGAAAAAGTACTAGACATCAACATTAAAAAATCGGCTACGATGAACTGAAGCAAATTCAGTTTGCTTCAAGGGAGACAAAAAAAAAAATCGGATGAAAATTGTAGCGTGGGCGACGACAACTATGCCAAAAAACGTGGTTTTGAGAAAAATGTATTTGAAGTTTGATGTGCATTTATCATATAAAAAAAGGGACAAAGCTTGAAACTTACGGGATACCATCGTTGCCTGGTCCATAATAACTATCGCCTCGGCTAGTGGATTGCCGCTACTTTGACCTGATAAGCCCTCAGTTCCGTCCTCAAAGTCCTTCTCGTCGCTGAGCGCATCGCCGCTAGAGTCTCTATCTTCACAGAGTTGGCGCATTTCATCGCCGATTTTGATTTGAAGGGCACTTGCCGCGTGCATTAATGCAGCATGGCCTACACTGAATAGACATACGACCAAATTTGAAGCATCGTTGACAATTTCGCTTCTCTTGGATGTTATTTTGGGTGTGCACCTCCAAATGAGACTATTTTAACTTTCTTTCACACCTTGAGTAAAACCGGCCAAACAATGCTCCAGCAAATCAGGTTTCCTTGAAACAATAACACCTCACGGACGCAACGAAGAGAGCGTGAGCGCGGAATCGGTATTCTAACGCCGAGGCGTGTCGTGCACGCTCGGCTTCCAACGCTCACAGAACCGTTATTTTTTGGAGTTCACGCATAATATTTTGAGGAATAATTCTCTAATGTAAATAAATTCGAGTTCCATAATAAAAAATGAACAGTTTTTTCGTCCATCACCCAGTCTTACCCACTTAATGGCCATCAACGCTTATACAGCGTCAGTCTGGAAAAAAGCTGAATAAATCTGTGAAGAACAATTTATTGAAAATAAAAGATAAATGTTTGGTATGAAAACAGCACTCTTGGGCGTCAGTATAATCTTCCCGGCGGTTCTACCAGCTCCGACAGACTTCCTGGAACACGTTGACGCGGACCTCCTCACAGAACTCGTCGCGGCATATGCCTTACAACGATCACGGCCGTGTAAGCTTTTCTTTATTCGAGGAAACAAAAATAAGTCCGTAATTTTTTAGGATACCTATCGTGGAGAATCAGCGGTTCGTTTCAAATTACTTTACAAATGGATTAGAAAACAGTCTCGGCTGCGAAAACATTTATTTCGGTGATAACCGGTTTCGGTCAGTATTTGACTATTCTCAGAGCATCGTACTACGATGGTACGTGGTGGCGATGAATGGAGCTGGTGTTTAAACTCCACGAACGTCAACTGCTCAAGTCCGTAGAGTTACAACACTCACTCCATTCATCGCCAATGCCTAGCATCATGGTCTGAGGATGGCCAGTACTGGCCGAAACCAGTTACCACCGAAATAAATGTTTTTGCAGTCGATATTGTTTTTCTATCAATTTTTTAAAAAGAAGTCCGCTGGTGTCAGATCCGGAGTGTACGGTGGCTGGAGCAGCGTTGCTACGCCGTGCCTGGCAAGGAACTCGCTAATGATGAAGGCGGTATGACGCTGCGCATTGTCGTTATGCAGTCGCCAGTTTCCACTGATCTCCTTCCTGACCCAAAGCAGGCGGTTTCATTTCAAGGACTTGCAAGTAGAACTATCTGTTGCTGTTTGTCCCCGTGGCACAAACGCCGAGCGGACGATGCTCTGGAATGGAATCAAATAAGAAGATGACCATTGTCTTCATCCGGGATTTCGTCACCCTTCCCTTATTTGGCTCCGGAGAAGCCAATCTGCTCTTCGTTTTTTTTGATTTAATGGCATGCCGCTGTTCTGTGAACCGTGGCATTTTCATCTCCAGATGCGTCACTCCAACACACTTACACACAACGAGCTATCTGCACTGGCCAATGGCGAGCAGGCAACTGGCGAGGAATGCGTTGCCTTCACAAGAGCCCTCGCCAGCTTTTCTTCCACCACCAGTAACACTGCAACATTCCGAGTTGGCACATGCTTTCACATTTGTGCCAGAGATGCAGAATCGTCTTGGTGTGGCTGTTTTTCGGATGAAAGCCTGTGTCGACGCGGATATTAATGGGTAGTGGAACTCGAGGCAAGGCGGTGTAGCGGGTCGCAACGGTATTCGGCTGTTTTCTGCACTAGACAATGTTACAGCCTATAGTAACTACATGTGACTGTCTGCGAATGCAAGACTAGGCAAGACTGCCACTTTGACTTGGCTTGTAGAGCGAAGTTTATGTGAACGCTTGTCCCTCACATTTCGAGTTGTGTTTTGAGAAGGTTTTTTGAATGTAAATCGAAGATAAACCTTTAACTGTTAATTGTATGTCCTTAAATGACATGTAGTCTTAACGTGCATGAAGTTCGGCATGCGCTAGTTACATAATACGTCTAGGCTTGTTAATCTGAAATGTGCTCTTGCAGATAAAGGAGACAGGACAGTAGGGGATGGGCTAAAGGAGACGGGACAGTAGGGGATGGGACCCATTCTTCCCGTTCAGTGTTTGATGAAAGTAGATTTCAAATTACAAATTTATTTTTTCCCTTGTTTCTCCAGATGGCGTGAACTTACATTAGAAAGACAGGCATACAGAAATTGGATATTAAATCAATGGAAATGTCAGTTTCAGCCGATTTATCTTCTGAAATGGCAGTATTAAATGCATACAAGGAGTTTAACATACCCAAATGAACGTTGGAAAAATACGTTCGTAAAGATAAGAATAATCCCAACTACAGAGTTGACAAATCATATGGGAAATTTAAAATTGTGATTACTGCAGAACAGAAACACACCTGAAGTCAATGAAGACTAGACTTTTTAGTTCAACGACGAAAACACCGATTGTCATATCATTAGTCTATCAGCTAGAAGAAAGAAAGGCTTAGCACACAGGTTTGACAAAGAAACTTGTCTAGCAGGTCAGAACTGGGTTGCAGGCAACATATATTGTCTATTCGCTATCCAGAAAACAGACCTAGTGTACAAGAGATTGGATTCAACAAAGTAACCGCAGCTTGGTATTAAGCATTAAATAAATGGTACATTTTTCAAACTGACATTAAAAATTTTCTTATTCTTAACGACTTTTTTAAGATTCCATACTCCTTTGTCTAAATTTTTCACTAAACAACCCTTATGTTTTAGTTTTAAGATGATATTCGTAAAATTTTCATCGTTTATCCAATTATTTCACAAAAAATTGCCTTGTACCATTCTGCCCCATGGCTGCAGCAAAACGGGGAAACACGTCAACATACCTTTGAAAAGATTTTAAAAAAGGTGATTTTCACGTGAGGTACGTTACATTATACTACAAGGTGATTTTTCATACTTTTCTCGAGTGTTTTCTTGTATTCTTTTATTTTACAAAAAAATGTGTGTGATATCTTATGGGACTTAACTGCTAAGGTCATTAGTCCCTAAGCTTACACACTACTTAACCTAAATTATCCTAAGGACAAGCACACACACCCATGCCCGAGGGAGGACTCGAACCTCCGCCGGGACTTTATTTTACAAAGATTGTTAAACAATAAGTATACCGTTCCACACGGAGTTCGCCTTAATCTGTGGGTATCTGCAATTATAATTAGTCTACTTTGTAGTTAATAGATAAAGGACAGTGTCAATAATACAATTTTCGTCTATTTGCACAACACGCGCTCAATGAAAGTTACTGCATGGAGTGGCATCGCACGTCAGTTCTAAGATCACCTGAAAGCTGGCAGATTGAAGATGTTCTTGCAGTATTTACGACGCAACATCGAAGGAGACGCCGTCGTTACTTTCTCGGTATCACCGCTTTACGTGCACATGTCCTTACGTCAGACAGCTGCACTATTGTTATGAAGACTGAGATAGAGTGACTAAAAAATATATGGCCGTGATGCTGTTTGTAACCTTTTAGCAGAGTTTAGCGCCTCCCTGATTTTGAGCCTGAGCACTCGCGAATGCTCATGCTGTTAAGCGCAAGCAGAGCAGTTGCACGGTGGTCGTGAGTGGACGTGACGGCACGGGAGAAGCGCCATCTGTGGAATCTGATCAGTTACAATGGCGGTGCCACCTAATAGCAACAATGATTTGTCCGAAGCGGGACTCGTCATTGAAGACAATTCCACGCCAGTTAATGAAATTCCAGGCCAAACACGTGTCTGGACAAGCCCCGGACAAAGCGGTAGGATACCAATCTGAGGGTCTTTCGCCGTACAGTGCATCTTGGGTGTCATTTTATTTCATAGTAGGACCTCCCTGAGCGTCATTCACGGCGCCCTCGCAGCACAGCGGTACGTCGACGAAATTTTACTCCCCGTTTTGTTGCCCTTCATTGCAAGCCATCCAGGGCCTACATTTCAGCAAGATAACGCCCGACTACACAAGACGAGGGTTTCTACTGCTTGTCTTCATGCTTGCCAAACCCTGCTTCGGCCCGCAAGATCGCGAGATCTCTCCCCAGTTGGGAATGTTTGGAGCATTATGGGCAGGGTCATACAACCAGCTCGGGATTTTGACGTCCTAACACGCCGATTGGACAGAATTTGGCACTATATCTCTGAGGAGAACATCCAATAACTCTTTCAATCAATTCCAAGCAGAATAACTGCTTGAGGGGGTCCATCATGTTACCGACTTGCTCAGCTTGTGAAGCTCGTTCTTTTGAGTAGGTAATGCAGTTAAACTGAAATTGTAATCATTTGTTTGTCTGCACATGTGCGTCACATCTACAGATTTCTGTTCCATTTTTGAAGCAAGGCGTACTTGGGTAACCACTTAACCACTCCATAGTGAAATAATCAACTTTAAAATCACAACTGAAATCAAGCCAGGAACTGTTATAGCCGTGAGAGGATACAAAACCACAGTGAAGCCGCTGTTTCGTAGAGCAGTCGCGCAGATTAATCAGAAAACGGGACGTAATGCGAACGGCGCCTAAGTACTCGCATTGCAGACGGCGTGCCCGCGACCGGGCCGCGCTGAAGCACTCGCTACACCACTGTCTGGCCCGGCCTGTAATCCGCGGCGCCAGCTCTAATTGGCGGCGGGGCTTACCTGTGCTACGGTAAATACAGCCGGCCGCAGCTCCGGTAATTGATACGCGGGATCGCGCTGCTTCTGCAAACTCCGAACCAGAACCAGAACCCGGCGCACTTGGCAGTCGACAACAGGCATCGGCCGCTCATTAGCTCGTCTGATACAGTTATTGCCGCGAAGTGAGGTTTAACTACGAAGCATGTTTTAATCCCATTTCAGTTACAAGTGGCAAGCTTTACACGAACGAACACTGCCACTCGAATCGGATCGTGATGAATACGTAACGCAGGCAATAGTAACTAATATCTTAAATATCAACCAGTTTGCTTATAAAATAATTTGCTGCCACTCACAATTTTATTTTTATTTGTCTTTTGCTTGGCGCGTTTCGAGAAATGACTCCCGTTTTCAAGTGCGTGTTTCGTCTGTTGAAATGTGTGTGAATTCCGAAGGGACCAAACTGCTGAGGTCATCAGTCCCTAGACTACGCACTACTTAAACTAACTTATGCTAAGAACCAACACACACCCAGCCCGAGGGAGGACTCGAACCTCCGGCGGGAACGGCCGCGCAATCTGTGACATGGCCTCTCTAAACACGCGGCCACTACGCGCGGCATTTCGTGTCTATTATCGCAATTACACTACTGGTCATTAAAAGTGCTACACCAAGAAGAAATGCAGATGATAAACGGGTATTCATTGGACAAATATATTATACTAGAACTGACATGTGATTACATTTTCACGCAATGTGGGTGCATAGATCCTGGAAATCAGTACCCAGAACAACCACCTCTGGCCGTAATAAGGGCCTTGATACACCTGGGCATTGAGTCAACCACAGCTTGGATGGCGTGTACAGGTACAGCTGCCCATGCAGCTTCAAAACGATACCACAGTTCATCAAGAGTAGTGACTGGCGTATTGCGACGAGCCAGTTGCTCGGCCACCATTGACCAGACGTTTTCAATAGGTGAGAGATCTGGATAATGTGCTGGCCAGGGCAGCAGTCGAACATTTTCTGTATCCAGAAAGGCCCGTACAGGACCTGCAACACGTGGTCGTGCATTATCCTGCTGAAATGTAGGGTTTCGCAGGGATCGAATAAAGGCTAGAGCCACGGGTCGTAACACGTCTGAAATGTAACGTCCACTGTTCAAAGTGCCCTCAATGCGAACAAGAGGTGATCGAGACGTGTAACCAATGGCACCCCGTACCATCACACCGGATGATATGCCAGTATGGCGATGACGAATACACGCTTCCAATGTGCGTTCACCACGATGTCACCAAACACGGATGCGACCATCTTGATGCTGTAAACAGAACCTGATTCATCCGAAAAAATGACGTTTTACCATTTGTGCACCCAGGTTCGTCGTTGAGTACTCCATCGCAGGCGCTCCTGTCTGTGATGCAGCGTCAAGGGTAACCGCAGCCATGGTCTCCTAGCTGATAGTCCATGTTGCTGCAAACGTCGTCGAACTGTTCGTGCAGATGGTTGTTGTCTTGCAAACGTCCCCATCTGTTGACTCAGGGATCGAGACGTGGCTGCACGATCCGTTACAGCCACGCGGATAAGATGCCTGTCATCTCGACTGCTAGTGATACGAGGCCGTTGGGATCCAGCACGGCGTTCTGTAGCGTGGTGTAGCAGTAACCAGTAGTGTATTTGTGATGTTTTCAGTGTGTGAGATGCTGCGTTGTTGTGTTGCCTTTACTGTGATACACAAACACGCAAAATTATGCACTTCATTTTACTTTGTGGACGGACTCATAGTAAAATTCACAAACACGGAAGTTCTGTCTGCAAGAAGAGTTATCACAAATGGTTCAAATGGCTCTGAGCACTATGGGACTTAACAGCTATGGACATCAGTCCCCTAGAACTTAGAACCACTTAAAGCTAACTAACCGAGGGACATCGCACAACACCGAGTCATCACGAAGCATAGAAAATCCCTGACCCCGCCGGGAATCGAACCCGGGAACCCGGGCGTGGGAAGCGAGAACGCTACCGCACGACCACGAGCTGCGGACGAGTTACCAGACTCACTTGTTCAGAGAAGTTATAGAAATACACAAACACGAGAATAGCTTCAAGAAGAAAGCTTCGAGGTAAACGATCCTGGATTTCCGTACTGCAGTGAACGACAGTTATAGGTAGCAAGAGTAGAACTGCGTCGGAAATGACCGTGGAGAAGCCCTCCGACGATGGCCAGGTACATATAATCTGCGGCGCCGTGCTCGTCTCCAGTTCACCACCAATCATAGAGGGTGAAGCTTTGACGATGCCAGCCACTTGTGCCGGCAAAACGTCAGAAAATTCATCAGACAAACGTCGGCCGAAGAACCCGAGACAGAAGCCAACAGGCAGTTTGTCAACAAGTGGTCACTAAAGCCTTGTAAGTGGGCTGCTTCTTATGTAAGTGGGCTGCTTCTGTGTTGGCAGCGCTGTGTAGCGCTTTGCATTGCATCTCTGACTACCCTTTCTTTCAGTGATGCAAGTACTGTTGGGCAATCGGAGGTGAACAGCCAGCAGTGACTGTGAGAAGTTAGCATTGATGCAGGAAAGAGGTCTGAAGTGTTAGCGTAGGCTAACGATCTGGAAGTATCCGACTTGGAGACTGAAAATTATTCATGATGATATATCTTTGAACTGGATGTCAATGTCGATTTATATTCGTGTTTGAACTGGGTGTCACATTATTAAGATACAAAAAATACATTATTTGGATTGCAACAAAATCTTTCCTTTGCCAACCACATGCTTATTGGTAGTCAGTGGCTTTAGTAGTTATAATCTTTTATTTAGCTGGCGGTATTGAAGCTCGCTTTATTGCAGTAGTTCGCGTAATGAAGATTTTTGTGAGGCACGTGCTTAATGAAAGGTATAAGTTATTGTCAAGATTGCTTCTTATTCATGGCTATTCTTTTGTATTAATTACTTGAAGTCAGGTTGTAATTTTTTTGAGCAGTCAGACTGCGTTGCGCGAGAATATTATGGGTCAATGTTGACATGATGAGAAAAAGTAAAGAGAAAGTAGGCTCAGTACGTTCAGTTTTACTCAGCTGTTTCAGAATCAAACAACGTAGAAGTTTCATCTTCTCAGTCGTTCTGCAATTTAAGCACAGATTCACACATTTAAAGAAGTTTCAGCCTTAACAACTTTGTAATATCTAATAAGTCACTTTTCTTTTCATTATAACAATAAATAATACAGCGATAAATTTTTTTCGTGTAGCAACAACCTACACTTTCACGTTCCAGCGGCATTGTTTTCATAACTTTCAAGTGTTTAATACTGAGTTTTATAAGTGTAGCTTATATTTTAGATATTTCCTAATGTAAATACTATTCAATTTGAACACGTCCTACAATTTTGGTTAATCACAACAATTTTAAAAAAAATTATATTTTGGTCGTATTTTATCCCGGAACATTGTATTGATCACCAATATAAACTTTTCGTTTACAAAATATAAACTCAGGATTGAGCAGGTTAATTGCAACCTTAGAAAAAAATATTAATTCCTTCGATAAATTTGTAAGTCCCCTACCCACACAGGGTATGAGACTAGATATGTGACTGAACTGCGGACTGTCTAGAAGACACAACGCAATGCGTTATTCTTAACGGGACGAAATCAACAATTGTAAAGATAATGCCTGGAGCACCACAAGAGAATTTTACAGGTGATTTTACCATGTAGAGAGTGATTCCGTGACTACGTTACAAAGTTTCAGGGATGATGCGGTAAGGTAAATGTAGCCATATCAGAAAAAGGACCCTAGTCCGGAAACCACGGAATGGAAAGTTGCATGCGACAGTGTAGCTCATCGAAAGCTATTTACATATTTTCGGAGGAGGTAGCATGCACCAAAACAAGAAAAAATTTTCTAGTAAAGATTGACCCTAAAATGCATAGATTAGAGCTATGAGCACTTGTTCAATAGAAGAGATGTGTTTCACAGTAGCAAAGATGAACAAGTGCTCATAGGTCTTAAGGTAAGCACTTCAGAGCCCATGTTTACTAGACACTTTTCTCCTTGTATGGAAAGCAAAAAGGCTGCAGTAGAGGACATCCACTGTCAGAGATATCAGAACGATTTTCGAATGCAACTTTTGACTCCGTCTTTCTCTAGATCAGTGTCCCTTACCACAACCCGATACACTTACATTTCTGCATCGTCCCTGAAAGTTTATAACATCATAGCGGAACCACCCTGCATGTAATGATCTAGTGGATAGCGTCGGAAGATCAGTGAGGCTTATTACAGACAATGCAGTTGCCTGTAGGCTACTTCCAGCGTCAGTAGAGTGTGACGAAAAGCGGGAAGATACGCAGAATATCGATGACTGGCGCAGGGACTGGCAGTAGAACCTGATTGTACTGAAATCCAACAAACTGCGCGTAAGTAGGCGAAGAAATGACTGTTCTAGTCTAGCTTATGGTAAAAACTCACTGGAAACAGTCATCATCATCATCAGTGTTCTGCCAAAAGGCAGGTTTTCACATGGTAGTTCTCCAGGCTGTCCCGTCTTCTGCCACGCTCTTCAAGTCTGCATAATTTCCTCTTCCCTTTATGTCGTCTATCAACTTGTATCTCCTTCTTCCTCTCAGCCTTCTCCCACAAACCAGTCCTTCCAAAGCATCTGCTAGCAAGCACTCCCTTCTCAATGAATGTCCCTCCCAACCATTTCTTTTTCCCTTCTCTTACAACATTCAGCAGACGTCTTCTCTCACCAACCCTTTCCAATACTCTTTCATTACTCACTCTTTCCATCCAGATTATTCTCTCCATTCTCCTCCACATCCACATCTCAAGTGCTTCTAATATTTTTTTCATCCTCTCGTCTCAGCGTCCTTTTTTCTGCCTCATATAGTGCCACACTCCAGACAATACATTTGCCAAGACTTTTCCTTAGTCCTTTATCTAATTTACTGGAAACAGTAACAACCATAAAATACACTAGATTAACCATCCGGTGCGAATTAAAGTGGAATGGGTACATAAAACTAATGCAGGAAAAGAAGAAGTCAGACTAAGATTGACAGGAAATAATCTTAAGCGAAAGTAATTCATCTACGAAGTGGCTTGCGAGACACTTGTAAGACCGTTCCTTGAGCAACCTATTGTTCACCGGGCTTGTTCCTTTACCAAGCAGACTTAAAAGAAGAGTACGAAACCCCCTGCGCGTGAGCTGACCACGCGTTTAAGATCTAAGTTACTAATTTACAATGTCCACAGTTTTAATGGGTGAAGCTATCTTTAGAGCCCTAGCTATAGATCTTAAAGCGAAGATTTACACAAAACTGCATTTGAGTAAGAATGAAATGTGTTTGACAGAAACAGTCTATCAGTAAACACAATAATTTACTCAATAAAACACGGTAAAAATTAATAGACTATTCAAGATTGCTGACTAATTTGTAAACTCAATGTGTATAATTGTAACTAATAAATTTTGATTGATTTACTGAGTTACTGTCGCCAGTAAGATAACTAAGTCCTTCTGACGCAAAATATCAGACAGTAATTTGGTCGGAAAATTCGTTAACCACGAACGAGTGCAGTGCCTGGATACCTGATGGTTAATCAGGAGGTTCACGCTCTCAGTAGAGCTACTGGAATTTGAGACAGTTTATCGTACAGGAATCTGCAAGTGCACACCGCGAATGCCCTACCATGCCGGTTCTGCAATTTATGCTCACCGTAATTATTTTCGGAGACGCTGAACCCTGCTGACGTCCGGGTGACTCCTGACTGCGAGCTTCGAACTCCGTTCACCGCGAACTAACTACGACTCTTTACTTCCTAGCGTCATCCTACAGCCAGAAATATACTCCCCCCGAGCCTTACATGTCCAGCAACAGCAAAAAGTGCACATACAGGGTGTTTCAAAAATGACCGGTATATTTGAAACGGCAATAAAAACTAAACGAGCAGCGATAGAAATACACCGTTTGTTGCAATATGCTTGGGACAACAGTACATTTTCAGGCGGACAAACTTTCGAAATTACAGTAGTTACAATTTTCAACAACAGATGGCGCTGGAAGTGATGTGAAAGATATAGAAGACAACGCAGTCTGTGGGTGCGCCATTCTGTACGTCGTCTTTCTGCTGTAAGCGTGTGCTGTTCACAACGTGCAAGTGTGCTGTAGACAACATGGTTTATTCCTTAGAACAGAGGATTTTTCTGCTGTTGGAATTCCACCGCCTAGAACACAGTGTTGTTGCAACAAGACGAAGGTTTCAACGGAGGTTTAATGTAACCAAAGGACCGAAAAGCGATACAATAAAGGATCTGTTTGAAAAATTTCAACGGACTGGGCACGTGACGGATGAACGTGCTGGAAAGGTAGGGCGACCGCGTATGGCAACCACAGAGGGCAACGCGCAGCTAGTGCAGCAGGTGATCCAACAGCGGCCTCGGGTTTCCGTTCGCCGTGTTGCAGCTGCGGTCCAAATGACGCCAACGTCCACGTATCGTCTCATGCGCCAGAGTTTACACCTCTATCCATACAAAATTCAAACGCGGCAACCCCTCAGCGCCGCTACCATTGCTGCACGAGAGACATTCGCTAACGATATAGTGCACAGGATTGATGACGGCGATATGCATGTGGGCAGCATTTGGTTTACTGACGAAGCTTATTTTTAACTGGACGGCTTCGTCAATAAACAGTACTGGCGCATATGGGGAACCGAAAAGCCCCATGTTGCAGTCCCATCGTCCCTGCATCCTCAAAAAGTACTGGTCTGGGCCGCCATGTCTTCCAAAGGAATCATTGGCCCATTTTTCAGATCCGAAACGATTACTGCATCACGCTATCTGGACATTCTTCGTGAATTTGTGGCGGTACAAACTGCCTTAGACGACACTGCGAACACCTCGTGGTTTATGCAAGATGGTGCCCGGCCACATCGCACGGCCGACGTCTTTAATTTCCTGAATGAATATTTCGATGATCGTGTGATTGCTTTGGGCTATCCGAAACATACACGAGGCGGCGTGGATTGGCCTCCCTATTCGCCAGACATGAACCCATGTGACTTCTTTGTGTGGGGACACTTGAAAGACCAGGTTTACCGCCAGAATCCAGAAACAATTGAACAGCTGAAGCAGTACATCTCATCTGCATGTGAAGCCATTCAGCCAGACACGTTGTCAAAGGTTTCGGGTAATTTCATTCAGAGATTACGCCATATTATTGCTACGCATGGTGGATATGTGGAAAATATCGTACTATAGAGTTTCCCAGACCGCAGCGCCATCTGTTGTTGAAAATTGTAACTACTGTAATTTCGAAAGTTTGTCTGCCTGAAAATGTACTGTTGTCCCAAGCATATTGCAACAAACGGTGTACTTCTATCGCTGCTCGTTTAGTTTTTATTGCCGTTTCAAATATACCGGTCATTTTTGAAACACCCTGTATGACGACCCAGTAATATGGATTCCGTGCAGCACACAGTTTTCCGCCAATACAACGTATCGTGATACCAATCAATTTCGCAAATCATCTTCCGACTTCTATAAAACAATAACTTCAGCTTCGCCCCTGTGAGTCACTGATTAATTTACCAATGGCATGTTTCCCTACCCAGCACCAGTGCGCAGGACTAGCCTCGTATCAGAGGACCTCTGAAATTAGAGAACCGTACACGAGGCTAGGCCCATTATTTCAGTACTCCGTGTTTCTTCGGGAAAGCAAGCAATAGTTATCTACAAAAGCTTTTTTTCAGAACATAGGAAAGCGGCGCTCTCCCAATGTTTGTATGACGACTCGGCCACAGTTCTGCCATTAGATAGGTCCGTGTTGTAAAATGCACAATAGCCGATGCACAACAGCCGCTGGGTCCGTTCACTGCACCCTGATGACCCAACGTCTGCGAACACAGGCACATGAGGCCTCACTCTCCGCTCTTTTTTCGTAGCAACATGTCTGTCCTGTCCCAAATCCGAGGCTCTGTGCCTTCTCACATTTACGAAAGTCATTCAGAAAACAGGACCTTCTAACACGAAGTTGACATGAAAAGAAACGACGCAATAAAGAGTGTAGTATGTCCAGTCCCAACGAATCACGTTCTTTAATAAACATTGCCTATGCAGGCCTAATAAGCACCATTACATTCCTCTCCTTCCTTCATTGACTTCATATAGAATGAAAAAGGCATACGAAATAGCTTGCCAGATACAGAAGAGTCATCGAACAGGAGCAAGGTTCATCATGAGATTGTTTCGTCAATGGGAGAGTATTATGGAGATGCGTCACAAACTCCAGTGGCAGACGCTATAAATGAGGCATTGGGCTTCACGGAGAGGGCCAGTGTTTGATATTCTGAGAACAAAAGTCCGAAGAAGAGTTGGGCAACTTATCACTTCCTACCACACATTGAAACGTGGCAGTTAAGGAAGGCAGGAGTGGGCTACGATTGTGGACGGGGCCGGAATCAATTACTATTGGTTTTCTTTACAATTTCACTCATTTATTTTAATAAATAATTTTTGGAAACTAGCCACTGAGGTCGCAATCAGACTTTTAAGGCACGTAACCACAATCACGACTGAAGGCCTTTAACGCCCAAAATGGCAATTATTAAAAAATTTAACAAACATACATAAAATACAGATAGCAAATAATTTTTGAACACAACCCAATGTGGTCACTATCCGAATTTTAAGGCAAGTAAGCACTATCCCGGCTGAAGGCCTTTAACTCCAAAAAGGCAATTATAAAAAATTTAACAAATATACTGTCAAACGGGGAATGGCATAGCAAAAGTTAATTAAAAAAACAAACAACAGATCACCAAACAGGTGAGGCAAATGATGGTAACTTAATAATACAATAATAAAATGAAACACAAGGGTCAGTGACAGACGGTGCTCGAGGAATCGACGTCTGAGTAGGTCACACCAAAAACACTTTTGCGAGCGAAGAAATGTTTCAAATGACTCTGAGCACTATGGGACTTAACTTCTGAGGTCATAAGTCCCCTAGAACTTAGAACTACTTAAACCTAACTAACCTAAGGACATCACACACATCCATACCCGAAGCAGGATTCGAACCTGCGACCGTAGCGGTCACGCGGCTCCAGACTGTAGAGCCTAGAACCGCTCGGCCACCCCGGCCGGCTGCGAGCGAAGAGAAAGGCAGCCAAGAGTTGCATTCAGATCACACGATGGTAACTCGGACTAGTGGCAGTCTGACGAGCGACTCATGATAATCTTGGTGAGGCTACCTAACATACAACAAAACAAATGTAAGATGTAAAATTACGCC
This sequence comes from Schistocerca nitens, assembly GCF_023898315.1. NCBI lineage: Eukaryota > Metazoa > Arthropoda > Insecta > Orthoptera > Acrididae > Schistocerca > Schistocerca nitens. Next base: position 260,882,275 of record NC_064621.1, read on the forward strand.
AAAGCCGGAACCGGCGGTCTGTGCTCCTCCCGCAGAATACTGTGCTTAGAGCGCCCGGAACGAGAAGGAATGACTGCCACTAAGGTACAAGAACGCCACCCAACATAAAATCAAGAAGCTGTCAAACTTACACGCCTCACCGGACAGTGGCGGCAAGGCGAGGAAATGTACACTGCCGTTACATACGCTAGCCCCCAGGGCAGGTAACTGGCGCGTTAGCTGCCACAAGACAGAGAAATACCGCTGGTTGAACTTAACAATGTAAGAAGCTGAAAACAGTAAATAGTACTTACAAGGGAACCTCCCCATCGCACCCCCCTCAGATTTAGTTATAAGTTGGCACAGTGGATAGGCCTAGATAAACTGAACACAGATCAATTGAGAAAACAGAAAGAAGTTGTGTTGAACTGTGAAAAAATAAGCAAAATACACAAACTGAGTAGTTCATGGGAAGATAGGCGACATCAAGGACTCTAAGAACACAGGAGCGCCGCGGTCTCGTGGTAACGTGAGCAGCTGCGGAACGAGAGGTCCTTGGTTCAAATCCTCCATCGAGTGAAAAGTTCAATTTTTTTATTTTCAGTTTATGTGACAAACTATTGTGTTTTCATCACTTTTTTGGGAGTGATTATCACATCCACAAGAAAACCTAAATCGGGCAAGGTAGAAGAATCTTTTTACCCATTCGCCAAGTGTACAAGTTAGGTGGGTCGACAACATATTCCTGTCATATGACGCACATGCCGTTACCAGTGACGTATAGAATATATCAGATGTGTTTTCCTGTGGAGGAATCGGTTGACCTATGACCTTGCGATCAAATGTTCTCGGTTCCCATTGGAGAGGCACGTCCTTTCGTCTACTAATCGCACGGTTTTGCGATGCGGTCGCAAGACACAGACACTAAACTTATTACAGTGAACAGAGACGTCAATGAACGAACGGACGGGTAATAACGATGTAAAAATAAAGAAAGTAAAATTCTCACTGGAGGGAAGACTTGAACCAAGGATGTTTCGTTCTGCAGCTGCTCACGCTACCACTTTTTTTTATTTTGTTAAATCTCATTTTGTTCGCTTTTGTTCGTTGCATCTGCTCGGGGCGGACGTCGTAAGACAGCCGTTTTGGTTCGTTGTTGATCGATTAACTCAGTTTTTTTATTACAGAGGGCTGATAACCCTCTGACCGAACACGCTGAGCTACCGTGCCGGCGTACCACGAGACCACGGCGCTCCTGAGCTCACATTGTCCATGATGTTGCCTATGTGGCCCATGGACTACTCAGTTTGTATATTTTGCTTATTTTTTCACAGTTCCACGCAACTTCTTCCTGTTTTCTCAATTGATCTGTGTTCAGTTTATCAAGGCCTATCCACTGTGCCAACTTATAACTAAATCTGAGGGGGGTGCGATGGGGAGGTTCCCTTGTTAGAAGCTTAGGAAGGATAATCAGATCTGCCTTCTCCAGGTACTCCACTCGCTGCTTTCAGCAACACGAACGCAAGTCACTGAAAAATCGCGAGATTTCACAGTGGTGGATGTTTCTCTACGCAAATTGCAATGCACTCAACTTAAATATGGAGGATCCGGTTTCGACGAGGTCGTGCACCCTTCGATCCGGCAGTCCATACACGCCGCCATCGGTCCCGGCGTGTTGACGCTCTGAGCGGGCCTCGCTGCTCCTGCGTCCCCAACCGAACTCCACACTCACACCACACGGAAGAAGAACGAGGTGGCCCCAAAGATAGGGCAGCAGCACTACATATCGATAAGCGCCGCTGCTGCCACTATCGGACAGGCAACGCTTACGAAACCAAGTGACGCCAGTGAAGATGAGAAGAAGACAAAAAACGCAACCGTGCCAACAAAACGATACGGTCTGGCAGACACCTGCACACGACACCAACGTGAGCCGCAGCACTGCTCACACATGTCTCTCGAAATGACCTCGACGAAAAAATAGGGGAAATTAGAGGCCGTACAGAAATTTATAGGCAACCGTTCGTCCTAAGTACCATTAACGAATAGAACAGAGAAAGTGAAAATGTTAATCATACCAGAAGTACCCTCCGCCACACACCGCAAGCTAGCTTGCACCGTATAGAGTTAGATGCAGAAAGTTACAGAAGTATATTATCTGCGTCCTGATACCTCTAGACAATACGCACTTGACCATTAGATGTCATTTCGGTCAGACACACCCGTACAAAAGCAGGTGGCTAGCATCTTGTGGACAGTAGAGCAGCAGTAACAGCGAAATGGTTGGTCCGGATACCTCAGTGAATTCGAATGTGGGCTATTCATTGTTGACTGATGATTACGAGTCTGTGAAGCGGAAGTGTGAAGGAACAACCACAACTAAACCAAAACTAGACAGACCTCATGTACTGATTGACACAGCCCGTCGAGCATTGCAGAGAGTGGTTGCTGAATAGTCGCATGAAGTCAGTAGGAAGAACAACTTGCGAGTTCAAAAGCACTACAAGCAGTCCACCTTGAACAACGTGTATAGGGTGTTACAGAAAATGGGGTACTATGTTCGAGCGCCTCCTCATAACCCACACATTACTGTAATCAGTGGTGAGCGACGTTTGAGATGGTATAAAGAGCTACGCTACACCCTGCGGCAATCCGATGGAGATGCCTGGAAGATGTTACCAGCCAGTGAAGTACAGAGGAGGTGGTTAGGATCTGTTCCAAATGTTATACTTTTGAAAACGCTAAACACATAAAGCTATAAACACACTTTACAGCATTATGTACTGCTTATGGTAGAGGAAGAGTTCAGAGATCAGCGTGGAAATGCACCCTACCATTGTAACGAAGCAGGGTTGCCCACTGCTATCCTGTTTTGGTTTTACACTCCTTCAGTAACTTAGTTAAGCAATGAACTTTCATTTTTTTTCCATTTTCACTACTCAGATTCCGACTACAGATTCTGTGGCCTTCAGCCTCATAGCACAGAATTCAGAAATAGTTTAAATAAAATTCCCCTAGTAAAATCTATTATTTCAGTACATTCTACTGTCTATTCAGAAATTAATGAGCTAATTAGTTTTATTGGAAATGCATACTATTAAAAGTTACGAACAATGACGTATATTGTGCAACACATATTAAGTAAAATTCGAGTGAGCTAATAGATCGAATTCAGCTATAAGACTGCATCCAAAAGAAAGCCTAAATTTTACTGATTCCAGCAAAGTGTTTAAAATAACCTAAGGTCCATTAGTTAAATAGATATTAAGACTTGAAATCTGTAGCCTGTATGACTATCAGTGCGAATTGTGACGAAACTACTGAATAATTCCGATATCTGTTTTGATACTTTTGCTACCTATATTTTTCTACGTAAAATGACTTCAGTCTCAACTTTGTAAGTGCATTAATTAAGAATTAAGTAAATTTGAATAAGTAAAAATTATTGTTCAAGAGGGCTGCCATGGTTATAAGTCAGGAATCCCCACTGCGGATGCATAAGTTAGTTCTGCGTATTTAAATTGACACAGCTCAATCATATTATTTAAGTAATAAAACTCAATAGTTAACTTCAAAACCAATTAGAAAGGATCATTTTAACCCTGGGAAATTATAAACTATAATATATTACCAGAAATAGTCAAATATTCAAGCACTCGTCTATATAAGGTCCGAGCTGATGCAGTTCTCAGTTAGTTCTCGGTCAGATTCTCATGGAACAAAAGTGCGGCAAGTCGGTGCCGGAATGTGATGTGATAACTTTTCCGGTCAGTGCCAAAAAAGTGTAATTGTATTCGGCTTTCAACATTTAACGCGTATTGTAAACATTCTTAAAGACTGGAAGTTTTTGACCTACCTAATGTGACGATTATTAAGTGTAAGAGGCCTGGTCATATGATATTGTGTGTGTGAGTGATAACAAATAAATCGCACTGTGGTTGTCATAAGTGTTCAACAATGAATACGGTCTTGACTTTTGATTTTGGAAAACATAATACAGGATCCTGGCTTCCTAAATTGCAGTGTGATTTAAGTGAGACGGACGCAGCTACCGAGACGACAATAATGAATAAGCAAAGCAAGGTAGGTCAGGAACACTGCGCACAATCTACTGGGTCAGTAAATGTTTCACTACATCCGGTTGTGACGTGAACTTTAAGTGGGACTAATACAAGGATTCAGCCCGGCACGTTACACCATAAGGCACCACCTGTAAGGTAATGATTTGCAGACAATAGCATCTCTGAAATGGACTGTATTGCCAAGAGTGCAGACTTGAACCCAACGGGACACCTTTGGGATGACAGAACGTCGACCTCTCTCTAGACCCCAGCATCCAACAATACTACCTTCTCTGGTTTTGGGTTGTGAGGAACAATGGGATGCCATTCCTCCACATTGATTCAGACGCCTCATTGAATATGTCCTTATCACCAGATAGTGTCTATCCCTTCCTTACACCCATTTAAATCCACCATTCCTTTCTGCTGTTCCATTCTTACGAGAAGAACACGGCAAGTTCCATAACCCGAATTCCCAGAACTTCGCCCAGTGGAAGGTGAGTCAAAAAAAAGGGAACGAGTGTCTCGTTCTGTCTGAAAATACCTATCTACACTCCTGGAAATGGAAAAAAGAACACATTGACACCGGTGTGTCAGACCCACCATACTTGCTCCGGACACTGCGAGAGGGCTGTACAAGCAATGATCACACGCACGGCACAGCGGACACACCAGGAACCGCGGTGTTGGCCGTCGAATGGCGCTAGCTGCGCAGCATTTGTGCACCGCCGCCGTCAGTGTCAGCCAGTTTGCCGTGGCATACGGAGCTCCATCGCAGTCTTTAACACTGGTAGCATGCCGCGACAGCGTGGACGTGAACCGTATGTGCAGTTGACGGACTTTGAGCGAGGGCGTATAGTGGGCATGCGGGAGGCCGGGTGGACGTACCGCCGAATTGCTCAACACGTGGGGCGTGAGGTCTCCACAGTACATCGATGTTGTCGCCAGTGGTCGGCGGAAGGTGCACGTGCCCGTCGACCTGGGACCGGACCGCAGCGACGCACGGATGCACGCCAAGACCGTAGGATCCTACGCAGTGCCGTAGGGGACCGCACCGCCACTTCCCAGCAAATTAGGGACACTGTTGCTCCTGGGGTATCGGCGAGGACCATTCGCAACCGTCTCCATGAAGCTGGGCTACGGTCCCGCACACCGTTAGGCCGTCTTCCGCTCACGCCCCAACATCGTGCAGCCCGCCTCCAGTGGTGTCGCGACAGGCGTGAATGGAGGGACGAATGGAGACGTGTCGTCTTCAGCGATGAGAGTCGCTTCTGCCTTGGTGCCAGTGATGGTCGTATGCGTGTTTGGCGCCGTGCAGGTGAGCGCCACAATCAGGACTGCATACGACCGAGGCACACAGGGCCAACACCCGGCATCATGGTGTGGGGAGCGATCTCCTACACTGGCCGTACACCACTGGTGATCGTCGAGGGGACACTGAATAGTGCACGGTACATCCAAACCGTCATCTAACCCATCGTTCTACCATTCCTAGACCGGCAAGGGAACTTGCTGTTCCAACAGGACAATGCACGTCCGCATGTATCCCGTGCCACCTAACGTGCTCTAGAAGGTGTAAGTCAACTACCCTGGCCAGCAAGATCTCCGGATCTGTCCCCCATTGAGCATGTTTGGGACTGGATGAAGCGTCGTCTCGCGCGGTCTGCACGTCCAGCACGAACGCTGGTCCAACTGAGGCGCCAGGTGGAAATGGCATGGCAAGCCGTTCCACAGGACTACATCCAGCATCTCTACGATCGTCTCCATGGGAGAATAGCAGCCTGCATTGCTGCGAAAGGTGGATATACACTGTAGCAGTGCCGACATTGTGCATGCTCTGTTGCCTGTGTCTATGTGCCTGTGGTTCTGTCAGTGTGATCATGTGATGTATCTGACCCCAGGAATGTGTCAATAAAGTTTCCCCTTCCTGGGACAATGAATTCACGGTGTTCTTATTTCAATTTCCAGGAGTGTATTTACAGGAAAACGACACTCAAAATTTTCGACATAATTTAGATGCTTTTTAGCGCACGATAATGTCACCCACAATGGTCTCTCACTTTTGCGCACCGTATTCGAAACCCGATTATTGTTTTTATTCATTTTAGTTCATTTTTCTTCAGTTACCTGCCCACGTCCGCAAAAGGCTACTAAACTAACATTTCTTATCAACATATCGGACACAAGGACGTGGTATTAATGGTAAAACTACCAGATGGTTTCAGAATAACTGTCATACATTTATTACATGTGCGTATAATTACTTCAGGGATTACAGTCTCTTTAATGTGTCGTATTCCCATACTGCATTCTTACAGGGTGAAAATTATTGAGCTATATGGGGAAAAAAACGTAAATTAGTTACAAACCACGGCGCACACACATTTTATTCAACATGTAAACGTCACTACAGGTATTAGAATTTACGTTATGACATGTTAGACATGCCTGCCATCAATGGCGACGATGTGGCGCAGACAAATAACGAAATTCTTGCATGACCCGCTGACGATCGATGCTATCGACGCCGTCCTGAATTATTGTTTTCAGCTCAGCACTGGTTGTGAGGTTATTGCTGTACACTTTGACTTTAATATAGCCCCACAAAAAGGTGTCGCATATGTTCAGATTCAGAGAACATGGCGGTCAATCTAGGCGCATGCCAGTGGCCTCTGGGTACTCCAGAGCTAGAATGCGGTCTCCAAAGTGCTCCCCCAGAACAACAAACTCTCTCCTGCTTCGACGGGGTTGAGCTCCGTCTTGTGTGAACCATGTCGTCATCAGGGTAACTTTGGATGACGGAGATGAAATCAGATTCCAAATCCCTTCACGTACCGTTCGGTAGTGACCGTGCCGTCAAGCAATATCGTACCGATTATTCTGTAACTGGACACTGCACACCATACAGTCACCCATAGAGGGTAAAGAGACATCTCTATCGCGAAATGCGGATTCTCACTCGCACAAATGCGCCAATTTTGATTATTGACGAATCCATCCAGATTAAAGTGGTCGTCGCTAAACCAAACCATACAATTCCCATCATGCCCCGCGGACAACAGTGCAGTTTGAGCGTCCTAACGCAAACTGGTCAAAAGTTATGACGATTTTATTTCATATAGTTAAATAATTGTCACCAATTCTTATATTTTATTCTTATGTTTTTGCTTCTGGAGTATTTGGTACATTCCCTTCAATGATACAGGTCATAGGAACGTTCGAACCATAAGAAATTCTAAACACCACGAGCATCGCGAGAAGGCAGGTTTTCCACAATGACATTTCTTCGCATGAATCTCACTCGGGGAAAAACGTCATTAACATTGCTGCAGATTTCACGCGTTGGCATTAATCTCGCGGCAAACCACGCCTGACAGGTCACTTCACCGAAAACTCGCGCTTGCAGTTTATTATGAATCAAGATACACTACACGAATTTTACCGAACACAATTTCAAATAATTGTCTCATTCATTTAGTTTTATTTAATTCATTCACTAGGTATAAAATTTGCAGATGAATAAGGTCAACGGTATTTCGATATAGACTGGAAAAAAGTCTAGGAGTCATCTTCTACATCTACATCTACATTTATACTCCGCAAGCCACCCAACGGTGTGTGGCGGAGGGCACTTTACGTGCCACTGTCATTACCTCCCTCTCCTGTTCCACTCGCGTATGGTTCGCGGGAAGAACGACTGCCGGAAAGCCTCCGTGCGCGCTCGAATCTCTCTAATTTTACATTCGTGATCTCCTCGGGAGGTATAAGTAGGGGGAAGCAGTATATTCGATACCTCATCCAGAAACGCACCCTCTCGAAACCTGGACAGCAAGCTACACCGCGATGCAGAGCGCCTCTCTTGAAGAGTCTGCCACTTGAGTTTGCTAAACATCTGCGTAACGCTGTCACGCCTACCAGACAACCCTGTGACGAAACGCGCCGCTCTTTTTTGGATCTTCTCTATCTCCTCTGTCAACCCGATCTGGTACGGATCCCATACTGATGAGCAATACTCAAGTATAGGTCGAACGAGTGTTTTGTAAGCCACCTCTTTTGTTGATGGACTACATTTTCTAAGGACTCTCCCAATGAATTTCAACCTGGCACCCGCCTTACCAACAATTAATTTTATATTATCATTCCAAAAAAATGGTTCAAATGGCTCTGAGCACTATGGGACTCAACTGCTGTGGTTATCAGTCCCCTAGAACTTAGAACTACTCAAACCTAACTAACCTAAGGACATCACACACATCCATGCCCGAGGCAGGATTCGAACCTGCGACCGTAGCAGTCGCACGGTTCCGGACTGCGCGCCTAGAACCGCGAGACCACCGCGGCCGGCACTATCATTCCACTTCAAATCGTTCCGTACGCATACTCCCAGATATTTTATTGAAGTAACTGCTACGAGTGTTTGTTCCGCTATCATATAATCATACAATAAAGGATCCTTCTTTCTATGTATTCGCAATACATTACATTTGTCTATGTTAAGGGTCAGTTGCCACTCCCTGCACCAAGTGCCTATCCGCTGCAGATCTTCCTGCATTTCGCTGCAATTTTCTAATGCTGCAACTTCTTTGTATACTACAGCAACATCCGCGAAAAGCCGCATGGAACTTCCGACACTATCTACTTGGTCATTTATATATATATTGTGAAAAGCAATGGTCCCATAACACTCCCCTGTGGTACGCCAGAGGTTACTTTAACGTCTGTAGACGTCTCTCCATTGAGAACAACATGCTGCGCTCTGTTTGCTAAAAACTGTTCAATGCAGCCACAAGCTGGTCTGATATTCCGTAGGCTCTTACTTTGTTTATCAGGCGACAGTGCGGACATGGGTAGATACATGAAAAACAAAAACAAAAATGGTTTCGTACACAGAGAGCAAAAGCCTGAATCCGCGAAGCTAACCACTGTGCCACCGCCTCGGCTGAACTATGGACTCATGAAATGTCACATAAAATACCTGGAAAACTTTGACCGTCTTCTCGGAAACGGTGGAGCATCTGTTATTCGCTTATTTTGATCCCTCTTCCAGTGAGTGAAGTTTCTCGGAAGTCGGGTAATGGCACTTGCCTTGTTCACCTCATTAAAATTCGCTTTTGGCGCTTGTGCGGTCTGGGTCTCCCACTCGATAAAAGTGGAGGCATGACGTTTCCGGACACAGCGCGTTGAAGCGAGTACCACAGCGGTGGCGCGTGTCGCCGTCGCCATAGTAACCGATGCTCGCGGAAGCGGAACGATCGACCACTCGAGGCGCAGGTTCGTTAACTGGTGAGCACACAAGCATGTCTGCCGCTGGCGCCTCCACCAATATTTCTCGTAATTTGCTTCTCGCCTGCCGCTAATCGATTCGTATCATCGTCGCAACACCAGGTCGGTGAGTACATATTTTCCACGCTACGTCGAATAATTTTTATATCTTGCAGCTATTTTATCTTACTTTTGCAGCAAATTGAATTATAAATGTAATTTAATGGCAGAATATGTACTTTTGGCGTCAAATTTGGACTACGTAATATCAATAACTCAAAGTTTTTAATTTTAGGGAAGAGATGTTTCTGCGCCGTCCTCTTTTCTTTCATTACTGTGCAGTTATAATACTTCTCTAAACTTGCTGCTAGCTATAAACACATTATTTTCTTGATATTAATCACATGTTCCGCGATAATTAAAAGTTAAGGATTAATTTTTAGTTAATATAACCTTTATCTGACAAAAGGCTTACTTAGAAAGATCAAACTGAATGCTTAAAACAGTTTTTTTGAGGTCATCATTATTTGGACTAGTCTGATGAGGGCAGCTACGAATTCTCTCCTGTGTCAACCTCTTTGTTTCATAATAGCATCGGAGAGTAAAGAAGTGTTAGTCGATGAGGTCTCGGAAATCGATTGTTTCGTTTTTGGAGTTCCGTACGTCAACTGGTAAAAGCGAAACCCTTATAGGATCACTTTTTGTCCGTTTCTCTGTCTGTTATGATCCACTTTTCTCAGGATAATATCAAGTTGAAATTTATGCCAAATACTTAGGTCTACGCTCCCTTGGCGGTTTAAAGAATTTAGGTTTCTAAGTCAATGCAGCCAAATGATACGGCCGTTTATGTCACATATTGTGATACTTGCCAACTCAGTTATCAAAACCTCTACATGAACTATCTCAATATATGATTAAGTTTGTACCGATAGGCCTATATTGAGTTGGAGCATACGTTTGTAGCGTTTTTCCATAAGTTTAATAAACACGACAGATACACATAACAGAGACTTTAGTCATCAATATTCTCCACCACTCTCCCTAAGCTGGATAACTTTTCGATTCCGCGACTGTAGAAATCATGTGGATTCGAGGTGAAGGACTCGTCGAGCCATGTTAAGGCCGCATTTTCATCCGTAAAGGAAGTTCCTTCAAGGCTGTTTGATAGAGAGCAGAAAAGCTGAAAATCTAAGGGCACAAAATCAGATGAGTAAGGTGGGTACGAAGTGCCTTTCCACCCCAACTCCTGTATAGTGTTTTTGCCAGAATGTGGGAGTAATGTCACCTCACGCAGTCATCCTGGTCGCTGTTCTTGGACTGCGTCTGCAAGACGTCTCAGTTCTTGACAATGAATGTCAGTAGTTATGGTTACGCCTCAGGTAAGGACTCCGCAGTACTCCACATCATCGCTGCTCCACCAGACCATTATCTTTCGTGGATGCATGTAGATCTTCGTACGGGAAATTTTTGTTTTGTTTGGGATCACCCATTTGTTTCTGTTTCACCTGTTAGTACAAAGACACCACGGCCCGTCATCGGTACCGATGCAGCATAGGAATGGTCGGTGTTGTTCACGCGCCAGTTGACGACGAGCGAGCACAGGTGCGCATATGACCACCAGCTGATATGGTGCAGAGCATGCGGTACCTATACACACGCAATTTTTTAACCTTCCCCACTACATGCCAATGTCGCACGATGGTGGATGATCACAGTTCATTACGTTTCCTTTCATTTATGTCTATGGTCACAAGCTTTTTGTTAACAGATTGCCGGTTTCGGTCTAGAATGACCATCATCAGATCTGTTTTATAAAAACAAAGTCCTAAAGTACTGCAGCCATAGTGGCATCGTCAAATGTTAAATGCATAATCAGCACGAGCATCGTCAAATATATATAAATAACATCATATTTCCACTGACATTCCAACCTCTACTAGTATGATAACAAAGACACTCCGTCACATTTCATGCAATAAGCGTTAACAATTATTTACAAGGCGTATGTGACAATGTCAGTCTTCTTTAAAAATTCATATATACGATGTACTTTCCTATCAAATAATACCTAATGCGGTTGTAGATCAAGGAAAAGTATGTGGATGAGGGCTTGTAAGGTGCGAAACTATAGCCACCTTACAACCTAGCCTCATGCGCTTGAGCAGCAGCGATGCAAGGAATGAATGTTAAACCCTCACTCAGGTATATTTATAACGTGCTCAACAAATGTGCGTGGGTGGCACAGAGTATAATTTTATTCACGCACATGTGAACGTTGCACGCCTCCGTGGAGACGCCAGGGGAGGGCACGGAAAGGGAGAGTTGAAAAAGTATATGCACCCGTTGCTGTTTCGGGTCAGGTACAGATTTCGTCCAGTGGGTTTGAGTCTCCCTAGTGGTTCCATCGTGTATATCGAACCAAAAACTGTGGTAGCACAACATTCCAGTGGGGTCAGATCACGTTCCCTGGGGTTGCAGCCCCACGATTTCCATGGAGTAACGCTGAATCGTGCGGGACACGTTAGCAGTGTCGATAATTGTCAAGACCGTCGTCCTATTGCTCATGTCACTGAAGACTGTTGTTTTCAACTGAGAAATTTTTGGGAAACAACGCTCGAAGGGAAGGGGTGGTTTCATTGACGCTCATTAAGTCACCTTTTGTGGGCTTTTCGTCTCGATTTTCAGGTTTTAGTGGCAATGTGTCTGAAATTCTTTCCACGGCCACCTATATGAAAAGCACGTGATTTGAACACTCAGGTCTTTCAGTGCTCTGTCAAACTCTTCACGCAGTATCATATCTCCCATTTCATCTTCATCTACATCCTCTTCCATTTCCATAAAATTGTCCTCAAGTACATCGCCCTTGTATAGACCCTCTATATACTCCTTCCACCTTTATGCTTTCCCTTCTTTGCTTAGAACTGGGTTTCCATCTGAGCTCTTGGTATTCATACAAGTGGTTATCTTTTCTCCAAGGGTCTCCTTAATTTTCCTGTAGGCAGCATCTATCTTACCCCTAGTGAGATAAACCTCTACATCCTTACATTTGTCCTCTAGCCACCCCTGCTTAGCCATTTTGCACTTCCTGCCGATCTCATTTTTGAGACGTTTGTATTCCTTTTTGCCTGCTTCATTTACTGCATGTTTATATTTTCTCTTTTCATCAATTAAATTCAGTATATCTTCTGTTACCCAAGGATTTCAACTAGCCCTCGTTTTTTACCTATTTGATCCTCTGCTGCCTTCACTACTTCATCCCTCAAAGCTACCCATTCTTCTTCTGTATTTCTTTCCCCCATTCCTGTCAATTTTTCCCTTATGCTCTCCCTGAAACTCTGTACAACCTCTGGTTTAGTCAGTTTATTCAGGTCCTTAAATTCCCACCTTTTTGCAGTTTCTTTAGTTTTAATCTACAGTTCATAACCAATAGATTGTGGTCAGAGTCCACATCTGCCCCTGGAAATGTCTTACATTTTAAAACCTGGTGCCTAAATCTCTGTCTTACCATTATATAATTGATATGATACCTTCTAGTATCTACAGGCTTCTTCCATGTATACAACCTTCTTTCATGATTCTTGAACCAAGTGTTAAATTTACATATTTTATTTTACCTTATTTTGCACAGTTTAGATATTATCACAGTGCAGCTTACGCTTATTTTCTTTGGTTAATGTAATGCCGTTTTTAATATGCCTTCGCTGTTTTGTATGATAACGTGGTCAGCCGCGAGAAAAATCACGTCGATATAACTTCTCAAAAAATGGATCAAATGGCTCTGAGCGCTATGTGACTCAACTGCTGAGGTCATCAGTCCCCTAGAACTTAGAACTAGTTAAACCTAACTAACCCAAGGACACCACAAACATCCATGCCCGAGGCAGGATTCGAACCTGCGACCATAGCGGTCTTGCGGTTCCAGACTGCAGCGCCTTTCATCGCACGGCCACTTCTGCCGGCTATAACTTCTCATCGTGGAGGTTCACAGTCATCAACAATTTTTAAAGGACGTCATATTCGCCGTTGAACATATTTTTTGTTGCACACCTGCAATATTGGCCTGTGGGCCATTTTCAAGTGGTACTGCAAAAACTAAAAAATTACAAAAATGAAACTCAGGGTCTGTATAAAGAACTCTACAAAAAGTCGTGTAAGCAGTAGTATTTTACAAAAATGCTGAAAATACCACTTCACTTACATTTTGCTTAAGCACGTGACAGGTTTTTAAGTCATCCTACATGTCATCGTCAAAAATAAGTCCTTTTTTTCACTGCAGGAATACAGTAACATTGGACGAGTGCGAAGCTCTGTGCATACTGAAATGTTGTAAATTACATGAAGTGTTGCCAATGTCAACATCCTTCAAATAAATCGCAACTCTTTACATGGAACTAAGGTCGTTGCAGCGAAAATACATCCCCAAGTCAGACTGACAGTGCAGTAATCAGAGATAATAGCCTATAACAGTCTTGTTGATAATTTTGTTCCTCCCAATATTATATCTGGTATCTGATAGTGTTTTTACCTATTTTTCCATTCTCTGATAACGTCACCTTTATAAATACTGGGTAATAGTTGTGAAAAGCTACACCATTGTTTCTAAACATATTTTTTCTTTTTCGGTCCATATTTTTTGTCTCGGGATTTTTTTTTGTTTCCACGCAATAAGCAAGAATTCGAAGTTTCGCCCATTTACGACCTGTAAATCCAACGGGGCCGCTTCTGGACTCACTATGGTGCGTATTTTTCTAGCTTTCGTGCCGCTCCCTTGAAGATGGCGGTCGGGCAGTGGGCGATCCCCGGGCTTACCTGGTGCCGGCCAGTCCTAATTACTTGGGGCGCTAAGTAAGCAGATTAGGAGGCGGGATGTAATTCCCAGGCGCGCCAGTTTGTTTAACGGGTTGGCGGCGCCGCGAGTGTCAAATTGAATCCCGGCAGTGACGGCGGCTGCAGCGTCCCGAGGGAGCGCCGCCACTGCGCAGGCGCGCCGTCCAATTAAAATTGACCCGCCCCTCCCCACCCCCCTCCAACCCCCCACTCCACCGTCCCCTGCCGCGCCACGCCTCGCCAGCGCCACGCCAATTCCCGGCGCACAAATTGGAAAACAAATGAGAAGCAGCCGGGAGCGCCCGGCGGGCTGGCTCGTTCACACCGTGAGACCCCGGCCCGCAATTAAATAAAGCAGCTGCTGCCAAGTAAGCAACAAGGGAACAACTGCAAGCGCCGGCGCGGAGCTACTGCGCCGGCTACTGGCTCTACATCGCACCGAATAGCTTTTCTTTGTCTTACTCCCTTACTAACATCCTTCCGTCAGTTATCTTTATTTCGGTGGGAAAATCGCAATCGCAACAGATGTATAAATTTCATGCAAATACACACATTGGACTCGTAAACTTTTGTTGTTTTCTGTTAATTAAGCCTCTAATAATGCAGGCCGTTAATTTATTTATAACTGATTCCAAATTATTTTATATTCAAACGTACCGAAGTCTCGCCGCTCTACATCTCCATCTACGCATACAATCTGCAAGTCATCCTATGGTACATGGCGGAGGGTACCTTGTACCACTACTAGACATTACATTTCCTTTTCCATTCGCAACTAGAACTACAGGATATATGCCACCGTATGAGCTCTAATTTCTCTTACCTTTTTTTGTATTGAAGAGGGAGGGGAGAAAAGGAAAGGAAAAAAATCGCAAAGTTAAACTATAGCAAACGAAAAGATTGACAGAAAAAATACATAACCAAAATCACTCAAAATACAGATAACATAAATGAAACATTCCCATTTCCAAAAATTATCAATTACAAAATTTATTTTCTAAAGAACTTAAAGAAATTAGTTCGGCGGCAAGTTCTGCTTTTAATCTACTTCTCTGAATAAAGATCACCTCACCAACTTATGAATATAAACAGCTGACGAAGCAACTGCTGGACTAAAATTGGAACTGAGAGGTCTCCTTACTGTATCAACACTGCCGCCGTTTGATTTGACGCCGTTTCTTTCGACGAGTCCATAGTCGACCGTTCCTAATCGAAAGTTTTCTGGGTGCTGGGACTTTAAATAAGCCTTCAAGTTTGTGATTTTACAAGAGGTTTGATGTACCTTCACACGACAATTTTATTTCGCACTTTTATTATCGTTTGATTCAAATTTCTTCCACACGACACTTTTCAGAGGCACTGCCTACTTCTTTTTGTCTTCACACTGCAAAATCGCTAACAGAAGCACACAACGAAGAGCACAAACAGAAGAGGTTTCGAGAATTTCACTTCAAACCTTTGTACAACCTTATATTCGAGTAAAAGGAGGTTACGAAAATACACAAGTGACTGTACTTTTTGTATTAAAATATCAGTTCATTTACTTACCTGAATTACGATATTTCGATGAATCATTGTCCTATATCCAGACCCTAGTTTGTGTCTCATATGTAGAAACAACCATGGAAGTGGTCTCTTTTGCTTTAAGAAATAGTTTTATTACTTTTAACCTTTTGCTATCTCGTCTGTATAGTTCTCTCTTCAGCTACAGGTGTGGTGGCTTATTTGGTACGTTAAATAATGTTGGAATTGATCCCATACAAATTTCCTACGTTCCAGATCCACTGATTTGACTGAAAGTGTTGTAGTGAACAACACGTCACGTTGGTGAGTAGATATACGACGTGTTTCTGCAGAGGTCACGTCTGCGGCTGTTTACTAGCCATCTTTTGTTCTTAAACGAAAACAACAGTCTTCAGAAAACATCTGTGGGTTACAAGACAATGAAAATACACCTATAATGTACCGTTTCATACTTCCCCGTGGTATTTAGGAAACTAAATAACGATAAATATGGTGTAATTTTTTAGTTATCGCGGATTTTTATGGCACTACATACGCTCCCTCGTGTAAAAACTATGTTACAAATCAATATTCCACACCTGCAGTGTTATGGCTAGATCCAGCTACAGCCGCGAAACGACGTTTAGGATCATTAAAGTCGTTTTAAAGTAATTCGATTACTTCAAGCTTCATTCTGAAGACTTGCATTTCGAAGTCATGAGCAACTGTTTTCAAACTCAACTGTGGGTGCTACGCCGGCCGGGGTGGCCGAGCGATTCAAGGCGCTACAGTCTGGAACCGCGCGACCGCTACGATCGTAGGTTAGAATCCTGCCTCGGGCATGGATGTGTGTGACGTTCTTAGGTTAGTTAGGTTTAAGTAGTTCTAAGTTCTCGGGGACTGATGACCTCAGAAGTTAAGTCCCATAGTGCTCAGAGCCATTTGAAACATGAGTGCTACGTATTCCTTATAGTACATCTGTTTTCAGTTACTATTACGTCAATCATATAAATACATGACATTGTAAGCTAGAGAGCGATCAGTTAGTTCAGTGTAAAGAAAGCTTCTGGTATGAAGTTACCTACTACATTGATCGCGTGTGCGTACACAGGATTACTAGTTTCGACAGGACTAAGCTGCCATTTTCAGATCCACAGAGTATAAACGTTTTGCGTATTGCACACCATGATTTCATAACCTCTACTCTGTGACTGCGAATATGGCAACTTAGTCCTGTCGAAACCAATAATCCAGTGTACATACACGCGATCAAGGCAGTAGATAACTTCGTACCAGAAGCTTTCTTTACATTACGGCAATCACTGGACGCTTCGCAATGGTAGTTAATTTACTTCCACCGTTATTAACATCGAACGGCGCCCATACCCGGAGGCTGAGGCTGTGGGGAAAGGTGGAAAGGGGGGGGGGGGGTCTAGCTCTCAGGGAATGGAGAGAAATATAGTGCAGTCAGATGTTTTTCTTTCAAGAAAGTGATTTATAAGTAGGTATTACGCAGGATTTTTGTAGGTTTGGAGCTGGAATTTTATTATGCGTGCTTAGATGTCGTCTTTCGGCTTCAAAATATTAAAAATACTTCATACCCCGCGGTTTGGCTATCATACGAGCGCTCTTGTTAACATACTTCCTCCAGGCCGCCTTTGTCAGATGTGCCAAGGTTTTTGTTAGAGTAATACTAGTACAGGATGCCATTTGTTTATCTGTAATTTTGTTGGAAGAAGCTTAATGTGCCACAGGTTGACATTTGTTTAGTGATTATTTTTATTGGAGTAAATCAAAGTAATTGCAATTCGTGTCTCATACATTACTCATTATTTAGAAGGGTGCCGCTGTATATTTAATCGGCGCCAGCCAGAATTCAGTTCACTAACCTGGAGCGTGAGACTTCTATACACATAGAAACAAAATTGCCCCCCAGCAGTCTCTGTTGATGTGAGTGTTGGGAGTGCAGCGTTTAGGCTCGACCGTCTTATCATGGAGCGTAATTAGGTCGATATTTTTTTGTCATTACGATGTCCAAAACATCCAGTTGTTGGTTTACACGAGACGGAATGTGCGATGGTTCAGTACAGCTCCAAACCGACATACCCAGTCACTCTTCGCGCTCGAAAAGTTTTATTCGCTTGGGGTTGATGTTCCTCGGATTCCACACGAAGTGCTTAGTGTTTAAGTCTCCGGCAAATAATATTTTGTAGTCTCCTTGAAAAATTGCTTCAAAATCTTCCTCCAGCAACTTAGCGATGTGTTACGGAGGCGGCACACTGCGCTCACATTTGGGAGGACGATGGTTCAAACCCGCTTACGGCCGTCCAGGTGTAGCTTCCGTGACTTCCATAAATAGCTCCATGAAAATGCCAGGATGGTTCCAGTGAAATGGGCACGGCCTGTTTCCTTCCCCAACATTTCCTAATCCGAGCTCGTTCTCCCAGCAGTTGTTATATGTGAGGTCTGCGGCTGTCATTATTTTTGTCCGTGCCGTTTCTTGACCGTGACTATTGTTGCTTCCAGGGTTCGTAACTTTGGTAGGGGATTCTTTATGCTCGGAAGTTCGAAGTTGCGGCCGTTATAGTTATAAGGGTTGAGGTAAGGTTAGTGGGTGGCCCTTTCTGACAACACTACTCCCCCTGGTGTGACATCTGCGAACCCCATCTGTCTACGGTCAGATTAAATATCCAAAGAGTACTCAAATGCAAATGAAAAGATACGAAACGTTGTAACTACCAGACTGTTTAAAATTTGCACATACAGCTTTTGGATATCGTAGTGAGACACCTAGGAAAGCGAATGTAGCGTCGTTCCCTCCACCTAAAGAATTCAGAGCTGTGCCCTTGTTTAGGAGGCAATGTGAAGCTCACCGTCTTTTTCGGCTTCCGAGGTCCCATACTCATTGTGGTGTCACCGCTAGACACCACACTTGCTAGGTGGTAGCTTAAATCGGCCGCGGTCCATTAGTACATGTCGGACCCGCGTGTCGCCACTGTCAGGATCGCAGACCGAGCGCCACCACAAGGCAGGTCTAGAGAGACGTACTAGCACTCGCCCCAGTTGTACGACGACGTTGCTAGCGACTACACTGACGAAGCCTTTCTCGCATTTGCCGAGAGACAGTTAGAGTAGCCTTCAGCTAAGTCCATGGCTACGACCTAGCAAGGCGCCATTTGTACCATTGCATGTATCTCAAGATAGTCTCACTTGTATCATCAAGAATGCTGTATACCAAAGGACGATATAAAAGTTAAGTGTTCTAGTAGCTACGTTCTTTTCTTTATCACATTCATTACGAATCCTGTTCCAGACTTCGCGCCAGTCGGCGTGTGTGCACGTGTGCCCTCTCGGCTACCCGTCTCTGTGGACTGGCTGCCTTTTCAGTCCACTACATTGGCGACGAGTCTAAAAAGGGACTTTAGCGTTCGTATTGTCTTAATTTGCTTGTGTCATGGCTTCGCCACACTCTCCAGATGTACTATCCGAATTTTATCGCTTGCAGAATCAGCAGACGCAGGCGTTATTGGATGCCCTTGGACAGCTCGTCCAGGGTCGACGTGCGCTGCACAACGATGTGGCCGCCGCCGCTTCCTCGCTACCGCAGCCACACCATGCTGTTGCACCTCAATTTAGGCCCTACGAGGCGGCCAACGAGACATGGCCGGAATGGTCCCGACAGTTTGGATTTCATCTCGCCGCCTACAGAATTCAAGGTCATGAGCGGCAGCCGTTTTTGCTCTCGTGTGTAGGTGCGTCCACCTACCGTGTGATAGTGAAGTTGTTTCCCCGACGCGACGTAGCAACTCTGTCATACGAAGAAATTTTGTCTGCTTTAGATGCCTATTTCAAAGAAACAATTAATGTCGTTGCAAAAAGGTATACGTTCTTTCGTACCAAACGTACGGCCGGTCAGACTAATGGGGAGTGGGTTGCAACTTTGCAATGACTTACTAGGGATTGTGCATTTGAATGTGACTGTGGACTCCCTTATTCAGATACTATGGTGCGTGATGCAATAGCACAGAACGTTTCTGATGTTCGCATACGGGAACAGATTTTGAAACTCGTCAATCCCTCCCTTCAACAAGTGATAGACATATTGGATAGGCAAGACACAGGACTTTGCTCAGAAATCATTTGAAACTTCGCCAGCTGTGTGTCGCATTAACCGGCCCGCCGCGCGCGCTGCGCGGACCTGTCAACAGCCTTCGCGCACGTCCGCACCGCCACGTGTGCCGCGTAGGCAAGCAAATGCAGTGAAATCATGCCCGCGGTGTGCAACTAGACATTCGCGTGAGAATCGCCCGTCACGCCAGGCTATTTGCTTTTTCTGTAACAAGAAAGGCTTCGTCAGTGTAGTCGCTAGCAACGTCGTCGTACAACTGGGGCGAGTGCTAGTACGTCTCTCTAGACCTGCCTTGTGGTGGCGCTCGGTCTGCGATCCTGACAGTGGCGACACGCGGGTCCGACATGTACTAATGGACCGCGGCCGATTTAAGCTACCACCTAGCAAGTGTGGTGTCTAGCGGTGACACCACACTCATCAAATTCCTCGGGCACAGAAAAATCATTAGTAGTGTACAGTGAAACACTCCGTACCCTACGCAAGTCCATCAAGAGTAAACGGCCTGAACTGCTCAAGGAGGGAGTGATTCGGCTCCACGACATTGCACGTCCACACGACGCCGAGGTCACACAAAGCGTAAGGGGCCAGTTTCAGCATCCGCCATACAGCCTGGACACGTCGTCCCGAGACTTAATGTATTTCGCCCACTAAAAGAAAAAAAAAAAAAAAACCTGTCCTCATGCCTCTGGTGATTAGGCCTACTTTTTACACTACTGGCCATTAAAATTGCTACACCACGAAGATGACGTGCTACAGACAAGAAATTTAACCGACAGGGAAGAAGATGCTATCATATGCAAATGATTAGCTTTTCAGAGATTTCACACAAGGTTGTCGCTGGAGGCGACACCTACAACGTGCTGACATGAGGAACGTTTCCAACCGATTTCTCATACACAAACAGCAGTTGACAGGCGTTGCCTGGTGAAACGTCGTTGTGATGCCTGGTGTAAGGAGGAGAAATGCGTACCATCACGTTGCCGACTTTGATAAAGGTCAGATTGTAGCCTATCGCGATTGTAGTTTATCGTATCGCGACATTGCTACTCGCGTTGGTCAAGATCCACTGCAGAATATGGAATCGGTGGGTTCAGGAGGGTAATACGGAACGCCGTGCTGGATCCCAACGGCCTCGTATCACTAGCAGTCGAGATGACAGGCATCTTATCCGCATGGCTGTAACGGATCGTGCAGCCACGTCTCGATCCCTGAGTCAACAGATGGGGACGTTTGCAAGACAACAACCATCTGCACGAACAGTTCGACGACGTTTGCAGCAACATGGACTATCAGCTCGGAGACCATGGCTGCGGTTACCCTTGACGCTGCATCACAGACAGGAGCGCCTGCGATGGAGTACTCAACGACGAACCTGGGTGCACGAATGGCAAAACGTCATTTTTTCGGATGAATACAGGTTCTATTTACAGCATCATGGCGACATCTCGGTGTACGCACAATGGAAGCGTGTATTCGTCATCGCCATACTGGCGTATCACCTGGCGTGATGGTATGAGATGCTATTGGTTACACGTCTCGGTCACCTCTTGTTCGCATTGACGGTACTTTGAGCAGTGGATGTTACATTTCAGATGTGTTACGACAAGTGGCTCTACCCTTCATTTCCCTGCGAAACCCTATATTTCAGCAGGATAATGCACGACCGCATGTTGCAGGTCCTGTACGGGCCTTCCTGGATACAGAAAATGTTCGACTGCTGCCCTGACCAGCACATTATCCAGATCTCTCACCAATTGAAAACGTCTGGTCAATGATGGACGAGCAACTGGCTCGTCACAATACGCCAGTCACTATTATCCATGAACTGTGGTATCGTGTTGAAGGTGCATGGGCAGCTGTACCTGTACACGCCATCCAAGCTGTGTTTGATTCAATAGCCGGGCGTATCAAGGCCGTTATTACGGCCAGAGGTGGCTGTTCTGGGTACTGATTTCTCAGGATCTATGCACCCAGTTTGCGTGAAAAAGTAATCACATGTCAGTTCTAGTATAATATATTTGTCCAATGAATACCTGTTTATCATCTGCATTTCTTCTTGGTGTAGCAATTTTAATGGCCAGTAGTGTAATATCAGCTACACCAACAGTCTTGTTTCGTACCTTTTCTTTTGAACACCCTTCATATTTTCAACTGCGAGGATATTTTCTAAATGCTCGCGTACTGTGTATCTGAAGCGGGATGTGGGTACCAGCCTGTGATTTACCTAATTGAATGTGAGAAACCGGCTGAAAACCACATCCAGTTTCGCCGGCTCTCCAGCCCCCGTCGTTAATCCGTTCTAGTTCCAGGGCAGACCCGCCTGTATATATTCTGCATCCGTTTATCTGGACGTCTGCAACCCTTCTTGATTCAGTGTTATCTACATCCTCATCAGTCCATCCAATTTTCAACAGCCTTCTAAGCACCTTATCTCAAACGCTTCTATTCTCTTACTTTCCTGTTTTCCCACAGTCCATACAAAGCTGTGCTCTAAACTTACAATCACAGAAATTTCTCCCCCAAATCAAGTCTAATATCTGATAGTAGCAGACTTCCAAAGAACGTCCTCTTTATCTCTGCTAATCTGCTGTCTGTGACCTGGCTTCGACGGTTGTATCTTACTTTGCCCCCTAGGCAGCAGAATTCCTTCACTTCGTTTTTTTTTGTTTTTTTGTTGTTTTTATGGGACTTAACTTCTAAGGTCATCAGGCCCCTAGAACTTAGAACTACTTAAACCTAACTAACCTAAGGACATCACACACATCCATGCCCGAGGCAGGATTCGAACCTGCGACCGTAGCGGTCGCGCGGTTCCAGACTGTAGCGCCTTTAACCGCTTGGCCACCACGGCCGGCCCTTCACTTCGTCTACGTCAAAGTTCCCAATTTTGATGTCAAATTAATCGCTGATCTCATTTCTGCCACACCCAAACGAATTCATCCTTCATAGATTTACTGACAGTCCACACAGTGTTCTGATTACTGTTCATTTCATACAACACGTCCAGCTGTTCTTCCTCAATTTCACTGAGGATGACAATGTCGCCAAGGAATCTCATCACTGACATCCTTTTTTCCCTCAATTTTAATTCCACTCTTAATCTTTGTTTTGTTTCCTTCACTGCGTCTTCAACGTCGATTGAACCGAAAGGGAGAAGTATTTCACAGCTATCTTACACCGTTTTTAATCCGAGCACTTAGTTTGTCGTCTTTCTATCTACCTGTTCCCTCTTGGTAGAACCAGTGGTTACTTTTTTTTCTTCGTATCTCTCAAAACAGTCTTCATTTTGCCGCTTAAGTCTGTCGTCGTAGTATCCGTGCATGTTTTAAGTTTCAGACTTCTTTCTGTCTGTTGATTGGCCGTGAACTTATGAAAGTAGATCCTCTGAGTGTCACCTAGTCATTGGTGTCTGAAGTCTTGCATTTCCTTTTTGAAGATTTTTTGGTGAATCATAAGTTGTACATTTGCACTGTACTGTGTGGTCAGGAAAAGTCTGAAAAGTCCGTAAGGGTGTTGCACGGTAGGCTGTGCTGAGAAAGATTTTTTAAGAAAAAAGTGCGATAAGTTGCGCCGTTTCCGAGTGAAATAGCGTTGAAGTTAGCCAATCAGGCCTTTGTGCGCGCAAGTTCAAGCAGTCTGCCAGATACAATTAGTGCCTGTTGTTCTCGTGACGTAGATGACAGCGCACGAGACAGCTCAATCTTTGTCTCGGGTTCCATGCTTACTGTCCCATGTTCAGTTTTTGTATCGCTCTCATGTTCGGTTTTAGGAAATCATACGAAGAACATGTTTGGCGACACTGTCTCTGGCGCGGCGCTTGAATAACAGCCTGATGTGCTAACTTCAGTGATATCTCGGAAATGGCGCTCATGTGAATTTTTTTCTTTACATTTATTTCTCAGAGCAACCTAAGTTGCAACACCCTTAAAAGGTTTTCAACCTGTTGCTGACCCTGTTTATTCTCAAAATTCGAGACAAAATTTCAGTTTAAACTGAGATCAGTCCACACATTATTTCTTTCACGTTCAGTTGTGAGTTACTATGAGGCCTATTTTATGCTGATTAGAGCCATGGAGTTTTACTTATGGTTTTCTAAAAGTCTTGTAACTTTGACGACTTTCAGTTCATGTTGTTGTTGTTGTTGTTGTGGTCTTCAGTCCTGAGACTGGTTTGATGCAGCTCTCCATGCTACTCTATCCTGTGCAAGCTTTTTCATCTCCCAGTACCTATTGCAACCTACATCCTTCTGAATCTGCTTAGTGTATTCATCTCTTGGTCTCCCTCTACGATTTTTACCCTCCACGCTGCCCTCCAATACTAAATTGGTGATCCCTTGATGCCTCAGAACATGTCTTACCAACCGATCCCTTCTTCTGGTCAAGTTGTGCCACAAACTTCTCTTCTCCCCAATCTTATTCAATACTTCCTCATTAGTTATGTGATCTACCCATCTAATCTTCAGCATTCTTCTGTAGCAGCACATTTCGAAAGCTTCTATTCTCTCCTTGTCTAAGCTATTTATCGTCCACGTTTCACTTCCATACATGGCTACACTCCATACAAATACTTTGAGAAACGACTTCCTGACACTTAAATCTATACTCGATGTTAACAAATTTCTCTTCTTCAGAAACGCTTTCCTTGCCATTGCCAGTCTACATTTTATATCCTCTCTACTTCGACCATCATCAGTTATTTTGCTCCCCAAATAGCAAAACTCCTTTACTACTTTAAGTGCCTCATTTCCTAATCTAATTCCCTCAGCATCACCCGACGTAATTAGACTACATTCCATTATCCTTGTTTTGCTTTTGTTGATGTCCATCTTATATCCTCCTTTCAAGATACTGTCCATTCCATTCAACTGCTCTTCCAAGTCCTTTGCTGTCTCTGACAGAATTACAATGTCATCGGCGAACCTCAAAGTTTTTATTTCTTCTCCATGAATTTTAATACCTACTCCGAATTTTTCTTTTGTTTCCTTTACTGCTTGCTCAATATACAGATTGAACAACATCGGGGAGAGGCTACAACCCTGTCTCACTCCTTTCCCAACCACTGCTTCCCTTTCATGCCCCTCGACTCTTATAACTGCCATCTGGTTTCTGTACAAACTGTAAATAGCCTTTCGCTCCCTGTATTTTACCCCTGCCACCTTTAGAATTTGAAAGAGAGTATTCCAGTCAACATTATCAAAAGCTTTCTCTAAGTCTACAAATGATAGAAACGTAGGTTTGCCTTTCCTTAATCTTTCTTCTAAGATAAGTCGTAAGGTCAGTATTGCCTCACGTGTTCCAGTGTTTCTACGGAATCCAAACTGATCTTACCCGAGGTTGGCTTCTACTAGTTTTTCCATTCGTCTGTAAAGAATTCGTGTTAGTATTTTGCAGCAGTGACTTATTAAACTGATAGTTCGGTAATTTTCACATCTGTCAACACCTGCTTTCTTTGGGATTGGAATTATTATATTCTTCTTGAAGTCTGAGGGTATTTCGCCTGTTTCATACATCTTGCTCACCAGATGGTAGAGTTTTGTCAGGACTGGCTCTCCCAAGGCCGTCAGTAGTTCCAATGGAATGTTGTCTACTCCGGGGGCCTTGTTTCGACTCAGGTCTTTCAGTGCTCTGTCAAACTCTTCACGCAGTATCATATCTCCCATTTCATCTTCATCTACATCCTCTTCCATTTCCATAAAATTGTCCTCAAGTACATCGCCCTTGTATAGACCCTCTATATACTCCTTCCACCTTTCCGCTTTCCCTTCTTTGCTTAGAACTGGGTCTTCATTTGAGCTCTTGATGTTCATACAAGTGGTTCTCTTATCTCCAAAGGTCTCTTTAATTTTCCTGTAGGCAGTATCTATCTTACCCCTAGTGAGATAGGCCTCTACATCCTTACATTTGTCCTCTAGCCACCCCTGCTTAGCCATTTTGCACTTCCTGTCGATCTCATTTTTGAGACGTTTGTATTCCTTTTTGCCTGCTTCATTTACTGCATTTTTATATTTTCTCCTTTCATCAATTAAATTCAATATTTCTTCTGTTACCCAAGGATTTCTACTAGCCCTCGTCTTTTTACCTACTTGATCCTCTGCAGCCTTCGTTACTTCATCCCTCAAAGCTACCCGTTGTTCTTCTACTGTAGTTCTTTCCCCCATTCCTGTCAATTGTTCCCTTATGCTCTCCCTGAAACTCTCTACAACCTCTGGTTCTTTCAGTTTATCCAGGTCCCATCTCCTTAAATTCCCACCTTTTTGCAGTTTCTTCAGTTTTAATCTACAGTTCATAACCAATAGATTGTGGTCAGAGTCCACATCTGCCCCTGGAAATGTCTTACAATTTAAAACCTGGTTCCTAAATCTCTGTCTTACCATTATATAATCTATTTGATACCTTTTAGTATCTCCAGGGTTCTTCCATGTATACAACCTTCTTTCATGATTCTTAAACCAAGTGTTTCAGTTCATATAAAGCAAAAATGTATTCCTTTTCCATCTGATGTATTGCTTGTTATCTGTGATGATGGCCGATACGACCGAAACGGATAGAGACTAAAGAATAAATCATGGTGCTGAACTGCTAAAATACAGTTCTTCAACTTACTGACAGCTTAGCGAGTCACTTCAATAAAATATTCTGACGAAAAAAAAATCATATCGCCAACAAGTAGTTGTACGGCATAAACGGCAGCTGGTAGGCGAGTTCTACGCCTGGAAGATGATGTCTATTGAAAGGCGCTAGTAGCGCCACGGTTAGAATACAAATCAGGTTTGCTATAAATATATGCTGTAACGGTAGTGACTGTTTGTTACCTTTGAAACTGGACTTGGGAGTTGATTTTAGCTAAGTAGTCAAGAATGCCTTTAAGGCGACAAAGACGCCGTCATTAACACCTCACTGAGTTCGAACGAGGTCGTAATAATAACGAGCGTATGGCATTGGTGGCCGGGAGACCCTTAGCGGTGCGGTTCGGCCGCCGCTCCAAAAGTGAATGAGAATGAAATGATGATGAAAGACACACAACACCCAGTCATCTCGATGGAGAGAAAATCCCTGACCCACGCCGGGAATCGAACCCGGGACCTCGTGCGCGGGAAGCGAGAAAGCTACCGCAGGACCACGACCCGCGGACAGTGAGGTCGTGTTATAGAGCTAGCAGAAGCCGCATGTTCCTTCTGCGGTTTTGCAGAAAGACTATGCAGGACTGTAGCCACTGTATATGATTGCCGGCAGCGGTGGTCACGAGAAGGTACAGTAGAAAGAAGACACGCCTCCGAACGCCCAAGTGGCACTGCTGAGATGGAAGACGTATGGCTCCGGCGCGTCGTACTACATCTGCAGCGGCAATTTGATCAGCAATTGGTACCACAGCGACACAAATTACTTTTACAAATCGATTGCCTCAAGGATACCTCCGAGTCAGACCCCCTGTAGGGTGCTTTGCACCGACCCCAATCGCGACTTCAGTGGTGTTAAACGAGAGCTCATTGGAAGACAGGGAGGGTGTCTGTTGTGTTTTCCGATGAAACCCGGCTCTGCCTAGCTACCAGTGACGGTCGTGTTTGAGTTAGAAGGAGGCCAGGTGAACGACTGCAACGAACCTATCTCAGCCCTAGACGCTCTGGACCTACAATTGTAGTTATAGTCTAGGGTAGGATTTTGTAATTTAGTACGACACCAGGACTATTCTCGTGGTTATTGCATGCATGGTTAACGCACGCACTCCCTATACGTCAGTCTGATGATTCGATCTGTTGTGCTGCCGTTCGTGAACAGCAGTCAATGGGGCGTTTTCCAACAGAATAACGATTATCCACGTACCGCTGTTGTAGCCCGACACACTCTACAGAGTGTCAGCATGTTGCCTTGGCCTGCTCGATCTCCAGATCTTTCTCCATTCTATAACTAATGGGACATCATCGGACGACAAAACCAGAACCATCAAGAAACAGCTGTAACCGTCCCTGTGTTGACTGCGACAGGCATAGAACTCCATTGCACAAACTGAAATCCGGCATTTGTACAACACAACACATGGACATTTGCATGTTTGCATTCAACATTTTGGTCGTTCCAGCGATTATTCATGTACGAGAATTTCACATTTGCAATGGCTTATCTTACGATTACATTAACCTGCGATCTCGCGATGTTAACAACTATGTTACCTAATCACGAAATTTCATTGCTCGACATTAATTATTTTTTGATGTTGCGAGTGTTTTTCCGTCAGTTTGTTATATACCGATATCACTGGCTCGGGTTCATTGGTGACGCCTGCAGCGCATAGTCATAACAGCCTTTCTCCAGCCTCGTAGTCCAGAAAGAGATGTTACCGCGAGTTTCGCGGCGTGACGTGCGGCGAGTGCGCTTTGGAGAACAGCTGGAGTGAGTGGGCACGCACCGCGCACCACGCACCAGCGCGCACCCCGCCGCGACCCGCGACCTGCGCGTGCGTCACCGTGACGTCACGCCGCTGTTTATTTCATGAGCAGCGCGCATCTAGATAACGCGGGCGTGGGATGGCGTGACGTGCTGCGGCGCACGGATTTGTTTGCAGACAAACACACGAGAGTGGATGGCCCACAGGCTGCCACTATTGTTCCAGGCCCACACCTGCCGCTGACACGCACTTGCACAATTTTCTCACTCACCTCGCCCTGTGCGAATCCTATCCTCTAAAGCTACTGCGGCACGACCATTCCCCTTTACTCTATTTTAACGTGCTTTAAGATCCATATGTTGACAGGTTTGAAAATTCTTCTACTTATAATGGTTCTAACATCCCAAAGCTAATATCCCTTTTTACAAATTTAACTGATCGATACCGGTCTATTTACGAATCATCCGATACCACTTTTAGCCGATTTTATGCGGTTCGCGTTTTTCGCAGGGGCACTTAGTTTTCCATTGCATTTATCCTTTTTTACTATTGTTTATCTGTATCTCGTTTTAATTATGAGAGCAACCGGTATTATTTTTATAGAAAAATTTGTGCATTCCAAAAAGTTAGCGTGGTACTCTTTACATAATCAAGATCACCTAAAAATAAATAAATCGTATATTTTGTAGAGCAAAAATTATCCAGTATAACAAATCGATACTTAAGCAATAATTTTGTTTTCTACATTCAGAATCACGGAAATTATTTATGCCAAAAAAATGGTTCAAATGGCTCTGAGCACTATGGGACTTAACGTCTGAGGTCAAAAAAATGGTTCGAATGGCTCTGAGCACTATGGGACTCAACTGCTGTGATCATCAGTCCCCTAGAACTCAGAACTACTTAAACCTAACCAACCTAAGGACATCACACACATCCATGCCCGAGGCAGGATTCGAAACTGCGACCGTAGCAGTCGCGCGGTTCCAGACTGCGCGCCTAGAACCGCG
This sequence comes from Schistocerca nitens, assembly GCF_023898315.1. NCBI lineage: Eukaryota > Metazoa > Arthropoda > Insecta > Orthoptera > Acrididae > Schistocerca > Schistocerca nitens. Next base: position 260,911,428 of record NC_064621.1, read on the forward strand.
AGACCACCGCGGCCGGCCGTCTGAGGTCCTCAGTCCCCTACAACTTAGAACTACTTAAACCTAACTAACCTAAGGACATCACACACATCCATGCCCGAGGCAGGATTCGAACCTGCGACCTTAGCAGTCGCACGGTTCCGGACTGCGCGCCTAGAACCGCGAGACCACCGCGGCCGGCCGTCTGAGATCATCAGTCCCCTAGAACTTAGAACTACTTAAACCTAATTAACCTAAGGACATCACACACATCCATGCCCGAGGCAGGATTCGAACCTGCGACCGTAGCAGTCGCGCTATTTATGCGAATATCAATTATTAAATGTTCATTTTTGCAATAAAAATGACTTTGAACTAGTGTCCGCAACGTTACGCCATTTTTTTTTTTTACAGAAAGTAGTTAAATCTCTGTTCTGGAAGATGACAGTTCTAATGTATTAGGCACATTTTACGAACTTGTTTATAAGATTGTCAAAAATTTTTCGTCTGTGTCGGTAAAAACCGACTTGGTGGTGTGGTTATGGTAGCATGTCGTCGAAATAAAATCTAAAGTGGAATAATGAGCATGGAATTTCTGTCACACAAAATACACCACAGACCTGATTATTAAGGAGTTTTTTTAGAAAGACTGTGGTCCCTAGACACCGCTGCCACAAATCAAGTGCGCTCATTTTATTATACATTGCGCAAAAAATATAAATTTCTCGAAACCACGTAATCGTCTCCCATTACGAAGCAAACTTTGGAATTTGGCTCAAAGGTGCCTACTACGACCTACCTCTGTAATGGTGCAAAAGCGAGGCGCCATGTGACGTCACCCTTGGGCTGGGTGACGCTTCAAACCGCAAGCTGTCGACACGGGCGACACAGCTCAGAAGTTAATGTGTGGTGTAACGTGGGCTAATGGTGTCACATTGGGACGGTGGCGTGAAAGTGTCACGCGATGGGAATATCGTCCCAACCCTCTTACCCACATTTCATCCATTGTTTGGTCGCCTCTGCGGTGGAGAACAGAACCGCAACGTCCAACGCTGAAACCGCGTGGTTTTATCATGGGTGCCCGAAGAAAGCATTTCAGACACACCGCCGCTCTGAATCGATCTGAAGAGGTGGCATAAAGGGTATCAGCGAAACCACCCATTCCCTTGGGGCGTTGATTCCCACATATTTCGCCGCCGAAAATGACAGTTCGCATTGTGATGACCAAGAGGACGACGTTCTTGACAAATGTGGCCACCGCTGCCAACCCGCGGACGATTCAATCCTGTTCTAAGGACATCGTGGAGCTGCAACGCCACTGAACGTGATCTGACCCCTTTCGAGTGTAGTGTGACCGCAATTTTTGCTGCTGGATACAGAGTGGAACAATTAGGGGCCGTCAGAGAAAAAATCGACGAAGTAAGAACGTGATCCGAAGCAGGAAAGGGTGTTCATACGTTTTCAGCGCTCCAGTTTCGCACCCTCTTGTTGCGTGATCACAGAGAGGTGGAACATTGACATGTGCGTGAATGAAATGCCAAAGCAACCGTCTAAGAAACCCCATTTCAGCAACATTCTTGGGGCCACCCACACACCTTTATTGCGTACGTTAAAAATGTACCTGTCAGAAACTCTGTCATCCATTCAGCTGAATAATGCTTTGCGGCTGCTCTGGCGCCCGAGGGCAGGCAACCGTACGTAACGGGAGTCGCGGTTCTGACCTCCGCCGCAGAGGCGTCAAAACAAGGAAATGTGGGCGAGAGGTGGTGTGAAGATCGTTCAGTCGTGTGACATGTCCACCACGGCGTTGGGCATAATTGTCGTGGAATGTGGTGCTCATGTGACATCATTAATACTCCTTACATCTCACATGAACTTCTGAGCTGAGGCCTTTTACGCAGGTGTGGACACGTCGCTGTTTGAAGTGTCGCAGAGCCCTGGGGTGACGTCGCAGGGGGCCGCGCTTTTGTACTATCACAGAGGAATGTTTTAGGCACAATTTCATGAGGATTTTCAGTGCCCCACACTCCCAAATTGTGGTGATTAATCTTTCCAGATAAATGGAAGGCTGCTTTGTCGCTGAATATCAGCTAGGAGGCGAAATGTTCACCCTAAAATGCTTCCTGAGTTGCGATGCGAAACTGATGGCGCCGATCATAGTCTTCCGGTTTTAAACATTACATGAGCTGCAGATGGTACGGTTTGAAATGTAACCACCGTCGAAAAATCTTCCACACAGTTTTCTGCAGTATTGAAACTTCGTGTCCTCGGCGGACAATTGATTTTATTGGTCTGCGTACGAAAAATCCCGTTACTGTCCCCAAGGTTGCATTTGGCAAACTTGGTACTTCTTTATTTACAGAGACAACCAGTGTCCCTAAATCGTCGATATCAATGCACAATCATTCTGCTTACATAGTGCTTCTGTTTCAGAGTTTCTGTACTGTCATATAACAGATAAAAATCTCGAGTATTCCAACACACTACAACTCTTTTCCTGTAGTTTCGCCGATTTGTCAAGGCACTGTACCCGTAACGCCACAATGGAACACTGCAAGTTCTTTGAGTTTACGATAATATTCATGCATGAATCATATTTGTACGTGTCGAAATACAGAATACCGAAAACGAATGAATCATTTATAGTAGCCCTGTATAATTGCGAAAATATATTTTGTTTTTGATCTGGGTCTGTGGATTATTTTACAGAGTGAACTGATATAAAGCATACTCCTTTTATTTTCAGTCAATTTATGCAGTGTGAAATTTTTAAATCACCCTGTAAAGCTACAATGAATATTTATGCCATGAAATTAGTAATCTCAAACAATTTGCTTCGTTAGCGGCATTTTGAACACTGTCAGATGGTAATGTAGAACACCATTTATAATTTTTGCACTTCTTGGAATTGTTGTCGCAGGAATTTTTAATCACGGCCTTTATTGTGGTGGTTCAGTCGAGCCAAATTATAAAAACAAAGTTTCGGTTATGTTGAACTGTAGCTCTTGGGATTTTAGGCTATCTGAAGACTTCAAACAGAAGCCGGCTGTTTCATTTTAGAAGGGAACCGCCACATCTCCTATACGTCTTCTATTACGGGCAGGGTGGAAAAGGTGGATGTATCCGGGAAGACTGAGAGGCATAAACACAATGAAAGAATTCTGCTTGTCCTGCAGTTATGTTGCGTACACTAGAACGTTCCAGGAGATGCTGAGCCACAAAAAATGCCAGTCTCAAAGGCAACAGGGATGGGCGGCCTCAGCTACAAGAGGTTCGAACGGAACAGCTGTGTTCACAGGGCGGATATGGAAATGTGAAATAATGAAGGCAGAGGCAGACGCAAGTTACAACAGAGACGGAGGCAGATGGTGTAAATCGTCTGTCCTGAGGCAGAACCAAACCACAAGAGATCCAGAGCCTCGAATGTCTCTGTGAAACAAGACGCGGGGGACACGTAGCCTCTATCCAGTGCCTTCTGATTGGATATTCAAACACTGCTGTGCTTTCATGAGGGCTCTGTATAGCCCGTGGACTTTGGTCCACCAGTTCAACATTCACGTCGCGGCATGTACGAGATGGGTCTCTTAAGGGTTACATACCTGGTCCAGCGATCATCCAGCTTTTTCGTCCGATCGGAAAAATAGGTTCTGTCAAAGTCTGCAAAATACTACTTCACTGGAACCATGATTTCCTCATTTGATGAAAGATTCTTCCCAGAAAGCTACAGTTTCAAATTAGGAAACAGTAAGACGTCGTCACTTGGGGCTAAATCTGGTAAGTTGGTTGGATGAGGTTCAAATGGCTCTGAGCACTATGGGACTTAACATCTTAGGTCATCAGTCCCCTAGAACTTAGAACTAGTTAAACCTAACTAACCTAAGGACATCACACACATCCATGCCCGAGGCAGGATTCGAACCTGCGACCTTAGCAGTCACGCGGTTCCGGAATGAAGTGCCTAGAACCGCACGGCCACCGCGGCCGGCGGTTGGATGAGGAACCAATTCAAAGCCCAATTCGTGCACTTGCGCCATAGTTACCGCTGATCTATGGAATAGTGCATTATCCTGGCGAAAGAGCACTTTTTTGCGTGCCAACTTTTTCAGCCACCAATGAAGCATAAGAGGGTCCAGTTAAGGATAAACGTCACCTTTCTCCAAGTAATCTATGAGGATTACTCCTTGGAAATCCCAAAACCCACTGACCATTACCTTACGAGCTGACAAAATGGTCTTTGCTTCTTCGGAACACTTTCACCAGCCTTTGACCATTGTTTTTACTGCCGTTTTGACTCAGATGTGTAATCATGGATTCATGTTTCATCAACAGTCACAAGTCGGCGCAAAAATTCTTGCGGATTACAATTAAACATCGCCAGACATCGATCTACCGGATGCGCTTTTGGTCGACTATGAGCAATCGGAGCACCCACTTGTACACAGATTCTTCATTGTCAACTTCCCGAGCATAATGTTATGCATTCGCTCAGTTGAGGTGCCTACAGATCAATCTCACGAACTTTTATTCGGCGGCGTCGCATTACCATACCGTGGATTTGTGGATTTTTTCAATGGATTCCTTTGCAGTGACAATTGGACGGCCAGTGCGCGATTCGTCAGCGGTGCTTGTCCGACCACCATGTTTAAATTCATTAATCCAAAAGCAAATAGTCTCCAATGATGGTGCACAGTCTGCGCGAACACCATCCAATTATTAACTGATTTGTGCGGCAGTCCAACTCTTCAAATGAAAATGTTTAGTAACAGCACGAAACTCGGTTTTCCCTGTTTTCAATCGCAGTCAACACACTGATCAATACATACGGCTGTCAACAATGACCTGCGTGCTGAGCAGTGTTGAATTTCTTTACTTGATTCTTTGAATAACCAAACTTACCAACCGTGAAGGTGCAACAAAAATATTCCTTTCTTTCTTGGAAATTTACCAGACTTATCAAACTTTCCTCATATGTCTGGTGAGAACATCAGAGTATGTGCAGTAAATAGGGACGAGAAAAACGAAAAGATAATAAAAATAATTAATCTTTAGCCGTTTACGTTGAGTCGGACAACCGGGGTTGTAAACTTCGCTCTCTAAGCGATACTTTACGCCAGAACTTCGGCAGACGTGCGAGTAAAAGATGAAGTTGACAGAGGAAGTCGAAGCATCCGTTTTCATCCGCAGTAATTCATGCTCTCATGCTCCGATACCGCTTTAAGCCGGTTTTTCACAGGCGTTAACTACAACTATTCGCGTTAAGTCAACTTACATGTGGCGGCACTCTGCTTGCACAATGTCAAGCCAACTTAAGTGAAATTTATGGAAGTTAAAAGCTATTTAATCTTCTTATCCGGTGTCGCTTCCCTCTATGTGCTTCATCAACTGGCGCCATACGCATCTCCTCTCATTTTGCTCTTGTTCGTTTGACTGTACATGGCTTGAACAGCTTCTTTATATACGAGCATATTTAGTGTCACAGCAAAATAATGGGGTTAGTCTCCAATTAAATAAATAAAAACTTTGTAAAGTGGCATAATTTTCGTAAACCGTTCGACAGGAGTCTCAGCTAGCATTCAGGAATTCCTTATAATCATTTATTTGTAATAAATTTGTTTGAAGTGATGTACCGATTCGTAAAATGTTGTAACTGAGAATATGGAATTGCTAAGACTCGTATTACTCTCGAAAAATTTGTTTGAAGTGATGTACCGATTCGAAAAATATTGTAACTGAGAATGTGGAATTGTTAAAACTCGTGTTACTCGAGAAAAATCAATTTGTTAAAGGTATTTTTTATTTCAATACAGCCATATTTTCTTGTTTCAGTCACTGGGTGTAAGTATTACGGTGAAGAAGGATAAGAATCGTAGAGAGAGACACGGATTGGAATACATCCAACAAACAATTGAGGACGTAGGTTGCAATTGCCCCTATAAGATGCCAAGGTTAGCACAGGAGAGAAATTCGTTTCGGACCGCATCAAACCAAAAAAAGAGAAATCGTGGCTATTGAAGACGAAGAAACTGAAAATTAGTAATTACCATAAATTTAGTGGTAAAGGCAGCAAATGAACACAAAGTTACTCTCGTTTACTTGTAGATAAAAGTAAGCGAAAAACCGACACCAGTAAACAATGTTATGTACAGTATGTGTGGCACCTTACTACGATGTTTTGTTTTCGACTGCTAACATCAACAACTCGGCAATTGTGGCACGAGGTGCCCGGTATGCGTATTTTACTGGAAATGAATCACCAGCAACATTTCAACATTTCTACCATACCACCCCATCCGTACGCGGGCTACAAGTTGGTACCAGTGTGAGAGACAGAGGAATACTTTTCTTATGTGTGTGTCCACTTTACTTTTACCTCTCGTAACGGCTATGTACAGAAATGAATTTCTATGCACATCTACTGGCAAAGTACCTCTCGAGTTACGTAAGTTTCATTGGTTTTGTTTAATTAATATTAAAAGGTGATACTTCAGTTTTCGATGTTGATGTATTAATGGTTCAAATGGCTCTGAGCACTATGGGACTTAACTGCTAAGGTCATCAGTCCCCTAGAACTCAGAATTACTTAAACCTAACTAACCTAAGGACATGACACACATCCATGGCCGAGGCAGGATTCGAACCTGCGACTGTAGCGGTAGCGCGGTTAAAGACTCTAGCGCCTAGAACCGCTCGGCCACTCCGGCCGGCGATGTATTAATATTAGGATGTATTTCAATTTAGTTATTTATATTTGTCGATGTGTTTGTATACGTTAACAGTTTTTTTCTTCTCACTGATGCCTTAGACAGTTTTCAGAGATTGGTTTGTGCAATTCGTTGCGTTCTTGCGCTATTACGCAGCTGAAGACTGTGCATACCGTTCCGCTCCACTCACAAGCGACCGAACGAACTCCCCCTTCACCGATTTGATTCATGTTGACAGGACTGCAACTTATGTAAACAGGAGGATTGCAACTCACAACCATTTTCGAGAAAATCGAGTTTGAAAATATTAGCCGCGCTCGTATACTTTGTATGATCGATAGTACTCACGGAGTCGGCGCGTAGTTTCGTAAGTGCGAGGTCTAAGGATCGAATCTCTCTGCAGGTACTCCCATCTTTTTTCCAGTCACACGTTATTCTATGAACGGATATGTGTGGTAACGGCACGCAACTGTGTGATGACCAAGACTCGTTTATGAATGTAAATCAAGTTTGGTGACACATTAAAACTACGCACGTGCGAAAATTCGGCGTTCATTGTGTGGCATTACCTATGGTTTTCCATGTTTGTGTGATCATCATCATCCTGGTTGGTGCAGTGTCCCGTAGGTTACTCGTTACAATTGTCACTAATAACTAAATAAAATGATAGTAATGATGTGATGGAATGTTCTTCTGTATCGTCTGTTTATTTCCGGTCTCCTTACCAAATGACATTTTTCTCGTTTTCAGGATTTCGTACCACAATCGGTTAAAACGGCGCCCTTTTAGAATCACTTTGTTGTCCGTCTGTCTGTTGACGTGTTGAGACCCATTTTTCTCCGGTACAGATAAAGATATGAAGTTCAAATTTATGACAAATACAGTCTCTTGGCGATTTAAAAAATTTATGCTTCTGAATCAATGCAGTCCAAGGATAAGGCCATTTGCGTCACGCTACCTATGGGTTTTATGCAATTGTCTGTCTGTCCGACTTTTCAAAACCGTTTTTCTCAAGAACGGGTAGACGAACCAAGTTGAAATTCATGTCACAATTAAAGTCTATGGTCGCTTGGCGAAATAAGAAACAGAAGCCTTCAAGTCAAAGAAAAAGAACAAATATAGTTAGTTCGTAATTATATCACAAGGAAAAAAATTTATCATTTGTTATAAGACTGTCTGTGTGTCCGTCTGTCTGTTAAGACTCCTTTTTCTCAGGAACTATTAGACGTATCAAGTTGAAATTTGTGTCACTTACTAAATTAGTAAGTCTATCGTACCTTGACGATACAATAAACATTAACTTCTAGATGAATGCAGTCCAAAGGCACGGTCATTTGCGAGTGTGTCAAAAAGTAGAGACCCGCAAACTCACTCATTAATACATATAGGATAGGCCTACTTCCTCTTGCCATAAAATCATTAAATTTGGTAAGAAGAAAGTCTTCACAGTACAAGCACAGGAAAAAATCAGAAAAGTGTTGATTTATAATTATATTATACGACAAAATATTTCTTTTGCGATTTGTTATCCGGCTTCAGACTTGACATTAAACCATTCTCGAAAGTCTAGGGCTCCCTGGAACTGATATCTAGCCAGTATCGGTGCAGATAACAGGCAAGAGTCGTCGAGATCCTCGATTGCTGGAATCTGTCTTCACACATAATTAAGTTTGTACGGAACCCTCAGTGGGCGGGTCCTATTCGCACCTGACAACTTTCTTTTTTTTTTTTTTCAGCGTAAAGATTATGACAATAATTAATCTTGTTAGAATTACTTGGGATGAAAAAATGTATCGGCAGCGAAATTCGATCCGCGTTTTTGAAACTATACACTAGATTGCTACCGGCTATAACATAGTGTATTGTAAGTAGGCTGTTTAGGTTTTTATGTTGGTAACGCCATGTAACGCTCTATATGAAAATCACTGACTGTGCTGTGCGAAGTCTGTGGCTGGTCTGCATTGTTGCAATATTGCTATTGTAGAGTTGGGCAGTTGGCTGTTAACAGCTCGTAGCGTTGCGCAGTTGGAGGTGAGCCGCCAGCAGTGGTGGATGTGGGGAGAGAGATGGCGGAGTTTTGAGAGCGGATGATCTGGACGTGTGTCCATCAGAGACAGTAAATTTGTAAGACTGAATGTTATGAACTGATATATATATATATATATATATATATATATATATATATATATATATATATATATATATATATACATAATGACTTTTGAACACTGTTAAGGTAAAGACATTGTTTGTTCTCTATCAAAATCTTTCATTTGCTACCTATGTCTATCAGTAGTTAGTGCCTTCAGCAGTTAGAATCTTTTATTCAGCTGGCAGTATTGGCGCACGCTGTATTGCAGTAGTTCGAGTAACGATGATTTTTGTAGGGATTATTGAAAGCCAGATTGCGTTGCGCTAAAAATTTGTGTGTCAGTTTAGTGTCGATCAGAATAAGTAAAGAGAGAAATGTCTGAGTACGTTCAGTTTGCCGGCTGGAGTGGCCGAGCGGTTCTAGGCGCATCAGTCTGGAACCGCGCGACCGTTACGGTCGCAGGTTCGAATCCTGCCTCGGGCATGGATGTGTGTGATGTCCATAGGTTAGTTAGGTTTAAGTAGTTCTAAGTTCTGAGGGACTGATGACCTTAGAAGCTAAGGCCCATAGTGCTCAGAGCCATTGAACGTTCAGTTTTGATCAGCTGTTTGAAAATCAAATAACATAAGGGGTTTATCAGCACAGTAACTCATAAATTTTACTAAGGGGACGTTTCAGTATAAGCAAGTCTAAAATTTTTAAACATGATTTCCTCGAAAGAGGTTTAGAACTGTGTTTCCATGTTTACACTTGTTGAAGTCCTGGTCATATTCTACATACCTCGTCAATATGAATGAAAGAGGTGAGGGCTAGCTCGTATGGATCCTTTGTAAGCATCTACGTGGATGTCTGAAGGCTATAAATATTTTGTATTTTATTGTAATCTACATTCTTCTTCGGAACACTGTTAATGTGTTTCAAAGTTCCTCTCACCTTCTAAGTAAATTCATATCAAATTTTCAGAGATGCTTTACGGTCTGAGGATGATGTACACTACTGGCCATTAAAATTGCTACACCAAGAAGAAATGCAGATGATAAACGGTTATTCATTGGACACATATATTACAATAGAACTGACATGTGATTACATTTTCACGCAATTTGGGTGCATAGATCCTGAGAAATCAGTACCCAGAACAACCACCTCTGGCCGTAATAACCGTCTTGATACGCCTGGGCATTGAGTCAACCAGAGCTTGGATGGCGTGTACAGGTACAGCTGCTCATTCAGCTTCTGCACGATACCAGAGTTCATCAACAGTAGTGACTGGCGTATTGTGACGAGCCAGTTGCTCGGCCACCATTGACCAGACGTTTTCAATTGGTGAGGGATCTCGAGAATGTGCTGGCCAGGGCAGCAGTCGAACATTTTCTGCATCCAGAAACGAACGTACAGGACTTGCAACATGCGGTCTTGCATTATCCTCCTGAAATATAGGGATTCACAGGAATCGAATTAAGGGTAGAGCCACGGGTCGTAACAAATCTGAAATGTAACTTCCAATGCTCAAAGTGCCGTCAATGCGAACAAGAGGTGACCGAGACGTGTAACGAATAGCACCCCATACCATCACGCCGGGTGATACGCCACTATGGCGATGACGAATACACGCTTCCAATGTGCGTACACCGAGATGTCGCCGAATACGGATGCGACCAACATGATGCTGTAAACAGAAGCTGGATTAATCTGAAAAAATGACGTTTTGCCATTCGTTCACCCAGGTTCGTCGTTGAGTACTCCATCGCAGGCGCTTCTGTATGTGATGCAGCGTCAAGGGTAACCGCAGCCATGGTCTCCGAGATGATAGTCATGCTGCTGCAAACGTCGTCGAACTGTTCGTGAAGATGGTTGTTGTCTTGCAAACGTCCCCATCTGTTGACTCAGGGGTCGAGACGTGGCTGCACGATCCGTTACAGCCATGCGGATAAGATGCCTGTCATCTCGACTGCTAGTAATACGAGGCCGTTGGGATCCAGCACGGCGTTCCGTATTACCCTACTGAACCCACAGATTCCATATTCTGCTAACAGTCATTGGATCTCGACCAACGCAAGCAGCAGTGTCGTTATACGATAAACCGTAATCGCAATAGGCTACAATCCGACCTTTATTAAAGTCGGATAGTGATGGCACGCATTTCTCCTCCTAACAGGAGGCATCACAACAACGTTTCACCAGGCAATGCCGGTCAACTGCTGTTTGTGTATGAGAAATCGGTTGAAAACTTTCCTCATGTCAGCACGTTGTAGGTGTCGCCACCGGCGCCAACCTTGTGTGAGTGCTCTAAAAAGCTAATCATTTCCATATCACAGCATGTTCTTCCTGTCGGTTAAATTTCGCGTCTGTAGCACGTCATCTTCGTGGTGTAGCACTTTTAATGGCCAGTAGTGTATATAGAATTTTTTTGCGTTCGAGACTGATTATTATATTACAATTGAATTCAGATCACTCTTTCTTCCAAATATGTAATAAAAAATTGATAAAAGGCCAAAATATTTCTGATTAACTGTAACAGCCGCCGCAAGCCGTCGCCTCGCGTTATAAAGGTTTCGCGAGCAGGGCAGGTGGCTGCACGGACTGCGTGCGTCCCGCACCCGCCCACGCAGACGCGGCAAGCGAGCCCTTTGAGGCGCCGCCGCCTGCGACCTGATATTTTGCACTGTCCACTATATATAATTACTGAGCGGCTAAGAGGATTACGCCGGCTTCTGTTCCGGTGATCCCGTTACACTCACAAAGCGCGGGCCGCCGCCTGCAACAAAAAGGGCGTGCCCAAAGAGACAGAGAAAATCTCGAATACACGGCCGGGCAATCGCTAATAAAGCGGCCCGGCGGACGGTGAACCAACAGTAATTCCGAACTGGCCGCCTGCGGCGCTGCTGTCGCCGGAGCCTTTCGCTCAGACATCTGTGTGCGTGAGCCAGATCCTGCTGCCCGCGGAAATTAACTTCCAAACAAAGCGTTCATTCCAGGATCCTGACGTTCCAGCACACACAACTAACAGTTTTAAGCAGACATTTACAAAGTTGTTCTGCAGAAACAATAGATGGATTTACAACTGCGAATAAGGTCTTTTAAAACTATGTATTGCAGCTAGTATTTCATATACTGGTTTGTTGTAATTAAAGTGCAGCTACCAACAGACGTCCAATGTGAGCTGTAATTGTCGTATGACAGCGGATTCTGGTAGGTACTCTAACGTGTTAATATGGAACCGATTTCCGCTGAAAAAAAATTGTTCCAGTCTAGAACACCAGTTGTGAATCTTGTGCTGTGAAGGCGAGATAGATGTGTAGAAATAACAAGTTTGTTTGCATGGTTATCTTCCACAGCAAGCACAGAATTATTTGCTTTGTAAATAAAAACCGCCTTATCTTGCTGCACTGTGTTTTATTTCTCCCATCCTGTTTGGTTTGTTTACGTAGGTTGGCAACACGTACGCAAAGAAACCAAACAGTTCACATATAGTGAACTCACAGTAGTTATGTCTTTACATTACAGTTTTCGATCAAATATCTAGAACTAGTGACGGAAGACTAATAGTGTACCACAACAGTAAGGGGGGAAAAATATGAAAAGTGTGGAGAAAAAAGTTCGAACATGAAAACGTGCTTATGTTTCGTAAATGAAGTTATAGTGCATGCTCCAGCATGTGACCAGATGCGAGGAAACGCAGATGCCAATCAAAAATGCTAACAACGGTAAGTAATCACTTATTTATGTAAAAAAACGAGACGTAAACTTTTTCACTATCTACAAATAACACATATTACAACGAAACTGTATGTTTCTGGAGCCCACTGAAAATGCCTAAAACTGAAAAAGGCGAAACGAGTCTGGGAGAAATAAAATTTAGTGCAGTAAGAAAAGGCGGTTCTTATTTACAAAACGAATAACGTATACAAATGTTTCTATATGTAACGGATTAGAAACGGGACTTGGGCAGAAAAGGTCAAAGAAGTGAGATAGGTATAATGTTGATTTTGTTATTAACCATCGCTTATACAGTTTGTTCAATATGAGCACCGAAACGCTGACGAGATGATGTACAGTGCCAAGGTTGCACCTCGTCGCCAAATTTGGAACTAATTTTTATCCAGCGTACATCAGCTCTGCATTAACAGATTAGCATACCTAACAAATTTCGCTCCCATCCGATAACTGCAGTCCACAGTGGATCATCGTGAGTAGTTGCACTTTAATTACAACCATTCGGCATATATTGCCTAGAGGATAAAACCTGTGAAGAAACTACAATATCGCTTTTAATAAAGACCTCAACGCTGTTATTCGATACGTATCGCACCCACATGGTCCCTCTTAACTAAAGTATGATCTCTTTTCCTCCCATCGATTCACAAGACTGTCACTTGGCAGCACAGAAACACTGCGTCATATACTCCATTTTCTTCTTATTTCTGTACGGCTTCTTCTCATTCTACCACCTTTCTCTCATCCGTTCTGAATCTAAATTTTACCTGTTTGCTAATTTCATAGGTCTCTACTTTTTTCGCGCATCATTTCAAGTAAGCAAATTCATTAAGTGGCAACTGGCTGAATGTTCGGTCCACTGTGTGTAAAAAGACATAATTACCTGTTTCGTCACCTCTGTTTCGTCAACAGCGATCATCATTTATTGTATTCAACAATTTTTAAGGATAGGAAATGGAACGATGACGTATAGCAGACTCGGTCATAGCTAAAGCGGGTAGTACTGTATCATAGCGAATTTATTTAGGAGTACGAAAAGCTAAGCTATCCTAAAGTAGCTCCATACGCCATATTGATTCTCAGTAATTTATCCTTCCACGAAAAACAGTAAGTTGGCCCTTGTGAGATAGCCATTGAAGAACCTCGCATTTCAATTGCTTAAAATATTATTTAACGAATGGTGAGGGCTATCCGCGTAAAATCGATGTCCAGATACTGTAGTACGTGATCAGATTATTAATTCTCCTTGCTCTCGCCACAGACGGACACATATAAAAACACATAAACTTAGTCGTATCAAGCAAAGTTCCAAATCCTATAAAATACTACAGCGTGTCTGTAGATTAGAATCTAGTGTCAAGACCATCTGATAGATCCAACTCTTTGCCCTGAGCGTAAGTTGTTACATCACCGGTTCTCCACACAGTCGGCGAGGAAAGGAATATATGGAAAATTGTAAACAGTGGCAGACTAAAATACGTCACGACATCAGTTAATAACTTTCATAGTACTACGGGGCAAAAAATACAGAGCAAGACAGAGATTGGACTACATTCAACAAGTAATCACGAACGTTATTCGCAAGCCACTGTTTTGAAATGAAGACGGGTTCAGGATAGGAAATCGTGGGCTGGGGCGCACCAGACCAGTCACCAAGACCAGTGACCAAGACAAGAAATAACGAGCTGACAGCTGTCTGCCAAACTACTGAGGTGTCTCGTAGCTCCGCTGGAGACCTGAGTTCGAATCCTGGCCTTGGTACAAATTTCCATTTGTCGCGTTAGTCTGCATATATGCATCATATATGGCTGAGACTTGAAAAGATCTCTGTAACCACATTAGTCCCATTTGAATAACGAAGTAATTACATCTCAAATCTTCCTGCCGCCCACCTCCCCCCCCCCCCCCACTACCAAGCAGCGGATTCCCCTCCAACGTATCCTATTTCTTCATTAAAACCAATTTCCCCCTCCCTTTCCTTTTAACACTTCTGTCATATTTCCTTCCATTTTTTCAAGGTCAAAATTTTTCTCTAACAATCCAAGTTACCTTCTCCTCTATTATAACGTTACCCTCTTACATGAACCTCACTTCACTCCATTACTTATCCCACCGCCTTTTCCTATGCATTCATATCAATACACAAGGTTCCCTGTACATTTAACCCCTTCCATCCATATTCCCCTGCACGGCGTATATGTTCCCGCTGCTCTAGCGCCGCGTGCGTAGCTGGCCCTCAACTCACGCAGTTCCCCTTCCTTAAATTTTGTACTTACAGTCGGCGAAGGCACTACACTTCCATCAAATTCAGTTTGATCGTTGTAAACATGCACCGGCTCTTCCTTCTGCTATGGTGAATATTTACATCCAGAGACTCTTTCTAATTACTTTTAACTTTTATCCGTTTCTCCTTCCCACCCCCCTCACGGTCACTCAGAACTCACTACAGTAATTTTTTTCTATCTATCTTCTTACGTTTTTTTAGTGTTCCATTACGTTAACTTGTATTTCGTGACAAGCATGTTTGCCACCGCCGTTTTCGCTAGCAACCAAGCCCCACGCCTTATATATATATATATATATATATATATATATATATATATATATATATATATATACTCCTGGATATGGAAAAAAGAACGCATTGACACCGGTGTGTCAGACCCACCATACTTGCTCCGGACACTGCGAGAGGGCTGTACAAGCAATGATCACACGCACGGCACAGCGGACACACCAGGAACCGCGGTGTTGGCCGTCGAATGGCGCTAGCTGCGCAGCATTTGTGCACCGCCGCCGTCAGTGTCAGCCAGTTTGCCGTGGCATACGGAGCTCCATCGCAGCGACAGCGTGGACGTGAACCGTATGTGCAGTTGACGGACTTTGAGCGAGGGCGTATAGTGGGCATGCGGGAGGCCGGGTGGACGTACCGCCGAATTGCTCAACACGTGGGGCGTGAGGTCTCCACAGTACATCGATGTTGTCGCCAGTGGTCGGCGGAAGGTGCACGTGCCCGTCGACCTGGGACCGGACCGCAGCGACGCACGGATGCACGCCAAGACCGTAGGATCCTACGCAGTGCCGTAGGGGACCGCACCGCCACTTCCCAGCAAATTAGGGACACTGTTGCTCCTGGGGTATCGGCGAGGACCATTCGCAACCGTCTCCATGAAGCTGGGCTACGGTCCCGCACACCGTTAGGCCGTCTTCCGCTCACGCCCCAACATCGTGCAGCCCGCCTCCAGTGATGTCGCGACAGGCGGGAATGGAGGGACGAATGGAGACGTGTCGTCTTCAGCGATGAGAGTCGCTTCTGCCTTGGTGCCAATGATGGTCGTATGCGTGTTTCGCGCCGTGCAGGTGAGCGCCACAATCAGGACTGCATACGACCGAGGCACAGGGCCAACACCCGGCATCATGGTGTGGGGAGCGATCTCCTACACTGGCCGTACACCACTGGTGATCGTCGAGGGGACACTGAATAGTGCACGGTACATCCAAACCGTCATCGAACCCATCGTTCTACCATTCCTAGACCGGCAAGGGAACTTGCTGTTCCAACAGGACAATGAACGTCCGCATGTATCCCGTGCCACCCAACGTGCTCTAGAAGGTGTAAGTCAACTACCCTGGCCAGCAAGATCTCCGGATCTGTCCCCCATTGAGCATGTTTGGGACTGGATGAAGCGTCGTCTCACGCGGTCTGCACGTCCAGCACGAACGCTGGTCTACCTGAAGCGCCAGGTGGAAATGGCATGGCAAGCCGTTCCACAGGACTACATCCAGCATCTCTACGATCGTCTCCATGGGAGAATAGCAGCCTGCATTGCTGCGAAAGGTGGATATACACTGTACTAGTGCCGACATTGTGCATGCTCTGTTGTCTGTGTCTATGTGCCTGTGGTTCTGTCAGTGTGATCATGTGATGTATCCGACCCCAGGAATGTGTCAATAAAGTTTCCCCTTCCTGGGACAATGAATTCACGGTGTTCTTATTTCAATTTCCAGGAGTATATATATATATATATATATATATATATATATATATATATATATATATATATAACATAATTAGCTTTCCACCCGTAGTAGATCCGCTGCTCACTAGGTCACGTGACTGAGCTGAATTATTTCCTTATTATTCCAGTCTGATATGCACTAATTGGCGCTGACTGGAGTTAATAAAAGAATTACTTAATTGTAACAGAGACTTGTGAGGACATTATATGTCTAGTAAGCCAAAACGCTGCTATATTCAAAGGCTTTTAGATATTATTTTCTGGTGTTATGAACTTATTTCGGGCCCGTGGCCGCTATCGAGCTTTCTACAAACGTATGGAGTTTTCCGTGCTTATATCTTTGTCTATTTGTACCTAATAACAATTTTGTATATTTCCGCCACGGTACTTACTTCCATAACACACCCTCAACGCTGTCAGTGTCTGAGGGCTTGTAAAGCTCCGTATCGTAGATGTAACGCAGACAAAATTTCATATACACTACTGGCCGTTAAAATTGCTACACCAAGGAGAAATGCAGATGATAAACGGCTATTCATTGGACAAATATATTATACTACAACTAACATGTGATCACATTTTCACGCAATTTGGGTGCGTAGATCCTGAGAAATCAGTACCCAGAACAACCACCTCTGGCCGTAATAACGGTCTTGATACGACTCGGCATTGACTCAAACAGAGATTGAATGGCGTTTACAGGTACAACTTCCCATGCAGCTTCAACACGATACCACAGTTCATCAAGAGTACTGACTGGCGTATTGTGACGAGCCAGTTACTCGGCCACCATTGACCAGACGTTTTCAATTGGTGAGAGATCTGGAGAATGTGCTGGCCAGGGCAGCAGTCGAACATTTTCTGTATCCAGAAACGCCCGTACAGGATCTGCAACACGCGGTCGAGCATTATCATGCTGAAATGTAGGGTTTCGCAAGGATCGAATTAAGGGTAGAGCCACGGGTCGTAACACATCTGAAATGTAACGTCCACTGTTCAAAGTGCCGCCAATGCAAACAAGAGGTGACCAAGACGTGTAACCAATAGCACCCCATACCATCAAACCGGGTGATACGCCAGTATGGCGATGATGAATACACGCTTCCAATGTGCGTTCACCGCGATGTCGCCAAACACGGATGCGACCATCATGATGATGTAAACAGAATCTGGATTCGTCGGAAAAAAATGACGTTTTGCCATTCGTGCACCCAGGTTCGTCGTTGAGTGCACCATCGCAGGCGCTTCTGTCTGTGATGCAGCGTCAAGGGTAACCGCAGCCATGGTCTCCGAGCTGATAGTCCATGCTGCTGCAGACGTCGAACTGTTCGTGCAGATGGTTGTTGTCTTGCAAACGTCCCCATCTGTTGACTCAGGGATCGAGACGTGGCTGCACGATCCGTTACAGCCATGCGGGTAAGATGCCTGTCATCTCGACTGCTATTGATACGAGGCCGTTGGGATCCAGCACGGCATTCCGTATTACCCTCCTGAACCCACAGATTCCATATTCTGCTAACAGTCATTGGACCTCGACCAACGCGGGCAGCAATGTCGAGATACGATAAACCGCAATCGCGATAGGCTACAATCCGACCTTTATCGAAGTTGGAAACGTGTTGGGACGCATTTCTCCTCCTTACACGAGGCATCACAACAACGTTTCACCAGGCAACGCCGGTCAACTGCTGTTTGTGTATGAGAAATCGGTTGGAAACTTTCCTCATGTCAGTACGTTGTAGGTGTCGGCACCGGCGCCAACCTTGTGTGAATGCTCTGAAAAGCTAATCATTTGCATATCACAGCATGTTCTTCCAGTCGGTTAAATTTCGCGCCTGTAGCACGTCATCTTCGTGATGTAGCAATTTTAATGGCCAGTAGGGTATGTAATGTCTCAGCAGTGGAATTTTCTGGCGTGCATTATTCGTTGTGACGTATTTAGTATCTTTCTTAAGTTTGACAGCCTCATTTGACAGCTAATTCAGCGATGTTGTTACATAATTAGCCTATTCGTCTATGGAGTTACGTGTAATAGTAGTAAATTCTTTCCTAATGTTCGCTGGTGTTGTCTTCATCTGTGAATTTGTTTTATGCGTTACTGTGTTCTAAAATGCAACATGAACTGTGAGAAAACCGGAACAGAAGAGAATCGAAGCCTTTGAGAAGTGGTGGTACAGAAGAATGTTGAAATTGAAGTGCACTGATAAGGTAAGGAATGGGGAGGTTCTCCGCAGAATGGGCGAGGAAAGGAATATACGGAAAACACAAGAAGAAGGGACGGGATGACTGGACATCTGGTAAGACATTACGGTATAACTTCCGTGGTACTAGAGGGAGCTGTAGAGGGCAAAAACTGTAGAGGAAAAGAGAGATTGGAATACATCCAGCAAATAATTGAGGACGTAGGTTGTAAGAGCTAGTCTGAAATGAGGTAGGCACAGGAGAGAAATTCGTGGCGGGCAGCATCAAACCAGTAAGAAGACTGATGAGTAAAAAAAAAAAAAAAAGGTAGTTGTCAGTACATTCTGTAAAATGATTTTCCTATTTGATGACTGATGGCTGAGAATTACATAATGCATCTAAGTGTATTAAACATTTACAGGTAAGTTATCATCTTTTAAATAAAAATATGTTTAAGACTTTAATTATTTCACCTCCATGAGCACCATTTCACTTGGGATAAGTGGAAGGTACTTCAGGATATTTCTTTTCTTTGTAAATATTTATTCGGTATTCTTGTTTTCCTGACAATTTTTAAATCCTGGTGGATTTCCTCATTGTAGATCTATTGGAACGAAAAGTACATCTCATCTAAAATAATGTGCAGGCTACAGTGACAGTTGTTAATGAGGCCGAAACATCTAGGTTATGTGGCCGAATCATGTTCCTTTTCACAATAATAACTCAAGAAAAATCGTTTGAACGGGAATATGATGCGCCATAATAACATACAAGACTACAATCAGTCAGTTGAGGGTACTCACTGAAGACAGCAATAAAAAGGTTCAAAAAATGTTCAAATGTGTGTGAAATCTTATGGGACTTAACTGCTAATTTCATCAGTCCCTAAGCTTACACACTACTTAACCTAAATTATCCTAAGGACCAACGCACACACCCATGCCCGAGGGAGGTCTCGAACCTCCGCCGGGACCAACCGCACAGTAATAAAAAGGTATGGGACGAAACCACGAATTCAGAAAGAAATATTTTCCGTAGATTTACAACGTAGGCTCCATGCAAGTAGAGTGCCACACAAAATAACGTAGTGGTTCTTGGAACTCATTTCTCACACTTTAAGATGTTTTTGTTATGTTCTTCAGTCCTGAGACTGGTTTGATGCAGCTCTCCATGCTATTTCATCCTGTGCAAGCTCCTTCATCTCCCAGTACCTACTGCAGCCTACATCCTTCTGAATCTGCTTAGTGTATTCATCTCTTGGTCTCCCTCTACGATTTTTACTCTCTACGCTGCCCTCCAATACTAAATTGGTGATCCCTTGATGCCTCAGAACATGTTCTACGAACCGATCCCTTCTTCTAGTCAAGTTGTGCCACAAACTCCTCTTCTCCCCAATTCTATTCAATACCTCCTCATTAGTTATGTGATCTACCCATCTAATCTTCAGCATTCTTCTGTAGCACTACATTTCGAAAGCTTCTATTCTATTCTTGTCTAAACTATTTATCGTCCATGTTTCACTTCCATGCGTGGATACACTCCATACAAATACTTTCAGAAACGACTTCCTGACGCTTAAATCTATACTCGATGTTAACAAATTTTTCTTCTTCAGAAACGCTTTTCTTGCCATTGCCATCCACATTTTATATACTCTCTACTTCGACCATTATCAGTTTTCTCCCCAAATTGTAAAAGTCCTTTACTACCTTAAGTGTCTCATTTCCTAATCTAATTCCCTCAGCATCTCCCGACTTGACTACATTCCATTATCCTCGTTTTCCTTTTGTTGATGTTCATCTTATATCCTCCTTTCAAGACACTGTCCATTCCGTTCAGCTACTCTTCCAAGTTCTTTGCTGTCTCTGACAGAATTACAATGTCATCGGCGAACTTCAAAGTTTTTATTTCTGCTTCATGGATTTTAATACCTACTCCGAATTTTTCTTTTGTTTCCTTTACTGCTTGCTCAAAATACAGATTGAATAACATCTGGGAGATGCAACAACCCTGTCTCATTCCCTTCCCAACCACTGCTTCCCTTTCATGTCCCTCAACTCTTATAACTGCCATCTGGTTTCTGTGCAAATTGTAAATAGCCTTTCGCTCCCTGTATTTTACCCCTGCCACCTTCAGAATTTGAAACAGATAATTCCAGTCAACATTGTCAAAAGCTTTCTCTGAGTCTACAAATGCTAGAAACGTAGGTTTGCCTTTCCTTAATCTATCTTCTAAGATATATCGTAGGGTCAGTATTGCCTCACGTGTTCCAATATTTCTACGGAATCCAAACTGATCTTCCCCGAGGTCGGCTTCTACCAGTTTTTCCAGTCGTCTGTAAAGAATTCGCGTTAGTATTTTACAGCGGTGACTTATTAAACTGATAGTTCGGTAATTTTCACATCTGTCAATAGCTGCTTTCTTTGGGATTGGAATTTAAGATAATCTGTGTAATTCACAAACCGACCTCGTCGCTTTACATGGGCAGGTGACGCTTATCTGCGTTATGCCCTCTGTTTCTACCGCTCTGTTGCCATGCGACTGGAATTACAACGTGCTGATAAAATTATTGAATCACAGAACTGCAGTTATTATAGCTGTTCTGTATGTACTTTTTCCTCAGCTTTTCACGCAAATAGAAGCTACTTCGCTTTGTTGTCTGCTTTGTCACCCATGCTTCATCACGCGATGTCATAGCTTTACACGATGCAAAGTTTTCTTGCTCGCATACAGTTCGGGGATTATCTGGCCTAACTTTAACAAACAAATAACAGTTCTTTTTTCCCTTTGTGAGATTTTTATAATAACGCTACACATAACACAAGAATCTTTTATTCTTCTAAGCTCTCTCAGGCCTTAATATAATGGGTATGTATCACAAATGATAGTAGAATACGGTCATTGTTGATAAACACGAACATGACGAGATGATATTCCATATCGTTAGTCAGACAGTCACTGAATGCGTAGCTACCACATGCCTTACACTCACATCAAGAATCATCATTCAGAAAGTTGCAGCTAGGATTAATTTTCATAATATCCCACAAAAAATTCTAACTTCAGAGTTCTGAACAGCTTGAAAATATCATCACTGCAGTCCCTGTTAGTGTAGTGTGGAATACCTGATGTCCACAGCACACAGGAAAGAAATACGACGGATGTGGTAACAAGTTCATAGAGCTGCGTCTGTGACAGACGTAATGTATCGGGTTGGTGCACAACTTCGTAGCATTTTTCCATGTTTAACCAACACAATACGTAGGCATAACAGATACTTTAATCATCATTAATATATCCTCCTTTATCATTTACAAAAGTCTCCAAATGATGGGCTACCTTTCCGCCTCCGCGACTGTAGAAATCAAATGGTTTCGAGGCGAAGAACTCGTCGAGCCATGTTGGGAGAGCATTTTCATTCGGAAAGGAAGTTCCTTGAAGGTTGCTGGATAGAGAGCGGAAAAGGAGAAAATCTCAAAGCACAAGATCAGGTGAATAACGTGGGTGCGGAATGACTTCCCAACCCAACTCTCGTGTTGTGTTTTTTATCAGTCTAGCAAAATGTAAATATCACACGATGGTGGAATGGTCACAGCTCATCACATTTGCCCACTCTCGAGTAGAATGAGGTGGTTCATTGTGGATATAAGCGACTCGTGTTCATCGAAGCCAGAAGATCTGTAAGTAGGCTGTTTAGGTTTTTATGTTGGTAACGCCACGTAGCGCTCTGCATTAAAATCGCTGACTGCGCTGTGTACAGTCTGTGGCTGGTTGGACTCGTTAATGGAAGTCATTCGCCTGTGTAGGATTGGATTGGATTGTTTGGGGGAGGAGACTAGACAGCGAGGTCATCAGTCTCATCGGATTAGGGAAGGACGGGGAAGGAAGTCGGCCGTGCCCTTTCAAAGGAACCACCCCGGCATTTGCCTGGAGCGATTTTAGGGAAATCACGGAAAACCTAAATCAGGATGGCCGGACGCGGGATTGAACCGTCGTCCTCCCGAATGCGAGTCCAGTGTGCTAGCCACTGCGCCACCTCGCTGGTCCGCCTGTGTAGTGTTGGGCAGTTGGATGTGAACAGCCCGTAGGGTTGGGCAGTTGGAGGTGAGCCGCCAGCAGTGGTGGATCTCGGGAGAGAGATGCCGGAGTTCTGAGATGTTAATATGAGCGGACGATCTGGACGTGTGTCCGTCAGAAAAAGGCAATTTGTTAAACTGGATGTGATTAATATATATAATTACTTTTGAACACAAAACCTTTCATTTGTTAACTACATGCCTATCAGTAATTAGTTCCTTCAGTACTGGCGCTCGCTGTATTGCAGTAGTTCGAGTAACGAAGATTTTGGTGAGATAAGTGATCCATGAAGGGTACGGGTTATTGTTAGTCAGGCCTATTCTTTTGTAGGGATTATTGAAAGTCAGATTGCGTTGCGCTAATATATAGTGTGTCAGTTTAGAAATGATCAGAATAAGTAAAGAGAAAACAGTCTCAGTACGTTCAGTTTCGCTCTGGAGGTTGAAAATCAAGGAACGTTGAAGTCTTACCAGCATAGTCATTCAAGTCATTCAAAGGGGAAGTTTCAGATCATCTTGAATATGGAGAGTCACTAATATCAAAATTATCATCTTTAAAACGAGAAAACTATTGTCTTACTGTCCTCTGTCAAGTGGCATTATCTCCATATACGACCAAATGTTTTTGTCTGCTTCCTCTGCTGTCACCTCTATATTGAATTAAAATGAAATAATACGTCGAAAATGTTCCGACTTCTCTACTTGTCACTCCATTTTCTAGCTTCCACAGGTCCATTAATTATCTGCAAATGACAATACGTAAACTCAAATAGCAAAAGTTAACTAAAAATGAAAAATTATAATCGATAAATAAACCGACAGCAATCAGAATACCAACATACTTACGCATCAACGTAATATTTCTGAGTCCTACACTGTTCCACAGCAGTTCTTTCCCAGGTGATTTTGGCAATGTTAAAAAAAAAATGCTAGGCACAGAGCTCTGAAAACAGCTTGACAATATCATCACTGCAGTCTCTGATAGTGTAGTAGAGAATACCTGACGCGTACAGTATACAGAAAAGACATATTGACGGATATGGTGACACGTTCACAGATCTCAAACTACGACAGAGTTAATGTAGCCAGTAAACAGTGCCAAACCGTCTATATCTCCACCATTTCAAATTTTTTTTGCGTATTGCACATTTGAGCAGCGTGTTATGTTCAGTGGAAGTGAGGTAATAGTCCACTATTCATCCAGACCAGCATAGAAATCACGTATCGCCACATTGAAACTATTCAGAATGATACAAAAAGCACATTGCTAAACTTGAGAACTGTAAAGAGGGCGGACCCTTACTGCATCGGAAAAGTATCAGAGTATGAAATTTCGTAGCAGATTAAAACTGTGTGCCGGGCCGGTACTCGAACTCGGGACGTCTGCCTGTCGTGGGCAAGTTATCTATCGACCGAGTTACCAAAGCAGGACCCACGACCCAGCCTCACAGCTATACCCCGCTGGTATCTCATCTACTACCCTCCAAACTTCACAGAAGCTCTCCTACGAAACGTGGAAGACTAGCACTTCTGGAAGGAAGGACATTTCAGAGACATCGAGGACAGGTCGTCAGTCGACACATGACACATGGTGGCAGGTAATGTTCTCTAGGAATTAACCAAACGCAAAACCCTTCCATCGGATTGATGCAGGGTATAGCGTGATTTATCAATAGAAATCACTCGTTTCCAGTCATCCTCTATCCAATGGCGTTGCTCTTTACCACAGCTTAGCACTTACTACACAAATTTTTGTGTCTTGTGGGGAGCTGCTCGAGCATTGCAACCCATTCTTTTTTAATTCATTCTTTTCATCACTGTCATTGTGCTTTCTGGACTGCTGGCAGCACTTTGGAACGCACGACTGATTCCTTCCACTGACTTCATGCGGTTTCTTTTAACTACCTTCTACAACGCTCAATGGTGCCCGTTCGTACACGAGGTCTGGTTGGCCTCGGTATAACTGTGGTTGTACCTTCTGCTTTCCACTTCACAATCACATGAACGACAATCGCCTTGGGCAGTTTTACAAGAGTTGACACGTCCCTGATGGATTTATTACTCAGGTGACTTCCAATGACTAGTGCATGTTAGAAGTTCCACAAATCTCCTGGCCCATTCGTCTGTCATTGCATCTCCACTGAGAGCACAATACTCCCCGCCATGTTTATACTGGCGGGTCTGCTCTCGTGACACCGAGCAGCCAGTTCGCATTACATAGTGATGCCTGGACACTTTTGCTCATGCAGTGTATCTGATTGTAAGTAACGAATATTGTCGTTTCGAAAGAGCTTACAAGTGGATGTCTCAAATTTATATAAACAGCAGTTAATGGGATATAGCAATGTTCATCGTTTGCTATGAACACGTTGTTAAACACTCGATGTGCTCATTATTTTGTACTGACAATTAAATACGAGCTATAATATGCAAACAAGCCGTTGGTGTTTCGATATTATACTTGAGAATGTCCTGTACACTGAAATTAGCCAGTCGTGTAAAATGCAGTAAATAATCGTATGGCATTGTTGGCCGGGAGGCACCAGGCGGGGGAGTTCGGCCACCGTATTGCAACTCCTTTTTCGTTGACGCCACTTCGACGACTTGCGAGTCAATGATTATGAAGGACACATCACCCAATCATCTCGAGGCAGAGAAAATGCCTGACTCCGCCGGGAATCGAACCCAGGTCCCCACACGTGGCAAGCGAGAACGCTACCACAAGACCACGAGCTGCAGACCGCAGTAAATAAAAATACATTCAAAGGACACAATAACAGCAAAGAGGAAATCATGTCTCTAATCTTCTTTCTTGATTTAGGTTGTTGGCATCATAAGCATGTGAAGATGCCCGCCCGGCTAGCCGCGCAGTCTAACGCGCTGCTTCCCGTGCCGAAAGGCATGCCGGTCCCCGGCACGAATCCGCCCGGCGGATTAGTGTCGAGGTCGGGTGTGCCGGCCCGTCTGTGGACGGTTTTTAAGGCGGTTTTCCATCTACCTCGGCGAATGCGGGCTGGTTCACCTTATTCCGCCTCAGTTACACTGTGTCGGCGATTGGTGCGCAAACACTGTCTCCATGTATGCATAAACCATAATTACTCTACCACGCAAACATTTTAGGTTACACTCGTCTGGTATGAGACGTTCCCAGCGGGGAGGGGCGGGGGAGGGGGGTCCACTGGGGGCCGAACCGCACAATAACCCTGGGTTCGGTGTTGGGCGGCAGTGGGGTGGGTGGACTGCTGTGGCCTGTTGTGGGCCACGGCGGGACGAAGCCTCTCCGTCGTTTCTAGGTCCCGGTTTAACACACAATACAATACACAATGAGAAGATAATGTTGGCTTATGCAAAAAGAAGTGGAAATGAGCATGTGGAGTCATTGGCCGGGAGGTCACTTACGAAGCAGGTCCGGCCGCCTTGGTGCAGGTCTCGTTACAGTCGACGCCACATTGGGCGACCTGCGGGCCGGATGGGGATGAAATGATGATAAAGACAACACCCAATCCCTGAGCGAAGAAAATCCCCGTAGGACGGCAATCCGTCAAGCTGACCACTCAGCTATCGGGGCGGACTTGGTTTATGCATAAGAGAATGAAATGAAATGATCCTGTGGCATTGATAACCGGGAGGCCCCATCCGGGGAAGTTCGGCCGCCGAGGTGCAAGTCTTATTTCAGGTGATGCCACATTGGGCGACTTGCGCGCCGGTGATGATGAAATGATGAGAAGGACAACACAACACCCAGTCCACGAGCGGAGAAAACCGCCAATCCGGCCGGGAGTAGAACCTGGGCTCACTGCATGGGGTGGGCAAACACGTTACCACACAGATAAGCAGGCATAAGAATGACATTTAGACTGTAATTCATATGTATGTACACAGAGGGACTTGGAAAAATCTCGTGTCAGCGAGAGCGCCCATCTTCTTCCCGTCTTCCGTGAAACGGAAAAGGAGCGGAATTCGGAGCGGCGTAATGGTTCTCTTGAGTGACGGTGATAAGCACAGGTCAAAACATAGGTTTTATTTCATGCAAAATTATATTTTATGTCGAAATGCGGCACCACACTACGTTCAACAGATATTATCTGTATGACCGCTGCACACGGAATCCCACGCTATTTTACATACACTTTTGCATCTACGTCGAAACTGTTGAAATCAGTGCGTTCTATGCGTTACTTTGCGTTGCGCCATATATTTTTCCCTGTTTCATTTATGAATGGGAGATGAATGACCACTTACTTGCGTAAGAGTGCACTGCTATTTGTTACAAATTTTCTCACGAGGTTTTTAATAGAGTAGTATGGAGATCCTAAATATCCTCATATTCCGGGTTGAAAACTGGTTCACGAAATTGTTAACATAAAGTGATGAGATATCTCGGGTTTTTTCGGTGTGATTTATTAATGGTATGCTTCCGAGTTTTCTGTCGAGTTGCTTCCATTATATGTATAATATTTCAATGACCGACGCAGTTGTCTTCTCCAGATACTGCGAGTTGTTCTGTTAAGCGTACTACCTGCATGGGCACCAATCAGACTGCGAACTACTATTGGTGCCGCTCCGCTATTTATAACTGGGTTCGACTCACGAAGCCATCTACGTCAAGTGATACTGTTTTGTTTTTGAGAGAATACAGTGATTTACGTAGAATACACTGACGGAAAAAAAAGCCGCAACATCAAAAAATATTTAAGACAGAGCAATGAAACTTCAGGAATACATTTGTCTAGGTAACATATGTAAATAATTAACATTGCAAGATCACAGGTTAATGTAAGCGCGGGGTACGGCATTGCAAATTAAAAACACTGGTCCGTTAATAAGCGGTATAGCCGCCAGAATACTGAATGCAAACATGCAAGCGTGCATGCATTGGGTTGTACAGGTGACGGATGTCACTTGTGGGATCGTTGCGCTTGGTCGGTTATACAGGGACGGTTAATGCTGTTTGTGGATCACGCTGATGCTGTCGTCCCATGATGTCCCATATGTGCTTGACTGGAAACACGTTTTGATCGAGCAGCCCAAGACAACAAATCTTCAAATGTGTGTGAAATCTTATGGGACTTAACTGCTATGGTCATCAGTCCCTAAGCTTACACACTACTTAACCTAATTTTTTCCTAAGGACAAACCCACACACCCATGCCCGAGGGAGGACTCGAACCTCCGCCGAACCAGCCCCACAGTCCATGACTGCAGCGCCTAGACCACTCGGCTAATCCCGCTCGGCCCAAGACAACATGTCGACATTCTGTAGAGCATGTTGGGTTACAACAGCGATATGAGGGCGAGCGTTATCCTGTTGGAAAACACCCTAGGGGATGATGATCATAAATGGCAGCACGACAAGTCGAATCATCAGACTGACGTTCAGTTTTGCAGTCAGGGTGCTTGGGAAAACTACGAGAGTGCTCCTGCTGTCATACGAAATCGGATCCCAGACCATAACTCCAGTGTAGAGCCGGTACATTTAGCACACAGACTGGTTGGATGCAGGCAAGCGGGCCTCCTTTTAACCAATACACGACCATCACTGGCACCGAGGCAGAACCATCTTTCATCAAAAAACACAATCGCCCTCCACCCTGCCCTCCAAGGAGCTCTCCCTTGACACGACTGAAGTCGCAAATGGCGGTGGTTTGGGGTCGGTGGAATGCACGCTACTGGGCGTCTGGCTCGGAGCTGTCTTTGAAGTAACCGATTTGTATCAGTACTGTTACCAACTGCTGATCCAGCTGCTGCTGCAGGCGCAGTACGATACACTAGATCATATGCCGAACACGATGTTCTTCCCTGTCGGTAACGCCATGTGGCCGTCCGGAACCCAGTCTTCTTGCGACGGTGCATTCCTGCGACCGCCGCTGCCAGTAATCATGTACAGTGTCTACATTTCTGCCAAGTCTTCCTGCAATACCACAGGAAGACAGTTTTATTAAGAAAATCATCTTCAGTCCGCATTTCTACACAAAACAGAGCTTTTTTTTTAAAAAAATTCTTGCAACAGTTCCAATTTGTAAGGTCTGAGTGACAGGTGTTTTCGTAATACTTTCCATACCGTGACACTATTCAGTTCTAAGCTGACACATCTCGTTGATTTACCCATACTGCTGAATTTGTTCAATTGCGTGTCAGGGACTGCTGGTCGACCCTGATCCAGCGTCCTATGTGATACACAGCCAGTTTCGGTGATACCATTGTACCAATTAATAGTTTGACTTTCAGGTGGTAGCTTGCAGTATTTAGTCCTGAATTGTCTCTGAACTGTAGTAACGGATTGAGATTCATGAAACCATGAACTACACTGCTCACGCTCTGCACCATAATATGTATCCATGATGACTGTTGGAATTACCTATTCACACACGCCACCTAGCGGGATCATCGGGAACTAACAGTGTCAACCGGGAATAAAGCTTGAAGATACACTGCATACAGTGCTATATCCAACATTTCTGCAAGTGATTTACCATTTCCACAATTAAAGATTAGTAATGTACAACTAATTTATAAACAACTTTTATTATTGCAGAGTTTGAATTCTATCTAGAGTTCTGGAAGATTTGAGCGATGCTGTACTGACTCTACAACTTCTCGTAGAAAGCAGGTTAAGGAAAGAGAATCTTAGAGCATTTTTACACTTAAAGAATTCTGAAGGTAGCAGGGATAAAATACAGGGAGCGAAAGGCTGTTTACTAATTGTATAGAATCGAGACGGAAGTTATAAAAGTCGAGGGGCATGAAAGGGAAGCAGTCATTGAGAAGGGATCGAGACAGGGTTGCAACCTATCTGCAATATTATTCAATCTGTACACTGAGCAAGCGGTAAAAGGAACCAAAGAAATATCTGGAGTGGGTACAAAAGTTCAGGGAGAACAAATAAAAACTTTGAGGTTTGTAGATGACATTGTAATTCTGTCAGAAGCAGCAAAGGATTCGGAAGAGTAGTTGAACGGAATGGACAACGGGTTGAAAGGAAGATATAAGATGAACATCAAAAAAATCAAAACAAGGATAGTAGAATGTAGTTGAATTAAATCAGGTGATGCTGAGGAAATTTGATTAGGAAACGAAAGACTAAAAGTACTATACGAACTATGTTATTTGGGCAGCAAAATAACTGATGAAGGCCAAAGTACATAAAATGTAGACTGGCAATGGCAAGAAAAGCGTTTTTTAAGGAGGGAATTGGCTAACTTTGAATATAGACTTATGTGTTGGGAAGACTTTTCTGAAGGTATTTGGGGTGTAGCCTTTTACGCAAGCGAAACGTGGACGATAAACAGTTCAGGCAAAAAGAGAATAGAAGCCTTTGAAATTTACTGCTACAGAATGGTTCTGAAGATTTGAAGGGTAGATCGCGTAACTAGTTTGGAGGTACTGAACAGAATTGAGGAGACAGGAAATTTGTGGTATAACTTGATTAAAAGTAGGGATCTGTTCATACGACTCATTCTAAGACATCAAGGAATCATCAATTTCGTACCCGGGTTCCCGGGTTCGATTCCCGGCGGGGTCAGGGATTTTCTCTGCCTCGTGATGGCAGGGTGTTGTGTGCTGTCCTTAGGTTAGTTAGGTTTAAGTAGTTCTAAGTTCTAGGGGACTGATGACCATAGATGTTAAGTCCCATAGTGCTCAGAGCCATTTGAACCATCAATTTCGTACTGGAGGGAAGTATGTGGGGTAAACGTCGTAGAGGGAGACCAGGAAACGAATACAGTAGATAGGTTCAAATGGTAATAGGCTGTATGTAACAGTTGTTTTGAGAAGAAGAGGCTTGCGCAGGATAAAGCAGCGTAGAGAGTTGTACCAAACTAGTCTTCAGATTGAAGGGCACAACAACAACAACATGCCGTAGTTCAGTGGATCATTTCTGCTGCACTTTCTGTATCTTTGACCTGTCATCTCATTCAGACGGTAAGGATAGCTCCCTGTCCAATAAACTGGGATCAGGAACTTATCTCTTATATCAGTGACGTTTCACGTTCGATTGCAATCGTGGCTGAGGTTTCCAAAACGATAACGGCAGGGCTACCACCTGCAGCTACAAGGCTATTTCCATCGGGTTACCTTTCATCGGTTACGAGTACAAAGAAAAAACACTTGCGCAGTAGCGAGATAAATGCTTCGCCCTAGTGATACTCCTAACGTAGCCTTTACGTTGGATAACGTGCGCATGGCGCGACTAAGTAAAGTTCTGAGAGAGACGTGCCTCCGCTTATGACTTTTGTCATAAGTTTTTCTGATACATCCTCCGAGAGATACTCGATGTATAATACTGGAATCTGTGCCGAAATGTTTCATAATTAGACACATAACGTACTGAAGTTTCCGTAGATAATGGCCCTGTCTGATACGTAACCTCCAAAAAAGGAAGAGAATCCGTTTACATTACTTCGCAGCACAACTACTCACCGAACTCATGTCTGCAGATGTAATATCGTTACAACCAAAGAATTATCTTTCATGTCGACACAGACTTATCGAGATACGGTGGCCATAAATGCACCTAATATAAATGGTGTCACAAAAAGATATTAGCAAACTTTCAGGAAACATTCTTTACACACAGAGAAATAACGTGTTATATGGCATGGATCTGGAGACGCTTCATTTCCATGTTAGAGCTCATTTTATACTTCTCTTCATAATCGCACTAATGATCGGAAACACACACAAAAATAGACCGTACCAGCTTTACATGAAAAGTTTTCTTACATGAAATGTAAAAAATTCGTTTTTGTTATGTTTGATTAAAACGTGCAATAAGTTGTAATTCTTAGGTTCACCGCGAATGTTTCTTGTACGAATAGAGCAAAGGTAATGTTGACATGTCAACCACTTCATTGACTGGGTGATGCAACAAAACGTGTACTTCAAGAAGGATGGTGCTTCTCCTCCTTCCAGTGTTAACGTTTCTAGGCATCTAAATAAGAGATTCCGTGACACATGGGTAGGCATAGGTAGAGCAGTTTCTTGGCCTCCAAGCTCTCCAGACCTAAAACTAGTAGACATTTATTTGCGGAGGCATCTGAAAGCTTTTGTGTACGGATGTACGGAGCCTTCGTGCACGTATTGTACAAAAGCCAACAAGTGCGAGAATTTTCACACAACCAGCTTAAGAGCTCATGCATCCAAGTTGATGATAAAAATAATATTCAGAAGAATGGAAAATAAAATTGAATATCTGTCAGACGACGATCAGTTTGGCTTTAGAGAAAGTAAAGGCAACAGAGAGGCAGTTCTCACATTGAAATTGATAATGGAAGAAAGACTGTAGAAAAATCAAGACACGTTTATATGATCTGTGGATCTGGAAAAAGCGTTCGACAATGTAATCTGGTGCAAGGTGTTTGAAATTCTGAGAAAAATAGAGATAAGCTATAGGTAAAGACGTGTGATGTACAGTATGTACAAGAACTAAGAGGGAACAATAAGAATGGAAGACCAAGAAAGAAGTGCTCGGATTAAAAAGCGTGTAAAAAAGGCATGTTGCCTTTCGCCCCTACTGTTCAATCTATACATCGAAGAAGCAATGACAGAAATAAAAGGAAGTTTTAAGAGCGAAATTAAAACTCAAGGTAAAAGGCTATTAATGTTAAGATTCTTTGATGATATTTCTATCCACAGTTAAAGTGAAGAACAACTAAGAATAACTACAGGACACGCTGACTGAAAAGAACAGTCTAATGAGAACAGAATATGGATTGAGAATAAATCGAAGAAAGTCGAAAGTAATGAGAAGTATCAGAAATGGAAACAGCGAGAAATTTAACGTCAGAACTGGGGATCATGAAGTAGATGAAGTTAAGGAATTCTGTTGCCTAGGCAGCAAACCAACCCATGACGGACGGAGCAAGGAAGACATAAAAAGCAGACTAGCAAGCAAAAAGTGCTTTCCTGGCGACGTCTACTAGTAT
Source organism: Schistocerca nitens (assembly GCF_023898315.1). Lineage (NCBI taxonomy): Eukaryota > Metazoa > Arthropoda > Insecta > Orthoptera > Acrididae > Schistocerca > Schistocerca nitens. The sequence continues at coordinate 260,944,113 of NC_064621.1, forward strand.
GAAACATAAGTCTTAATTTCTGGAATGTATTATTGAAGCACAAAATTGTATGACACTGAGACATAGACTATGGGTAAACCGGAACAGAAGAGAAGAGAAGCATTTGTGATGTGGTGCTACAAAACAATGTTGAAAGTTAGGTGGACTGATGAGGTAAGGAATTAGGGGGTTCTCCGAAGAATTAGCGGGGAGACGAATATGTGGTAAGCACTGGCAAGAAGAAGGGACTGGATGACAGGACATCTGTCAAGACACCATGGAATACCTTCCGTGCTACAAGAGGGAGCTGTAGAGGGCAAAAACTGTAAAGAAAGACAGAAATTTGGATACATCCATCAAATAATTGGGGACGTAGACTTCAAATGCTACTCTGAGAATGAAAAGGTTGACAAAAAATAGGAATTCGTCGTTGCAAACCATTCAGAACACTGAGGACTTAAAGAAAGAACAAAAGTGGAAGACTTTGAAACAATACACAGTTCTTCAGGGATACATTAGTGCATAGAGATTCAACGCGACAGTGGTTTCGTGCATGTATTCTTGCTAATGAAGGCGTTTCGAATATTTTATTCTGGAAGGTGTGTGGATATATTCTTCTGCTGAATGTTCCCCTTGATTAATGTGATTATGAACAAGACTGGTCGGCGTTGCAGCACCAGTTGAGCTACGATAAAACCTCTTCCGGCAAACAAATTTCAAGCAAGAATTTCGTATGTAAACGGCTAACTTATCCGATGAATATCCTAGCAAAAACTGACACAGTTACCAATAAGGTATCAAATAATGTCGCTTCTACATCCGTATTTTGCAAACCACCGTAATGTGCATGGCAAAGGGCAGTTCTTACTGCATCACGTTAGTGTTTTTCCCTTTCCACTTTCAAGGACCTTTTAATGAAATTAAAAGTTGAGGGATGTCTTGAGATTCATAACCAGCAGAGCGCTTTTGGACATATCTTACACCACGCTATAATTACCTGGCTTTTTCATTCAATGTATATTAGCAACAAAAATTTTGTCCTGCGCATCAGAATGCTCACACCATAGCTATTGACACTCTATGGCTACGACAGTTAACAATCCACTTCCACACCTGCAGATTGTAGTGAAGTCAGTTAGTGATTTTGTTGTGATATCTGTGTCATTAAAGTCTGTTTCCAGTGTATTGTTGTTGAGGGGTCTGAGTAAACTGCACTTTGGCTCTGATTTTTTCATTCACTGACAATGGTGTCAGCAATCAATAGTGGACTTAATTAGTTCTCTAATGTCGACTACTAAGAGAAGAGTATGATAGGTGCTTTTGATAAACTAAATACATTGGTATACAATACTTAGGGACGAAAGTAACTTTCGCATGATGTGATCCTTGTTGCATATGGTTGTGCCGCAATATGTCTCCCTAAACCTCACTGACTATAGTATAATTATTGTCGTTGACTATATGTGTAATTTCTGTTCATCTTATTGCGTATTTCTTTCAGCTAACACGTATTACGCTGTAGCAGTTCTTTTCTTCCCTGGTCCAAGTTGAGTTGTATTACTTATCATTGACACATCATCCGAATGTCCTTGGGTTTTGCACACCAACGCATTTCACTTAAAACGAAGTTACCAACGAGTCTAAAAGTTTAGAAATGAGTTTTATCTTGAATTATGACAGTGAGACAGACTCTGAACCTGAAAAATGCGTGCTGGGACAAGCTAGAAGAGACTGGAAAATAAACAGACGATCAGGGAACAGCGTGCGAAAGAATACGTAACTATGACTGTAATGAAAATGTTGAGTGGAGGTCCGAAGTACATGTAGCCAGGCGAATGGTTGGTAGACAGGGTAAGGAAGCTCTTTGCTGAAGTAAAAGAAATAAAAGAGAACTGAGGCGCAAATTGAACGGATAGTGCATGGATCGAACTAGAAAACAAGCAAGTGAAGCAAGAATGCGTGTCGCTGAAGACGACAAAGCACGGAAAGAGCTGGAGGAGGCTTTCAACTACGGATGTCACATGGCGGTTGATGATGGTGATCTTTAAAATATCGCACGTCTAACGAAATAATGACAATCATAGATATTAATTTAAAAAAATAGAGTTGTGACTAATTAGCCCTCAAAAAAATCACTGCCTCCTCCCACCCAGAGTTAATTACCCTCGGGTTGGGTTGGTTCAAATGGCCCTGAGCACTATGGGTTCAAAAATGGTTCAAATGGCTCTGAGCACTATGGGATTTAACTTCTGCGGTCATCAGTCCCGTAGAACTTAGAACTACTTAAACCTAACGACCGAAGGACACCACACACATCCATGCCCGAGGCAGGATTCGAACCTGCGACCGTAGCGGTCGCGCGGTTCCAGACTGAAGTGCCTAGAACCACTCGGCCACACTGGCCGACCCCCTCGGGTTGGGAACCACTGGATTAATGGCTAGGGTGTCGTGTAAACTGCACTCTGTGAAATATGCGCCCAGAAAAAGACGTGGAAAGGTCCGCTAATGCCTCACTCCGAACTCCGCAACTTGCCCGGAAGGTAGAAGAGCCGAGGCCTCTTAAATGGTGTACTGATGAGGACTGAAGATCCTCGAAAAAGAATTGTAATGCCAATTTTTTTACGTTCTGACCATAATATACACTCCTGGAAATTGAAATAAGAACACTGTGAATTCATTGTCCCAGGAAAGGGAAACTTTATTGACACATTCCTGGGGTAAGATACATCACATGATCACACTGACAGAACCACAGGCACATAGACACAAGCAACAGAGCATGCACAATGTCGGCACTAGTACAGTGTATATCCACCTTTCGCAGCAATGCAGGCTGCTATTCTCCCATGGAGACGATCGTAGAGATGCTGGATGTAGTCCTGTGGAACGGCTTGCCATGCCATTTCCACCTGGCGCCTCAGTTGGACCGGCGTTCGTGCTGGACGTGCAGACCGCGTGAGACGACGCTTCATCCAGTCCCAAACATGCTCAATGGGGGACAGATCCGGAGATCTTGCTGGCCAGGGTAGTTGACTTACACCTTCTAGAGCACGTTGGATGGCACGGGATACATGCGGACGTGCATTGTCCTGTTGGAACAGCAAGTTCCCTTGCCGGTCTAGGAATGGTAGAACGATGGGTTCGATGACGGTTTGGATGTACCGTGCACTATTCAGTGTCCCCTCGACGATCACCAGTGGTGTACGGCCAGTGTAGGAGATCGCTCCCCACACCATGATGCCGGGTGTTGGCCCTGTGTGCCTCGGTCGTATACAGTCCTGATTGTGGCGCTCACCTGCACGGCGCCAAACACGCATACGACCTTCATTGGCACCAAGGCAGAAGCGACTCTCATCGCTGAAGACGACACGTCTCCATTCGTCCCTCCATTCACGCCTGTCGCGACACCACTGGAGGCGGGCTGCACGATGTTGGGGCGTGATCGGAAGACGGCCTAACGGTGTGCGGGACCGTAGCCCAGCTTCATGGATACGGTTGCGAATGGTCCTCGCCGATACCCCAGGAGCAACAGTGTCCCTAATTTGCTGGGAAGTGGCGGTGCGGTCCCCTACGGCACTGCGTAGGATCCTACGGTCTTGGCGTGCATCCGTGCGTCGCTGCGGTCCGGTCCCAGGTCGACGGGCACGTGCACCTTCCGCCGACCACTGGCGACAACATCGATGTACTGTGGAGACCTCACGCCCCACGTGTTGAGCAATTCGACGGTACGTCCACCCGGCCTCCCGCATGCCCACTATACGCCCTCGCTCAAAGTCCGTCAACTGCACATACGGTTCACGTCCACGCTGTCGCGGCATGCTACCAGTGTTAAAGACTGCGATGGAGCTCCGTATGCCACGGCAAACTGGCTGACACTGACGGCGGCGGTGCACAAATGCTGCGCAGCTAGCGCCATTCGACGGCCAACACCGCGGTTCCTGGTGTGTCCGCTGTGCCGTGCGTGTGATCATTGCTTGTACAGCCCTCTCGCAGTGTCCGGAGCAAGTATGGTGGGTCTGACACACCGGTGTCAATGTGTTCTTTTTTCCATTTCCAGGAGTGTATTTTATTTTCTGCCCGATGCAAATCAAAACTGTGCATACTAGTCCGGATTTTCAGACGTTTCTGAAAAACGACATCAAAGGAAAACATAAAAAAGGAAAACATTAAAACCAAATTACAAAGACGGAAAAAAACGTTTCTGTTCTACTTGACAAAGCATACCTGTACTTTACTGCAAATTTAAAATGCAATAAGATCTGCACCCAAGGATCAGCATTTGATATATGTAAACCTATATGTATATGTATACCAACTAAATGACCGGAGGTATGCTCTTATATAGGTGTCTTAATCTCTACATTACTACTCCTCCCACTCCTATCGCTATATGCGCCCGTCCTCTACGTGTGACTTAACAACATAAAAATAGTCTTCCTCGTGATTATAAATAGCTCAGAAAACCAGCGTTGCCCTGGCAGTTATTTTATTCGGATCTTCTATTGGTCCATCTTCCCTTCTCTCCACTCTCTGTCCATCTTCCCCTCCCCCCCCCCCATCTCTCTCTCTCTCTCTCTCTCTCTCTCTCTCTCTCTCTCTCTCTCTACCCACCTCCTCCTGCCCCCTCTCTCTATCCATTCATGTCGTGGCTAATGCAAACCAGTTTTGCTGCGCGATATTTATGACCATTGCCTCCCCTACTGTTGCGGCTTCTCTTGACAGTCAGAAGTGCCATGGCAAGTATATTTATGTTCCGTGACCCCACACTGACGTTACGGGTTGCAAAGTCCTCGGTCGGAAAGTTCGTGACACTCAAATTCCACAAATTTTTTTATGGGTGGGTGTTCACTCTACATGACATTTGTTACATAGCAGCAAAGTATAAGTGAAATCAATAAATAGTTCCGATAGAGGAATCCGTTTTCTGTTCAGTACCTAATATAGGATTATCCAGAAAAATACTTGAGATGCGAGAATGTAGCAAGAATTAATATCAACAGAGGATGAAAAACGAAGCTGTTAGACAGAATGAAACAGATGAGGCTTGTGGAGCAAACATACGGCCGATAAAGTCCCCGTTGCAAAAGAAAATGAAATAACATGTCGTAAATCACAGCATATGTCCATAGAGCGACGGGAACTCTGGAAGATGAGCAATATATTTTGTCGATGTTCTCAGAGTGGGCCCGAAAAAATAAGAAATAAGTTCCTTTGTTTTGGGCCGAAAACTTTTTCAGTTATTTCTGCTGATATATTCATCGTCTAAATAAGTAGCCACTAAGTTCTGAAAAGTTTTTATCCTCCAAAACCATCTGGTTTTGACGACTCATTGTAGGTCTCGTAACTTTACCTTATACTACGTTTAGGAACATATGTGCATCAAAAATATCAGAAAAATAATTAATCTGACAGATGTCGAATTTCAAAATAAAGCGCATGTGCACCTTCTACATCGAATTGGAGAAGTAATACAAACAGACTAGCATAATCAAATGTTTGCTTACGAAGGCACTCTGTTGTTCGTAAGACAGGATTTATGAATTGTATGTACAACAAAGATCTTGCTCTTTACCGTCGCAACTTGCCTCCTTCCGATTTTCATCTGTTTTCAAAACGGGAGCACACGTTCAAGGGCTTCACTTTGATAGTGATAAAGCGGAGCAAGCAGGGTTGAAGTTGTGGCTTCGTCAACAAAATCAAACATTCTACAGTGATGGTATCAGCAAATTCGTCTCTCGTTGCGAGAAATGTGTTTCTAGCTAGAGTGTCTAAGTTGAAAAATACATTCAAGTACGTACACACGAAGGATAAAGATGTGGAATGTTAAAAGTTCTTGTTATTTAAAAAACTTCAAGAGTTTTCACATAAAGAATTTAGCACGGCCTTGTACATTAATTTGGTAGTATAGTCTTTTTACAATGAACAATGTAAATCGTATTAGTTACATTAGGCAAAGCATCTTCAATCAAATTTTAGTCTAGACAGACTGCTGCGTAAAACTAATTAGGAAAACTATCGCTGCTGTGTTACAGCACTGTAGTTTGTCCAATGTGGAAGTATGTAATACATCAGCGTACAAAGAATTACCCTGTTTCCCCTCCAAGTAACTTACAAGGGAGTCGATATTCAGAGCGTTAAAAAGTGTACACCAGCACTAGACAAGCCGAAGTGAACAGAGATTGATAAAAATATGACGTGGTCAGGTCCCAGTCAGACAGGAGAAATGTCGTACGGGGGTTATATAAGCGCGCTACAGTCTTTTAAAATAAAGGAATACTGTGATGTTCTGTGAAATATCCAGTCACGGAAGCGAGCACTAGACCTGCAATGGGGCTAGTTCGGACACTGGTAAGTGAAACAAATCCAAGAGAAAAAAAATTACTAGTGTTCTGGCTCCTTTGTCGACACTCTTCATATTTGGTGCTATCAACGTTTTCAGTGGTCACCATTGGTTGTGCTGTATTGTCCATCCCCTACTCATTCGTCTCCCAGTGTAAACGATAGGATTGTTGTTGTTGTTGTTGTTTCAGAAGGGAACACAGTTTATTTTGGGAAGTATTAATAAGCTAAACAACCTGTAGCAAGAAAGAGTCTTCCATCGGTCAGTAGAGAAACGGTCTGTCAGTAGGCCTGCAATACGAGGGTTGGAACTTTAATAGTGGCAACTATTTAATTACAGCTCATACAAAGTAGATACTTTTTCAAAGTTTTACTGAGCTTCAAAGTAGTCACCAGCATTGTGTGTGTGCCAGTACGTTGAAGTCGCAGGATATTCTTAGCTGTGCCAGTTATGTTGCAGTTCGAGAGGTGCGGTCTATTGCCCGCAAATTTGTAGCAGTTCTGAAGCGAATGCCATGAAGTGTTTCCTTCAGTTTATAAATCGAGTTGAACTCACGAGGGCTTAAATCAGGGGAGTGCAGTAGGTGGTATAGCACTTAGCAGCCCCATCAGTAAAACAAATTAGTAACAGCTTGCACTGTACGTGCTTGAGCATTGTCCTGCAAAATGATGGTCAGGTCCTGCAGAAAGTGTCATTGCTTCTGTCTCTAGGCTGGCCGTAGGTTGCGTTCCGAAAGTGAACAGCATAGAGACAGGAGTGATGACACTTTCTATAGGACCTGACCAACATTTTCCAGGAGAATGCCCAAGCACGTACAGTGCAAACTGTTACTGATTTGTTTGACTGATGGGGCTGCTAAGTGCTATACCACCTACTGCACTCCCCTGGCTTAAGCCCGTGTGAGTTCATCTTGATTTCTAAACTGAAGGAAACACTTCACAGCATTCGCTTCAGAACTGCAACAAATTCGCCGGTTAATAGACCGCACCTCACGAACTGTCAACACAACTGGCACTGCTAAGAGTATCCTACGACTTTCACATCGCTGACAACGGGTTATACACAATGCTGGTGACTACTTTGAAGGTCAGTAAAACTTTGAAACACGTATCTACTTTGTACGAGCTGTAAATAAATAGTTACCCCTAGTAAAGTTCCAACCCACGTTCAACAGCTTCACACAGTGCCTCGCAAAGTAGCCCAGAAAAATCAGACTGTTAAATAGCCATGGATATTAAAAATCTGTCATATCACGTGCCACACCGTCACACATGATAAATATATATTCTTGATATTGCCAGAATGGGGAGGATCTGTAATGTTACAAAAATGAACTCCGGGAAAACTCCCGACGCCCAAGATCGCTAGTAACGTAAATTTAGATGACCGGTTTCGGAAAGACTATGTTATCATCTTCGGATCTTCAACTTTACTGTTCATACAGTCTCCATAATCTGCGCTTTGTATCGTGTCATATCACAAATGTAAGCGTAAGGATCGTGGAACACACAAGATAACGGCATGTCACAATTAAAATAACTGCATACGCAAAACGTAAGATTAATGCGCCGACTGCCAGTGTTCTTGCTGAATACAGTCTATCATTAGCTGCAAAGCTGAAGATCCGAATATGGTAACATAGTCTTACCGAAAGCGCCTGTAGAAATAAGTACTTTACTAGCGATCTTGGCTGTTTGCAGTTTTCCGAAATTCCCACAGGATAAACATATTCTAGGGCCACCAACAAATTTTGACTAGCATACGTATATTTCGTCGTTTTTCGCCATGGCACATTTTGTTCCTTCCAAGAACGCTGTTCGTTCATTGTGTTCCACCGAAGTTGAATGGAAAATGAAGACCCGGAGCTTCAAATGATTAGATTAACTAGAAATATATTAATTTAAAAAAGAAGGATTGTATTCTTGTATGCTGTCTGTTTCGAGTACAAACAATCTTTCACTATCCGGTTCAGCGTATGCTTCATACCCTGCCTCATAGAGCGGACTTCATCTCAGAACCAGCAAGTTTGCCAGCCAAGTTAACATACCTGAAAGTCATCTCTCCCTAGAATCACTATAGTGAAAGACAGACAAGACTTGGGTTTCGATATCGACCAACCGTGAAAAAGACGAATGCCTCACACTGGTAGCATTTCCAACGTGACTGCTCTTATTCTGCGGAGAAACAGGATATAAATTGTGTCTGTCGACCAGATTAGTACCCCTTGAGGGACTGTGAAGAATGATATCGTTTTGCACTGGCCATATGTCTACCGTTTTCCTTGCAGCTGCGACGTCATACGAATATATTGGTCAGGCCGTCAGGACCACGGTGAACCGGTGTATTGAGACTAAGCGCCACACATGTTTGCAATAAGCGAGCAAATCTGCTATGCAGACCATTGCCTTGGTGCCGGTCGTCCATGAAATACAACGAATTAGAAGTTATGGCGTGAACTTCCAGTTATTGGGACAGTATTATTAAAAAAGCGGTTCAGGTTAAGTTATCATGTGTCCTTATAGATAGGGACGGAAGCTGCTTCTTAAATTCTCCTTGGAGCTCTGCTCCCTTCCTGGTCAAACAACAGATGGACAGACTGAATACTGCTTGCTCAGCGGTTGGTAATAAATGTTCACTAATTCACTATTGATAACTTCCGTCATTGGTCGTGTGGTTGTGTGGTGGTGCTAGTTGTTTACTGTGTGTGTGTTTTCTGTGTCTGAATATGCAGTATTGGTCGACGTAGGCCCGCCTGCTGAGACTTTAAATTTTCTCGCTCAGCGCTCTTCTGTAACATTTCTGCCTTGAAAATGAAAGTGTCTTCACTTGTTGACTTACTGGCGGCCAACCAGCTGCATTCCCGTAAGTTGCATGAAAGTTTAATGAAATAAGCCAAGTTTCCATTTTCATTCATATTTTAAGTAGTCCGCTATACACTCGCACAGCCTACAATTTCTTACTTACCGTCGTATCTATGTTGTTTCACTGTTAAATGCCGAATTTCGTGTGACGCCACATTCAGTCATTAATCTTTGGAGCACTCTTCCCTGTAAAAGCTGATGCAGGCACTATCTGATTCACGTTATCGTTACGCTCTCCACTTTTTTCTATGTAATTTATATATTATGAGGTATTCACCGCCAGTCACTGTCGGTGATGGCACTAACAAATCTTACATCTATACTATCATCTTTTCACATTCTTCTTAAAACAACCAAATTTGTCTGTGTTTCAGCCTCAAATCATTTGCTGTTTTAAAAAAGTGTTTATTCCGTGTCAAATGTTGCAGATAAAAACAAAACAAAAACAACAAAAAAGATGATGAACGAAAACTGTAATATGTAGGAACTATTTTAAAACATCGGTAAGCAGGTCTTTAAATCTGTAATAAATAAATAAATTGTCTAATTACTGCTAAGATCATGCAGTTCATGCTTAATTCTGCCGCTATATCGAAACGCAGCAGTTTAACATAAGTTATGATCTTTGCGCTAAGGTCGACCTCCATGTTATTACGATATCACATCACAACTCTTCGTATCAGCGTATTAATTGAGCAGTTAATGCAAACAAACCATGCACTATCTGCATGAAACAACGACGTTGATGGCAAATTTTTCTTGACTTTATGAAACGAATTTCTCTCAACGCGTGTGACCGCTTACTGTTGTTCCATTGCAGCTCTTAAGTCAGCACAGTAGCGGAATCCTCTTTTGCTCTAATTGACAAAATATTTGCATCGTATGTAAACTTGTGTTGCCATGTATTCAGTGAACGATGATAAAGTACTGTAAAGCCTCCAAACATTGGTGTTGTATTGTGCGTGGGTGTTTAAAAAGTAAAGAACGCTTGTCACTCCATAAATTTTTATTCAAGATAATGAAAGAAAACTTACGTTACAACTTATTTTGATGTCTCACCTGTCGCAGCGTTCCAGAAGCATTCCTATGCCTAATGCATGTACACTTTCCGCCAAGTTACTGAAAATGTAATCTCTTTCAGCTCGTTATGATTTTCAAAATGCTTTCCTCCAAAAAATTGCTCAATTTGGGAAAAATGTCGGTGGGGGCCAAGTCCGGGCTATATGGTGTATGTTCGAAAACTTCCCACTCAAAATACCGAAGTAATTGATTCGTGAACGCAGCATCACGACGGCGTGTGTTATCGTAAATCCACGCCATTTGTTTTGAACGGCGCTGCGTAAGCGCTGAAGGGTCAGATAATAGGCAGCCGCATTTTTAGTCTGCTGTGGGTATTAAATCCACCAGTAGGACGCCCTTTCACCCCGAAATACTGTGGGTACAAATTTATCGACGCTCAGGATGTTTGACTTAGTTTGTGATGCAGAATGAAATCATTCCATTGCCTGGCAATTTGTTTCCAGGCTTCCATGCGAAACCCAGGTTTCATGACAAGTGATAATGTGGTTCAAAACTCCTCACCATCCTTGTCATAGCGAATGAAAGAAGTCAGTGCAGATCTCATTCATCGTCTTGCGTGTAGATCAAAGAAAAGTCAAGGAAATCACATGGCACACATTTCTCTATAGCCCAGAGCACCACTAACAATTTTGTAAAAAACTGAACGTGAACTGTCAGGAATGCATATGCTGAGTCCATCAATATCCTGTTCAATCATTTACTCAATTTATGAGTTTGTCAGTCTGAAGGTCTGCCTTATCGTTTTCATTAGGAATATTCATTCGTACGCCATTAAACATGATACATCATTTTCGGGCATAAGATCTTATCGTGACGTTCTTATAAGCGTCAGTTACGTCAGCAAATTTGGATAGGGCGTACTATTTCTGCATTCAGAAACCGTGCTTCGCTATGAACCTCACATTTAGCGAGATTGTTAAAATCGTAGAAATAAACAGCAAATGAAATCAGTAAACAGGCAGAGCGCCAGCCAAAATAAGGAAGGTCTAAGACACGGTGGAGGGGGGGGGGGCGGGGGGGGGGGGAGTGGTTGGAGAATTGCACGCCTCGTCGCATCGAAACATTATTTTCTTCTAGAATGACACTGTTACTGCACTATTCATTTCCCAGGTTGTGTGTCCTCTCATTGTATCCCTTTAATTACGTCTGAAAAATATTATAAATTTAAATTGTAATGGCCCAAAGTGTTTAGAGAAGTAGGAGACAAAAAATAATTAGTAAACCAGTAACTGAAATCATAATTACAGAATAACGGTCTGCAATCCGAATTTTGATTGGAAACTACTATCCTAGCTTCAACATATATCGCATTAATTGTATATAAAACAGACCGTCTCCGTAGCGTAGCGGTAGCTTTACCGCCTACCACGTAGGGGGCCCGAGTTCGATTCCCGGCAGGGGACTGGGTGCTGTGTGTTCCTCATCATCATTTTCATCATCATTGACTCGCAAGTCGCCGATGGCGCATCACGAACTCCCCCGAATGGGGCCTCACGACCAACAATGCCATACGATCATTTCCATTGTATATAAAACGAGATGATCGTATGGCAGTGTTAGATGGGATATCCCAAGGGGTGGGTTTAGCCGCCTATCGGACAGGGTCTGCTTCCTCCGCACACATACACTCCTTCCCTTGCGGATATATGAGATTTGCGTCTTATTTGTAGTCCCAGGGTGTCCCAGGAGAAACAGTCAATGTCCACGGATATGACAGGTGGGATCATTAGAAGCCAAAAATAGACTAGTAACCATGAGCTCTATAATGCCTAGCTTCGGAGCTACGGTCAATTGTTCAGTGGAAGAGACGTGTTGCGCAGATGAGACGTGTTTCGCAGATGAATAAGTACTCATAGCTCCTAAAGTATAAGCTTTAGAGCATATGTTTACTGGACATTTTTTTCTTGTTTTGCTTCACACTACCAACTCTCAAAATATGGAAAGCAAAGAGCTTGCAGCAGAAATTTGTTTCCCAGTATCGAAGAAGTGCTCATATGTTTGTGCTGGATGATGATTAGAGAAGGTAGAGCGAGATACCTGGTGCTGGCTGAATGGCACCAACGAGGACCTCAAGCTTCACGTCACTATCCGATGGACGGATCACCAGCAACAATGCCACATGCTCTCTCTTCATGGGACCCTCCAGAGAGGTATGTAATGAAATCTAGGACATCGCAAAATGGCGGTCAGAAACTTTTCCTCCCCTTGGCGGCCAAATACTGGTGGAGAAAATTTCATTCACCACCAGATTCGAATCGGCTTACCTCCAAGTCAACCGCGACCTCGGCTAAGGAGGCGCTTTAAATGTCTATTGAGAATTCGCAACGTATTTCTGGTACCGATCTTCAGAAGGTAGGCAAGAGGAGTGTCTGCAATGGACCCACTCCAATAGCTCTCAAATCTGTTTGGTACGAGGGCCTGCTAAAAACTAATGCTCCCGAACTTTTTATTCTGTTCTAAGTGTCAAATGAAATATTACAGTCATGCATATTACTCAGTTATTTATGCATATTACTCAGTCGGCTTTCGCCCTTCGCTGACGCAACTTGCATCCTTCTGTTGCTTGCTAGAGGGCCCCGGATTATTGCATGTTAACATGGCGGTGTATAAAGTGGCTATGTCAGTACGTGAGGAACAGTGCGCTGTAATCGAGTTGCTAACCACAGAAAACGTTCGTCCACAAGTGGAGCACCCTCTGCTGCAGCATGACAATGCCAGACCACACACGAGCGCTGCAACATCTGCAACAATCCGACGCCTTGGGTTCACTGTCATCGATCATCCTCCAAGCAGGCCAGACCTGGTCCCATGCGATTTTCATCTGCTTTCAATACTTGAAGAACAACGTCGGGAACTTCACTTTGACAGTGATTATGCGGTGCAAGCAGAGATGAGGTGGTGGCTCTGTCAACAAAGTCAAACATTCTGCAGTGACGATATCAACAAACTGGTCTCTCATTGAGACAAATGTTTTCGTCGCCAGGGTGACTGTGCTGAGAAATCAATATGTCTACGTAAAGAATAATATTATATAATGTTAATAAAGTTTGTTTTATTTAAAAAGCTCCAAGAGTTTCAAATAATATTTCCAAGGATTATTTTTCTGTACGCCCTCGTAATATAGCGTGAAAATGGGCCACATCTATAGTCAAGATTTTGGACATTCTAGCCAAAGAAGCTGTTTCGTAGGGGGATGTAACTCGAACTTTAAACCTGAGCTCCAACTACTGTTACTACTTAAAGGGCTCTACGCGAGAATGACAGCAGACAGCAGGACTCAGAGGCAAGGGCTTCGCAAATTGCCCGGCGGTTCTTCAGTTCATGAAATTCCACCCATAATCGGTCACTAAACGCTTGGCTTCTTCAATAGCTGGACTCAATTTACGCCATATATGCTCAGGGCGGACATTGTGGGAACACGTTTTGTACTTGTGGATGGTTGTAATCCTTATATTGGGTTTCCCAAACGAAGTAAAATAACGGCAGTTCTCTAACACGCAACTTTCATGTCAGTTTCCAAACAATTTGACTTCATACCCTTCAGATCCGCTGTCACTGCAAAAATTCATATTTAACCGCTACACTATGCAGCCCAAATGTCTAAACAAATCATACCATAACAGCAATAATCTGTGACAAATCAAGCAAAATATATTTTATCTCATATAAATAAGATTGCTGGTACACGTATAAAAATGAAGGGAAAGAAGTCTTTCAACTTCAGCGATCCAACCCTTTCACTACCACCGGTACGAACGTGTCGCATGCTAGATTATCAGAGAATCGCCGCAGATTCACAGCGTGTTATTCCAGTGTATCTTCTACATCCTCATCTTCATACATACTCCGCAAACCACCGTACGGTGCGTGTCGGAGGGTAGCCTGTACCACAACTAATCGTTTCCTTCCCTGTTCCACTCGCTGATAGAATGACGGAAAAACGAATGTCTACATGCCTCCGTATGAGCCCTAATGTCTCGTAACTTATCTTCTTGGTCCCTACGCGCAGTGTATGTTGGCGGCAGTAGGATCGTTCTGCAGTCAGTTTCAAATATCAGTTCTCTAGTAGTGTTCTTGGAAATGAATGTCTTCTTCCCTCCAGGAATTCCCACTTGTGCCCCCAAAGCATATCCGTCACACTTCCATGCTGATCGAACCCACCGATAACAAATCTAGCATCTCGCCTCTGAACTGCTTCCTCCTTTCAATCCGGTGCATATCCCAAACACTCGAGCAGTACCCAAGAATAGGTCGCACTAGCGCCCTATGTGTGGTCTCCTTTACAGATGAGCTACACTGTCCTAAAATTCTCCCAATAAAACGAAGTCGACCATTCGCCTTCCCCACCATAATCCTCACACGCTCGTTCCATTTCACATCACTTCGCAACGTTATGCCCAGATTTTTAAACGACGTGACTGTGTCGAGAAGGACACTGCTAATGCTGTATCCGAACATTATGGGTTTGTTTTTCCTACTCATTCGCATCAACTTACATTTTTCTACATTTAGCGCCAGCTGCCATTCATCACACCAACTAGAAATTTTGTCTAGGTCATCTTGTATCAACCTGTAATCCGTTATCTTCGACAGCTTCCTACATCAAAGCATCATCAGGGAACAAAGCAGATTGTTGCCCACCCTGTGTGAAAAAAAAAAAAAAAAAGGTTCAATTGGCTCTGAGCACTATGGGACTTAACATATTAGGTCATAAGTCCCCTAGAACTTAGAACTAGTTAAACCTAACTAACCTAAGGACATCACACACATCCATGCCCGAGGCAGGATTCGAACCTGCGACCGTAGCAGTCGCGCGGTTCCGGACTGCGCGCCTAGAACCGCGAGACCACCGCGGCCGGCCACCCTGTGTAGGCTATACAGAAAACAGTAACGGTCCTACTACACTTCCCTGGGGCACTTCTGATGTTACCCCTGTTTTCGATGAACACTCGCCGTCGAGGACAACATACTGGGTTCTATTACTTAAGAAGTCTTCTAGCCAGTCACATGTCTGGGAGCCTTTTCCGTATGCACGTACCTTCGTTAAAAGTCTACTTTGGGGTACCGTGTCGATTGCTTTCCGGAAATCTACGAATATGGAAGCTGGCTGTTGTGCTTCATCCATAGTTCGCAGTAAATCACGTGAGAAAAGAGCGAGCTGGGTTTCGTATGACTGATGCTTTTTAAACCCGTGATGATTCGTGAGCATGAGCTTTCCAGTCCCTAGGATACGAGGGTTGTCCAGAAGGTAAGTTCCGATCGGTCGCGAAATGGAAACCACGGGAAAAATCCGGTAAAGCTTTGCACGGATGTGTTGGGCAGTGTATCTACGAGGTGCATTCAAGTTATAAGGCCTCCGATTTTTTTTCTAATTAACTATTCACCCGAAATCGATGAAACTGGCGTTACTTCTCGACGTAATCGCCCTGCAGACGTACACATTTTTCACAACGCTGACGCCATGATTCCATGGCAGCGGCGAAGGCTTCTTTAGGAGTCTGTTTTGACCACTGGAAAATCGCTGAGGCAATAGCAGCACAGCTGGTGAATGTGCGGCCACAGAGAGTGTCTTTCATTGTTGGAAAAAGCCAAAAGTCACTAGGAGCCAGGCCAGGTGAGTAGGGAGCATGAGGAATCACTTCAAAGTTGTTATCACGAAGAAACTGTTGCGTAACGTTAGCTCGATGTGCGGGTGCGTTGTCTTGGTGAAACAGCACAAGCGCAGCCCTTCCCGGACGTTTTTGTTGCGGTGCAAGAAGGAATTTGTTCTTCAAAACATTTTCGTAGGATGCACCTGTTACCGTAGTGCCCTTTGGAACGCAATGGGTAAGGATTACGCGCTCGCTGTCCCAGAACATGGACACCATCATTTTTTCAGCACTGGCGATTACCCGAAATTTTTTTGGTGGCGGTGAATCTGTGTGCTTCCATTGAACTGACTGGCACTTTGTTTATGGATTTAAAAATGGCACCCACGTCTCATCCATTGTCACAACCGACGAAAATAAAGTCCCATTCATGCTGTCGTTGCGCGTCAACATTGCTTGGTAACATGCCACACGGGCAGCCATGTGGTCGTCCGTCAGCATTCGTGGCACCCACCTGGATGACACTTTTCGCATTTTCAGGTCGTCATGCAGGATTGTGTGCACAGAACCCACAGAAATGTCAACTCTGGAGGCGATCTGTTCAACAGTCATTCGGCGATCCCCGAAAACAATTCTCTCCACTTTCTCGATCATGTCGTCAGACCAGCTTGTGCGAGCCCGAGGTTGTTTCGGTTTGTTGTCACACGATGTTCTGCCTTCATTAAACTGTCGCACCCACGAACGCACTTTCGACACATCCATAACTCCATCACCACATGTCTCTTTCAACTGTCGATGACTTTCAATTGGTTTCACACCACGCAAATTCAGAAAACGAATGATTGCACGCTGTTCAAGTAAGGAAAACGTCGCCATTTTAAGTATTTAAAACAGTTCTCATTCTCGCCGCTGGCGGTAAAATTCCATCTGCCGTACGGTGCTGCCGTCACTGGGACGTATTGACAATGAACGCGGCCTCATTTTGAAACAATGCGCATGTTTCTATCTCTTTCCAGTCCGGAGAAAAAAAATCGGAGGCCTTAGAACTTGAATGAACCTCGTAGTACGCCCGTCGATGCTGACTCGTCGCTCTTTCCAGTTTTGAGTGAACAGTCAGCACGTAAAGATGCGTGGGGAATGCAGCCCACATAACACATCTGTCGAGCAGTTCCTTCTTCATGCCAGTTCTCGGCCACACACTGCATGGGCAATGAAGACACTCCTGCTGCGTTTCCGATGATAAGTGTTTGATCACCCACAATACAGTCCGTAATTGGCTCCCCCTGAGTTTCATCTCTGCTCACAAGAATCGCTGGCTATGAAGACAAAATTTTTCCACAGACAACGAGCTGCAGACCAGTGTAAATAACTGGCCGAAAGCACAGGCGGCTGCTTTTTATGACGAGGATATTGGAAAGTTCATACAACGCTACAACAACACTCGAATTTGGAGCGGCGACTATGTAGAGAAGTAGGTGGAAGGTGTACCTAACTGTTGCAAATAAAACGTTTCTGGTTTGCACAATGGTTTCCATTTCGCTACCGATCGGAACTTACTTTCAGAACAGCCGTCGTATTTACTATATTCGAACCCACAATATGCTTTAGAATTCTGCAGCATTAAGGATATTGTAGAGGTTGAAAATATCGCTTCAGTTGTAAATTACTTCATTTTCACACGACCGGTTTTTGACTGGTGTCGTAGCTGTGCTGTGGTCCCTGACCGCAGCGTGTACCAGGCGCGGTGTGCTGCCTATGAGCGCAGAACTCCCTCTTTACAACTGAAGCTTTATTTTCAACCTCTACTGTAATGCTCAGTTGCGGATGTTTTTCCAACAGGGTTGTTTGTAGTTAAGGATATTGGTCTATAATTTTTCGGGTCCGTTCTTTTATCCTTCAGTGTCCGAGCGGTAAAGGGAAACCTGTTAACGGTTTGCACAATTCTTGTAATTACAGCTTGCACATGTAGGTTGCGCTCTCTTCAAGATTCCTTGTCAGCGCTTTTATCCCCACCGCTCCGTATTGTCACAGCAAATCAGTTGACGCCTACATGCAGGCAACCCAATGAAGGGACTTGCAAAGCGGGCTGCTGTCGCGCTTTCCCAGACAATTCATGTCAATGAATTGTGCGCACTTACTGACTTCTGCTGCGCCGCCAACGGTGCCCATATTGAGTCCCCGTAATGTGAGTTAAAAACTTGGATATGTACTCTATACCCTGAAATGTGGCTATTAGCTGTATGTCTGATAGATTTTGTGTAGTCGTCTCATGAAACTCCGGAGGTACTTACGAGTTATAACCCACACCTCTCTGTGTTTAAAAAACTAAACGACAGGAAAAATTCTTTTTTCGTACTGGCACTTCTGTCTAAGACAATAATTAAAATAAAGTTTTCGATTCCGAAAAAAAATTCTTAGTGCGAGGGTGAATGAGACTGAGCAAAGTAGTAGTTGAAAGCAGGATGACTGAGAAAACGCAACAGAGAAACAACACACCATTTTCTGGAATACTTAGGCGGGAAGGTGACGCAGACCACGACAATCTACCGTATAAATTGTTGACACATTACTTGATACATAATGTAAACGCGCCAGCCCATCCTGATCTAGGTTTTCGTGATTTCCCTAAATCGCTTCAGGCAAATGCCGAGATGGTTCCTTTGAAAAGGCACGGCCGACGTTCTTCCCCATCCTTCCCTAATTGTACGGGGCCGATGGCCTAGCTGTTTGGTCCCCTGTCGCAAATAAACCAACCAACCAACCAACATAATGTAACGAAGAAATATCCGCGCTAAGCCAGAAAGATGGCATCCTACCATACTGATACATGAAATGTATTCACAGTTGCGGAAACGAAGAACCATTAGGTGTATAAGGCAATGACGACAATGAAAATTTGCAGCGCACCAGAACTCGATTCCGCATTTCTTGTTTTACGCGAGCGGTCGCATTAACAGGTTTGACTATACGTGCCCGTCCCACGGCCAGACACATGCTTCCATACCTCGTCGTTCCTGGGTCACAACCTGTACCTGTACACACATTATGTCATTCCGGAACATGAGACGACATTTTAATTAAAAGTCGCTGCCTGATATCGGCGGATAAATACGATATTGCAGTGCCTGTATTGTTAACAAGAACGATGCAATGTTTCTTCGGACATGCATGTATGTCGTAAGGAAGACTGCATCGTCTTTCTTAACAACACAGGTACCGCAATATCGTAGCAAATTGATCCATGCTACTTGTGAACACAGACGTTGGAATACAACATCAAAAATTCCGAAACGAACTGAAATTATCTACAGGGTGTTTATAAATGAATATGGCGGTTTTAACGCATTATAATATTTATTACATTAAACTTACCGTTATAAACGATATGTCAAATGAAAGAGCAACTCAAACAGTTTTACCAGTTTTACCAAGAACCTTATAAATGTTCAATGTGAGCACCAGTTGTCACACGGCACATATCAAGTCTATAGCCGAGTTCTTCCCAAACGCTGGATAGACTGCAAGGGACCCAATGACAGGGCTTGCTTTGCATGGCCTCCACGTTCACCCGACCTAACGCCATGCGATTTTTTCCTTTTGGCATCATCAAGGATCGTGTGCACGTGCCTCCGCTACCAGCAGACCTCACTGAATTAATAAACCAGACTGAATCAGCTGTTACCATAATCACGGAAGACACACTTATCAACGTTTTGGAAGAACTCAGCTATAGACTTGGTGTGTGCCGTGTGTCAAATGGTGCTCACATTGAGCATTTATAAGGTTCTAGGTAAAACTGTTTGAGTTTCTCTTTCATTTGACATGTCATTTATACCTGTAGGTTTAATCTAATAAATTTTACAAAGCTTTAAAACCCCGATATTCATGTATAAACACCCCGTATAAGTGAGTATCTACAGGAAATAGGAAATTAAAATAAAGTCGCAGTAAGAAGATATTAACTATAGCCTAGTATCTCACTTTCGAAAACGCATTGAAGAAAGTGAAATGATATTTCAGAAGTGCTAAATAGATACCAAAGCTAATTTTTGCAGGTAAAAGAACTCTTCTGCCTGAAAGTGAGGAAAATTTAAGAAGCAATACTCGCCTCCCTGGCCGAAGTCGCTGACAAACGGTTGTGCGGTGGCAATCGCAAAAGCAGTGGAAGAAGTTTTAGTGGTGATGTAAAATTCATGACCATCAGACTCTGTACCAATATCTAGATTAAATTCCAAACCACTCTGCAGTGTCTCGTGAAGTGAGTGTACGTGACACTGCGGGCGTTGATCTGTCTAGAGATGGTAAACTGTAACAGATGATCCAGAAGTTTCTGTTTGAGGACGTTGCTGCAGCGTGTTTGCAGCGCAGTGCGATTCCGATAGCTACATATAAGCACCGAGGTATAAGCAAGGTGTTAATGTGGGATTCCCGTCCTTCAGACGTGAGTGCGGTAAATGCAGAAACGCGGACTACGGTGACGCTATTACGAAATGCGACCAAACAGGACCAACGTGCTGTTATTCTTTTCTTGGCTGACGAAGGACAAGAACCGGTACAGATACTTCGGAGGACTAGAAATGTGTCTGGGGCCCCACGTCCATCGAAAACCGCAATTGTCGAATGGTGTGCCAAGTTCCATGTTCAAATGTGTGTGAAATCTTGTGGGACTTATCTGCTAAGGTCATCAGTCACTAAGCTTACACACTACTTAACCTAAATTATCCTAAAGACAAACACACACACACCCATGCCCGAGGGAGGACTCTAACCTCCGCCGGGACCAGCCGCACAATCCATGACTGCAGCGCCTCAGAGCGCTCGGCTAATCCCGTGCGGCAGTTCCATGCTGGTCGGGATACAACACAAGACGCCGGTCGATCTGAGAGGTCAGCTTCAACTGGGAGACTCAAGTGGGAGATGCTGGAGCACTTGCCACATAGCCCTGATGTCTCGCCATGCGAATACCGTGCTTTCGATTCCCTAAAAAAGTCTTTGTCGGTTCGACGACATCTGTCGGACGAGGATGTGCAGCAGCCAGTTACGAACCACTTCACGCAGCAGGACAAGGTGTTTTCCTAAATTTGTACCTTCAACCTGGTAAGTCGGTGAGGTGTTTGCCTCAATTCTCACGACATTTTGCCTGAGTGGCATATCAATTATGGACTGGACGGCCCCCGAACGGGAACTTTTTCATCGTCCCTTGTAGATTTCTGGTGACAAGTCCTTTTTGGGACCCATTCATTTTTACTTGGCAGCTATTCCTTTTTTATTGAAGAATGCTGTATGGATAAAGAGAAAGAAAAGAAAATTGAAAACTAGAAGTAGTTTACCAAAATATCACGACGAATGTCTCTGGAAACTTTTCCTTCTTGTCGGTTCCATTGATGATGTCCGTACATATATCTGCGTCGCCCGCTAAAATGCAAGTTCAGTTTTTGAAGATAATTTTTTCTAGGAGGCCCTCTTTCCCCTCCACAAATGTAGGCCTATACAGAAACCTTTTATAATGAAAATGGTTAATGTAATTGGAACTTTGACGCTACAATATTAAGCAAGGTGTTATTAGCAAATTAGAACTAAAATGAATGAAAACCCATATTAGCGTTTTATCAATAAACAGTTAATGCAGTCATATTGACTTTCATTCATTTTAGTTCTAATTTGCTAATAACACCTTGCGTAATATTATGGATGGAAGTTACAATTCCATCAATCATGTATTATTTTAGCTTAGTTACGCCACCTATAGAATAGTTTGTAAAATGACAATCTATGACATATTTTAATCTATATATCTCCTGTCGCGGCCCATAATAAATTAAAAAGAAGTATATATAGGAAATTTTTAAAAAATCCATTTTAGAAGCTGAAACAGGTGGATAAACATAGAGTGCTATCATAAATTTTCGAAATCCGAACTAAAAAATTAGATAATTTAAGTGAACGAATCTGAGATTATAATGGACTCCATCCGACGGCCCTTATATCCGTTCAGACGAAATAAGCTTAGCCTCAGTAGATAAAAAGTGAAAATGCTACTGGGAATTATTTTGATAAATTCATTTTTACTTTTTTAGCAACTCGCAGAACCTGCATGTATACCAGCTCAAACACTGCCATTGAAAAATACTATTTTCACAATTGAAGTAGAAATTATGACCTCATTGTATTCAAAAATACAAATTACAGCGAATGGGTACATCGTGTTTTCATTTTAACATACAATTATAATAATAGTAAAGTACTCTGAACGCCATACGCAAAAAACTATAAATCAAGCTTTCGAGAATTGAAATTGCACAAAAACTAGTGAATGCAATGAACGAAATGAGCAACAACTCGGTATTGTTCGAAGAACGGTAGAGCTGGAACAAAGAACCGAGTGATCACAAAAAAAAAAAAAAAACCGAGATGGAGGTGGCAACGTTGAACGCCAGAAATGGGACAAGGAACTGGCGACGAGCTGTAAAATAACGTGATCAATCGAACGAGACTCGAGCTGGAACGTGACCCACATGATGAGAATACTGAAGGAAGTTTCTTTAACAGTCGTTCCTCGGTCCTTGCGTTCAGTTTAGTGAAGCGTTCCTTTCGACCCGGTCCTTCAAGAACGACCCGCTTCTAGACCCGTCTGCCAAATGGTGCCATCCGGAACGAGCAGTAACCGGAATTCACTCTTTCCCTTCTCCCATCATACAACACAAACATGGCGCTATACTACCTGCACAGAGACATCAGTGTCACACAAGCTTGAGGCACAGGCTTTACTGACTGCCACGATAGGCGCCCTTATGAGCGTTGATGAAAATCCTTTCTGATTAGGGGGATGAATCTACTCCTAGGGCTCTCCCAGCAAGACTCTCCCTTTGTTTGAGAAGAACAATTGAAAGGGAGGGATAGTCTGCATAACATACATCTTAGTGATAAAACAGACAGGAACAACACGAAAGGGACGAAGAGTAGTAGAAAGAATGACCATTTGCAAAACTTTGTTGGTTAAGATGCAAGATTAAGAAAATACAAAGCAAAAGGGATGTCAAAAGTAGACTTTTGAGGCAAAGAAAGATTCACCTACATCTTACGGAGGGTGAACTTCAGAACTTGTATGTCTAAAGCTCAAAACTGAATGGAAATGGAATTCGGTCGGCAAAACATGAGAAGGTGCTGGCAACTTTGTTTACCTCTCTCATTCTCAACTCGTGTGGGTGGGCGTGGGCTGTTGGGGATCGTTCTTCACAGTCAAATACCCCGGGGAACCGACAGAGGGCCTAGGGGGAATCCCAGTTGGGATTAACTGAGAGGGGATTTCAAGTTCCGGTATTGGCCTGGTGATCAAGGGAACGCTCTCAAAAATCATGGTGGACTGGGGGGATTGCCAGGAGAAGTTTAAAATTTTGTATATTTACACGCTATGTATATGTATAAGCGCATGTGTTGTGATGTAGAAGTTTTTTATTTTCTCTTCTCAAGTGAATGGCCTTATGAGAGAGTTTATGCTCTTTTCAGCGTACGTTTGGATGTTCTGTTTGACCTCCACTTATCTGTACATCAGTAATCCTCAACCCCGACTCTTCAGAGAACTGAACTCGTATTTATAAAACAGATTCACTCGACAGAGTACTTCATAAGCGCGAGTAGGACTTCACACACCGAGGGTTCCGTACAAACTTAATTATGATGTATTGATAATTTATCCATCCCGGGAATGTGAATTTCGACAGTGTTTGCCTGTTATCGATACCAGTACTGCATATGTGACATAAATGGCCGTGTCTTTTTAGTGCACCGACGTAGAAACTTAACCGTCAAGGGACCGTATACTTCAGTATGTGACATAAAATTCAACTTGATACGTCCACCCGTTCCTCAGAAAAACGAGTTTTCACAGACGAACAGACAGACAGTCGGATAACGTGACCATTTTTTTCCACGTGATATAATTACAAATTAACAATTTTTGAATGTTTTCCTTAACTTGTACCGTAGAACCTTGTTCTTGCCAAACTTCATGATTGTATGTCAACGGGCAATGTCCTATAGCTTTTGGTGAGTGAGTTTGCTAATATCAAAATATTTGACGTGCTGTAAATGGCCCCATCTTTGGACTCCATTGACTTAGAAGCTTCAATTTTTTTACACTGTCAAGGACCGTAGAACATATTATGTGACATAAATTTCGATATGAAACGTCTACTCGTTCCTGAGAAAAAGGGTTTTGTTAAATATTTGCTTTAACTATGTACAACCTTTATGGTTGAAAACTCAAAACTAATTATTTTGGTTTCATGTTTTATTAATTTCACGTTGGTCAGCCATTCAGTAGTGACAAATCGAAACCTAGTTTTTCATGCACCTCAATGTTTACAGTGTCATATCTTCTGAAGTTGTGTCGCGCAAAAATACTTTTGCACTAAATTCAGTGGTGTATGCGGGTACTTGTCTGCAAAATGTGTTGGCACATAGTAGTAAAGAAATTTTAGTGCGTGAACAAGCATATGTGGTAAGCGATAAAGTTTATTCCTATCATCACGTTTAGTGGGTGTCAGCGAAAAAAAGTTTCGAAACGGTTTGGTATTATGTGTAAAGTTTTTTGGGAGCTGCTAAGTACTCTGATTCTCAAATACTGGACGATTATAGTCTGTGTAATATGCGCACCTTGCGTTACGACGCCTTACTACATTTTAATTAAAGTTTCTAACTTTAATATTTAAGTTACTGTGTTAAAACCTTATCGGAAGGTTATACCTTTTAATGAGTACGTTATAAAAGGATTTTAAATTTGTAAATTCGGTCAATAATCATATGAAACACTTAAAATCAATTTTGTTTGCACTGTTAGCCGTTAGACAGGCGACTTGTAGCCGAGGCCTTGCGATGGTTTTAGTGGATTTTTAACTTCGACAGTGAAAAGTGAGAATTGTCAGTTTGAAGTGTATAATTCTGGTATTCGTCTTACACATGAGAGCGATCCTCACTTGGGTTGCAGATGAAGTAATCCAGATGTGTATTAAAACACGGTGCGTGCACTGTGGCATATGCTGTGGAAATAGGGATCTTTTATTTTTACTTTATGAACGAAGTCTATCATCTGCTATGATTTTTTCTCTAATATTGTTAAGATTCTACATGCTAGATAGGATATTTTTACTTTTGATATCAGGCTAAACAGCTTCTATCATCTGCTATGATTTTTTCTGTAATATTGTTAAGATTCTACATGCTAGATATCATCCAGACGTAGAATATATTGGGGTTCCCAGTCGTCAGATATTCTGGTTAAAATAATGATCAATGTACCTATATGGCGGTTAGCAGTCGGACAGGTAGTTCAGTTAGATTACAGAATTTTTCGTCAGACATACCTAAAAATACAACTGAAGTCTTATGTCATTGACCTTGAGGGAATATTAGAACCTTGCTCAATCATTTACATAGAACAGTAATTCAACTGCATACTTTTAATACTTTTCCAGTTTCATTGCTTAGCTGGAGTGCAATCCGTTTATCAATTATTACTTCTGCAGGACAGGTTCTCTGTTGTAACTATTCATGACATAATATATCTGTCCAATACCAGACGCTAAGAAAAAGGGAACTGGGTGTTTCTTGAAGAAAACCGTTCCCGACGAGACCGCCATGCATGCAGAACTCTTCTTTACTTGCCATCACCCTCAGAATTATAGGTTGGTGACACGATTACAAACACGAGTCTGTGTACGGGTGTCCGCAATGAAACGCGAGTTCTCTGGTTTATTTAATGGCGTTAAATTATCCTCCTCCTACCTCTACACCGAGAAACCCTCACACTCTGAATTTTAAAAGAGAAATGTTTCTAAAATCATTCACGGTGAACGATATGGCCAACACCATCTTCTCATCTTTAATTTCCGTCCTCTGCTACGAATTTAAAACACGTGCATGACTGCCGGGTGTTGAATAGCGTGTAGCTCATCGCGTGAGTATAAATATATATTTTTCGGGTAAGGTGGTTACTGCAGTCTCTGCAAGTGATTGTATGCGGCTTTACAGCTTGAAAATGTTGCTAGAGTACAGTTAAAACCGTGTTCATTGTCTTTAATAAAATTGTGCGTGTCACTAGTATCAAACATATGATGTCAATATCTGTATTTATTACTCTACTTGTAAAATCATCAATGAGATATATAACATCTCTGGAAGAGGACTAGGAAACTTCAGTACTTCAAGAACAATGACAAGCAAATCCGATTCCGTAGAGTAGACGGCATGCTATGAGTGTTCCGGCTTGCTTACAATTAGCCGTGGTAATGCCTTACAATTGACCGTGCCAATACGTAGGCCTAATATGTTCATCACTTAGTAAGCCAGTGCTAAAAAAATCGCTCTTGCTTGCAAATAAGAGGAGTAGGCACGTAAGAAACGTCATTTTCCACCTTAGCACCTAGGCCTATAGGATGGCGACGTGATCGTCGAAACTGATGATGAAGGTAATAAAATCGTTACCGATCTCGAAAGCTGTTGCGTCTGTGAGGTAACACTTTACAGAACCATAGCTGTTCGAATCTCTCTCTTTTAGCACTCTGTTCTGTCTTGAAATTACATTGTAATATAAAACGATTATTTGGTATAGATTCGTTTCATTTTTGATTATATTTATCTTGTACTGCGAGTTTGTGTCATTAGTCCAGAAGAAAAGACACGACGAAACAACGATAAATAATCTTTATCGGTTTTGTGATAATTCTCTCAGAAGAGCTATTACATGTATTTGATTATTAAATGACACAGTATCTCTGTAGAATAGTGTTGAGTTGTACCTGGCGACTCCGACGAACTTTAAAATGCATCAGTTTATCTAACCAAAATTTTCTTCTGATAATTTGAAAGACCAGCATCTTCTTGTAGAAATAGTAAACGCCCAATCAGTTGCAACCTGGAAGGTTTATTAAAACCACTTTCCCATGGTTTCCCCATTTATAAAAACTTCTTCTTTAGAAGGAAATATAGCTAGACATCCGGATAACATGTTATGGAAGACGTACGTTAAAATATAGACGAAAGGCATCAGTCAAACACAAAATTTCATCTCCATAACAAATTAAAACATACGCAACCTGGTTGTTGTCATATGGTATTTCCTTCCCAATGTTCAGCTACTGCCCTGTTCAAATACCGTGTGTCAACAACTATGTTGTGCATGTTTTAATTTATCACGGAGGAGAAATTTTATGTTTGACTGACGCCTTTCGGCTATGTTTTAACGTATCCCTGGCACAACTTGTAATCGAGATGTATATATTTCCTTCTAAAGAAGATATTTCTATAAACGTTGAAACCATTGCAAAGCGGTTTCAATAAACTTTCAGTTTGCAACTGATTGGTTTTTTATTATTTGTACAAGAAAATTTATTCTACGGTTGCTGCTCGAGCCAAGTTAAAAATTTTAAGAGCAGCATCTCCTGCCGTTTATATTTTCGTTCTTCCTGAGTGTTTTAATTACGTCGCAGAACATGGAGCACATTAAAATTAATCTCGTTAGGATCTTAAAATTTTGTGTGTCTCATTATTAATGACGAATTTTAAATGAAGAGAAAATGTAGAACTGAGATTATATTCTTTTCGATGTAATGACGGTGTTGTGTTGTACAGCAGGACATTATTAATCCATTCTGTATGTCCAGTATTATAATTTATTATAATCACAGAAACACTGCTTCCATTACAAGAAAATATCTAGTTAAGTTCCCGTAGAAATGGGTTCTATGCCACTTTCTTAACGTGTGCTGAAAACCGAAAACAATTTTTTATGAAATAAACAATCATATTTAGTAAAATACAAACTGACGTAGAATGTCAACGTATATAGATTTTGGAAACTTCTACACGTACAGTAGTAGTTGTAACGTATTGGCTGCAAGGAAATCGCATGGCGGACGCCGATTTGGTGGTGAGACAATGGAGAACTGAGGCTTGCCTTTGTAATAAATAAGCTGTCGAAGAGTAGACCCTATAGGTCGTATATGCGAATACTGAAAAAAATCTTTGATTTCCGATGAAGTTCGAATGAAGGGAGATACTGACCGAGGGTAAACAAGGATGACTCTGAAAGTTGCTCGGAGAGATCAACGGAATTCTTCCTCCTGAGGAAGACAGGTAACAGCTCGCATAGACGCATTGGGTTACTGTTATTCTTCCGTGTTCTAACCGTGAATGGAACGAGAAGAAAACACACTATACCCCAAAAAATGGCCAGCTACGTGTAGAACTCGTGTGCTGATGGTTCCCTACGAACTTAATTGTGTATATAGACAGTTCATTCTATCCAGGAATCGAGAATATCGACCATTTATACCTGCTATCGACATTGATTCTGGCAAGATCGATTACAGCGATTTTAAGATTTTCGAGAATTTTTTAATTTCAAGTTCGACGTTGGATAACAAATGAAAAAATTATTCTTTGCCTGCTTTCGACATTGATTCTGGCAAGATATCGATTACAGCGATTCTAAGATTTTCGAGACTTTTTTAATTTCAATTTCGACGTTGGTTAACAAATGAAAAAATTAATCTTTGCCTGTTATCGACATTGATTCTGGCAAGATATCGATTACAGCGAGTCTAAGATTTTCAAGAATTTTTTAATTGCAAGTTCGACGTCGGATAACAAATGAAAAAATTAATCTTTTTTTCCGTGAGATATAATTACAAATTAACACTTTTAGAATTGTTTCCATTACTTGTGTTATGAAATCTTGCGTCTTGTCGAATTTGCCGATTCTAGTCAAGGGGAAGAACTATAGTTTCAGATAAGTGAGTTAATCAATACCAAAAATATGTGACATAAATGATGGTAGCTTTTGACTGTACTGACTTAGAAACTTCAGCTTTTACACGGCCAAGGGATCGTAAGCCTTAACACGTGACACAAATTTCAACTTGATATGGCTAACCGTTCCCGAGAAAAAGGGTTTTCAACAGTTGGACAGAACCAACAACAAAGTAACGCTAGAAGGGTTCCGTCTTTATCGACTGAGGTACAGAATTCTAAAAATACCACTTCCCACTAGGTTGGTCGAGTTCCCACAATATAGGTGCTGGAATTATGTTATAACACTGAAATCATTACACAAAACAGCAGTGAAGGTGGTTTGCTGTTTCGTTCAGCACTCGTGCCATAAATTTAGAGGCATAAAATATTTATTTATTTAACATGTGTGCATATTGTACATGCCACTCATTACAGAAAATATGAAGCTACATGTAAGATATAACGCAACATCAAAAAATTACTGTGACGTAAATAGTGCGGAAAAAACATAGTTCACATTCGTTCATGAGAAGTACTACAAAGAAAGCAAATTACAGGCCGGTAGATTCAAACTATGAGAACAAGCAGCAGTGGAAATGAAGGGTGGAAAAGAACGAGGAAGAGGGAGTGATAAAACAAGTAATGAGGGTAGCGGAAAAGGAAGTGACTGACAGACAAATGAAAAGAGAAACGAGCGTACTGTGAGGAGATGGGGGCATTTGCTTTGCTGTTGGACAGTGGGAAAGGGATATATATGTTAATATTTTATTTGTATGTGATTTGAAGATCGACAGCTGTATGAAATGTTATCCCTAATTAATCACTGCATGCGAATTTCATGACAGAATACTACGATATTAGGAGGTGGACAATATGAAGGTCTGGATCGCACCGGGGAACGTGCACGGATAGCCGAAATTGTTAAGGCAACCGCTCGCAGTAAGCAGGATATACGGATTCCAGTCCCGGTCGGGCATAAATTTTAATATGTCACAACTGGGTAATACACATACACCTCTTGCAGCTGATTTCACTAAATCCGCATTCAGCGATAATTTAAGTTAATATCTAGCAAATTACATGAGGGTAACAGAAAAGTGCCTCAACTTCTTAAAAGCAGCGAGACATTGAACTGTGTGCAGTCTGCAGTGTAGCTTGTTCCAGGGCCGGACAGTAGTTTGCTAACGTTTTCGTTTTACGGATGGTTACAGCTATGATACTAAATAAGTGACACTTTGTGTTTCGATTATGATGAGATGATAAATGTTTAATCTCTGATGTGATGTATCGGGATTCAATGTGCACTGAGGAGCCAATGAGGTAGACGCGCAACGTAGTCACGTAATCTGGTTGGCCGCAAATAGCCTAACTGGCCTGAAATGATCGTATAGACGGATGTTGCAGGTGTAACAAAAGCTATCGTGGTTAGCTCTGTCTAGTACTCTCGCTCAGTATTGGATTACATTGCAATAGTGGAGGTTTGCGTTTCACATCATGTGGAAGCACATTCCGAAAATTCGTCGAGCATTGGGACCAGCGGAAGTATTATATATTTGGCGACAGTTCTTTCTGCATACTCATCCAAACTTACATCCAACTTCTCCACTGTTTTCTGATATGGTAATGGAATCCCGTCGTAGGTGCAATTGTTCGTGGTATTATGAACTAATTAATTTCTGATGGAAACCATAGAAGACAAATAGATTTGTTGTCACCTTAATAATTAAAGGCAGTGATATCAAAAGCAAAACAGAGTTACGGGTATGTATTTAAAACTGCGTGTCGGAACTCACCTTGTTAGCTGCAGTCGCGCGGGAAGTGTCAGTCGTCTGTTGTCAGCGTAACAGCGCCAACGGCAATGCCTCCTCCCTATGAGATGCGCTGTTGAGAACTGTCGCCTCGGCGCTCCACGAGTCCGCTGCTCTGCCACCGAAGGGGGCGTGGCCTAATCGAGCAACCGACCAACGGCAGGTCGAGTCACGCCACGCCCACCTGCTAGCGGCTGCGCGCGCACCACAGTTGACGTCACAGCACACCGAGCCCGCAGAGCTCAGGGGTGGGAGGAGTCGGCCGCACTGTTAACTGAATCTGCGCCGGGGAAGAGGCTTGGCCTACATTCTCCCTCCTCCTTATTTATGAGACGGAAAAAGAAGGGCCGAAGCTTAATGAGAAGGGCGGAGGAGGCGGCGGCGCTGTATTTAAGCTCAAAATTGTTCTTCGAGTCTTCGTTATTTTTTAAGCTCATAATGGAGCCTACTTTTTTAAAAATGAACTGTGAAATACGGCTTTATGTTTTATTACGTGCAGCGGAAAGCGGCCAAGTATTGCATACATCTGAGAGAGGAGAACTTTCTTTCTGAATTTCTACTTATTGTGTATTTAATGCTTCGAACGGATTTCTAATTACGGCTGTTGTCAGAAAGGAAGAAAGAGGCAGGAAAGAAAATAATAACACGACGCTAATTTTCAGACACCACTTAAGACGGACAAACAACAATGAAGACTATCGGAAAATCATGCGAACGGCAGGCAAGGGTGTCTACAGAAACTTTGCCGAGAGGGAGCAAGAGTCTAAATTTCCAGTTTTAATATAGTTGATTCGGTAAGTTGGATGTTTTCATACCCCAAGAACTACATTCGATAAGGCGCGTTTTAAGAGATGAAGTTTTGCTACCTATGGGCCTACAGCAAATATACTTCAGTTGTGAGTATAAGGTACATATTTTTACTTAACTGATAGGACGTCACTAAGATTGGAAGATCTGAAATTACGCCCTAATGTGATTAAATGTACATTTGTCGTTGTGGTGGTTTTCAGTCCGAAGACTAGCTTGTTGCAACTCTCCATGCTACTCAATTCTGTGCCAGTCTCTTCGTCTCCGAATAACCACTGCAGACTACATCTTTCTGAATATGCTTACTGAAAACATCTCTTAGTCTCCGTCTACGGTTCGCCCCCCCCCTCCCCCCGTCATTACCCTCCCGTACTAAATTGGTGATCGCTTGATGTCTCAGAATGTGCCCTATCAACCCATCCCCCCTTTTGGTCAAGTGGTGCCACAAAATACTTGTCCTCCCAATTCCGCTCAGTACTTCCTCATTAGTTACGTGACCGACTCATCTTCTGTAGTACCACATTTCGAAAACTTCTATTCTCTTTTTATCTAAACTGTCTATCGTTCACTTGCATACATGGCTACACTCCAGAAAAATACCTTCAGAAAGGACCTCCTAACACTTTATATTCGATGTTAACAAATTTCCCTTCTTCAGTATTGCTTTTCATGCCATTGCCAGTCTACATTTTATATCCTCTCTACTTCGGCCATCATCCGCTATTTTGCTGCCCAAATAGTAAAACTCATCTATTACTACAAGTGTCCCTTTTCCTAATTTGATTCCCTTAGCATCACCTGATTTAATTCGACTACATTCGATAATCATTGTTTTGCTTTTGTCGATGTTCATCTTCTATCCTCCTTTCAAGACACTGTCCATTACTTTCAACTGATCTTACAAATCCTTTGTTGTCTCTGACGGAATTACATCATCATCGGCAAACCTTAAAGTTTTTATTCCTTCTCCCTGAGCTTTAATTCCTACTCCAAATTTTTCTTTAGTTTCCTTTACTGTTCGTCCACTGTACATATTGACCTTCTAGTTTCTATATGAGTTGTAAATAGCCTTTCGCTCCCTGTATTTTACCCTGCTGTCTTCAGAATTTCAAAGAGAATATTCCAGCAAGATTGTCAAAAGCTTTCTCTCAGTCTACAGATGCTGTAAATGTAGGTTCGCAGTTTCTTAACCTGTCTTCTAAGAACCGGCTTCTGTGGCCGAGCGGTTCTAGGCGCTTCAGTCCGGAACCGTGCTGCTGCTACGGTCGTAGGTTCGAATCCTGCCTCGGGCATGGATGTCTGTGCTGTCCTTAGGTTAGTTAGGTTTAAGTAGTTCTAGGTCTAGGGGACGGATGACGTCAGATGTTGAGTCCCATAGTGCTTAGAGCCATTTGGACCATTTGAACCTGTCTTCTAAGATAAGTCGTAAAATTAATATTGCCTTGCGTGATCCTACATTTCTCAGGAATCCAAACATTTTCCCCGAGGTCTGCCTCTACCAGTTTTTCCACTTTTCTGTGAAGAAAAATGGTATTTCGCCCGTATCATACGTTTTGGACACCAGACGGAAGAGCTCAGTCATGGCTGCCTCTCCCAAGGCATCATTGGTTCTGACGGAATATCGTCTACACCCGGAGCCTTGTTTCGACTTAGATCTTTCAGAGCTTTGTCTAATTCTTCTCTGTGTTATCTGTGCCATCTCATCTACGTCCACTTTCCTTTTTATAATATTGCTTTCAAGTTCGTCTGCCTCTCTGCACTCCTTCCACCTTTCAGGTTTCCCTTCTTTGCTTAGAACTGGTGTCCCACCTGAGCTCTTGACAATCATACAGCGGTTTCTCTTGTCCTCAAAGGCCTCTTTAATTTTCCTGTAGCGGTATCTGTTGTTCTCCTAGTGAAAATGCTTCTAACTCATTACATTTGTCCTCTAGCCATTCCTGCTTAGCGATTTTGCACTTCCTATTAAGCACCGTTTTTAATAATTTGTATTCCCTTTCGCCTGCTTCATTTGATGTATTTTTAAATTTCTTCTTTCATCAATTAAATTCAGTATCCCTTGCGTTAGTCAAGAGTTTTACTAGACCTTGTCTTTTTTACTTATTTGATCATCTGCTGCCTTCACTGTCTCATCTTTTGAAGCTATCTATTCGTCTTCTACTGCATTCCTTTCCTCTGTTCTACTCAACCGTTGCCTAATGCCCTCTCTGAAACTCTCAACAACCTTCGGCTCTTTCAACTTATCCAGGTCCCACCTCCTTCCTATCTTTTTACAATTTCTTTAGTTTTAATCTACGAGAGTTGCAAGAAAAGAAATGCCTCCACCTTACGGCCAGAAAGGAAGAATGAATTGATTGTTGGTGTTAATAACGATCATCCTCCTTTACCTCCTCTGCATTACTGCAGATGACGTGTCAATGAGCACATTTGTTCTGTGCATGCAGTACACGTGGGGCGCCTAGTTGTTTCCATTGCACTGTGTGGAATACGAATGTTCTGTTATAGTTCACTAACCTGCTGTCTTCAAGTTGATGTCCCCAGCGCAGAAAACAGCACGCAGGTCGTATGTTCTGTATCTTGAGGCTGAAACTGACTTTTAGCGAGGTTCTGTTCTAAAATAATGTATCACTTCTTTGGGATGCCACTCGCGTATTTTAATGTAGCCACACGAGGAGACTACATGATCTTAATACAACACCTTCTGAAACAGCAAAGTACATGATCAAACACAATGTTTACGAAAATGTATCTTTACACTATTTGTGGCACGTGTCTGTGCCTCGTGACTACCGGAGTGAACCTTTTAATACTGAATACTGGCAAACACATCCTGCCACAGGCAACATGACTGTACATCTCGACTGCCTAATCCAGAGTGACGAACAGGAACTTAAATAAAAATTGGAAACACATCCTACGACAGACAGCTTGTCTGTTCTTCTCGACTGCCTATTCCAGAGTGACGAACAGTCCGAAACACTTCGCGCGCCATACCAGAAAAGGCGTGACCCGAACGCTTCCGAAGTGCTTCGTCTGCAACTTCGTCAGTCTTTTGTTTTTGATTTAAATTGTTTTTAATAATTCTACAATGACTGATTGATAGTCAGCTGTTGATAGGTATTTATATTAAAATGTGAAGTCATTTCAGTGAGTAGTTTAACTAATAATAATAACTATACTTTAACGTTTTGGCGCCCTTGCTCCGAACACAGCAGCCAATCACAAAGCAGTAGCATTATGCAGGCGGTCTTTCTCACGGGAATGGTACCGAATCTAGCATCTGTCACAGGTACCTCACACCACATTTGGTCATCTATATACTTCTTGCATCTCCACTACTCTGGGAATAGCTTCTTGGAGCCTGATATGATGGCTGACTAAGTCAGAAATATTACAACCTTCGTTAATTGGGTTTGGATGGGAATATTTTAATAAATCAAATGCAGAAATAATCCTTAGAATGTGATCTTTAATTATCAGAATTCACTTTTCCACATAGTACCAGCCAAATGGATACATTTCTGCCAACGATGAACAAGTTTTCTGAAGCCGTCACGAAAGAAGTCGACACTGTTCCCACAACCACGGTCTCACATTTCTCTCAATGTCTTGAACAGAAGCATAATGATTAGAAGCAGATCGTCTTTCATTATCGGGAACAGATGGAAGTCTGACAGTGCTAAATGTGGACTGTATGGGCGATGCCGTACGGTTGTGGGATTCAGTCTCTGAAGTTCTGCTATGGTGGCACGTGAAGTGTGTGGTTTGGCATGGTCATGCTGCAGGAAAACATTTCCCTCTTCCGTCCGCACCCTTGTTAGCCGTCGCTTCAGAGTTCGCAGCGTCGTGATGATACGACTATCGTCCTGAATCAATCTGTCAACATTTTGCTTGTGAAACTCGGTGGCTGCTGTCACAGGACGTCCAACGCTTTGTTTGTCACGCAGGTCAGATGTTCCCGCCTCTATATATTTCAGCTTACTCATCCAACGACGCACAGTACTCACATCAACACAATCGTGATAAACTACTTTCATTCTCTGATGAATGTCCTTTGGCGTGACACCTTCTGCTGTCAGGAATTCAGTGACTGCACGTTGCTTAAATCGCACTGACCGACCGTCTTCGCAGGGTTCCATACTTTATACTGTAAGAACACAACCGTTCAGTGCTAAGGCTTCCCGCCAACTGGAGCTGTAGAGAAGAGGCTACGGAACAAGCCAGTACCTGCCGCATACCAATGCTGCCAACTGTTGAAGAGTTACAAAGGTGGAGGCATTACTTTTCAGTCAACCCCGTACAATTCACAACCAGTAAATTGTGGTCAAAGTCCGAATCAGCTGCTGAAAAGGTCTTACAGTTTGAAACCTGATTCCTAAATCTCAGTCTAGCCGTTGTATAATCAATCTGAAACCTTCCGGTGTCTCCAGGTCTCTTCCATGTATACACTCTTCTTTTACGATTCTTAAACCAAGTGTTAGCTGTGACTAAACTATGCTCTATACAAAATTCTACCAGGTGGCTTCCTCTTTCATTCCTTTCCCCCCGCACGGTAGCCAACAAGTTATGATACAAAGCTACAAAATGTCCACAGAAATATTTTTTCGTTTGCTCATAATGTTAGGTTGAAACTGAACATTAAAAATCTGAAGTATTAAAGAAGTTAGAACTGATGAGAAAAATGAAAACTAAGAACGCTCTCGTCAAAGTGGAGAAACAGGGAACATAGTTTACAAAAGTACATATTCGATTATGATGCAATCTACAACACTTTATTTGCTTACAACACATTTGATCAAATTATGCGATTTTTTGCATGGCTTTCCTGCTTTCCTTTTCAAATGTCAGGGCAGTGCCAATTCCACTGTCGCAACACGGAATCGGTATAATGTCCTATGACCAGTTTGCAAACCAAACACTACCAAGATATATTTACAGTGACTTCTAAAGTCAACGTATTTCATGTCATGTTCGACAATGTTAAGTATGGAGTTCAGTCGAGTCAGAGACAATCATTGCTAGACGTCAGCGATAAATCTGTAATGAATAAAAAGTGAGTAGGCCTACACCAGATTCCAGGAGGGGCAAGTGCCGTCCCTTCTATGAAAGTAGGTCTGTTTGCCAATTTTTTCTGATTTATTCTTCACCTTTGCGTGCCTCTTGCAAAGTGTACATACGTTGAATAATTCCTACCCGTTTTGAACTAAAACACCCGACTCAGTGGTCAGATCGAGAGCGAGGCTAATGCTTTTTGGTTCGGAGTAAGTCTAAATCGGAATAAGTCTTTACCAGTTAAATTCGTTAATTGATGAATAATTAAATCAACGAGATTAAAGTGAACCACAGGATATTTATGGGCCAGAGAGTAGCTAGCTTTACAGGTCAATCGCGTGGTGTGTAACTTGCATAGAAATTCTCCATTTCGCAAGTAGGAAAAATACGGGAACATTTAGAATAAAGACAAATTGGTACACGATTTAAGATTCAGGCTGAATAATGAACTTTTAAAAACGATAATTCTGAGCTGACGGTTCATCACCTGGCGTGAAGACACGTGGTCTAATTCAGATAATAAAGTAAAACACGGAATTCACGAAGGACATTCGAATAAAATAAAATTACATTCACGGGGAAAGTTATTGAAAGAAGTTACTATAAGAGAGAGCCCGCCCGGTTAGCCGTGCGGGGGTCCACCAGTGGCCGAACCGCACAATAACCCTAAAAGAGTGGTTCGGTGTTCGGTGTGGGTCGGAGGAGGGGTGAAGTAGACTACGGTAGTCGTCGTGAGTTTGTGGACCACTGCGGCTGCGGCGGGGACGGAGCCTCTCCGTCGTTTCCAGGCCCACGGTTAACATACAATACAATACAATAAGAGAAAATGAATTACCAGAGCTGAAGGTTCAGTATATCATATGAGAAGTAACTGGTTGCCATCACCATCTCACATGGCACAGGAAACACGAAATTCGCGAAATAAAATAAAATCGAACTA
Organism: Schistocerca nitens; assembly: GCF_023898315.1. NCBI lineage: Eukaryota > Metazoa > Arthropoda > Insecta > Orthoptera > Acrididae > Schistocerca > Schistocerca nitens. The sequence continues at coordinate 260,981,354 of NC_064621.1, forward strand.
AAAAAAAAGAGTTCTAACACTCACCAACAGAATAACAGTCGCACATAAGGTATTCACGCTAATTGGAATGGGATATAGATTGGTCAAAGCACTCTCCCATCGCTAAGTTCCCGTGGGACAAGAAATCGAATTTAAAAAATGAATTATTAATAAAGTTGATTGCACTTCCTAACTGAAAATAATTCTACGGTATGATTTACTATGGTTACTCCTGGAAGAATGCATTTGCATCTCAAAATAAGCCATCTTACACATTCCAACTTACGTTACTGGTACCATCACTTACGGGGGATCGAGAGTGCCGTGCTGTTCCACGCTTCTGGTGTGAGGTTGAAAGGTCTCTGTTGGATTCCTTTCATGTTAATTTCTTAAATCTGTTATCATTTACGGCATAAATTCCTCTTCTAAATTTACTGTGGCGTTTCTGACTATCTGGGAGGAGACTGAGTAGTGGAACGTGTTACTTTTACACATAAACAAGAACGATCTGTCACACTACTACACTTTTAAAACACAGTTTATATGTAATTCATGTCACACAGTCTCATACGGAACGTACATCCGCTTTCTTTTATATACTGTATATGATAAGATACTGTCATCCCCCTTCCATTCTGTGTGAGAGGATGAATGAGCAAATGTATTTCTAGTTGCATGCTTGAGGGTAGCAGACAAGCCTGTCTGCTAGAGAACAGTAGGGCCAACGTCGGAACAGGTAGCTACGCCTTCTAAAAGCAGAGAGGTTTCTGTTCTTAGTATGGTCCTGCCCGTCCGTTGTCATGTTGGTACAGGAAGCTGCCCCTCTGGCCACTTCCGTTTGTATTTGGGAGCCACCCTCAGGAAGGGACCACGGCAGTCTGTCCGCGGCGAGCGTCTGAAGTGGTAAGATATCCAGCTAAGCGCGTGTCTGCTAAGTCCGTAGGACAATGGATTTCTTAAGTTCAGCCTAACTGAAAATTTAATCACCTTTATTTCAGGTTTAGCTCTAAAATATCTAATCTTATCTTAAATTGCAACGCAGTGTAATTCGCGTGTGAAGTTCAGAATATCTTCCGGTAGTTGCTTTGTCACTACTTTGTGAGTAAAGTGGAACCACGTGTTGATCAGTAACTCTAACGAAGATCATCAATCTTAAATGCGAATGCTCGTGTGATTATAACGTCTCGCCTTGACAATATTTTTCAATATAGCAACTTTTCTTTATGTTCAACCCACGTGGGGTGTACTTTATGAGACCAGTACCACGTGCTTATACAACTGTTTGACCCATCAGGTTAATAGTAAGACGATAGTAACCAGTTCGAGGTTTTTCTTTAGTAAATTGCGTTTCGATGTAATTTATTTTAATTATAAAAATTATTGTGGAGTTACACTCTTTATGTAAACCAAGTTGCCCACGTGAATCATGTGGTGAAAGCATCAAAGTAGCCCTCAGCTATTCTTTTCGGGAAGATTTCACAGAGAGTTAGTATGAATTTAGTATACCAGTGTGTGGTAATTACATGACGGACAGGATTGTGCTACGAACGTAACTTCTTTGGGTGAAAATTGAATCGGTTGGTTGTGGTTAATTTCCTCTTGCATATGTTTCAACGTTCTTTGTGTGTTATTTTATTGAATGCAGTGTTGTATGCATCTCTCAATCTTCGATGTGTTACGTAAGATTACAAACTCACATTTTCACAATCCTAAATAAGGCACCAGTTTAATTATGAATCAACTTTAATATGCTGAAATTTCAATGATCAATGTTAAAATAAATTTCCAAATATAAACTGATTTATTTCTTTTTATTTAAATTCTCTTTTATATATATATATATATATATATATATATATATATATATATATATATATATCACCAGTTGTCGTATGACTATTAAAAGATTATAATTAATGTTAGTCTTGTTGGGAATTTGGTAAGGTAGACTGGATACCTGGTGAAACAGTTGCGCAGTAATGCAAGGTTAACTTCCCCACATAGCTCACAGCTTTTAAACCGCTTTTATTGTCTATCAGCACCGCTTTCAGAACAAATTAAAGCAAAAACGTTACACATGTCGACCCTGTTCTGTGATCCCGCTAGACTCTGGAATCTCTGAAACGTTAGATTGTGAGCGTTGTATAATCTTAATCTTTTTTCCCTGCAGCGCTCAAACAACTTCTGCGTTGTTTCTGAGTAGACTTTCAAATGATTCACGGCGTTGTTGAGCGGCGTTGTGTTGTTTGTCTTGTTCTTTTGTTTTCTATATTTGTGTGTTTTACATGTGTGTGTGTGTTTTTTTTTCTCGCTTGTAAATTGCACTGCTTCGATCAAAGATAAAAATTTGTTTTGCGTGTAAAAAAGTGCGTAGTAGGTTGGGTACCTTTCGTGTAACTGTCGTAATTTTTGGGGGATATATTTATTGTGATTAGTGTGTTGCGTACCGGGTATAAATTGAACTAATGCAGACACGTAACCAAGCTAAAAGTAGGCGGTCCAACAACTTAAGCAACATGGACCAAGGGGATAATTTGATTTCGAATATTAACTCTTCGGTCGGTTCCGAAAATGCAATGGGAAATACTTCAGACGAAATGCAAAACAGGACGAACGGGCTTACACCAGAGCCAGACATTAATTTGCCTCCTACTAACCAAATTGATTTGGCAGAACTCATGACAGCCTTATTGCAACAAAATAAAGAAAACACAGAGAAATCAGAAAAATCGTTCCGAGAACAAAAAGAATCATCTGAAAAATCGATCCGTGAGCTAGGCGAACAAATGACGCAGAAATCTGAAAAATCGATCCGCGAGCTAGGCGAACAAGTGACAGAGAAATCTGAAAAATCGATCTGTGAGCTAGGCGAACAAATGACGCAGAAATCTGAAGAATCTATCCGCGATCTAGGCGAACAAATAGACGAAAAACTAATCCAGCAGACAAATAAAGTCGACAAGTCGATGCAGAGAGTGTCCGATGATATCTCACAAAGAATAAACAATCCGGCAAGTGAAATAAAAAGTGATATTATGAAAGAATTAGGCCGTACATTTGAACAAATCGATGACCGTCTGCAAGCCTTAGAACAGGGCAAGCGGAGTCGCGAGGCGGAATCTAAAGAGAGCGAAGAACAGCTAGTTAAGAATTTCCAAGCGCTGAGAGAAGAATGCCAAAGAGAACACCAGCAGGTACTCTCGAGGGTCCAAGAGGCGGAAACGCATTGTTCCACGTCCGTTAGCAACACAGTAGTGGACAACACTCAAGCGATTCACGCACTGGAACAGCAAGTAGAACAACTGAAGCAGACTGGGGCGGAGGACAACAGACAAATACATGATAAGATTGCGGCATTAGCGGACATCGTAGGCACGATGAAGGTGACGGAAAGCGAGAACAATACTACACCAGTAGCGGCCGCAGAGACCGAAGAAGTGCGTTCGCTTCTTAGATTTCAGAAGGGACAGTTCGAAGTGAACAGGCGGCACAAAGCTGTAACAGGCGAATTACAAGAACGCGTGGCGCATCTGGAAAACCGCATGGCGTGTGATTACGAACTCGCCAATAGCACTAAAAATAGCCGTACGAACAGTGCAGAGAGGGACTCCGGCCACGAGGGAGATTTTGACGACAGGGAAGAATGTATTTTGAGGGGCAGACATGAGAAAAATATAAACATTCAAGGGCCTCGCCGGGAGGAAATGTGGGGATTTGATTTCAAACATTTCCTTATGGTGAGAAAGTTTGAGATATTTCGAAATTCGCAAAAAGGAATACATCCACGAGCATGGCTCGAGCAATTTGAGTTCTGTCTTCCCCCCGACTGGGCAAGTTCACATAAGATAGAATATATGTGTGGCTATTTGGAAGGCGAACCGGCGATTCGCATGAGGTCGGCAGCGCGTCACTGCAACTCCACTCGGGAGTTTCGACAAGCCTTTCTCTCCGCCTATTGGTCGGAAGCGACACAAGATAGGGTCAAGCATGGCGTAATTATGCTGCCAAATTTGAACCAGTCTGGTTTCGGCAGCCCAGCACGCCTATTCGACCACATGCTGCAGGCAAATCAATTTCTATACGATCCATACGGACCTGCGGAACTAATTAGGATATGCATCACCAAATTGCCGATCCACTTGCGCCACGTCATTCTTGCGGGACGATGCAAAGAGGACGTGGAAACGTTTAAGACACTTCTCCAAGAGTTGGAATATAATACAGCAGAATGCCCGCCTAATCAGGCACAAAGTTATTACGGGGCACAGCAGCGCGATCGCAGTCGTGGCCGTAGTACTAATCAACGGCATGACTGGTCGTCGCGACGCGAACGGAACAATAATCGGGACCGGCCGTATAGAAACTGGGGTAACAGTCGCGAACACAGGTGGAACAACGGAAATGATCGAGGACGTGGACAGGATCGTGAACGCAACAGTTACGGCAACCAGAATCGATACTACGGTGAACACGGTGGGAATAGGACTGTAGGCGAAGCACCTCATGATGTTGAAATTCGGCCGGCTAACCCTAGACATAATGCAGCAAATGGAAATGAACAAAATCGGCAATGACAAACGATCAGCGCAGAAGGTGCCCAATCGGAACAAATGAGCGACATGGCAAATGAGTGCATACGGTATATATAAAGGGAAGATATTAGAGAGGATTTGTTGCAAGAAACTACGAGTGCTAAAATTTCTGGAATAAATCCAGTCGTGACAGTTGCAGTAAACGAAATATGTTTTAAGTGTGCCATTGACACTGGTAGCCCTTTCTCCATAGTGAGCGAGGCAGCATTTCAAAAATGCGAAGGGATTGGGACGTGGCCCGTTTTTCAAGTGCGAGGAATAAAGGTGAAGGGCGCAATCTACGGTAAGAGCGTAGAAATCCGGAGGCAGACACGGCTTAATTTTACCTGCCAGGGAAGAGAGTATGAGTACAACTTCTTTGTGCTCCCAATGCTGAATGTGGCAATGATTTTAGGAAATGACTTCATGAATGCCCACCATGCAGTAATTGACATGGGTGGAGGAGTAATGACAGTTCAAGTTGGGGATCAGCCAATGAATTTAGTATTTGATGAATGCATATTACGTGCCGAGTCAGAAATTAGTTGCCTAAAATTTCGCGCGCATCTTGTGGTCGTGCGGTAGCGTTCTCGCTTCCTACGCCCGGGTTCCCGGGTTCGATTCCCGGCGGGGTCAGGGATTTTCTCTGCCTCGTGATGGCTGGGTGTTGTGTGCTGCCCTTAGGCTAGTTAGGTTTAAGTAGTTCTAAGTTCTAGGGGACTTATGACCACAGCAGTTGAGTCCCATAGTGCTCGGATCCATTTGAACCATTTTTGAACCTAAAATTTCAAGCTCAAACCGAGTCGCAACCCAGACTGGAGCTACTCGTGAACTATGTAAGTGAGTCGTGCTCTACGTCTTGTGAGCAGGGGAAAGATGTTGTTTTTGCTGATGCACTGAGAAAGAGCATCGCGGGTGTCAGAACCACGGACAGGGAAAAGGAGAAATTGTATTGCCTACTTAGGAATCATGAACGGGTATTTTCTGAGACTCCGGGGGCGATTAAGAGTTTTACTTACCAATTCAGAGTACGTGACCAGCAGAAGTTTTCTGTTAGACCATACCCTATTCCCGTGGCGTATAAAGCCCAGGTGGAGAAGGAAATAAACAAGATGTTACAACAAGGAATAATTGAGCGGGCAGTAAGCTCGTACAACTCACCCTTGCTTGTCGTACCAAAACGCGACAACTCGGTTCGTTTGGTACTAGACTCGAGACAGATAAACACAATTATTATGTCGGAAACGGACAGGCCTGAGAGCCTTGAGGAACTCTTACAACGTTTCCACGGGGTAAAGCTACTATCATCTGTCGACCTCCGTTCGAGTTTTTGGCAAATCGTGCTATACCCATCTTGCAGATTATATACAGCGTTCCTGTGTTATGGAAATTGTTTCCAATTCCGGAGTCTCCCGTTCGGACTAAACGTCTCATCAGCTCCTTTTATAAGGGGATTAAATAGCATTTTGCCTGATGATTTGAAACAGCGAGTGACAATTTACGTGGATGACATATTAATTTCGGAAAAGTCGTGGGACGATCATAATGACGTTCTGAACAGACTACTGGATGTTTTTGAGAAGGCAGGTGTAACAGTCAACTTAGATAAGTCACAGTTCGGACGAGAGAACATAAAATTCTTAGGCCATATTGTCTCAGCAAATGGAATACAACCTGACCCGGAGAAAATTGCGGCGATAGCGGAGTGTGCAATGCCGACAAATAAAAAACAGTTGCGAGCATTCTTAGGCCTGTGTAATTTTTATAAGCGATTTATAAATTTTAGTGTACTTGGTACACCCCGTCTATGTGGACTAACAGGGAAGAACGCTTTGTGGGTCTTCGATCAAGAGGCACAGGATGAATTTTATAAACTAAAAAAGGCATTAGTAGAGGCTCCCATCCTCGTGCATCCCGACCTGACACAAGAATTCCGTTTAATGACGGACAGTTCCTTGTCAGAATTAGGTGCGGTACTGTTTCAAACGGAAGGAAAGGATGATATTACAACTTGGAAAACAATCTTGTTTGGGAGCAGGGTGCTCTCTCGATGTGAAAAAAATTATTCCGTGACAGAACTCGAAGCACTCGCGATAGTTTGGGCATTCTCAAAATTTAGGTATTTCTTATTTGGGAGGACCACCAGGGTGTACACTGACCATCGTGCACTCCAATTTCTTATGAGTACAAAAATCACGCATTCGAGGCTAGGACGCTGGGCACTATACCTACAGGAATATAATTTCACTGTAGAATACATTCCTGGACAGAAAAATGTAATTGCTGACGCTTTAACGCGCATTCCTATAGGTTTGGTTCACACAGAAGAAGGGGAACTCGGTGAAAATAATTTTTGCATCCTATACTTACAGAATGTAGCGTTCGAGAACTTTGTTACCACCTCTTTAGGGAGTATAGCGGACGAACAGGATAAGGACGCAGTTTTGAAAGATATAAAGAAGAAGTGGGAGGAGAATGTAGGAATACGCCAGTACTACTTAGTGCGCAATAGAATACTATTCAAGAAACGAGCCCCGGACGACTCCAGATGGGTGTTGGTGATTCCGGAGGAACTCGTAAACAAAATTATATGGTACATACATTTGAGTTATGGTCACTTCGGAGCACAGAAACGTTGTGAAAAACTGAAAGAGACATGCTATTTTAATAACATGCTACGGCGTATTCGTTGTGTACTTAGAGTGTGCGGACCTTGTCAGCGAGCAAAGGCGGCCACAGTGACGTGTTGCACCCGATAATACCAAGCAAACTTTGTGACCTCGCGGCCGTGGATCTATTTGGGCCACTAATACGATCTAAAGCAGGTTTTGCATATGTTTTCGTAGCGGTGGAGCTAACCTCCAAGTTTGTGTGTCTGACGACGTTGAGGCGAGCCACAGGAAGGGCAGTGGCAACTGCATTTGCAAAGCAGTTTCTGCATGAAGTTGGGCTTGTGAGAAGGGTTATCTCGGATAATGGACCACAATTAGTATCGCAATACTGGCAGCGGATGCTTCGAAGGAGAAGAATTAAACCTATATATATATCTATTTCACCCCAGCTCGAACCCCAGTGAGCGTGTTATGCGTGAATTAGGAAAATTATGTAGGTTATATCGCAGTCGTGATCACCGATCGTGGGACATACACCTAAAAGGATTTCAGAACATAATTAATGAGTTGCCTAATACGTCAACAAAGCTTCCGCCAATCGCTGTGCTAAAAAACAAGAAGCCCCCGAGCAAGCCACTAGAGCCGAGACTACGCCGGAACGCAATTGTTGACTTAGCTTTACGCAACATCAAGCGTGCAGCAGAATCCAGAGTCAAGGCGTATAGGAAAAACGTGAGAAAAACAGTGTTTCATGTAGGACAAAAAGTTCTTATCCGATCACACAAGCTGTCTAACAAACGGTCAGGTGTCTGCAAGAAATTTTTTAATCTCTTTAACATCCCGTATCGGATAAGGAAGATTCCCCATGAAAACGCCATAGAAGTTGAAACTCTTCGATCGAAGAAATCAAAAGGGCTACACCATGTGTCAAACGTAAAACCATACATTGAGTAGAAAGGACAGTGAGGAGTAGAGAGGACGGTGAAGAGAAACAATTGATTAGCTTACATTTGTGATAAATGCATTTTGAATAATATGTTGGGAAAAATAATGATAAAGATGTTTCTATGTGATTGATTGAAGTGACGTTTTTAGCTATTTTTCTTTCCTTGAATTATTAGGATTTAGGTTGCTTCAAATGTGAAGATAAAAGGTTTCTTTGTGAACGAGTGAAATGCTGTTTATGGTTTTTTTGTGTAAATTGAAAAGAGTCGCTCCTGAGAGAAGCAAGATCTGTGTTGAATTAATGCAAAACTCGGGGGAATATCCGATCTGTGGGTATTATGGGTCTGGCAAACCCAGGTCCCCAGCTGTTAGTAGCCTTGTTTCCGATTTTCTGCTTTCTATATCTGCTTTCTATTTTCTGCTTTCTATATCTGTCAGTACAAATGAGGATCTCTTACTATAGTATGCGTGCTGTATGAATATTTTAAGATAGGAGAACTCTGAGAAAGGAATGAGTAAGTTTAGAATCTTGAAAACAGGATGCAATAATACGATTGTTTAACCACTGGCTTCCCAAGTTGCGATGAAGTGCTGTCTGTGGATTTCGTCGGTATATTGATTCCCTTCAAGGTGAAAGAAGAATTGTGGTTTGTGTAATTTACGTGGCCCTGAAATATTATTGTGGTAGTCAAATACGAGCAGTTTTTCAGCAAATGGAGAATGGAACAGAAATATGGATCCTTTCTGTAGTCTTTATTGATGTTGATCCAAAGCCTGAAAAATTATTCTCCGTTAATACTTGTCCTAGAAAAGCGACGTTTATGTGTTTTGCTGATGCTGTGAGCATTACAGCTTACTGTTTTCGCTGGTGCGGAATGCACTATAGCTCAGGAAATTTCCCTCTTGAAGGTAGAGGAAGATTAATTTTGATTATGGGACCGAAGGAAAGCTTGGTTTAATGTAATAAGGATGAAGCAAAACATTTGTCATTTAAACTACAGGAGGATTCCGATCTTTTGTGTCTGTTGTAAGTTCAATATGTTAAGATGAAACTGTTTTACAGAATAGAGGTGACCACAATTTTGCCATTCATGAGAAATGAATCCAGAATGACCACCACAGGCGAAATAACTGATTTGGAAGCGAAAGGTAACTTAAAGAAGGAACGAAATTGGAGCAAAATGGGTAAGAAAATGTAATATAACCTGTAGAAAAAAAATAATTTACCCTTCTCAGAGTCATCTGTGTGATTAATTCTTGTGATAACGTAATTTTAGATGAAATTGTCTTACTGTTTTATGTATAAACATATGAGTATGATTAATGTATAATTGCGAGTCTCTTATCAGGTGTGTGAACTGGTATAAATGTTTTGACGTGCAAATAACCATTGTTCTTTCTACTATGTATGTTTAAGGAACGTTTCTCCATGTTTATCATGTGACAAGACGTATACCGCGAGCGTCAAGAAGAGGACGAACTAGAACAATGTTGTAGTGGTATAAAAACTGTGTGGAAGTAGCATTGAAGTAGCTTGTTGGATTAACTAGTAGTGGATTGAAGTAGAATTTTGAGTAATACATGTTTATGGGTAGTTAGTTTGTAGTATAGACAACAGGTGTGCATGTATGTGTGTAAATAACATGTGAACCCTATGCTGTCCTGACCTATACTTGTACAAGGCATAATCCTATTCATTTTAGTGAATTAATAAGTAGCATTTGATTTCTTAAAACGCAAGTGAACCACATTAGTGATGTGGATTTAGATATTATATTGTCAATTAATTTAATTTTTATTTTTATACTGTCAAATCATTTCACTTTTATTTATTTTTTTTGTATTGTCAAGTCATTTAACTTTTATTTTTATATTGTCGATTCATGTAACTCTTTTATTTAAAAAAAAGAATAAGTTTCACTTTTGTTCTTAAAAATTGTGAAAGACAATACTAAGCGGTATTATGTATGACATTTATAATCACATAACTATGATGAACAATTTCTGTGAATGCAGTTGAGAACGTGAAAGCGAACCGGCTAAACTCTTACGAGACAGCAGGAGCAGCGAGGAGGAGGGCTAGTTGTAAACAGGCGGGTTTCCCAGCGGGACACACTGTCAACCGGGCCACTTCGGGTTGGTTCAAATGACTCTGAGCACAATGGGACTCAACTGCTGTGGTCATCAGTCCCCTAGAACTTAGAACTACTTAAACCTAACTAACCGAAGGACATCACACACATCCATGCCCGAGGCAGGATTCGAACCTGCGACCGTAGCAGTCGCACGGTTCCGGACTGCGCGCCTAGAACCGCGAGACCACCGCGGCCGGCGCCACTTCGGGAGCGCGGTCGACAACAAAAGAAGGGCTGTGGGGCAAACGCTTTCCCTTGCACCCGGAGCTAATGGCTGGCCGCACCAGTGCGACCCTCCGTGGAGGCGATGACCTGAGATGGCCGAGCGGTCCACCGCGCGGGGATCCATCTGCTGGCAACGCACTACACGCACACGACCGTGACGAGACGGCCGCGGAGAAACGACAAAAGACACGAGATAAAGGGGCGTGGAGCCTTTTGACAGGTACTGTCCAGAGAAAATGGCAGACTTCAACGACGCCTATCAACATTTCCTGACGGATGCCCACTGTCAAGCGACAGTAAATCATAGTTCGATGTTCTCTGGTAGCTAAGGGTGGCACAAAGAAGAGCCATTAAGTGTCATCCTTGCCCAGGAATATCAACCTGGCGTGTCAAACGAGGATACCGCACGAATTTGACAACACAAACATGGAACCAAATCGAGATGGACGTGACACGGGCCACCAAGAGAAACTTCATGAGAGGGCAGAGACGACGGGATTGCACGCAACAGATGGACGAAAATCCCTACTGACAGCTGCGGCGACGAACCCCCCTCCCCATATATTGTGCCTCGGAACAGTGGAACTACTGAGTGTGTCAGTGAACAGTGATTATACGGTTCTTAGTTCAATGCATATACGTGTGTTTCTGTCAGAGAAACTTTGACTCGTGTGTTTTGCAGGGGTTCGATTTATTGGTGTATATTAGACTGACTCTTGTATTTTGCAGATGTTCTATTTATTGTTTTTTTTTTAGACTTTGACTCTTGTATTTTTTTTAGATGTTGACTATTGTACTTTCAGAGCTGTTTTATTGATCAATGTTTGTTCTTGTGTGATGTATTAGATTTGTGATATTTTGTTTCGTAAATTCATTCCTGTGGCATTGCTTCGTATATCAGTCAGATAGCTATTCATTCTCATTGGACTGTGATCGATTAGCCTTTGCATGGGGCATATTTATTGTGAGGAACCCCTTAAGTGTAACAATCACATAATTAATTGTAGTTTCAGTATAACGACACAGTGGTCATTGTTTGCTAACTAACTGAAATATAGTAGAGTGATTAAATTAGTGCCACAAAGTTATTTTAATTCTACAAATTATTAGTTTTATAAGATACAGAATTTTTTTGTGATAACCACTTTGTAAAACATGTTTTTTTTCTCCTATCACTTTTTCTGCTTTTGCGGATTGTGCATTGTAATGTTCTGCTTTATAATACTGATGTTATTTTCACGTTTTATTTTAATTGCTGTGGCACCTTTGCTATTTTCATAAATTTTACTTGTTAATAAACAGTCATAAATTTTCCTGTGATCAGTTGGCTCTTGCAATGAGCAAATACTGGTGAACTCCATAAGGGTAACAACCAGAAATTGTTTTCATTCACGCAATTTGGGTGCATAGATCCTGAGAAATCAGTACCCAGAACAACCACCTCAGGCCGTAATAAAGGCCCTGATACGCCAGGGCATTGAGTCGAACAGAGCTTGGATGGCGTGTACAGATACAGCTGCCCATGCAGCTTCAACACAATACCCCAGTTCATCAAGAGTAGTGACTGGCGTATTGTCACGAGCCAGTTGCTCGGCCACCATTGACCAGACGTTTTCAATTGGCGAGAGATCTGGAAAATGTGCTCGCCAGGACAGCAGTCGAACATTTTCTGTATCCAGAAAGGCCCGTACAGGACCTGCAACATGCGGTCGTGCATTATCCTGCTGAAATGTAGGGTTTCTCAGGGATCGAATGATGGGTAGAGCCATGGGTCGTAACGCATCTGAAATGTAACGTACACTGTTCAAAGTGCCGTCAATGCGAACAAGAGGGGACCGAGACGTGTAACCAATGGCACCCCATACCATCGACCGAGCGAGGTGGCGCAGTGGTTAGCACACTGGACTCGCATTCGGGAGGACGACGGTTCAATCCCGTCTCCGGCCATCCTGATTTAGGTTTTCCGTGATTTCCCTAATTCGTTTCAGGCAAATGCCGGGATGGTTCCTTTGAAAGGGCACGGCCGATATCCTTCCCAATCCTTCCCTAACCCGAGCTTGCGCTCCGTCTCTAATGACCTCGTTGTCGACGGGACGTTAAACACTAACCACCACCACCACCACCCATACCATCACGCCGGGTGATACGCAAGTATGGCGATGACGAATACACGCTTCCAATGTGCGTTTACCGCGATGACACCAAACACGGTTGCGACCATCATGATGCTGTAAACAGAACCTGGATTCATCCGAAAAAATGACGTTTTGCCATTCGTGCGTCCAGGTTCGTCGTTGAATACACCACCGCAGGCGCTCCTGGCTGTGAAGCAGCGTCAAGGGCAACCGCAGCCATGGTCTCCGAGCTGATAGGCCATGCTGCTGCAAACGTCGTCGAACTGTTCGTGCAGATGGTGGTTGTCTGCCAAACGTCCCCATCTGTTGACTCAGGGATCGAGACGTGGCTGCACGATCCGTTACAGCCATGGGGATAATATGCCTGTCACCTTGACTGCTAGTGATACGAGGCCGTTGGGATGCAGCACGGCGTTCCGTATTACCCTCCTGAACCGACCGATTCCATATTCTGCTAACAGTCATTGGATCTCGACCAACGCGAGCACCAATGTCGCGATACGATAAACCTCAATCACGATAGGCTACAATCCGACCTTCATCAAAGTCGGAAACGTGGTGGTACGCATTTCTCCTCCTTACACGAGGCATCACAACAAAGTTTCACCAGGCAACGGCGGTCAGCTGCTGTTTGTGTATGAGAAATCGTTTGGAAAGTTTCCTCATGTCAGCACGTTGTAGGTGTCGCCACCGGCGCCAACGTTGTCTGATTGCTCTGAAAAGCTAATCATTTACATATCACAGCATCTTCTTCCTGTCGGTTAAATTTCGCGTCTGTAGCACGTCATCTTCGTGGTGTAGCAATTTTAATGGCCAGTAGTGTATAAGTGTCAAGGAGCTATTGCCCTGGAAGACGACGGATTCGCGGCCTCCCAGCGCAGTGATGAAGAAGGTATCGGGATTCGTCAGACCATGTAAGGCTCTGCCACTGCACCAGTGTCCAGTGCCGATGGTCGGGTGCTCAAATGGCTCTGAGCGCTATGGAACTGAACATCTATGGTCATCAGTCCGGTCGGGTGCTCATTTGAGTCGTAGTTGCTGGTGTTGTGATGTTAACATTGGCACAAAAAAATGGCTCTGAGCACTATGGGACTTAACTGCTGAGGTCATCAGTCCCCTAGAACTTAGAACTACTTAAACCTAACTAACCTAAGGACATGACACCAATCCGTGCCCGAGGCAGGATTCGAACCTGCGACCGTAGCGGTCGCGCAGTTCCAGACTGTAGCGCCTAGAACCGCTCGGCCACACCGGCCGGCTGAAACATTGGCACATGCATGGGTCATCGGCTGCAGAGGCCCATCGTCAGTAGTACTCGGTACACTGTGTGTTGAGACACACGTGTACTCTGTCCAGCATTCAAATTTGATATTAATTCCGCCACAGTTCGCTGCCTGTCTTACAGTCTGCCCAGCGTACGATACGACGCCCGACATCCGTAATGAGGGGTGGCCACCCAGTCCCACGACACCTGGATGTGACTTCACCTTAGTTTCGCCATGTGTTGAAGACTCTCACCACAGCACTTCTCGAACACGTAGTTTCCGACGTGCTCGTGCCGAGCCTCCGGGCCATCGCAATCTGCCCTCGGTCAAACTCAGATATCTCGCGCCCCTTCCCATCCCGCACACGGACAGCACGCTCATTGATTATTAGCTGTCATTCCTCGCCAGGTGACAGTGCTACATCGCCTGGACAGATTTATATTGATAGTAAGTCGGTGGTGATAATGTTCAGCGTATGTCTCAACTTGCTACCTCATTTTTCTTACAAAAACCTAGGAGCGACATTTCCATAGCTCTCTGAGCTGTTCGAAATTTTCCTTCAAAGAAACTCCTCTAAATTTCTCGTTTCAAAGGCATGTTAGTATGGGAAGAGCACAGTGTTCGGGAACACCTTTGTTAAAGTTTGTTGGCGTATTACATTTAAAAATTGGCTAACTGCAAATAGGACTCTTGCACTTGGGGATAATTATGTACTGGCCCATAGATAGTTCATCCATCCAAGGGAATCGATAAGCTCGAGGATTTTTTTGCCCGTTTTTGATGTCAGTACTGGCAAGCTATCCGTCCTGAGAATTACCAGGATCGTATCAAAACCTCTACAGTAGTTCCTGAGATTAGCTCACACGTACAAAAAGAAGCGAAGAGGGGACTTCAGTTTATAGCTCTATGTGTAGAGAGAGAGGATTTAATAAAATATTTTTTTGTTTACTCACTAAAACATGACCAAAACCTTTATGTTGGCGTGGAGTAACATTCTAATGGCAAATCGATATTTTCATGTGATTTGAATTTTTTCCCTTTACTTGTCCTGTAAAAGGTTGATTCTCGCCAGATTTCATGATTCTAGGTCAACGGGACGTACCTTATAGGTTTTAATGAGTTTGCAATTACCAAACTATGTGACATAAATGGCTGTATCTTTTGACTGCACAGGCTTTGAAGCTTAAATGTTTCACAGCGCTGACGGATCGTAGACCTTAGTATGTGACGTAAATTTGAACTTGCTACACCTATCCCATTCTCAGAAAAAAGGGGTCTTAACAGTTGGACAGGCAGGCAGACAGACGGACTAAAAAGCGATCTGATAATGGTTCCGTTTTTACGGGTTGAGGTACCGAACCATAAACACCACTCCATTTTTTCCACAAGCCCTTCAACTTAGCTAAGACTGGAAGAAAATTTCGCGTTTCAAGTTTCCTTGGATGTCAATTAACCGTCCTACACAACCATACATTCGTTATTTTATTTTTTAGACAACTGTAATTTCAACAGTGTTTGAATTGCAGTTACACACTTGTTTTGCACAATACATTCTAAGGCAAAAAAAAAAAAAGATACCACCACGAAGAAATTATCCGAATTGGACGGATATCGGCAGATGTGATGTACATGTACAGACAAACTAATGATTACATATTTTAAAAAAATGGTTACAATTTCAGAAAAATTGGACGTTTTTTCTAAGAGAAAGAGCGTCATAAATTAAGCAAGTCAATAACGTGTTGGGTTACCTCTGGACTTATGCAAGCAGTTATTGGGCTTGGCATTGATTTATAGAGCTATTGAATGTCTTCCTGACGGATATCCTGTCAGAATCTGTCCAAATGGAGAGTTGGATCGTCAAAATCTCGAGATGGTTGGAGGGTCCTGCCCATAATGCTCCAAACATTCTCAACAGGGGAGTCGGTGACCGTGCTGTCCGAGATAAGGTTTGACAAACACGAAGACAAGCAGTGGAGACTCTCGCCGGGCATTATCTTGCTGAAATTTAAGCCCAAGAGGCCTTGTCATGAAGGACAACAAAACGGGCACAGAATATCGTCGACGTACCGCTAAGCTTTAAGGGTCCCGCGGATGACAACCAAAGGGGCCTTGCTGTTAAAACAAATAGCATTCCAGACCACCACTCGTGGTTGACATCACACCACTATCTGAGGAACCTTCAGACACGTTTTCGCTGGTCATCGGGGCTCGTCATTGAAGACAATTATACTCCGGTCTACCGTGTCTGGAGACGTCCTGGACAGCGGTAGGATATGAAACTGACTGTAGCCCGCCATCGGCCCGACAACCAGGAGTAATAATCTGGGGTGCCATTTTTTATAGTAAGATACTAGAAGGTATCAGATAGATTACATAATGGTAAGACAGAGATTTAGGAACCAGGTTTTAAAGTGTAAGACATTTCCAGGGACAGATGTGGATTCTGACCACAATCTATTGGTTATGAACTGTAGATTAAAACTGAAGAAATTGCAAAAGGTGGTAATTTAAGGAGATAGGATCTGGAAAAACTGACAGAACCAGAGGTTGCAGAGAGTTTTAGGGAGAGCATTAGGGAACGATTGACAAGAATGGGGGAAAGAAATACAGTAGAAGAAGAATGGGTAGCTTTGAGAGATGAAATAGTGTAGGCAGCAGAGGATCAAGTAGGTAAAAAGGTGAGGGTTAATAGAAATCATTGGGTAACAGAAGAGATACTGAATTTAATTGATGAAAGGGGAAAATACAAAAATGCAATAAATGAAGCAGGCAAAAAGGGATACAAACATCTCAGAAATGAGATCGACAGGAAGTGCAAAATGGCTAAGCAGGGATGGCTAGAGGACAAATGTAAGGATGTAGAGACATATATCACTAGGGGTAAGATAGATACACCCTACAGGAAAATTAAAGAGACCTTTGGAGAAAAGGGAACCACTTGCATGAATATCAAGAGCTCAAATGAAGACCCAGTTCTAAGCAAAGAAGGGAAAGCAGAAAGGTGGAAGGAGTATATAGAGGGTCTATACAAGGGCGATATTCTTGAGGACAATATTATGGAAATGGAACAGGATGTAGACGAATATGAAATGGGAGATATGATACTGCGTGAAGAGTTTGACAGAGCACTGAAAGACCTAAGTCGAAACAAGGCCCCGGGTGTAGACAACATTCCATTAGAACTACTGACAGCCTTCGGAGTATCAGCCCTGACAAAACTCTACCATCTGGTGAGCAAGATGTATGAGACAGGTGAAATACCCTCAGACTTAAAGAAGAATATAATAATTCCAATCCTAAAGAAAGCAGGTGTTGACAGATATGAAAATTACCGAACTATCAGTTTAATAAGCCACGGCTGCAAAATACTAACACGAATTCTTTACAGACGAATGGAAAAACTGGTAGAAGCCGACCTCTGGGAAGATCAGTTTGGATTCCATAGAAATGTTGGAACACGTGAGGCAATACTGACCTTACGACTTATCTTAGAAAATAGATTAAGGAAAGACAAACCTACGTTTCTAGCATTTGTAGACTTAGAGCAAGCTTTAGACAACGTTGACTGGTATACTCTCTTTCAAATTCTGAAGGTGGCAGGGGTAAAATACAGGGAGCGAAAGGCTATTTACGATTTGTACAGAAACCAGATGGCAGTTATAAGAGTCGAGGGGCATGAAAGGGAAGCAGTGGTTGGGAAAGGAGTGAGACAGGGTTGTAGCCTCTCCCCGATGTTATTCAATCTGTATATTGAGCAAGCAGTAAAGGAAACAAAAGAAAAATTCGGAGTAGGAATTAAAATCCATGGAGAAGAAATACAAACTTTGAGGTTCGCCGATGACATTGTAATTCTGTCAGAGACAGCAAAGGACCTGGAAGAACAGATGAACGGAATGGACAGTGTCTTGAAAGGATTATATAATATGAACATCAACAAAAGTAAAACGGGGATAATATAATGTAGTCCAATTAAATCGGGTGATGCTGAGGGTATTAGATTAGGAAATGAGACGCTTAAAGTAGTAAATGAGTTTTGGTATTTGGGGAGCAAAATAACTGATGATGGTCGAAATAGAGAGGATATAAAATGTAGACTGGCAATGGCAAGGAAAGCGTTTCTGAAGAAGAGAACTTTGTTAACATCGAGTATAGATTTAAGTGTCAGGAAATCTCTTCTGAAAGTATTTTTATGGAGTATAGCCATGTATGGAAGTGAAACGTGGACGATAAATAATTTGGACAAAAAGAGAATAGAAGCTTTCGAAATGTTGTGGTACAGAAAATGCTGAAGATTAGATGGGTAGATCACATAACTGATGAGGTGGTATTGACTAAAATTAGGGAGAAGATAAATCTGTGGCACAACTTGACTAGAAGAAGGGGTCGGTTTGTAGGACATATTCTGAGGCATTAAGGGATCACCAATTTAGTATTGGAGGGCAGCACGGAGGGTAAAAATCGTAGAGGGAGACCAAGAGATGAATACACTAAACAAATCCAGAAGGATGTAGGTTGCAGTAGGTACTGGGAGATGAAGAAGCTTGTGCAGGAGAGAGGAACATGGAGAGCTGCATCAAACCAGTTCTGGACTGAAGACCACAACAACAACAGAAACTCCTTAGGTTGTCATCCGCGGCATCATTACAGACAGCGGTACTTCGAAGATATTCCGCGCTCCGTTTTGTTGCCCCTCATGGCTAGTCATCCTGGCTGTCCATTTCTGGAAAGAAACGCCCGCCCCCACTCCGCATAGTTTCTACAGCTTGTCTTCGTGCTTGCCAAATCTTACCTCAGTTCAGAACACTGAGCATTATGGGCATGTTCCTTCAAACAACTCGGGAATTTGACGATCTGAAGCACCAACTGAACAGAATTTAGCATGGTATCCCTCAGGGGAGCATCCAACAAATCTGTCAATCAAAACCAAGCCGGATAACTACTTGCATAAGGGACAGAGGTGCACAAACGCGTTACTGACTTGCTTAATGTGCGAAAATCTTTCTCTTGAATAAATCATCCAGTTTTTCTGAAATTGTAATCATTTGTTTGTCTATACGTGCACATCACATTTTCCGACTTCCATCCCATCCGAATACTTCCCTCGTGGTGCGTCTTTTTTTGTTTTAGAGCGTATTTATTTTGGACAGATTTATCTGAACACCCACTTTTAAGAGCAAAACTCGCAGCACCTGAAGAACACGGATGGGTCGGTTGCCGAAATACTTTGTATACCATGGAAACAACATCTCGACAGAGCATCTGGAAGCACACTGTCAACTTTTCCGATTTATTCTAATTTTTCTTTCTTTCCAAATAATTTTGGACGTAGCTTTACTCCTCTTCCCATGAAAGATTTCTATGTGTGTATTATTGTCCTGACAGATGCCATCGATCTGACTATACCACATGCGTTTATGTACCTTGTTTCCACCCCTTGTCCGTCAGTGCTTGTATACCTGCACTGTGGGTGCCAAAATTATAAACTTTTTCAGAATCTGTAAAAGTTATTCATAGTGACGTTTCATATTCATTTGCTCGAATATTTGGTTAATGCAGGATGTGTATATGGTCAATTGTGTTACAACAACTGCGAAATCCGGCTTGTTGTACGGGTTCGTGCGTTTTTTACGTGCGTTGATGAGATTTGTCCAGACTTTAGAGAAAACTTTGCAGATAACATGATATAAGCTGATGGGACGGTAATTCTTCAAATACTTTCTTTCTTTGTTTCAGGAGGTGGGCATTGTTTTTGGTATACAAGCAGTACCGATTTAGGTAAATGTTTTTCTGTTTCTTCACCAGTAATGATACATTTAGCGAGGATTTGGGTGAGTGGAAGGTAGCAGGACACAAAAACTAATTTAAAAAGAAAATCACAAACCTTTGTTTCAAGTTGTAATTTAGAATGATACACAAGTAACAGCAAAGATCGTTAAATGTTTAATCTTAAGTTGAACCAACTTGACCAAGCTGTCTGGAAAACTTAAAATCAAAACGTTACTTTGAATTCTTGCACAATTCAGAATTTAACAATAATAAAAGACCTTCACCATAGCGGTTCTGAAGGTAGTTCAGTCTTCGCTTCCGCTCATGGGCGTGTCTGTTCAAATGGAGCCAAGTGACTCCTCTAACATGCATAAATTAGTTCCAAAATCTGTCCCAATCATTAACGGTCAATATACTGAATACTGTTGTCGGCGTCAAATTGCTGGACACAGAGCTGACTTCCTTCACGCCACTAGACCACAGTTGTATCACATAAAATCATCAAATGGTGCCGGATACGTAGGTCTATACTGTAGTTAGAACAGATCAACCCTCTGAAGGTAGTCTGCAGGAGCTAACCACCATACCTAACAGGCTTGTGGCGACTCAAATCCAAATCGTCACTGCGCAACTCGCAGACATGCGATGTAACTGCGCCACCGCTAGGCACACGCTGACGCTCAAGATATCAATGTTAAGGGTACGTGGATGGCATGCCCTGTAGTTTCTACTAATATTCTGAAATTTAGTAACTCAGAAACCTAAATAGGTATTGGAATGAAACATTAACCTAATAATTAGTATGTTGTAATTTCTATGAGAAAAAAATTTAAAAATTCTGCGCTACATAGTTGAGTGATAGCTGATTTTTATCTTATGTACTGAATTGCGTGTAATTTTTATTTTAGGTACACTCTACTCCCACGCTAAAGAAAAGGTGAAAACAAATTTTATTCTTTTATTCCCTTGTTGAAACAATAAACCAGGAATTTTTACCACATCGTTGTTTTCTGTATTTAAAAAAAAAGTTATTTTTAGAATTACTTTTTAATACATTGTGAGAGTGAACAGTGATAAATGTGTTACAAATATTTACTATCAAAAACAGTCTTGATCACAATTTATTTATTACGGTGATCGGTTTCGAATACTACTGTGGTCATCTTCAGACCAATGAGTAAGAATCTCCTTCTGGTGGTAAAGGAGGTTCTTACTCATTGGTCTGAAGATGACCACAGTAACAAATAAATTGTGATCGAGACTGTTTTTGATAGTAAATATTATTTTTAGAAGTCAATTTCTTCTCCTAATAATTTTAGTACTTATGACATCCTTCAGCTTAAAATATTTAATATATGTTCAATAGTGTGGGTCTCTATGTAGGCCTGCACTATGATACTACACATACAAAATTTTGTTTTGGTAGCTTTAATATTGGATCAGATAATTATATCTAATTCTGCAAAACCTTTGATTACGGCAAACTGTAACTAAAGATTTGCTTCTCATTTTCTTCTCAATGATAACATATCGAAACATTACAGCTTCATAATCTTGTTAATCCTAAGTGTCCTTTTCGTCTTCTTTAGTTTTCTTTCTTTTCTTTGTTATTCTAGCCTCCTTTGTCATGCTTCCAGCAGTTTTTTCACCTACAGCGACACGTTGCCTGTCCACGTGTAGCAACCCACTTTTCAAGTTATCCCCAGTTTTGATGCCTAGTTTGCTCATGGTTTTTAATTTGCTTATTACTCCAACATTAAAACGTATTATGGCGTCCATCAAACCAATACGAAAAGCTGACATGCCAAAAACAAAAAAAATTGGCAAGCGTTTCCAAATGCAACTATTGAAACTTTCATTTGGATTCTGTGTTTTGCATGTAAACATTTTTCCAGATGTTTAGAATATGGAAGATCTCAGTGTACTGACTTTAGTTCTACCATAACAGTTTCGAGCATGGGGTGTGCATGTGTATGTTTTTGTCCATTTGTTTGACACCTCTTGTATTTGCACCATGAAGTGTTTTCTTTTGGTCAGAGGCCATACTGTCGATGCTCATCAGTGGATGTTCTGTGAAAAAGAGTTGCCCAAATTGTTTTCTCAGCTCACTGACATTTGCGGTGTTTCTCCTGATTCCTAGACCACAATATTCTGTGAGGTTTTCAGTTTCTTATCTGGGTGAGTCAGCCTTGCCCACCAATTGTTTTGCCATCACAGAGCTTTTTTTTCCTGTTATGTCCTTGCAGAATTTCCTAGGTATGGCCATTTCAGTTTGTCTTCACTGTGTTTACCAGACACAACACTATTGAAGCCTTTAGAGTCACCATCGCCAAGCTACTGAGTTTATCGCACACTACGTCTAGCAATTGGCCTACCAAAAATGAAGACTGCCATCTTGTTTTTATACCACCACTGAAACCTTCCGTTTTTGTCTTATTGGTGTTCATTTATTTTACTGGCACAACCTTGGAAGTTTTTGACAGATATTCATAGTCCAGCATCTTGTCTGTATCTTCTTCTGCCAGGAACAATATCAGCAGATTGACAAATATCTACAATTTCTTCCGCAGCCCTATGCGTAGATTGTTCAGTAACTTCTGTTAGGGCATTATTCAAGTGTTTATAATGCTCTAAAATTTGACAGGTGGCGATGGGAGATCCATCATAGCACAAAACATCTGGGCTGCTTTTCTTCTCTTCCCCATACGCCTCATGGCTTATGGCCAATATTCACTTCACTATATTCTGTGCATGTTACAGATGTCACTGTACAGTTTGCTACTTTACACACTTGACGTTTCGCTGCAGTTCTGCTGCATAGGCCACTTCTCTTACTTAAGTCCTCACTATACATAAGGAATTTTTTCCTGTTACAGTAATTACATTTACCAACATACAAAGGTACTTACTAGATAAAAAGTAGCAACACCACCATCTTGATCATTTTCGATAAGATGTTTCAACTCTCGTTTCGAAGCTTAAGAATTTCTTCATTTTTGCGATTTTCAGCAATACGCTTGTGTTGATTACCGTAAACTTTACGACTGCAATCAAACTTCTTCGTTTTTTTGGCATTTTAAGATGTTAAATGGTACAAACACACAGTCACAACAACAGGTTTACAACATGAAAGCACGCGAAAAACGTATGTACTATAAAGTAATCTACTTCTATCGACAGAGAGATCGATTGTAATAAATCCCTGCTCATCGTACAATCGATATATTCTTCAAGGATATTATACAAACGAATTTCTATGGAAATAGCGGCGCCAAAATTACATAACAAGGTATTGTATGCATGGTTTGGTGTTCGACAGTAGTGTGACAGTTACACATTCACGCCCCGCCTCTGGTTTGGAAGGGCATTTAAACATGAGAATGATGATGTAGGCCTACTACACACAAAGTAAATATTTTTAGACTCAGTAAGTATCACAGAATTTTATAAAATAAAAAAATACGTTTTTGGTCCCTCATGGCTTCCAGGTCCCACATAGCGTCCAGGTCCCCCACTCAGAATGTGAGTCGTAAGCCATTAGGGCTTAGACATTTGACTGCCTGGTGGCCTAAGACGCCAGCGACGCGGAACCGTAATATCTTCTCAGCGCGACTTCCACGCCACCTAAGTGGTTTCTGCAACGCACGTTCCCCACAGTCCTTTAATGAACAAAGTAAGAGCATATGGACTATCAGACCAATTGTGTGATTGGATTGAAGAGTTCCTAGATAACAGAACGCAGCATGTCATTCTCAATGGAGAGAAGTCTTCCGAAGTAAGAGTGATTTCAGGTGTGCCACAGGGGAGTGTCGTAGGACCGTTACTATTCACAATATACGAGGGTCAGTCAAAAAGTAATGCCTCCTATTATTTTTTCTACGTTTAATTGTCAGGAAATTTAAATGCAATTACATAGGTTGAAAACCACAACATTGAGGATCATTTTGTCATTTTTCAATGTAATCTCCGCCCATCTCTACAGTTTTGGTCCATCTTTGAACAAGGGCATGTATCCCAGCACGGTAAAAATCACAGCTCTGCTTCCTAAGCCATTGACGCACGGATGTTTTGACGGCCTCCTCATCTTCAAAATGAATCCCACGATGAGCTTCTTTTAGTGGCCCGAACAGATGGAAGTCTGATGGTGCCAGGTCAGGGCTGTATGGGGGATGAGGCAAAACTTCCCATCCAATTTTGACAATCTCGTCAGAGGTGTGACGACTGGTGTGTGGTCTTGCATTGTCATGCAAAAGAAGAACATCTGCCATTGATTTTGTTGGGCGAACTCGCTGAAGACGTGCTTTAAGTTTTTTGAGGGTTGTGACGTATTGAACAGAATTTATTGTGCATCCCTGCTGCAAAAAATCAACCAGAATCACACCCTCTGTATCCCAGAAAACTGTTGCCATAACTTTCCCTGCCGATCGCACAGTTTTGAATTTTTTCTTCCTCGGCGAGCTTGTGTGACGCCACTCCATTGACTGCCTCTTTGATTCGGGTTCAAAAAAATGCACCCATGTTTCGTCCCCGGTCACAATTTTTTTCAGAAACTCATCTCCCTCCAAACGGAAGCGCTGCAAGTGTTGGGAGGCTATTGTTTTCCTTGCCTCTTTATTCTGATCGGTTAACATTCTTGGAACCCACCGTGCACAAACTTTTGAGTACCCCAATTGTTTAATAATCGTGATCACACTGCCTTTTCTAAGAGAAATAATGCGACACACTTCATCTGCAGTCACCCGACGGTCCCCACGAATGATGTCATCAACTTGCTGAATGTTGTGTGGAGTCACTGCACTCACCGGCCTGCCGCTCCGCTTTTCGTCAGTCAACGGTGTTTGCCCTTCAGCTTCCTTACAACGACGAACCCATCGTCTAACAGTGCTGACATCCACTGTCACAACACCATACACCTTCTTCAGTCTTTCATGAATGCGTATGGGCGTTTCACCTTCTGCATTCAAGAATTCAATCACACAACGCTGTCTCAAACGAACATCGATGTCGGCCATCTTACAAACTTCTGCTGTGCTGCCACCTGTTGACACAGAAAGTTACTACTGCAGTGGATTGCAGAAGAAGGTTTGAGGAATGGCGCCAAATTCAAATTTTTCACTTAACTTAATTTCTTTAAGTAGAAAAAAAATGGGAGGCATTACTTTTTGACCGACCCTCGTACATAAACGACCTTGTGGATAACATCGGAACTTCACTGAAGCTTTTTGCGGATGATGCTGTGGTATATCGAGAGGTTGTAACAATGGAAAATTGTACTGAAATGCAGGAGGATATGCAGTGAATTGGCGCATGGTGCAGGGAGTGGCAATTGAATCTCAATGTAGACAAGTGTAATGTGCTGCGAATACATAGAAAGAAAGATCGCTTATCATTTAGCTACAATATAGCAGGTCAGGAACTGGAAGCAGTTAATTCCATAAATTATCTGGGAGTATGCATTAAGAGTGATTTAAAATGGAATGATCATATAAAGTTGATCGTCGGTAAAGCAGATGCCAGACTGAGATTCATTGGAAGAATCCTAAGGAAATGCAATCCGAAAACAAAGGAAGTAGGTTACAGTACACTTGTTCGCCCTCTGCTTGAATACTGCTCAGCAGTGTGGGGACGCGTACCAGATAGGGTTGATAGAAGAGATAGAGAAGATCCTACGGAGGGCAGCGCGCTTCGTTACTGAATCATGTAGTAATCGCGAAAGCGTTACGGAGATGATAGATAGACTCCAGTGGGAGATTCTGCAGGAGAGGCGCTCAGTAGCTCGGTACGGGCTTTTGTTGAAGTTTCGACGGCATACTTTCACCGAGGAGTCAGGCGTATATTGCTCCCTCCTACGTATATCTCGCGAAGAGACCATGAGGATAAAATCAAAGAGATTAGAACCCACACAGAGGCATACCGACAATCCTTTCGACGAGCAATACGAGACTGTAATAGAAGGGAGAACCGATAGAGGTTCTCAAGGTGCCCTCCGCCACATACCGTCAGGTGAGTCAGGTGAGTATGGATGTAGATGTAGATGTAGATGTTGGCCCCCGGTAATTTTCAGAGATGGTCACAATCTATAGCACTCGAAACAGCACCAAACTGGCTCAAATAGGTATCAGCTACATAGGTAGGATCTGGCATTTGCATGGG
The DNA here is from genome assembly GCF_023898315.1 of Schistocerca nitens. Classification (NCBI taxonomy): domain Eukaryota; kingdom Metazoa; phylum Arthropoda; class Insecta; order Orthoptera; family Acrididae; genus Schistocerca; species Schistocerca nitens. The sequence goes on from NC_064621.1 coordinate 261,007,143, forward strand.
GAGAATGGCAGCAGTCAGCATTTGAGGCCATTAAGGTAGTAGCTTTTGCTAACCCTCCGGTCCTTGGGATACCTGACTTCGATCGACCTCTTACTGTCCAGACCGAAGTCTCAAATTTCTGGATTGCTGCTATTCTTCTTCTGGAAGACGAAGGGGAACGCCGAGCCAATGCTTATGCTTCGAGATTTCTTTCGGCCACATAGCAGATGTACTCTGTATATGAGTGTGAGTCTTTGGCGGTAATGTTTCCTCTTGAAAAACTTAAATTTTATCTCGAGTGGTGTGGTTTTTGTCCCGAAACAGACAATCTAGTCTTGAACTGGGTGCTAGCTAGGCCCACTGTGGGTCGTGCGCATTTCAGCATTTCGTTTTACGGTGAGGCGTATCAGGGGGTCGGAAAACACGGTCGCAGGTGCATTGAGTGGAATATCTGAACAATAAGGTACCAGTTATGACAAGAAACAGGGAGTTGAAGACCTAGGTCTGGTCGCCGTAGTTTTAACAGAGGTCCCCGAATTATTTGGAGACTTGAAACAGAGCGAAGACCAGGACCGTATTCTGAGCAAGATTAAGCAGGACATTTTGAGTGAGAAGGCTCGTTCCAGATATATCTTACAAAGAGGTATATTGTGTTATCAGGGGAAGCGCGACAGTCAAGCCAAACTTGGTGTTCCCGGAGACTTGGTGCCGGCTATTTTTGATTTCTTTCACAACAATGTTGTTGCGGGACACTTTCGGATCGGGCATACCCTAAGTAAGAGAATTTCTCAGTTGGCCCATCTTATACAAGGATGTTAGACGTTTGGTGGGGGAGTGTCATAAATGAAAGCGGCTAAGCCCAATTTCAGTACACGCAGTGGGAATTTGCAATCATCTAGGGACGATTTCCCGATGAATAGGGATAGGCTTTTTTTTTACTATTTCGGTTCCTTGCCGTGCACTCGTGACCGGTACCGCTAAACCTTGTTTGCTGTTGATGCATTTCCCTGAATAGTTTGGTTGATACCCAGTAGCGATGTCACTGCTTGGTTAACCATTCTCCACTTGTCAAGTGTTTTTGCTGTATTTGCACCCTCCCCCCTCGCCTGTCCACCTGTCTCACGGGTCCTTGTTCTTGACAAGGCAGTTTGAGAAATTCTTTTTTGATAGTGGGAGAACCCACTCCACCATAATACCATACTATCCACAGCCGTCCTTCCCCAAAAGGGTTAACCGAAACTTGAAGGCTGCGCTCATTATATTTCATTGCCAATCACGCCACCGGTGGGACTGCTCCGTCCCCTGATTGAAATTAGCGTTTAATTTCAGTCACCACGAAGTCCTTATGGCCACCCTTGCTGCCTTAATAATGGTCACCGTCTTAAATCATGGTTAGCTAACTCGTGGTCCGTTTATGACTTGCTTCCTGAAAAGGTGTCACCTGGCCTCTGGAGGAGGGCACGCCGAAAAATTAGTGCTGCTTATCAGAGGCAGGCACGCCGTTACAACCAAGGACATCTGGAGTTAAAAGCTTAGTTGGGGGTAGAGTCTTCGTCCGTAATTTCGCGCTGGGCGATCTGAGCAAGGCTCCTATTTTCGATAAATTAGTCCCTCGTCTTGTTGGGCCTAGGGAGATAACTGAGATCCTTAACCCAGTTAGCCTATTCGTGCGAAATATCGATATTGGAAAGGTATCTAGGTTACATGTTTCCCAAGTGAAGCCCGGGGGCTAAGTCTCCTCTTCCCGACCTCTAACTTATTTGGTGGGGAAGGTTGAGCCATGGCGCTCAAAGCGAGGGGACGGTTTCATTCGCCAAGAAGATCTTTGCGAGAATTTCGAGAGGTCGAGTAGAGAAACTAGCCGCGAGAGGTCGGGGTTGCTGCGCCAACGGAGAGACACGTGAGGAAGGCGGTCGGGAGATGGGTTTTGGAACAGTGCGATGGGCCCGGATGGGGTGTGGATACCTGCCCGTAGTCAGTTTGCTGCTGCTGCCTTGGTTGGCAACGACTGTCTTTCGCTGAGGTAGTCCGTGGAGCTATGAAGTGGTGGCCTCGTGTCTATTGATACCACTGTATAAGCTGCCTGATGGGACAAAGTCCGGCGATTGAAAACGTCTCTTTTAGTGAACTACTCTTTTGGCTCCTGCAATTGGTCGCCCTTCCCTCCACTTTGTTGAGCAAGGAATTCAAGTTGTTTATGGATGTATAAGTGATGTGAGCCAATCAACTAATGGAGGAAGGAAACTGCCCAATCCAGTAACCGTATTGGTACCTCGCCCCCCCCCCCTCTTAAATCTCTTTTTCATCTTGAAAACTGTCGATTTCCTGGACAACATCTGACAGTTACCGCTCAGCTCGGGTCTCCTCACCCCACCTCGGCCCTCACATTGGATCGGAGGATAATTGGATTCTTCTGTGAATAACACGTTTCGTCAGTGGGGAGGTTGCCATTTGAAATGAAAGCTGTAGACTGAAGGGGAGCTGCAAGACGTTGTTTTGACAAAGGAGAACGGGTTGCCACCTTGCCCTTGGATTATGGACTAACGTATGTATATAACAGTTGTGTTAAGTTTATTATGTTTAAATGTTTCCGTTAAAGTGTCACGCTTAATTTGCTTGCCACTTGGCAACTGAACAGTATGTAAGTGTGTGGCTAGCATTGTGAGTGCACGAAATTCTTTTAATCACGTTTAAATTACTACTAGCCAGGCCGGCCGGAGTGGCCGAGCGGTTCCAGGCGCTTCAGTCTGGAACCGCGCGACCGCTACGGTCGCAGGTTCGAATTCTGCCTCGGGCATGGATGTGTGTGATGTCCTTAGGTTAGGTAGGTTTAAGTAGTTCTAGGTTCTAGGGGACGGATGACCTTAGAAGTTAAGTCCCACGGTGCTCAGAGCCACTACTAGCCAGTTACTGAATGTTGGTTTTACGATTTTAGCCAGTTGTGTGACTCGAGAAACGACTGTTTCCGAAATGAAGTGACTAACAGATTTATTAGCGTTGCTATTCTTGATGTTACAAATTTAATCAGTCATTTTCTTAACGTCAGTATTTGTCAGCCTTAAGTTCTGGCACGAATGCAGGGAGCTGTTAGTAGTTAAAGATTTTAATTGACTTGATAATTGCTAAATATGTAAAGCAAACATATTACTTAAAAATCGTTAGTCTGACTTTTCTTGAGATTTGTTAAAGCTATTTATGACACAGTGTTTCTGAAAAAAATATCGTTTTTAAGAGATTATGAGTGAGATCCGAAAAAAAAATTTCCTTAACATTTCCAATTGTTAAGTACATTTTCTGTTAAAAATTGTTAACTATGAGTAGTGTTGCTGTTGAGTTACCCTTGTGTTCCCCTTCCACACCACTGCCCTTGTAGTGGCCTTAACCTCCCCCCCCCCCTCTTAAATCTCTTTTTCATCTTGAAAACTGTCGATTTCCTGGACAACATCTGACAGTTACCGCTCAGCACGGGTCTCCTCACCCCACCTCGGCCCTCACATTGCATAGGAGGATAATTGGATTCTTCTGTGAATAACACGTTTCGTCAGTGGGGAGGTTGCCATTTGAAATGAAAGCTGTAGACTGAAGGGGAGCTGCAAGACGTTGTTGTGTCAAGCGAGCTACTCACACAGGACGTCTGGGTCGTAAAGTTCTCTCCCGTAACCTGCTCATGACAGTCTGCGGGACAAAGCGGCTCCAGTGGTCGTTCTGAGGTCGCGTTTCAGTGCTCTGGCGGTATCCGTATGACGCCGCAACACAGAGATGATCAGTATGGGTCTTCACGTTGGGCTGTAATGCATCAGCAACTCTGTTCAACTCGACTTGTGTACTGACCTATCTCCCTGTAGCGCGTCCACAATCTATGGGTAACACATGGAGAGGCATTGGGACGACCGAAAGTACATCCTTTTTTAATCAGATACTCCTGCAACTTACCTCCAATACATGTCCTTGGTTGAATACAACGTCGACAAATTACAACAGCCATCTGTGTACCTCACTAGAAAACGCTGGGACACCGAGACTCACTCTCATCTGTAATGCATAACACAGTCAGATTTTAATTGTTGCTTACATTAAAAGAGAAGACATCAAGCCATGCAATAACACCACAGCCACCGCCTGTATCAAAATACACTGAAGAGCCAAACAAACTAGTACACCTGCCCAATGACTTGTAGGGCCCCCGCTAGCGCTCAGAAGTGTCACAACTCGACGTGGCGTGGGCTCAACTAATGTCTGAAGTAATGCTGGAGGGAATTGATACTATGAATGCTGAAAGGCTGTCGATAAATCCGTAAGGGTACGAGATCTCTTCTGAACAGTACGTTGCAAGGCATCCCAGATATGATCAATAATGTTAACATCAGGGAGTTCAGTGGCCAGCGAAAGTGCTGAAACTCGGAAGACAGTTTCTGGAGCCACTCTGTAGCAATTCTGGACGTGTAGGGTGTTGCATTGTCCAGCTGGATTTGCCCAAGCCCGTCGGAATGCCCAATGGACATGAATGGATGCAGGTGATCAGACAGGATGCTTACATACGTGGCACCTGTCAGAGTCGCATCTAAACGTGCCAGAGGTCCCATAGCACTCCAACTGGAGTCGCCCCACACCATTACAGAGCCTCCATCAACTTGAAAAGTCCCCTCCTGACATGCAGAGACCATGGAATCATGAGGTTATATCCATACCCGTACACGTCCATCTCCTCGATACAATTTGAAACGAGACTCGTCCGACCAGCCAAAATGTTTTCAGTCATCAATAGCCCAATGCCGGTGTCGAGGAGCCCAGGCGAGGCGTACAGCTTTGTGTCGTGCAGTTATCAAGGGTACACGAGTGGGCCTTCGGCTCAAAACCCCATATCGATTATATTTCTTTGAATGGTTCGCACGCTGACACTTGTTGGTGGTCCAGCGTTGAAATCTGCAGCAAATTGCGGAAGGGTTGCACTTCTGTCACCCTGAACGATTCTCTTCAGTCATCGTTGGTCCCGTTCTTGCAGAATCGTTTCTGCCTGTTTACGTATTGCATCTCTGTATATGAATAGGCATGCCTATAACAGTTTATTTGGGCTTCAGTGTCGATTTAACACATCGGACGTTGGTACACATGTTCTGCTCGTTCTTTTGAACAGTGTACTTTAGTTTCGTTGGTTTTGACCCCTCATAAAACTTAATTTTACTTTTCAGGAGGTAATTACCGCTAGAATGGGAACCACTGCAATGAGGTGACGATCAAATACGATCGAGCAGAGAGGAAGGCAGCAGACGCCTTGTCCTGCACGAAATGACCGTTGGTTTTCACATTAGTTGTTAGTCCTCTTAAAAAACGTTGCGCTTTATAGTTCACACATCTCTCAAAGTTATGGTTTGACGAAAAACGATAGTTCACTGTTATCGCTATTCTCAGTGAAAGTAAGGAAGAATTGCAGGACCTGTTGTACAGCCTAACAAGCACATACTGTGTACTGGGAGTATACCGAAGACAGACGAAAGCAATAAGGAGTAGCAGAAAAGAAATTAGCAATAAAGATAATATGAAAATTGGAAGTGAAGTAGTTCTTTTACCTTGGAAGCGTGACAGGCGAAGTAAGGAGATAAAAAGCAGACTAGCACAGGTAAAGAAGGTGTTGCTAGCTGAGAGAAGTCTGCTAGTATCAAACGTAGGCCTTAATGTGTGGAATAAATTTCTGGGAATGTACATTTTATGAACAAAATTTTATGGAATTGTGTTGTAGATTGTGGGGAAACCGTAAGAGAAGTGAACTGAGTCGTATGGAGTGGCCGCACAGTTAGAGGCGCCATGTCACGTATTGCACGACCCCTTCTGCCGGAAGTTCGAGTCCTCCCTCTGGCATGGGTGCGTGTGTTGTTCTTAGCATAAGTTAGTTTAAGTAGTGTGTAAGTCAAGGAACCAATGAGCTCAGCAGTTTGGTCCCTTAGGAATCCACACACATTTTAACATTTTTGAAGTCAATTGAAGCGTTTGCAATTGGGTGCTACAGAAACATGTTGAAAATTAGGTGTGGTAGTAATAAATGAGGCTGTTCTTCGTAGAAGAAACTGACAAGAAGAAGGAGCGAGATGATAAGACATATGAGATCAAGAAATAACTTGTATGGAAGGCAAAAACAGAACAGATTGGTATATATACAACAAGTAATTGAGGATATTGCGGGCAAGTGCTGCTCTTAGGCGAAGAGGTTGGCACTGGAGAGAAACTCATGATGGGCCACATCAAAACAGTCAGAAACTGCTCACCTATAAAAGAAAAAACACAAGTCATCACTTGCAACACAGTTACCCACTGAAAATACGCATTCCCAAGGAGGGTGGGTGGGAGAAGGGGGGGAGGATTGTAGGATGGGATGAGGGAGGGCCGTAGGGGCCGCTTGCCCTCCCCACCTTGTAATCTTTTTTTCGTTACAGAACTCTCATATACTTCCCAGAAGTAATTTTCCCTCTGCAGCGGAGTGTGCGCTGATTTCAAACTCGGTACTCGAACCCCTTGCCGGGCAAGTGCTCGACCGACTAAATGCACATAATTCACGACGCGCCCTCACAGCTTTACCTCCTGAAGTAGGTCTCCTGCCTTCCTAATTTCACACACGTTCTACTGAATACCTTGCGTGACTAACACTTCTGAGCAGAGTTGTAAAACTACCGTAGGCTACCGTAGACCATCGTAATTGAGCGTGGACTGTAGTACATTTTATACTAGCTTTGGTCAGTGAAGGTCGTACCCGCGTTACCTGTATGTTAGATGTGTTGCATAGCTATCGGGTGTTACCTCATAACGATCGCTTTATTTGCGTATACGTTTAGTGTCTTTCTAGATTCCCCTAACAACCGGATGTGGTGACTCGTCTAGAAACAGAGTGAGGATATATAAAGGGGTGCGTAACCTACGGAACTTTGTTCGTCTACGTAGTCACCCTACTGTCTGTTTCTTAAAAGAAAAGAGCATTTGTAACAAAACTGAAGTTGTTGGTGTTTAATTCAGGTTTTATTCAAATATTGGTGATTTTTGGTGTCAAACAAAGGCACTTTATAGTAAAAATAAAGAAAAAAAATACAAATGTGTCATGTAGTGTTATGAAACGTAATCTCATGAATACGAAGGTGAAAGAACAACAAAACAAAAATATATCAAACATCTCTTCAATGCTCTGTCGAACTTGTATAAACCATGTTTTTGTTATTCATAAACAAGTCGTTCATTTATCAATAACAATAGGAAAATCTTGCCTTTGATATGATGTAGAATATTCAGTTAAGTACAATACAACATATACATAATTTGCATGTAAACTGTAATTGCATCAGAAGTAATTGCTTTGGTTACCAATTTTTATTCCTTGTAAAATGCAATCTGTATTCTGTAAGGATATAAAATACGCAGTGGACTAATACTGAATGAGGTACGGTTCTGATTGTGTAGTGAACAATCAAATAAAACACAGAAAGAGAAACGGTCGTCTCCCATTTCCTTTATTTCGCAGCGAGCGAGGTGACGTAGTGATTAGCGCACTAGACTCCCATTCAGGAGGACGACGGTTCAAACCTCCGTCCCGCCATCCTGATTTAGGTTTTCCGTGACTTCCCCATATCGCTTCAGACAAATACCGGCATGGTTTCTTCCGAAGGCTGCGGCTGATTTTCTTCCCTAATCCGATGGGACCGATGGCCTCGCTGTTTGGGCCCCTCCCCTAAATCAACCAATCAACCATCCCTATTTCGCGTTCATTTATATTTCTTTCCCTACCAATACTACCGGTAATTCTATCATTTACCACCTCATTTATGTAGTGTTCTAAAACTACAGAACACTTGCTTGGCCGCAGCCTGGGGGATGTTTCTAATAAGAACTTTCGCTCTGCAGCGGAATATGCGCTGTTTTGAAATTCCTGCAGCGAGAGCCCTGACTTGTGAGTCGTGCTTGGATAGCCTTCGGCACTGACGCAGTGCGGACCATGTTGCCCTCCGGCCGCGCTGCGGTGCGCGGGCCTGTTTGTTTACGCCGGAGCAGCTTCGCGTTTGTGGTGTTTTGCGTCTAGAACGAGATGGCACACTCGTACAGAAAAACGACTTCCAAGTTCAGTTTTGCACACGAGATTGAACGTTTTCTAAGGGAATAGGTTAAAATCGATCCACGGGAAATGGTGGGAATGCATTTATCGATCGTTTCAAGCGTCGTCTATGTCAAGCTTATCGACTGGGGTCGGCTAGTGAAAGTTTTCTCCAACGATCGCCGAACGGATATCGTTTCTGTCATGCCGACGGGAATGTTGGTGCGGTTACAGTCGACCACGCGGGAATGCGGATACGCACCATAGGGTCTTCGAGCTTCCGTTTGAGGTCCCGTCTGAACTTGTGATCGACGCCTTTCGACCATACGATACAGTTATATCCCATGTTGCCGAAATTGGCGAGTTTTACCACTTACCCCGTCCTAAATGTGCAGTGACAAATACGGATAGAACTGAGAAAGCACGTCCCCTCTTATTTGTATATAGGGGGTTGTAGAGAGATTATAATATATGATGGACAACCTCGCACTTACTCAGGGTGCGGGAAAGAAGGCCACGTCCGCTCGGAATGCCTCCAGCGTAGTTTAGTGGTTGAAATGGTTCAAATAGCTCTGAGCACTATGGGACTCAACATCTGTGGTCATCAGTCCCTTAGAACTTAGAACTACTTAAACCTAACTAACCTAAGGACATCACACACATCCATGCCCGAGGCAGGATTCGAACCTGCGACCGTAGCGGTCACGCGGTTCCTGACTGACGCGCCTAGAACCGCACGGCGTAGTTTAGTGCAAACTCCGCGGGATGACGTTCAGGCGCCACGACAGATGACTGTATGACCCTTGTGGAGGCCCTGAGAGAAGAAGTGAGTGAGATTTCCGACGGGCGCCAGCAGCTCCACAGTATAGAGAATACGGACACCAACGGATTGGAACTCCGACCACCGGTTCAGCCGCAGCAGACACCGGACCCCATACAAGAGATGCAGCTGCAGGTCGCCGCAGGCTCAACCGTGATGGCTGCCAGTGCTTCCCCCGAGAGCGTGATAGACGAGGCCCAAGACAGAGGATACGCCATCCAAACAGTCGACGCGAAAGCAAGGCAACGCAAACAGCGTTCGCCGAAGAGAAGAAAGAAGCGACGACTGACTTCTGCTGACGATAGCCATAGTCCCAAGCGGACAGTAGACGACAACAACAGTATCGACCTGAGACCAGTGGATTCAACAGATACCGAGATGGCAGTGTAGAAGTTGCACAGCGAGGATAACTCAAATTCTCCTTCTGGAGACCTGAAGGCAGAAGTGGTAGTCCTGGCCATGCGCCGGTAGGGGTCGGAGAAAGATGTGTGGTGAGGATGGTGTGGTGAGGAGCGACGGGGGCGCCGATGACCGACAGCAGTTCGGTTTTCAACACCATCGCTTGATGACAAGCGCCTCCAACTGATGAACACACGCCAGGGGTACCGCACTGCGACGATCAACATTAATGGCATTCGGACACCACTTAAAGTTCAAATGCTGAAAGATATGTAACACGCCGCGGACGTGGATATTGTACTCCTACAAGAAGTGCGTTGCACATCGCCGCCGGAGTTATACAGCTACGACGCACATTATTCAGTGCATGATGAGAGTGGATGCGGTGTGGCGATCCTCGCCAGGAAAGGAATAGGAGTGGAGAAAGTCATGTATCTTCCTTCGGCACGTGGAACAGCGATCACTGTCGACGGCGTTCGTTTGATGAATGTATACGCACCGTCTGTCTGCACAAAAAGAAGAGAAAGGGCGACCTTTTACACCGAAGAGATAGCACCGTTGTTCGCCGGCCGATATGACAATTATGTAGTGGGCGGCGACTTTAATTGTGTCGTCTCCCAAAATGACCAAGTACCTCATTATGTGCCATGCATAGAATTACGCGCTTTGATTACCGAAATAGCGCTTCTGGATACCTGGTAACTGCAGCATGGCGATAGAACGGGCTGCACGTATGTTACGGGACACTCGGCGAGTAGACTTGATAAAGTGTATGTGACGCGCGCTCTACGGACAGCGATACTGGATGCCGAAATCTGGCCAGCGGCCTTTACAGATCATATGGCGTACGTCTGTACGATTTTACTAACGCGGCAGAAGATATGGCGGAGTAAGGGTCACTGGAAAATGAATAGAGCACTTTTACATGATGCTGCATGTCGCCGGTCGATAGACGAGGTCTGGGAGACCTGCGTTCGTCGCCAACGGACATACATCTCTGTTCTCCAGTGGTGGAGGAAATGCGCAAAACCAACGTTACGGAGAACGTCGATACGATACGGGCAGGACAAATCGCGGTGGAACCGCGCGACGGCGGTTTTTTACTTTACAGCTCTGAGGGAGCTGATGACTCAACAACCAGAGACGGAAAGGCACACGGCCATGCTCAGGATAAAAGCCAAGTTATTACAGCTGACGAGACTAAGGAATGGAATGGATAATGGTCCGGGCGAGATTGACGGACACAGTAGCTGCCGAAGTCCCCGCAATGCACCACGTAGTACGTGAACGCCAACGACGATGAAAGATATTGATCAGGGAAATAATATCTGAAACTGGCCAGCAAGTTGTGACCCAACGTGACATTGCGCAGGTGTTTACCGACTACTTCTGAAAGTTACAAGTGAACCACGAGACACTAAGTGATGTAATCTCCGAAATGCCAGATAGAGGACCACCACTTGATGCAGAGACTTCCATCACAGCGATAGCGGAGGACGATCTTACAGACGCAATTGCCAGGGGAGCTCCGAACAAATTCCCAAGACAGGACGGCTTCCCTCCCAATTGAATTTCACCGTGCGCAGGCCGGTGTGGCCGTGCGGTTCTAGGCGCTTCAGTCTGGAACCGCGTGACCGCTACGGTCGCAGGTTCGAATCCTGCCTCGGGCATGGATGTGCGTGGTGTCCTTAGGTTAGTTAGGTTTAAGTAGTTCTAAGTTCTAGGGGACTGACGACCACAGATGTTAAGTCCCATGGTGCTCAGAGCCATTTGAACCATTTTTACCGCGCCTTCCCATACCGCATGTGACAGACGTAACTCTGTTACCGCAGACTGAGATACCTGTCGAATTCAAGGATGGTATCATCATCCCAACACCCAAACCACGCCGTGGCAGGAGGCCAGGAGATTATAGACCACTAACTCTCCTGTACTGCGACTACAAGATTTTCGCGCGCATCCTTGGGGCTCACCTGAAGTCTTCAATTTATGATAGACTCCTCACAGGTCAAACATGCCTCGACGGTAAGAGTAATGTCCATACGGCGCTTGGTGATTACCGAGATATCGTCGCATTAGCAGCGGCGTCCCGACTGCGCGGGGTGCTAGTCTCTATTGAATTCGATCATGCGTTCGACAGGGTGGATCATATCTTTTTGGACGCCGTGATGGGTACTTTGGGAATCCCACAGGCCTTCGTTCTAGTGATCATGCGACTTTACACGGCGTACGATCCAAGGTCTCAGTGAATGGGCGGGGCACTGACTACATTGTCATTTCACGGTCAGTTCGTCAAGGTTCCCCCCTTTCGATATTTTTGTATGCGATAGCGCTGGAACCCTGCCCATATGGTCTCCGAAGACGGCTGGAGGGAGTGCAGTTGCCGCAGCTGATCTTTCATTGTCGCGCTTATGCTGACGATGTGATGCTGCTGGCATGGACAGGCGACGAAGTACGCACGGCTTTGACGTGGATACAGCGATACGGGATGGCGGTGGGAAGCGTGCTTAATCTACAGAAGTCACGCTGCATGAATGTCGGTCGAGGATTACGATCGGGGGAGGAAGGCCCGCTCATGTTAGTTAACACCATAAAACGTTTAGGTGTCACGTTCCACTCAGATGTGCAGCGGACAGCAGCGGATAACTACCGACGCATATTGAAGCTGATGCGGACAATGGTGCTGTTACAGAAATTAAGATCGTTGGATATGATTCAGAGGGTGGCCTATGTTAACGTGTACTTAGCCCCGAGACTCACTCACGTAGCGCATGTCCTGCCTTTAACGCGCACAATGGCAACGCGGATACAAGCAACTTTCGGAACTTATGTGAGTGTGGGACACCTGTTTAAGATCCAACACACAACGCTTAAGCTACCACCTGGAGAGGGTAGATTTGGTCTGGTGAACGAATATGAAAAGGCACGGGCTCTATTCGTCAGTATGGTTTTTCCACGGTGACAATTTCGCAGTATCTCGGGTGCGTTGGCGGATGCACTGGCGCCCACTTCAGTGGTGCCCCCAGTCAACGTGGGCCATATTTTACAGAAGACGTCACATTTCAAGTCTTTCTTTTTGGAGCTTAGCTATGTCAGGAAGCCTTCCCAACAACACGACTGCCGACGACGCGAGATGTATACCAACTCTTATTGTGCCGGTGCCCCAAGAATAGCCTAGAAAAGAAGTACCCAGATAAGAACTGGCGACAGATATGGCGCATTATACGGAACGTTTACCTCCCATCGTCTGTACGCTCAATGTGGTATGTGGTGGTAAACAAGAAGTTCGCAAAGTACCAACGGCGGCATGCGGTTCATTTGGCATACACTCCATTATGTTTAAGCTGTGCTACAGTGGACACTTATGAACATCGTTTAGCATGTAGTGGGGCGGCTCCGGTGTGGCACTTGGCACGACAGATATTGGCGTTCCTGTTACGCACCGCCCCTCACACAATTTCATCGGACATATTCCTTGTCCCCCAAGAATCTTATATTCCGGTCCATAAAACAAATGCAGTGACATGCGTACGGGGAATGGTTGTGGGCTACGTCTACAACGAATCGGCAAAGGACAAAATGGATTTTTGGCATTTTCTCCTGGATGTACACGCGAAGCTGCAACAGCATAAGAAATATAGGCAAGACTTCGCTAAGTATCTGCGGAGGACATTTACCGACCCGCCGGCCATGTGGGGTATGACAGGTGAGAGATGAGATAGAGGAAGTATGCCGAGACAGACATCGATCACACTTACCGGAACCTTAGTTAATTTTCTAGAAGACGACCCAGCCTTACGCCAGCGTCTGTGAACGGGTCGATAGATGGCTCTATTGCTCTATCGAACGTCGGATGGTGATCAGGTGTCGTCCCTGACTTGGAGTTCATTTCATCGCTAGAGAAGCATGTTTCTTTTGTATTTCTACTATCAGCGATGTCGTCATGTCATTTTCATTTGGACATTTTCAATTTTATTTATTTCCTTAATTAATTAATTTCTAATTAGCCACTATTCGTCAAAATTTGGACATTGGGGAAAAAAAGTCACTAGAACAGTTCACTACTGAAGACTAAGTTCCCCGGTTCTATTCCCAGTCTGGTGCACAATTTTAATATACCAAGAAGTTTGGAAACCTCATACACGTGTGGAAGTGATTTCCTGTGATTCGCTTAACTTGCCTTTTAGCCAATTGTAGCATTACGTAGTAGGCGTCATCTGCCAGTCAAGCTTCAACAATGGCAAGATTTCATCATGTTCTTTTTATCCTTCTCATTGCTGTACAAAATGTTACTCCACTACATTCATCGCTGAAAGTCGCTGTCGGACATAGTTTGGTTTTGCGATATTTGTCATACCCACAGACAGGGAGAACAAAGGCCACGTGTCTGCTCGCCTTGAAATCCACTGCAGTGCATAATAGCCACGTGGCGAAGTCCCTGTTGTCGATGGACGGACCGCCGTCTCTGCGCTACACCACTCGACACGAGAAACGCTCCACACAATGCACTTTTTTCTTCGCCGGTAATTCCAGTCGTTAGTCGAAAGAGGGCATACACGTGCGTTCAATCAGCGTAATGAGTCTGCAGGTCGGCCACAATGGACTGTAATTACTATTGGCCGTCGTGGCTATTTGCTTATTAATCTCGAGTCGTACTTAAATAATGCCCGCGCTCTAGCCGGCGCACGATAATTGTCTGTAGCGTCCTGACGTCAAAAGACAACGGAACGCCGTGGAGGTGCCTGACGTGTGACGGTTGAATGGACAGCCTCTACACGGCCATTGGCCACAGAGCGAGGACAGGCTGTTCAGCTCGTGTCGCGCCTCCAGACACCTTGACAGCGACGCATTCACAACCAGTGCGCCTCTGCCTAGGCGGAAATTAACGCTCAGATTGGTCGAGGCGTTTAACGCGCTTCGACTCTCCAAAGCGCGTTTTGACAGTCAGCCTCAAGCCTGGTAAGTGGCTTCCGGTAAACAGAAGAAAATCTGTCTCATTACTCAGAAGGAAGTATGAATGCACTCATTCTAAAGCCATTTTTTTTCAATTTGTTGGTTTTTGGGTCGTACCGATTCAGCGATCTCACTAATTGAAAGACGATGCGATAGCGTATTGGAGACAATTTTCTTATCAATGACAATACGAACGTAAGGACAACACAACGCCGAGGCCCCGAGTGGAGAAAATCTCTGCCGCGGCCGGGAATCAAACCTGGGCCACCTCGGTTAGCAGCCTGTTGTGATGACCGCGTAGCTTCCGACGCGAACATCCAATGTCCTATTTTGGCCATTATCACACCCAGGAACGGACTCCAAACTGTCACTCAAAACATGGTACTTTCTCTGCATACACGATCACATCAAATAAACTACACTATCCTGGAAAACTTCAGAAAGAGAATGATAAAGTAATGTAACATATTAACTACTCGTGGAAGTCCATCGTTCTCTTTGACATGGGACATCGATTGATGATATAAGCAAAGGAGACGAACCACCACACTCGTGCCATCAAAGAAATTTATTTCAAACAACTCGTTTCGGAGCCACACTTACGCCATCTTCAGGTCCAGTATAAGACAAAAGAGTACTTTCATTCCTTGGCCCATGCATCGCAGAACTCTAATACTACTAGTTGTCGTGGAATGCATACGTCATGAGTGTTCACCTTAAAACGTGTTGTTACCATTGCGTGAAACCTGCACAGCCGGAATTTTAGCCCAGAGTTTTAACTACACTCCTGGAAATTGAAATAAGAACACCGTGAATTCATTGTCCCAGGAAGGGGAAACTTTATTGACACATTCCTGGGGTCAGATACATCACATGATCACACTGACAGAACCACAGGCACATAGACACAGGCAACAGAGCATGCACAATGTCGGCACTAGTACAGTGTATATCCACCTTTCGCAGCAATGCAGGCTGCTATTCTCCCATGGAGACGATCGTAGAGATGCTGGATGTGGTCCTGTGGCACGGCTTGCCATGCCATTTCCACCTGGCGCCTCAGTTGGACCAGCGTTCGTGCTGGACGTGCAGACCGCGTGAGACGACGCTTCATCCAGTCCCAAACATGCTCAATGGGGGACAGATCCGGAGATCTTGCTGGCCAGGGTAGTTGACTTACACCTTCTAGAGCACGTTGGGTGGCACGGGATACATGCGGACGTGCATTGTCCTGTTGGAACAGCAAGTTCCCTTGCCGGTCTAGGAATGGTAGAACGATGGGTTCGATGACGGTTTGGATGTACCGTGCACTATTCAGTGTCCCCTCGACGATCACCAGTGGTGTACGGCCAGTGTAGGAGATCGCTCCCCACACCATGATGCCGGGTGTTGGCCCTGTGTGCCTCGGTCGTATGCAGTCCTGATTGTGGCGCTCACCTGCACGGCGCCAAACACGCATACGACCATCATTGGCACCAAGGCAGAAGCGACTCTCATCGCTGAAGACGACACGTCTCCATTCGTCCCTCCATTCACGCCTGTCGCGACACCACTGGAGGCGGGCTGCACGATGCTGGGGCGTGAGCGGAAGACGGCCTAACGGTGTGCGGGACCGTAGCCCAGCTTCATGGAGACGGTGGCGAATGGTCCTCGCCGATACCCCAGGAGCAACAGTGTCCCTAATTTGCTGGGAAGTGGCGGTGCGGTCCCCTACGGCACTGCGTAGGATCCTACGGTCTTGGCGTGCATCCGTGCGTCGCTGCGGTCCGGTCCCAGGTCGACGAGCACGTGCACCTTCCGCCGACCACTGGCGACAACATCGATGTACTGTGGAGACCTCACGCCCCACGTGTTGAGCAATTCGGCGGTACGTCCACCCGGCCTCCCGCATGCCCACTATACGCCCTCGCTCAAAGTCCGTCAACTGCACATACGGTTCACGTCCACGCTGTCGCGGCATGCTACCAGTGTTAAAGACTGCGATGGAGCTCCGTATGCCACGGCAAACTGGCTGACACTGACGGCGGCGGTGCACAAATGCTGCGCAGCTAGCGCCATTCGACGGCCAACACCGCGGTTCCTGGTGTGTCCGCTGTGCCGTGCGTGTGATCATTGCTTGTACAGCCCTCTCGCAGTGTCCAGAGCAAGTATGGTGGGTCTGACACACCGGTGTCAATGTGTTCTTTTTTCCATTTCCAGGAGTGTATTATAACAAAATCCTTGAGACTGAGAAGCTTATTTCCACGAATCAGCACGGCTTTCGAAAGCATCGCTCATGGGAAACTGAGCTTGCCTGTTTCTCACATGATATCCCGAAAACTATGGATGAAAAGTAACAGGCAGATTTCATATTCCTAGACTTCCGGTAAACGTTTGACTCGGTGCCCCATTGCAAAAATGGCTCTGAGCACTATGGGACTCAACTGCTGAGGTCATTAGTCACTTAGAACTAGTTAAACCTAACTAACCTAAGGACATCACAAACATCCATGCCCTAGGCAGGATTCGAACCTGCGACCGTAGCGGTCTTGCGGTTCCAGGCTGCAGCGCCTTTAACCGCACAGCCACTTCGGCCGGCGCCCCATTGCAGCCTGTTAATGAAGGCACGAGCATATGGAATAAGTTCACAGAAATGTGAGTGGCTCAAACACTTCTTAAATAATATAAAGCAGTATGTTGTCCTCTACGGCCAAGTGTTCATAAGGGTCAAGCATGTCAACTGAAATGCCCCAAGAACGAGTGATAGGAAGGCTATTATTTTCTGTACGAATAAATGATCTGGCGGACAGGGTGCGCAGCAATCTGTGGTTGTTTGCTGGTGATGCTGTGGTGTACGGGGAGGTGTCGATGAAGGGTGACTGTAGGAGAATACAAGATAACTTAGACAAAACTTCTAGTTGGTGTAATGAATGGCAGCTAGCACTGAATGTGAAAAAATGCAAGTTAATGCGGTGAGTAGGACGAACCAATCTGTAATGTTCGGACACGGCCTTAGTAGTGTCCTGCTTCACACAGTAACGTCGTTAAAATATCTGACCGTAACATTGCAAATGGAACGGACATGTGTGGATTGTGGTAGAGAGGGCAAACACTCGACTTCGGTTTTTATATCTACGTCTACATCTACATAGATACTCCGGAAGCCACCGTACGTTGCATGGTGGAGGGTACCCTGCACCACTACTTGTCATTTCCCCTCCTGTTTCGCTCGCAAACAGAGCGAGGGAAAAGCGACTGTCTCTACGCCTCCTATGAGCCCTGATTTCTCGTGTCTTTATCTTCGTGGTCCTTACGCGCGATGTATGTTGGTAGCAGTAGAATCGATCGGCAGTCAGCTTCAAATGCCGCTTCTCTAAATTTTCTCACCGCGAGAGGTGGCGTTGTGGTTAGCACACGGGACTCGCATCCGGGGGGGACGATGGTTCAACCCCGCGTCCGGCCATCCTGATTTAGGTTTTCCGTGATTTCCCTAAATCGCTCCAGGCAAATGCCGGGATGGTTCCTTTGAAAGGGCACGGCCGACTTCCTTCCCTGTCTTTCCCTAATCCGATGAGACCGATGACCTCGCAGTTTGGTCTCTTCCCCCAAACAACCCAACCCTCAAAATTTTCTCTACAGTGTTTCTCGAAAAGAAATCGCCTTCCCTCCATAGGTTCTCATTGGAGTTCCCGAAGCATTTCCGTAACACTTACGTGTTGTTCGGCCCTACTGGTAACAAATCTAGCCGCCCGCCTCTGAACTTCTTCGATGTCTTTCTTGAATTCAACCTGGTGCGGATCGCAAACACTCGAGCAGTATTGGCTTCTGTCTCGGGTTCTTCGGCCGACGTTCATCTAATGATTTTTCTGACGTTTCGCCAGCACGAGTGGCTGGCATTGTCAAAGCTTCACCCTCCATTGCCGGTGGTGAACTGGAGCCGAGCTCGCGGGCGCAGACTATATGTACCTGGCGCGCCAACGTCCGAGGGCTTCTCCGCGGTCATTTCCGGTGCGGTTCTCCTCTTGCTACCTGCGACGGTCGTTCGCTGCAGTACGGGAAGCCAGGATCCGTTGACCTTAAGGCTTTCCTCTTTCTTGTTCAAACTGTTCGCGTGTTTTTGTATTTCTACAGCTTCTCTGAACAAGCGCGTGTGATAGTGGTTCTCTATAGCCAGAACTTCCGTGTCGGCGAATTTTATTACGTGGTCGGTCTCATTCAGTGCGTGTTCTGCCACGGCCGATTTCTCCACCTGCCCCAACCTGCAATGTCGCTTATGCTCCTTGATCCTGGTGTTAATGGATCGTCCAGTCATCCCGACATAAACTTTTCCGCATGTGCATGGTATGCGGTATATTCCAGACATTGCAAGTGGGTCTCTTTTCTCCTTCGCCGATCTAAGACACTCTTTGATCTTCCTTGTCGGTTTGAAGATCGTCTTTACGCCATGTTTGCGCAATATACGGCCGATTCTGTCCGTCACTCTGGGAATGTATGGCAGAAAGGCCGTACCCGACATTTCTTTTTCTGGTCCCTTACTTCGCCGAGTGTTTGGCTCAGTTACACTTCTAATATAATTTGTGGAGTACCCATTGCTCCTCAGGACTGTTTCCAGGTGTTGCATTTCTCGTTTGAGGTGTTGCGGCTCACATATTCGACCTGCTCTCGTTACGAGCGTACTAATCATGCCCCTTTTCTGGCTCGGGTGGTGGTTTGACAGTTTGTGCAGGTATCGGTCCGTGTGAGTCGGTTTTCGATACACGCTGTGTCCCAGGTTTTCGCCGTCCCTTGTGACCAGCACATCTAGAAATGGCAGTTTCTTGTCCTTTTCTACTTCCATGGTAAATGTTATGTTGGCATGGAGGCTGTTCAAGTGTCTTAGGAAGTCACCGAGCTGTTCTTCACCATGGCTCCACACCACGAAAGTATCATCGACGTACCTGTACCACACCTTAGGTTTGCAAGTCGCCGAGTCCAGTGCCTGTGCTTCGAATTGTTCCATGAAGAAGTTGGCCACCACTGGACTGAGAGGACTACCCATGGCGACGCCTTCCAGCTGTTCGTAGAAGTCGCCATTCCACGTGAAATAGCTCGTGGTGAAACATGCATGGAAGAGCTTTCTGATGTCTAGCGGGAAAATGGAACCGATGTGCTCCAGAGCGTCACTGAGTGGCACTTTCGTAAATAACGAAACAACATCAAAGCTGACCAGGATGTCGTTTGGTGCAAGTTTCAGTTTCTTCAGCTTCTCAATGAAATGTCCTGAGTCCTTAATGTATGTGTCGGTCTTCCCCACGTGTGGTTGGAGCAGAGAGGCCAAGTGTTTTGCCAGCTTATATGTCGGTGATCCAGGAGCGCTAACGATCGGTCTCAGTGGAACGTTGTTCTTATGGTTCTTGGGTAATCCATACAGCCGAGGTGGTAGGGCTTCTGTGTTGCGCAGGTTTCTCTGTATGTCCGCCGGCAGAGAAGACGCCTTGATCAATCGATTCGTATTCCGTGTGATACGTTGCGTCGGATCTGCGCTTAGTTTTCGGTACGTCGTCGGATCTAATAAGTCTCGGATCTTTTGCTCATAATCTTCGGTCTTCATTACGACGGTTCCATTTTCCCGCTAGACATCAGAAAGCTCTTCCATGCATGTTTCACCACGAGCTATTTCACGTGGAATGGCGACTTCTACGAACAGCTGGAAGGCGTCGCCATGGGTAGTCCTCTCAGTCCAGTGGTGGCCAACTTCTTCATGGAACAATTCGAAGCACAGGCACTGGACTCGGCGACTTGCAAACCTAAGGTGTGGTACAGGTACGTCGATGATACTTTCGTGGTGTGGAGCCATGGTGAAGAACAGCTCGGTGACTTCCTAAGACACTTGAACAGCCTCCATGCCAACATAACATTTACCATGGAAGTAGAAAAGGACAAGAAACTGCCATTTCTAGATGTGCTGGTCACAAGGGACGGCGAAAACCTGGGACACAGCGTGTATCGAAAACCGACTCACACGGACCGATACCTGCACAAACTGTCAAACCACCACCCGAGCCAGAAAAGGGGCATGATTAGTACGCTCGTAACGAGAGCAGGTCGAATATGTGAGCCGCAACACCTCAAACGAGAAATGCAACACCTGGAAACAGTCCTGAGGAGCAATGGGTACTCCACAAATTATATTAGAAGTGTAACTGAGCCAAACACTCGGCGAAGTAAGGGACCAGAAAAAGAAATGTCGGGTACGGCCTTTCTGCCATACATTCCCAGAGTGACGGACAGAATCGGCCGTATATTGCGCAAACATGGCGTAAAGACGATCTTCAAACCGACAAGGAAGATCAAAGAGTGTCTTAGATCGGCGAAGGAGAAAAGAGACCCACTTGCAATGTCTGGAATATACCGCATACCATGCACATGCGGAAAAGTTTATGTCGGGATGACTGGACGATCCATTAACACCAGGATCAAGGAGCATAAGCGACATTGCAGGTTGGGGCAGGTGGAGAAATCGGCCGTGGCAGAACACGCACTGAATGAGACCGACCACGTAATAAAATTCGCCGACACGGAAGTTCTGGCTATAGAGAACCACTATCACACGCGCTTGTTCAGAGAAGCTGTAGAAATACAAAAACACGCGAACAGTTTGAACAAGAAAGAGGAAAGCCTTAAGGTCAACGGATCCTGGCTTCCCGTACTGCAGCGAACGACCGTCGCAGGTAGCAAGAGGAGAACCGCACCGGAAATGACCGCGGAGAAGCCCTCGGACGTTGGCGCGCCAGGTACATATAGTCTGCGCCCGCGAGCTCGGCTCCAGTTCACCACCGGCAATGGAGGGTGAAGCTTTGACAATGCCAGCCACTCGTGCTGGCGAAACGTCAGAAAAATCATTAGATGAACGTCGGCCGAAGAACCCGAGACAGAAGCCAATAGGCAGTTTGTCAACAAGTGGCCACGAAAGCCTCAACAATTTTGTACTCGAGCAGTAGTCTAGAATAGGTCGCTCCGGCGTCCTGTATGTGTACTCCTTTACAATTGAACCACTCTTTCCTAAAATTTTCCCAATGAACCGAAGTCGACAATTTGCCTTCCCAACCACAGCTTTCACGTGCTCGTTCCATCTCACATCGCTTTGCAACATTACCCCCACATATTTAAACGACTTAACTGTGCCGGCCGGAGTGGCCGTGCGGTTCTAGACGCTACAGTCTGGAGCCGAGCGACCGCTACGGTCGCAGGTTCGAATCCTGCCTCGGGGCATGGATGTGTGTGATGTCCTTAGGTTAGTTAGGTTTAATTAGTTCTAAGTTCTAGGCGACTGATGACCTCAGAAGTTAAGTCGCATAGTTCTCAGAGCCATTTGAACCATCGACTTAACTGTGACAGCCGGGACACTAGTAATACCGTATCCGTACCTTACAGGTTTGTTCTTCCTACTCAGACGCATTAACTTACATTTTTCCACATTTAGGGCTAGTTGCCATTCATCACACCAACTGTAAATTTTGTCTAAATCGTCTTGTGTGTTTCTACAGTGACTCAACTTCGGCACCTTACCGTACGCAGCGGCATCATTGCCAAACAACCGCAGATTGCTGCCCACCCTGTCCGCCAAAACATTTACGTATATAGAGAACAACAGTGGTCCTATTACACTTCCATGGGGTACCCCTGACGATACCGTCGTCTCTGATGAACACTCGCCGTCGAGGTCAGCATACTGGATTATATTATTTAAGAAGTCTTCGAGCCACTCACATATCTTTGAGCTTATTCCGTATGCTCGTACCTTCGTTAGCAGGCTGCAAAGGGGCTCCGTGTCAAATGCTTTCCGGAAATCTAGAAATATTAAATCTGCCTGTTGCCCGTCATCTACAGCTCTCAGCATGTCACGCGAGAGAAGGGCAAGCTGAGTTTCGCACGGTGCTTTCTAAAACCGTGCTGATTCATGGACATAAGCTTCCTAGTCTCAAGAAAGTTTATTATTTTCCAACTGAGAATATGTTTAAGGATTCTGCACCAAACAGAAGTCAGGGATATTGATCTTTAATTTTGCGGTTCCATTCTTGTACCTTCCTTATACAGGGTGTTACAAAAAAGTACGGCCAAACTTTCAGGAAACATTCCTCACACACAAAGAAAGAAAATATGTTAGGTGGACATGTGTCCGGAAAAGCTTACTTTCCATGTTAGAGCTCATTTTATTACTTCTCTTCAAATCACAGTAATCATGGAATGGAAACACACAGCAACAGAACGTACCAGCCTGACTTCAAACACTTTGTTACAGGAAATGTTCAAAATGTCCTCCGTTAGCGAGGATACATGCATCCACCCTCCGTCGCATGGAATCCCTGATTCGCTGATGCAGCCCTGGAGAATGGCGTATTGTATCACAGCCGTCCACAATACGAGCACGAATAGTCTCTACATTTGGTACTGGGGTTGCCGAGACAAGAGCTTTCAAATGCCCCCATAAATGAAAGTCAAGAGGGTTGAGGTCAGGAGAGCGTGGAGGCCATGGAATTGGTCCGCCTCTACCAATCCATCGGTCACCGAATCTGTTGTTGAGAAGCGTACGAACACTTCGACTGAAATGTGCAGGAGCTCCATCGTGCATGAACCACATGTTGTGTCGTACTTGTAAAGGCTCATGTTCTAGCAGCACAGGTAGAGTATCCCGTATGAAATCATGATAACGTGCTCCATTGAGCGTAGGTGGAAGAACATGGGGCCCAATCAAGACATCACCAACAATGCCTGCCCAAACGTTCACAGAAAATCTGTGTTGATAACGTGATTTCACAATTGCGTGCGGATTCTCGTCAGCCCACACATGTTGATTGTGAAAATTTACAATTTGATCACGTTGGAATGCAGCCTCATCCGTAAAGAGAACATTTGCACTGAAATGAGGATTGAACCATTCGCAGAAGTGTACCCGTGGAGGCCAATCAGCTGCTGGTAGTGCCTGCACACGCTGTACATGGTACGGAAACAACTGGTTCTCCCGTAGCACTCTCCATACAGTGACGTGGTCAACGTTACCTTGTACAGTAGCAACTTCTCTGACGCTGACATTAGGGTTATCGTCAACTGCACGAAGAATTGCCTCGTCCATTGCAGGTGTCCTCGTCGTTCTAGATCTTCCCCAGTCGCGAGTCATAGGCTGGAATGTTCCGTGCACCCTAAGACGCCGATCAATTGCTTCGAACGTCTTCGTGTCGGGACACCTTCGTTCTGGAAATCTGTCTCGATACAAACGTACCGCGCCACGGCTATTGCCCCGTTCTAATCCATATATCAAATGGGCATCTGCCAACTCCGCATTTGTAAACATTGCTCTGACTGCAAAACCACGTTCGTGATGAACACTAACCTGTTGATGCTACGTACTGATGTGCTTGATGCTATTACTGTAGAGAAATGAGTCGCATGTCAACACAAGCACCGAAGTCAACATTACCTTCCTTCCATTGGGCCAACTGGCGGTGAACAGAGGAAGTACAGTACATACTGACGAAAGTAAAATGAGCTCTAACATGGAAATTTAGCGTTTCCGGACACACGTCCGCATAACATCTTTTCTTTATTTGTGTGTGAGGAATGTTTCCTGAAAGTTTGACCGTACCTTTTTGTAACACCCTGTATACCGGAGACACCTGCGCTTTCTTCGAGTCGCTTGGGGCTTTACGCTGGACGAGAGATTCACGTTAAACGCAAGCTAGGTAAGAGGCCAATGCCGTAGAGTACCATTTGTAAAATTGAACGAGCATTCCATCCTGACCCGGTGATTTATTTATTTACAGATTCTTCAGTTCTTTCCCTAAGCCAGGTATTTCTATGTAGTCTATTCGGGAGTCTGCCCGATGGTCAAATGACAGTATGTTTGTACGGTTCTCCTGTGTGAAGGATTTCTTGAATTCTTGAACGTGAAATTTAAAACTTCGGCTTTCATTTTGTTGTCTTTAACGGCCATCCCACACTGGTCAACACGCCTCTTAGCGATTTTACACAGGACCAGAATTTTCTCGGTTTCTCTGACAGATCTTTTGCTAAGGTGCGACCGTGGTGCGTACCGCGTAGGCGGGTTTATTGGGAGAATTTAGGGGAAGTGTAGTTCATGTGTAAAGGAGACCGCATATAGGACACAAGTGCGACCTTTTCTTTAGTACTGCTCGAGTCTCTGGGATCCGCACCAGGTCGGAATAAAGGAAGACACCGAAGAAATTCAGAGGCGCGCTGCTAGATTTGTTACCAGTGCGGTCAAACAACATGCCAGTATTACGGAGATTCCTTCGCGAACTCAAATGGGAATCCCCGGAGGGGAGGCAACGTTCCTTTCGGGGAACGCTATTGAGAAAACTTAGAGAACCGGCATCTGAAGCTGACTGCAGAACGATTCTGCTCCCGCCAACATACATTTCGCATAAGTACCGTGAAGATAAGATACGAGAAATTAGGGCTTACACGGAGTTATACAGACAGCCGCTTTGCTCCCGTTCTGTTATCAAGTGGCTAGTAATGACACAGGGTACCTTCCGCCACGCTGCTTATGGTGGCTTGCGGAGTAAGTAGATGTAGATAATTATGATTAATGTGGTCATAGTGGTGACATTAGAATATACGTTCCTAAAGTATGCAATCTACGACAACTAGTGTTATATGGGTTCTAAGAAACATGGGCCGAGGAATGAAAGTACTCTTTTCAAAAATGGATCAAATGGCTCTGAGCACTATGGGACTTAACTTCTGTGGTCATCAGTCCCCTAGAACTTAGAACTACTTAAACCTAACTAACCTAAAGACATCACACACATCCATGCCCGATGCAGGATTCGAACCTGCGACCGTAGGCTGTAGCGCCTAGAACCGCTCGGTCACTCCGGCCGGCAAAGTACTCTTTCGATTTATAGTGGACTTGAATATGGCGTAAATGTTGGACCGAAACTAGTCGTTTGAAATAGATTTCTTTGACGATACGACTATGGTGGTTCTTTGTCTTTACTCATTAACTACTCATGGTAAATTAGTAAAATGCGACAGCATGATGCGAGAGGTTTCTCAGTCATTCTAAGCAATCTAAATGACAAGTCATGCTGTCTGTATGACTGTAATGCCGAAGGGGTTTGCCCAATAACACGAGGCATTTGAGGGAATGGGAAAAGGCAGTGGACGTCGACTGCCGATCGGCGAGCAGTTTCGGTACGGTCTGGTGGTGTTCTTCTTGACAACACGGCCCAAAGAAAACATCTGGACGACTTCACACAGGGAATAGTCATCGGGAATCAGGAGAAACGAGGAACTATGAAGAGTGTAGTACAAGAGTTTGATTTTCCTCACAGCATTGTTTTACGTGTATGGGGAGCTTTCCAAGCCATAGGCACTGCTGGCCACAGGAGAGGTGATGGTCGATCACAGTCAAACTACAGCAGCAGATGACCGCTACATTGTGAAAGAGGCAAGAAGGGGCTCACGTCAAACAATGGATGCAATTTCAACCACTGCAAGGCACACAACCTCATGCTTCAAAGTGGTACTGCGGCTGCACGGAGGTGATCTCTCTGCTTAACGACCAGTACTTTATGTTGTATTGACATCTACACATTAGCGCTAACGTTTGCGTAGGTTCTAAGAGCATAAGGATTGGAACAATGAGGAGAGGGGTCGCGTGCACAACCAGTCCCAGTAGAGATTCTGTATGTACCCTCATATGGCGAGAGATAGGGACACATACTGCATCCAGGAGTATTATCGAACGTGATAGCTTTGGTTATTCAAGTGTTGCTGTGGGGAATCATTATGTTGCATGAGTGTGCTGACTTCCAGATCTATGCACACGGTACATTTGCCGGTCAATGTTATTGTGACGTTGTAGACCTTCCCTAAGTGCATATTTTCAGGGGTGCAATCGGCCGTGACTTAATTGTTATGAATAACAACGCGCGACCGCATCGAACAACTCAGGTGGAGAAGCACTTTGAACTAAAGGATGTTCGGCGAATGGACTGGCCTGCCAACGTCCGATTTAAATTCCATCGAGGAAGTGCTGGATGAAATAGGGAGATGTATTGTTGCATGCCCACATGCTTCACCGACCATCCAGCAGTTGTGATCCCCCATGGTGGAGGAACGGAATTCTCCACCACAAGAACTTCTTTGCAACCTTGTGGTTAACATGGGAGCACATTGCAGGGAAGTTCAGAACCATGTACCACCTGGAGAAATATTGGACACAGGACCCAAGCAGAATAGGTCCTATTTTTCTGACTGAGCAGAGGTTGCGCGACTTTTGTAAACCACGCTTTCCATTGATACATCGTACACCGCATGCAGCCGAGGTGCAGGGCAGGACATTAGCTGAGGCACGACTCTGCCCCGTTGCCCGAGCCGTACCGTTTTCCTCTACCTGCGCCCACCTGCGTCGTTCCTTTGGGACCCGCTGATTCGACACGGCAGCCGGCAGGCTCGGTGCACTGCCTTAAAGGCTAAGCGTGCAAGCCGGCCGATCTGCAGTCTTTCCCAGGCGACTGTGACGAAATTATTCGGTTAAAAAAATTAATTCTTGCACATCTCATAACTTCATTTATCTGCTACCTGGTGGAACTGCGTGTCATTTCGTTAATGGGCGCAGTTGTTGCGGTATTTCGAGATAAGACATACTACGAAAAGAAATTCTGAAACTTTGCATTGAAAAATAGGGCTTGCTATGAATTTTGGGGCCGTTAGGCCAAATGTTGTTGCTTATGAAATGTAGATAATATATTGAATTATTCTTTAAACTTGGAAGGAGATCGCTATGTGTATCTAATCTCGAGGAAATGGACTACGTGTAAAGTGCTCTGTCCCGAACGAACATACCATCAGGAAATCCAGAGCGAAATATTCATAATTCTCTTCTATCTCATAAACGGTCTGAAATATCGAAACAAAATGTTGGCAAATCGTAGCACACGAAGAGGAGAGTATTTTTCTACATGATTAATACGACAAACTTCCATATCTACAGAATATTCAACGAACTACAGATTTTTTTTCAATGAAATAATGGAGGATGAATTTGGAAAAATGTTGCAAAGAAATTGTAAGCATTATTTATTACTTGATGTCTTTTAGTTTAACATTTAGTGTTAACGGCGTTAAGTTCTTCACTTTAGTGTTGACCTCTTTTTTATAGCTGAACAGACCCTTCTGGCGAATTAAATTCTCGTCAAATATTTCTGTCCTAAGAAGAGCTTCACTTGTGTTTCTACATCTACTGAGAGCAGGTGACAGAATGTAGTTAGTACTCAGTGATCCCATTTCTTCCTTTTCGGCGAGATCACTTGACGTAATGTTTACAGTCCTCAAGTAATTATGCAATATGCACGTAGCCTTCACAATTTTATCTAGTCTCCAATTTACTCTCAAAACGCTGTTTAAACACACAAAATCTAGGGTCAGTAGACAGCAAATGCACACTCTGCACAGTCGGTAGTTAAAACTTTATTTTTGTCCTTATAAAATGTACGACACAAAAAGGTTGACTTTATTTCTGTTTTATTCCGACCGGTTGCCGTCATAAACCATGTTCACGGTCTTGCACAAACTGCAAAATAAAAATCATGTCAAACTGCAGAAAGGAAATGACCTGTAAGGTAACAAGATTATTTCAAATGTAACAACAGAAAAATTACTTGCGCCGAAAAACTAATCTATAGCCAACATTAAATATCAGACCTAAAATTACCGTTTATTTCGAACATTATAAGTATGATATATGTGTGAAGAGCAACTAACTGAAGAGAATCGAGACACACATTGGCAGTATAGGGCCAGAGCTCATAGTAAACAATTCAAAGATCAGGACTACGAAGAAATTACATTTGTAGCCAAGATGAACGTAACATTAATAATACATCCCGTAGCAAAATTGTATTCCAACGAAACATTTTCAAGTAGACAAAGTAATAACAATTAAATATTACATTATATAAGGGTTTTTCTTTCTTACGTACTTAATTTCTGTATGATAACAACATCTTTTGTTATCATAAAGATTAAAGAGTAACATCTTCACAATCAGTTGCAATAAAATTATCAGAATGGGCTAAGTACCATACTGCAAACGTTCAATTCATGTTTACATACAGAGCTTAAAGGTACGAGGGTCGTTCAATAAGCAATACCACATAATTTTTTTCTCAGAACGTATTTATTGTTAAGAGTCAGAATTTGGTGACAATATACATCAACATGTCTTGTCCATGTCCTATTTTTCTACGTAGTCTCCATCACGTTCTATGGCCTTACGCAAACGTTAAGGAAGAGCATGTATTCCCTGCTGGTAAAAGCTCTTGTCCTGTAGGCGTAGCCATGTTCGCACCGCATGACTGACATTCTCGTCATTTTAAAAGTGTGTTCCCCGCAGAGAATCTTTAAGCAACCCAAAGAGATGTAGACCGAGTGTGCCAGGTCTGGACTGTAGGGTGGATGAGGCAATGATGTCCAACCCAATTTGGCGATGTGTTCCCGGACTCTCAGACTTGTGTGTGGGCATGCATTATTGTGTCGGAGAAAATTTAAGTTGGATTCTTGTCCGAAACGGTTCCTGAGATTTATTCAGAGTCTTCACGTTTGCCTCTGAATTGATGGTTGACCCTCTTGGCATCACATCCACGAGAATGACGCCATCACAATCCCAGAAGACTGTCACCATCACTTTTCTGACAAAGGGGGTTGCCTCAAATTTACCCTTTTGTGGCGAATGCTGATGATGCCACTCCATGGACTGCCTTTTAGTTTCCAGCCCAAAGTGGTGCACCCAGCTTTTGTCCCCCGTAACGATCTGCGACAGAAAGGTCTCTTCGTCGGTCTCAAAACGCTCCAACAATTCTGATGAAATGGCCTTTCTTTGAATCTTGTGATCCACTGTGAGCATTCTTGGAACCCATCGCGAGCACCTCTTTGAACATCCGAGACTCTCGATCATTGCGGACGCACTTCAAATGCTAATCGAGAACTGGAGAGCCAATTGTCGAGTTGTGATGCGCCGGTCGGCACGAATAATGGCATCCGCACGATTCAACATGTCTGGAACAGTGGTTGTGACAGGACATCCCGAGTGTGACTGGTGACGGAGTTCTGTTTCTTCGTTTCCTGAGGCTGTAACTTTCTTTACCCATCGCCCAACTCTACTCCTATCAACTGCAGCATCGCCATACACTGCACACATACGTTTATGGATGTTGACCACGGTTTCTTTTTGAGCAGACAAGAATTCAATAACAACAGGCTGCTTGTAACGTGAGTCGTATGTAGACACCATTTTGACGCTTTACTTCTGCTCTTCCATCTGCCAGAACGGTTAGAAACTTCACCGGCGTACAAAACAAACATCAAATGTGAAACGCCAACAAGGATGTTTGTCTATGTACATTAATTGCGTTTTCAAAAACTGTGGGGCATTACTTATTGAACAACCCTCGTACTAACTACATTTACACATTTTTTTTTAGAACAGAATTTCTGTCTAGTATCATAATTACTATCAAACCTTGCATTTGAAACATCTTCAGCAAGGTAATCAGAAATTATCATAGTCATAATCATGTGAAACGATAAGAAGAGGTATGTCCCATTAGGGGGCTATGCATGGCGTAATCAGCATCATAATCCTTCAGAAATATATTAGTATCATATCAAATTAACGAAGAGTAGACATTCACATAATCGTAAGTAAGAACCTTGAAAGGTACAAATAATTGTCACAGTGTTTGTGCCAAGAGGGCCATACTAACAGTGCCATCTGTCACCAAAAATGTATAGCAACAAAGTACAAATATGCTTTGTTAAATAAAGACATAAAATATTACCATAACATAGTCTATGGCGTTAGCACAGTCACACAGTGTAATTAATCAATTCATGCTGACATGCAAAGCCAGAAAATAGACCTACTCATAGATCAAAAATTTAAGTAACTTCAGTCACTTACTAAAAAAAATTAAGTAACCTCAGTCACCTAATCAAAAAGTCAACATCCCTTCATCTAACGCAGTCAGTATCATATTTATTACTCGTATTAAGATCAATAATAAGGTACGACTGTCTACAAGGTTAACCAAGTGAGAACGAGCTTCATTAACAAATTTGCTGTGATATACCTCACAACATATTAAACAATATATATAACATATAACTCTGAGTATCTATAATGTTTGTCACGAACACTTCTAATATAGTGTCATCTGTTACCCACATTAGTGGAAGAGCAGCTGGGTGAAAGTTACATCGTGGCATAATCTGGATCGTATCCCTTCAGCAGTGATATAATAATAACCGCTACAATTTAACAAAAAGTATACATTCACAAAATCATTGGGAAGAACTTGAAGAATACAAGGTGACAGCCGGAATGTTTATGTCAGGAGCGCTTCACCAACAACGACATTTATCACTTAAAAAGTTCGGTAACAATGCATATATACATTACTGGCCATTAAAACTGCTACACCACGAAGATGATGTGCTACAGACGCGAAATTTAACCGACAGGAAGAATATGCTGTGATATGGAAATGATAAGCTTTTCAGAGCATTCACACAAGGTTGGCGCCGGTGACGACACCTACAACGTGCTGACATGAGGAAAGTTTCCTACTGATTTCTCATACACAAACAGCAGTTGACCGGCGTTGCCTGGCGAAACGTTGCCGTGATGCCTCGTGTAAGGAGGAGAAATGCGTACCATCACGTTTTCGACTCTGATAAAGGTCGGATTGTAGCCTATCGCGATTGCGGTTTATCGTATCGCCACATTGCTGCTTGCGTTAGTCAAGATCCAATGACTGTTAGCAGAATATGGAATCGGTGGGTTCAGAAGGGTAATACGGAACACCGTGCTGGATCCCGGCGGCCTCGTATCACTAGCAGTCCAGATGACAGACATCTTATCCGCATAGCTGTAACGGATCGTGCAGCGACGTCTCGATCCCTGAGTCAACAGATTGGGACGTTTGCAAGACAACAACCATCTGCACAAACAGTTCGACGACGTTTGCAGCAGCATGACTATCATCTCGGAGACCATGGCTGCGGTTACCCTTGACGCTGCATCACAGACAGGAGCGCCTGCAATGGTGTACTCAACGACGAACCTGGGTGCACGAATGGCAAAACGTCATTTTTTCGGATGAGTCTAGGTTCTGTTTACAACATCATGATGGTCGCATCCGTGTTTGGTGACATCGCAGTGAACGCACATTGGAAGCGTGTATTCGTCATCGCCATACTGGCGTATCACCCGGCGTGATGGTATGAGGTGCCATTTGTTACACGTCTCGGTCACCTTTTCTTCGCATTGACGGCACTTTGAACAGTGGACGTCACATTTCAAATGTGTTACGACCCGTGGCTCTACCCTTCATTAGATCCCTGCGAAACCCTTCATTTCAGCAGGACAATGCACGACCGCATGTCGCTGGTCCTGTACGGGCGTTTCTGGACACAGAAAATGTTCGACGGCTGCCCTGGCCAGCACATTCTCCAGATGTCTCACCAACTGGAAATGTCTGGTCAATGGCTCGTCACAATACGCCAGTCACTACTCTTGATGAACTGTGGTATCGTGTTGAAGCTGCATGCGCAGCTGTACCTGTATACGCCATCCAAGCTCTGTTTGACTCAATGCCCACGCGTATCAAGGCTGTTATTACGGCCAGAGGTGGTTTTTCTGGGTACTGATTTCTCAGGATCTATGCACCCAAATTGTGTGAAAATGTAATCACATGTCAGTTCTAGTATAATATATTTGTACAATGAATACCCGTTTATCATCTGCATTTCTTCTTGGTGTAGCAATTTTAATGGCAAGTAGTGTACAATTACTAAGCAAAGCCATAAAAATTTTAAAAATGTAGTCAACGATTTTAGGGCAATCACATAGTGTAAATAATCTACTCATGTAACACATAAAGCTCGGGAGCAATAGACTAATATACAGTAAGATATTTATCACTTAGTCAAAAGTTAACACTCCTTCGTTTAAGGCAATCAGACTATCAAAGTCAGTAATTGCATTAGGATCAGTATTATGGTACGAAAATCTAGCAGTTTACTCAAGTAAGAACTTACCTCATAAACTTATTAGCTATGCTGTATCTAATAACCTAACATTAACAAAATATGTAACATATAACCATAAGTATAAAACGATAGTGACTATAAGTACTTTCTTTAATTTTTATGTCACAAATATATCTAACTCAATGTTATTTGTCACCCTCATGGATGGAAAGCAATTGGGCTAAAGATACATTTTCATATCGAATGATAAAAAAACAGTCGAGTAGAGGCTGTCTTAACAGTATAAATTACCAATTCTTAATAGCAAACAAAGTCCGAAAAGTAAAATTCTACTTACAAAATTATGGAGAAAAATTGTCAGTTAAGAGTACTTGCCATTAACTTGCATAATTAAGCCACCTACAGCTACAGCAATCAGACATTGTCATAGTCATAGTCATATGAAGCATTAAAATGGAACATGTAAACCCAGTGGGCTGCAACCAAAATGTTATCAAAGTCCTAGCACTTTCATATGATATATTTCTTGGCATGCCAAATATCTATATCTATAGATATTCATAGCCATGGACAAGTGGCGACAAAGAATAATGAAGAAAAATCTTAAATGCCGTTGTGAGACTTTGCTACCTATCACCGTAAGGGGCCCCAGAAGAACAAGAAATAAAGGACTATCTTAAATGTTAATTATAAAACATAGGCAATCACCTTGTGGTATTTATATAATATAATTAATTTTTTTATCAGTTTCTGCATTTTGAAATGATGTTTGTTTTCTATTTCGTACAGGACCGCGAATGTGGTTTACGACCTAAACCGTGAAACGTCCCCCTTTCAACAATTATACAGGACTGTGCTTAAACTGACACACAATATTTTGTTAGCGCAACGCAATCTGACTTTCAATAATCCCTACAAAAGAATGGGCCCTGACTAACATTAAACTATACCTTTCACAAATCACTTACCTCACAAAAATCTTCGCTACTCAAGCTACTGCAATACAGCGAGCGCCACTACTGCCAGCTAAATAAAAGATTCAAAGTACTGAAGGCACTAACTACTGATAGGCATAGTTAGCAAATGAAAGATATTAATAGAGAACAAACACTGTATTTACCTTAATATCATTTTATATATATATATATATATATATATATATATATATATATATATATATATATATATATATAGCAGTTCAAGACAAATTTCAAAACTCCGCCATCTCTCTCCCCACATCCACCACTGCTGGCGGCTCACCTCCAACTGTGCAACACTACGCGCTGTTCACAGCCAGCTGCCTAACACTACAATGACGAGTATTACAACAATGCAAAGCAGCCACAGACTACACACATCACAGCCAGTGATTTTCATACAGAGGTGGCGTTACCAAAAAAACCTAAACAGCC
Organism: Schistocerca nitens; assembly: GCF_023898315.1. Classification (NCBI taxonomy): domain Eukaryota; kingdom Metazoa; phylum Arthropoda; class Insecta; order Orthoptera; family Acrididae; genus Schistocerca; species Schistocerca nitens. The sequence continues at coordinate 261,040,810 of NC_064621.1, forward strand.
TACTTACATAGCCCCCAAGCTCCTCACAAAAAAATTTTACAAATTTTTTTGGGCACTGGCCAATACATATTTGTTAAAATTTTTCATAATCGTAATTACAATAACAAAGAAATCAAATGCACACACTTATTGATACAATGTTGGTCAAAAGCTAAACTTTTCTCACACCCCATAAAGACCGTCCTGATCGTTCATCATAGTAAAATTGCAGTGTTTTTTTCAACGTCTGAGCAGTAAAAGAAAATGCACACGGAAGTAGTGGATTTCCATGCAGTCTTGAAGAAGTAGTGTTGTCCTTCCAACGGAAAGACAGTGCTGACTCTTGACATGCTGACAGGTAATGGGCCACAACAGAGCAAACCCACAGCAGAGTCAGTCGAAGTTTTCAAGAATATTGGCAGGTAGGTCATCGCAGAGCAGACCCACTGTAGTCCTGGTAGAGATTACGGTATTGGTGGGCCACCAGAGGTGCAGACCCACTGCAGTCCTTGTAGAAATAATGGTATTGATGGATCATCAGTAGACCCACTGTCGTCCTTGTAGAGATAATGGTACTGGTGGGTCATCAAAGATGCAGACCCACTTTAGTCCTTGTAGAGATGGCCAGCAGCCATCTGTTGTGACTGTGCAGGTGCACAATCACCATTGAAGAGTCTTGCGGATAATATAGCAAGTCCATAACCACCACTTGTGCACTCACAAAGTTTTTGAATTGGCCTGAGAACCAGCAATGCTGTTAACCAGTCCCTTGCTGAATTATTAACACACGTGCAAACACTAACAGTCCCTACTTCTCACATATTGTCCATATACTATGACCAACAGAAATGTGTGCAGTGAAATGAATGCTTACAAGTTACTTAGTTTGATAAACTGGTGTCAATTACAATTTTATAACATGAGAATACAATTACAAAGGTACAAAATACATCATTAAAAACATAATAATACAGATAACATTTGTAGTAATATGGGCTTTACAAAAGAATAGAAATAACATATACATCAGTGTCACAGGAATTATGACATAAGTACATACATGAAAGATCAGAATAACTTTTGGAATATCAACTTCACACATGAGCATTAAAACAAAACAGAATAAATAATGTCTAAACATCTGTACAAAGTAAATAACATAGTATTAGAAAAATTCTACAACATAACAACATCAGCTAAACACATAAAGACAGGAAAATCACAAATACACAAGAGTACACAAACACATAGTGGGATAACACAAGGAAAGGACAGGGTTTCTTTTACTGCAGTATCTTGCAAACAAAACTTTCTTGACTTCTCGGAGATCTCCCTTCGTTCCTCATTATTTCCAAAAAGTCCTATCAATACCTGCTTTCTCTACTCTGTTCAAATTTCTTTCAAAATAATTATGGATCATTGTACAATACTCATTTTGGCCCAAAACGTTTTCATATACCTTCAATGCATTTCTTTCCATTCATCACAACTAGTTTCTTATATAGTCTACCCCCTCTTAAGCTAACTTAAATCTACTGAGCTCAGATGCTAAACTAAGGGACGAGGCAATGCAGCAGTACAAAACAATTAACACAAACAGCAATGACAAAAAAGTGCAGATTTGCAAAGGAAGCAGCATTTTAGAAATTAGCGAAGCAATTGCAATATTACAACTAATGTAAGGCAATGTGCAGCAAACAAGAAAAATAAATCTGGCTTAGCAGAGTAACACAAATTAAAATTCAGTAGCAAATACCTGGCAAACAGCATAACTTATACCTAAACATGACAAAGTTCAAGCAGAAAAAGTATTACACTAAAAATGGCCATGTCTAATACCTATGTCACATCTTAACACTAGAGTGAAGCATCACGAGAACTTACACTAGCAGATAAGGTACCAAATCGTAAAGAAATTATTTATGCAATTCCTGTGAAGGGAAATGTCTATTTATGTGCCCTCGTTTTCTTGGAAGTAGATCATAAATTTCTTATTGACTCGATCTGTAGGCATAAAATAACTATATTAGTACATATATTAAATTTTATTTTAACCAATGCTGCAGTGCAGCTAGAAACTAGATATTAAACAAAATGAGTAAATATGTACAAAGGAAGGCATGAAACATCATTCATTAGCCATAGGGCATTTCATAAGGTAGTACAGAAAATCTCTCAACTCTCGTAGAAAGACGCTTGTCAGAATCAGGTGTGCAGATGTAAAAATGTTTCCAAGTTATTATTAGCGTGTCGTATTTACGATGCTTTCTACAAAGGAACGTCAATAGCGAGGATAAAGGCCTCCCTTTTTTTTCTACCTGTGCCGCTGAAAAGGGCTCGCAATAATGGCTTTTTCTCCAGGCGTCTGACACACCTGGCCACTCACAATGAATTACTTCACGGTCACTTACCTTTCTTAACGAAATATTTACGACAGCAGTTTTCGCTACAGCGACAGTCTCATATAAAAATTTCATAGGTCAAGAATTTGCGTTACAAATCTGTAGAAACAAAATCGTATGAATATAACAGTGTCCAAAAAATTTTCGCCGGCATTGTGATACATTCACACATTTACACACATTTCATAACTCTTAAAGTACGATTCTCGGTTTACAACATCCTTTTTCACCAGTCAGAGTCCCTACCTTCTATTCATTATTCATATACATATAAACATGTAATCACATTCCTTATATAGCATCATCTTATTGATCATAAACATACCGCAACAGCATAATACACATCGTCGTCGTAAAAATAACATCATAACACCTCAGTCAAATCTCAAAAACGTCGTAGCTTTCTGCAATAATTTCAAAACCCTAAAAAATATTCTCTGCTCATTTCAATAGTGTCATCTACCTCAAACGTACCTTAAAAATCATGATCTCATACCAAATACATCATTCAAAGCTCTCATAGTATCACAATGGTTCCGAAAAAATATGAACAGTTTACAAAGTACAGACAAAAATACAATTTCATAAGTGTGAAGGTATCCAACTGTGTAACTGCGTAAACATCTGTCACTGATGTAGTAAAGAAATGTTTGTTTCTCTGTTAAATAATCAGATAGCTGTGTAATTCTGTGTTAGAGAAATATGGTACCGATGTGTAAAGTTGTATAAGCAAATACCATATTAGCTAGGGCTCCTTGTGCTTGCCAAACACATGGTACACAAAGTAGGCGTGTACCCCCTTGAGGATAAATGAATAATACCCTCAGGTGTTACAGATTACAGCAATGGAATGAAATGTATCACGAAATACCTTTGTATCATTGTACTTCAAATATCTTTAAAAATAAATGTTTTAAGTACAAAATTAATCACTCAAATGCGTGTACTGTAGCGCTAAACTGTGCGTCTTGTTGTAAGATAATCTCTGTGGAAGTGTCGTAGTTATCGTCCTCCGAAAGCTAAGTTCTGCAGAAGTCAATGTACTTACCTCACGATACGCAAAAATGAAATGCTTTGCGAATAGATATCTTAGTTATTACGCTTATTGTTGTGATGAAGAAAGTACTGTACTGTAACGTATTGTTGTGCCACGAAAAAGGCTGTCTCATTGTTGCTATACCACAAGAGTTACTACTAAAACATGTTTTTCTTTCCAGAAGAATTCAGAAAACTGTGCAGATATAAAACAGATACACCGCAAAAGCAACATTGTAAATTGTCACTCATTAGTAGCGTCGTGATAAAATCGTGTAGCTGTCACATAAACTAACCTCTGTGTCATCTGGTATCTCTCAGAAAGCACTTTAATTTCAGAATGTATTTTCAAATAAACCAAGAAGTTGCATTAAAATCTCATTAACAGTACTGGTAAATGTTCTAAGTATGTGAGCCTGATAGTCGTTACGTAATCGTGCAACTAACAAGCAAGAATGTACAAATAACAACACTGTGTAGTCTGTTCACTATAACAATGCAATCGTAATTTCTGTTTAAAAATGTTCCCTAGGTTCTAGACTGGATATTTAACTTCAAACATTGTTGCATGTTAACAGTTTCTTAAGTCTGACAAAGCATACTAGAAATGTGAAGTGAAAAGTTTTATGGCAAAGACAAAGTTTAAAAGCAGATTATCTTTCAATAAACGGTTTTACATGTGAAATGTGGTGTAAACCTTTACTCTTCCTAGTACGCAGACTTTCAACTGAAAAGCAATTGTCATTTTTTTATACGTCAGTAAGGAATGCTAAATCTTTTCTCAAGGTTAGCGTCTGTGTTATTTTTCTTGGAGCCAGCGGGCGCACGCGGCTGCCTGCTGTGCGAGTCATTGTCTATTGTCTCTTTGTTTGCGCGCGTCGTTATTGGGGTTTGGAGACCTAACTTCTACAGATTCGCCTTGTCGAGAGGGCCCAGCTCTGTTAGAATCCCGCCAGTTCTGATGAAATTCAGGTCTGTCGTTATGTCGGTAGTTTACATAGTTTCTTTCTTGTCGGTCATGTGGTGGAGAATTTCTTCCTGAATCGTACCTGCGCTCTGAACTGTTGCGTCTGAAGTTATTCTGTCTCCCTTGATAATATTTATTTTGGTTCCCATATTGTCTGTTTCTAAGGTAATCTCTGTCACATTCATAACTACGGAAATGCGATCTTTCTCTGTAACTATTATTACTCTGCCAGTGGTTGTCATATGGGTGGTGTCTGTTTTTGTCACGATTTGCGTTGTAAGAATAGCCTTGTCGTGTCCAGTTATTGTTTCTGTCGTCCCGGAATTGTGACGTATGTGACTTGTAGTGTTTGTTTTCCTGTTTTCGCATGCGGCGACTGTCTGTGTCAATTTCTAATTCTTGTAGGAGTCCCTGAAAAGCTTCAATGTCGTCTTTGCAACGTCCTGCTAAAATAATATGCCGTAAATGTTCAGGTAATTTGATTAAGCAAATGCGGATGAGTTCTGAGGGGCTGTATGGGTTTGAAAGATACTGATTCTTATGCAACATGTCTTCAAAATATTTGACAAGACTGGAAAATTCAGATTGTTCAAAGTGTTTCATCATCATGATGCTATGTTTTACTCGGTCTTGTGTAGTTTGAGACCAATACGCTGAGAGGAAGGCATGATAAAATTCTCCTTCACTGTGACAATCGTGAATGACCGATCGCATTCTTACAGCTGGTTCATTCTCCAAGTAGCCACACATAAATTCTAACCTGTGCTCCAATGACCAGTTGGGAGGAAAACAATGAGAGAATTGATGGAGCCACGCTTGTGGATGAATGTCGTTGGCAGAATTCTTAAACGTTTTGAATTTACGTGTAGTAATGAACAGCTTATAGTCAAAATCATCATGTCGGCGAGTCGCATGTCGGTCATTGTTACGTCGTTTCGGCGGTTCCATCTCATAATTCGGTGTACCTTGCCAATTTCTTTCATAATTTCCGAAGTGTCCTGTGTTATTATCTTGTGGGTGTTCCGTATTTCTAAGTCCCTCTTCCCGTGTTGGGGCGCGAGTGTCCTCTGAAATACGTAATTCTTGTATTACCTGTGTCAGCTGATCTTGTACTTCCCGGATTTCTCTTTGGTGTTGCGTATTAATTTGATTCAGATTTTGTTTCAGTTTCCTAATTTGTTCGCACTCTTCTGTCTCGTTAAAGACTACCGGTTTTGTGTCATTCAGATTATCATCCACCTTCGTAGATAAATTATTTAGCTGATCCGAAAGTTCAACTACTTTCTGTGATAATGAACTAATTTCCTCCATGTGTCTTTCTGAACCAATTTTCAGAGCATCTACTGTGTCCTTTAAGTTTTCCTGAGTCTTTGCAAGCTGCGTAACCGAATCGGTAGATGCAACTGAGTCAAATTTCGCTTGCAATGTCTCATGATTTTCATGAACAATGGTTTGCAGTTCTTTTATGGCTGCTTCGTGATTCTGTAATGCATTTTCATGCCGCGAAAAAATAGGTTGAAAATGCTCACAAATTTGAGTTTTTACGTCATTACAGACTTTTTGACATTTCGATTCAATGTTATGTAACTCAGTAGTTAAATCTTCACGTGTTTCTTCAAGAGTTTGTTCCAATGAGTCTAACTTTTGAAGCTTTTGCTGTGTTTGTCTCTGATTTTGTTCCACTGTGTCTAACTTTTGAAGATTTTGTTCCATTGTGTCTAACTGTTGCTGTGTTTGTCTCTGGTATTGTTCCATTGTGTCTAACTTTTTAAGATTTTGTTCCATTGTGTCTAACTTTTGAAGCTTTTGTTGTGTTTGTCCCATTTGTTGTATTAATTGTAATAACAATGCACTGGTGTCTGGAACATGTTCCTCAGTGCTTTTCGGCAGTGAATTTGCACCGGAAACATTCACATTTTGACAAGCAGAAAATGTGTCTTGACTTATTTGAGAAAACGGTGAGGATCCAAAACCTGAATCTACAGTATTTGCGAGATCGTGTCGTGTCATTTCGGATTCCTGAGCCGAGCTATTGCCGACCGATCGATCGATAATGCTTCCCTGCTCACTAATTGTTTTACTGCCTACGCCATTGTTTGCAGCCCGCTCCATTTCCCTATGCACAGTTACCAAATTACTACTTTGAACGTCTGTTAATACATTACACAGTGGTGCTGGCAAGCTACGCTCGTCGTCACTATTATTTCTCAGTTTGCTTTGGAGCCTAGTGTTACGTTTTTCACACGCCATTATTGTCACAGTATTTCACACGACAACACAGAAAAACACAATTTGAAGAGCAAAAATAAGAGAACACATTAACATAACACTGAAAATAATATCTAGTTAATTGCAGCTACGAAATACTTGGTGCAAATCTACATGCATGCCACAACTGTTTTACTGTACAACAATGAAAGACTGCAACTACAAAGGAGATTTTCTCTACAATTACGCGCTAGCAATAAACAAAAGCTACACTAATTACACAAACTACAAGAAAAAAACAGAAGATTCCAGTGAGGTATCCTAGGCTAAGGGTCGACATATGAAACGTCCCCTTTTAAACAATTTTACTAGACTGTGCTTAACCTGACACACAATATTTTTAGCGCAACGCAATCTGACTTTCAAAAAAATCCCTACGAAAGAATGGCCCTGACTAACATTAAACTATACCTTTCACAAATCACTTACCTCACAAAAATCTTCGCTACTCAAGCTACTGCAATACAGCGAGCGCCACTACTGCCAGCTAAATAAAAGATTCAAAGTACTGAAGGCACTAACTACTGATAGGCATAGTTAGCAAATGAAAGATATTAATAGAGAACAAACACTGTATTTACCTTAATATCATTATATATATATATATATATATATATATATATATATATATATATATATCAGTTCAAGACAAATTTCAAAACTCCGCCATCTCTCTCCCCACATCCACCACTGCTGGCGGCTCACCTCCAACTGCGCAACGCTACGCGCTGTTCACAGCCAGCTGCCTAAAACTACAATGGCGAGTATTACAACAATGCAAAGCAGCCACAGACTGCACACAGCACAGCCAGTGATTTTCATACAGAGGTGGCGTTACCAAAAAAACCTAAACAGCCTACTTACAACCGGTCAGAATATAGTACAAATGAGGTCAAAATTCGTGTGTCATGCATTTTATGAATTATTTACAAGCTGGTAACTGCCTTAACAAGATGCTTATTTTTGTCATTAGCAGTAACTCTGCATTTAGGGTAGGGTCGTATTAAGCTTTTTAATACTGGAAATGCCTACGAAAACGTAAAGGGCTCCTGAGTTCCGAGTTTTGAGCTGACCTGCAAAAAACTCGCTCTGTCAGAACTCTGGCCTGTCACTGGTGCGTGCAGTGTGTGGCACGCCAGGAAATTCCTATGTTACTGTCATCGATCATCCTCCGCACAGCTCCGATTGGGCTCCATCCGATTTCCATATGTTTCGACAACTGAAAGAACACCTTCGAGGACTTCATTTTCATAGTAATGAAGTGGTGCAAGCAGAAGTGAGGTTATGGTTCCATAGACATACCGGGTGATCAAAAAGTCAGTATAAATTTGAACACTTAATAAACCACGGAATAATGTAGATAGAGAGGTAAAAATTGACACACATGCTTGAAATGACATGCAGTTTTATTAGAACCAGCCCATATTGCTAGACGCGTGAAAGATGTCCTGCGCGCGTTGTTTGGTGATGATCGTGTGATCAGGCGCCACTTTCGTCATGCTTGGCTTCCCAGGTCCCCAGACCTCAGTCCGTGCGATTGTTGGCTTTGGGGTTATCTGAAGTCGCAAGTGGATCGTGATCGACCGACATCTCTAGGGATGCTGAAAGACAACATCCGACGCCAATGCCTCACCATAACTCCTGACATGCTTTACAGTGCTGTTCACAACATTATTCCTCGACTACAGCTATTGTTGAGGAATGATGGTGGACATATTGAGCATGTCCTGTAAACAACATCATCTTTGCTTTGTCTTACTTTGTTATGCTAATTATTGCTATTCTGATCAGATAAAGCGCCATCTGTCGGACATTTTTTGAACTTTTGTATTTTTTTGGTTCTAATAAAACCCCATGTCATTCCAAGCATGTGTGTCAATTTGTACCTCTCTATCCACATTATTCTGTGATTTATTCAGTTTTCAAATTTATACTGACTTTTTGATCACCCGGTATTTAGATTCGTGAAAAACTAAGTTCTGCTTCAAATAGCGCGAAATAAAATTTCAAGACCAATCAAAACTTTTTAATCTATTATTTCTTTACTACTATTTGTATTCTCAACACACTTTGCAGAGACTATGCACACATATCAAAATTATGTTACTGTGTGATTCATAGTTTAGGATAAACCACGTCGTAAACATTGATATGGGGAAACATTCACTTTTGCTTATATGGAGCGCAAGTTATTCAGGATATATTCATCTAGTGTTTCGTAACGTGAGCACTCAGCGACTTCCAGCAAACTTCAAGCATAATTTCAATTCTTTTCCAAACTTTTTATCGCTTGCATGCCTAACGTCAAATATTTAACACATTAACTCATTTGTAAAGTGATCTGACGTCTGAAACTGTTTTATACAAGGGAGTTATTTAACACATTAACTCACTTCTAAAGTAACCTGACGTTTGAAGTTGTTTTACACACGCAGGTTCGAATCCTGCCTCGGGCATGAATGTGTGTGATGTCCTTAGGTTAGTTAGGTTTAATTAGTTCTTAGTTCAAGGCGACTGATGACCTCAGAAGTTAAGTCGCATAGTGCTCAGAACCATTTTTTCGTTTTACACAACGTAGTTCGATTCTTAGAGGAAATATGGTTTCACTGGTAAAACCTGATATAATCACCATTGTTGGAAGAACCCGCTGACCCAGAAAGGGACGATATTGGAAAGAAATTGTGTTTATAACCCAAACAAACACAGGAATTTTCAGCCGAGTGTAGAAACGTTTAGCGGGGTATTCTGATCAAACCTCGTAGTACAAATGTGTTGCTAAGCGAGGGTTCCGCGACCGTGTCGCGTCGGCGACAGTTCGCACACAGGATCCGTCCCGTCGTGACCGCGCCGGCGCCATGAATTATTGATGCAGTAATCAAAGGCAGCAGGTGGCCGCTGACTTCATTACTGGCCGCGTAATTACGGCGCCGACGCTGCCGCCGCCGAGGCGCGAACGCAGAACTGCAGTCGAGCGGCCAGGGCTGAAAGCTACAGCCCTGACATTCAAAGGCTGTGTGTTTAATCTCAAAAGCGCCTTTATCTTTTGTTCTTAATCTTCTTTTAGTTGAGTCCACTTTATACAACGTCCTACCAGTGAGCAGCTTCCACCGACACTTAATGGTACCTCTTTGTTATGTAATGTCACTTGAATTAAATCTCGGAAGATTGCGATAGTAATAACATCTGCCGTAGCGTAGTAATAATCCAAACATCTATTTTTTTATTCATCTCTGTAATTTTCAGCAACTGTAGTACTATTTTTCAGAATAAATTTCAGTCGTCGGTTGCAAATAAAATTTATTATGCTTTATCGGTTTCGACAAATTAAGTTGCCATCTTCAGAAACTTAGTTTATCAGACGTAAATTTTTATACAGGGTGAGTCGCGTGAGACATAGCACCCCCATTATTTCGGAGGCGATTGCACGTATCGACAAGCGGTGTTCGGCGAATCATAGCGGACTATGAGGCACATACTTTGGTACATGCACAATAATCACAACGTTTATATTGACTGAGATAATGATGTAAGTACATGTTTTTTAAATGGGACGCTATACTTTTTTTACCATCATTCGGACACTCTGGAAAAGACGCGTATAGTGATGCAACGCATGTTGCTATTGTGATTCACACTTTGCTGAAAAGTCGCTGGGAAATATTGTACGATTGAAGGTCGAGGCGGTCGGAAGCGGCTGCAGACTGTAAACACGCCTCGCGCGACCCGGAAAGCAGGCCGCGTCGTACAACTAGTAGGTCGTGCGACGTTAAACCAGTAGAACGTGCGTCTCCTATCCACACTTAGTTGCTGCTGGAACATTACGTCCAAATATGTACACAAATCAGGAGAAGTTGTGGCACGAGACGTACTGCCGCGGAATGTGGGGTCAGCCAGACGAGTGTTACGCGCATTCTGCACCGGCATAAGTTCCACCCATATCGCCTTTCACTCCATCAGGCACTCTTAAGGACGCTATTTCTAACGTCGTATGGAATTTTGTCGGTTTGCTCTGCGACGCCTGCGAGATAATACATTCTTCAAACGTGTGCTCTTCACCGACGAAGCAACATTCACTAATCGTGGGAATGTAAATTTACGTAACATGCACTACTGGGCAGCTGACAACCCACATTTGGTGCGTCAGGTACAGCACCAAAGACCATGGCGCGTCAACGTGTGGTGCGGCATTGTAGGAAATTACATCGTAGGACCTTATTTCATTACAGGAGTATTATATGGAAATAAGTATGGAAACTTTCTTAGGAACATTCTACCCGTTCTGCTACAGGAGATACCATTCAATGAGCCCCTGTGTATGGGGTTCCAACACGACGGCTGCCCAGCTCACTCCTCGCGTGTTGCGAGTCTAATATTGAACGAGACATTTCCTGACCGCTGGATTGGACGGAATGCTGCAGTAGAATGGCCTGCCAGGTCCCCCGATTTGACTCTACTTGATTTCTTTTTGTGGGGAACACTGAAAGATGCGGTCTACCGCGAAGCCCCAACAACGCCAGATGACATGCGCCGTCGTATCGTCACAGCTTGCTCCGCCATATCATCCACTGATCTTTCATCTCTTACCCACTCTCTTGAACGTCGATTACAGATGTATCTTTCAGTCGAGGGTAAATCGTTTGAGTACATGCTTAAGCAAAGTACTAAGCCTTTTTTTTTTTTGTTAAGATCACTATGAATTGTGAAGGTTACCAGTCGGTACCAATGTATTATTAAACGATATGTGTCATTGACCAGTAACATCCTTGAAGTATAAATGTAAAGTGTGTCTACAATATGTATACTACGTAGGTTGTCCTTCTGTCGTATTGTTTGGTGGGAGGTGGTCAACATAGGAATGTGAATAAAATGATTATCTTATCAAATTTGTAGTCTCTCTAATTATAATGTCCACTACTATCTGTGTAAACAGTAGTTTCACAGCAGACACTTTGTTACCCCACAGACACACTCAGGCGTCACCCGGTGAAGAGTTTCCCATGGCGCATCCGTCAATAACATTGTCAGCGGCTTACTGTGCGTCAGGTGTGACATGTAAGTAGGAAGAGGGTAAAGCTTAAATGAGAAACTGCGTGACAAAGCGGTTGCTATGTTCACACAATAACTATTTATTTCAGCCTGGGAATGTCCATGCCTTTGGCATAGTTCTCATAATCCTCTTTTGATATGCAATTAGCTAACATGTGCCACAGTTAAATACGAAACGCGACATGCCCCCTTGTACCTACGGTGTATCGTGAAGAGGGCCGATGAGGATTTACCTACGTAGCGTAGGCCGTGCATGCTGCATAGAGCACGGCAACTCGGCCCGTGGGTGGCGCGAGGCGTCTTTAGAGTCTGCAGCCGCTTCCGACCGCCTCGACCTTCAATCGTACAATACTTCCCAGCGTCTTTTCAGCAAAGTTTGAATCACAATAGCAACATGCGTTACATCACTATACGCGTCTTTTCCGGAGCGTTCGAATGATGGTTAAAAAGTATAGCGTTCCATTTAAAAAACATGTACTTGCCTCATTATCTCAGTCAATATAAACGTTGTGATTATTGTGCATGTACCAAAGTGTGTGCCCCACAGTCCGCTATGGTTCGCCGAACACCACTTGTCGATACGTGCAATCGCCCCTGGAATAATGGGGGTGTTACGTCTTACGCGACTCGCCCTATATATATATATATATATATATATATATATATATATATATATATATATATATATATATATATATAAGGTATATGTTCGTTGCTGCTAGCACAACAGATGCATAAATGTGATTCAGTTATTGTCAAACAGTGCTTAAATAATCACATATAATATATAAATTTCTGTACATATCGCGGAATTATCCTTCTATGACTAAGGTATTGATATCTGCTAAACCAAGCTTCTGAAGATGACAGATTAACTTGTCGAAAGAGATAAAGCGTGCGTTGTTTTTTGTTGATTACAACATCGAGTCGACTTCATAATGAGCTATCTGTTACCCAAGGCTGCACTCGCATATCAGTATTTGTATTATGATGAGTAACTGTCGGAAGTAAGCTGTTACAGGTACAATAACGTCAGCTGACCTCACGTGTGTGCTTCTTCCGGCAACCCAACCACCGTAACGCGCGTCAACGCGGCACACACAGTATCACTGTCATAATTTTTTAGCTTGGTTTATATTCTCTCATGTTTAAAAGATGTTCCATTTCTTCCTTCACCCTCTTAGGGATCGAGTTTGGTTTTACTTTTTAATGAAGCCTATCTGCACACCAGGTATCACCGAAATCGATTCAGCGGTTTAGTCGTGAAAACATAACCGACAGAGTTAGGATCACGTTAAACTAATTACTAAAGTATGGATAAACAGTATGCTAATTATTACCTTGGGCTGCGCTCGTCTATCGGTAAAATGAAATTGTGCGTGCGTTTGGCTTCATTGGCTTGAGACCATGGTCAGGGTGTTCAGTCGCCACTTCGGTGACTTGCATATCGACGACGATAAAATGATACTCACACACATACACTCTGTGTGAAGCAGTGAAAATCCGATCCGGCCGGTAATCGACTTCGAGACCTCGTCATTGAGGTTCAGTAACACTAATCACTAAACCACTACCTGCTGACGCACATCAATAGTTTTGTTATGATGCATCATGATGACGGTACTAAAAATGTGGACTTTCTAAAAATTATTGAACAGCGTTCAAGCTATCCCCATATCAAATTTCTTCAAAGTCGTGGAAGTGTAGCAGACAGAGCTACTTTCGCATTTATAGCATTGGTAAGGATTTGACAGAGTGAGATTATTTATCAGTATGACGTTGCACGCCATCTGGGCTAGATGCATGCACCGATTCTGTTGGGAATGCCGTCATAAAGCCACTGTATCCTCATCTACTCCTCAGGCAACCTGGCTCACAACTCTTGCAAGTGACCCTTAACATGACGGATACCGGCGCTGAGCTAGTCTCACGCATATTCTGTTGGGGACAGAGCACTTCACAGAGACAGTTCGTAGAGACAAGTGACACATGCGGACGACCATTGCACTTTTTAAAAATGTCACCACGATAGTGTCGCATGAGACATAACACACTATGACGCAAAATGCTCGTGACGTAAAGTTGTTCCTTCACAGTTCCCTCAATAACGGCCAGTCGTCACCTGAGGCCATAACCGTTGGCTTCCCACACTACAGCGCCAGGAGTAATACCGCTGTGCTTTTCCAAGGCACTGGAACAGTAGGACCTCACACCATGCTGTCGCCATAATCAATGACGATGGTCAGCAGGATTACAATGGAACCCCGATTCATCGCCGAACACAGTGTAATGCCTTTCATCAGCATTACATGCTTTCCACTCACGCCATCACTCATCACGCAGGTGTTGTGATGTTAACTGCAACCTACATGTGGAGGTAATCCACTAGTCTAGCTGCTGCTCTTCTCAGACTATGGCTGCGGAATAACACAGATTGTTGCAAGGGGTCCACACAAAGGTACTTGCAAACGGAATGTCATCAGCATGTTATGCCCTTAGAATCCTACCATCAGTGTGTAACATGCAGTGTCTTTTAGTTACGTATTATTCATATGTACACTCAGTTCTTAGCTATGGCATTCATTTTTGGGGAACAAATGCACAAAATATGAACACAATTTTCAAACTCCAGAAAAGAGCCATAAGAATAATAACCAAACATTCTAGCGAGCTCATTGTAAAGATCTGTTCAGAACACTGGGGATTTTAACTGCGCCATGTGAATACATTTATCAATCAGTTGTACACATCAAAAATAACATTGGTAATTATTGCACAAATAGCTCTGTCCATGAGCATGCAACAAGAGATAGACTCAACTTACATTTACCAAGAAAACATATACATAAAACTCAAAACAGCATTTTCTACCAAGGAATAAAACTATACAATAAATTACCGAAAGAGGTTAAAGAAATTGCAAAAATTCACGTATTTAAAAAGGCAACTAAAAAGTACCTGATATGCAATAAATTTTATAAATTGAAGGATTATTTAGCTAAAATAGAGTAGGGGTTTGATAAAAAAAGTTATACAAATAAATAATCATTATAAAATATCCAACATTCTACTAACACTTTCACTTTACGTTTTTTTTCCGCCTCTTTTTCCATTCTAGAAATACTTACCCCAAGCTATGCATGGCACAATAGTAACACCTCTTCTTTCTGAACTCAACATCTCACTCATTATGGAGGTGTTACGTTGCCATTTGTTATTTATCAGCATGAATTTTTCTTTTGTTAGAGAATGATTCTTTCTCTCAGGGATATTGTCTTTTCTTATCACTTTTACTTACGTGCATAAGTAAATATGAAACGGGTTCTTGAAAGGCCGCTGTTATTCATGTACCAACTTTAGATTTTGAACGTGATAATTAAATTATAGTTGCCGTTAACTGAACTGAATGTAATTTTGTTACTTTCTATTTATTGATTGCAAAGCAAGGCTCGAGATAATTTCGATTGTTGCCATGGAGCGGCCAAGATAAATGGTTCAAATGGCTCTGAGCACTATGGGACTTAACTTCTAAGGTCATCAGTCCCCTAGACCTTATAACTACTTAAACCTACGTAACCTAAGAACATCACATACATCCTTTCCCGAGGCAGGATTCGAACCTGCGACCGTAGCGGTCACGCGGTTCCAGACTGAAGCGCCTAGAACCGCTCGGCCACCTTCGTCGGCACCAAGATAAAACTTACTGAACTCATGGAATCTGTATAATTTAAAAAAATGAACTTTAACGTAAATTAATTATCTGTTGCAATTTATAAAGGTTCTTACAACGTAATCTCTCGCATTTACAGTTACTGTAAACACTTTGAAAAATAAATTAATACTTTGGCGCGTAATGGCCGACCAGAGGCTGCATCGGAAGATGAGCTTCCCGCAGCGCGAATTACTGAAAAAATGCTCATTAAAAATAACTAGCCGCTGCGACCATTTGAGGTAACAACTATTACAAAGAAATTCATTTTGTGATAACAATAATTAGTTTAATTTAGCAGAATAACGAATAAATTACATAAAATATGTGTAGCCGCTCAATGGCTGCCTTCCGCATCATGAAAAAAAAACAGTGTGCGTACTATAAAGTGCGTGCTTCCTCCTCGGTCGTACAATCGCGTCTCTTTTCGATCCTTTTTTATTTTCATAGACATGTTTTAAATAAAGATGTTACTCTTAAATTATCGCTGCATATCAATTGTTTCAAGAACATAATAATACTAATTATATTCATAAAATACGTTAACAACGGTTTACAACCGATAAAAATGTCAATATTTATGTGACGTACCGTCACAGAGGAATGCTGACTCAGTTTTTCAGGATAGCAAATGGGAAGTTGCGATACAGAAAATGGCCCAGAGATCACCAGTGTGTGTGTGTGTGTGTGTGTGGCGATTGAAGTATTATGAAACATTGTGCGTATAGTGTGTCCAGTGACTGATAGAGAGATATGAGTGAAAAATATCGCATTACATTATTTAATAAGTTATTTGTAAAAAAAAGTATTGTGTAGCAGGAGTAAATCTAATGATTGTCTCCAACTAGAAATCTGTAAACATATTTGTGTATACGAATTAGCTTATTTTAAATTGATCTAAATTTATATATACGAGTACTTTGACATGTCCTATATCCTTGTAAAAATATATCTACAGATGAATAAAGCTACTACTACTACTACTACTGCTGCTAGTTCTCGGACGACAGGCGTGTAGTTTCTCCATTGTGGTGGTCAGATGTGGTCGGTCACAACCTTGACAATGACTATGCCTGTCTCACGTTACCATGCAGGGGCAACTTTCACACCCACATGCTCCACTAACCTGGATATTGCAAGAGTCGACCAGCCAGCCAAACGGAGACCGCATCTAGGACCCTTTCAAACACTGTCAGGTGCTGATGTATGAGACATCTCCGTTTCTTTCACACTGGTCACTCATCATCTGACGCCGTTCACGTACCTTCTAACCTTCCCACAAAATTCTTTCTCATTTAACCTCCCCACAAAATTCTTTCACATCTAACCTCCGCACAAAATTCATTCACATTTAGTGCAACCTCAAAACAGAAAAATTTCTAAACCTCTCAACAGTAAAAATTATAATTATGTCGTTCACATTCAGTGTAACGTCCCAATAAAAAATAAATTCAGTAACCTGGTAATAATACAATGTAACTAACCTCTCAATTAAATTGTCGCTCACTTATGACTTTTCAATAATTGACTGTGAATTTAACCTGGTAAATTTTGGACGTCAGCAGGGTTGCGTCATGGCCCTGAAAGATCATTCTGAATAAAAAAGAGAAAAATTCTTACCTCAATGAAGTCGCCGGATAACGAATATATATCTGCTCTTACAATAAATTTTTCTGGCACAGCCCTGTGCAATGCTGGCCGAGAGATTTGTCATTTATGAAAGGGAAACAACTGATTTTTCTTTTGCAATAATCGGGATGATCATGGATTGGAGAAATTAGTAAATTCTTTAAATTGAAATGAACGGTTGTTAAAAATTACTTTATATGAGAAAGATTATTATAAGAACATTTTTAAAACGTTTACATGGGACCTGAGATAACATTACTACATATGCGCGAGGCTGCTTTTTACGTTATACAATAATGCTCAGGCTCCGGCATCGCTGCACCGCGACCGGCCCAGCCAACACGATACACCAGACCAGACCAGAGCAGACTGCTCACTCGCAACAACTTACTGCTACAGCTACACAGTTCCTACTGCAGTCAACACTGCTCTCTGGTCAGAGATTCTCTTATACCTTGCATATCGCAGGCAGCGCATGAGCAATACATCGAAATTACATCTGCTCGGACCTCTTACATAACCCTCCATTGGGGGGGGGGGGGCAAAAATTTGACAGCGATGGTGAGTCAATTGGACTTGCCATGAGCAACAAATTTTTCTATAATCTATTTAATTAACTAAGTTTACAGTCACAGAGTATATACATATATATAAGTGCAGAACATGAAATGAAATAGAGTGCAAATGCACTGAGTACAGAACATATGAAGAAATGACAAAATGTATACGCAATGAGTACAAAACATATTAACAAATGACATAAAGTGCACACGCACTGTATATATTTTTACCATTTTACAAGAACTAGGAAAGGAATGGGAAGGATTGCATCATGGTTGTATCACAGTAGGTTGCACGTAGCTGCACTGAAAGTCCATATCTTTCTACAGAAGCACAACACCAAGTGAGACAATCTGAAGTTCTCTTCCCTGAAGTATTAATCAGTGTAGCCTAGACACTGAAATGTTGTATTAATATTCAATGTTACCATTTTGGTAGTACATTAGGTACACCAAACAGTAGGACCATAATAACATCTCCATCCTTCTAGGTGGTGGACAGCATGATGTGTCAACACCACATTCTTGTAGAATCCATACTCTTTCACCAACGTAGAATTAGTGCAAAATCCAAATATAATGCTCCATGATCATGAGGATGGACAGGACAAACGGATATTGCAGTGATTTCTGGTAATTAGGTCAGAAGGTGAAGGACATTAAGTCTTATGCTAGTCATCATTGAGAATTACACTAGTCTATCAACCGATCTGAGTAATTGTTGGCACTCATTGCCTAGTTACTAAACATTTCTGTACTGTTGTTGTTGTTGTGGTCTTCAGTCCTGAGACTGGTTTGATGCAGCTCTCCATGCTACTCTATCCTGTGCAAGCTTCTTCATCTCCCAATATCTACTGCAACCTACATCCTTCTGAATCTGCTTAGTGTATTCATCTCTTGGTCTCCCTCTACGATTTTTACCCTCCATGCTGCCCTCCAGTGCTAAATTTGTGATCCCTTGATGCCTCAAAACATGTCCTACCAACCGATCCCTTCTTCTAGTCAAGTTGTGCCACAAACTTCTCTTCTCCCCAATCCTATTCAATACCTCCTCATTAGCTACGTGATCTACCCACCTTATCTTCAGCATTCTTCTGTAGCACCACATTTCGAAAGCTTCTATTCTCTTCTTGTCCAAACTGGTTATCGTCCATGTTTCACTTCCATACATGGCTACACTCCATACAAATACTTTCAGAAACGACTTCCTGACACTTAAATCTATACTCGATGTTAACAAATTTCTGTTCTTGAGAAACGCTTTCCTTGCCATTGCCAGTCTACATTTTATATCCTCTCTACTTCGACCATCATCAGTTATTTTACTCCCCAAATAGCAAAACTCCTTTACTACTTTAAGTGTCTCATTTCCTAATCTAATCCCCTCAGCATCACCCGATTTAATTTGACTACATTCCATTATCCTCGATTTGTTTTTGTTGATGTTCATCTTATATCCTCCTTTCAAGACACTGTCCATTCCGTTCAACTGCTCTTCCAAATCTTTTGCTGTCTCTGACAGAATTACAATGTCATCGACGAACCTCAAATTTTTACTTCTTCTCCATGAATTTTAATGCCTACTCCGAATTTTTCTTTTGTTTCCTTTACTGCTTGCTCAATATACAGATTGAATAACATCGGGGAGAGGCTACAACCCTGTCTCACTCCTTTCCCAACCACTGCTTCCATTTCATGCCCCTCGACTCTTACAACTGCCATCTGGTTTCTGTACAAATTGTAAATAGCCTTTCGCTCCCTGTATTTTACCCCTGCCACCTTCAGAATTTGAAAGAGAGTATTCCGGTTGACATTGTCAAAAGCTTTCTCTAAGTCTACAAATGCTAGAAACGTAGGTTTGCCTTTTCTTAATCTTTCTTCTAAGATAAGTCGTAAGGTTAGTATTGCCTCACGTGTTCCAACATTTCTACGGAATCCAAACTGATCTTCCCCGAGGTCCGCTTCTACCAGTTTTTCCATTCGTCTGTAAAGAATTCGAGTTAGTATTTTGCAGCTGTGACTTATTAAACTGATAGTTCGGTAATTTTCACATCTGTCAACACCTGCTTTCTTTGGGATTGGAATTATTATATTCTTCTTGAAGTCTGAGGGTATTTCGCCTGTCTCATACATCTTGCTCACCAATTGGTAGAGTTTTGTCATGACTGGCTCTCCCAAGGCCATCAGTAGTTCTAATGGAATGTTGTCTACTCCCGGGGCCTTGTTTCGACTCAGGTCTTTCAGTGCTCTGTCAAACTCTTCACGCAGTATCTTATCTCCCATTTCGTCTTCATCTACATCCTCTTCCATTTCCATAATATTGTCCTCAAGTACTTCGCCCTTGTATAAACCCTCTATATACTCCTTCCACCTTTCTGCCTTCCCTTCTTTGCTTAGAACTGGGTTGCCATCTGAGCTCTTGATATTCATACAAATGGTTCTCTTCTCTCCAAAGGTCTCTTTAATTTTCCTGTAGGCAGTATCTACCTTACCCCTAGTGAGACAAGCCTCTACATCCTTACATTTGTCCTCTTGCCATCCCTGCTTAGCCATTTTGCACTTCCTGTCGATCTCATTTTTGAGACGTTTGTATTCCTTTTTGCCTGCTTCATTTACTGCATTTTTATATTTTCTCCTTTCATCAATTAAATTCAATATTTCTTCTGTTACCCAAGGATTTCTATTAGCCCTCGTCTTTTTACCTACTTGATCCTCTGCTGCCTTCACTACTTCATCCCTCAGAGCTACCCATTCCTCTTCTACCGTATTTCTTTCCCCCATTCCTGTCAATTGTTCCCTTATGCTCTCCCTGAAACTCTCTACAACCTCTGGTTCTTTCAGTTTATCCAGGTCCCATATCCTTAAATTCCCACCTTTTTGCAGTTTCTTCAGTTTCAATCTGCAGATCATAACCAATGTCTTACAATTTAAAACCTGGTTCCTAAATCTCTGTCTTACCATTATATAATCTATCTGATACCTTTTAGTATCTCCAGGATTCTTCCAGGTATACAACCTTTTTTTATGATTCTTGAACCAAGTGTTAGCTATGATTATGTTGTGCTCTGTGCAAAATTCTACAAGGCGGCTTCCTCTTGCATTTCTTCCCCCCAATCCTTATTCACCTACTATGTTTCCTTCTCTCCCTTTTCCTACTGACGAATTCCAGTCATCCATGACTATTAAATTTTCGTCTCCCTTAACTACCTGAATAATTTCTTTTATCTCGTCATACATTTCATCAATTTCTTCATCATCTGCAGTGCTAGTTAGCATAGAAACTTGTACTACTGTAGTAGGCATGGGCTTTGTGTCTATCTTGGCCACAATAATGCGTTCACTATGCTGTTTGTAGTAGCTAGCCCGCACTCCTATTTTTTTATTCATTATTAAACCTACTCCTGCATTACCCCTATTTGATTTTGTGTTTATAATCCTGTAGTCACCTGACCAGAAGTCTTGTTCCTCCTGCCACCGAACTTCACTAATTCCCACTATATCTAACTTTAACCTATCCATTTCCCTTTTTAAATTTTCTAGCCTACCTGCCTGATTAAGGGATCTGACATTCCACGCTCCGATCCGTAGAACGCCAATTTTATTTCTCCTGATAACGACGTCCTCTTGAGTAGTCCCCACCCGGAGATCCGAATGGGGGACTATTTTACCTCCGGAATATTTTACCCAAGAAGACGCCATCATTATTTAATCATACAGTAAAGCTGCATGTCCTCGGGAAAAATTATGGCTGTAGTATCCCCTTGCTTTCAGCTGTTCGCAGTACCAGCACAGCAAGGCCGTTTTGGTTAATGTTACAAGGCCAGATCAGTCAATCATCCAGACTGTTGCCCCTGCAACTACTGAAAAGGCTGCTGCCCCTCTTCAGGAACCACATGTTTGTCTGACCTCTCAACAGATACCCCTCAATTGTGGTTGCACCTACGGTACGGCCATCTGTATCGCTGAGGCACGCAAGCCTCCCCACCAATTGCAAGGTCCATGGTTCATTTCTGTACTATGTATGGAGTATTACAGAACATTATTCATAAGTCATCTGATTACAGTAAATATTGGCACTCATTGGCCAGTTACAAACCATTTTTATGCATTATTCAGAAGTGATCATTCAAAGCAAGAGTTAATTAATAGCATAGCATTTACATAATACATCTAATTATAGTAATCATTGGCATTCATTGGCCAGTTACTAAACATGTAACAAGTATTGAATATTACAAAACACTATTCATAACTCATCTGATTGCGGTAATTATTGGCACTCATTGGCCAGTTACAAAGTATTCAGTATTATTCAGAAGTCATCATTCAAAATGGGAGTTAATTATTGGCATAGCATTTATAGAGTATAACAAAAATATTATTTACAGAAATTATTGGCATAGCATTTATGCATTATTACAAAACATCATTCAGTATTACTAAGAACTCATCATTCAAGTGACATAGGACATATTTAAAATGTACCACACTGTAACTATTACTCAAGGTCTGTGGCCCAATAATACATAGATATAATGGATTCAATACATCTGAGAAATTTGCATTATATTTAGAACTAGAAATATCTCTTAAACTGGTAGCATTATTTGGGACTGGTAATACATTTTTTTGTGCTAGCAATGCATTGCGTTGAGATCGATAATTAATTGCTGGGGCATGAAAATATTTGCTTTTGACTTATTGCTGGAAATAAGGATTAATAACGTCATTCGTCATGAGTCAGCTGTAGCAAGGTTATGAAACAAGTAGAGTATATGTGACCACATTCATGAATGACACACACAAATGGGTAAAAAAAATGAGTACTAGAACAGGTTTAATGACTAACTGCTTATAGCACATTAATTTCATGGATAGTTTCTCCTGGAAAAAATACAAAATGGATTATTGAGCTGAAAGAAGAAACGCATATTATGCTGAAAAGTAGTGAACTTCAAATTAACAGGTAATGAACCGTGTACTCAATATGTATGTATTCTAGCTGTCCTTTCCAAAACATTCAGTCATTATATCATGCGACATAAGACATACTGTCAAAACAAACTGCAACAAATACTTAAATAACTACATAGCATCTCTTAACTAATAGTAAATATACAAACTTCATCATTATTCTCATCTACAAGGAAAAACTTCATTATTCATATTACCATAACTTCATTACTATCATCACCTGCAAAGAAAAACTTCATTATTCATATTAGCATATTCTTCATATGACTATTTATCATCATTCAATATCATCTGCAAAAAAAAAAAAAAAAAAAAACACTTCGTTATTCATTATTCATATTACCGTTTACTTCATACAACTATTCATAGTATAGAGTTTCTTATTTCTAGCATATTTTATCACTAAAACTAAGATGTTTAGTTCTGTCTGACAGCCTGCATCAATCGCCTCGTATTCTGAAAGAAAAATAATTAGTTAAGACTGCTATCATACGATGTGTATAGTATATTCTTGTTAATGCTTGTTAATTTTGATCCATTTACTCTTCATGACAAGGTATTGCATTTTCTTTCGTTCATTCCGAAGGTGAAATTCCCATTTCATAGTAATCCACTGTGGTTTGTTTAAGTTATTTCTTTTACACGTTATTGCTTTCTGAAAATGATGAATAAGGATTAATATCTTGCATTTAAATCATATACTCATTAAATAAAAACTTGTTTCTAGTGATATAATTAAGTATACAGCATAGCATGACAGAAAACGTATTATGTCAAAAACGTAGACAGTTTTCAAGTGCGAAGAAAAAAAAATGTACGCAGAGTATCATAATGTAGTGGCAAAAACTGTAGAATAGTCAAGATGTTGAGATATCATAAGGAAAAATGTCAAAGTTAACTGGTGTTTGTTATATCTTAAAGATTTCGTAGTGCATACAAACAAAACAGGAAAACAATCATACATACACGAAAAATGGAAAATGTGTACGGTCAGATATATAACGACAAGAAAAGCGACCTGCTAACCTTACCTTGCCGGGCACTTGCCAAGAAAAAATATGATAATCATCAGTAAGTAGTCACATAGATAGAATTGCATAATTGGTCATAAAATATGTAAGTTTATCTGGAAAAATGTGCACGGTCTGATGTGTAACGACAAGAAAAGCGACCTGCTAACCTTACCTTGCCGGGCACTTGCCAGGAAAAAAAATGATAATCATCAGTAAGTAGTCACATACATAGAATTGCATAAGTGGTCATAAAAATATCAGGAAAAGGCATTACAGTGTGATAAATCGTAAAGTATGTTCATTCAATAAAGGGTTTAATATTGGAGACATGGTGATTGCACTTGCTTTTTCTGGTTCTCAAAGTTTCGACATGTACTACATTGGGGTGAGGAATGCTGCGAATACGATATCGACCTGCGTGTAGAAGCTCAAATTTACTGCATCTACTCTTTCCTCTGTTGGATAAATAGTGTGTACGTACTAATATCTTCTGTCCAACGTGAAAGTCACGGCGTGTACAAACCTGTTTTTGCTGTCTTCTCCGGCGCTCTGCGGCTTATTTTATGTTTTTGAGCGCAATGTCAATTATTTCATGATGGCGTAGTCGACGAGATGTAGGAAAAGACACTAATTCCTTAATTTTGTTTGGTGGTTCAACATTTTTCAGTATAACAGTCGGAGATAGCATAGTAGATTCATTTGGTATGGAGTTAATTACATCCTGGAATGAGAGTATGTGTGTGTCCCAATCAATATGTTTTTTATGGTAGTATATTCTACGTAGTTTACCAATTTCTTTCATCAGTCGTTCAGAAGGGTTCGAAGAAGCGTGATACCTGGATATATACATCGGAGAAATGTTTCTAGCTCGTAACATACGTGTCCATAACGCAGATCGAAACTGTGGTCCATTGTCGGAAATTACTTTAAATACATGCCCTACATGAAATAGAAAATGTTTTACAACTGCTTTCGAAACAGATTTAGCAGTAGCTTTGCGTAACGGAGTGAAGGTAACAAATTTCGGAGTGAGTTCAACAGCGACAAAGATGTAACAAAAACCTCTATTAGTTCTGGGAATCGGACCAAAAATGTCTACAACGGCCATGTGTCTCAATTTAACAGGTAGAATGGGATGTAATGGAGGAATATGTGAAGTCGTGTCTTACTATCTTTCTGGCAGATTTTACATGATGCTAAAACTCGTCGAATACGTTTCTCCATGTTGGAAAAATAACAGTTCTGTCTCAGTATAAGAAAACATTTTCTGGCTCCGTAATGTTCGTAACTTAAATGAGTATACCAAATTAATTTGTTAACAAGTTCGTCAGGAATGCATAGTATCCAGTTGTTGCTGTCAGGGTGAGAGTGGCGAAACAATGTTATTGCGTACAGTATAATGGTTTCTGATGGTAACATTATTCTTGTCTTGCCAAAGGCGTTTAATTTCTTTCCATACGTTGTCTTTACTCTGCTCTTGTGCTATATCTCGTAATGACGACGAAATGAAATTTTCAAATGCAACTTGTTGAATATAAATGACGCTAAAATTTACTTGGCAGAAGTTGGTTGCGATGTCTTGCTGATTGTTGCTGAGAGAACGGGATAGTGCGTCTGCTACAATATTTGGTGTACCGGGAATGTGAACAATTATAAAATTAAATTCCTGTAAATAAAGTTTCCATCTGCTTAACCTGTCATGTGTAAATTTTGCTGAAAGTGAAACCTGGATAGCTCTATGATCTGTGTAAACGGTCGTATGTCTTCCATAAAGAAAATGCCGAAATCTCGTAAATGCCCATACAACACATAATGTTTCAAGTTCTGTAACAGAATAATTGCGTTCAGCAGGTGACAGAATGCGACTCGCAAAGGCGATGTTTTTAATTACTGTAGAACCATCTTCTTCAATTACCTGAAAAATGTGTACACCTAAAGCGGTGTTAGAACTGTCGGTGGCAATGGAAAAATTTGTAGTAAGATCTGGATGTGATAAAAGTGGTGCATTCAACAAAGCTTGTTTCAGATTGACAAATTCAGACTGCGCTTGGCTATCCCAGGACCAAATAGTGTTTTTACCTGTCAGTTGACATAATCTAGGGGTGTCTAAAGCAGAGTAATGAATAAATTTACGAAAAAAGTTAATTAAACCCAAAAAGCTGCGTAGTTGTTTCTTCGTCGTAGGAACAGTAATGTCACGTAAAGCTTGAAGTTTTTCCGGGTCAGGCGCAATGCCTTCTGCTGAAATTACATGTCCAAGAAATTTTATAGACGTTTTGCCAAAGTGTGATTTGCTAAGATTAACTGTGAGTCCTTGTGCACGAAAAGTTTGCAACAGCTGTTCAAGAATCAGATTGTGTTCAGACCAGTTAGCCTCTGCAATAAGAATGTCGTCTACATACTTTGTGATTCTGTCTTCCATGCAAAAGTGTGTATCGGATGTCGTCAAAACTAATAACATTTTCGTGAACAAGTCAAAAGTATTGCTTGCGTTGCTGGAAGATGCAACCTGTACTGTATTTAGTCAAATTCTTTCTGACGTGCTGTTATTCGCAGGAGGATGTTGTGGCATTTCAACTATTTGTACTGTTCTGTTATTTCTTCCTGACGTATTATGTTCGGGATGATACCGACTGTCTGGTTCATTCATGATAATCTGTTGTTGCGGATGATTCTGCTGCTGGTAAAACCGACTGTTACGCTGAAAATTGTGCTCATTACTTTTACGTCTGTCATCATAATCATTGCTATACGGCGCATTGCGATAGGAATTGAAATGATGTATTTTCTGTACGTAGTGATTTCCTTGTTTCGGTGCGTTACTATTTGGTGGAGCCGACGCTATACGTGTAGGCGGCGGAACATTAAAGCTTGCACATTACATTGTTCGTTAGGTATGCAAACCGGCTGGTTTTGTTGTTGTTGTGGGGTAAACCCTCTATTGTTGCCAAAATGCGTCTGCGATAGCTGAAAATTTTGTTAATACTGATGATTACACTTCTGTCTTTCATTAAAATTACGCTGGTAGTTCTGGAGTGTCTAATGAAAATTGTCAATTTCGGTGAAACTTGTCATACCAGGTTTTCTTTACTCATTTCTAATCCTAGATAGATCGATAGTTGAAGAGCTGTTTTGATAGATATAAAGGATAGTAAAAGAGAACGCAGCAGTGCAGGAAACTAAAGAGGAAACAGCACTACTACGGCTCGGGGCCCTGTGCACGCTACGGCACATATTCTTCGAAGTGTAATGAATCCCCTGAGGTCACTTACGTGCTGCAATTAAATTTTGGTTTCTGTGTTACAGGCAATGCCGGTGAAAATTCAAAAGCAAGTTGTTGTATCCAGTCCAATTCTAGTTTCTGCATTACAGGCAATGCCGGTTAAAAATGCGAAGCCTAATTGTTGTATCCAGTCCAAAGCGTGGATCTGTGTTCTGTCATTTTTAAATACCTTAGATTTTTTTACAGATAAAAATTGCTTATAATCAACGTTATCGTCTCTGAATGTGTGAACTGGTTCAGGATTGTATGATAATCTGTTTATCTGTGACTGTTCAGATTCTAAGTCATGTAGTCTTTGTAAATTACCTAAGTTACACTGGCTGTGTGAGTGTGACAAATGTTCGGAGTGTGGCGTATGCTGTGACGTGTTAGTGACTGAAACATTTTTCATTTCCGTCACTTTAAAACGTTCGTCAATTTGGCTGTCCTGTTGTTCAAATTTCTTATCGACTTCCGCATCCAGCGTGTGTGAAAGTTCTGCTGACATTAATTTAAACTCGTCGTGTAACTGTGTTGCTTTTTCAGAACATTGTTCAGTTACTGCACTACTTTCATCTCTAAGTAATTTCGTTGTGGCTACACGTGTACTACTTAATTCTTGTGCCACAGATCTAATTTCTTCACTACTGTTCCTAGCACAAGCCTTAATTTCCTCACGTAGTTGTTCTTTAGTTTCATGACATTGCACGGCAACGGCTGTAATCTGTTCATTAAGTTGTTTGTTCTGTTCGTTAAGGTTGTCGTGTTTTTCATTCGACAGTTTGAAACTTTCATTAAGTTGTTTGCATGATTCAGTAAATTGTTTGAAATGGTTGTCGTAATTTTCATTAAGTTGTTTGAAATGGTTGTCTAGTTTTTCATTAAGTTGTAGCAATACTGCCATAACTTGATTCATGCCAAAATTAGCGACTCTATTTTCTATGCTGTGTTGGTGTATCTGCATTTGTCGCGTTTTGTATAACCATTTGGTCATTCTCTGATTCTTGAAAAGGTTTGCCAATCGGATGTGCACTATTGCTCACTAAATCGGAATCAAATAAATCTGACGTATTCTGACTACATTGTTCATCTTTGTGAGAAAAATTTATCTGTTCACAATTCAAATTTTTCAAACCGGGTGTGTCAAACTGGGCAGCGTTCATTGCATCCGAACGTGCCGCGTCATCAATTGTTAACTTTACTGTGGACATAATTGAATTTGTTTGCCCATCATTAGGATTTAACTCAATACTAGTGATCGGCAGGAACTGATTATCTGTAATTAGACGATTATCACTATTACACTGAGTGTCACAAGAATTATCGATCAAATTATTCGAGTCGGCTATTTCACTCATTGCACATCGCGTTGTACTGTTAACAGTTTTTCGCGGCATTTTTCACAAATCAAAATTAAGCACAAAATGAAACAAAGACGAAGGAAAAATGGAACAAACACAATTACAACAAAGAGCAATAAATTTACGATGATCTATGAAAGAAAGAGTGACAAATTAGTAAATGCGTTGCGCCAGATGCAAACTACATTTAAGTAAATAAGAGCAGATATATGACTGACTACTTCTCAGAAATTCACAAAGAAAATACGATCCTGGCAGGGTCGCCAAGTGTAACCTCCCCACAAAATATTATTCCGTAACCTCCCAACAGAAAATATTAACATAAATAATATTCACGTTTAGTGTAACCTCAAAACAGAAAAATTCCTAAACTTCTCGACAGTAAAAATTACAATTATGTCGTTCACATTCAGTGTAATGTCCCAACAAAAAATAAATTCAGTAACCTGGTAATAATACAATGTAACTAACCTCTCAATTAAATTGTCGCTCACTTATGACTTTTCAATAACTGACTGTGAATTTAACCTGGTAAATTTTGGACGTCAGCAGGGTTGCGTCATGGCCCTGAAAGATCATTCTGAATAAAAAAGAGAAAAATTCTAACCTCAATGAAGTCGCCGGATAACGCATAAATATCTGCTCTTACAATAAATTTTTCTGGCACAGCCCTGTGCAATGCTGGCCGATAGATTTGTCATTTATGAAAGGGAAACAACTAATTTTTCTTTTGCAATAATCGGGATGATCATGGATTGGAGAAATTAGTAAATTCTTTAAATTGAAATGAATGGTTGTTAAAAATTACTTTATATGAGAAAGATTATTATTAGTACATTTTTAAAACGTTTACATGGGACTTGAGATAACATTACTATGCGCGAGGCTGCTTTTTACGTTATACAATAATGCTCAGGCTCCGGCATCGCTGCACCGCGACCGGCCCAGCCAACACGATACACCAGACCAGACCAGAGCAGACTGCTCACTCGCAACAACTTACTGCTACAGCTACACAGTTCCTACTGCAGTCAACACTGCT
Organism: Schistocerca nitens; assembly: GCF_023898315.1. NCBI lineage: Eukaryota > Metazoa > Arthropoda > Insecta > Orthoptera > Acrididae > Schistocerca > Schistocerca nitens. The sequence goes on from NC_064621.1 coordinate 261,070,057, forward strand.
CTCTGGTCAGAGATTCTCTTATACCTTGCATATCGCAGGCAGCGCATGAGCAATACATCGAAATTACATCTGCTCGGACCTCTTACAACCTTATATACACTGCGAGGCCCTGTAGCAATACTGAACATGGAAAACACCGGTGCAGTCTGGTGGCCTTCTATTTGTCGCAGAGAAATGCAACTGTTATTTACATACCGCCGACGGTGTAAAAGTGTACGAAGTTAAATTAACATCCGACCATGTCACCTGGGCGCTTCACTTTTTCTGTCAGGTTATATGAGAGTAAAATGATATGAGAAAAATCACCATTTCCTCTTTCACACATGATGTTTTTTTTTTGATACTTCAATCAAGTGACCGACTGTTACATGAAGGAATTAGTACTAGAGTCCGCTATAAACAGTTTGCAGCATTTCCTACTGTTTTTATTAATGTGAGACGTGAGTGTGTGTTTCGTGTAGAGTGAGTTCTAGATATTTCAGTGTTACATAACGTATGAAAGATATTTTGAGGATTTTCTAAAATCTTCAGTTACACAGTTTATAACACTAACGTGCGGTGAAACACGCTAATGTTACCATCTGAGAGGATTTCAAAGTTAGATCGTGCTAATGGAAGAGGGTATCGGACTAAAGCAGGCCTTAGCCTTTGGAGTTAACCGAAGTTGTAAAATTATAAGTGAATGAAAAACATGAACGGTCGCCAGCCTACTTAGGCACATGAATTTAGAAAAAATATGTTTTTGGTAAAATTGGATATTAGTTATTGAAGTTACTCTTGTTGAGATTTCCCTTTGAACAGCAAACAGGATGCAAACTGACATAGTGCACTCTGTACTGTGGGTAGCGGCAGTTACCGATAACACACACACACCAGTAAATTATGGGGAGAAACTTTGCACCAAGTTCATACTAATGACAGCCACACTCAAGAGCATTACTTATTCAAATACTGAAATGTCACTGCATGAAGTGCAGAACTAAATTTGGACACGAGGGATTTCTATCTCAACTGACATGAAAAACACAAATAAGAATGAATAATATCTTAAATACACTATTTAAGCTCCTCTGCATATAACAGTTTTTCTTAGTAACAGCAATAGTTCATTTTTTTCTTAATAGGAGGGGTATGATGAGGATCCATAAACTGGTATAGTTTCACTAGCCAAGGTTCTCTGATTACTGCAAAAGTAAAAACGTCTCTGAAAGCTAATCGTTCACTTAATTTACTTTGCAAGGTAATAAAATGCAACACAAGGCTTAATTAACTTCAAAAGGAACCATTCATAATGGGTACCAAAACTACACTGTCTTTGGAAATGTGCATAACTTCACTTCTAATAGTACTACCGCAAATCGGTTCATTAAAGATTTATATGTACTTGTACTTTAATCACCTGTGAAGCAAGTGTTCTTGGCAATATTTACACAATCTTGCACTGTAATCCTACAAAACTATATTTTGTAATAAACTAAGGATACTTTAGCAAAAGCCCATCCAACTTCACTTTTATGGTTTTAGCTTTTAAATAATAAAAGTTTTCACTTTCCTATTGATTGATCTTTAAATTTTTGTACTTAAACTTCCTTCCTACCTCAACAATTTCACTTGGAGTAGCCCATAAACGAAGCATCCAAATTTTAATCTTACTTTAACTTTTGCTATTCCTTTTACTTTATACAATAATCACTTTTAAACACATGAATGCATGAACAGTACATTTAAATCAAGATACTCGGTCTTAGTAGCACTTAGGTGAGGACCCTGCGTAGGTTCGTGATCAGGACTGAAGTCATGGTATCGAACACGAATTGACTTTTTATGTGATTATTATTGAAAGAACGCACAAATTAAGTGGTCAATGCCAATATACATTACGTGTCTGAATCTATGAAGTCAGTGAAGCAGTGGCGAAGATAAGTGACAGGCGAAATGGCGGCTAACAGTACTCACGGCTCTTGATGTGCGAATGCGCTATAAAATCTCTTCTTGGCGTCGGATTTTCAACGTATTACAGTCATTACATTATTCCAATACCAAATAATAGCCAGATCCACATCCGAGGCAAATCCCTTCTAATGCAGCTTCCAATTGCCTCTCTTAGCACAGTCAAGATGTACCGTGATAACGCTAGCCACACACTACGTGCCGTTCACAAAAAGGAGCCGCTCAGTTCGACCGCCGAACCCACTTTTTACATCCCGCCATGCCACTTTCGTTGCGGAGGGACTTCCCTACAACGTTTACATGTTACAAATACAAGTGCCCTAAGCATGAACCAGCTTTAAATAAACATACGCCGGCCGCTGTGACCGAGCTGTTCTAGGCGCTTCAGTCTGTAACCGCGCGATCGCTACGGTCGCAGGTTCGAATCCTTCCTCGGGCATAGATGTGTGAGATGTCCTTAGGTTAGTTAGGTTTACGTATTTTTAAGTTCTAGGGGACTGATGACCTCAGATGCTGAGTCTCATAGTGCTCAGTGCGAATAAACATACTTCATTCATAAACATATTCATATTACAATAGTTTAAAATTTCAACATTTTCTTTTGCTTTTTTCATATATACATTAAAAAACTAATTTTCTTGCATACAGCAAGGAGTTAAAACAACATAGAAAGAACACTTCATAAATTGCAGATACACAGTTACTTAAAATAAACCTACTCCTTATCGATATAAGTGTTACAAGTTTCATGGCGACTAAAATTCTGTAAATTTTTGAGTTTAGTTACATAATATGTGGACGGTTAGACCATATTTCTTCGGATGTGCAGCATCTTGCACCTTCAAATGGGAGAAGGCCTTCCACCACGGAACACGTCATATCTGCAAATGAACTGAGTTTCTACAATATCTGTGCTACTTCCTTTGTCTTGAAAATGAGAATTTGTTTTAGTTTCCAGTAGCTGCTATTCAAAAACGTTTTCAAATTATAACTGGTTTTTGATAACACCTGGGTTGAACAAAATATAGTGTCAACACTGCCGTAACATGAAGGACGTGCGTCACACGGCATGCGCGCTGTCTGCATCTGCTCGCACGTCGGTGAAGTGGTGCAACCAGCGGCTACGTTGAGTCAGTTGCAGTGCGTACTGTGTGAAAGTGCGGGAGACCACTTCAGGCGACCTAACAGTATGTTTAGGAATCACGAACAAAATGCGTGGATCAAGATTAAAGTGGCACATTCCTCCTGGCGCTCCATTCCATCATCCTTCATGACAGTGTATCATGTCATAAGGCGAATCTTGTGCAGGAGCTTCTGCGTACGTGTGGGTGGGAAATACTGGAACACCCACCGCATTCACACGAAATAAGTCCGTGCGATTACGACCTCTTCGCCAAAAGGAAGGAACTTCTTCGTGGCACGTCCTACAACTCAAGAGAGGACATCCTCCGTGCCTTAGGGCTGTCCTTGTGACACGTCAACAGAGGGATGCGCTGACAGTTTACACCGCCTCCAACTGTGTGGGGGAAGGTGATCGAGGTGCGACACGTTTATACTGATGACATAAAATACTGTGAACGTCTGTCAATAAAGTCTGCTATGAATTATAAACGTACTGCCACTAATTTTTATCCAACCCGGGTACTTGATAATTTAATTCAACTTAATGATTATTAGTTTGTATTAGAGTAACAATGCAACATATAGACTGTCAATGCATTACTGACAAAATTTTCCCGACTGCAACAATTTTAAATTTGAATAGAATATTTTTTGTTTGTCACATGAGTGTATTCTACCATGCAAACGCTGGGAAAAAACTTGCTTCTCCAGAGTAATTTTTGCAGTTTCTTTAAAAGACTGCACAAAACATACAGTGAATGCTGTCATTTCAAAATGGAAGCAGCTCACAGCATGACCTGACGTTTTATTTGTTTACTTTTATTTTTGGATTTTAACCTATTTTTACTTTACAGGCCCTGGTCATAGGGACCAGCATATTTTATAGCGTATACAATGGTGTGCACTGACAGCATATTTGCATTGGACAAATGTCAGATCGCTTTATTATTTGGTTTCAAAAATGGTTCACATGGCTCTGAGCCCTATGGGACTTAACATCTGAGGTCATCAGTCCCCTAGACTTATATCTAACTAACCTAAGGACATCACACACATCCATGCCCGAGGCAGGATTCGAACCTGCGACCGTAGCAGCAGCGCTGTTCCGGAATGAAGCGCCTAGAACCGCTCGGCCACATCGGTCGGCTATATAGATGGCAGCAGTACCGTGTACACAAGGTACAAAAGGGAAGAGCATTGACAGAGACGTCATTTGCACGCACACGAATTTTTGTTGAAAGGTTTCCTTGGGGAAGGACTCTGATATCATTTCTGTTTGATTCGATGACTTTTCGTGTGTTACTACGAACTGTAACCTTTCTGACAGGATACGATGCCACTTGTGAGGAACAGTGCAAAAGCCTATTGAAAATCTAGAAATATGGAATCAATGTGGGATATCCTGAAGATAGCACATCACTGCTTCGTGAGAATAAAGAGCTGGTTGTTTTGCACACGAGTTATATGTTCTGAATCCGTGCTATTTCTCAATAGGTCCTTCTTTTGGAGGTAATTCACAATGTTTGAACACAGCAGAAGTCCCAAAATCCTATTGTAAATCGACGTTAGTGATATGAGTCTGTAATTCTTATACATTTATATTTATTGATGAGGTAGATAACTGTTTTTCTAGTATAAATAGTACATTTGACTTCCAATCAGAAAGCTTGATATAAATCAAGAAAAACAATCCTAATCCTATCTACAAGAGTTTTTATTAGATTTATTATTCCAATAATTGTTATAGTAATATTAGCGGAGGTGAACAACTTTCAAGTCTCTAGGTACGGATCTTCTGCCGAGCGAACGGTTCTATACCCGCAGGTAATACAAGCAATAATTAAATTCAGATACCGAGGGAGTTATGTAGCTAAGTATCGCGTGTGTAAATTTCACTCGTTTTCAAGTGATTCTTTGGAGGGCAATTTGTTGTTCATAGACTACCGCCGTTAAGATTTTTCCATTGTGCTCTATAGATTTTCTTGAGGAGAATGAATGGGCACAAGCAATGTTTGATGGCAACCACTCGCAGTGTGTATGGATTGTTGGTGGACTTATCCCATTGTTTTTCCCTTGCACTGCCGTAAAGAGTGCTTGAGTTTTTAGTGCGTTCATAAGAACAATCGAGTCCCAATTTCCCGATGGTACGATCCTGCCCCATGAACCATGAACCTTGCCGTTGGTGGGGAGGCTTCCGTGCCTCGGCGATACAGATGGCCGTACCGTAGGTGCAACCACAACGGAGGGGTATCTGTTGAGAGGCCAGACAAACGTGTGGTTCCTGAAGAGGGGCAGCAGCCTTTTCAGTAGTTGCAGGGGCAACAGTCTGGATGATTGACTGATCTGGCCTTGTAACATTAACCAAAACGGCCTTGCTGTGCTGGTACTGCGAACGGCTGAAAGCAAGGGGAAACTACAGCCGTAATTTTTCCCTAGGACATGCAGCTTTACTGTATGATTAAATGATGATGGCGTCCTCTTGGGTAAAATATTCCGGAGGTAAAATAGTCCCCCATTCGGATCTCCGGGCGGGGACTACTCAAGAGGACGTCGTTATCAGGAGAAAGAAAACTGGCATTCTACGGATCGGAGCGTGGAATGTCAGATCCCTTAATCGGGCAGGTAGGTTAGAAAATTTAAAAAGGGAAATGGATACGTTAAAGTTAGATATAGTGGGAATTAGTGAAGTTCGGTGGCAGGAGGAACAAGACTTTTGGTCTGGTGATTACAGGGTTATAAATACAAAATGAAATAGGGGTAATGCAGGAGTAGGTTTAATAATGAATAAAAAAATAGGAGTGCGGGTTAGCTACTACAAACAGCATAGTGAACGCATTATTGTGGCCAAGATAGACACAAAGCCCATGCCTACTACAGTAGTACAAGTTTATATGCCAACTAGCTCTGCAGATGATGAAGAAATTGATGAAATGTATGACGAGATAAAAGAAATTATTCAGGTAGTGAAGGGAGACGAAAATTTAATAATCACGGGTGACTGGAATTCGTCAGTAGGAAAAGGGAGAGAAGGAAACATAGTAGGTGAATATGGATTGGGGGGAAGAAATGAAAGAGGAAGCCGCCTTGTAGAATTTTGCACAGAGCATAACTTAATCATAGCTAACACTTGGTTCAAGAATCATAAAAGAAGGTTGTATACCTGGAAGAATCCTGGAGATACTAATAGGTATCAGATAGATTATATAATGGTAAGACAGAGATTTAGGAACCAGGTTTTAAATTGTAAGACATTTCCAGGGGCAGATGTGGATTCTGACCACAATCTATTGGTTATGAACTGCAGATTGAAACTGAAGAAACTGCAAAAAGGTGGGAATTTAAGGAGATGGGACCTGGATAAACTGAAAGAACCAGAGGTTGTAGAGAGTTTCAGGGAGAGCATAAGGGAACAATTGACAGGAATGGGGGAAAGAAATACAGTAGAAGAAGAATGGGTAGCTCTGAGGGATGAAGTAGTGAAGGCAGCAGACGATCAAGTAGGTAAAAAGACGAGGGCTAATAGAAATCCTTGGGTAACAGAAGAAATATTGAATTTAATTGATGAAAGGAGAAAATATAAAAATACAGTAAATGAAGTAGGCAAAAGGGAATACAAACGTCTCAAAAATGAGATCGACAGATAGTGCAAAATGGCTAAGCAGGGATGGCTAGAGGACAAATGTAAGGATGTAGAGGCTTGTCTCACTAGGGGTAAGATAGATACTGCCTACAGGAAAATTAAAGAGACCTTTGGAGAGAAGAGAACCACTTGTATGAATATCAAGAGCTCAGATGGCAACCCAGTTCTAAGCAAAGAAGGCAAGGCAGAAAGGTGGAAGGAGTATATAGAGGGTTTATACAAGGGCGATGTACTTGAGGACAGTATTATGGAAATGGAAGAGGATGTAGATGAAGATGAAATGGGAGATAAGATACTGCGTGAAGAGTTTGACAGAGCACTGAAAGACCTGAGTCGAAACAAGGCCCCGGGAGTAGACAACATTCCATTAGAACTACTGATGGCCTTGGGAGAGCCAGTCCTGACAAAACTCTACCATCTGGTGAGCAAGATGTATGAGACAGGCGAAATACCCACAGACTTCAAGAAGAATATAATAATTCCAATACCAAAGAAAGCAGGTGTTGACAGATGTGAAAATTACCGAACTATCAGTTTAATAAGTCACAGCTGCAAAATACTAACGCGAATTCTTTACAGACGAATGGAAAAACTGGTAGAAGCGGACCTCGGGGAGGATCAGTTTGGATTCCGTAGAAATGTTGGAACACGTGAGGCAATACTAACCTTACGACTTATCTTAGAAGAAAGATTAAGAAAAGGCAAACCTACGTTTTTAGCATTTGTAGACTTAGAGAAAGCTTTTGACAACGTTAACTGGAATACTCTCTTTCAAATTCTGAAGGTGGCAGGGGTAAAATACAGGGAGCGAAAGGCTATTTACAATTTGTACAGAAACCAGATGGCAGTTATAAGAGTCGAGGGGCATGAAAGGGAAGCAGTGGTTGGGAAAGGAGTGAGACAGGGTTGTAGCCTCTCCCCGATGTTATTCAATCTGTATATTGAGCAAGCAGTAAAGGAAACAAAAGAAAAATTCGGAGTAGGTATTAAAATTCATGGAGAAGAAGTAAAAACTTTGAGGTTCGCCGATGACATTGTAATTCTGTCAGAGACGGCAAAGGACTTGGAAGAGCAGTTGAACGGAATGGACAGTGTCTTGAAAGGAGGATATACGATGAACATTAACAAAAACAAAACGAGGATAATGGAATGTAGTCAAATTAAATCGAGTGATGCTGAGGGGATTAGATTAGGAAATGAGACACTTAAAGTAGTAAAGGAGTTTTGCTATTTAGGGAGTAAAATAACTGATGATGGTCGAAGTAGAGAGGATATAAAATGTAGACTGGCAATGGAAAGGAAATCGTTTCTGAAGAAGAGAAATTTGTTAACATCGAGTATAGATTTAAGTGTCAGGAAGTCGTTTCTGAAAGTATTTGTATGGAGTGTAGCCATGTATGGAAGTGAAACATGGACGATAACCACTTTGGACAAGAAGAGAATAGAAGCTTTCGAAATGTGGTGCTACAGAAAAATGCTGAAGATAAGGTGGGTAGATCACGTAACTAATGAGGAGGTATTGAATAGGATTGGGGAGAAGAGAAGTTTGTGGCACAACTTGACTAGAAGAAGGGATCGATTGGTAGGACATGTTTTGAGGCATCAAGGGATCACAAATTTAGCATTGGAGGGCAGCGTGGAGGGTAAAAATCGTAGAGGGAGACCAAGAGATCAATACACTAAGCAGATTCAGAAGGATGTAGGTTGCAGTAGGTACTGGGAGATGAAGAAGCTTGCACAGGATAGAGTAGCATGGAGAGCTGCATCAAACCAGTCTCAGGACTGAAGACCACAACAACAACAACAACGATCCTTTGCTGACATAATAATATCCTTAGAACTTGTTAAGGAATGAATCTCGTAAGAAACCGTAACATCAAGGTAATTTTTGTTATCAAACAATTTCTAAAGTCGAGAAGAGTATACCTCATGTTTATAAATGTCTTTCATAAAGTGTGATTCTCTAGTCTTTCCGCCTGTATGCTTCCCACCACTGCTTTCCCGCTCCCGTGATATATCTTTTTAAAGTATCAACGAAATTAATTCCCTGATCAGTCATATTGCAGTCGTTTGGTCAGATTACGTTGCAGGTTTTAGATAAATCACAGCGTCAAATCTCATTATAACCTCGTACCAACCTCAGACGACGCGGCACTCAGTGGAATGTACCACTAGAGACGCGCTCCCTGGTCTTGGTATGAAGCATAATAGCTCCAAGAATTCCACTAGGTATTCCGGTATTTGGAGTGGTGTTGCAGTTGAGAATGAAAGTTAAATCTAATTAAAAGAACAACGGGAATCTTTTAGTACGTTTACTTAAGAACGGTTATCTCGTTACTGTCAAGGACAAAGGGAAGTAGCGTGTTCCTCTATAAATTAGCAAGGCGGCTTCTGTCTTCTGACATACAAGTAGGGCAAACCGAACTTGCGCGGCGCTTTGGCCTGTCCATCACCGTGTTAAGTTCCCCTGTGTAATTCCTCAGCCTTTAGCGCTTGTTACAGTGTGCTTCCCCATAGTTCTCTAAAATGTGTCACTTTTTCTACGAAAGCCTAAACTGCTTAGTACGTAAAGGGTCAAAGCAGTCATAACACCACTTGCACGCTGCCGATTAATGTGCTTTAATTCTGTCCTGTTTATCCCCTGAAGACTCATCCGTGGACGCCGCTGTAAAAGGAAGAGCGACAAACTAAGTTGGCGCACTTGTGTCTGTCGCCGCCTCCCTTGTGTTTGTGGCACCAATTAGCCAAATTAGCTGGCAGCTGACCGTAGGGCGGCGCATGCGCACCATCCTTCCGTTCCGTACTCCTGAAGCCGACGCAACGAGCGTAACTGCCAGCCCACCTCACTTACTATCGTCGTCGATTCCTCAAACTATTGTCTCTTGGCTTCGAAAACTCCTTCCGTTTCATGTTACTCATAAGACATTTTTTCCGTATGGCTTAAATGCAAGACGTTTGTTGGATGTTATGAAAGGACCACAGGAACAAAGTTACTCACACCTTCAGGTACTAGAGCAACCGCCAGGCTGATTTGATGTCGCAATTTCTGAAAGTACGTTTCTAAAGTGCTTAGAAAAATGGCTCTGAGCACTATGGGACTTAACTGCTGAGGTCATCAGTCCCCTAGAACTTAGAACTATTTAAACCTAACTAACCTAAGGACATCACACACATCCATGCCCGCGGCAGGATTCGAACCTGCGCCCGTAGCGGTCGCACGGTTCCAGACTGTAGCGCCTAGAACCGCTCGGCCACTCCGGCCGGCTAAAGTGCTTATCAAAGGTGCTTGGGTGGCACTGAGTGTATTGCCAAACTGCGAGTGTCTTAGAGGGACCCATTGCCGTTTTCATCACACACTCCTGCGTGATCAGGCCACAGGAGGTCCTAAAACAGGAGCGTTGAAAAAGCTTAAGTACACGTTCAAATTAGTCGAATAGTTTTGAACGGTCCCTAGAGGTTCCAACCAGTGCATGACAGCAAAAGTTGCAGTCGCGCTGCAGTCCAAAGGGGGACGATCACTTTTAGTGAGGGTGCAGCCGCACCGTGTCGTTAGAGAAGGCTTAAAACGTTCGGCGGTCTCAGCAGTGTCAATGGTTGTCAAGAACGTCTTCTGCGGTTGTTCATCGCACTGCAAACTGTCGCTTTCAACCGCGGAATGTGTTGGAAAAAAATGTTCAAATGTGTGTGAAATCTTATGGGACTTAACTGCTAAGGTCATCAGTCCCTAAGCTTCCACACTACTTAACCTAAATTATCCTAGGGACAAACACACACACCCATGCCCGAGGGAGGACTCGAACCTCCGCCGGGACCAGCCGCACAGTCCATAACTGCAGCGCCACAGACCGCTCGGCTAATCCCGCGCGGCGAATGTTTTGGAACCAACGCCCCAGGGAAAGGGGTGGTTTCACTGACGGCATTTATGCCCCCTTCTGTGGCCTTTTCGCGTCGAATCTGAGCGGCGATGAAGAAAGCTGCGTGGTTGTAACGTTACATTTAGCGGTTCTGGCCTGCATCGCAGACACAGCAAAACAAGAGGTGAAATGTTGGTAGGAGGAGCTGTGACGGCCTTCCCATTGCGTATATGTTCACAGTGGCGTTGGGCAGAATTGTGGGGAAATTTGGTGCCAATGTGACATCATTTTCCGAACTTACACCTCACATGAACTTCTGAGCTCTGTACTATTTTCCGAATGTGTAGACACCTTACTGTTTGAACCGTCGCCGAATCCGAGGGGTAAGTTGCAGGGCGGCACGCTTTTGTACCAATGCAGACGACGCTTGTAGGTACCTTTGAGGCAAATTTGAAACTTATACGTTGCAATGAGAGACAATTAAAGGACTTCGAGAAAAATGAGCATTTAACTGCTGTGCAAAGTAGAAGCGTAGGGAATTAAATTTTCACCCTGCAGCGATTGTGCGCTGATGTGAACCTTCCTGTGATATTAAAACTGTGTTCCGATCCCAGACTCGAGATGGGGACCTTTACCTTTCACGAGCAAGTGCTCTACCGTCTTTATCACAGTTGTCGGAGACGAGGTAATGGCGGAATTAAGGCTGTGAGGACGGGTCGTGAGTCACGCTTGGGTAGCTCAAACGATAGAGCACTTGCCCGCGAATAGCTAAAGTCCCAACTTCGAGTCTCGGTCCTGCACACAGTTTTAATCTGCCAGTAAGTTTCACAGCAGCGTAGGGTTTGGGTGGAAAGGTGTTCGGGCTGAGAGTTATGCAGGCTTAGGTTTATTTTACAAAAACATTTATGCGACATAAATACTTCCACACAAATAAGTTGATATGAACAGAACGCTGAGCAAAAGTCAACGGCACATTTCTCAGAACTATCCTTGCATAAATTGAACATCAGATAATGTTAGAACAAACAAAAGAAAACTCATTAAGGAATATCATAAGTGCAGCTCAGTCTGACTGAGCCCCTGTGACACATAAAAGGGGCACCAAGTGAGAATTAAAAAATTAAGAATAGGATGTTTACACTCTCTGTCCACAGAATGTTACAATCGGGCTATCAACTGGATATAGAAAACGAATGAATAAAATCACAATCTACTTCACTTCTATATCAAGACCCCACTTTTTTTTAAGCCGTTAATATACCTAGACAAATGTCCTTATTGGTGCTTTCCGTTTGATTTTTGTTCTGTGCACCGGTGAAATTTTGAACCGTTCTGGCAGATGGCAGAGCCCTAGTACAGCCTCAAAACGGCGTCTACATACGACTCACGTTACAAGCAGCCTGCTGTTACTGAATTCTTGTCTGCGCAAAAAGTAACCGTGGTCAACAACCATAAACATTTGTGTGCAGTGTATGGCGATGCTGCACTTGACAGAAGTACAGTTGGGCGATTAGTATTTGCGTGCGCTGTATGGCGATGCGTAAAGAAAGTTACAGCCTCAGGAATTGCAGAAACAGAGTTCCATGATCAGCCACGCTCGGGGTGTCCTGTCACAGCAACTGTTGCAGACATGCTGAATCCCTCGGATGCCATTATTAGTGCCGACCGGCGCACACAATTCGACAAGTGGCTCTACAGTTGTTGGTCAGCGTTGGAAGTGAGTCTGCAATGATCGAGGCTCTCGAAAACTCAAAGAGGTGCTCACTATGAATTCCACGAATGCTCAAAGCGGACCACAAGATTCAAAGAAAGGCCACTTCATCTGAATATTCGGAGAGTTTTGAGACCGACAGAGAGGCCTTTCTGGCACAGATCGTTACGGGGGGCAAAAGCTGGGTGCGCCACTTTGCGCCGGAAACAAAAAGGCAGTCCGTGGAGTGGCACAATCCTCGATCACCAAAAAAGAAGAAATTCAAGACAATCCCCTCTGCCGGAAAGGTCACGGCGACAGTCTGCTGGGATTTCGATGGCGTCATTCTCGGAGATGTGATACCAAGAGGGTCAACCATCAATTCAGAGGCATACGAGAAGACTCTGAATAAACTCAAGAACCGTTTCCGACGTGTTCGATTGGACAACAATCCAACTGAAATCTTGTTCCAACACGATAATGCACGCCCACACACAAGTTTAAGAACCCGGGAACACATAGCCAAATTGAGTTGAACATCACTGGCTCATTCACCCTACAGTCCAGACCCGGCACCCTCGGATTTCCATCTCTTTGGGCCGTTTAAATATTTTCTACTGGGAACACACTTTGAACGTGACGGGAGTGTCAGTCGTGCAGTGAAAACATGGCTACACCTACAGGACAAGAACTTTTACCAGCAGGGGATACATGCTCTTCCATAACGTTGGCGTAAGGCCTGGAACGTGATGGAGATTAAGTAGAAAAATAGGACTTAGACATGACATGTTGATGTATATTGTCACCAAATTCTAGCTCTTAACAATAACCTCGTCGTTGGTGGGGAGGCTTGCGCCCCCCTATGAACCATGGACCTTGCCGTTGGTGAGGAGGCTTGCGTGCCTCAACGATTCAGATAGCCGTACCATAGGTGCAACCACAACGGAGGGGTATCTGTTGAGAGGCCAGACAAACGTGTGGTTCCTGAAGAGGGGCAGCAGCCTTTTCAGTAGTTGCAGGGGCAACAGTCTGGATGATTGACTGATCTGGCCTTGTAACACTAACCAAAATGGCCTTGCTGTTCTGGTACTGCGAACGGCTGAAAGCATGGGGAAACTACAGCCGTAATTTTTCCCGAGGGCATCCAGCTTTACTGTATGATTAAATGATGATGGCGTCCTCTTGGGTAAAATATTCCGGAGGTAAAATAGTCCCCCATTCAGATCTCCGGGTGGTGACTACTAAAGAGGACGTCGTCATCAGGAGAAAGAAAACTGGCGTTCTACGGATCGGAGCGTGGAATGTCAGATCCCTTAATCGGGCAGGTAGGTTAGAAAATTTAAAAAGGGAAATGGATAGGTTAAAGTTAGGTACAGTGGGAATTAGTGAAGTTCGGTGGCAGGACTCGGTGGACTGACTCTTGTTCCACCTTTTTTACCGGGGCCAACCACAATTTGCGCGCACTACACAATTCCGTTCCCAAGGGGAACCACTACACCATTTTCATACAAACTAACTAAGAATTCCTAAGTGAAGGTCAGCAGTTTACATAACAGCAAACAAAAATTTTAAATAAAACAGAACACTTGCACATATTGACATTTCTAGAAAAAATTATTCACACAAAATCACAATTATATACAGTAAGTGTTGTTCCCTCCAAATGGGACAAGGAATTTAAATGACAGATACACTACATTGCGTAGAATCAAATCAAGACATCAAAGTTCTTACGAAGAAAGGAGCATACAATTTTATGTTATCGATTCAAACACACACATTTACAGAAGCTCAATCTTATAACATTAAATAAAACAAAAGGCAAAATAAATTAGTACAGCATTAGTCATGGTGTTACAAGGTGAATACAGGGTTATAAATACAAAATCAAATGGGGATAATGCAGAAGTAGGTTTAATAATGAATAAAAAATAGGAGTGCGGGTAAGCTACTACAAACAGCATAGTGAACACATTATTGTGGCCAAGATAGACACGAAGCCCACGCCTATTACAGTAGTACAAGTTTATATGCCAACTAGCTCTGCAGATGATGAAGAAGTTGGTGAAATGTATGATGAGATAAAAGAAATTATTCAGGTCGTGAAGGGAGACGAAAATTTAATAGTTATGGGTGACTGGAATTCGAGAGCAGGAAAAGGGAGAGAAGGAAACATAGTAGGTGAATATGGATTGGGGTAAGAAATGAAAGAGGAAGCTGCCTGGTAGAATTTTGCACAGAGCATAACTTAATCATAGCTAACACTTGGTTCAAGAATCATGAAAGAAGGTTGTAAACATGGAAGAATCCTGGATATACTAAAAGGTATCAGATAAATTATATAATGGTAAGACAGAGATTTAGGAACCAGGTTTCAAATTGTAAGACATTTCCAGGGGCAGGTGTGGACTCTGACCACAATCTATTGGTTATGAACTGTAGATTAAAACTGAAGAAACTGCAAAAAGGTGGGAATTTGGGGAGATGGAACCTGGATAAACTGACTAAACCAGAGGTTGTACAGAGTTTCAGGGAGAGCATAGGGGATCAATTGAAAGGAATGGGAGAAAGAAATACAGTAGAAGAAGAATGTGTAGCTTTGAGGGATGAAATAGTGAAGGCAGCAGAGGATCAAATAGGTAAAAAGACGAGGGCTAGTAGAAACCCTTGGGTAACAGAAGAAATATTGAATTTAATTGATGAAAGGAAAAAATATAAAATTGCACTAAATGAAACAGGCAAAAAGGAATACAAACGTCTCAAAAATGATATCGACAGAAAGTGCAAAATGGCTAAGCAGGGATGGCTAGAGGACAAATGTAAGGATGTAGAGGCTTATCTCACTAGGGGTAAGATAGATACTGCCTACAGGAAAATTAAAGAGACCGTTGGAGAAAAGAGAACCACTTGTATGAATATCAAGAGCTCAGATGGAAACTTTATTGCGAATAGCAGAGTAATCACGTAGATGTAGATGTAGATATGAAGGCTCAAACATTCCTTGATTACAAAACATGTAGATGGGATTGAACTGCATCCGTAAATTTTCTTATTATTTGCTGTCTTGCCAGTCCAGTCTATTTGCCTTTTAATTGATTGCTAGGCAATCTGATTTACGTAATTCTGATTTCATGTACTGCGTATAATTCAAACTTCTGCTGAACTTCCTGAGCTTACTATCGTATCTGTATCTACCTTTACATATTAAAATGCATACTTCATATTTATCACAAACATTTTCAACTGATACTGACAATCCTACTCTGTTCGTTACATTTTCTAAGACAATGTACCCGTTTGATCCTCCGAAAGAGCAACTACATCATCTGAATAACCCAGAAAATTTACCTTAATTCATTTCCATCATTTACCTAGTGTTACTGATACAGTTTCATGAGATTTGAGTTATAGTTTACTGTGATAGCCTCCAAAGCACAATTGAAAAGTGTCTATTTCAAAAAGTCGAGAGGGGTTTCACAACTTCTAAGTTGATGTGTTTCATGGATATAATATTGCTAATTAGGCTGTAATTTCATATTTCCTGTAAGTTTTGTGTATTTTTTTCTATCTACAGAGTCGATAACTTTGTCAGGGGTTAGAATATTATGCTATTTCAAATTCTTTGTCGAATTATTTATTACAACGTAAAAATTTATCCTAACAAGGATTTTGTCGTTAGGAAGTTGCCCTCACATTCCAAAGCTGTCTCATCTTTGAAGCGACTGATATAAATCGCGTGCCATAAGACGATTTGTTCTAGGGAACCCGGTCATATGTGAGCCACATTCATACTAACTGATCATCTGGGGATAGCCCATGACCCGAACTCATGAAACCAGCTCGAACAGTACGGCCCCTATTTTATTTCCCAAATTTCAAAGAACCACTTTTTAGGTGTATTAATTTTTCTTATAGACTCCAAACTATGTAGTCGGCTGTAGTGGTATTTAATATTTTTACAAATTATGTATTAGTCTGCCAGTCCTGACAAAACTCTACCATCTGGTAAGCAAGATGTATGAAACAGGCGAAATACCCTCAGACTTCAAGAAGAATATAATAATTCCAATCCCAAAGAAAGCAGGTGTTGACAGATGTGAAAATTACCGAACTCTCAGTTTAATAAGTCACAGATGCAAAATACTAACGCGAATTCTTTACAGACGAATGGAAAAATTGATAGAAGCTGACCTCGGGGAAGATCAGTTTGGATTCCGTAGAAATATTGGAACACGTGAGGCAATACTGACCTTACGACTTATCTTAGAAGAAAGATTAACGAAAGGCAAACCTACGTTTCTAGCATTTGTAGACTTAGAGAAAGCTTTTGACAATGTTGATTCGAATATTCTCTTTCAAATTATGAAGGTGGCAGGGGTAAAATACAGGGAGCGAAAGGCTATTTACAATTTGTACAGAAAGCAGTTGGCAATCATACGAGTGGAGGGGTATGAAAGGGAAGCAGTAGTTGGGAAGGGAGTGAGACAGGGTTGTAGCCTATCCCCGATGTTATTCAATCTGTATATTGAGCAAGCAATAAAGGAAACAAAAGAGAAGTTAGGTATTAAAATCCATGGAGAAGAAATAAAAACTTTCAGGTTAGCCGATGACATTGTAATTCTGTCAGAGACAGCAAAGGACTTGGAAGAGCAGTTGAACGGAGTGGACAGTGTCTTGAAAGGAGGGTATAAGATGAACATCAACAAAAGCAAAACGATGAGAATGGAATATAGTCGAATTAAGTCGGATGATGCTCAGGGAATTAGATTAGGAAATGAGACACTTAAAGTAGTAAAGGAGATTTGCTATTTGGGGAGCAAAGTAACTGATGATGGTCGAAGTAGAGAGGATATAAAATGTAGACTGGCAATGGCAAGGAAAGCGTTTCTGAAGAAGAAAAATTTGTTAACATCGAGTGTAGATTTAAGTGTCAGAAAGTGGTTTCCGAAAGTATTTGTATGGGGTGTAGCCATGTATGGAAGTGAAACATGGACGATAAATAGTTTGGACAAGAAGAGAATAGAAGCTTTCGAAATGTGGTGCTACAGAAGAATGCTGAAGATTAGATGGGTAGATCACATAACTAATGAGGAGGTATTGAATAGAATTGGGGAGAAGAGGAGCTTGTGGCACAACTTGACTAGAAGAAGGGATTGGTTGGTAGGACATGTTCTGAGACATCGAGGGATCACCAATTTAGTATTGGAGGGCAGCGTGGAGGGTAAAAATCGTAGAGGGAGACCAAGAGATGAATACACTAAGCAGATTCAGAAGGATGTAGGCTGCAGTAGGTACTGGGAGATGAAGAAGCTTGCACAGGATAGAGTAGCATGGAGAGCTGCATCAAACCAGTCTCAGGACTGAAGACCACAACAACATCAACAACAATAAATACATTATGAGAAAAAAATGTGGGGCATTTCTTATTGAACGTCCCTCGTAGATTACATATGCTTAAATATCTCATTAAAATGTCATCTACGAATTGTATATATTGCCCTCAATAGACTACAAGTTTCCTCATTATTAGCGTCGTAATAATAAATTAACTAATTGACAAGACAGCACGACAGTAACTATGCAATGGCTGCTACGCTCTTCCAGGGCGTACACTTTAGTATTGTTATTATTAGTACTATTACTATTACTGCTATTACTATTACTATTATTATTATTGGCAATCGTGAAACACAAAGCATTAGCAGCCAGAAATATTATTGTTTCTGCCAGTTCAGAATTACGGAGTCCAACACTCAACTGATTTACAGACTGTAGGACTAAGTATGGTGCACATGTTTTAATTTGAATGATTTTAAAGGAGGGTACAGGGTCTGGATGGAGCAAGCATCCTAGGAAGAGAAGTGGTGCAGAGGTATGTTTTGTTACAAGTGTCTGTCCTCAGTGTGGATAGTTAACCTTCTATCTGAGAAAGAGATGTAGATATTATTCGTGATGAACTGAAAATTGCTTCAGCTTTCTATAAAGAATGGTGTCAGAAGTAAACAGTACCAACTGTCACATTGACTCAATGATTCGTGGCTTAACAAAATACATGCAAACACTAAATAGCACATATCATTCGTCATTTTAAAAATGAATGTGTGCAGAGAAAATTTTGTCGTTCTTAGGTTTGTTAGGTGCTAATGTTGATTGGGGGAGTGGGTGGGGAGTTTTGATATAATATATGATTGCACGCTAGGGTTATAGTCTCGAAAAGGTTGGGAACCACTGCTCAAGTGAGGAATTTTCTATCTTGGCTGCAAACTCAATGCTAATGGTCGAAGTACAGAGGGTATAATATGCAACCTGACAGTTGTTTGACATACATTTCTGAGAAAGATAAATTTGATAACATCATAGTTACAGTAAGCCTACTCTGAAGGTATTCTTCGAAGAAGTGTTTTACAGGAGCGGAACTGCCCATATGAAAGGAGACTAGAAGCTTTTAAAATGTGTTGCCATGAAAGAATGCAGAAGACTGCATGAGTAGATCGGATAACTGATGACGAGGTACTGAATCTAATTGAGGAGAAAAAGAATTTACGCCACAACTTAACTAAAATGATAGAATGCATCCTGAGGCATTACTAGGTTATCACTTCTGTGATGGAAGGAAGTGTGTTTTGGGGTGGGGGTAAAATGTAGCGAGAGACCAAGGCTACAGCAAGCAGTCACAGATTGATGTATGTTGCAACAGTTTCGCAGTGATGAAGAAGTTTGCAAGTTTCTAAAGTGAAAGTATTATCAACTACCGTAATGGTCGCATCGACAGTGACGAGAATCCATACGTCATGTTCGTTTCGTACCACTGGGAAGAATCGTCAGTTAACTTTCGGGTTGGGTTTATACACGACAAAGTAAGAGGTCCAGTACAAATGGTGTACGTTGCGGTCGTTTGAGGACGGCAGTACCCATGGATGCAAGGGGCACATCGGATCCAGCTGTCGGCTCCAGGCGTGGATCAAAGTCTTAGTTCACGATCCATCCACTTTTAATTGGTATTCAAAGGCACTGCACTAATAATTTTATTTTACGTACATTTATACACACTGATAGGACAAAAAATTATGACCATCTACTTAATAGCACGCTGTCAACCTTCGGAACACAATACACCAGCATTTCTGCATGACAGGCATTCGGTAAGTAGTTGATAGTTTTCCGGTGGTACGAGGCACCATATATCTACGCACAGATAAGAGCAGTATCCTGACCTGGAACCATCACGCAGTGGTGTCCTACACATTTACATGGGCTTCAGATCAGGTGAACTTGATAGACAAGATATCAGCGCGATTTCAGTATCCTCAAACCACTGTAACACGGTTCTGGCCTTGCGATAATGACAGTTATGCTCTTGGAAGATGCCGGAGCTGTTGGGGAAGTCATAATGAATGAATGAATGACGATGAATGAATGGATGCAGATGATCTGCAATGATGTTCACGCACTCCACAACTGCCTAGACTACTATCACAGGTCCCATGGAAACCAGGTAAATGTCCCACCACCACTCCATAACACAATGCTGTCTATACGTCCTGTTGTGTCTGTGGTGTGGTGCGTGTTTCAACGAACCAGTCTCGATGGGCCCATGCCCACCTCAGCCGTAATTGATGATGTCGTTGTGTCAAAATTGTAACACGTAGTGGGAAGATGAGCTAAGGGGTGCGTTCCGAAATACTTCTGGCTGCACCAACACCGTACTCTGTCGTTAGATCTGCCAGAGGTTAACAGGCGGATTTTTGCGACGGGTGGGAACTGCGGCCCAGTTCCACCGATATATTTGACAGATCCGCCCTGCCAGTCTCAGTTCTGTTGTTCCCCACTGTACCTCCTTCCGCAGTTGGAATATCGCCTAGTAATGTGTCAACCAGCTCTTCGTACGCCCTGTTTTTTATATTCTTGTTCGTCTAATGTTCATGAGTCAATTACCATAACCTGTGTCTTCCGTGGTACACTTGTATTACTAAAAATCACATCAGTATTAACTTCCAACGGTATGAGATGCAAGTACAGCCAAAAAAAAGGCTTTTATACCACAGCAAAAAAACTGAGAAAAGCTCAACACCCTTGTTGCTGAAGTAGTAGTCAGTCATGACTGATGTGATATTTACTGATACAGCCGGTTTGCTCAACCATGGTCTCGTTAGAATATGCTGTCGCCGTTCAGAATAATTTTTTTTTATTCATGTTGCTTTCTAAATGAACGCACGTCACAGCGTGGAAATTATTATTGGTATTTCCAGTTCGTGTTCAGTCCGCATTTCTCACAACATGCGGTTTTGTTTAAATTCCAAAGCGAAATTAATATCCCAATGTATTTTCAATACTAGAGCTGGACTAGTTAGTTGATTTATTTTCAACATCAGCTTGTTGGCGCGAAGACAGGCTAGGACCGTCGCTACTGACGTTCCAGTGAAACGTCCTTCCACATATGTTGGAGAGTGCGTCTCGCCTTCCACGCAAGAGAGTGTGGTTTTGAAAACAGTGACACTAATATTGGGAGCAACTAAACAACGGGAAATTTTGTACACCTTTGTAATGCGTGCACTGGAACTGATAGTTTTCAGTGTGAACAGTTCCTACGTGATTGCTATCAGGTGTAACTTGCTGAAGTGAATAAAAAAACTAAATATTCATTTCGTAACATTAGTTCGTTATCTGAAACTATCCAACTTAGGATCTTCTACCATCTATATAACATTGAGCCCAAGGGTTCTGGAAAAACCTATAAGAGGACAGACACCCTTCGAGAGAAACAGCTACTCTTAAAGCAAAGGAAGAATTTCTGCATACACGGTCGGTCCAAAAAAATTCGAGACTGATTTTATTCGCAATGTATAAGCGACGTCGGTTCAGTAACTTCGCTGGCAACTGGAACTGACAACTGTAAACAACAGACGTGCTTTCGACCGGTCGATCGTGAGCAGGCTATGTTAAGCAGTGGATGCGTGGCTGTATCGTATTGCATTGAACTGGGGAGCTAGAAACGACGGAGAGGCTTCGTCCCCGCCGTAGCCCTTAGTGGTTCACAACCCCACAACAGGCTACAGCAGTCCACCCACCCCTCCGCCGCCCCACACCGAACCCAGAGTTATTGTGCGGTTCGGCCCCCAGTGGACCCCCCCCCCCACCCCCACCCCCCCACCCCGGGAACGTCTCATACCAGATGAGTGTAACCCCAATGTTTGCGTGGTAATTATGGTGTACGCCTAGGTGGAGAAAGTGTTTGCGCAGCAATCGCCGACATAGTGTAGGTGAGGCGGAATAAGGGGAACCAGACCCCATCCGCCGAGGCAGATGGAGCACTGCCTTAAAAACCATTCACAGACTGGCGGGCACACCGGACCTCGACACTAATCAGCCGGGTGGATTCATGCCGGGGACCGGCACGCCTTCCCGCCCGGAAAGCAGTGAGTGCGTTAGACCGCACGGCTAACCGAGCGGGCAGATGCGTGGCTGTACTGTGTCTACATTATTACGTCACAAATCGCAGTGGAGCAACAGCTGTAAATCAAGTGTTCAAGAGAATCTCAAGAATGCCTTGAAGAAGAGAAAAGCGTATACAAAGTTTGTACCGTATACCTTGAGTCCCGAACAAAAAGAACGGTTTGTAGACGTCTGCCGCGGCTTGATTGAAATACTTAATGCAGTCATTTCTTTTCAGGAAAAAATCATCATGGAGGATGAGACTTGGTGTTATCAGTACTAACGTAACACAAAACGACCATGTGCTGAAATTTTCATGAGCACTCTGATGACATAATCGACATTGAAGCCAATGTGACGCGCGAGTTGAAAAACATCCCAATCGAGCCGGCCGAAGTGGCCGTGCGGTTAAAGGCGCTGCAGTCTGGAACCGCAAGACCGCTACGGTCGCAGGTTCGAATCCTGCCTCGGGCATGGATGTTTGTGATGTCCTTAGGTTAGTTAGGTTTAACTAGTTCTAAGTTCTAGGGGACTAATGACCTCAGCAGTTGAGTCCCATAGTGCTCAGAGCCATTTGAACCATCCCAATCGAGGACATGGCTGTAGGGACATTCTATGCTTTGCACTCAAGGGGGAGAGAGTTCATAGAACACCTGAAGCCATCTTAGCGTCTGTCTGTTTTTATTAATCTAGTATCAAAACTTTTTAGAATCACTTCAGGTAAATATGCAGTCAGCTCAAAGCCATAAATGGTTCTAAATGGCCAGTTACAGCTGAACATATCAACGTCCTTAAGCTTCACTGATCCAGTCAGCTAGCCACAGACTCACCTAACGTTTACAATCTCCAGAAACTTATGCCAAAACATAATTTTTCGTTATATCTTACTTCGTTTTGCCTCACAGCCTTAAGTATTACGTTAAACACCGTGGATTTTTTTTAAATTTGTGAGTTTTTGTTATACTATCCATCTTGTTAGTTATACTGTAAGTTAACGTGCTTGGAAAGTAACACGATTTTACGTTCCTGCCTAATATAATGGCAAAACATCATGTACGTGTTATAGTATCTTTATTTCTAAGGTTTGGTTCCCTGCGCTATGCTGTCTCTTGTGGGCGCTAGTTGGTTGTTTCCTGATGATGGTCCAATATGCCGAAAATGGTTCGAAGTAAACAAATATTAGTGGAAAAACTAGACAATTTGTTTGTTTCTCAAACTGACGGGGGGCTCTGACCTATTCATCATCACTGAATTCGTCCATATTTGGGTATATGCATGGCTTGGCCAGAAATGAAAGTGACAAGTGGCCAAGCGTTTATGGGAGAAAAAAAAGCATATTTGGAGAAGACGATCGAGCCATCAGTCATCTGTGTGAGAGCAGTTTCCAAGCTACGGCTGGTGCAGCAAAAAGAACACAGAGCTATAATCCGGTGGCCGTGGAGACCAATCCCTGTGGCTGCAATTTATTATACGAGTCTATTTTTACGTCACGTCCACAGAAAATAAACCGAAATAAAGCTCAATATTCCGTGTTTATTCTATTTTCACAAAACGCATGAAAAGGAAAGGCAAAGGAAAATTGAGGATATAAAATAAATTTCCAAGAATATATTGTAAAAACTACACCCAAGAGGACGCTGCAAATAACTTTCCAAGAAGGGACTGTAATTAAATCGCACAGGATTTCGTATTCCATTAGTTTCATTTTCACCTTTGAGCAGCGTTACGTGTGGTTTGTTGCAAACTGTGCGATGACAGGGAACCTTTTATGAATGTAATCTAATTTTATTTTTTTATAGCAACGTTAAAACAACCATGTTATCGTAAAAGTGCAGCGTTTATAACGTGTGCAAGATGCCAAAAAAATTACAGACTCTTGTTTACGATGAGTATAATCCCAGGACCTGTAAATCGTCAACTGTAAAATAATACAAGTACCTAATTTTAAATACGAAGCTACCGTGTACTCCACACGGTCTTCTCCAGGAAATTTAACTGATGTCCCAAATTTTCCTTCGCCCCTCTTTTCATACTTTTCTGAAAATTTTAATAAATATAATACAGGGTGTCCGAAAAGTCTTTCCTTGATTACATAAATTGATAACTCAGGCTGGAAGTAAGATACAAATATGAAGCTGATGTCTAATTGTTTACAAACTATCAAAGTTTTTTTCACACATTAGTAAACTTCCACATGAGCACCCTTGGTAGCACGTAGCACATCTAGGCGATATTCAATTTCCGTCCACACATTAGCCAACATCACTGGAGGGATCGATTCAACGACTGTGGTTTTCCGTTGCCACGGGGTTTCAAGATCTGGTATACGTGTTCGGTAGACCTCGTCTTTGACATAACCCCATAAAAAGAAGTCTAATGGGGTTACGCCAGGAGAGCGTAGAGGCCAAACCGTTGGCCCATCACGACCAATCCATCGCCCAGGAAAGGTCATATCGAGATAGACACGGACGTCCAAACCCCGATGAGGAGATGCACCGTCTTGGTGAAACAAGACATCGGGGTGACACTGAAGCAGCTGAAGAACAGCATACTGTTGCAACATGTCCAGATACACTGCAGATGTGATGGTAGCCTCAGCGAAGAAGAATGGCCCGATAATTCGATTGTGCAATAGCGCGCACCAAACATTCACCTTTCGACTGCCTCTGGTGCACTCCATGACCTAGCCAGGGGGTTGTGAACTCCAAATGCGCACATTATGGAGATTCACTACTCCACTGACAAAAAAGGTCGCTTCGTCGGAAAAGGCAATTCGTCCTCAATACGTGATAGCATTTCGACCGCAAAGTCATATCGACGTGTACTGTCATTGGGCAATAAGGCCCGAACGATTTGCACTTTGTATGCACGGAACAATAAACGTTTGTGTAAAATGTCATAGAGAGAGCTTTTTGGCATGCGTAGTTCACGTGAGGCCCTGCGCACCGATTTCTTCGCACTTCGCAGAAAAGACTGCCTTACAGCTTCCACCCTGTCTGCTGAGGTTCTTGGTCGACCAGACCTCGGAAGGACAGCAACCTATCCTGTGTTCTTGAACCTCTCATACCAGGCTTAATACTCTTGACATCAGATGGATTCCTTCCAAATATTGTCTGGAAGTGTCTCTGCATTGTGGTTGGTGATCGTGTCTCATGGTACCACAGGATCCAGTGTGCCTTCTCCTGATTGGTTAACATGGCTTCTTGGGCACTGCACCTCATCCACTACTTACGTACTGCGAACCTAAAACAGAAAAAAATTTTTGATAGTTGTAAACAATTCGACAGAAGTTTCATATTTGTATCTTACTTCTAGCCTGAGTTATCAATTTATGTAATCAGGGAAAGACTTTTCGGACACCCAGTATATTGAGTATCATTTTTTGTGTAAGTCAATGAAAAATTGAAAACAGAAGAGCGTTGTCATAGGGACTCGACCCCACACCCCACGGATTACCTTTCTGTACTTTCTTCGCTGCGCCAACCGCTGCATAGAAGCCAGGCCAACATCAGCGCCTGATGATAGCGTGGCCATCACCAAAAACGCTATTTTTTCTAAGCGCTTGGTCATGTGAAGCTTCCGCGTCTGTCACTTTCATTTCTGGCTAAGCTGTACGCAAACCATAAGTGTGGACGAAGTCGATGGTGACGAGTAGGTGCGGTCTCTTTTTCAGATGTGAAATCATTCCGTCTAGAGATGACTGAAGAATCTATAAATGTGATTACTTGGTTGTTTATTTTAGTCACAGCTACGAGGAGCTCATCTTCAGTTCTCAAGTGATTAGCCGCATCACATACTATAACGTCACAGTCGTAGCTGTGAACAGCTACGTCTTCCACAGTGGTTCACTAACTCCTCTCATAAGGCCTGGAAATCTTCCTAGGCGTTCCTGGCGGTGTCACGTGTAGTCACGTGATCGGCATGTTAGTCTGGATTCGGCAGTGCTACAGGCAGAGGGTGGCTGGACGCTCATCCTGTCACCACTCCTATCCCCCCTCCCCCACTACTAGCCCCCCCCCCATCCCCCCCAACCCTAACATGAATTTCAGTACCCCATCTGTCTGCATCTTATTTCATACCATGTGCATATGCGAGAACGTTTCCGAAATATTTGCGAATAGTGTTACTGAGGCGGGACATGGGTACCAGCTGGGTATCCATTTAGTCGGATGGGAGAAAACGTCTAAAAACCACGTTCAGGGTGGAAGGTACGATTCGGGGCCGGCCGGCATTCTTTCAGAATCCCGCAAACACTGCGCTAACGTACGCGTCTAATTCGGGTGGACCAAAATTTTGAAAGTTCCTACAAACCACAATTTACAACACTGACTAACGTCCGAAATATTTTTGTGTACAAATAATGGACAGAAATGCCTTATCTTGCTTTATTCTAGGCAATTTGTTCTGCAGTTCTAATTTACTTCAAAAACTCGATTCTTGTACACTAGCTCGCAGTGCAGAGTAATGGTGTTAAAATCAATGCACAGCACTCCAGATCTAGTTTATTTGTGGTTGCCATAACTTGCTCCAGGCGAACACCAGTTTGGTATGTTTCAGTAGACTAACACTTATTTCAACACTGTCGAAGTAACTGGGTGTCGGCGAAATGTTGTGATTGACGAGTATACTGGCAAAGGGGCATTACATTAGTAGTGTGTGGATAAGTTTTCACATTTCTCCAGTGATCAATGATCACTGTCTGTAATTCCTTTGTGTCTTAATTCGTAATGGTTGCTGGACCAGAAATGGTTTCTGTTCTCCAACTGAATTTCAAAGTTCATTTTTAAGCAAGCAAAGTACTACAGTAATAGTAAAGAAAATACAGTTCTGAAAAAACACATCGCTTTGCATCTTTTACTTGCGAAAATTTAGTTAATTCTCAAACCACACTGTATATTTCATTTCGTACTTCGAAGTCTGAAGTATCAATGATACCTACTCATAATTTTCAGTCATATAGACGATAAAGAAAACTCTGGTTAGAGTTGAAAACTACACACTACTGAAGGGTACAGTAGACTATCATAAATAAACGTAGACTATGGTAGTTTTCCTGGTAGACTTGATCAGTTAAGATCGTATGCGCGTTTCGTGTACGTTAGGTGTGCTGCATCCATGTCGAGCGTTGCTTCATGTTGATCACTTTCTCTGTGCATGCAATCAGTCTCTTACTACACTGAAGCACCAGAGAAACTGGTATGGGCGTGCGTATTCAAATACAGAGATATGTAAACAGGCAGAATACGGCGCTGCAGGCGGACAACGCCTCTACAAGACAAGTGTCTGGCGCAGTTCTTTGATGGGTTACTGCTGCTACAATGGCGGGGGATACAGCATCTCCGAGGTAGCGGTGAAGTGGGGATTTTCCCGTAGAATCATTTCACGAGTGTACCGTGAATATCAGGAATCCGGTAAAACGTCAAATCTCCGACATCGCTGCGGCCGAAAAATGATCCTGCAAGAACGGGAACAACGAAGACTGAAGAGAATCGTTCAACATGACAGAAGTGCAATTCTTCCGTAAATTGCTGCAGATTTCAATGCAGGGCCATCAACAAGTGTTAGCGTACGAATCATTCAACGAAAAATCAGCAATATGGGCTTTCAGAGCCGAAGGCCCACTCGTGTACTCTTGATGACTGCATGACACAAAGCTTTACGCCTCGCCTGAGCCCGTCAACGCCGACATTGGACTGTTGATAACTGAAACATGTAACCTGGTCGGACGAGTCTCGTTTAAAATTGTATCGAGCGGGCGGACTCATACGGATATGGAAACAATCTCATGAATCCATGGAGCGTGCATGTCAGCAGGTGACTGTTGAAGCTGGTGGAGGCTCTGTAATGATGTGGGACGTGTGCAGTTGGAGTGATGTGGGACCGCTGATACCTCTAGATACGACTCTGACAGGTGACACGTACATAAGCATCCTGTCTGATCACCTGCTTCCATTCATGTCCATCGTGCATTCCGACGGACGTGGGCACTTGCTGGACAATGCGACACCCCACACGTCCAGAATTGCTAAAGGGGGGCTCGAGGAACACTCTTCGGAGCTTAAGCACTTCCGCTGACCACCAAACTCGCCAGACACGAACATTATTGAGCATAGCTGGGATGCCTTACTACGTGCTACTCAGAAGAGATCTCCACCGCATTGTACTCGTATTCTTACGGATTCATGGTGTCAATTTCCTCCAGCACTACTTCAGACATTAGTTCAGTACGTGTCACGTCGTGTTACGGCGCTTCTGTTTACTCGCGGGGCCCTACACGATATTAGGCAGGTGTAGCAGTTTCTATGGTTCTTCACTGTGAATTCCCCTAGATACCCAAAGTGGTGTACCATCTAGAAAATGGGTGAGCTGCGGACATTTTTGTTCTACATAGTTATCCTCCTGTCCATTTCTTTAAATAGTATTTCACAAAGTTTCATTCATAAATTGCTGATGTGTAACGTGAAACAGAGGAATGTTTCAGTAAAACTTTTTAAAAAATACGTATTTATCACATAGCGCTAGAAAAAGCAGTTTCCTCAAGAAAAGTTAAAATTAAAAAAAAAAGTATCAACATAGCTTCAATACTTTGTCGAGCTTATACAGGGTGTTACAAAAAGGTACGACCAAACTTCCAGGAAACACTCCTCACACACAAAGAAAGAAAATACGTTATGTGGACATGTGTCCGGAAACGCTTACTTTCCATGTTAGAGCTCATTTTATTACTTCTCTTCAAATCACATTAATCATGGAATGGAAACACACAGCAACGGAACTTACCAGCGTGACTTCAAACACTTTGTTACAGGAAATGCTCAAAATGTCCTCCGTTAGCGAGGATACATGCATCCACCCTCCGTCGCATGGAATTCCCGATGCGCTGATGCAGCCCTGGAGAGTGGCGTATTGTATCACAGCCGTCCACAATACGAGCACGAAGAGTCTCTACATTTGGTACCGGTGTTGCGTAGACAAGAGCTTTCAAATACCCCCATAAATGAAAGTCAAGAGGGTTGAGGTCAGGAGAGCGTGGAGGCCATGGAATTGGTCCGCCTCTACCAATCCATCGGTCACCGAATCTGTTGTTGAGAAGCGTACGAACACTTCGACTGAAATGTGCAGGAGCTCCATCGTATATGAACCACATGTTGTGTCGTACTTGTAAAAGCACATGTTCTAGCAGCACAGGTAGAGTATCCCGTATGAAATCATGATAACGTGCTCCATTGAGCGTAGGTGGACGAAACTAAAATGAGCTCTAACATGGAAATTAAGCGTTTCCGGACACATGTCCACATAACATCCTTTCTTTATTTGTGTGTGTGTGTGAATTCTTAAGGGACCAAACTGCTGAGGTCATCGGTCCCTATTTATTTGTGTATGAGGAATGTTTCCTGAAAGTTTGGCCGTACCTTTTTGTAACACCCTGTATAAAACATGTTTCTGCTATTCATAAAGAACTTCCGCACTTACCAATAATAACATGAAACTCCTGCCTTTGGTCATGATGAAAAAGTGCAAAATAATAATAATAATTATGCAGATTATATTTGTGCATGTAAACTATACTTGCATAAAAAGTAATTGCTTTTGTTACATAAAAGTGTAAAAGTTAAGCGCTCAGCCAATTTTAATTGCTTATAAATTGCAATTTCTGCTTTGTAATGATATAAATAAACAATGGACTATCACTGAAAGATGTGCGGTTGTAATTATCTGCGAAACAAACAAACGAACGAACAAAAAACAAAGAGAAGTGATCATCTCCCAGTTTCCCTCTCACACATTCATTTACGTTTCTTTCTCTACCAATGCTACCGGTAATCCTTCCTACCATTTACTGTGCCTGTGCCATTTACTGTAATCCTGCCGTTTACTGTGCCAAAACTACACAGCCGTAGTTTTGGTAGAGCGCAACTCTGATAAGTGCCTCTTGCAGCCAAGGTATTGGAACGTTCAGTAGCTCACATTTGTGCCATCTAGTAGCAGCAATTACAAGTAACACTACTTCGGGGCAGTGCCGAGTGGCAGCGCCACTGATCGATTGATACGCGTGCCCTGCGGACAGCACAGCTGACAACAGGCGGTAATTCGGATTGTGCGGAGACTACGTGTGCGTTTCACTATAACAAAGCTTGCTCAAACGTGAGACGTGTTTGAGTAAGTTAGAAACATTAATTTTCACATAAATTAGGGCTAATAGAGACACCCACGGACAATCATTCTTTCCAAGCGCCACTCGTGAGTGTAACAGGTAATGGGGGGATCATTTAGTGGTACCAGAATCATCCTCCGCCACACTCCGCCAAGTGGCACGCGGAGTGCTGCTGTAGATTAAGAAATTAATATATTTACATTTAAGTTCCAAAGTTTTTCATTGTTTTGTTTGGATGATGCCATTTCCACTTTTCATCTTAAAATCATAGCATAGGTCAAAAATTACCACAATTTTTAACGTTATTGTCACAAGGGTACACCTCTCTGACCTGATAGGTGGCTCAAGGCTTACTTGAAGATAATTACAGTTGTCAGTAACTTGCCCAAAGAGACTTATCTCTCTTTGCGAATATTTTACAGTATGAATTCTGTTCCCTAAAACTGCAAATAGATCCGCTCGTAATTTCAAGAGTCACCTTTTACTGGAGCAGCAACCGAATAATGAACAGTCTGTCAATAGCAAAATGGAAGGTTTGTTTAAACCCCTTTACCATGGTTAACGACGTTTATAAAAATGTCTTCTTCAGAAGTAAATAGTGACAACTGGGTTACATGTTGTGGCAGAGGTATGTTAAAATATAGCCGAAAGGCGTCAGCCAGATTTAAAATTCCACCTCTTAACAATTAAAACGTACTCATCATGGTTTTTGTCATTTAGTACTATCTCACCAATGTACGGCTTGTGTTAGATCAGACTATAGAAGAATCTCACATGCTCTCAATAAAATCGAGACTGTATTACCTCTGGAGGCGAAAGATGGCAGACAAAGATTGACACTTAGTGCTTTAACACACTTTAAGTGTCCTACGCAAAAGCAGGTAAGTATTCTCCTTGCAAAAATGTTTTACCTGAGAACATGATCGGTATTATAAATATTCACTATATAATGAATATTTTTTAGATATTTCAAAATTGATGTCATTTGTGTGTCACGTTTTTGAAACAGCAGAGTACCAAAAAGAAACTGCGAAGGCTATTCGGAAAGTAAGTTCCGATCGGTTGTGAAATGGAAACCACTTTGAAAATCCGCTGAAGTTTTGCACAGATGTGTTGGGTGGTGTCATTATGTCCATCGACCGCGGCACGTCGCTCTTTTCAATTCTGACCGCACAGTGAGCATGTAAAGGTGCCTAGAAAATAGTGTCCCCCGCCAAGTATGAGGGCCTGGTGAAAGATTTCGCAGCCCACATAACATAAGTGTCATGCGTTTCGTTCTTCCTGACAATTCTCGGCGCACTCTTCATGTGCAATGAAGATGCTACTGCAGCTGTTTGATCACCCACGTCACAGCTCGTAATTGGCTCGTCCTGAGTTTCTTCTCTGTTTACATGAGCTGTTGGCTATGAGGACAACATTTTGGCACAGACAACGAGCTATAGATGACTGTAGGGACTTGGCGGATATCAGAGGTAGCAGCCTTCTATGTTGACGGTATAGGAAAGTTGCTACAACGCTACGTTAAATGTCTAAGTCGGAGCGGCGACTACATAGAGAAGTAGCAGTGAGATGTAGGCAACTATTGCAAATAAAATATTTTCGATTTGCACAGTAGTTTCCATTTCACGGCCATCGGAACTTACTTTTCAAATAAAATGGCTCTGAGCACTATGGGACTTAACATCTATGGTCATCAGTCCCCTAGAACTTAGAACTACTTAAACCTAACTAACCTAAGGACAGCACACAACACCCAGTCATCACGAGGCAGAGAAAATCCCTGACCCCGCCGGGAATCTAACCCGGGAACCCGGGCGTGGGACTTTTCAAATAGCCCACGTGTATATATAGGCAACGGAGGACATTTAGGAGAAAAATTTCGATATCCTCCAACTAAGCTAAGAAATCATTTCTCCATATTCATTTAAATAATTCACTGACAGTCTCCCGTAAAAAGAAATGATCATTTAAGGGACAGAAAGTTAAGTTTTCCCTTCTCTTAAGCAGCATCGCAACATTATATGACGTTGGCATCAGTACTTTACTCAAGAATAGAGACGAATTTATTTCACATCCAAATTAGCTGCCGAAATAAAACAAAAAAGTTAGTAGAGTATTCTAGTGCGATTCGTAAGACAGGTCTACTATACTGACGAACTATACTTTATGTGGAATCACAACTTACTGGTGCCTGTATTAGCCATTTGTGAACTATGGACGTCGACGTGAGATCCAAAGGGATCAAGGGCAAGTATGGTCAAGTGAGCTGAACCTATGTACGAGGGGACAAAGTAACACGTCATTGCAGCATGTAAAATAGCTTTTACTGAATGCTGCTCTGCACTTCAATGTTAAACAGTTACAAGATTTTTTTTAACATGGCACCACTACAGCAACGGTTACAGAACAGCAGGTGCAATAGACAGCCAACCAGTTGCAATAAATGGTGGTTTTCAAATAACCTTTACCATGGTTCAAATGGCTCTGAGCACTATGGGACTTAACATCTATGATCATCAGTCCCCTAGAACTTGGAACTGCTTAAACCTAACTAACCTAAGGACATCACACAACACCCAGTCATCACGAGGCACAGAAAATCCCTAACCCCGCCGGGAATCGAACCCAGGAACCCGGGCGTGGGAAGCGAGAACGCTACCGCACGACCACGAGCTGCGGACTAACCTTTACCCTGGTTTCGACGGATTTAAACCCGTCTTCCTCAGAAGCCCTTGATTCTAGGGGCCTTAACTTTTACGTATGGACATACGGACCGTTGCCGACACATGTCACATGAAGATAGCGTTACTGACTGATTGCTAATGTAAAGTTTGTTGTCCTTCTGAGGAAGACGGCTTTAAGTCTGTCGAAACCATGCTAAAGGTTATTTGAAAAGCACCAATTATTGCAACTGGTTGGCTGTCTATTACACATACAGTTACATGACACTGTTTTTCAGTATAGTCACCAAGCCTCTGCAAACGACGACTGGGACGTTCTGCCAGTCATTCAGTTCTTCGACGACAGAAATCCGCCCGACCACTACAGTGCCACTGTGTGAACGTCATCATCGCTGAATAATTTCTTTTCCCCAACATGATCTTCTGGCTTGACAAAGAAAATGAAAATTGCTTGGTGCAAGAGCGTCCTTCTTTCCCGATCAGCTTCACCCTCGCCTGTACAGCCTTGGTCAGATTGTTGGCAATATTTTACTACGGCTGGATGCGATATTCCATTTGGTCCATATATCACCAGAATTTAACAGCGACACTTATGCAATTTAGACGTTTTGCCCACAAGAACAGTACTGCCCCGCGATCTTCAACTTGGTAGTATGTTTCCAGTTTCCTCGCCAGTTCAGTCGCAGAGTGTGGTGCAGCCGTTGTCCTGCAGGAAATTCATAACTTGTTCTCTTCTGTGGCAATGTGTCACTGTTGTTGCACAATAGCCTTAAAAGTTGCGGCCACGACCTTGGGATACAGATTCACTTCAAACTTTGTAGTGGGTCATCAGAACCACATAATGCGCAAGTAGTAAGGTGCATTACTCTGGCAATTTCGAGAAATCGGAAGAGAAGCTCAACACATCTGTTATGTGCTTATATACACTGAAGCGCCAAAGAAACTGGTAAAGGCATGCGTATTCAAATACAGAAATATGTAAACAGGCAGAATACGGTGCTAGTGGTTAGCACACTGGACTCGCATTCGGGTGGACGACGGTTCAATCCCGTCTCCGGCCATCCTGATTTAGGTTTTCCGTGATTTCCCTAAATCGCTTCAGGCAAATGCCGGGATGGTTCCTTTGAAAGGGCCCGGCCGATTTCCTTCCCCATCCTTCCCTCAACCGAGCTTGCGCTCCGTCTCTAATGACCTCGTTGTCGACGGGACGTTAAACACTAATATCCTCCTCCTCCAATACGGTGCTGTGGTCGGCAACGCCTATATAAGACGACAAGTGCGTGGCGCAGTTGTTAGATCGGTTACTGCTGCTACAATGGCAGGTTATCAAGATTTAAGTTAGTTTGAATGTGGTGTTATAGTCGGCGCACGAGCGGTGGGGGACAAAGCATCTCCGAGGTAGCATTGAAGTGGGGATTTTCCCGTGCGACTATTTCACGAGGGTACCGTGAATATTAGGGATCTGGGAAAACATCAAATATCCGACATCTCTGCGGCCGGAAAAAGATCCTGCAAAAACGGGACCAACGACGACTGAAGAGAATTGTTGAACGTGACGGAAGTGCAATCCTTCAGCAAATTGCAGCAGAGTTCAGTCGGGGGCCATCGACAAATGTAACCTTGCCAACCATTCAGCGAGACGTCATCGATATGGGCTTTCGGGGCCAAAGGCACACTCGTATACCCTTGATGACTGCACAATACAGAGCTTTACGCTTTGCATGGGCCCGTCAGCACCGACATTGGACTGTTGATGACTGAAACCTGTTGTCCGGTCGGACGAGTCTCGTTTCAAATTATATCGAGCAGGTGGATGTGTACGAGTATGGAGACAACCTCATGAATCCATGGACCGTGCGGGTCAGCAGGGGACTGTTCAACGTTCAAGCTAGTGGAGTCTCTGTAATAGTGTGGAGTGTGTGTAGTTTGTGATATGGGACACCTGATACGTCTAGATACGACTCTGACAGGTGACACGTACGTAAGCATTCTGTATGATCACCTGCATCCATGTCCATTGTGCCTTCCGACGGACTTGGGAAATTCCAGCAGCAGAATGCGACACCATACACGTCCAGAATTGCTACAGGGTGGCTCCAGGAAGACTCTTCTCAGTTTAAACGCTTCCGCTGACGACTAAAGTCCCCAGACATGAGCATTATTAACATATCTAGGATGCCTTGCAACATTCTGTTCAGAAGAGGTCTCTACTCCCTCGTACTCTTACGGATTTATGGACAGCCCTACAGGATTCATCGTGTCAGTTCCCTTCAGCACTACTTCAGACATTCGGTCGTGCTGCCGTACTTTAGCATGCTCGCAGAGGCCCTAGACGATATGATATTAGGCAGGTGTACCAGTTTCTTCAGCTCTTCGGTGTATTAGTGTGTAGATACCGGACGTTAGAATTCATGGTGGTCAAGCGATTAGCGTTCGAGCTGCGGAAGATGAACGTATATGAGGCGACGCTTCGACTTCTGCTCAAACTTAATTTTTAATCTACATTAAAGTGTTGGAAGAAAGAGAAATTTTTCAAAATGTCGACATGATGTTTTTGCGCTTAGAACCTCTGAACATTCCCTTTACATGCAACAAAACTACATTCATTCGCTGTAGTAGATGGCGTTTCAATTTATGTTTTCTGTGTCGGAATGGCAAGCACCATCCTGGAACGTTTGATGTCGGAAGCACATCGGACAAGTAACTGTATATCACTCTTGTGGTCTGGCACATTGTGACTTACTATATTACTGAATAATGTGATTGGTATCATTAATTATCGGTTTGACTTGGGCTTTCCTAACCTGTCCGTCGTCCTTAAAAAATTTAATTAAAAATAGTAAATAGTCAAATAACATATGAAATTCACTACAGCATCATGAAAATGGACGTGGTTTTTTTCATTATATTACCTCTCAAAAGTCATATAAATAAAATCATGACACCAGTGATGAAAAAATAGAGATCAAAAAAATGTGCTAACAGGATTCGAACCATCATGTTGTCCACGGCCCTCTTGGAAAGCGCGAACGCTAAGCAATTAACCACAATGACTTCTTACAGCCGGCACCTTCGCACTTACACATCAGTTCATAACAGACGCGTAAAATTTCTCTTGTGACATTCTCCAAATTACCTGAGTAGTGCACCTTACTACTTACATATTATATTTTAATGGCCTACTAAAGGTGTACAAAGTAAATCTGTGAACCCAACTCGTAGCCTCCTGTTGTTAGTGTGGTACAACATCTGTAACATACATTCTGAAGACCTTTCATAGACCGACGGCGGCATACACAAAAAGATTGTTTATTGTTCAAATTTTGTTCAGATAGTGCATTTTTCAGTTTTAGAATTGGGCTAATT
This sequence comes from Schistocerca nitens, assembly GCF_023898315.1. Taxonomy (NCBI): domain Eukaryota; kingdom Metazoa; phylum Arthropoda; class Insecta; order Orthoptera; family Acrididae; genus Schistocerca; species Schistocerca nitens. The sequence continues at coordinate 261,105,947 of NC_064621.1, forward strand.
AAATGGACCTTTGTACACTACTGCCCACTAAAATTGCTACACTACGAAGATGACGTGCTACAGACACGAAATTTAACCGACAGGAAGAAGATGCTGTGATATACAAATGATTAGCTATTCAGAGCAATCACACAAGGTTGGCGCCGGTGGCGACACCTACAACGTGCTGACATGAGGAAAGTTTCCAACACAAACAGCAGTTGACCGGCGTTGCCTGGTGAAACGTTGTTGTGATGCCTCGTGTAAGGAGGAGAAAAGCGTACCATCACGTTTCAGACTTTCATAAAGGTCGGATTGTAGCCTGTCGCGATTGCGGTTTATCGTTTCGCGACATTGCTGCTCGCTTTGGTCGAGATCCAATGACTGTTAGCAGAATATGGAATCGGTGGGTTCAGAAGGGTAATAAGGAACGCCATGCTGGATCCCAACGGCCTCGTATCACTAGCAGTCGAGATGACAGCCATCTTATCCGCATGGCTGTAACGGATCGTGGAGCCACGTCTCGATCCCTGACTCAACAGATGGGGACGTTTGGAAGACAACAACCATCTGCACGAATAGTTCGACGACGTTTGCAGCAGCATGGACTATCAGCTCGGGCGGTAGCGTTCTCGCTTCCCACGCCCGGGTTCCCGGGTTCGATTCCCGGCGGGGTCAGGGATTTTCTCTGCCTCGTGATGGCTGGGTGTTGTGTGATGTCCTTAGGTTAGTTAGGTTTAAGTAGTTCTAAGTTCTAGGGGACTGATGACCATAGATGTTAAGTCCCATAGTGCTCAGAGCCATTTTATCAGCTCGGAGATCATGGCTGCGGCTACCCTTGACGCTGCATCACAGACAAGAGCGCCTGCGATGGTGTACTCGACGACGAACCTGGGTGCACGAATGGCAAAACGTCATTCTTTCGGATGAATCCAGGTTCTATTTACAGCATCATGATGGTCGCGTCCGTGTTTGGCGACTTCGAGGTGAACGCACATTGGAACTGCGTATTCGTCATCGCCATACTGGCGTATCACCCGGCGTGATGGTATGGGGTGCCATTGGTTACACGTCTCGGTCACCTCTTGTTCGCATTGACGGCACTTTGAACAGTGGACGTTACATTTCAGATGTGTTACGACCCGTGGCTCTACCCTTCATTCGATCCCTGCGAAACCAACATTTCAGCAGGGTAATGCACGACCGCATGTTGCAGGTCCTATATGGGCCTATCTGGATACAGAAAATGTTCGACTGCTGCTCTGGCCAGCACATTCTCCTGATCTCTCACCAACTGAAAACGTCTGGTCAATGGTGGCCGAGGAACTGGCTCGTCACAATACGCCAGTCACTACTGTTGAACTGTGTTGAAGCTGCATGGGCAGCTGTACCTGTACACGCCATCCAAGCTCTGTCTGACTCAATGCCCAGCCGTATCAAGGCCGTTATTACGACCAGAGGTGGTTGTTCCGGATACTGATTTCTCAAGATCTATGCACCCAAATTGCGTGAAAATGTAATCACATGTCAGTTCTAGTATAATATATTTCTCCAATGAATACCCGTTTATCATCAGCATTTCTTCTTGGTGTAGCAATTGTAATGGCCAGTAGTGTAACTTCCATGATGTAGTTGCTTCTATTTTAACTGAAACGATGTTTTTTGACGCAAAGCTTTGGCGGGCTACGCACTTGCGCATAGGTATTATTTATCAAATATTATATCAAGGAACACGTATTTGTTAAAGATTAATTTAAATTGTGTTCGAAATGTTTTGTTAAAATGTTGCTCTTTTACCCCGACAAGATTCCGTGCTGAGGACGAGTCATCTACGGATGGGCCAAGCAGATGCGAGACGGTGGTCTCATCTAGTAGACACAACACAAAACAACCACGTCTGCCTCTCTTCGAACGAAAAGTTGACTGATACAGAAACTGACGCAAATCTGACAATCAAAATCGCCAGCCATTATCATTAACGTAGTAAGAGATAACTGTAACGCGATTAATCGACATGGATTCGTTGGTTGTTCCGTTCTTTATAAATTACAGACAGATATACATTTCTGTAATTACAGACACATATGCATTTTTGGAAAAAATAATGAAGGGTGAGCTTCAAGTCTTCTATGTTAGGCCTGAGTTCAGAGCAGTTTCTGACGCAGTACCGTTTCTTTCGCTCATTCTAGAGGGTGTGCTTTGTCACTCATTCGAAACTGCTAATCACAATGCCTATCTCGACATCAAAAGCTGAGCAGTGCTTTTCAGTGCTCAAGAGAATTAAAACGTTTCTACGAAACACCATGAGGGAAGAACGACTGAGTGCCTTAGGGATGGTATCCTGTGAAAAGTAATTCGTTTCTAAGATTGAAGATTTCAGTCTGAGTGTGACAGATTTATTTGCCAAGAAGAAGGAGCAACGTATGGATTTCCAATGCCGTTCCTACTAATTTTTTGAATCTGTCTTCCAAAAGTCATGGAGCTGCCGCTTTTGGTAAGTACAAGCTTTTAGTTTTAAATGTTGGTAATTTGAATAACTTTGCTTCGCAAAATCCAGATTACTAGTTCGAATAATTTATAAATGCTCTATTATTCCTAGTACTAACACTCATGTTGCAGAGGTTACTTTCCTGGAAGTCGGCCGCGAAGTAAAACAAACGAGGAGTTTTTGCTGTCGATGGGAGGAGAGCGGAGAGGGGGGGACAAGACACGCTCCCCTCTCCAGGGCTGGCAGCCTGCGTCCGTGTTCCGTGCTTCTGGGAAGGCAGAACCGACTTAATAATGGACATATGGATCGCTGATTCCATCTAGTGTCGTGAGAGTCGTATTCGAACCCGGTGACTGAGCAAGATTGCTCTCTGCGTCCATTTAAAAATGATGATGATGATAGTGATGGGTCTCATACTCCGAGGAGCGTAGGGGACGATGCGGGAGACCCGCACCGCCGTACTAGGCAAGGTCCTAGCGGAGGTGGTTTGCTGTAGCCTTCCTCCGACCGTAATGGGGATGAATGATGAGGGTGATGCTGATGATGGAGCTCGTGGTCTTGTGGTAGCGTTCTCACTTCCTGCGCACGGGGGCCCGGGTTCCATTCCCGGCGGGATCAGGGATTTTTCCTGCTTCGAGATGACTGGATATTGAGTCGTCTTCAGCATTTAAAAAGGGGAAAGGAAAAAAAAAACAGCAAGCACGACTCTAAACAAAGCGGAGCGCATATATCATTCGGTAACGGCCCGAGTGGAATTTCAGGCCCAATCTCCATCGGTATCTTAAGCAGCCGTACATCAAAACACCACCTACATACGACTGCCACGTAAAAGTGTCCGCACATACCCGTCAGCTGTGAATAACTGTGCTGTTGATATGCGTGTGCGTGCATTTGTGTGTGCGAGATAGATTTTCGGAGTCAGTAGTACGTTTTACATCTCAAGCAGGCATGCGAAAAACATAGCTAAAGTAACCTCTCTCTCTCTCTCCCACCCCCCCCCCCCCATCTCCCTCCACCCCCCTCCTCGCTCTCTCTCTCTCTCTCTCTCTCTCTCTCTCTCTCTCTTTGTTTCTCTCTCTCTCTCTCTCTCTCTCACACACACACACACACACACATACACACACAAACGCTTGATATCATGTTTCCAGCAATACATCAAACTTATTGTGTATAAGAAGGGCGTTGTAACAAGTACTTATTTCTGTTTCGCTGTACGTTTTCTTTGGTATAATATCTTATGAAACATGTGAATTATTGACAAAATTCCGTTGAAACGCCCCTTAGAAAAATTTAGAAATGACGGTGCTGGAAAACCTCTACGTTACTTGATTTTCAATCAGCTGAGCAAACTGAACGTACTCAGACATTTCTCTCTTTACTTATTCTGATCATCACTAAACTGACACACAATATTTTTAGCGCAACGCAATCTGACTTTCAATAATCCTTACAAAAGAATGGCCCTGACTAACAATAACCTATACTTTTCATGAATCACCTACCTCACGAAAATCTTCGTTACTCTAACTACTGCAATACAGCAAGTGCCAATACTGCCAGCTAAATAAAAGATTCTAACTACTGGAGGCACTAAGTACTGATAGACATAGTTAGCAAATGAAAAATTTTGTTAGAGAACAAACAGTGTATTTACCTTAATAATTTTCAAAAGTCATCATATATATATCAGTTCATAATATACAGTATTACAAATTTAATCCTTCTGGCGGACACACGTCCAGATCGTCCGCTCTTAAAATCTCTGTCATCTCTCTCCCCACATCCACCACTGCTGGCGGCTCACCTCCAACTGCGCAACGCTACGCGCTGTTCACATCCAACTGCCCAACACTGCAATAGCAAAATATTCCAACAATGCCAACCAGCCACAGAATGCACACAGCACAGCCAGTGATTTTCATACACAGCGCTACGTGGCGTTACCAACACAAAAACCTAAACAGCCTACCGTGGAGTTACCAACATAAAAACCTAAACAGCCTACTTACATAGAGCAAAATATTACAACAATGCCAACCAGCCACAGAATGCACACAGCACAGCAAGTGATTTTCATACAGAGCGCTACGTGGCGTTACCAACATAAAAACCTAAACAGCCTACTTACACCGTAATACGTTCAATTTTACCAAACTTTTGTTTTTTTTTATTTTTGTGCCATGCCAATGGAATGCCATGGAATGCCTCAGCGGCCGCCACTGTATAATGAACACTGGGTGAACTAGGGAAAGGATGAAACAGATTGATCAGTGGTCAGTCATGGAGTTCTTAGAGTAAACAATCACTCATAGTCATCATTTGATTGAATTTTTGATAGGATGTCGTTTGAATGGGTAACTCAGTATGTAAGGGGAGATGGAGATGAAAATCTAATAGTCATGGGGGATTGGAACGCAGTTGTAGGTGAAGGAGTAGAAGAAAGCCTTATTGGAGTTCATGGGCTTGGTACTAGGCATGCGAGAGGAGACAAATTGAGTTCTGCAGTAAATTTCAGCTATGAATAGCGAATACTCTGCTCAAGAATTACAAGAGAAGGAGCTATACTTGGAAAAGGCCAGGAGATATGGGAAGATATGTTAGATTACATCATGTGCAGACAGATTCCGAAACCAGAAACTGGAATGTAAGACATACCCAGGAGCAAATAAAGACTCAGATCACAATTCAGTAGTAGTGAAGAGCAGGCTGAAGTTCAAGAGACAAGTGACGAAGAATCAATATATAAAGAAGTGGGCTACGGAAGTACTTAGGAATGAAGAGATACGTTTGAAGTTTTCTAAGACTGTAGATACAACGGTAAGGAATAGCTCAGTATGCAGATCATTTGAAGATCAATGGGCTTCTCTAAAAATGGTAATCACAGAAGTTGAAACGAAAAGCACAGGTACAAAGTAGGTAACTGCAAAGAAACCATGAATAACAGAAGAAATACTTCATTTGATCGATTAAAGAAGGATGTACAAAAATGTTCAGGAAAATTCAGGAACACAGAAATACAGTTCCTTTAGGAATGAAATGAACAGGAAGTGCAGGGAAGCTAATGAAATGGCTGCATGAAAAATATGAAGAAATTGATAAAGAAATGACTGGCGGAAGCAATGACTCTGCATAGAGATTCAAAACAACCTTCGGTGAAAATAAAAGCAAGTATGGTAACATAAAGAGCAGAGCTAGAATTCCACTCTTAAATGCAGAGGAGAGACCAGATACGTGGAAACAGTATATTGAAGGCTTCCATGAGGGTGAGGACATGTCTAATGATGTGATGGAAGGAGAAACAAGAGTTGACAGGGAAGGGATTGGGAATCCAGTATTAGAATCAAAATTTAGAAGAGCTTTGGAAGACTTAAAATGAAATAAGGGAGAAAGTATACGTAACAGTCCATCGGAATTTCTGGAATAACTGGGGGGAAATGACAACAAAACGATAGTGTGCAGAATATATGAGACCGGCGATTTACCATCAGACTTACGGAAAAACATCATCCACACAGCCGACAAATGCGAGAATTACCGCATATTTCATGCATCCAAGATGTTAACAAGAATAATATACAGGAGAATTGAAAAGAAAATTAGGAATGTGTTAGATGACGGTCAATTTGACTTTAGGAAAGATAGACACCAGGAAGGCAATTCTGACGTTGCGGTTGGTAATGGAAGCAAGACTGGGAAAAAATCAAGACACTTTATAGGATTTGTCGACCTGGATAAAGCGTTCGACGGTGTCAGATGGCGCAAGATGTTCAAAATTCTGAGGAAAATGGGGGTAAGTTACAGAGAAAGACGGTTAATATACAGTATGGAGAAGAACCAAGAGAGAATAATAAGAGTTGAAGATCAAGAACGAAGTGCAAGGATTATAAAGGGTGTAAGACAGGGATGTGATCTTTCGGCCCTATTACTCAATCTGGACATCGAACAAGAAATGACGGAAATAAAGGTTCCAGAGTGGGATTAAAATTCAAGGTGAAATGATATCAGTGATAAGATTCGTTGATGACATTTCTATCCTGAGTGGAAGTGGAGAAGAACTGCAAGATTTCTTGAACGGAATGAACAGTCTAATGAGTACAGAATATGGATTAAGAGTAAATCGACAAAAGACGAAAGTAATGAGAACTAGCAGAAATGAAAACAGCAAGAAATTTAACACCAGAATTGGGAATCACGGAGTAGACGAAGTTAAGCAATTCTGCTACCTAGGCAGTTCTAAGCAAAGAAGGGAAGGCAGAAAGGTGGAAGGAGTATATAGAGGGTTTATACAAGGGCGATGTACTTGAGGGCAGTATTATGGAAATGGAAGAGGATGTAGATGAAGATGAAATGGGAGATAAGATACTGCGTGAAGAGTTTGACAGAGCACTGAAAGACCTGAGTCGAAACAAGGCCCCGGGAGTAGACAACATTCCATTAGAACTACTGATGGCCTTGGGAGAGCCAGTCATGACAAAACTCTACCATCTGGTGAGCAAGATGTATGAGACAGGCGAAATACCCACAGACTTCAAGAAGAATATAATAATTCCAATACCAAAGAAAGCAGGTGTTGACAGATGTGAAAATTACCGAACTATCAGTTTAATAAGTCACAGCTGCAAAATACTAACGCGAATTCTTTACAGACGAATGGAAAAACTGGTAGAAGCGGACCTCGGGGAAGATCAATTTGGATTCCGTAGAAATGTTGGAACACGTGAGGCAATACTAACCTTACGACTTATCTTAGAAGAAAGATTAAGAAAAGGCAAACCTACGCTTCTAGCATTTGTAGACTTAGAGAAAGCTTTTGACAACGTTAACTGGAATACTCTCTTTCAAATTCTGAAGGTGGCAGGGGTAAAATACAGGGAGCGAAAGGCTATTTACAATTTGTACAGAAACCAGATGGCAGTTATAAGAGTCGAGGGGCATGAAAGGGAAGCAGTGGTTGGGAAAGGAGTGAGACAGGGTTGTAGCCTCTCCCCGATGTTATTCAATCTGTATATTGAGCAAGCAGTAAAGGAAACAAAAGAAAAATTCGGAGTAGGTATTAAAATTCATGGAGAAGAAGTAAAAACTTTGAGGTTCGCCGATGACATTGTAATTCTGTCAGAGACAGCAAAGGACTTGGAAGAGCAGTTGAACGGAATGGACAGTGTCTTGAAATGAGGATATAAGATGAACATCAACAAAAACAAAACGAGGATAATGGAATGTAGTCAAATTAAATCGGGTGATTCTGAGGGGATTAGATTAGGAAATGAGACACTTAAAGTAGTAAAGGAGTTTTGCTATTTAGGGAGTAAAATAACTGATGATGGTCGAAGTAGAGAGGATATAAAATGTAGACTGGCAATGGCAAGGAAATCGTTTCTGAAGAAGAGAAATTTGTTAACATCGAGTATAGATTTAAGTGTCAGGAAGTCGTTTCTGAAAGTATTTGTATGGAGTGTAGCCATGTATGGAAGTGAAACATGGACGATAACCAGTTTGGACAAGAAGAGAATAGAAGCTTTCGAAATGTGGTGCTACAGAAGAATGCTGAAGATAAGGTGGGTAGATCACGTAACTAATGAGGAGGTATTGAATAGGATTGGGGAGAAGAGAAGTTTGTGGCACAACTTGACTAGAAGAAGGGATCGGTTGGTAGGACATGTTTTGAGGCATCAAGGGATCACAAATTTAGCATTGGAGGGCAGCGTGGAGGGTAAAAATCGTAGAGGGAGACCAAGAGATCATTACACTAAGCAGATTCAGAAGGATGTAGGTTGCAGTAGGTACTGGGAGATGAAGAAGCTTGCACAGGATAGAGTAGCATGGAGAGCTGCATCAAACCAGTCTCAGGACTGAAGACCACAACAACAACAACAACAACAGGCAGCAAAATAACCCATGATGGACGGAGAACATAAAAAGCAGACTAGCACTGGCAAAATCGGCATTCCTGGCCAAGATAAGTCTGTTGGTACCAAACGTTAGCCTTAAATTGAGGAACAAATATCCAGAATATACGTTTGGAGCACAGCATTGTATGGTAGTGAAACGTGGACTGTGAGAAAACTGGAGCAGAAGAGAAACAAAGCATTTGAGATGCGATGTCACGGAAGAATATTGAATATTGAGTGAACTGATAGATAAGGAATGAGGAGTTTCTGCGAATAATCGGAGAGGAAAGGAATATATGGGAAACACTGGCATGGGATGAATTTCGAAGTGCGGTTTTGCCTGAGCTACAGCGGACAATATGGCGAATTTTCTAGTAATTTTTATCGTTTATAGCCGCCGAATCGCGACAGCGGCTTCGTTTTTTTCTAATACACTTTTTCCTGTGAAGTTTGAAGGAAGCTTCTAAGAGAACTTCAGTGGCATAACATGTATGGGACGTGATGAAATATTTTCAAGGTAACAGAACCGGAAACCTCCGTCCCGCACTCAGAAGAAGTTCCATAAACGCCTGCCCTATTACATCAGATGTAAGCAAACAAGTAACTCAGGTACTGTTCTTCGTGTGTTTATTATCACGGCTGTCATATTAAGTGCACAGAATGTTGACCCTGAGCATTGCTACACGCTATAAAGTTAATTCTGAAGAATAATAACGCAAGCTGGAATTTCATCTGGCGTTAACGGCAGCACAGGCCCGTACAAAGGCATTTCATACTTTCGGAAGTCGGATGTCCTAAGAGACCTCTTGTCTAAATTTTTTCTGCTGATAAAATTATAGGTGTTAAGTTTGGTGAGTGTGTAGACCATTTTGGGTTTCCTGAACGACCGTTACAATGTTCTCCAAATGTTTTCTTAAGAGGGTCTGTGATTGTATGTGCGGAATGGGAGGGACGTTCGTCACATTGGAAACATACTGCCTTACGCCCAGTGGAATGTCTTGTAACAACTGCGGCAGCAGCAAATGTTAAGAACTCGAGGTACTTGGCTGTATTTAGATTCCCGTCAATAAAATTGGGAGCAATGATGCGGTTCTCGAAAGACACGCTCCAAACGTTGATAGACCAAGGGCGTTGTTTTTACTCGCTTCTTTGTGTCAGCGTGAATTTTCTACTAACGATTATTACATGTTGCAAAGACTGACTTGCCCATGGATTGTAAATGATGCTTTGTCCGTAAACAAAATTTTGCATAGATATACCGCATGCATTTGCACTTTTCGTAGATAAGATTCGGAGAAGTGTAACCAATTTTCGAAGTTACTGCCATCAAGCTGTAGATTCAGCGAAATGTGAAGAGAATGAAATGCGACTGAATGTAGTGTTAGCAGAACACTTCTTGGTTGATGCCCCTCGTCCACCGAGGTGCCGGTTAATGACATTTTAGTTGTGTATTACTGCAGCTAAAATGTTAGTTTCGTTTATTTCATCAGTTGCTCTTCTTTTTACCTGACATATTATATTCTTCACACTTCCATTTTCTAGAACTTTATTTTATGATGTTTGACAGATGATGAATGCTCGACACGATATGGATACTATTCCGCACGCAACCGCACCGCTCCTCTAATAATTTGGCAACACTCGTCATAAATGATACACAGTTTTTCGGCTGTCGTATACATTTTGAATGTCTCCGTAGCTATACGAGGAAGTTATCTCAGTGCTACAAAAGCGGAACACAGACTGATGGGCTTCAAGAGCACAAATCGACACAAGAACCATACCTGAGTTGCGTGTTTGCTTACGTTGTTATAAAAGGGCAGACGTTCGCGAAACCTCTTCTCCTGACGGCGGGACAGTGGCTTCGAGCGCTGTTATTTTGATAACATTCCACCAGCTCCCATCATGTTATGTCGTTGAAGTTCTTTTAGAAACTTCTATCAAATGCCACAGATAATAATATATAGCTCCTTTAGAAATAAAGATGTCGTTCTCATAGTTTTGCGGCTATGAACATATTTGAAGCATATTTGTACTGCGATGTTCAGCTTGATGCAGCGGACTCGAATCCTGATGTTAAAAAATATTTCATCTACAGCATTTCTGTGGACGGGGAGATGCTAGAGTAAAAATTCTGAACATCAGACTGTGTGGATGTTCTGGATTACATTCCAAACCTCGCTGTAGTGTCTTATGGAGTGAGAGTTTAGACACCGTTAATGATAATCTGCCAGTCAGATGCAGGTTTGTAGCTTCGTGGCCCCTTTGATATTAATTGAGCGGAGCAAGCTATGTTTGACATTGTATTTCAGCCCCTGTTGCATCACCATCGCCAACACCATCACCATCACCATCACTTGTTTCTGTTGTGGTCTTCAGTCCAGAGACTGGTTTGATGCATCTCTCCATGCTATTCTATCCTGTGCAAACTTCTTCATCTCCAAGTAACTACTGCACTCTACATCCTTCTGAATCTCCTTAGTGTATTCATGTCTTGGTCTCCCTCTACGATTGTTACGCTCCACGCTTCCCTCCAACACTACATTGGTGATCACTTGATACCTCAGAACGTGTCCTACCAACTCATTCTTTCTTCTAGTCAAGTTGTGGCAAAAATTCCTCTTCTCCCCAATTCTATTCAGTACCTCTTCATTAGTGATGTAATCGTCAGCATTCTTCTGTAGCACCACATTTAGAAAGCTTCTATTCTCTTCTTGTCCAAACTATTTATCGTCCATGTTTCACTTCCATACATGGCTACACCCCATACAAATACTTTCAGAAACCACTTCCTGACACTTAAATCTATACTCGCTATTGACAAATTTCTCTTCTTCAGAAACGCTTTTCTTTCCAGTGCTAGTCTACATTTTATATACTTTTTACATCGACAATCATCAGTTATTTTGCTCCCCAAATAGCAGAACCACTTCAAGTGTCTCATTTCCTAATCTAATTCCCTCAGCATCACCTGATTTAAATAGACTAAATTCCATTACTCTCGTTTTGCTTTTGTTGATGTTCATCTTATATCCTCCTTTCAAGACACCCCCCTGCGGGTTCGGGGGTTAGAATAGGCCCGCGGTGTTCCTGCCTGTCGTAAGAGGCGACTAAAAGGAGTCTCAACAGTTTCGGCCCTTAATATGATGGTCCCCTAAGGGGTTTGACCACTACCTTTCCAAATTTTCCGTTAGTGCGTACCATTTGGGGAAGGAAGCCTTACGTGGTGCATCTTAAATCCATCTTGCCCTAAGATCTGGAACACTCGATATTGTGATGGAGTTGGATTTACATCGAGCTTCTGGCCACATCCGCTGCAGTGTGTTCCGGATAGCATACATTCCCTCCTTTGTGCACTTCCATCTTTGCCCTCGTGATGTACATGGATATTTCGACACCCGACATCCAGTCCGTTGTGGTGGGGTCGTCATGTACCTCTTGGTGGTAGCCCCCTGACTACACAGGGATCGCACTGCTGATGCCTGAGCTGCTACCTCCCCACGTATGCCGAGGGGTAGATGCCTATCCCTCTGGGGCATCGGGACTCCCGGCAAAGGCCATCCTGCCAGGTGGTCTTTGCTGTGGCTGGGTGGCGCCCGTGGGGAGAGCCCCTGGTCGGAGTGGGTGGCATCAGGGCGGATGACCCGCAATGAAGCGTGGTACATCATCTCTCGCTGGTGGGCCTCCACCAGCAGTCTCTAAGCGATCGAGGTCTAACCTCAATGGAAAGAAATTTGATCAGAGATCGTTTCCATCCCTGGCCACTCCATGGGAGGAACGTATGGCTCAAGAAGGCAGTGGAGATTATTCACCCCAGTACCTCGTGTGTACGTGAGTTGATGGGGAATCGTTTATGTCAACCAAGCCCCAGTTTCTTGTGGAGCATTTAGAGAACAAGTTTGGGGAGGTGGAGGGCTTGTCCAAAATGCGCTCTGGGTCGGTTCTCATCAAAACAGCATCCTCTGCCCAGTCACGGAGGTTGCTCACTTGTGACAAGTTGGGGGATGTTTCCGTCACCATCACTCCCCATAAAAGTTTAAACATGGTCCAGGGTATTATATTCCACAGGGATCTTCTACTGCAGTCCGACGATGAACTACGCGCCAATCTAGAACGACGGGGTGTTCACTTCGTCCGGCGCGTCCATCGGGGTCCGAGGGATAATCAGGTAGCCACCGGTGCCTTCATCTTGGCCTTCGAAGGTGATGTTTTACCCGAAAAGGTCAAGGTGATGGTTTACCGCTGTGATGTGAAACCATATATCCCTACTCCGATGCAGTGTTTTAAATGCTGGAAGTTCGGGCACATGTCATCCTGCTGTACTTCCGGCATCACATGTCGAGATTGTGGACGTCCCTCGCATCCCAATACTCCATGTGCTCCGCCTCCCATCTGTGTTAACTGCGGAGAACACCATTCCCCCTGCTCGCCGGACTGTAGGATCTTCCAGAAAGAAAGGAAGATAATGGAGTATAAGACCCTGGACCGCCTGACCTACCTCGAGGCTAGGCGGAAATATGAGCGGTTACATCCTGTGCCAATGCCAACAAGTTATGCCGCTGCTGCAACACCGGTACGGTCCACTTCCGTGTCATCACGTACAGTTGCCTCTCACCTATGTCAGACTTCACCGGCCCCCTTGGTTGTGGGGGCACTTCACTCTCTGTTGCTCCTGCTCCATCTACTTCAGGAGCAACACCTCCCAAACCATAGGGGACATCAGTTCCCCCTTCCCAGCCGGAGAAGCGTAAGACTTCTTCGGCTTCTCTCACCAGGAAGGGGTCCCTTGGGGACCTCCCTTCGCAAGTTCCGACCGGTGGAAAAGCGGACACCCGCAAGTGGCTGAAACAACCACCAGTCCCGGGTCGTAGGGCCTCACGGTCGTCGTCCGTCCCTGAGACTGACCCAGTGAAGCCCATGAAGCCTGAACCACCGAAGGCACAGCACAAGCAGAAAAAGAAGAAAGTCCCCAAGACCAACGACATTGCGGTGGCACCTGTCCCATCGCTTCCTACAAGCTCTGCGTCTGAGGATGAGGTGGAGATTCTGGCGTCCGCTGAGGACCTCGATCTCGCCGGTCCCTCAGACGCCATGGATAGCGCTAGCACCGGTGCTCAATTGCAGGCAGCAGGTGACCCAGCGGCGTAATCTGCCTTCCCAGTCCCGTCACGCCTTTCTCAGACATGGACAATACCATCCTCCAGTGGAACTGCAGCGGATTCTTCCACCATCTAGCTGAGCTCAGACAACTTACCAGCCTTCACCCTTTCTTCTGCATTGCTATTCAGGAAACTTGGTTTCCAGCAATGCGAATCCCCGCCCTCCGTGGCTATCGGGGTTATTATAAGAACCGGGCAGCTTATGAAAGGGTGTCTGGTGGCGTCTGCATATATGTCCTTAACTCTCTTCACAGCGAGAGTGTCCCTCTACAAACACATTTAGAGGCTGTTGCTGTTCGGGTGTGGACGCCACAGGCTGTTACCGTCTGCAGTCTTTACCTTCCACCGGATGATGATGTTGCGCAGCATGTCCTGGCTGCGCTGATAGCCCAATTGCCGCCACCTTTCTTGTTACTGGGCGACTTCAACGCCCATAACCCTCTGTGGGTTGGGTCGGTGGCGACAGGTCGAGGCGCCACCATTGAGCATTTATTGGCACAGCTCGATCTTTCGCTTTTAAATGATGGTTCCTTCACTCACTTCAGCGTGGCGCATGGCACGTACTCCGCCATCGACCTTTCGATCTGCAGCCCTAGCCTCTTCCCGTCTGTCCAGTGGCGAGTGCATGACGACCTGTGTGGTAGTGACCACTTTCCGATCTTTCTGTCACTGCCACAGCGTCAGTCTTCTGGGCGCCCATGCAGGTGGGCTATGAATAAGGCTGACTGGGACTTGTTTTCCTCCACTGCCTCTATTGAGCCTCTCTCCAGTGATGACATTGATGCGGTGGTTCAATCGGTCACCACCGGCATCGTTACTGCCGCCGAATCTGCCATTCCCCGTTCCTCTGGGTCCCCTCGGCGGCGGACTGTGCCTTGGTGGTCGCCTGAGATCGCTGAAGCGATTCAAGATCGCAGGCGGGCGCTCCAGCGTCACAAGCGACATCCCTCAATCGAACACCTTATCGCCTTCAAACGGCTGCGTGCGCGAGCCCGGCGCCTTATCCGCCAAAGAAAGCAGGAGTGCTGGGAGCGGTATGTGTCCACCATTGGCCTCCATGTCTCTCCATCGCACGTCTGGGCCAAGATCCGACGCCTCTATGGCTATCAGACCCCTGTCAGCGTCCCTGCGCTCTCACTGAATGGAGAAGTTTGTACAGACTCTGACGAAATTGCCAATAGCTTGGCAGAGCATTTTGCTCTGAGTTCCGCTTCTTCCAATTACCCACTGGCCTTCCGCTCCATTAAAGAGCGGATGGAACGTCGGAGCCTTTCTTTTTGTACCCACCATTCTGAATCCTACAATGCTCCATTCAGTGAGTGGGAATTTCACAGTGCCCTTGCCGCTTGCCCTGATACCGCTCCTGGGCCAGATCGCATCCACTGTCAGATACTGAAACACCTTTCAGTGGACTGCAAGCGACGCCTCCTCGACCTCTCTGGGTCGAGGATGAGTTTCCGTCGCAATGGCGGGAAAGCATTGTCATCCCCGTTTTGAAACCGGGCAAGAGCCCTTTGGAGGTGGACAGCTACCGCCCCATTAGCCTCACCAACGTTCTTTGCAAGATTCTCGAACGGATGGTGAGCCGGCGCTTGAATTGGGTACTGGATTCTCGGGGCCTTCTGGCTCCGTCTCAGGGTGGGTTCCGTAAAGGCCGCTCCGCCACCGACAATCTGGTGAGCCTGGAGTCGGCCATCCGTACTGCCTTTGCCCGCCGTCAGCACCTGGTCGCTGTCTTTTTCGACATGCGGAAGGCGTACGATGCGACATGGCGTCATCACATACTTTCTACGCTTCATGGATGGGGTCTTTGGGGCCCTCTGCCAATCTTTATCCGAAATTTTCTGTCGTCTCTTACCTTCCGCGTGCAAGTCGCGGCCTCTCATAGTTCCTCCCGAGTCCAGGATAACGGGGTACCACAGGGATCTGTCCTCAGTGTCTGCCTGTTTTTAATCGCTATAAACGGGCTCGCTGCAGCGGTGGGAAATTCTGTCTCCGCTTCCCTGTATGCTGACGATTTCTGCCTTTACTACAGCTCTACTGGCATTGCAGCTGTTGAACGTCAGCTACAGGGCGCTATCCGCAAGGCGCAGTCTTGGGCTGTAGCGCATGGTTTTCAGTTTTCGGCTGCCAAGACCCGCGTTATGCATTTCTGCCGGCGCCGAACAGTCCATCCTGAGCCGCAGCTTTATCTTGCCGACGAACTCCTTGCTGTGGTGGAGACCCACAGGTTTTTGGGTGTAGTTTTTGATGCCCGGCTGACTTGGCTGCCTCATATTCGGCAGCTTAAACAGGCGTGTTGGCGACATCTAAATGCTCTGAGATGCTTGAGCCACACCCGCTGGGCCGCCGACCGATCTACCCTGTTGCGGCTCTACCAGGCGTTAATCCAGTCCCGTCTGGATTATGGGAGCCTGGCTTATGGCTCAGCATCCCCATCTGCGTTGCGGGTGCTGGACCCAATCCTCCACAGCGGAATACGCCTTGCCACTGGTGCTTTCCGTACCAGCCCTGTGGACAGCATACTAGTGGAGGTAGGCGTCCCTCCACTGCGGTTACGGCGCCAACGTTTGCTGGCCGCTTATGCTGCCCATGTTTTTAGCTTGCCCGGGCATCCAAACTATCGTCTCCTGTTCCCACAATCGGTCGTCCATCTGGCAGAACGTCGGCCCCGGTCAGGTTGTACGATCGCGGTCCGCGTCAATGAGCTTCTCTCCGGGCTTCGGGTTTTCACTGTTCCACCTCCTTTCCGGGCCACTTTGCGTACACCCCCATGGTGTGTTCCTCGCCCTTGCCTTCGGCTCGACTTGGCACAGGGCCCGAAGGACTCAGTCCCTCCAGAGGCCTTTCGCCGCCGCTTTTATTCCATCCTGGCCACGTATCAGGGCTCTGTCGTTGTTTACACTGACGGTTCGATGGTTGCTGGTCGGGTCGGTTATGCGCTAACTCTAGGGGACCATTCCGAACAACGTTCATTGCCGGCTGGCTGCAGCGTTTACACTGCTGAGCTGGTCGCCATCTTTCGAGCCCTAGAGTATATCCGCTCCTGCTCAGGTGAGCCCTTCGTTATCTGTAGAGATTCCCTGAGCGGTTTACGAGCTCTCGACCAGTGTTTCCCTCGTTCTCGTTTGGTGATGGCTATCCAGGAGTCCCTGCATACTCTTGCCCGTTGCGGCCGCTCTGTGGTCTTTGTGTGGAATCCCGGTCATGTCGGTATCCCGGGCAATGAACATGTTGACCGCCTGGCGAAAGAGGCCACCAGTAAACCATCTCTGGAGATTGGCCTCCCGGAGACTGATTTGCGGGCAGTCTTATGTCGCGAAGTTCTATCGCTTTGGGACACTGAATGGCGCAATCTGCCCACGCCAAACAAACTCCGTCCAATCAAGGCGACGACGACTGTGTGGCGGTCGTCCATGCGGGTCTCCCGCCAGGAGTCTGTTGTCCTCTGCCGGCAGCGCATTGGGCACACTCGGCTGACGCACGGCCACTTATTGCGCCGTGAGGACCCACCTCTATGTCGCTGCGGCTCCGTTTTATCTGTGGTCCACATTTTATTGGAGTGTCGGCATTTAGCTGTGCTCAGGCAGACGTTCGCACTGCCTGACACGCTCCCTGCCCCTTTAACAGATGACCCTGCTATGGTTGGCTTAGTTTTGCGTTTTATTCGGGCAGAGGTTTTTTATCATTTAATCTGATTGTTTGTGTTTTATTTTATCGTTTTGTGTTGATTCTGGCCTTTGGCCTACGATTTTAATCTGAGTTTTTAATGTGTTTCTCGGTGGTTGGCTTTTCCTTTTTTCTTTCTATGGTCGGCCAACCACCGTCACACTCTGTGTGATTTTAGTTCGTCTTGTCTGGTCTTTGTCTCAATTTCTCTTGTTCTGTGTCATCTGTGATCTATTCTGTTAATCGTTTTTATTCTCTGTGGGTGTTTTTAGTATTTGGAAAAAGGGACCGATGACCGTAGCAGTCTGGTCCCTTTAATCCCACAAACCAACCAACCAACCTTTCAAGACACTGTCCAATACGTTCAACTTCTCTTCCAGGTCCTTTGCTGTCTTTGACAGAATCACAATGTCATCGGCAAAGCTCAAAGTTTTTATTTCTTCTGCATGGATTTTAATTACTACTCCAAATTTTTCTTTTGTTTCCTTTACTGCTTGATCAAAATACAGACTGAATAACATCGGGGATAGCCTACAACCCTGCCTCACCCCCTTTCCAACCGTTGCTTCCCTTTCATGCCCCTCGACTCTTATAACTGCCATCTGGTTTCTGTACAAATAGTAAATAGCCTTTCGCTCCCTGCATTTGACCCCTGTCACCTTCAGAATTTGAAAGAGAGTATTCCAGTCAACATTGTCAAAAGCTTTCTCTAAGTCTACAAATGCTAGAAACGTAGGTTTGCCATTCCTTAACCTATCTTATAAGAGAAGTTGTAGGGTCATCATTGCCTCACGTGTTCCAACATTTCTACAGAATCCGAACAGATCTTCCCCGAGTCATCTTCTACCAGTTTTTCCATTCGTCTGTAAAGAATTCATGTAAGTATTTTTCAGCCGTGACTTATTAAGCTGATATTTCGGTAATTTTCACACCTGTCAACGTATGCTTTCTTTATGATTGGAATTATTATATTCTTCTTAAAGTCTGAGGGTATTTCTCCTGTCTCATACATCTTGCTCACCAGGTGGCAGAGTTTTGTCAGGACTGGCTCTCCCAAGGCCGTCAGTAGTTCTAATGGAATGTTGTCTACTCCCGGGGCCCTTTTTTCGACATAGGTCTTTCAGTGCTCTGTCAAATTCTTTACGCAGTGTCATATCTTCCATTTCATTTTCACTTACGTCCTCTTCCATTTCCATAATATTGCCCTGAAGTACATTACCCTTGTATATACTTCTTACATCTTTCTGCTTTCCCTACTTTGCTTAGAACTGGTTTTCCGTCTGAGCTCTTGATATTCATACAAGTGGTTCTCTTTTCTCCAAAGGTCTCTCTAATTTTCCTGTAGGCAGTACCTATCTTACCCCTAGTGATATATGCCTCTACAATCTTACATTTGTCCTCTGCTTAGCCATTTTGCACTTCCTGTCGATCTCATTTTTTGCCTGCTTCATTTACAACATTTTTATATTTTCTCCTTTCATCAATTAAATCCAATATCTCTTATG
Source organism: Schistocerca nitens (assembly GCF_023898315.1). NCBI lineage: Eukaryota > Metazoa > Arthropoda > Insecta > Orthoptera > Acrididae > Schistocerca > Schistocerca nitens. The sequence goes on from NC_064621.1 coordinate 261,124,635, forward strand.
TTATCCAAGGATTTCTACTAGCTCTCGGCTTTTTACCTGCTTGATCCTCTGCTGCCTTCACTATTTCATCTCTGAAAGGTACCCATTCTTCTTCTGCCGTATTTCTTTCCCCTGTTCCTGTCAGTCGATTCCTAATGCTCTCTCTGAAACTCTCTACAACCTTTGGTTCTTTCAGTTTATCCAGGTCCCATCTCCTTAAATTCCCACCTCTCTGCAGTTTGTTCAGTTTTAATCTACAGTTCATAACCAGTAGATTGTGGTCAGAGTTCACATCTGCTCGTGGAAATGTCTTACAATTTAAAACCTGGTTCCTAAATTTCTGTCTTACCATTACATAATCTATCTGAAACCTTCCAGTGTCTCCAGGTCTCTTCCACGTGTACAACCAACTTTCATCATTCTTAAACCCAGTGTTAGCTATGATCTGTGCGAAATTCTACCGGGTGGATTCCTCTTTCATTCCTTACCCCTATTCCATGTTCCCCTACTACTTTTCCTTCTCTTCCTTTTCCTGCTATCGAATTCCAATCCCCCATGTCCATTAAATTTTCGTCTCCCTTCACTATCTGAATAATTTCTTTTATCTCATTTCTTCAATCTCTTCATCATCTGCGGAGCTAGTTGGTATGTAAACTTGTATTACTATAAGAACATCGTCCTTGCATCAAAATCTCTGAACAAGGCCCCTAGGTTGTCTATAACCTGTCTAAGCTTAGCACTAGGTTTCACAGTGCTTGTGACCTGGTAGTCGACTCCTAGCCTATCCTGTAACAACTGGCCTACATCTCTGCCGTGTGACTCGTAACTCCACATAAAATGCGTTTTTGTAACGAGTACACCATCTGGGGACACTTCGACGGTCAATCAACAATTCCTGTATGTATATGAGTGAACTTGACGCATGTGCTACTCGACCCACTCATTTGTTGCAAAGAGGATGTCATATGAATTCGTAAGTGGTTATAGCAATAAAGATCCTAAATAAAAACCCACTGTTGTCCTAATTGGGTCATTAGTTATAGTGATAAGGATAATTAACTGCATAATAAATTATATCCTAACTAAGCCCTTATATCTGCCCTCCAGCCAGTCGGTTAACATCCCAAAGTAATAAATTAGATCCTAAATAAAACAGGATAACAGCCCAAGGAGCTTGCATTGAGAGGGTTAGGGGTTCAGGAGAGTGGAAAAGTGAGGTGTATGTCCTTGAAAGAGATAGGTGGAGGAGGCGAGGAGGCGACATAAATCACTGACCCAGGACTTTTGAGTACAGCCAAACTGTTGGTCTTGAGTTGTTTGTTGAATGTGGAGCTTGCTACCATGTTTACTTTGTTGTTTTCACAGATATTTTTGAATAATTACTATATTTATATCTTAATCAAAGTTAGTTATGTCATTTGAATATCCTTACTTTTGATTCGTGGTTTGATCTGGTTACTTACTGTATCATGTTTTTTTTTTCTCTTTCATGTTGGATATTTTTTAAGCCATACATAAAGAACACTTGTGAAAACTAACCTCTTCCTCAGGCTGCTGTTTCAATTATGATGTGTTGTGTTATTATACCATGAAACTTGACTGTGCATTCTGTATTTGAGAGGAATTGTTCCATAAAAAGTTTATATACTTTGAGCACATGGAATGTGATGTATCTTTACAATAGTATATCTACAGACCTGTTCATCAAGATGGTGAATTAATTTTGTTCATCTCACGTTGTATTTTGTTATAACTAATATATTCTTAGTTTTTATTTCATATCCAGTATTTCTTTACGTCACACACATCAATAACACTGACGACTTCTAATTCGCAAGGTCAATGTATTTCGCTAGCATAACGGGCTATGAGAAATTTATCAGTCACCAGCCACTCCCAACTGCTCCATTCCTGGATGAGAGATGAGCAATAAGTAGCTATTCAGTGAGAATTGTTGCTCAGGTAAACATGGGGTGATGCAATACATACAAGGATAAGATAACATTGGAACTGATGAGTAGTAGTTCTAAAGTGCAAGCCGTTGGCGTGTGTGTTTAATCAGTGCGCTTGTAAATATAGGTGTTTACTCGTGAAAAAACAATTTGTTAAGGCAATATTGTAGCTTAAATAAGTAAATTAGTATCTATTGCGATCTATATGTTGAAGGTTTCGCTTTTACCTGTATAGTTATCGTGAAAAGATAACTGTGGTAAAGTGCAAGCCTTTGGCGTGGGTTTGTTTTCGTTATTGAGCGCAGTAAGTTATGTGATTATTCAATAATTTACGGGTAGTGTCCGTCTAGCTTTATTGTGAAGAGTATCTTACGTGTATAGTTTGCATTCGGTTCATGTTTTCTGTGTTTATATACTTCCGTACAGTTAATTTTCCATATTGTGCAGTAAAGTCGTTAAGTGGTGTTTCTGCTTCCATTAGAGTATGTATACATAATTCAGTGGTAGCGCCTGTTCAAATTTTCAATTAGAAAATATCGAGTCTCTTCGGTTTCTTACTCGTTTAGTGATTTCCGCCACTATAACCTACGCTAGCAGTTAAGTTCGCGCTGTTTACATTCGCCTGCTGCTACATTCGCCTGACGTCCAGAAGTTCTCTGCTCATCTCACCGCAAGCTAAGTTACTTTCTGCTAATTACTAACTGGTGAAGAGGAATTGTTTTTTAGTGTGATTTGTATTGTTTGTATTTGTGTTGTTTGTTTGTAGTGTAATTTGTATTGTTTAATCTGCCGTCATGTGTGACAAATGTGAATGCTGTCGTAATTAGTGAGCATGGGAGTGAAATGTCAGGATTGTGGGTTTGTGTTTCACTGGGGAGACTGTAACGGGAAGCTGTTATAGTGCAAGATGAGGCTCGCCACTGGGGTTGTAGATTATGTAGTCGTGACAAGAAAATCGTGGAACAGGGGAAAAAGATTTGTGCCCTTCAGGCTGAACTAGAAATTGTGTATTTTCAATTAGACAGGTTGAAGGGGGAAAGTGACAATGGGAGCTGGGAACAGGTAACAAGTAGTAGTCAGAAGGAAAAAACCTCATAAATCACTTTTCAGATTCCAGTGCAATCAGTTTCATTTGCTACCTGAAGTAGAAGAGCCTCAAACAGTTTTTGAGCAAAGTAGGGTGCAGCAGACTCGTAGTAACAATTGTAATGCTAGGTCGGGAGTAAAGTCAAACAGAAAGAAAAGAGTCCTGCTGTTAGGTAGCAGCCACGGGAGAGGTGTAGGCCCGTTGTTACAGGATAGGGTAGGAGTCGACTACCAGGTCACAAGCATTGTGAAACCTAGTGCTGAGCTTAGCCAGGTTACAGAAAACCTAGAGGCCTTGTGCAAAGATTTTGGTGGCAAGGACCATGTTCCTACAGTAGGAGGAGCAGGAAACAGTCTGGCTAACAATTCGGACTATAGTATTATGTGTGACCTGGATGTACTAGGTGCAGCAACAGCTCACACTCATGTGGGGTTTGTGGATGCTTTGCAGTGCCATGACCAACTCTGGGTTAATACGGCTGTCAACTGTGTTAACAGAGAGCTGGGAGGGGTGGCGGGGGGTTACTGTTGACAGAAACTAAATCTCATATCTGTGCTGTGCCTGTTGATGCAGTTGGGAGGTGGGGTTACGCTAGTCATGGCCTGCACCTGAATAGGAGGGGGAAGGATAGATTAGTTGATCTTCTTGCAGAAAATGTAAGGGAGGGACACATGCACACAAGACAAAATAACTGTGATCACTGGAGTCAGAGGGACATATTTTTTAGGTTAGAGTCAGTTTACAGACAGAGAGTATTGAAAGAGATAACAGAACAGTACCATAATGTCTGTAGCAGAATCCAAAGAAATAAAATTTGTGTTTCATCAGAACACTGGAGAACTAACAAAATAAGATAGATGAGCTTCTTGTATGCCTAGAAAATGGGGTAAATTCTGAAGGTATAGATGTTTTGTGTCTCTCTGAACACTATGTAACCGCAGGGATGGAGAAGTTAAATTTAAGGGATTACAGATTAGCATCTTATTCATGTAGAGTCAACATGGAAAAAGGGGGAGTTGCTACTTATATAAAAACTGGACACAAAGTCAAAAATATTGAAACAAATAGATTTTGTGTGGATCAGATCCTCGAAGCACGTGCTTTTGAGTTGCTACTGCAATATACTTCTATAGTAATGGTAACAATCAACAGATCTCCCAAGGTAACTTTCAGCTATTCATTAAAAATATTGAGGCATTATTGAGCTACCTGTCAGGCAAAAAGAAGCAGTTAGTGGTTTTGGTGATTTTAATGTAGATTTCTTAAAAGATACGGATAGGAAAAATGAGCTAGAATCTTTGCTTTGTTTGGTTGTTTCAATCTAGTATCTGTTGTAAATTTTCCAACTCGTGTGCAGCAGGCTAGTAGGTCACTTATCGATAACATTTTCATAGACATTGCTCAGGCAGAAACAATTAATGTGTACCCAGTTGTTAATGGGCTATCTGATCATGATGCACAGTTAATGGGAATAACATATATAGCACCTTACAGGATTCTGGCAGGTTCATACAAGGCAGGGAGGCTTATTAATGCGAACAGGATACAGGGCTTTAAGTGCAGCCTTGAAGAGGTAGAATGGGATGAAATATACACAGAAAATGATGCTGATGCCAAATTCAATTTATTCCACCGTAAATTTGTCTCAATATTTGAGAGTTGCTTTCCTGAAACGTTGTCCAAAAAATCCATTACAAAGTCAAGTAAGTCATGGATTACTAAAGGAATTAAGATATCGTGTAAGAGGAAGAGGGAAATATATGGACAGGCCAGAATAAGTCAGGATCCGACATTACTTACTTACTACAAAAGATACTGTAATATTTTAAGGAAAGTCTTTAAGAAGTCGAGAAGCTTGTGTGTTCTGACAGAAATTAACAAAGCGGATGGTAAGATTAAAACTATATGGAATATTGTCAAACAGGAGACAGGACAGCCTGACAGTACACAGCATACCATAGCAATATAGCTAAATGATGATGTTGTGAGTGATAATTCACAAGTTGCAAGTATTTTTAACAATCACTGTCTGAATGTAGCAGCAAAGATATGGTTAAATGGTTCAGTTGAAGATGCAAAAAATATGTTAAAAATGTCATTCCCTAGGACTTCAGGCCTTTAGAAATAGCACCAACATCCCCCCACTGAAATTAAGGGAGTTATAAATATACTGAAAAACAAGGGCTCATGTGGTGTTGATGGAGTCTCTAACAGAATTTTGAAGTGTTGTTCTAATTTAATAAGTGGAGTCCTTAGCGATAAATGTAATGCTTCGTTCGCACAGGGAATTTTTCCAGACAGATTGAAATACGCAATTGTCAAACCTCTTCATAAGAAAGGGGTCAAGAGGGACTTAAATAATTATAGACCAATCTCATTTCTGACTTCATTTTCTAAAATAATCGAAAAAGTTATGTACTCGAGAGTAGTCTCACATTTAACTGAAAACAATATATTCAGCATGTCACAATTCGGATTCCGGAAGGGTTACTCGACTGAGAATGCTATCTACACATTTACCGATCAAATAGTACAAGCCCTAAATAACAAATTATCGCCAGTTGGTATTTTTTGTGATCTCTCCAAGGCATTGGACTCTGTGGATCATGTCACACTTTTAGAAAAACTCAGGTTTTATGGAACTGAAGGCTATACACACAGTTGGTTTGAATCGTATTTAATGAACAGAAAGCGAAAATTTGTGTTGAATAGCGCAAATAATGTTGGGAGGGTGGTAAATTCTTGTGAATGGGGAGTTATCACAAAGGGAGTCCCACAGGGTTCAATTTTAGGTGCTCTGCTGTTCCTTATGTGAATGACCTCCCACTTTACGTTCAGCAAGTGGAACTAGTACTTTTTTCAGATGACACGAGTGTTATAATAAACCCCAATCCAGAAAAAGCAGCTGAAGATATAGTTAAGGATGTCTTTCAAAGAATTATTAAGTGGTTCTCAGAAAATGAACTCTTCTTTAATTTTTAAAAAACTCACTATATCCAGTTCTGTACATAGAATAGTGTCATACCGACAATTGATGTAGCATATGAACAGGGATCAGTTAACAGGGTAAATTTCTTCAAATTTTGGGGTGTTCACATTGACGACAACCTGAACTGGAAGAAGCATATTACTGAGCTTCTCACACAACTAAGTTAAGCCTCTTTCGCTCTTCGTATAATCGCTAGTCTTGGTAATAAACAGATCAGCCTCCTAACGTACTTTGCATATTTCCACTCAATAATGTCTTATGGAATAGTTTTCTGGATTAACTCACCACTTAGACATAAAGTATTGATTGCACAAAACAGAGCAGTGAGAATAATTAGTGGTGTTCACCCAAGGACGTCATGTAGGCACCTTTTGAAGGAGTTAGGTATTTTAACTGCACCATCAGAGTACATATATTCGCTAATGAAATTCGTTACAAATAATCCATCTCAGTTCACGAAGAACAGTGATGTTTATACGTACAACACTAGAGGTAAAAATGACCTTTCCTATCCGTTATTGAAGCTGTCAGTTGCTTAAAAAGGAGTACATCATTCAGCAACAAAAATCTTTGATCATTTGCCCAACAACATAAAGTGTTGGCAGGTATCAGATCCTAGTTTTAAATCTAGCTTAAAATCATTTCTTTTGGACAACTCCTTCTACTCCATGGATGAGTTTCTGTTTCAGAAACGGAAAAAATGTACCTCTAAATCAGTTGCATTTGTAGAACTAAAAATTTTAGTAATATTAATATTAGCACTATTCATGTGTGTATATATATCTTGTAATCTGACTTGTTCCACATCATATCCATAAAATAATTGGGAAAATGATCTACAGACCACGATATAAATTAAACTAAAATAAAATAAGCAGGACGGGCTCTACCCATAATCAGATTATAATCGATTATAGCAGATTTGATAACCTCACTTCCAGTGTCAGGTTACACAGTTGTGAATATTATTCAAGAGTCAAGGTCATTGATGATATCATTTCCACTGTCAGATTATAGTTGACCTTGAGATGTGGCATCAGATTACATATCCTGTCAGTGAACCCTTCCTCCTCCTCCTGCTCCTCCTCCTCCTCCTCCTACTCCTCCCAGCCCTGTCCAAGCACCTGATAAGGACTTCAGGTGTCAGTTTATCCAGTTTGGCGTACTAGTGCAGATTCAAGGATATCCCCTCTTCCATCCCACCAAGGCTTGCCCAAGCACTTGGAGTATTGCAGTTTCTACCCATGATTGGGTTATAACCTGTTTAATCCACTGATGAGGACTTCTGGTGTCAGGTTATACTTGTCCTTCAGGGGGTATTATGTTATAAATGGGGTAATTGTGCTAGGTATTTTCAAGGGCATCCCCCACTTAACTGATGTATAGCCTTAAACCAGTTGTTCCTTCTCAGAGATGTCCATGAGTAGAAGCCCATAAGTGTTCATGTGCAGTATAAGTTTGCCCGTTTCCCTAAATCTGCGATATTTAACTTTTTATTTCGTGAACGGTTAAACGCGGTTTTCGACAAATGTTAGAGCGTCGATTGGCAAGTACTCTTTGTTTGGTTAATGTTTTTAGCGCTGGTATCAACTGAGATCTGTTCTCGCTACGACGCTAACGAATGCGCACAGTGGTACGAGACATATTTCCAAGGAATGTGGAATCAGCCAGACGAGTGTCATTCGCATCCTGCATCGACAGAATTTCCATCCCTATCGTCTGTCACTACATCAGGCGTACAGGATTTTGTCGGTTTGCCCTTCAACAACTGAAAGACGACCCTACGTCTTTACATCATGTGCTCTTTGCCGATGAAGCATGCACAACATGCTCTATTGGGCAGCTCAAAACGGCTTCGTCACGTGCATCATCAACGGCCATGGAGGGTAAACGTATGGTGCGGCATCATAGGAAATTACATTGTAGGACGTTACTTCATCTCAGGTGGTCTAAATGGATATTCGTACACACAGTTTCTGACGAACATTTGCCGGTTCTTCTAGAAGAGGTACCACTGGATATTCGACAGTGTATGTGGTTGCAACGCGACGGTTGTCCAGCTCACTCGCACCATGTTGGAACGCAAATACTGAATGAGAACTTTTCTGTAAATAAACTGCAGAAAAGACATCCTAACACTAAGTTTATATTCGATATTAACTTTATGCTTGCTTTTCTTGCTATATCCATTCTGGATTTTGTATCCTTCCTACTTCGGCGTTATAAGCTATTTTGCTTCCTGAATAGCAAAACTGATCTACTCTTTCAGTGTCTCAATTCCTAATCTAATTCTCTCACAACTACCGGATTTAATTCGACTACATTCCATTACCCTTGTTTCACTGTTGTTGATTTTCATTGATTCATATCCGCTCCGTTCTCCTGCTCTTCCAAGTGTCTGACAGGATTACAACGCCATCTGGAAACTTTGGTTCCCTTTCCAAATTTCTCGTTGTATTCCCTCACAGCTTGCTCAATGTACAGCATGAATAACAATGGTGATTGGTTACAATACTGCGTCACTCCCTTCTCAGCTACTGCATCTCTTTCATTTCCTTCGACTCTTATGAATAAAGTCTAGTTTCCATGCAAGTTGTACATTACTTTTCACTGACGGTGTTGTAACCCCGCCTCGTCAAAATTTCAAAGAGTGTAGCCCATTCCACACCGTCAAAAGCTTTCTCGAAATCTACTAGTACTATAAAAGGAGGTTTGCCTTTGTTCAACATATTTTCGACGATACTTCATAGGGTCAGCATAGTCTCGCGTCTCGCATGTGCGTACATTTTCTCAGAACCCAAACACATATTCCCCAAGGTCTGCTTCTACCAGCTTTCCCATCCTGCTGTGAATATTTAGTGTCAATATTTCTCAAAGATAATGAACTGATGTTTGGATAGTATTCACACTCATCAGAACCTTACTTGTTTAAAATTGGAACAATTAAATTCATCCTGAAGTCTGAAGGTATTTCATCTGTCTCTGAGTATATTTTATTAGATATCAAGAGGAATAATTTTGTCATGGCGGGCTCTTTTAAGGACCTTAATAATTTTTAGGGAATGTCATCTTGTCCAGGGGCCTTGTTTCACTTTGGCCTTTCAGTATTCTCTGAAATTCTTCTCAACGTATCATATCTCTCATATCTTCAGCTACTTCCTTTTCTCCTTCTAAAATGTTGTCCTCAAATTTGTTTCCCTTATAAAGATCCTCTATTTCCGGATGTATCATAATTAGTGGCATAGACGCATACACTTGATAGTAACGATATTGCATTCAAAAACGTCTCAGTAAACCTAAGTCCGTAGATGAACTGTTTGCGAAATAACTGAGGATACCAGCCACTACTGACGTGATTCTGTGCAAACGCTGTACGCAGGCCTGTGGTGTGGTCTTTATTTACGTTTTCGAGATGTGGAGCTGTAGACGGAACGGATATGACAAAACAGTTCACAGTCAAAGTGTCTCTCATGTCATTTGTGTTGCACGAGTGTCGGTGGTAACATGGAACATTACAGTAACAAGGATCATGCGGAAATCTATTTCATGTGTGTTAGGGCTAACGGCAATGCATGGGAGGGTGCACAATTGTACCGAGAAGCACTCCCTGCTCGAAGGCATCCAGAGAGTCGAGCGTTTACAAGGGTTCATCAGTGCCTTCCAGAATCTGGGAGCTTTGCACATGCTACTAGTTTGGGCTGTCCTGCACGAATTATTCCTGGGCTGCTGGAAATAGTCGAACACACTCGAGGAATCTTGGCAGAGGGACTTGTCACACAAATTCTTGGAATGAACCACAGTAGTGAGAGAATAACACATAGCAATGCAGTATATCCGTACCACCTCCAACGAATTCAGAACTTAGTGAGTTGGACTAACATTCTGTCAGTGGATGCAAAAACAAGCTAACCGTACAAGGTAACCATACGTTTGACAATAACATTTTATTTGCAGACGAAGCAAGATTCACTCGTGATAGTGTCTTTATCACAATTCTGTAGTTTTGAGTGATCTAGGCTCCAAGCCATATGCTGGACCTGAGTCTCCACATATCATCTACGACTCTCGTTGAATTGTTGCCACACAAACTCAATTAGTGGAATTACCTTTATTTTTTGCGACATTACCATGCAGGATTGCTTGAGGACGTTCCCTTAGAGTAACGCCACAGGACGTACTGCATGCATGACGGAGTACCGGCACATTTTGCTGCTATTGTAAGGCGTAAGGCGGCATCTTACGTGTCCATATGGACAAAGAGGGATTCAGCGAGGAGGACATGTATCGTGGCCTCCAAGGTCACCTGCTCTGAACTCCATGGGTATCTGTGTTTGGGGTCAACCTAAAGGTGTAGTGTGCCCCACTCCAGTTAACACGGTTGCAGAACTGAAGCAGAGAATTGCCAATGCTTGTCAATAATTTAGAAATGATCCAGGTGTGTTTGAAAGGGTTAGAAACTCATTGCGGTGATGGACGACAGGCCTGCATCTGGGTACAAGATCGACACTTTGAACACCTTCTTTAACTACGAGTACAGTCATGTAACTGTCGTCGTGTTCACTTAAAACACCTGCACTTCTACCAAAGTATCTATAATAACTTTTCTTAATGTTGTACAGTATTGGTACCTTTTCCTAGCTGGCAGACGTTTGCACGGAAACAAGTCAGTTGTGACTGGTAACCACTAAGTCACAATTATCTCGCAAAGGTTTGTTTGCGGACTTCCACTGATAAGCCAAGAGATTACAACTATTGCGCATCGCGACTTTGGATACCACCTGGTGGCGTTCCTGGCACGTGACGCGGTAACAAAAAAGAATGGTTCAAATGGCTCTAAGCACTGTGGGACTTAACATCTGAGGTCATCAGTCCCATTGACTTACAACTACTTAAACCTAACTAACCTAAGGACATCACACACATCCATGCCCGAGGAAGGATTCGAACCTGCGACCGTTGCAGCAGTGCGGTTCCAAACTGAAGCGCCTAGAACCGCTCGGTCACAACGGCCGGCGACGCGGAAACAAAGGTATGTAAGCGGCAGATACGGACGGGGGGCTACCCTAGCAAAGATACGCGGTGCAAATGAGGAAATCCATTGAGATAAGCAACTTTGACAAAGGGAAGATTATTATTACGCAGAACCTGTGAACGAATATCTCGGAAACGGCGAAGATGGTCGAATGTTCACGAGCTACTGTCGTGACCACCTACGGAAGGAAGTAAAGGACAGTGAAACTACCAGTAGGGGCTAAATGGTTGGACGTTCACGATTCTTAACAGAACCGGGTTCGAAGGCTTGTCTGCTCTGCAAAGCGATCTGTGGCATCTCCGTAGAAAGAGCACAGTACTGATGCGCGAACAACGGATGGTTCAAATGGTTCAAACGGCTCTGAGCACTGTGGGACTTAACATCTATGGTCATCAGTCCCCTAGAACTTAGAACTACTTAAACCTAACTAACCTAAGGACATCACACAACACCTAGTCATCACGAGGCAGAGAAAATCCTGACCCCGCCGCGAACAACGGAATATACAGTTCATCGTAAACTGTTTAACATGGAGCTCCGCAGCAGACCACCCCTACCTATTCATGTGATGACACAACGATATAGTTTTGCTATTTGGGCAGCAAAATAGCTTATAACGACCGAAATAGTGAGGATACAAAATCCAGAATGCCTATAGGAAAGCAAGCAGCAAAGTTAATATCGAATACAGACTTAGTGTCAGATTTTCTATTTTGAAGGTATTTACGGAATAAGAATTTTGTGTATATATTTCAATTTATTCTTACCCACTTTCGGTTATTTCAACCATCATCACTGGAAGAAAACTTACACGTGTGTTGGATTGGTCAGTTGGGTCACCTCAGGAGATCGACACACCAAATAATCGTAACTGAACTACATTTGTGTTTATAACACAATTAAGTCAACATTCTACCTCCAAACCAATCCATGTATTTGCGTGTGTTTTAACATTGGCTTTGGTAGTTAGTATTATGCGTCTTGACATTTGGAAGAACTACAGTCCATAGATACTCTGGCTGGATTGGAACTCTGTCTCCCATTTGAATGGTAAAAATACCACCCCACACCCGGTAATGTAAGCTACCGGCCATTAAAGCTACTGGCCATTAAAACAGCTACACCAAGAAGAAATGCAGATGATAAATGGGTTTTCATTGGACAGATATATTATACTAGAACATGAGATTACATTTTCACGCAATTTGGGTGCATAGACCCTGAGAAATCAGTACCCAGAACAACCAACTCTGGCCTTAATAACGGCCTTGATACGCCTGGGCATTGAGTCAAACAGAGCTTGGATGGCGTGTACAGGTACAGCTGCCCATGCACCTTCAACACGATACCACAGTTCATCAAAAATAGTGACTGGCGTATTGGGACGAGTCAGTTGCTCGGTCACCATTGACCAGACGTTTTCAATTGCTGAGAGATCTGGAGAATGTGCTGGCCAGGGCAGCAGTCGAACATTTTCTGTATCCAGAAAGACCCGTACAGGACCTGCAATATGCAGTCGTGTATTATCATGCTGAAATGTAGGGTTTCGCAGGGATCGAATGAAGGATAGAGCCACGGGTCGTAACACATCTGATATGTAACGTCCACTGTTCAAAGTGCCGTCAATGCGAACAAGAGGTGACCGAGACATGTAACCAATGGCACCCCATACCATCACGCCGGGTGATACGTCAGTATGGCGATGACGAATGCATGCTTCCAATGTGCGTTCACCGCGATGTCGCCAGACCATCATGATGCTGTAAACAGAACCTGGATTCATCCGAAAAAATGACGTTTTGCCATTCGTGCACCCAGGTTCGTCGCTGAGTACACCATCAAAGGCGCTCCTATCTGTGATGCATCGTCAAGGGTAACCGCAGCCATGGTCTCCGAGCTGATAGTCCATGCTGCTGCAAACGTCGTCTAACTGTTCGTGCAGATGGTTGTTGTCTTGCAAACGTCCCCATCTGTTGACTCAGGGATCGAGACGTGGCTGCACGATCCGTTACAGCCACGCGGATAAGATGCCTGTCATCTCGGCTGCTAGTGATACGAGGCCGTTGGAATCCAGCACGGCGTTCCTTATTACCCTCCTGAATCCACCAATTCAATATTCTGCTAACAATCATTGGATCTCGACCAACACGAGCAGCAATGTTGCGATACGATAAACCGCAATCGCGATAGGCTACAATCCGACCTTTATCAAAGTCGGATACGTGCTGGTACGCATTTCTCCTCCTAACAGGAGGGATCACAACAACGTTTCACCAGGCAACGCCGGTCAACTGCTGTTTGTGTATGAGAAATCGGTTGGAAACTTTCCTCATGTGAGCACGTTGTAGGTGTCGCCAGCGGTGCCAACCTTGTGTGAATGCTCTGAAAAGCTAACCATTTCCATATCACAGCATCTTCTTCCTGTCGGTTAAATTTCACGGCTGTAGCGCGTCATGTCCGTGGTGTAGCAGTTGTAATGGACAGTAGTATATGTCAATGGGCGCGGGGCCATCGGGATTCGACCGTCGATCAATGGAAAGGTGTCAGCTCTTAGGGTGAATCACATTTTTCCTACACTAGGTCGCTGGTCGTCCCCAGAAACTCCGTTATCGAGGTAAACGGCGTCTCGAAAGGCGCAGCGCGCCACGGACGCAGGTTGGTGGGAGCAGTATTATGCTACGGGACACATTCTCTGGGTCCTTTGGTAGTAACTGAAGAGACGCTGACAGCCGCGGACCACCTGCATCCCTTCATGCTTCATGTCTTCCCTGACGGCGACGTCATCTCTCAGCTGTATAATTGTCCGTGTCTGGGAGCCGTAATCGTGATACAGTCGCTTGAGGTGCATTACAGGGAACTCACGTTGATGCTTCAAATGGCTATGAGCACTATGGGACTTAACATCTGAGGTCATCAGTCCCCTAGAACTTAGAACTACTTAAACCTAACTAACCGAAGGACATCACATACATCCATGCCCGAGGCAGGATTCGAACCTGCGACCGTAGCAAAAAATGGCTCTGAGCACTATGGGACTCAACTGCTGTGGTCATCAGTCCCCTAGAACTTAGAACTACTTAAACCTAACTAACCTAAGGACATCACACACATCCATGCCCGAGGCAGGATTCGAACCTGCGGCCGTAGCGGTCGCGCCGTTCCAGACTGAAGCGCCTAGAACCGCTCGGCCACAATGGCCGGCTCACGTTGATGTCTCGGCCACCAAATTCGCCTGATGTAAATCCTATGGAATCCATGTGGGTCGCTATAGATCGCCATCACCGCGTACGCGAATCAGCGACCCTTTATGTACGCGAATCACGTGATCTGTGCTTAGACATCTAATGCCACATATCTCCACAAACCTACCAAAAAACTAATACGGGAATCAGTGTTGCATTTCGTTCCAAAGACAAACAAGCTATTAAGCAGGTGGACGTGATGTTTTGGTGCATCAGTCTATGTTTACTGACAAGGGAACATCCCTATCGCACCCCCCTCAGATTTAGTTATAAGTTGGCACAGTGGATAGGCCTTGAAAAACTGAACACAGATCGATCGAGAAAACAGGAAGAAGTTGTGTGGAACTATGAAAAAATAAGCAAAATATACAAACTGGGTCGTCCATGTGTAATATAAGCAATATTAAGGGCAGTATGAGACGAGGAGCGCCGTGGTCCCGTGGTTAGTGTGAACAGCTGCAGAACGAGAGGTCGTCACTTCAAATCTTCCCTCGACCGAAAGTTTTAACTTTATATTTTCAGTTTATGTGAAAAACTCTTATGCTTTCATCACTTTTTTTGGAGTGATTATTACATCCACAAGAAAACCTAAATCGGGCGAGGTAGAAGAATCTTTTCGCCCATTCGCCAAGTGTACTAGTTAGGTGGGTCGACAACATATTCCTGTCATGTGACGCACATGCTGTCACCAGTGTCGTATACAAAATATCAGACGTGTCTTCCTGTGGAGGAATCGGTTGACCTATGACCTTGCGATCAAATGTTTTCGGTTCCCATTGGTGAGGCACGTCCTTTCGTAACTAATCACACGGTTTTGCGGTGCGGTCGCAAAACACAGACACTAAACTTATTACAGTGAACAGAGACGTCAATGAACGAACGTTCTGATCACAACTTTGCGAAAAGAAAGAAAGCAATTTTCAGTCGAGGGCAGATTTGAACCAAGGACCTCTCGTTCCGCAACTGTTCACGCTAACCACGGGACCACGGCGCTCCTCGCCTCACATTGCCCTTAATATTGCATATCTTACGCATGGACGACCCAGTTTGTATATTTTGCTTATTTTTTCATAGTTCCACACAACTTCTTCCTGTTTTCTCGATTGACCTGTGTTCAGTTTTTCAAGGCGAACTGTGCCAACTTATAACTAAATCTGAGGGGGGTGCGATGGGGATGTTCCCTTGTGAGACTTTTTTCCTTTTGCTACCCTGTACTTGCAACAGTACACGTTTACGCCATTAATTATGTTAAACTCCGTATATTCCTTTCACCTCTCAGCTTTTACTTCTTTGCTTAGCACCGTTTTGCCGTCTGAGCTCTTGATATGTGCTGGCTTCTCTCTGCTCCAAAGGACCCTTTATTTTCCTGTACGAAGCATCTTTCTCCAAGTTATTCATGCTTCTGAAGCTTTGCGTTTGTCCTCTAACCCTTCCTGTTTAGCTATTATCCTCTTTGCTGCTGACATTAATGTCCACTGTAGTTCGCCATCAACTTCGCATACAGTATTGCTGGGTTTTATATCGGGTATACTTTATCAGCAATGCTAGTCGTACGTTAACAGTGATATACAGAAGTATTTGTGGGTTCACCGATGAAGAGAGAGTGAAAGTTAATGCTTTTGGGACTATATAAAATGACTGAAAATGAAGCATAATTTACTAGACTTCTAACAACATTCATTTTTCAAAAGAAAAAAGACATAAATTATGCTAAACAAGTTATTGATTGAATACCGTAAATAACTAACAGTGGTTTAATTTACGTCAAGGATTAATTACCACTCCCTTCACGAAGAGTCGATTGTCTGCAGGTGTTCCTGCATTTCGCTTCAATTTTCTAGCATTACGACTTCTCTGTATAGAACATAATCCGCGAAAAGCTTTATTCAAAGTCATTTACTAGGTCATCTGTATATGTACAAACACAGATCAACCAAAACGCTATGACCACAGACCTACCACCGATATAAACCTGACCAGACGACAGAAACGTCACCTAGCGAGCTATAACCGCTAGTTATACACACGTATGGTGCATAGAGAGAGTATCAGTAAGCGTGATGTCCATGTGTAGAATGGGGAAGGCGCGCGATCTATGAGAGTTTGACCGAGGGCATATTGTGATGCCCAGGAGGCTCGGCACGAACTTTTCGAAAACTGCACGACTTATCGGGTGTTTGAAGAAAACTATCGTCAGTATCTTCAACTCATGCTGAAACCAAGGTGGAACCACGTCCTGACGTCATTACAGATGTCGGGCGTCTTAGGCTGGAAAGACTGGTAACACAGGACAGGCAGCAAACTGTGGCGGAAGTAACATCAGACTTAAATGCTGGGCAGAGTACAAGGGTGTCTGAACACACAGTGCACCGAACAATCATAAAGATGGGCCTCCGCAGCCGACGACCCTTGTGTGTGCCAATATTAACTCCACGAGATCGACAACTACGACTGAAACGGGCACGTGACCATCGGTAGTGGTCGTTGGCGCATTGGCAGAGCGCTGCATGGTTTGATTAATCCCGATACCTTCTTCATCCGGTCGATGAGAGGGTGTGAATCCGTCGTCTTCCAGGGGAACAGTTCCTTGACACCTGTGCTGGGGAACAAGCAGGAGGCGGCTCCGTTATGCTCTGGGGAATATCCACGAGGGCCTTCATACGTCCATTGGAGCTCGTGCAAGGCACCGTGACGGCCGTGGAGTATCGTACGCTGGTTGCTGGCCACGTAAACCCCTTCAGGACGATCATGTTTCCTAACGGCAGTGGCAGTTTTCAACAAGATAATGCGCCATGTAATAAGGGCAGGAGTGATACGGAGTGGTTCGAGGAACACAGTGGCCAGCTGCCAGATCTGAACCCAACGGCACACATCTGGGATGTAATTGAGCATGGCGTCAGAGATCATCGCTACCCTCCCCGGAATTTACGGCGCCAATTCTCTCCAGTCGCCTACCAAGGCCTAATAGCTTCCATGTCATGGACATACCGGCTATTAAGTTTGAGGTCTTAATGTTCTGGCTGATCAGTGTACGTCTTGTGAAAACTAATAGTACTGTAACGTTCTCCTGGGATACGGCGAAGTCACTTTTCCGTCTGAAGACATCTCACCGTTCAGAATGCTGTGTTCTCTTTGCAAAAACAGACATAATGTCTAATGGGATAGCAGCAATCAGTGATTGTATAATGTTACTTACAATCCGTCTTGATTGCAAAATTTTTTATTCGTATGACCGGTTTCGCTTCATTCAGAACCATCTTCAGATCTGATATTTCAGTTACAGGCTAGATTTGGACGGGTTGCTCCTGTAACTGAAATATCAGATCTGAAGATGGTTCTGAATGAAGCGAAACCGGTCATACAAATAAAAAATTTTGCAATCAAGACGGATTATAAGTAACATTATACTGTGTTCTCTTTGCTAGAAGTTCTTCAGTCCAGTCACGCAGATGGTCTGATACGAGGTGTGGCTAGAAAAAAACCGGACTAGTACTGGTGAATAAAACGAATGCAATAAGGCTGAAAGTCGCGTGGCCTGTCACGTGACTCTCGCTCCGCCTACTGCTCGAGTTTCATCTGCCTCCTACACTCAGTCTGCCCGTGGCGTCTGTTTTAAGTAGTTGACGTTTTGTCTGTGCGTCGGAAAATGTTGAGTGTACAGAAAGAACAGCGTGTTAACATCAAATTTTGTTTCAAACTAGGAAAATCTGCAAGTGAAACGTTTGTAATGTTACAACAAGTGTACGGCGATGATTGTTTATCGCGAACACAAGTGTTTGAGTGGTTTAAACGATTTAAAGATGGCCGCGAAGACACCAGTGATGACACTCGCACTGGCAGACCATTGTCAGCAAAAACTGATGCAAACATTGAAAAAATCGGTAAACTTGTTCGACACTTTCCTTGTCAACTCCTGTTAACTCAGACACTGCTCTGATTGTTAAACGGCGATCTTGTCGAACAAGTTTACCGATTTTTTCAATGTTTGCATCAGTTTTTGCTGACAATGGTCTGCCAGTGCGAGTGTCATCACTGGTGTCTTCGCGGCCATCTTTAAATCGTTTAAACCACTCAAACACTTGTGTTCGCGATAAACAATCATCGCCGTACACTTGTTGTAACATTACAAACGTTTCACTTGCAGATTTTACTAGTTTGAAACAAAATTTGATGTTAACACGCTGTTCTTTCTGTACACTCGACATTTTCCGACGCACAGACAAAACGTCAACTACTTAAAACAGACGCCACGGGCAGACTGAGTGTAGGAGGCAGATGAAACTCGAGCAGTAGGCGGAGCGAGAGTCACGTGACAGGCCACGCGACTTTCAGCCTTATTGCATTCGTTTTATTGTTTCACCAGTACTAGTCCGGTTTTTTTTCTAGCCACACCTCGTATTCCGTACGCTCGTATTTAATTCATCAGGCGGTATTGAGGAACTACATCGAATGCCAGCCGGAAGTCAAGCAATATGGCATCCTCTTGGGCGCCAGTATGAACTGCTTTCTGGGTCGCTTGGATAAACAGATCGAGCTGGATTTCACACGATCGTGATATTTGCAACCCTTGTTGGTTCCTACAGCGGAGCTTTGTGCACAAAATGAACAAAATACGAGCGTACGGAATGTCAGACAAACTGTGTGACTGGACTGAAGAGTTTCTAGCAAAGAGAGCACAGCACGTCATTCTGAACGGTGAGAAGTCTTCAGACGGAAAAGTGACTTCGGGCGTGTCCCAGGAATATGTTACGGGACTATTAGTCTGAGATATAGGCTTATAGCTTTGTGCGTCTCTTAGACGAACCTTCTTGAAAACGGTACGTTCTGAAGGTATTTTGATACATACAAAGGTAATAGGAGCAATAAATCGAATAAATAGGAATAAAACTGTTCCAATCGAGCCACCTACCGTGACTTCCTTATATCAAAATTAGGCTACTCTGAAGAAATTCCTGAACAATTAACGAAGTTTGTCGGCGGAGTTCGGGTTCATAAATTTGTGTCGTTTTTCCCATCTTTAGTGGTTTGTTTCCTCACTGATGGGGTCTAACTTAAGGACCTGACATATGTTAGAAAATATGGATTTGTTCTCTGTATTTCCGTGAGTGTCTTCGCTATTAGCTCTGCAATATTTTATTCCTTCGCCTTCTAGAATAGCCATTGTTCGACTGCAATTAAATATTAGTGTATTAAAGGCGAAAACCGGTACACGAAGGAAACTAATACATTACAAAGTCCACAGTTTGACTTTTTGTTTGATAAATACGACATATTTCCACCAAGCAACTATGGAAGAATGCACTTACATGGTACGAAGCAAACGCTTAGTATGTGGCAAGTGAAATTGAAACATTCAAGCAGCAAAAGCGATAAATCTTGCATGTAAATATTTTCTGACCACAGATTACGCTACTTGTTTGCTAAAATAGGTTCAGCCTAGCATTCCATCAAAATGACATTTTAGAATTGTATTATATGCAATTAATTAGCACGGTGTGCACTTTAGGACTGTCTCGCTAGCAAATGAGACAAATAATATTTGTAAATAACCGACGAATATTATCGGAAAAGGAATTCTGGAGTAAAAATATTATAAACAATTCCAAGCATCCATTTATTTCGTTCGCTTCAAGCAGGTGGACGTTGACAGGGCTTCTGTAGAAGGCCAGTCTTGAAACGCATGAAACCAAATCCCTGCTGTTTAAACTGTTGTCACTTTCCTAGTGAATGAAATAAGTAAGCAGAAGAAGATATATTTAATAAGAAAATAAAGGTCCTATCAGGTGAGAAGGGGCAATAAAATAGGCCTACAGTTTATCAGTAGTACACAGACTTCATTCGACCACGTGTACACTTCTCAACGTGGTCGTAATTGTTTCATAAGATCCTGTTATGACAATGTCCTTAGTGTTTATCATCTTGCTTCGCAAAGTAAGTTTCTTTCCAAACTGAACAAATATCGTTTAGCAGTTTTAGACACTTAATTTACAAGAAGAACGGAAACGAGATTTGAACGTTTCATCAAGATGCGACATCAGCAGAACCACATTTCATATTTAATGCTGCGATGTTCTTTCATCGTCGTCCTATTACGAATGCGAAACAGTGAAAACTTACTGAAAACGAAGCCTAGTCCTATACTGTAATGGCTTTCGTATGTTAATGAGTTCGGAGCTCTTTCGGAAATCGCTACTAGGGGGATGACGGAGCAGGCTACCCTCTCTTGAGCGCTACTGCCATCTACGGCGGCGCCGTCAACTCTGAAGTTGGCCGTCTGCTCCGCCAGGTGGTGCGCGCGGTACCATGTTAACCGTTCAGGCGTCAACAGGGATTCGAGAACAGGGGTTCGCTATGGTTGCTGTTCTTTTCATTAATAAGAATAAATAATTAACATGATATCGGTTATATAGGTTTTTGTTTTAATCTCATCATGGAGAGAAATTAAACATATAGAAATCAATTACTATGTTAGATCCTTTATTTTCCAAGCTGATTTATTTTCATCAGAACATGGCTTACACAGAATAGCGTGTGGGGTTTCCCGGCACAGTTATTCTGATTAATTTATTTTTAAAATGTTGCTAACAAACTTCGAAAGTTGCCCTCTAATTTTACCGTTGCTATCGTTGATCGTTGCTATGCAGCGTCTTTCAACTGTTCAGCAAAGTTGCTTCAAATGCCTTCACGCAGCAAAGGGCTCTACGATAATTTCAAAATTAGCGTTTTTACGTTACAAAGTTTAACATTAAGATACAAGGAAACATTAAATTAAAGTGATTTTCTCAGCGGTTAGGATGAACTACTGCATCCGCCATATGATCTGAATATGTTCGGTGACGACTGAAACCAGTAATTTCGTATTGTAATTGCTTGTGAATGTGTCACAAAGTAAGCTATTTTCAAAGGCGTCCCCTGGAGTACGGATCCTCTGGGACAAACAGGGTGGTTAAAGTTAAACTTTCGCAACATAATCCAGTTTAGACGGGTACCCAATTTTATAGGAATGATGTTCAGATTGTGCGCTGCAGAATTTGCGTTGCTACTAGCGTTAGTGTCATGACTTGCCGTTAGGCGCCGGTAGTGGTACGGCAACGTAGGATTGAAACACGAACATCGGTGTTCATCACACTGCAATCAGCATGGATCTGGTCAATGTTGGCAAGGCTCAAGCTGTTTTATCAAAACGACAACACTATTACTGTTGTTCTGCGTGAAAATCAACTCATTTAAGAAATGCGGAGAGGTCCTATTTCCGCACTGGAATTGAAGAACAAGATTCGAAAGTTCGAATTGGCGATTTGGGAATTGTTTCTGGGAGAGGCCGACGACTAACTACGCCATAAATTTCTGGAGTAGTTACTGTTGCCATGGCTGAGAATGCTGGATGCAATGTGCAATCTCCAGGCAGTGTCAAGACAGCTAAATTATTCCATCCTACACCTTTTGAAAAGTGCTGCGAACAATGGTGAAGTGGTATGCGGTTCCAGGCGTCGTGGATGCATATAGGGTCACACTGAGCAACGTTTGTAACGAGGAACGTAAACGTGGATAGAAATTAACAAAGGTCACCCTCTCATGTGGAAACTAAAATGTGGAAACTAAAATGTGTTTCGTTCGTTTGCTTATTCGTTATTTCTCTGCCGCATGAACTTACAAATGTTCCCCACAACGTTTCATAGTCCTACGAACACTTTTTTCATGGGGGCACTCTCAAGTAACGAAAGTTTAATTGTAAGCACTCTGCAATACGTTATTTGTGCCATGTATATAATATTGTTCTTGTGGTATGATACGTCTCGAAATGAGCAATTTATTTGTATGAAAATGGCAATTCTAGAGTACCAACTTTGGAGAAATTTCTGCGGTCGCCCACTGTTATTTCTAAAACATCTTTCACGGTGTGATGTGACATCATGTGACCCAGGAGATAAATAAAATACCAGGAACGACAATCTCTTGTATAAAAATCAACATGAAATCCGCAAACAGAGATCTTTGGAAATATAACTCGCTCTGTTCGTTCATGTGATTCAGAATGCCATAAAGAAAGGTACTGAAGTTGATGCTGTAGCCGGCCGAAGTGGCCGCGCGGTTCTGGCGCTGCAGTCTGGAACCGCGAGACCGCTACGGTCGCAGGTTCGAATCCTGCCTCGGGCATGGATGTGTGTGATGTCCTTAGGTTAGTTAGGTTTAACTAGTTCTAAGTTCTAGGGGACTAATGACCTCAGCGGTTGAGTCCCATAGTGCTCAGAGCCATTTGAACCATTTTTTGATGCTGTATTCCTTGGCATTCGGACATTCGATACACTTCCGCACTATCTATAAGTGCAGAAAATACGAGCTTACCGAGTATTGGAGCCGCTCTGTGATTGGGTATAGACTTCCTTTCAGGTAGAACTCAACACGTTCCTGCTGTGCTTCTCCACAGGTATTTCGCAACGACACCCTTTGTTTCCTGTTAGTTATGTAACACTCGAACCATTTCACAGCACTATGGTGTCACCGGCAGTGCTGTGGAGTAATCAGTCTTCATCTGACTGGCAATTAATTACATGTGGTGTTCCTCAAGGTCCGTTGCATTCTCTTGTGTATATTAACAACCTCGCGTTTATTACATTGCCAGATGCTAAGTTTGCTTTGTCTGCAGGTGATACAAACATTGCAATAAATAGCAAGTCAAGTACAGATTTAGAAATGGCTGCTAATCAAATTTTCACTGACATTAATAAATGGATTAAAGAAAATTCGCTGTCATACTTTGAAAAACCCAAATATATGCAGTTCAGAACTTGTAAGAGATTTCCTTCCAGCATGTGAAAGACATGTGAAGATATGCAGATCGAAGATGTTGATAGTGTTAAATTTCTGGGATTACTGCTCAGTAATAAATTCAGTTGGGAAAGGCAGACCACAGAATTGGTGAAGGGTCTAAACAAGTCTGTATTAGGAGTGAGAATGATGTCAGATGTAGGAGATATAAATATATAAAACCTGCATACTTTGCTTACTTTAATTCTTTTATGTCATATGGGATCATATTCTGGGGTAAATTGTCAAACTGGGCAAAAGTTTTTTGACTGAAAAAGCGGGTAATAAGACTCGCGCGTGGTGTAAATTCAAGAACATCATGTAGAAACTTGTTCAAGAAACTGGGTATTCTAACCACTGTTCGTCACTACATTTATTCATTAATGAATATGTCTATTTCCAGCCAATAGTTCAATATATAGTATCATTACTAGGAATAAGAAGAATCTACATAAAGATCGAAACTCGCTTATCTTGGTACAAAAAGGGGTCCAATATTCAGGAACACACATTTTCAATTAACTGCCAGCAACCATTAAAAACTTGTTTTCAGACAAAGCACAGTTTGAACAGTGTTTTAAAAACTTTTTGATAGGCAAGTCCTGCTACTCTGTAGTTGAGTACTTTAATAGGGATTGTTAGACCAGCTGTAAGAAGGCTGTTTAGGTTTTTATGTCGGCAACGCCACGTAGCGCTCTGTATGAAAATCACTAACTGTGCTGTGTGCAGTCTGTGGCTGGTTTGCATTGTTGGAATATTTGCTATTGTAGTGTTGGGCAGCTGGATGTGAACAGCACGTAGCGTTGCGCAGTTGGAGGTGAGCCGCCAGCAGTGGTGGATGTGGGGAGAGAGATGGCAGAATTTTGAGAGCGGACGATCTGGACGTGTGTCCATCAGAAAGAGTAAATTTGTAGTACTGGATATTATTAAGGTAAATACATTGTTTGTTCTCTATCAAAATCTTTTATTTGCTAACTATGCCGATCAGTAGTTAGTGCCTTCAGTAGATAGAATCTTTTATTTAGCTGGCAGTATTGGCGCTCGCTATAATACAGTAGTTCGAGTAACGAAGATTTTTGTGAGGTAAGTGATTCATGAAAGATATAGGTTATTGTTAGTCAGGGCCATTCTTTTGTGGGGATTATTGAAGTCAGATTGCGTTGCGCTAAAAATGTTGTGTGTCAGTTTAGTGTTTATCAGAATAAGTAAAGAGAGAAATGTCTGAATAAGTTCAGTTCTGCTCAGTTGTTTGAAAATCAAATAACGTAAGAGGTTTACCAGCACAGTAATTCATTAATTTTTCAATGGGGATGTTTCACAGCTTAAGTAAATATGTCTGTTAGATTTCAGTTTTCACAGCACTTGGCCACAACAGTCAAGATTTGGTATTTTGTGTATGATACATTTATTTAAAGTGCATAACTATATTTCATTCTGACAGTGTATTAATTCTGTAAATATTAGCAGTTCTAGTTTACTGTACTATAATGTAGTCACATATAATCCTGACATCCCGAAAATGGTCAGGGAACTGAATATTTTATTCAAATGTTATATGTTATACTTTCTGACATGTTCCACACCCAAAAGAATCAATTGATTTTTGGGTCTACAGAACGAAAACTGAATCTAATGTAATCTAACCTAATCTAAAGGAACGAAATCTACGTACGTGAAAATATTTTCAGAAGTACCCCAAAGGAGTGTTATAAGGCAGCTACTGTTAACAATCCGTGTTGATTGTCTAGTGGGTAGCATTCGAGGCTAAGAGAATCTATTCGTGGACGATGCTGTTGTCTTTAGGGAAATTGCAACACCCCAAAAAAATTGCAGCGAAATGGGGGAAGACAGGAGAGAACTGCCCACATGTGCATGGACTGGCACTTGACCCTGAACGTAAATAAATGTAGGACATTGCGCATAAAACGGTGAAGAGATCCATCGCTGTTCGATTTCTCTACTGGCCACAACTCACTGGAAACAAAAACTGCTGCAAAATACTTAAGACTCATTCGGGAGAGACCTTAAATAAAACGACCAAGAAAAACAAACACTACGAAAAGTAGATTCACTGGAAGTATGTTAAGAAAATGCAATTCATCCAACAAAGAAGTGAATTAAAAAGCGCTTGTTCGACCGTTTCTTGAGTACTGTTCGTTACTCTGAGATCCTTGCCAAGTAAGATTTACAGAAGCGACAGAGAAGGTCCGACGAAGAGCGGCACGTTTCGTCACGGGATCTTTTGGCCGAAGGAAGAGCGTTACGGAGACGCTGAACAGTCTCCAGTGGCAAACGCTGCAAGAGAGGCATTGTGGATCACGGAGAAGTTTACTGTTGAAATTTCGAGATGGCATTTTTTATGAAGCGTCGGGCAACATATTACTTCCTCCCACATACGTCTCAAGAAATGATCACGACGAGAAATTAGATGTCAAAGGGAGCTCTAACGGCTCGTTCTTCTCACACGCCATTTGCGAATGGAACAGGAGAGACATTATAGTAACATTGGAAATACGCTGTGGTTTCGAAGTACATAGTGTTCCAGAAGAAATGGTCAATATTCAGGGATTTGACAGCAACGATCATTCGAAGAAAGTAAACATGGACTTTAAAGTGCATACCTTAAGAATTATGAGCATCTCTTCATCTTCGTTACTGTGAAGCACATTTTTTTTCCGGAACAAGTGCTCATAGCTCTTGAGGAATGCATTTTAGAGCTCATTTTACCAGACCTCACGCTTCTAATGATTGTTCCTGTCGAATTCTTGACTACTGACCTTTCCTGCTCGCACACCATGTACTATCATGCTCAGATGTATCCGAACGACCTGGATTGTGTTCCGCCTGACTTGCACGCAGCCCGCATAACGGAACTGTCTTGCAGATCCTCTAATCTCGTTTCGGTACAGTCATTTGACTGTACAAAAATTGTTACCACAAATGACCACTTGGAAGCACTGCTCTGTACGGTGACGGTTCCAGATGTAAATTAACACCACAATACTACATATTAGGGAAGAGTGGAGACAGTCGTTAACGCTTGTAAATTCAAAATTATTACAAGAAGTTACTTTTGTAAAGGGTTATCACTCCCGACAGAACCTAAGAAAAATGACGACCATGAATCTAACACATCTGTCATTCTTGTATTCTTGTTCTCTAAAAGATTTTTCAACCCTCTATTAACCTCGTTCATTTGGCGAGTGCTTTTGCATAACCTGATTAATGAACTTAACACTTAGAAAACCATGATTAACAGAGTAAAGCGCTCTGTCAAAACCTCAATGTCAACGACGTAACACTAGTAATTTCACTATGTTCATGACAGCACATTGATCTATTTGCAGTTCTAAAGCCACCTACCGTACTTGTTATTTAACACAAAGTGACATTAAAACTGAAGGTTATTCACACGTTGTGAGAGTCGCTCATAACACAAATCGTCATTGCTGACAAACCGTAAAGATAAGTGATATAACAAATTTTAGCCAGTATTAGTAAATATGAATTTTAAATTTCATGACAAAAATTTTTGAACTGAATCGGGACAACTATGCACAAACTGATGCTCTGTAAGTAACTACGAAAGATGTTAAATATGGTTTTATTTACAACTAACAATCTTAAAATGGCGTAGTGTATGTGTTGAATGGCGATTCGAACCCAGCACCCAATTCGATTGTTATGTAAGCAACGACAAAGGTCAGATATCAATTCTTTTGGCAGTAGCGAGGTGTTTGAAACTGCAGTGACGCGGAATATGGATAATTTCTGCCTTCCTGAGATTCGAACACGGCACCTGCCACCGTAGTTTTCTAGCCAAAAATGGACCTTAAACATAGGTTTCTTTCACCTGAAGCGAAATGTGTGCATGTTTAAATTAGAAGCGACGTGACGAAGAGTACAGTTATGATTGGGATTCGCATCCCGTACGCATCGTTATTGACTACGCTCGGAAACAACTGCCGAGTACTTTTTCACCATTAGCTAGGAGAGTCACCTTTGAACTTGAAATGATGTGACAAAAGATCTTTGCCTCACTGAGACACCAAGCCGTCAGGTATCGTTACTGACAATGAATGAAGAGACGTTCAAAATCAAAATAAATTGCCATCAACAATTACGTGTGCTCAGGTTAAAGCCTGAGTGGACATTATGAATATTTTTGTGCCGAACCAGGATTCGAACCCTGGCACGCACCTTACGTGGAGAACTTGAAAAGTTTGGAACCTTGAGACAAACAACGAATTGATTGCACAATGTCGTCAGGAAGCGATCAAATATCGTGAAACCAGAACCAACATATTCAACATCTCAAGCTGAAATAAAAGATAGAAAAAGTGCCCGGTGACACTATATGGCGTTTGGTTCTTCAACGTAAAAATGCTGTCGTAAGAAACGTTACTGGTGACTGAGTGTCTATATGCTGTCAAATACACCTCTGTTCAAATGGTTCATATGGCTCTGAGCACTATGGGACTTAACATCTGTGGTCATCAGTCCCCTAGAACTTAGAACTACTTAAACCTAACTAACCTAAGGACATCACACACATCCATGCCCGAGGCAGGATTCGAACCTGCGACCGTAGCAGTCGCGCGATTCCGGACTGAGCGCCTAGAACCGCTAGACCATCGCGGCCGGCAAATACACCTCTGTCATGGCCCAAACTAATCTATGGTCGGTAGCGAAGGGAAATCATGTTCAATGTGATTTGGAATCACGGTAGAATCATGTGTTCATTTGGTGCAATCAGGGGTAAATGGGATCTACTAGTGATTATTAACAACCTTCGCTTGCAGAGCGAATCGAACCCTAACCCTATGTTCTTAATCTAGGACCAAGTCTCCAAATGAACGCCACAGGTGGCTGGATGATTTTGTCTTAGCGCTGGTGCGCCAGACTGAATGATAATTCAGACTTCCTAAATTCCTGGAGTGGATTCAGTCGGTCGCATATATTCATTTCTTGATCGATCGAATCGCCATTAACCAGCTGCCACAGCTACCCAGTGCGTACATTCAACTTGGGTTTGTAATCACTGAAGTAAAATCAAGCAACGCCCATGTACACAAACTGCCAACACTGTAGGCTGCGGTAGTTTTTTTCCATAGGAAGTGTTGTTTCTAGTCTCCATGGTAAACTTCGCGCAGTGCAAAAGAAAAGCTGAGTTACTGGACCCGATTCTTCTGTAATTTAGTAAACTGCACTCCTCGGTCTGCTAACAGTATCAAACTGTTGGAAACTCATAAATAATTTACCTCATTTTATGACCCACCAGTTACAGTAAAACCCTGGGAAAACTTTCCCGTGAAGAGCTCGTGGCTGCCTGTCCTGATCAGAATAACTTCTGCTCCATCGGCCTACAGCTGACTGACGCTAGCCGGTGTCAGACCAGGTGACCACACCCTGTGCCTATGAGCTACAGCGGACGTATGTACACTCATATTCGCAAACATAGCATTATTTAATATTGTAGTTTCATCTTCAGCGTCTATTTTTTCCAACAAACAGCATGTACGAGGGCAGTTCAATAAGTAATGCAACACATTTTTTTTCTCGGCCAATTTTGGTTGAAAAAACCGGAAATTTCTTGTGGAATATTTTCAAACATTCCCGCTTCGTCTCGTATAGTTTCATTGACTTCCGACAGGTGGCAGCGCTGTACGGAGCTGTTAAAATGGCGTCTGTAATGGATGTGCGTTGCAAACAACGGGCAGTGATCGAGTTTCTTTTGGCGGAAAACCAGGGCATCTCAGATATTCATAGGCGCTTGCAGAATGTTTACGGTGATCTGGCAGTGGACAAAAGCACGGTGAGTCGTTGGGCAAAGCGTGTGTCATCATCGCCGCAAGGTCAAGCAAGACTGTCTGATCTCCCGCGTGCGGGCCGGCCGTGCACAGCTGTGACTCCTGCAATGGCGGAGCGTGCGAACACACTCGTTCGAGATGATCGACGGATCACCATCAAACAACTCAGTGCTCAACTTGACATCTCTGTTGGTAGTGCTGTCACAATTGTTCACCAGTTGGGATATTCAAAGGTTTGTTCCCGCTGGGTCCCACGTTGTCTAACCGAACACCATAAAGAGCAAAGGAGAACCATCTGTGCGGAATTGCTTGCTCGTCATGTGGCTGAGGGTGACAATTTCTTGTCAATGATTGTTACAGGCGATGAAACATGGGTTCATCACTTCGAACCTGAAACAAAACGGCAATCAATGGAGTGGCGCCACATCCACTCCCCTACCAAGAAAAAGTTTAAAGCCATGCCCTCAGCCGGTAAAGTCATGGTTACAGTCTTCTGGGACGCTGAAGGAGTTATTCTGTTCGATGTCCTTCCCCATGGTCAAACGATCAACTCTGAAGTGTATTGTGCTATTCTTCAGAAATTGAAGAAACGACTTCAGCGTGTTCGTAGGCACAAAAATCTGAACGAACTTCTCCTTCTTCATGACAACTCAAGACCTCACACAAGTCTTCGCACCCGAGAGGAGCTCACAAAACTTCAGTGGACTGTTCTTCCTCATGCACCCTACAGCCCCGATCTCGCACCGTCGGATTTCCATATGTTTGGCCCAATGAAGGGCGCAATCCGTGGGAGGCACTACGCGGATGATGAAGAAGTTATTGATGCAGTACGACGTTGGCTCCGACATCGACCAGTGGAATGGTACCGTGCAGGCATACAGGCCCTCATTTCAAGGTGGCGTAAGGCCGTAGCATTGAATGGAGATTACGTTGAAAAATATTGTTGTGTAGCTAAAAGATTGGGGAATAACCTGGTGTATTTCAATGCTGAATAAAACAGCCCCTGTTTCAGAAAAAAAATGTGTTGCATTACTTATTGAACTGCCCTCGTACACGCTGGAGTGACAACAACGTTGTACTCAGTATTCTCGCACCAACTGACGCGAGGAGTACTAAGTACGTAATCTACCATTTGCAGGCAAAAGTTACCAGGAAAAGGAGGCTGGTGTATCGATTTGTGGAGACTATAGATTTAATAGGAGGAAGGCAGCAAGCTCGAACATCTGTGCCTTATACTGGGTGACTGTTATCGAAGAACGGAATTGGATAATAACTTTCTCGTCTCATGTACTGTGATTCTAACGTGAATTATTTTCCAATTCAGCAAGCTGAACGGCTGTAGCTGTGTCACATAAGAGTTAAAAAATTAGCCTCCTGTGAAATTAGAAAGTATAAACAACTCAACTTTCATTTCACGGTGCGACGTTGTTTCCATTGTCCTCGCGACCTACTCCAGGGTTCATTGCTCCCTCATAGTGCTGGCGATGGGCAAGAGAGATAATTCACAAAGAAGACGAAATTAATTGTCATGGACTAAAAACATACATTTGATTGATGACTCACCATAACTGAAAATGGTTCAGAGTATTTAATCGAAATACGAAGACTATATCAATTGAATCTAGCAGGAGAATTCTGTGTCGTTCCAGAAAGTATCTCGACCATCACAGGGTTGCCAGACGTAATCTACAATGTTGCTTAGTCCCTATCATCCACACGGCAGCAAGGAATATTTTTATACAGACGACCAGTTTCTTGATCAGGCTAGCAATACAGGAGAACAACTTGCACATCAAAGACGTAGCGGAAACATCTTGTAAATTGAAATGCGACAGGCGTAAGCAGGTGTTTGTAACTCAGCAGAAGCAGTTCAAATTAAGAGCGGGGGAAGTGAGATGGATTGCCTTTCTGTTCATAACTGTCTTCATTTTACTTCTGTTGAAGTTTATAGGTTATCAGGAAATTCACATGAGAATTATGGAGGAGTAATTGTTACAATCGACTGCTACGTCAAGTTTAAATAGGAAAATAATTATTGCTATTGCTGATGAAGGGCACAATAATAGGGAGCCATTAAATAAAAATAATTAAATGCACTACTGGCCATTAAAATTGCTACACCAAGAAGAAATGCAGATGATAAACGGGTATTCATTGGACAAATATATTATACTAGAACTGACATGTGATTACATTTTCACGCAATTTCGGTGCATAGACCCTGAGAAATCAGTACCCAGAACAACCAACTCTAGCCGTAATAACGGCATTGATACGCCTGGGCATTGAGTCAAACATAGCTTGGATGGCGTGTACAGGTACATCTGCCCATGCAGCTTAAACACGATACCACAGTTCATCACGAGTAGTGACTGGCGTATTGTGACGAGCCAGTTGCTCGGCCATCATTGAACAGACGTTTTCAGTTGGTGATAGATCTGGAGAATGTGCTGGCCAGGGCAGCAGTCGAACATTTTCTGTATCCAGAAAGGGCCGTACAGGACCTGCAACATGCGGTCGTGCATTATCCTGCTGAAATGTAGGGTTTCGCAGGAATCGAATGAAGGGTAGAGCCACGGGTCGTAACACATCTGAAATGTAACGTCCACTGTTCAAAGTGCCGTCAATGCGAACAAGAGGTGACCGAGACGTGTAACCAATGGCACCCCATACCATCACGCCGGGTGGTACGCCAGTATGGCGATGACGAATACACGCTTCCAATGTGCGTTCACTGCGATGTCACCAAACACGGATGCTGTAAACATAACTTGGATTCATCCGAAAAAGTGACGTTGTGCCATTCGTGCACCCAGGTTCGTCGTTGAGAACACCATCGCAGGCGCTCCTGTCTGTGATGCAGCGTCAAGGGTAACCGCAGCCATGGTCTCCGAGCTGAAGTCCATGCTGCTGCAAACCTCGTCGAACTGTTGGTGCAGATGGTTGTTGTCTTGCAAACGTTCCCATCTGTTGACTCAGGGATCGGGACGTGGCTGCACGATCCGTTACAGCCATGCGGATAAGATGCCTGTCATCTCGACTGCTAGTGATACGAGGTCGTTGGGATCCAGCACGGCGTCCCGTATTACCCTCCTGAACTCACCGATTCCATATTCTGCTAACAGTCATTGGATCTCGACCAACGCGAGCAGCAATGTCGCTATACAATAAACCGCAATCGCGATAGGCTACAATCTGACCCTTATCAAAGTCGGAAACGTGATGGTACGCATTTCTCCTCCTCACACGAGGCATCACATCAACGTTTCACCACGCAACGCCGGTCAACTGCTGTTTGTGTATGAGAAATCGGTTGGAAACTTTCCTCATGTCAGCACGTTGTAGGTGTCTCCACCGGCGTCAACCTTGTGTGAATGCTCTGAAAAGCTAATCATTCGCATATCACAGCATCTTCTTCCTGTCGGTTAAATTTCGCGTCTGTAGCCCGTCATCTTCGTGGTGTAGCAATTTTAATGGCCAGCAGTGTAAGTAACATGAAGTGGCGTTTACGGTCAGCAATCCACACCATCTCTGGGGATACAGATGGGCAGATGGTTTGATAAAGTGTACAGACCATCCAGAAGCTGTAGTTGTAATGTGTTAAAATACCAGGACTCATTAACAGTGTTCGTTGTGAACCAGATTATTACTCAACAATGTGTAAACGGCATCGACGCACCAGTTCTCATGTTGTAGTAGTAAACACTGAGCGCGTCTTTCTTCGCTGCTTCTTTCGGCAGCTAATGATTACGGTGAACTTATGGTTAGAAATTTGTTTGTTTACGCATTTTGGGTGTAACCCACCATCACAACATAATTTCGAAAGACTTCATACACAGTTGATGTTTTTATGACGGCAGTAGCTGAAAAGAGATGATGAATAACTATTTGTATACGAGGGTCATACAATAATTGAAGACAAAAATTGATGTAGAAATTAAAATTTGGTAGGAGGTGTTTTTTACTTTCACGACTTTCAATTTCGTCAAAGGGATGAGCTGAGAACAGCTGATGTATAAGAATTGTTTCGTTTATAACCTCAATATTGCGTTTAACGATGGCATGGGTGCTTAAACTCTACACATTAACAACAATGTTCAAGGATTTTTTTTCTTTCTGAAGGTGAAAAACTGGCTAAAATCTGTTCTCGATGCTTTTATACTATGGTGAAAGTAGTACGAATTGCGGAAATTAAGTGGGCAGAACGATTCATAAATGGTCGAACCTCAGTGACTGAAGAGCAACGTCCTGGGCAGTCGGTAGAAGTGTCAACGCCTTCATTTGTAACCCACATTGACGACATTATTCGGCAAGACCGACGTGTTACAGTTGAACAAATAGCAAAAATATTTCCAATAAGTGTTGGCACAGTGTCAGTAACAAGTCAAGTACAGCATAAGAAGTGCAAGGCCGGCCCCAGAGTTAACAACAAGGAATCAAGTCTCAAAGGGTACAGTCTTAAATGGACGCTATGAAAGGGAATGCGACCCTTTTCTAAACAATATTTTAGCGTATGAAGTAACTTCTGTTCACTATTTTGGATCAGAGTCTAAAACATAAAGCATGGAACGATGATTTGTGGGAAAGCAGCTCAAAGAGCAAGACAAAGACTTCTATGTTTCAGCTATAAAAGAACTATTTCATTGTTGGGAGAAGAATATTAATACTGGTGGGGATTATATTAGAAGCGTAGGTCTCTTTAATTACTGAATGTCCCTCGCATTGAAAGACCTAGACGGTTTTAAACACAAACCGCAGGTTCGTGTCACGTCATTTCAACCTTAATTGAGCACCAATGTTAAGACTCAAATCGTGTGGCATGGCACTATGTATTAGGTCCTTTCCTATGACTTTCTGGTGGTGGACTATGCCTGAAACGCGTAAAGAAATAAATTGTTGATGAGTGGACTGTCGTTGTTAGTTACCGAATTAAGTGGTGAGAAGCCAATTTGCAGGGCTTCTGCTCAACCGATACTCGTGCTTGTTAACCACAGCAGTATGTAGAATGCTTACATCTTTCTGTAGACGGTTTAATACTTGCACAGCGGATTGACACTTCGCTGTGGAGGTGGTAAGAGTAACATTGCTGGGCTTCCCCACTACCCCTCTCCACAAATCGACTATGCATTTCCCATAAATTATGATTCAGATGCAAATTAATATTCTGTTATGTGAATATATTTCCCCGTTCTAGTTTTGGTGGAGAGAGATTGTAAAGAAGCCTTGCCAGTGGTAGAGAAACAGAACTGGTTGCTCTCAACTGCAAAAGTGTTAGCCGTGCCCAAAACTAATAAAAAATTCTGAAGATATTATTGATTAGCTCATTTTTAACTGAAATACATTGGGGTCGCACAAATTGAGTAAAACCAGAACGATGAATAGACACGCCCTTGGTCTCTTTTAGAGAATTGTTTTGGAAGCTTGAGGTCGCGCTCGCAATGGTTGACGAATTCGTGGTGTGTATGTGGTTCCACTGCTGCAGTGTCAGGCGACTGTCCAAATGCTGCCTGTTACTGTTGCCAAAGTTCCAAAATGTTTAACAATAATGCGGACTGACAGATCTCAGTTGCTGTTCAGTTTGAATTAAGTAAGTACCATACTGTAAACGATAGTATTTAACACACGCTGTATAGAGACAAACTTTATCTACCAAGTATGTTTTTTATATAAATAATTATTTATTTACGCACTTTACGTCATAATAATTTTGCGTAATGAATCATACAATTAAATATTGCTCACATAGGAAATATGTTTTTTACCGCTGTTCGCAAAAAATCACAATAGCTGAATTTAGAAGGACGTCTCTTGAAGATAGCGTCAAATTGCATAATCTGCCTTCGTGAACATAAATCTCAATTTTTAGGCTGTAAATGCGATTAGTATTGCAACAGAATTCATTTTTGTGGCAAGTATGTTAAATCTAGTGTTGTAGTCTTCTTTACGATAACTTTTTATTTGCCAATGTCGTAAGGAAGGATACATCGATTTCCAGTTTCAGCCAGTAAAATGGTCATCTTCAAATCACATAATGGAAAGCAGTGTTGCGTCGACTATTGAAACACGACGCTTTGTCACACTCTGATTTATAATTCCAAACTCTAAAATTCAAAACTATAATTTTTGACTGTGAAACTGTAAACACGATTGTGACTAAGCGTCTTGCTTCAGGAGACGATGTAGACACCGCTTTCTATTAACTGATATGAAGATAGCCATTTAACTGGCCGAAGCTAGTAATCTTTGTATCCCCCCCCCCTTCGATCTTGACAAATAAAAAGTTCTCACAAAGAAGACAACAAGACTATTAAAAATCGCCTCCTACAACACTAACAATACCAGGTAATTTTCATTTATTGAATCTAGATATTTCCGGAACAAATCGTAACGTCTGCTGTCAACTGAAATAAGAGTTCAGGTTCTATGTGTTACGATAAATTTAATTATCAGTTTATTGCAATATTTTTTCGCTATTCTGACTTTTTCTGACAAGTAGTTATTTGGATGGGCAGTCAGTTCATTGCAATATTGTTTCACTGTTCTGAAATTTTATTGACCAGCAGTTCGAATGAATAGGTGTTGCTCTTTGATTTATGTCATTTTTACGTGTGGTAGCACCGTCACAAAACAATGACGGAAAATACGATGACGTTAATTTCCTATCATACAAATGACAGAACAAATGTTCGCAAATCGCTTCTATTGTCTTAAAGGACAAATAAATTAAGCCAATTCGTTGAATACAGTTCTACCTGCCTTTTACAAAACTAACCAACTTACATTTGACGATTGTATTGTATCGAAAAGCGGAAAAAATCGTGACATTTGGCTTATGCTGTAATGAGGATCTCTTACGCGCTGCAGAAAGATAACAGCGGATATGCATCCTCAGTAATTCTTGAGTACCACCGTGTCTATAGTAAGTGACAAATTGAAGTTTTCTTTGTACTATTAGTTCATATTCTATGAACTTTTCCAATAGTGTAATGCAATTCTTCAGATAACTTTCTCTCTGCGGCTCACTTGCGAAGCACTGCCTGTATCTTACATGATGTATTTCTTAGCAAAATTGCCAAAAGCCGAGATGCTGGCCGATTTCGATATTTTATAACCTTAGAAACATGGCTAAACTACCCTAACCGTAGGAACGGCTCGTCCCAAAAATTTTGCATAGGAGCTTCGTTGACAATTATCATGACACAATTACATAGAAACATATAATATTATATAAATCACAGGAAACTTTACATATATTTAAAATGTTTCTATGGTATTATACTTACTTAGATAATTGTAAGTATCAGGTAGAATCTATGTAAACTCAGTGATTTATTCTGTAGATGCGGGACGTTAAGCCTGTTCTCAAGTTGATGTCTCGTGGTCCTGAACGTACCAAGATTTGAGTAGCAGCATTAGAGTCAATTTGACAATCATACGAAAATAGGTTCCTGCTGTTAGGAAATCTGAGACAGGGAAATATAATAAGATTTGTTTGGCAACTTTCTTTCGGAACTAGAGCTGAATTAACCTTCCAAATTCACTGGGTATTTTCTTATAATTTTCACGAAAAGTTCTGAATAAGTTACAATGAGAAAATTTAATGTTTTGACTGCAAGAAAGTCATTTTACTCATAAATTGTTATAATTTCTCTTATGTTTCGCTTTGTGAACAATATACTATTCTTTCCGCTGTAACTGCTACAGCAGCAGTGAGAGAATTTTCTATTCATCGGTGCTTCACTAGCTCTGATACAGCGTTGTTTGCCATGCGAATTCATTTTACTATAGGGTGTAGCATCGCTGAAAAAGTATATTTTAAGTCATTTGTATCGTCTCTTCTCTAATGCAGGAGGAAAGGACCAGAATGAAATTCAGTAAAGCCGTCTTAAGAAAATCTCTAAGTTCGTAATACAGTTTTTGTGTAGACTGAACAGGAAACGTTTTGTAATCCTTATCTGAATACTGGAATGTTCCAAACTAAAGTAATTATTGCTGTTATTTGTTCATTCCTAGCAGATCATGTCTCTTATTTTCGCTGTTTTTTGACTGATAAGTTGGAAAGATGGAAGAATTTGATATTTATCTCATGCGAAATTCTCCTTTACCTTTGCTATTCACTTAATTTTCGAGTAAAAGGAGAACATCCAGTCAAAAAAGCTGATAAGGAGCCGGTACTCTAGGAATAAATCTACAACCATTTACGGTGATTTATCACTGTAACGACAAGCAATTCACGTTGGAGCAAGTTCTCCTGCTTTAACGAGTAAATGCACTGAAACCACCAGAATGGAACGAATGCGCGGTCCTGATTAGCCTAGAATGATTTTCTGTTGTTCCATCTGTTGGCTCCATTGGATTCACTGAAAATGGCTGAAAAGGTTTCATACCACTGGAATTGGGATTCATTTGTAACGAAGTATGAAAAGGTTGAAATACCATCTTGTTCTGAGTTTTGGGTCAAAATCCCATGGTTAATGACTAATAGTTACTTGTATGATGTATAATACCAACAACAGATCATAGCTCCCCTGGCAACCATGATTCAGATTGTTGTATGAGAATATCGAATTACTTTGTAAAATGTCACCTACAAGTCTTTAGAAGCAAGTGGGTGGAGAAGAAATTCTCCCCAATTTGTTTATTATTCGAAGGTGAAATGTGACTTCACTTAACAGGACGAGCTACGAGAGCTTCATTGAGTTCAACGAGCTTAGGATACACAGAATCGATGCATTCATTAGTGCCGACTGGAGTGGCCGAGTGTTCTAGGCCCTACAGTCTGGAACCACGCGACCGCTACGGTCGCAGGTTCCAATACTGCCTCGGGCATGGATGTGTGTGATGTCCTTAGGTTAGTTAGGTTTAAGTAGTTATAAGTTCTAGGGCACTGATGACCTCAGCTCTTAAGTCCCATAGTGCTCAGAGCCATTAGAACCATTCATTATTAAGATGCTACATTTGTCGACTCTTCTCTAGCCGATGTGAGGGTTTCCCGTGAACTACTGTTAATATTCACGGTGCTGGAGTTACTGTACGGAGCAGCGCTTTTAGGGGCACAGGCTCGTGGGTAACACGAAAGCTGGTAACATTGTACCTACTGCACTGATTGGTGAAAATTAATACATTATAAAATAATTCAGGGCTCGTTTTGAACTCGAGGAGTCAAGAAGTAGATGGTTTACCTCTACGAGGGTAGAGATCCTAGAGCTCAAAGTGATGTACGACATGGTAATTAGTTTCGCAAGTAGATAATTTTCGTGTGACATACATCTGAGGTACGTACGGAATTGCCAAAGTTATTTCGAGTTCGGAAAGGCAACACAAGTTTGTTCTGTTTCCGTCAGTGGGTTCGTAATAATGAGGTTGGAGGTTGGGTGTGGGCGTATTAGTGGGGATGTATGATATTGTGATATACTCTAGTTTATCAGATCCAAAATAAGGTGACTTATCTGCTTCGAAGAAATTAAATCTTCTACAGAAACCTGTATGTGTAGGGCATATTGCTGTATTCACAATAGTATGTGCGAGGATTGAGCTCTGTGTGGGATAGAAAGCTGTTCGTACTGTTCATACAGTGGTGTGCAACTGTTTCGACATCAGTGTGAGTTATAATCCAGCTGACAACGAACCCTGGTAAAAAATATTGGTAGTCTGACTTAAGGAATCAGCAGTCTGTACACATTCCAGCACCGTCTTCCCATCTATACCGACACACACAGTGTTCTCAGATGTTACTGTGGGTCGTTGTATGTAACACCAATCAAGACCACTTATTTAATTTGTTTTTATTTAAGGGGTTGCTATCATTGAGCCCTTTATTAGAAAGTGCAATAATTATTTTCCTATTTAAATTTGACTTAGCAGTCGATTCTAACAATTAATCCTCGGTAATTCTCATATGAAAATTCTGATAAACTCCAAACAAAACAAAAATAAAATAATGCCACATATGAACAAGAAGACTGTCCATCTCACTTTCCCCGCTGTTCATTTACGCTGTTTCTGTTGAGTTATACACATTTGCACATACCCGGGGCATTTCAGGCATGTGTAAATTTGCGTCTTTGAAGCGCAATCTATAATCCTGGCTTGCTAGCCTGTTCAGGAAACTCATCGACTGTGGTAATGTGTTGCTGCCTGCTGCGAGGTAGATTGGTACTAAGCAACGTTGTAGATTAAGCTGGCAACCCTGTAACACTCGAGACACTTCCTGGAGTGACACAGAATTGTCCTACTACAAGGGCTGGAGTGGTTGGGTTGTTTGGGGAAGGAGACCAGACAGCGAGGTCATCAGTCTCATCGGA
This sequence comes from Schistocerca nitens, assembly GCF_023898315.1. Taxonomy (NCBI): domain Eukaryota; kingdom Metazoa; phylum Arthropoda; class Insecta; order Orthoptera; family Acrididae; genus Schistocerca; species Schistocerca nitens. Next base: position 261,163,838 of record NC_064621.1, read on the forward strand.
TTAGGGAAGGATGGGGAAGGAAGTCGGCCGTGCCTTTTCAGAGAAACCATCCCGGCATTTGCCTGGAGTGATTTAGGGAAATCACGGAAAACCTACATCAGGATGGCCGGACGCGGGATTGAACCGTCGTCCTCCCGAATGCGAGTCCAGTGTCTAACCACTGCGCCGCCTCGCTCGGTACAAGGGCTGGAACTTAAGTAGTGGCAACTATTTATTCACAACTGACACAAAAGAGTTACATGTTTGCACCTGTTACTGTCCTTGTAGTCACCAGCGTTGTGTAGAACCCGTAACAAGCGATGTGGAAGGCGTAGTATACCGTTAGCAGAGCCTGTTCTGTTGATGGTGCGAATGGAGTGGTCTACTGCCTGTAGAATCTCTGGGACATTTCTGAAGCGATTGCCACGAAGTGGTTCCTTCATCTTCGGAATCAAATCAAAGTCACAAGGACTTAAGGCGTATTACTGTTCGTTTTTGGAGCATCACCTGCGACCAGCTTTGCGAAAGAAGTGACAACATTTTGTGAGGAAATCACCCATCATTTTGCACGATAATGCGCGGGCGCATACAGCGCAAGCTGTGGCTGCTCTCTTCGGTCGATGGGAATTGGAAGCAGTGTACCATCCACCATACTCCCCGGACTTAAGTCCTTGTGCAGTACCGAAGCAAAGCTTAGACCACTCACAAGTCCTATAGGTCCCGGTGGAGGTTCGAGTCCTCCTTCGGGCATGGGTGTGTGTATTTGTCCTTAGGATAATTTAGGTTAAGTAGTGTGTAAGCTTAGGGACTGATGACCTTAGCAGTTAAGTCCCATAAGATTTCACACACATTTTTGAACAAGTCCTATATACGTGCCATCAACGTGCACCTTTTTAGAATTCTTATGTGCACCTCATACACCAAACTTGCCGTAATTTTTCTCCGGAAACCAAGGGCAGAACCAAGAAATCGCTTCTCAGCCCTTTAATGAACACACGATGATCGCCATCGGGGCAGCACCGGCCCTCCACACTAGGATCTTCGAGCCCACGGCGCTCCTTTCCCAACCGACTGTTTTTGCGGGGCCCACCGACCAAGCGGCCTTGCCCTCCGACACCGACGTCGAACCTCACACACAGTCAGAGCTAACTCCCAGCAAGCCCCTTCTTCCTCCTTCTGCCCGCCTCGCGGCGCGCGGGAAGCCAACTCGCCAAAGATATGCGGTGACCAGAGACTCCAATTCGATCTCGATATTGACATCGCGGCCAGTACTGAGAAGGCGGGTGGTTTCAAAAACAAAAAAAATCAAAAATTTAAATAGTGAGCCGTACCTTCTCACACTGTAGATCATGGGCTCAACACGCTCTTCACTATCTCTCGGTCTGACACCGGGGTGGCGTCTGGCGGTTGTGGGCAGGTGGGGCAGAAATTGCTATGATCAGGACATGCAGCTACGAGCTTTTGCTGGGATCGTTTTCCCAAGGTTTCGTTGTTACTGGCGGATCATAAAATGAGGTAAATTATTTCTGAGATTCCGACAGACTGATACTACACTGAAGAGTCAAAGAAACTGGTACACCTGCCTAAAATCGTGTAGCACGCAAGCAAACAGAAGTGCCACACCACGACGTGTCATGGACTCTAATAGTGTCTGAAGTAGTTCTGACGCCATGAATCCTGCAATGCTGTCCAAAAATCCGTAAGAGTACGAGGGGGTGGAGATTTTTTCTAAACAGCACGTTGCAAGACATCCCAGATATGTTCATGTCTGGGACGTTTGGTGGCCACTGGGCGTGCTTAAACTCAGAAGAGTGTTCCTGGAGCCAGTCTGAAGTAATTCTGGAGGTGTCGCATTGTCCTGCTGGAATTGCCCAGTCCTGCTGGAATTGCCCAAGTCCGTCGGAACGCACAATGGACATGAATGGATGCAGATGATCAGACAGGACGCTGACGTACATGTCACCTGTCAGAGTCATAGCTATACGGATCGTTAGTCCCATATCACTCCAACTCCACAAGCCCCACACCATTGTAGAGCCTACACCGGCTTGAACAGTCCTCTGCGGACATGCAGGTCCCATGGATTCATGAGGTTGTCTTCATACCCATAACTGTCCATCCGCTTGATACAATTTGAAACGAGACTCGTCCAACCAGGCAACATGTTTCTAGTCATCAACAGTCGAATGTTAGCAGTTGATGGGCCCAGGCAAGGCATAAAGCGTTGTGTTGTGTAGTCATCAAGAGTACACAAGTCTGCCTTTGGCTCCAAAAGCCCATATCATTGATTTTTCGTTAAATGGATCGCACACTAACACTTGTTTATGGCCCAACACTGAAATCTGTAGCAATCTGCAGAAGGGTTGCACTTCCGTCACGTTGAACAATTCTCTTCAGTCATCATTGGTGACGTTCCTGCAGGATCTATTCCGGCTGCAGCAATGTCAGACAGAGACATGATGTTTTGCCAGATTCCTGATGTTCACGGTACACTCATGAAATGGTCGTACAGGAAAATCCCCACGTCATCGCTAACTCAGAGATGCTGGTCCTATCGCTCGTACACATTCTAACTTACGTGAGCCGTACGCGGCTCGTGTTCGTGCCGATATTGCTTGACATCTTGACTTGGCGGTACTCTCGTCTCGTTTCTTATTCGATTTACTGGCGTCACTAAGTTTCTGGCTAGCCAGCCCGTGAGTGGCAGCAGCAGCGCTTATCGATTAGAGCACTGTTGCACTATCTTTGTAGCGACCGCTAGTATTTCCGGGTCGTCGTGAGTCGCGAGTTGAAGGCGGAGGCGGACGGAGTAGCAGTGAGGTTCGGACAGCCATGACTCCCCCGGCCGTTGCACACATGACTTCAGTGGGGACGACCTTGGTTGGTCGTTCGGTCGGTCGTTTTATCGGACGACGTGTATTTGGTCGCCGACCGCTTCCAGGTCCTCTGTGTGTGTCGACTTGTGATTCCTCCTGGTTGTTCCACAGTGACTGGTTTTAGTATTGTTCGAGTGGTCATGGACCCTTGTGTAGCTTGTGTGGTTTTGACTGAGCAGTTATTTTAATGCTGTCTGCATGCTGGATGTGGTCAGTCGGTTAGGACGAAGCAGTAAGCAAGTCTCCGTGGCGTGAGGCCAGGCTGGGGCCACTGGCGGCGTGCACGCGCTGTCAGATCATGAGGTGCTACCTGCGAGAGTGACAAGTTCGTTGCCCCCCGAATCTGGACGCTGAAGTTGAGTGATCAGTTAACCTGTTATGAAACCTCAACTATTGTGTCATCTCTTCGTTCATTTGCGGGTTGTTGATCCCTTGGCCGTTCGGGCTAGCAGCATCGTATGATGTGTTGAAGTCGGCGAAATTTTTCAGCGGTCTTCCTATGTTGTGATTAATTATTATATTGACTGTTACTTATCAGTGAAGTGCACCAGCGGTATATTCTGCCTTGTGGCCGTTAATGCTCCAGTTATCTGCCCTGATCGTTAGCATAATTTGTAGGCAGTGTGCCTTTTCCTCGTCGAGTTTTTGCTGTCCAGCACGTTGTGTAGCTCGACAGCCCTTTAAGTTGTTTGGCTCATATTTGCTTAGAGGGGTTATTGTTCCCCTGGCTGTTTTTAGACGCCAATTTCTGGAGGCGTAGTGAAGTTCGTACTCTCGTCCTCGGCCGATATTGCCGGCCGCGGTGGTCTAGCGGTTCTAGGCGCTCAGTCAGGAACCGCGCGACTGCTACGGTCGCAGGTGCGAATCCTGCCTCTGGCATGGATGTGTGTGATGTCCTTAGGTTAGTTAGGTTTAAGTAGTTCTAAGTTCTAGGGGACTTATGACCACAGATGTTGAGTCCCATAGTGCTCAGAGCCATTTGAACCATTTTTTCGGCCGATATTCTCCGTCGTTGAGCCTTTGGTCGGATGGAAGGGAATCGGTTAAATTATTGGTCAGTCCTTGGGCCATCCCTAGTTTGGGTTGCCATCCGATTACCTAACTTCAACTCTTGGCTGCCTGTCTCACCTCACCTTACTTTTGAGCTACCTTCCCAGGCCGACCCTTGGAACATTTCTGAGGACCACTTGTTTTGTTTGTTTTAAATTGTCATTTTCATTTTAGTTGAAGTATTGTGCAAGGCCTTTGGCAGTGTATTAATTCAGTTTTTTAAAATTTTACATAAAGGCCTTCAGCCGCGTTACATTAAAATTTTGAGCATTGATTGTTTTATAAAAAAAAATTTATTCTTAGAAATTTTTCTATCACAAATTGTTTGTAATCCAGGCCCTAAGCCGTTAGTTCTTCCATGTGTTATACGTGGCCTTCAGCTGAGGCTCTGCGTGAGCCCCTTAATAAGGCCTTAAGCTGTGTGTATTCCCTAAAGTAAATTTTTTTAAATAAGAAACCAGGGGTTTATTCTAAATTATTTATCTGACTTGTTGTTCAGGCCTTCAGCTGTTGTTTCAAATTTGTTTGTGGCCTTCAGCCGAGCAATAAGTTAATCAGGTTTCGGCCGTTCTGTTGTAGTTTAAATACAAATTTTCTTGCTTAGAAAAAATTGTTTACTAATGTGCCTTAATTATAGTTGTCCTTCAGATGTTTAATGTAGGCCTTCAACCATTAATTGTTTTCATTGCATTTTTTTAAAAGATTTTTTTACCTTCTATTTTTAATTGCTTTTGATTTCTAAGCCTTCATCCGAGCTTGTGTTTGCTGTGTGGTTTTGGGCCTTCAGCCCAGAAAGCATCTCAAGTTTTCTTTAACTAGGTCTTTAGTCATATTGTTTAAGTGTGATCTTTAAGCCGATGTGTAAATAAGTGGTTCTTAGAAAAATAAAGTTGTGTGTTTGATTGTGCAAATCACAGTAACTGTTTACGGCCCCATCCACAACCTTAACATTGTCCTGTGCGCTCTTTAACTACCTACCAACCAGGTTTCATTACGTAAATCTTGATAACCTGCCATTGTAGTAACCAACCAAAGAATAGTCCCAGATACTTGTATTAGATAGGCGTTGCTGATCACAGTGCCATATTCTTTCTCTTTACATATCCCTGTATTTGAATACACATGCGTATACCAGTTACTTTAGCACTTCAGTGTATTAGCAGACTTATGAGCTGTAATTTACTAAATGACAGAAGAATATGGTTCAGTAACTCTGATTTTCTCCTGCACTGCACATCCTTTACCATGGAGAGAGACTTAAGTGGAAGCATTACTTTTTGTGGAAACTTCTGCATTATACAGTTGTAAGGTGTCAATCAATTCCTGAAACAATTCCATTTAAGTCGATTTGTCACATGACATAGTTACGTGAGAATGAATGAATTATTAATAGACAAAGTGAATAAACAAGCCAGCATTTCATGAACATAAATCAATAACACACACTAGTAATAGCACGCAAGTAATGTCCCTGACCCAAGCTACAGGATGTTGTTCTGAGGGAAGGAGAATTTTACGATGCCAACGCCCATCTCAGTTTTAGGCCAAAACCCACACAGTGGGACATATAGTGGACACAATGAGACGCCGGAGCCACTGTGCAGACCGCCATCAGCAAAAGCCGCCGCCCTTGTCCCTGCACTTAATGATGGCCCTTCAGAAAGCCTTTCTACAGGAACACGATTGAAGATGGTGGATGAACGTCCATAGAAACCGAACTCATAACACTGGTAACTCACTGTAGCCACCTGTGTTAAAAACTCGCATGAAAGAAAAAGCTGTTTTATTACATAGCAGAAGTTAAACTCTGCCCTATGAAAGAAATAATGGCTGTTATAGGCTACAAGAATTCTAATGGGTGAAGTTATAACAAGTACGAATCCTCTGATTGGCCAGAAAGGAAACATCTGGTCATCAGCTTTGATATAGGCAAATGTACACCGAGAAATTCGCTTTTCTCTGGCACCAAATTGTCGAGTGTTTGAGCAAGGCGACTTGCGCCACACTGAGACGTTTGCGAGAGCCATTATGTGAGCACTTGCTCACAGGCTCGTCCTAACTTGTAAGGGGCTAAACTGTAAAGTCTCCTAGTACAGATAATCGCAGCGAGCACTGACAGTTAGAGCTTGTGAGCGATTTGAGGATAACGACGCATGTGCTATTCGAGCCAAATAGCATGTACCATGCCAGTTAACTTAGCTAGGGAACATCTAGGAGTCTCGGTTTCACTGAAGACATAGGAAATGTATCAGGCTGGAGTCTAACTGTCGAGAAAGATTTGGAATAGATTCTCCGGTTCACAACTCTCATCACAGCCGCCACTGCCGCCGACAATGAAAGGTAAACATGCGCACTCGTGCCATGCTAGCAATTGATATTCAAATGGTTCAAATGGCTCTGAGCACTATGGGACTTAACATCTATGGTCATCAGTCCTCTAGAACTTAGAACTACTTAAACCTAACTAACCTAAGGACATCACACAACACCCAGTCATCACGAGGCAGACAAAATCCCTGACCCTGCCGGGAATCGAACCCGGGAACCCGGGCGCGGGAAGCGAGAACGCTACCGCACGACCACGAGCTGCGGACAAAAGTGATATTCAATTGACACTCAAAACTGGGGTCGTCTTCGGCTCTCCTACTTTTTTTTTTTTTTTTTTTTGTCATTCGACCATGGCCTGTAGTTAAACATATTTACGATGTTGGGCTTAACTGAAACAGAAACGCGAGATATCCGACTTTACGAAAAGAATTGGTCAGCCACTGTAGGGTGCTTCATACCCTGAAATTATTGAATTGTTTTAATTGTGTATTTCTGTCTGATTGCTCTTTACCGACCCCCATCCAGTAATTGGTTATATTCATAGTGTATTTTTAGCTTGTTTGATATCTCTGGCCTCAATTGTATTTAATTTGTTTACATGTTATCGACCCCCAGAATGGTCATCAACCATCTTACTATTAAAGAACCTCAGAATAGTTAGGAATTTCGCTTCAATATTTTACCATCCTGTATGTATTATAATTATGGTTATGAAGACAATAACGAAAATCTAAGATTTTAATTTTTTACTAACATGTAGTTACGCCTGAACCTGGACACTAATTTCTGTTAGCGATAACGTTTCTTTTACAGGAAGTGCAGTGGAACCGACATTGAGATCATTGTCTGATTACATCACTGTCTGTACTGCTGCGCTCTTTCGATTTCTGCGTGGTGAGCTGGTGTCTTCCTGCCTTGCAGGCCACAGGTTCAACACAGATTTCTAAAACAGTCACAGAGCGTCCTTGCACAACTGTGGTAGGAAGATAGATCAGAACCAATCTCACACATGTTAGACATTGTTGACAGTTTGTATAGATGGCCATTATGTGACTTTATTTCAGTGATTACAAAACCAAGTTGAATGTACGCACTGGGTAACTGAGGCATCTGATTAAAGGTGACTCTGTCGAGCAAGAAGTGATGTACTGAACCGACTGTAATGCATTCCAGGGAGACAGGAAGTCAGAATTCTCATCCGGTCTGGCGCACCAGTGCTACAACAAAATCGTGATCTACCCACGTGTGACGTCCAGTAGTCTGAAAGCTTGATGCTAGCTGAAGATTCATAGGGCTAGAGTTCAAGTCTCACTTGAGGCAAAAGTTTTTAATAGCCACTAGTAGATCCTGTTTGCCCCTGATTACGGCAAATTAAGAACATACGATTCCACCGTGCTTCCAAATTCACATTAAACGTGATGTCCCTTAGCTACCGACTACAGGTTAGGTTGGGCCATGACAGAGGCGTAAGTGGCAGCATATAGAAACTTTGTCACAAAAAAAAGAAAAAAAATTTAGTTCAAATGGCTCTGACCACTATGGCACTTAACATCTGAGGTCATCAGTCCCCTAGACTTAGAACTGCTTAAACCTAACTAACATAAGGACAGCACACACATCCATGCCCGAGGCAGGATTCGAACCTGCGACCGTTGCAGCAGCGCCGTCCAGATTGAAGCACCTAGAACCGCTCGGTCACAGCGGCCGGCTTTTGTCACCAATAAAGTTGCTTATGCAAGTATTTTTATTTTAGTTAAACAACCAAATGCCATGTAAGGTCACAGGGCAGTATTTCTGTCTTTTACGTTAGCTTGAGATGTTGAATATATTGGTTCTGGTTTCAGGGGATTTGATCCCTTGATTTTTAATGTCTCTTCATTCATTGTCAATAACGATGCTTGGCGGTTTCGACTCTCAGAGCGACATAGAGCTTTCCGTAAAATTATTTCAAGTTCAAACACGCCACTTCTAGCTATGCTGAAACAGAATTCATGGTTAACATGTCTTCGTGTGTACTCAACAACAATATGTGCGGTGTGCGATTCACTATCATCACTATACTCCTCGTCACATCACTTCTAGTTCAATCATGCGCACATCTCTAATCTAGTGAAAGAAACCTATATTTGATGTCCATTATTGGCTAGAAACAACGCCGATAGGTGAGGGGCTCGAATCCCGGGAAGGCAGCAATTATTCATTTTTCTCATCACTGAGCTTCAAACATCTCGCTGCTGCTGAGGAAATTGGATATCTGGAATCTGATTGTGCTTACATAACAATCGAATTGCGTAGTGGGTCAAATGGTTCAAATGGCTCTGAGCACTATGGGACTTAACTACTGAGGTCATTAGTCCCCTAGAACTTAGAATTACTTAAACCTAACTAACCTAAGGTCATCACACACATCCATGCCCGAGGCAGGATTCGAACCTGCGACCGTAGCGGTCCCGCGGTTCCGGACTGAAGCGCCTAGAACCGCACGGCCACCGCGGCTGGGTGCCTACAAAAGTCATATTCCTTTAGAGCAAACTATCCCTCCTGAAAGTGTGTGATAGTGCATTCCATACCATCTGGAACCACTGGACAAATTCAGCCTCTGGATGTTCGTTTTTTCAGTGCCTATAAAACATAATATCACACTATCTGCAGCTACGCCTTGAAGGATAGCCAGTATCACGATGAGCTCCACGACAGACTGTTCCGCATTGGGCTGCATGCCATCACATTCCATCAGTTCCCATCGAACCGTTACATTAATGTGATTATATATACATTCATGAAGAGTTGGAGCCGGTGAATGTCCTTCACGGTTTGTAATTCCCAAGAAATCTCGATAGTGCGAACTTCTGTTCACTGTGGCGCACCATTTTTCAGTTGGTGTTCATGATGCAAGATAATGGTTTGTTTTGAACATTTCTTGAATGTCGACTATGTCCATTTTGTGAAGTGTAACACACACATCCCATAGAAGGTTGATATTTGCACCTCTTGGACACACCTATTCTGTCGCTCTCTTGAAGAACATGTTGAGTTATTAGCAGCTAAAATTTTTCCTGTTGTAAATGTTAACACAAAACTTTCGAATGGGCCTTACTAAGGATTGAACTTCCGACCTCTCACTCATGTGGTTCCATGTTAGAAGGTTTGCTCGGCATCGCACTACTTATTTAAGCCTCTTTTTATTTCAGGTCAAAAGGCTGGGAGGACCCGAATTCATACCTCCACAATGGAAAAAAAAGAAGTTCTCATTGAATGTAGGTCCTCTGCGTTGGGAGTAAGCGACAGTAATCACTAGCATAAGCATAATGATAATAAAATAAGCCGGCCGAAGTGGCCGTGCGGTTAAAGGCGCTGCAGTCTGGAACCGCAAGACCGCTACGGTCGCAGGTTCGAATCCTGCCTCGGGCATGGATGTTTGTGATGTCCTTAGGTTAGTTAGGTTTAACTAGTTCTAAGTTCTAGGGGACTAATGACCTCAGCAGTTGAGTCCCATAGTGCTCAGAGCCATTTGAACCATTTGATAATAAAATACAAACCGAATCCGGTCATATACAATTGTCAGTGTTGGTTCAAATGGCTCTGAGCACTATGGGACTCAACTGCTGAGGTCATTAGTCCCCTATAACTTAGAACTAGTTAAACCTAACTAACCTAAGGACATCACAAACATCCATGCCCGAGGCAGGATTCGAACCTGCGACCGTAGCGGTCTTGCGGTTCCAGACTGCAGCGCCTTTAACCGCACGGCCACTTCGGCCGGCAATTGTCAGTGTGAGTGCACATCAACTAGTGTGATATTTTCTGTCAGTCTTGAATGGAGAACATAAAAAATATGAGTATACATATTTACTTTCTTCAATTATTCGTTATTAATTCTACCATCCACGGTAATCGAACCTTGCTCCTCAGGATGAGAAGTTGTTTTGCCAAAAAAGTCTCGAGACAGGTAATCGAGAAATCTCAGTGAACATCCAAAGTGAAGGTGAATGTTACTGCTCTCCGTTGAGGGCGAGCGCGAATCACAGTGTGTTGATAATGTTAGAAATACTCCAATGCTGCATTAGTGTTTTGCAATACACCTTCACTCTCTGGCCTGCACCGACCGAAAACTCAGTCACTGTGAAAATTTTAGTATTTGCCTGAAGACGAGCACCAGTCGTTCGAAACGCGTCGTGAAAAAATTAATGTTATAAAACTGATTATTTATAACGTTGTGACTGATGCGGCATTCCTGTATTATATTGGGTTGGTGCACAAGTTCGTAGCGTTTTTCCATTAGTTCAATAAACGTAACACGTACACATTAGGGAGACTTTAGTCATCAATAATATGTTCTCCTTTTACAATCGTCTGTCAACGCTGGGGTAGGTTTTCGATTCCGCAAATGTAGAACTCATGTGATTTTGAGGCGAAGAACAAATCAATTCATATTCGGAGCGCATTTTCATCCTGAAAGGATGTTCCTTGAAGGTTGTTCAACAGAGAGTTCGAAAAGGTGAAAATCTGCGGGAGCAAGAGCAGGTGAATAAGGTGGGTGTGGAATGCCTTCTGCCGACCGCTGTGGCCGAGCCGTTCTAGGCGCTTCAGTCCGGTACCGCGCTGCTGCTATGCTATGGTCGCAGGTTCGAATCCTGCCTCGGACATTGATGTGTGTGATGTCCTTAGGTTAGTTAGGTTTAAGTAGTTATAAGTCTAGGGGACTGATGACCTCAGATGTTAAGTCCCATAGTGCTCAGAACCATTTTAAGCGTCTCATTTCCTAATGTAATTCCCGCAGCATCACCCGATTCGACTACATTCCATTATCCTCGTTTTGCTTTTGTTGGTGTTCTCTTATATCCTCCTTTCAAGACTCTGTCCATTCCGTTCAGCTGCTATTACAGGTCCTTTGTCCGCAGCTCGTGGTCGTGGGGTAGCGTTCTCGCTTCCCGCGCTCGGGTTCCCGGGTTCGATTCCCGGCGGGGTCAGGGATTTTCTCTGCCTCGTGCTGACTGGGTGTTGTGTGCTGTCCTTAGGTTAGTTAGGTTTCAGTAGTTCTAAGTTCCAGGGGACTGATGACCATAGATGTTAAGTCCCTTAGTGGTCAGAGCCATTTGAACCATTTTACAGGTCCTTTGCTATATCTGACAGAATTACAATGTCATCGGCGAATCTCCAAGTTTTTATTTCTTCTCCATGGATTTTAATACCTACTCCGGACTTTTCTTTTGTTTCCTTCACTGCTTGCTCAATATACAGATTAAATAGCATCTGGGAGAGGCTACAACCCGGTCTCACTTCCGTCCCAACCACTGCTTCCCTTTCATGCCCCTCGACTCTTATAACTGCCATCTGGTTTCTGTACAAATTGTAAATAGTCTTTCGCTCCCTGTATTTTACCCCTGCCACCTTCAGAATTTGAAAGAGAGTATTCCAGTCAACATTGTCGAAAGCTTTCTCTAAGTCTACAAATGCTAGAAATGTAGATTTGCCTTTCCTTAATCTATTTTCTAAGATAAGTCGTAGGGTCAGTATTGCCTCACGTGTTCGAACATTTCTACGGAATCCAAACCGATCTTCCCCGAGGTCGGCTTCTACCAGTTTTTCCATTTTTCTGTAAAGAATTCGTGTTAGTATTTTGTAGCCGTGGCTTATTAAGCTGATAGTTCGGTATTTTTCACATCTGTCAACACCTGCTTTCTTTGGGATTGGAATTATTATATTCTTCCTGAAGTCTGAGGGTACTTGAATTCACGGAAAGATGGTGGTCATGCGCTGGGTTCAGAAATCTGTATCGTCAGCCCTTCAGAGCGGGCAGCTTGTGTATGCCGGGCCCGCCCAGGGCGTGGGGCAGCTAACAGCCAGCACGGCAGTGTTTGTTGTAATTGCAGCTGTCGCGATCCCGGGCTGACAACACGGGCGCCCAGCTAGGCAGCTGTCACAACAGCGCCTGCTCGCTGTCCTCGCCTGGAGGACCCGATCGCGGTCTTCTAGTGCCAACTCTCACGACCACACGAGTGTTGTCTGTCTCGCAGCGGGCATATCTTTTCTGTCCAGAGGGGTTCTGACGCAGAGCGAATCTACAGTCACAAAAGGGTCAGAATCGGGATGAGTTGAAATCCCTATGCATCAACCAGCCGTAGAGTTGCACTCTACCAAGACTACGGTTCGGTAGTTTTGGGCCAGTACATAAATGACGACGTAGATAATACGGTGACGGTATTACCGATAGCATTGGTATGGAAAGAAACATAAATGAGTCATTCAGTATTAGTGCAGTGTGTATTTTATATCCTTATAAAATACAAATTGCATTTTATAAGTGATAAAAATTAGTTGCCTATGTAACCTGCACTTTTATGTAAAAAAAAAACGCTAATAGTTTTGATAGAAGTACAGTTTATGTTCCCAAACATAAAAAAATCTGTATTATTATTGTTGTTGCTTTGTACTGAATAGCACGCTCTTCATCAAGATCAAAGGCAAGAGTTTCCTGTTATTATTGATTACTGCAAAAGTTGTTTATGAACGACATAAACATGTTGGTGGTAAGCTCCTATGGGATTAAACTGCTGAGGTCATCGGTCCCTAGGCTTACACACTACTTGATAGAACTTAAGGGGGGTAGGACGTCAAACGGGCCGACTTGGAGCAGGAGAGGCACCACAGGACATTTTAATTTCCACTGTCTATACTTTTACAAATAAATATATAAAACTTTGTCAGCATGACCAGCAAGGATTCAGGATTCACACTCATAGCAGTGGAAGTTCACAAACATGACAAAATATTTTTTTTTAGATGTGAAATTTCATCATTTTTTCAGTTACTGTTGGCAGAATTTGATGCTATAGGTACACTTTTCTTCATAAGTAGGAGAGACTCTTCGATGAATTTTGCACAGCATACAAACCATACTTGCAGGTGTATGAAACTCTAGAATTTATTTAATTTATGAAAAAATGAATGAGTTGTTACATTTTAAACTTCATGTTTAGGAAAAACTCAAATTTTATAGTTAATTATCTCAATTTTTACCACAGTTTTTAATAGATTTGGAAAATTTAAGAGTTTTATAAACCTATAACTATGGTTCGTATGCTGTGCAAAATTCACGGAAAAATCTCTCCTAGTTGTAAAGAAAAGTGTACCTATAGGAACAAATGCAGCCAATAATAAGTGAAAAACTGATGAAATTTCAGATATAAGAAAAAATCATTTTGTTACATTTTTGAACTTCCACTGCTATGGGTGTGAATCCCGAATCCTTCCTGGTCTTGCTGAAAAAGTTTTATAAATTTATTTGTAAAAGTATAGACAATGGAAATTAAAATGTCCTGTAGTGCCCCCCCCCCACCCCCCTGCTCCAAGTCAGCCCGTTTGACGTCCTACCTCCCTTAAACTAACTTACGGTAAGGACAACACACACACCCATGCCCGAGGGAGGACTTGAACCTCCGACGGGGGGAGCCGCGCGAACCGCGGAAAGGTGCCTCAGACCGCGAGGCTATCCCGCGCGGCAAACATCTTTTATATATTCTTGACGAAGTATTGATGGGAAGTTTGATATGTTTTTGTTTTGTAGCTTTTTAATTTTACCTATTTCTAAGAAAATGGCGTTTTTTTGAGAAATCTGTTTCTTTTTTTCAAATCAACAATTTTCGAATAAAACTTGAATTAAACATTGACAGTTTTGATTTTGCTACACATTTTTAAGTAAAAAACAGGAGGGTAATTGTGCACAACAAAATATTCCATAGGTTACATCGTCCTTCACATAACCTCACTCAGTTTGTAGGCAGTTCATCATTTCTCCTTTGTACGGGAATCTAGGAAGACACTGATCGCATACGCAAAAAAAGGGTTCTAAATGAGGTAACGCCCGATAGATATGCAACACTCCTTACTGGTAACACGGCTACGATCTTAACTGATCAAGGCTACAAGAAAACTAATGTAGTCTACACTCACTTATGCTAGCCTACGTTAGTTTTACAACTGTAACCAGCGGTACTGCATGCTTCTCTGCGTAACTACAGGGCAGCCAATGCCAGGAAGACTCTGGGTTGCCACTCGAGAGGGCGTGCTGAAAAGTATTGTCTCCAAGTCTTCTGTTCTGTTCTCAATAACGGTCGAGGTATTACATGTCATGCATATTACACTGTCGACTTTCCCCTTTCGCTGACGCAGATAGCAACCATCTGCTGTTAGAGGGCTTAGAATTGTAGCGTGTAACATGGCGACGTATAACACAACTATGTCGGTGTGCGAGAAATCTGAACACACGAACTCGTAGAATCCGTCCACACATGGAGCACTCAGTCCTTCAGCATGACAACGTCAGACCACTCTCGAGTGCTGCGATACCTACAACAATCTCACACCCTGGTTCACTGTCACCAATCGTCCTTCATACAGTCCCGAATTGGCTCACAAAATTTTCATCTGTTTCCATAAGTTAAGCAATACTTTCGAGAACATTTAGATGGCTGTGAAGTCATGGAAGCAGGGGTGAGGTTTTGGCTCAGTCAACAAAATTAAACATTCTATAGCACCGATATCAACAAAATGGTCTCTCTTTGGGAGAAATGTATTCGGTGCCTGGGTGGCCACGTTGTGAAATAAATATGTAAGCCGGCCGCGGTGGTCTCGCGGTTCTAAGCGCGCAGTCCGGAACCGTGCGACTGCTACGGTCGCAGGTTCGAATCCTGCCTCGGGCATGGATGTGTGTGATGTCTTTAGGTTAGTTACGTTTAAGTAGTTCTAAGTTCTAGGGGACTGATAACCACAGCAGTTGAGTCCCATAGTGCTCAGAGCCATTTGAACCATTAAATATGTAAACATAGGGAATAAAGACGTATAATGTTAATAAAGTTTGTTTTATTGAAAAACCTTTAAGACTTTTCACATAAAAAATTCCGAGGCATTACGTTTCAGCATGACCTCGTACCTGTCGGACCATCTCGATGAAGGAAAATGTCGAGATGACTTCTTCGAACAGAATACCGGATTTACTGCATCATCCCTGTTCAGCTCGAGCTTGTACTCCACTGACCTCGTCGTAGGTGGGACATTTTTAGCCCTAATCTTCCCTCGCTTCACGGCTGTTACTTTCCACCATGGCTCTCAGGCTCATATACGAAAAATGCTAGGGTAGCCCACTGTCCATAATATTATTAGGCGCCTAAAAGTGACTCGGAATGTACAAGATAAAGGATGGGAATCGGTGGCATCGTCTTAAAAGAAACCTCTCCGAAATTCGTCTTAATCGATTTAGGGAAACCAATGGCATTAAGGACGGCCGGTGGAGATGTAGACTCCTTTACTCTTGAAAGCAAGAACTATGTAACCATTACACCTCATCGTTTGGTTGAAATATGAAAATCATAGGAGTATGAATCGTCTCTCTTATAACAAATAATATACACACTCATCATCATCATCATCACCACCACCATCACTGTCAACGCCATAATCATTTCCATCCGAAATCCATTGTCAGATGAAGCTTTTCTCCATACCCCTGTCATCGACTACACACATCCCAGCATTCTGATATCATCCAGTCTCATTAGGTATTTCATGTTCTCTATCTTTTCTTATCTCTTGGAACCAAGAAGACAACTCGTTGGCCAATCTACCAATGGTTACACGTACTCTCCCCCCCCCCCCAACAGTCTGCATTCCATTTCGGTTTCAGTCGTTATTACAGCTTCCGCTGGAACTTGTTTTTGGCGTCTCTATGTTTTCTTGTCTCTCCTAGAACGCATCTGTCCATTGTAAACTGAGCACCTGATAATACACGCCGCATTTAAACTTTCCGTTTTATAAGTGGACCGTATGGATTGGGTCACTTCAGTTTTGAAGCCCAGTGGCCAGAAATATTTCTCTATTTCTCTATTGTATTTTATTACTAAAAAAATTCGGAAAACTCGAATTTGAAGTTCAGAATATTTTCGAGCGTTGTTAAGTAGAAAATATTATTAGTCAGCAAATATAATCTCTAATTCTAAATTTAATATCGTATTGAGGTGTTAACAGGTAAATACTGAATCATATTTTTAATAAAATAAAGTATTATAGTTTTAATTACTGAACCTATAAAAAATTAGAATTTCTTACATATATACGAAATGTACTACTGTAAGACAAAAAAAGGATTTTGTTTTCTTACAGTTTTAAATATGGTCATTTCACAGCAACCCTATACAATTTTTGAACATAGGAATTATACAGCCAGCCAGTTGCAAATAACTGTTTCGTACAACTGACCTAGGATTTGACACCAACTAAGGGTGTCTTCAGCAGGCTGAAATTTTGAGGAACGGAAAAATTACATTTCGAGAAAGCAATGGTCAGAATTAAGAGCAGTCATGCTCAAGTCAAAAATAAAATAAAACACGTTCCAGCTTTGTCACACGGCTGGAACGTGCTTTATTTTGTTTTAGACTTGAGTATAGCTGCTCCAAATTCTGACCATTGTTTTATCGTAATCTAATTTTACAGTTCCTCAAAATTTCGTCTGCTGAAAACGCACTTAGTAGGTGTCGAAACCTAGGTCATTTGTACCGAAGAGTTATTTTCAACCGGTTGGCTGTATAATTTCTATGTGTTGGGATTTCGTTTTCTATTTCGTGTTTCGCATTCATATATTGTAGAGAGTAGCATCAAACCAGTCTTCTTATTGAAGACCAGAATAACAGATATATACTGAAGCACTCCGTCTTCAGGCCACGAGTGACCTACCGGGACCATCCGACCGCCGTATCATCCTCAGGAGAGGATGCGGATAGGAGGGGCGTGGGGTCAGCACACCGCTCTCCCGGTCATTATTATGGTATTCTTGACCGAAGCCGCTACTAGTCGGTCGAGTAGCTCCTCAGTTGGCATCACGAGGCTGAGTGCACCCCGAAACATGGCAAGAGCGCATGGCGGCCTGGATGGTCACCCATCCAAGTTCCGACCACGCCCGACAGCGCTTAACTTCGGTGATCTCACGGGAACCGGTGTAACCACTGCGGCAAGGCCGTTGCCACATACTGAAGCAGTTCCTTCTTTTACGATGACTGTTAGTTCGTGTTTTCTTGGAACTGAATACTCATCTGGCTGATGGTTCAGCTCATACAAACAACATTTGCTCCAGTAAGTAGAATTTTTGTAAGACCTGAATCCTCAGCTTACAGACATAAGCAATATGAGATCTCAAAAATTTATTTATTGTATTGATCGATATAGCACTAATATCTGATGGTTTTTATGTGTGGCAACAATCTCACCCCTTTCAAACTCGCTGAGTTGGCTGTAGGAAGTAGGCATGGTCCCCCTACATGAGTCTTTTAGTGTGAGCTTTCCGTAGTAAAGGGTAGACACAAATGGTGCACTGGAAGCCATGCCACTCCGCTATGGCGAACGACTTTGAAACCATTATCAGTAAATCTGCTTTCCCCCAGGTGGCATATGCCGTCATCGGATCAAAATCGACTTCGTTTTTCCAGGTATACTAATTTTTTTTCCGGCAGTGAAAGAGGAGAGAATTGCCGAACACAACCCTTGCGAGTATACAAAGAGTGTTGTCTCAGAAGGGCAATGCACCAATGCTGTCGCCTTTATGAAGTACTTGGAGTCCACCGCGGCTAGGCAGCATACATCTTTGGCTTTGGAACCATTATCAGTAAATCTGCTTTCCCCCAGGTGGCATATGCCGTCATCGGATCAAAATCGACTTCGTTTTTCCAGGTATACTAATTTTTTTTCGGCAGTGAAAGAGGAGAGAATTTCCGAACACAACCCTTGCGAGTATACAAAGAGTGTTGTCTCAGAAGGGCAATGCACCAATGCTGTCGCCTTTATGAAGTGCTTGGAGTCCACGGTGGCTAGGCAGCATATTTCCTTGCTCGTGGTTCCCGGGTTCGATACACGGCGGGGTTAGGGATTTTCTCTGCCTCGTGATGGCTGGGTGTTGTGTGATGTCCTTAGGTTAGTTAGGTTTAAGTAGTTCTAAGTTCTAGGGGACTGATGACCATAGATGTTAAGTCCCATAGTGCTCAGAGCCAATTGAACCTTGCTCGTGGATGAGCGGTCCGGTTAGCAAACCAGCTCGCAGGGGGATCGCGCCTGAGCGGCAGGCAGCCCGGCGCACGCGCCGATGCGAGCAGCTGCGCGCCACGCACGCGTTGTGCGGCACAATATGTCGGCCCATTGTGTCGGGGGTAAACAGCGCTTTGTGGCGCCCCCGGCCCCCTGTCACACGCGCTGGGGGTCGGCACCGCAGCAGGTAACGAGTGGGCAGCCCGCGGCGCATCGCGCTCGCCCAGCACTGAACAAACAGAGCGAGGCGTGAAGTGCGCTGTGGTGTGGGGAGGACACGCTGATTGGGAGTAAAGTTTACCCTCCCTCACAGTGACGCCTGCGCAGAACTCGTAAAATCTCAAGCGCTATGTCGTATTGAGCAACAACTCAAAGACCGCACACTCCTTATGTATCTTGAGCCCCGCATTGTCTCATATAACGTTTTAATTACCATGTAGATAAAATGAAGTTACATAATTACTATTTTAGCATTTATTTATTCATTTACAGCCACGTTTCTGCAGTCCTGATACACACTGAAATTTCGACGCCACAGTACCGTTCGGAACCGGTACAGGAGCCAAAACAATACAACGCAACCTGTCAATAAAATGCACTGTAGTGAGGTAATTAATTTTCTGTGCCGTGTCGTCGATAGAAAACCAATATACGATTATACGGAGTATCTTCGCAAATATTTCGCTGGCTCGAGTAACATTCGACTAACAGATTACTAGGTTGGTGCACAAGTTCGTAGCGTTTTTCCACGAGTTTAACAAACATAATAGATACACATAACGGAGACTTTGTAGTCAAAAATCACTATTTACGACAGCCTGTGAAGGCTGGGGTAACTTTTCGATTCCGCAACTGTAGAAAACACGCGGTTATGAGGCGAAGAAGTTGACGAGCCGTGTTCGGAGCACACTTTCATCCGAAAGGTAAGTTCCTTGAAGGACGTTCGATGTCTAGTATGATTAATATATATATATATATATATATATATATATATATATATATATATATATATATATATATATATAGTGTTTCATACTAGAATGTCGTGTTCCCAGTTTGGCACAGCTTTGCCACGGGAAACACGAAAGCGGTCGAAGACGTCCGACTTCTGGTCGGCTCCTGATCGTTGTCAGAAGGAGGCTAGTTTCTGATTACGCAAAGGCTTCTATTATTTGGAAAAGAAGAACCCGGATTTCTTTACGTAATCAGTATGAAATTTATAATCACCTAATGGACCTTTAACAATTAAAAAAATGCATTTGCAAATGAAATCATTAATAAATGGGGCAGCTGTGAGTTGTATAGAAGACAAGGAGCGGCCTTCTGTCTACGACCAGGATGCCGCAGTATTCTCTGCTGTAGTAAAGACTGTTTGATATTTACAAAAATAATATGACGTGCAGGTAAAAAAAATATAAAGGAGAAGAATAGAATATGAAATCTGGTAAACACTAAATATATTCAAACAATTCTCACAAGCAATTAGGGCTTATTTATATAACTTAAACAAGTACTTTCTAACTGTATGGTGCGATCATATTTCAGCCTGTCCTGTGCTAGCTTCTTGGTTCACGTTTTTGTCACAAATTACAGTCATTACTTTTCTCTTTCCTTCAAGCCAATTCTTGCACCGTTCAACACCTTCATAACAATATTTTGCCGGTTTAAAGTATCGAACATAAATTACTCGAATTTTATTAATTAATAATGTTGTCTGCACGCTGGCAAGACCGCTCACTTTTGTGGCTTAAAGACAACCTTCTTTACGCTTTCACATTACAAGCAGAAGTACGATAAAATCTGAAGATCTACAAAAGTTTTTATGTCATCTTTTATTTAGAGCGAAGCGGAACGTTCAGTTCAGCTTCTGTTAAAATGTTTCTTTGACAGGGCAATCGATGTATTAGCGTCCGCGCTAGATGAGCATGTTTACAGTTACATAAATTATATAAAACAAATGTCTTTCGAATAATTGGTCTCATCTCATAAGTTGATCATTTAATATACAGATAGGTGAATGCCTTTCCAAGGGTGCTCACAGCTTTCATACGACGGAAATCCCAATAATATTACAAATGGAGAGCGGAAAAGGTGAATAAGGTCGGTGCGGAATGAGTTCCCAACCCTACTCCTGTATATTGTTTTTTGTCAGTGTAGCAGAGTTCGGGTGGGCTTTATCGTGGAGTAGCATCACTTCACGCAGTTTTCCTCTTCGTTGTTCTTCGACTGCGTCTGCAAGACGTCTCAGATGTTAATAATATATGTCGGCTGTGATGGTTACATCTCAGGAAAGGAATTCGTAGTACACCAAACCGTCGCTGCTCCAACAGATGCATAACGTTATCTTTTGTGGATGCGCGCAGGTATTTGCACACGGGATAGGAATGGTCGGTGTTGTTCATGAGCCACATGATGACGAGCAAGCAGAGATGCACATGTAGCAACCCGCTGATTTTAGTAGTTTTTGGCTTAGGCCATGCCTTATACATACAACCGATTTTTGAACGTTCCAGCTTTGCATGCAAATGTCGTATGATGGTGCAATGATCACAGTTCATCACATTTGCCAGTTCTCGAGTTCAATCACGAGAATCATAGAGGACTAACGCGTTTAAGCTATGTTCATCAAACTCGGAAGGTCTTCCTGAACGTGGAAAGTCACTAATGTCAAAACGATCCTGCTTAAAACGAGAAATCCATTTTCTTGTCGTGCTCTGTTCAATGGCTATCCCCATCCGTGGCGCAGATGTTTCTGGCTGCCTCCGATGCCTCCACTGCTGTCTCCCCTCCACTGAACTCAAACAGAAGGATAAGTCGGAAATGGTCCAATTTCTACACTTGGCACTCCACTTTCTAGCGTCCGCAGCTCCACTCACTATCTCCAAATGACAAAATGACGAAATTAAACTCAAATAGCAATAGTGAACTACAAATTAAAAATGACAGTCCGTAAGTAATCTCATAGCAACCCGAAAACAAAAACGTTACGAACTTATGCACCAACCTAATCCTAGCCAACGGACGTTGAACATAAAAGAAAGTAGCATTGCGTGTCCCCCCAAGCGAACGTAATAAGACTGAACAGGGCAGAGACAGGGATTTGCAGGGATTTGAGCGAACTGGTACTATACTGAAAGCCAGAAGAAGTTAACACTTCATTGGCACTCAGTAGCGAAACACACGAAAACAACATTAGCTGAACATTGTGATCTACCAAGGTATCCGATGATAATACTTTTAGTTAGTATTTCATAAACATGCTTTTTAGAAGCTTAAAAATGCCATTCTGTTATACTTGCTTTATCTGATCTGCGAATGAAGCACAAGACCCTTCAACAATTTTTCACAGACACAAATAAGAAATCCTCCTCCATCAGTGTAAAGGCATTAAAATTTCCAGAATGAGATTTTCACTCTGCAGCGGAGTGTGCGCTGATATGAAACTTCCTGGCAGATTAAAACTGTGTGCCCGACCGAGACTCGAACGCGGTACCCTTGCCTTTCGCGGGCAAGTGCTCTACCAACTGAGCTACCGAAGCACGGCTCACGCCCGGTACTCACAGCTTTACTTCTGCCAGTATCTCGTCTCCTACCTTGCAAACTTTACAGAAGCTCTTCTGCGAACCTTGCAGAACTAGCACTCCTGATAGAAAGGATATAGCGGAGACATGGCTTAGCCACAACCTTGGGGATGTTTCCAGAATGAGATTTTCACTCTGCAGCGGAGTGTGCGCTGATATGAAACTTCCTGGCAGATTAAAACTGCGTGCCCGACCGAGACTCGAACACGAGACCTTTGCCTTTCGTGGGCAAGTGCTCTACCAACTGAGCTACCGAAGCACGACTCACGCCCGGTACTCACAGCTTTACTTCTGCCAGTATCTCGTCTCCTACCTTGCAAACTTTACAGGAAGTTTCATATCAGCGCACACTCCATTGCAGAGTGAAAATCTCATTCTGGAAACATCCCCAAGGCTGTGGCTAAGCCATGTCTCCGCTATATCCTTTCTTTCAGGAGTGCTAGTTCTGCAAGGTTCGCAGAAGAGCTTCTGTAAAGTTTGCAAGGTAGGAGACGAGATACTGGCAGAAGTAAAGCTGTGAGTACCGGGCGTGAGTCGTGCTTCGGTAGCTCAGTTGGTAGAGCACTTGCCCGCGAAAGGCAAAGGTCCCGAGTTCGAGTCTCGGTCGGGAACACAGTTTTAATCTGCCAGGAAGTTTCATATCAGCGCACACACCGCTGCAGACTTAAAATCTCATTCTGGAAGCATCCCCAAGGCTGTGGCTAAGCCATGTCTCCGCTATATCCTTTCTTTCAGGAGTGCTAGTTCTGCAAGGTTCGCAGAAGAGCTTCTGTAAAGTTTGCAGGGTAGGAGACGAGATACTGGCAGAAGTAAAGCTGTGAGTACCGGGCGTGAGCCGCGCTTCGGTAGCTCAGTTGGTAGAGCACTTGCCCGCGAAAGGCCAAGGTCCCGAGTTCGAGTCTCGGTCGGGCACACAGTTTTAATCTGCCAGGAAGTTTCATATCAGCGCACACTCCATTGCAGAGTGAAAATCTCATTCTGGAAACATCCCCAAGGCTGTGGCTAAGCCATGTCTCCGCTATATCCTTTCTTTCAGGAGTGCTAGTTCTGCAAGGTGCGCAGAAGAGCTTCTGTAAAGTTTGCAAGGTAGGAGACGAGATACTGGCAGAAGTAAAGCTGTGAGTACCGGCCGTGAGTCGTGCTTCGGTAGCTCAGTTGGTAGAGCACTTGCCCGCGAAAGGCAAAGGTCCCGAGTTCGAGTCTCGGTCGGGAACACAGTTTTAATCTGCCAGGAAGTTTCATATCAGCGCACACACCGCTGCAGACTTAAAATCTCATTCTGGAAACATCCCCAAGGCTGTGGCTATACCATGTCTCCGCTATATCCTTTCTTTCAGGAGTGCTAGTTCTGCAAGGTTCGCAGAAGAGCTTCTGTAAAGTTTGCAAGGTAGGAGACGAGATACTGGCAGAAGTAAAGCTGTGAGTACCGGGCGTGAGCCGTGCTTCGGTAGCTCAGTTGGTAGAGCACTTGCCTGCGAAAGGCCAAGGTCCCGAGTTCGAGTCTCGGTCGGGCACAGGAGTGCTAGTTCTGCAAGGTTCGCTGAAGAGCTTCTGTAAAGTTTGCAAGGTAGGAGACGAGATACTGGCAGAAGTGAAGCTGTGAGTGCCGGGCGTGAGTCGCGCTTCGGTAGCTCAGTTGGTAGAGCACTTGCCCGCAAAAGGCCAAGGTCCCGAGTTCGAGTCTCGGTCGGGCACACAGTTTTAATCTGCCAGGAAGTTTCATATCAGCGCACACTCCATTGCAGAGTGAAAATCTCATTCTGGAAACATCCCCAAGGCTGTGGCTAAGCCATGTCTCCGCTATATCCTTTCTTTCAGGAGTGCTAGTTCTGCAAGGTGCGCAGAAGAGCTTCTGTAAAGTTTGCAAGGTAGGAGACGAGATACTGGCAGAAGTAAAGCTGTGAGTACCGGGCGTGAGCCGTGCTTCGGTAGCTCAGTTGGTAGAGCACTTTCCCGCGAAAGGCAAAGGTCCCGAGTTCGAGTCTCGGTCGGGCACACAGTTTTAATCTGCCAGGAAGTTTCATATCAGCGCACACTCCACTGCAGAGTGAAAATCTCATTCTGGAAACATCCGCAAGGCTGTGGCTAAGCCATGTCTCCGCTATATCCTTTCTTTCAGGAGTGCTAGTTCTGCAAGGTTTGCAGAAGAGCTTCGTTAAAGTTTGCAAGGTAGGAGACGAGATACTGGCAGAAGTAAAGCTGTGAGTACCGGGCGTGAGTCGTGCTTGGGTAGCTCAGTTGGTAGAGCACTTGCCTGCGAAAGGCCAAGGTCCCGAGTTCGAGTCTCGGTTGGGCACAGGAGTGCTAGTTCTGCAAGGTTCGCAGAAGAGCTTCTGTAAAGTTTGCAAGGTAGGAGACGAGATACTGGCAGAAGTGAAGCTGTGAGTGCCGGGCGTGAGTCGCGCTTCGGTAGCTCAGTTGGTAGAGCACTTGCCCGCAAAAGGCAAAGGTCCCGAGTTCAAGTCTCGGTCGGGCACACAGTTTTAATCTGCCAGGAAGTTTCATATCAGCGCACACTCCGCTGCAGAGTGAAAATCTCATTCTGGAAACATCCCTAAGGCCGTGGCTAGGCCATGTCTCCGCTATATCCTTTCTTTCAGGAGTGCTAGTTCTGCAAGGTTCGCAGAAGAGCTTCTGTAAAGTTTGCAAGGTAGGAGACGAGATACTGGCAGAAGTAAAGCTGTGAGTACCGGGCGTGAGCCGTGCTTCGGTAGCTCAGTTGGTAGAGCACTTTCCCGCGAAAGGCCATGGTCCCGAGTTCTAGTCTCGGTCGGGCACACAGTTTTAATCTGCCAGGAAGTTTCGCAAAAAAATTTATTCACTTGTTATAAAATTAATTGTTGATGGTGAAATCAATACCGATTATACACCGTTTTCCCGTGGAAAGCATGAAAAACCCCCTGATGATGAATTGTAAAAAATTCTAAACCGGTAACGGTACTTATTGAATAAAGTAATGAAAAACCGATTTGTGGCTGGTTGCTGTTCACCATCAACAATTCATTTTACATAGCAGCCACGGTCTCCAACCAAGCCTATCTATGACAAAATTGCGTTATATATTTGTTCCTAGCTTTTAAAATATTAATCATGCTTTTAAAATTACAAGATAATTTGAACTTAATGATAATTTGAGAAGAATCAGTCAAATAAGATATATTTCATTATAAATAAACATTAGTTACTTCTTGACAATTTTATATGGTGAACCAGTTTACAACTTTATATGTAGCTCCTAACATTCTTCTTAAGACCCAATATTTTTATTATATTCTACCTAGGACAAACATATAATTACTTAGAGTTGTCCACCACTTCGACTAGTCAGTTCTCAAGGTTATTCACGTCACCTCTGTCTGTCCTCTATATTTACAAGATACCCATAGCAAGGTGTAAATCAGTTTGCGGTACCACAAAGTGTCATTAGATCGAACGTAAAAATGAACGCATAAGTTCCTTGAAAAACATTTTCTGAAAGTCCTTAGGTCAATGGCTTTCTCACTACACCACCACACTTTTAACAGAAAGACTTTCGTAACAAAGTTCAATCGCGCTTTTGAACATGACTACCTCCTTTGGCAGTACGTAAACCCGTAACCCGATGCTCGAATGGTCACAATGCCTCAAAAGTTCCAGGGTCGGCGTCCAGTACATCTTTCCAATGTAGTCGACAACCACTTCCCGCCCTCTTCAGCCATAGTGGCGACCCTCAGCCGCGTGCCTTCCTTGCCACACCACGACCTGCTGTCGGCACCTGCACAAAATCCAGTCACTACCTCGTCGCAGACCCAACCCACACTCATATCTACTCTACGCTGATTAGATGCCGCTCTCACTGCTGCACTGACTGACCTATCTCTTCGTTCGCGCCTCAATCTAGTTATTACCGTATTCGCCACAGCATGTAAGTAGCCCCTCCCCCTCTAAATTGCGAGGAAGAAATAAAAAAAAACTATATTTTGCACGAAAATAGGCCACACATTTAACTAGAGGAGAAAAATTACCAGAAATTTACTCTTCGTATGTAAGACGTAGCTAAGTATAGTAAACATTTATTCTAACGTGTCATACAATATATTAATTAGCACGTAACATACCGATACCGTATTCTGTCTTATTCACTCTCAACGCTGTCAGTACGGTGCCGGTATTCACTTCATCAATCTTTCTCTCACTTCCATCATTTTCTTCATTCTCTTCCCACAGTAAGTCATCCTCGCACCTACCCAGCGCATTCGATATGCAGCATTTCTGGAACCCCGTGAAGATGGACTCTAATGATATGAAGGACCATTAAGCAAGAATACACTCGCCCAGAAGGGTGACTGATGACTTGTTAATCTTACCATACGGTATAAGGAAATGGTCTTCTACCAGGAGCAAAGAATACATTTTCGAAGGTTGTCCTTAAACGGCTTGTTCATAGCCACATCTAGCAATTCGTCTGTGTATTACGAAAAGGTCGGTGTTTCCTGGAGCAAATTTATCTTTTCATTCAGCAGTTATCCGTCCCTTAAAAGCATCCGAAACTAGCATTGCTTTTTTAGCAAACAGGGCCCCAGTCTTGCGTTTCGATACAGTAGATTGTTCAAGTATGCGTTGTTTCGTATGAAACTATATTCTTTCCCATTCAGATACTAAATGTATTGTTGCAAATGAGCATAAATGTTTCACGACTACAAGACGTGCTTCAAGTACCTCTGATGTTTTCAGTACATGCGAATGATTTATTAAACAGGATTTGTAACATTAAAATATTGTTCACTGAGAGGAAAGTGTTGGTGTTGGATAATTAGAAAGATACACGGACAGGCTTTGACAAAATTTCCACAGTGATAGTGTTACAGAACTCACTTATAGAATCCCACGTGCTAATTATATCCGCTATGCGTACAGTACGGCGAGTTGCGCTGCTGAGGGGGGGGGGGGGGGGGGAGGGGTGTCAAAACTATTTGACTGGGTCCCTGCTTTGACAGAGCTGCTAAGTAATTTACCAAAAGCCGTGCTCGATTCGTGTGGAGCCAGCTATCGGCGACGGGCTGCATTGCAGGTTGACCTGCCAGATGAGCTGCGGCTGTGGACAATGTTCCAGTAAGTAGTGATGTCGAAACCGAGTTTGCTGACTGGAAGTCTGGATTAGCACTTAGAAAACTCTGTCCAGGCTACCGAAACAGCGAAAACTTTTAACTCTACTAGACGTGCAGTCTCTACTTACATCTTCTCTCTCCGGCGGCCCAGAATAGAATCCCCGAGAAAATTCAGTTCTCAACACAGTCTCCGACAAATTACAAACTATTTTACATTCCGGGCAACAGCAGCTGTTGAAAGGCATGATGTTAGGAAGACCTCCGCTTACAGCTGGTAAAACTGTCGTTTATTAAAACAGAATCCGTTTCGCTGCTCGAAGCTGTACTTCGCTTTTTGCCTTGTAGGCTGTACTTGACGATGTGGCTTGAAGCCGCGAAACCGGTTGTGTTTTAATAAACAGCAATTTTACCAGCTGTAAGCGGAATTCTTTCTAACATTGTATGAAAAATTTAGACGTGCCGACCTCACCCAGCAGCTTGGCTCCCAACAGCAGATGGTCGAGGATCTTAGCGCCAATCAGTCGTATACGAACTGATATGCAGCTACCCCTCCAGGACACCTACAAAAATTCTACTGCAATTAAGAGGCTTGCATCCAAAGACTAGGAATGCCTTCTTACGTCAGGATTGCCGGCTGTCTGACAGTCAGCTTTTAAAGCACGTGCGGGAAGGCCGTGATATGCGAAGAGTTCAAATGGTTCAAATGACTCTGAGCACTATGGGACTTAACATCTGAGGTCATCAGTCCCCTAGAATTAAGAACTACTTAAACCTAACTAACCTAAGAACATCACACACATCCATGCCCGAGGTAGGATTCGAATCAGCGACCGTAGCGGTCGCATGGTTCCAGGCTGAAGCTCCTAGAACCGCTCCGCCACACCGGCCAGCCCATGCGAAGAGTAACCAATATAGAAAAATACTGTGCCTACGTGAGGCGCCAACTTGGCGGACACTCCACTGTCACCTAGTTGCGATTCTAACAAGGGAACCTCCCCATCGCACCCCCCTCAGATTTAGTTATAAGTTGGCACAGTGGATAGGCCTTGAAAAACTGAACACAGATCAATCGAGAAAACAGGAAGAAGTTGTGTGGAACTCTGAAAAATTAAGCAAAATATACAAACTGAGTAATCCATGCGAATTATAGGCAACATCTGGGAGAGACTCCAGCCAGCAGCGCCGTGGTCCCGTGGTTAGCGTGAGCAGCTGCGGAGCGAGAGGTCCTTGGTTCATGTTCAGATTTGCTTGGACATATGCAGGATTTGACGGTCTACACACGGAAAAATTTGAAAACGTTAAAAACATTTATTTTAACAGAGCACAAGGTAAAGTGAGCGACTGTGAAACTGTTGGATTCATTTTTTGCAGTTTATGTGACAAACTCTTATGTTTTCATCACTTTTTTGGGAGTAATTATCACATCCACAAGAAAACCTAAATCGGGCAACGTAGAAGAATGTTTTTACCCATTCGCAACGTGTACAAGTTATGTGGGTCGACAACATATTCCTGTCATGTGACGCACATGCCGTCACCAGTGTCGTATAGAATATATCAGACGTGTTTTCCTGTGGAAGAATCGGTTGACCTATGACCTTGCGATCAAATGTTTTCGGTTCTCATTGAAGAGTCACGTTCTTTAGTCTACTAATCGCACGGTTTTGCGGTGCGGTCGAAAAACACAGACACTAAACTTATTACAGTGAACAGAGACGTCAATGAACGAATGGACAGATCATAACTTTGCGAAAATAAAGAAAAATTTTTCCCTCGAGGGAGACTTGAACCAAGGACCTCTCGTTCCGCAGTTGCTCACGCTAACCACGGGACCACGGCGCTGCTGCGATCAGATCATGCTTGATGTTGGCTATCTTCGCATGGTCTACTCAGTTTGTATATTTTGCTTATTTTTTCATAGTTCCACACAACTTCTTCCTGTTTTCTCGATTGATCTGTGTTCAGTTTTTCAAGGCCTATCCACTGTGCCAACTTATAACGAAATCTGAGGGGGGTGCGATGGGGAGGTTCCCTTGTAAGAAAGCATTGATACAACGCTTGACCGCTCTAGCATAGGCGCCATGGCATCCTGGCAGATTTCACGCTCACTCTGGTCTATTAACGCGGCGCCTTGTTGGCGCACTCAGTGATCTACACAATCCTCGTTTGCCGTTAATCCGGCAGAGAGAAAGCATGCTGTGCCCGGCTGCGCAGGACACCGTTAAAAGAGATCGCCCCGACCACCGCCGTTCTCACCTGGGCTCGACCTTCTTGGAACTCGGCAGAGGTGGCAGCACACACAACTCTCCTGCCCCACAGGCCTATCCCACACAGAATATCCACCAACAGTGTCTAAGTTAATTCGAACAAAGAGTAGTTAAAGACCTTGTTACCCAGTCACTTTCCTATCAACATTCCACGAGAGGGCAGTCAAATAAGCTAAATGAGAGAGGCGAAGCCAAAAGGCTTTGACATCTCTCAACATCTAACGAGACCGAAACATCTCCACAAATTGATCTATTTTCATTGGATACTGGGCTGCATCGGCATACACTGTCAGTCCAAAAAGTTTCAAGACTGAATGAAAAATTAGGGAAAGAACAGTGGATTTATTGTGCCAGGTGTCCTGCATAGTCTCTCCCCACATGAGTACAATGTACGGAATGTTCATACAACTATGCGAAAGTGTTAGAACAGTCTTTCTTTGGAATTCTGTTCAACTCACGCATCCATTCGCAGCTTATTCGGTTTTGGCGACCCAACAGAGACCTATTCTGCAATGCGTTCGTACTGTATCTTCACGCATGACGATTTTTTCCAAGAAAGAACTGTTCGCATTTTTCGCATTCTGATCACAGCAGGCATTCACGCGGCGTTATTTTTTGTTATAGAGGCAAGTGTACGGCACAAACTATACGTAAGCTTTTCTCTTCCTCAAAACGTTCTGGAGAATGTCGTGAACACTTAATTTAGAAATGTTGTTCCACTGTGATTTGTGACACAACAACGTTGATACACTATGGCTGCACGTCCGCTACTTACCACTGGGTGCACACAAATGACTGGTCGAAAACACGTAGGTTGTCTACAGCTGTTACTTCAAGCTGCCACCGTTGCTACTGCACTAATGTTGATTATACGCCAGCAGTAAAATCAGTCTTGGACCTTTTTGGGACGGACAATATAAGGCGCAACGAATGTGCTGACCATTTTGCCTAAACGTGTAACAGCTCGTAATTGTACAACCTCTGTTGTCTGCCGCAAAGTGGATCCCTAAAAATCACTTTATTGTCATTTTATCTCATTATGATTTTACGAGTATATTCAGTACCCAGCAGTTCTAGCTAAGTAAACGTACTGCTACATGAATGCTGAAGTGATGGATCAAAGTTCGAGGGCAGTACAGAGCCCGTACGAAGACACAGCGTAGCCCAGAAATCTTTTAATCATCAATAATGAGGCAAGGGAATAGGGCCATGCGACTGCCTCTCAAGTCTTCCTGCTCTACGAAGATCGTGTATCTCACTCCCTTGTGTTCTAGCTTTATTCCTGTCTCTCTTGTGATGTTGTCTAACATTCTGCGTGGTTTCTGCGACTGTTGTTCTAAGTCGTGTCTCCCTACCACTTTCGCGCAACGACGCTCTGAGCGTGTTTTTTAGGGAATTGGCTAGTTTGAACCTGGGACCTGTTGCTGGTAAGGAGACGCCAGACCACACATGACATGTAGAGTTCAGAAGAGTTCAGTGAGACTAGCGATGATATATCCAAATACTTAATGATTTCAGCGTCAGCTCCACTGCACTCCCTGTAAAAGAATCTTAATACTGACAAAATTTAGTGGAAGGGGTTCAAGGCTTTCCTATTTTTAGTTACATGGTAAAATAACGTCGAAAAAGCAGTTAAGTTTACCATTGGAAATTTTATTCTACTCACAAAACATTGTTTATAAATTGCTCTAGTGATAAAAGGAAATGTTTTAATACAGGATGATAAAAACCAACTGCGTTCACCAAAAATGTGAACGAATATTCCTTGAATGGGTTTCCAAGTTCTACAATGGATCGAAGAATGACCTATGCCATATCACATCTATAATCTAGGTTTAAATTAAGTTTCACAAAAGAGAAAACTATCAAAATGGTCTACAGTGACCCTCAATTATCTTTAATTACTCATCTAACTTGTCGTAAATTACAGTGGCTCATGTGGCTTCTCAATAATTATATAACAGAGAAATCATCGCGTTTCAGATTTTAACTTACGTAGCAAATGTGAATACAATGAGCTTTAATTGACGATCGACACTAGTATTACGCAAAACGGGGATGTAACAGATGAGACTTCTGCAGTTCTGAGTGAAGCCTTACGCGCTCAAAAATTCGGCATCGCGTGCGTTCATTACCTTGTCGTTGGTTATGCAGCGTCAGAGGGCGGCGGGCGATGCAGCTCCATACAGCTCGCCGTCTCGGAAGCAACTCTCTCCTTACTTCTCCTTACTACAATTTACCGAAGTTGGTTTAAAAAAACTATCTGGCTGTGTTTTCATCTGACCAATCAGGGTCTCAATGTTAACCTTAAGCTCCGCCTACAAAAATTCTGTCTATCCAATAAGAAACGTTATACTTTTCGCGGTGGGGCAATGTTTTTAAAGTTTGCAATGTAACAGAGACGCGAAAAAGTCTCACGCTAAAACTTGCAGCTGGTGTGGCCCTTTTAGTGTTATCGTAAGATCTATACTGTTCTTGTGGAGGGCTCTATCTTTTAACATGGGCTGGGGGGTGGTCCTGTCGGTTACTTTTAGTGGTGGGGCAATGTTTTTAACGTTTGCAACGTAACAGAGACGCGAAAAAGTCTCACGCTAAAACTTGGGGCCGGTGTGGCCCTTTTTGTGTTATCGTAAGATCTATACTGTTCTTCTAGAGGGCTCTAGCTTTTAACATGGGCTGGGGGGTGGTCCTGGTGGTTAGCTGGCGACGTGGGTGTCTGTCCCCTTTCGTAGGGCCTTCTAGCTTAACACGGTTCTGCTCTTGGCTTCTGTTCTCGTTTCTCCCCTCGGAACTGCGTCTGTCTCACGGTGGGAAGGTATGACGTGCATTTAGGCATTCTTGTGTTAGTCTGTGGTATTTCATTTGCTCACTCGTTACTCGTATTACTTTGGTTAAGTTAATGACACGATTTATTCGGAGCTATGTGACATACTACTGGATTTGCTTATCATGTCAGGGTTTTCATGGAAGGTGTTGGATTTGCCTGACACCTTACAGTTGTTCTGCTCTGCAGCAAATGGTCTTAGTCATCCTGTAACTTGTTTAGGCCTCTCTATTATTCAGCATTCGCTCCAGTAACTTCACTGTTTGTCTCGAAAATGTTTTAACTTTTGCCACCCACGCTGTCGTCTACGAGATTAGCACATTGTATAACGACACCCTACATCGAGGATGAAAATACTAACGTCCAAAAAACGCAGACATTACTGTACGTGTGTGACTTCCAACAGCCCCTTACATCCTGCCCACATCCTTCTCTCCATTCTTACACACCTACTATAATATCCCTATGACACTGTGTTTACTATAGATGTCGTGGCATGAAGACAAATTCTTGCCTTAGGCAGACAAAAATTTTCACTCAGAATTGTTGATTACTTTCCACGCCGATTAGTTTTAACTATCGAACCAGTACTTGTAAATTACTTACTCCTTTAAAAAGGGATCTTTAGTGGTATCTTAAGTTCGTAGCTTTCACCTCCTTGGCCTCTTCATCTGCCACTGCAAGGAAAAGCTTCACTTAGAATCTCCTTTGCCCTTACACTATGATGATAAAAGTCATGGGATACCTCCTAATTTCGTATCGGACCTTCTTTTACCCGCCGTAGTACATTAGCTCTACGTGGAATAGATTGAACAAGTTGTTAGAAGTCCTCTGTTGAAATACTGAGCCATGCTACCTGTACAGCCGTCCATAATTGCGGAAGTGTTGCCGGTGCAGGAATTAATACACGAAGTGACCTCCTGATTGTGTCCAACAGATGTTCGATGGGACTCATGTCGGGAAATCTGGGAAGTCAAAACATTCGCTCGAATCATCAGAACGTGCTTCAAACCAATCGCGAACAACTGCGTCCCTGTGCCACAGCGAAATGTCATCCATAAAAATTCCATCGTTGTTCCGGAATATGTAGTCCAACAATGGCTGCAAATGGTCTCCAAGTAGCTGAATATAACTATTTCCAGCCAACGGTCAATTCAAACGGACCAAAGTACGCAGTTCCTGCAATGTAAATATAGCCCACACCATAATGGAGATACCACCGGCTTGCACAGTACCTTGTTTACCTTGTTTAACTTGTTGACAACCTGCGTCCATGGCTTCGTGGAGTCTGCGCCACACTCGAACTCTACCATCACCTACTACCAACTAAAATGGGGACCCATCTGATAAGGCTACGGTTTTCCAGTAACCTGGGGTCCAGTTGATATCGTCACGAGCCCAGAAGTGTCGCTGCAGGCGTGGTATTTATGGTAGAGGCTAACTCAATGCTTACATATAGCACTAAAGAATCCCAATTACATCAAGATTATTTATTGCACTTATGACAACATCAGCAACTACCGAAGGCTGAGAAGCCGGTCTAGCAGTAATAGTGGTGAAATAATCCCTTTGAAAAGAAGAAAGTCTTTTTCTTCCCCACGATTGTTGGAGTTTAAGCTCAATCAAAGGACATCACTGTCTAAGGGACGCTAAACCGTAGTCGTTTTCTCTTTTCTACGTTCCCATAAATCGAAGCGGCACTTTCAATAAAAAAGGGTGGGCAACTTCGCAAATTCGCAACGCTTATGACATTTGTTGGTTTTAACAAACACAATGATGATTTTTAAACTGAGGTGTACTTACCTAAATTCAAATTTATAAGGAATGTTTCTTGATGACGCTGCATGAGCCATTTTACCTCTCTGTATTTCTTTAAGACGACTGTGTTATCTTGTAATAGCGTTGCCCTGATTCACGGGCTACTTCCGTGAATTCCGTTGTGTATATGCTGTCGCTGACACGAAATCACAATTAATAGGGGACAACAATGGGACTAAATGACATTATACTCTGTGCTGTCATGACAATTACCCGATGCGATAAGGTTCGAGTAATACGGAGATCAGTCATTACCTCCGTCTCCTACAAATATTATCAGCAATGTTATGGATATGTCTTTATGAAGTAGAAGCTAATTGTAAGCCGGAAACCTTCGAATATTTTCTTTTACTCCACTTCCACAGATTTCATTAGGCTATGAGAATGCCCAAGAAGTTTGATGGAAGCTCTGTACTTATCTGCTAACAAAATAGTCAATTTCGGCACTTCTGAGTGAATTAAAGTCACGGTAGGAAGGTTGCAACTATTCATAAGTACAATATGAGTTTTGTGACACTCTATCGAAAAACCACTGGGATGCTTGATGCTTCACTAAAATGCTGCTTAATAATTCCACTCGTCAGTAAGCTTGACTTACCTCGTCTGGAATAAGTGACCATCGTGATATTGAACAAAAGCCATTACTGCGTGACACGAGCAGAAGCGACATGTTGATTGAATGAACTGTGACCTCAGAGAAATTCTATTAAAGCTGTGGTAAGCAAGGAAGTAATATAACTTATGCAATCAACGTTAGCTGTTACCAGACGCAACGTTCAGGCTGTGCCAAATGCCAAGTATTCACTGTTCAGCAGGGACAGCGAGAGCAGGAGAGGTACCTCGATCATTACTGCAAGTCACTCCAAAAAATTTTCGAGACTAGATAAATAAAAAATAGAAAAATGTTAAGATGGTGGTCTTAACGCTTCAGGTGTTTCAATACCCCCACCCCCTCCTCATCCTGCCTACGAGGTCCAGACTGACGACTGATATGTGCACATCTGTGTCCAGCAGAAATTTATGTTCCTTTCCTCTCACAAAGCCTGAAAAGCTGTATTCTGTCTGTGCATCTATTTGTGCTGTGTTACGTCCTATTGGGAACATCTTCCAACGGTTGAAGCATTCCTGTGTAAGTGTAAAGGCTGCTTCTGTTGACGTTGTTTTCTCCTGCCTTTACTTTGCACAGTCCTGTGCTTGGTGTCGAGTGTGTCCATGATTACTCCATCCAGACTGATCATAGCTTCTGTATATGAGCTTGACGCCCATATCTATAACATTTTACTTCTGCAGGAAACACACAGTGGTCCATAAGTGTTCTTCTAGCAATATCGATCTCTTCTAACTGTGTTGCGACCTTAAGAGCAGCAGCCAAATCCCCAGCATTTAACATCTTAGCGGGGATCCAGGCACTCCTTCCAAATGCTATAACTATGCAAATAACAAGATTCGTGTTCTGTTCTTATAGCGTACAAATACAGCTATTATTTTATGATAAATTTGGGTGGATTTATGTGGATAATACTAATAACAGAGAAACAACAGTTTTGTTCTACAGCTGAGGAAGCAACACTTAAAAAAAAACTTTCTTTCCTTTTAATCTTAATGTGTTAAACTTAGCCTGAGTAAGAACAACTTTAACTGGCTTCATCGAATAATGGTAAGTGGGAGACAATCTTCTTGCTTTGAAGCATTAATGGGCCTGTAATCCTAATAGTTTCAATAAAACACTGCTTCAGTGTTCACAAAAAGGTGCATACCCAACAGAAAACAGAGTGGAAGAATATTGATGAGAATCGGACGCTACTGATCTGTCAAACGTTCTGCAACACGAAAAATCTATGTTTTGTCAAAAACAGAAGAAACTGTTAATGCAAATTGTACACATAATTTGTGTGGATTTCCGACTGAGTTAAGTCTATTATGGCACTGTCTGCTAAATAAAACGAAATAGTCCTTTTCGCTACTGCAGTAGTTGCAACACACACTTGATAAACAAGATTATTTTTGGACAAATCATCATTTAAATGTGCTGAATTTACACAAATTACGCAACAGAATTCACGAGGTACTGATATCAAATTCATATGAATACAAATAAACAGTATTATTTCAGAAAACAGAGAAATAGTCTCATAATATGCTTCAGTTCCTCACATACAAGACTAACAAGACAAGGTACAGCTTCCTTTGATAAGCAAAATATGGATACAAATTCGGAACTAGTGTCGTCACTCTTTCTTTTCCTTCCTCATTCTAAAGAACAGCTCAGCCAGAATCTCGTCATTGCTGGCTGCATCTGTCCCTATCCTACCATCTTGAGAAATCTTTCCACAGTTAAGCTTGGTAACTGTCCAAACATTTCGACTTTATTCTCTGGTTGGGCGTTATTCCAGGGTCCAACAATGTGTTTCTAGCCCTGTTCCGAAACCAGAGTTTAACCAGCTTCTAACCAGAGATTGTACAGCTGGCCCTATAACTGATTACTTTAGAAAAAAGGAGGTTGAAAAAACTTTTTCAGATTTCTTTCAAGCCAGATTTAACACCAAAGATATAGCAAAGAAGTAATCTTCAAAATAAAATCTGTAATAAACAAACAATCAAATTTTAGTTTATAAAAAGAAATGAACAAAGAAGATAAATAATTTTAACAAGTATGATGTTATTCTTAAATTGTTTTCTTATTTGTGAAAACATAAATAAAAAATTATCTTTTTGATATTTTTAAAGTGTTTTTGATAAACTTCACCAAATAACTACAACTAATCAGTCAATAAAAACAGTTCATAAATCAAGTTTCCTAACTGTAAGATTAAAAGATTCCATTAAAACTGTACAACTACATTTTATTTGGTAAAGTGCAGTTAGAATCAAATGATGATGAAATAATGGAACAATAATTTAATTCTTATGAAAATATTTATCTGTCTAAATGGACAATTGATTTGTTACTCAAATTTATGTCATCTGCTGTTTGAAGTGTAAAAAATTTACTAAAACACAAAATCCTCGAAGAATAATGACTAAAAATGGACAATAAAGTATTGAAGGACTTTGTGTTTTAAAATTAAAAACAGTAGATTCATTAAAAATTTCAGGTCTTGCTTTCAATATTCTTGATAAAATTATTAGTGAATTACATAAACCAATGAGAAAAAAATTTAAAAGGAAAAACATTACTTTCAGAATACATTTTCATGGCAACTTGATTTAGTTGAAATGGATTTGGGTAAATTGAAAGGAATTTCAAAAATAAAAAGTCAATATCAATATTTATTAATTGTAACCGAATTTTTTTCAGAATTTGTGTTGGCTGTTCAAGTTAAAGATATAACAGGTAAAATGTGTCTGGTTCTTTTGAAAAAATACTCAATATACATAATCCAAAAAATTTACAAACAGATAATGGTAAAGAATTTTATAATAAAGAATTTCAGGAATTGAAGAAAAATACATGAATCATTAATCAACACTTACAGAATCAAAAGTGTTTATTACTGTAAGATTTAATAGAGCACTGAAAGGAAAGAAGTGCAAAAATATTAACTGAACCAGACGTTTTTATAGTATTTCATCAGTTGTATATAAAACTGTCATGAATGTTGTATTAATTTCGAATAAGATGAAACCAGTTGGAAATTCAGTTTTATTTTCTAAGAAAGGTTCACAAGCTTAAATACATCAAGATAAAATTCTCCTTGTGAAACATATCAAAATACTGAAATAATTTCGATAGCAAACAGTGTTCAATGTTTCTTTCATTGTTTGTATTAAATTTGTAGAATTACATATACAACCAATTCTTAAAATTTCTACACTATTTGGATATCTATTTCTACAATAATTATGTGTTCAAATAATATAATAATCATAATCAAAACTATAATCATTTAATTTTAAAAAGGAAAATCAAGTCTTAAATATTCCTCAGTTATTGTGAAAACAATGTGTTGTAATAAGGTATTTATTTGTGCATTTCGTTCAAGTAAAATTTCTGTAGTTATATCAAATATTTCACCTGATTTTTTTAGAAGTTTCCTCAATTTTATTTATTTCTTGCAGATACTTTATTTCTTTTCTGTAGTAATGTATAATCTCTTCTCCTATTTTATATTCACCACATTCACCAACATACGGTAAAATTTTTCACAAATTCAGTCTTGCAAATTTTCAGCTAGTTTCATTTTTTATTTCAAAATTAAAGAATATACTCTTGAATCATTTATAAAATTCTTGTGTCAATCTACAGATCTCTAGAATTCGTAAATTCCAAAATATCAGAAATATCTTTGGTTTTAAGAAGTGGATTATTATTTTAA
The DNA here is from genome assembly GCF_023898315.1 of Schistocerca nitens. Taxonomy (NCBI): domain Eukaryota; kingdom Metazoa; phylum Arthropoda; class Insecta; order Orthoptera; family Acrididae; genus Schistocerca; species Schistocerca nitens. The sequence goes on from NC_064621.1 coordinate 261,202,033, forward strand.
TCAACAATTATGAAATCTTTTTTAATGATATACGTAAAATCGTTACTTTCAAGTTCTACAAATGAATCAATTTATATATAATTAAATTTATTAAAGTTTTATTGTTAAAGTATATTCAATTTTATTTAAAAAGTGGAAAGTAAAAATAAATTAATTTGTTCATTGAGTAAACATGAAAAATAAATTAATAAAGAAATAAGAAATAAAACAGAACATGCTTTCAAAAGCAGATCATATTGATTGTATAAAAAAGAAACAATGTGAATATAGGGAAAAATAGACCAGAACATATAAAACAAATTATTAATAACTTGAATAAAAAACAGTTACTCGTGAAATTTGTCAAAAAACACGTTAAAAATTCTTCTAAATGTATTCATACATGAGACTATAATCACCTAAAAAAGAGAGACAATTCTTTGGTTATCAAACCATAAGAATAAATATTACCAAAAGATTGAATGTTTTAGTGGAAAATTTGTTTGTAAAAGTATATTTGAAAACACATCGAAAATTTCGATATTAAAAACTTATCAGTAAAATTAATTATTCAGACATTAATTCTTTAATTCTATAAAGACCATATGGTAAAGTATTTATTCCATATTTTAATATAATGTGTTTATCATTGTCAGAACTCAAAATAATTATATTCCATATAATGCATGTTTAAAAGATCTAATCAATTTCGTTTTTCTGTATTGTTTTGCCATCTAAACAATTTTTATAATCATCAAAATTAATTTCAGATCTTATGATGGATGTTTTAGCTCCTTCAGGTTTTTTATATTATTGATTTTCTGTTTTATAAGCATACATTTTCGATTGTAAACTAACATGTTCTAACATAATTATTCCTCGATTTTTATCTTTTATTTTTCCTAAAACTTTCATGGAATTTCATACATATTATCTTCTGAGTAACCACTCATATCAAATTCGATTATCACTGATTTCATATCACATAAAATCGTTGGTTCTTATATTGTAAATAAAGGAATCTGTATTCATATAGCATAAATCAATATTTTCGCCATATTTTTGTGTCACTACATTATAACGAAAATCGCTAATTTTTATTTTCAAATATCTAAACTCTTATTCCATTGTTAATTGGCTTATTTAATTTTACTACTCATTGGGTGACAGAAGAAATATTGAATTTAATTGACGAAAGGAGAAAATATAAAAATGCAGTAAATGAAGCGGGCAAAAAGGAATACAAACGTCTCTAAAATGAAATCGACAGGAAGTGTAAAATGGCTAAGCAGGCATGGCTAGAGGACTAATGGAAGGATGTAGAGGCTTATCTCACTACAGGTAAGATAGATACTGCCTACAGGAAAATTAAAGAGACTTTTGGAGAAAAGAGAACGACTTGTATGAATACCAAGAGCTCAGATGGAAACCCAATTCTAAGCAAAGAAGGGAATGCAGAAAGGTGGAAGGAGTATATAGAGGTTCTATAAGAGGGCGATGTACGTGAGGAGAATATTATGGAAATGGAAGAGGATGTAGATGAAGATGAAATGGGAGATATGATACTGCGTGAAGAGTTTGAGAGAGCACTGAAAGACCTGAGTCAAAAAAAGGCCTCGGGAGTAGACAACATTCCATTAGAACTACTGACAGCCTTGGGAGAGCCAGTCCTGACAAAACTCTACCATCTGGTGAGCAAAATGTATGAGACAGGCGAAATGCCCTCAGACTTCAAGAAGAATATAATAATTCCAATCCCAAAGGAAGCAGGTGTTGACAGATGTGAAACTTCTTTAAAGACGAATGGAAAAACTGGTAGAAGCCGACCTCGGGGAAGATCAGTTTGGATTCTGTAGAAATGTGAGAACACGTGAGGCAATACTGACCCTATGACTTATTTTTGAAGCTAGATTAAGAAAAGGCAAACCTACATTTCTAGCATTTGTAGACTTAGAGAAAGCTTTTGACAACGTTGACTGGAATACTCTCTTTCAAATTCTGAAGGCTATTTACAATTTGTACAGAAAGTAGATGGCAGTTATAAGAGTCGAGGGACATGTAAGGGAAGCAGTTTTGCTATTTGGGGAGCAAAATAACTGATGATGGTCGAAGTAGAGAAGATATAAAATGTAGACTGGCAATGGCAAGGAAAGCGTTTCTGAAGAAGAGAAATTTGTTAACATTGAGTATAGATTTAAGTGTCAGGAAGTCGTTTCTGAAAGTATATGTATGGAGTGTAGCCATGTATGGAAGTGAAACATGGACGATAACTAGTTTGGACAAGAAGAGAATAGAAGCTTTCGAAAAGTGCTGCTACAGAAGAATGCTGAAAATTAGATGGGTAGATCATATAAATAATGAGGAGGTACTGAATAGGATTGGGGAGAAGAGGAGTTTGCAGCACAACTTGACTAGAACAAGGGATCAGTTGGTAGAACATGTTCTGAGGCATCAAGGGATCACAAATTTAGTATTGGAGGGCAGTGTGGAGGGTAAAAGTCGTAGAGGGAGACCAAGAGATCAATACACTAAGCAGATTCAGAAGGATGTAGGTTGCAGTAGGTACTGGGAGATGAAGCTTGCACAGGATAGAGTAGTGTGGAGAGCTGCATCAAACCAGTCTCAGGACTGAAGGTCACAACAACAATAACTATTTTACTGAACTTTTTTACATGTGAGATGTTAACAGATTTTCCGGAAATACAGCAGTATCTTGATAATTTGGTTTTCAAATATAATATATGTACTGTTGTGGATTTCTTAGTATTTTAATTCTGTTTCTTTCTAATATTTTCCATATTTTACCAAAAACAGATTTATTCATTAGTTTATAAAAACCTTTCTCAAATTTGTTAGCTGCATTTGTTGAAATTTCTGTGTTAAAATCAACCAATCTGCTTGTTCAACAACAAGATTTTATGAATTCTCTTTCATTTTAATCCAAGTTTTAAACACTGTCTTAGATTTATATAATGTAAACATATTTTTTATTATTTAATGTTGTTACTTATTTATTGCCTCCTTCTGGTGCTAAAAGTAAATCCATGCATAAATTGTGTAATTTAATTGAAAATTCAGAATGGACTTCTAAATTACAACCATATCTATTACCATCTGGTGTTCCAAGCATTTTTCAATTTTTTGGTTCTTTGGATCAAACCATTTGAAATTTTTAAATGGCAAAAATTGTGATATTGACCAAATGTACAAATTATTTGTCTCTAAATATGTTATATATCTTGATTGTTTTTCTGTATTAAAATTTTTCGTAGATATATATTATTTGGTTTACCATATGTTTTGATACTTTGTAAAATTTCTCATTGAATTCCTTTTTCAATAAATAGAATCAGCTCACATTCGTTTAATAAATCTAACTTAGTTTTTGTCGTTTTTAAAATAGACTCTGAAGATATACCAAATGCAGTAAAATACCAAGCTGTTTATAATATTTAAAACAAGTAAAGTTTTCAGAAATATCCAGTAGCAATAAAACGTCAGATTTATTATATACTCTTGTATATTCATCTAAATTTGTAATATTAAATATTGTAAAAACTAATTTTGCATGTTTATGACCTTCAGTGGAAATATTAGATTTATTAAGTCCTAAATACAAACATTCTTCTCAGTTAATTTTGTTTCTTTTAATTTTTCTTCAGAATTCACATATTTGTAAGGAAAAATGCCTTTTTTAATTATTATTAAAGAAGGTGTTATTAGATGAATAACTAACACTAACTTCACTTAACAAAGTTTTATTCAGCACTTGCACATACAAGAGCATAGAACCAACTGCCTCTGGCCAGAACACATACTATATATATATATATATATATATATATATATATATATATATATATATATATATATATATATATAATTCTTGACATCTGTGGATTCTTCTGGAATGTAGTCAGACTGAATACACGAATTAAAATTCTACAACACAGGTGAGTTTAGAACTACAGCAAGGAGCTACTCAGCTTCTTCTGCGACACTGCTCCCTCCTTAAGAGCACAGCGTCTCGGTGTTAACTCCTCCTAGTCGGGAAACGAGTCATCGGTCCTGCATACTCCAACTCCTGCTGACTGATTCTCGCCCTGGCGGTGATCTTCTTACAAGGGAACCTCCCCATCGCACCCCCCTCAGATTTAGTTATAAGTTGGCACAGTGGATAGGCCTTGAAAAACTGAACACAGATCAATTGAGAAAACAGGAAGAAGTTATGTGGAACTGTGAAAAAATAAGGAAAATATACAAACTGAGTAGTTCATGGGAAGATATGCAACATAAAGGTCACTGGGAACGTAGGAGTGTCGTGGTCTCGTGGTAACGTGAGCAGCTGCGGAACGAAAGGTCGTTGGTTCTAATCTCCCATCGAGTGAAAAGTTTTAATTTTTTATTTTCAGTTTCTGTGACCAACTCTTATGTTTTCATCACTTTTTTGGGAGTGATTATCACATCCACAAGAAAACCTAAATCGGGCAAGGTAGAAGAATGTTTTTACCCATTCGCCAAGTGTACAAGTTTGGTGGGTCGACAACATACTCCTGTCGCACATGCCGTCACCAGTGTCGTATAGAATATATCATATGTGTTTTGCTGTGGAGGAATCGGTTGACCTATGACCTTGCGATCAAATGTTTTCGGTTCCCATTGGAGAGGCACATCCTTTCGTCTACTAATCGCACGGTTTTACGATGCGGTCGCAAAACACAGACACTAAACTTATTACAGTGAACAGAGACGTCAATGAACTATAACAGATAATAACTATGCAAAAAAAAAGAAAGTAAAATTTTCACTCGAGGGAAGACTTGAACCAAGGACCTCTTGCTCCGTAGCTGCTCACGCTACCACAGGACCACGGCGCTCCTGGGCTTCGATCGTCCATGATGTTGCTTATATTGCCCATGGACTACTCAGTTTGTATATTTTGCTTATTTTTTCACAGTTCCACACAACTTCTTCCTGTTTTCTCAATTGATCTGTGTTCAGTTTATCAAGGCCTATCGACTGTGCCAACTTATAACTAAATCTGAGGGGGGTGCGATGGGGAGGTTCCATTGTTAGAACTTCTTTTGCAGCTTCGCTCCTCGTCACCTTTCCGCTTGTTGCCTGTCGCTGGTGATTCGAATTTACCCTGGGTTGCAGGATTTTTATAGGCTTCATTCGAAGGACGTGGACCGTATCTCTGATCTTTCGTCGTCTTGTATCAGGGTCGAAATTTTCAACTTCATAAGTAACATCAGTCGTACCACCTTCTAAGGTCCAAAGTAGAGCCTGAGGAGCTTCTCAGTGAGACCAACGTTCTGAATAGGAATGAAGATCCAAACGAGGTCACCAGGCTGGTAGACAACAGAGCGGTGGCCCGCGTCATACCTTCAACTATCATTTTCGTGACACTGAAGCGTGCGGAGTCGAGTTAACTGCCGAGCTTCCTCGGCTTTGGTTAACACCTGGCCGACACAGACGTCGTCCACGTCATCAGGATGTAACGGAAACACAGTGTCCATCGTCGTAGGCGCCTCACGCCAATGCGCCGGGAAAAATGGCGTAAATCCTGCGGTGTCTTGTTTGGCGGTGCTATAAGCAAACATCACGAAAGGTAGCACCTCATCCCAGTTGCTCTGTTCAACACTGACGAACATTGATAGCATATCAGCCAGGTTCTTATTACGGCGTTCAGTAAACACTTAGTTTGCGGATGGAAGGCAGTTGTCATGTGATGAGTAATGCTGCACCGACGGTTTATCTCTGTCACAAGGTTCGATTGAAAAACTTTCGCTCGATCAGTAATTAACGACCTTGGAGCACCATGTTTTAATACAAAATTTTCCACGATAAATCTGGCTACCTTAGATGCTTCGGCTGTTTTCACGGCATAGGGTGTCAGATAATCAGTGCAAACAATAATCCGTCTATTGCCCCCAACAGACGTCGGAGATCATCCGAGGAGGTCAATCCCAACACGCCGAAAAGGCGTTTCGGCTGGTGGAATTGGTATGAGTCTCCCAGGTGGTTTCTGAGTAACTGCCTTTCTCCTCTGGCACTCTCGACAGTGCAACACATAGTGACGGACACTCCTAAATAAACCCGTCCACAAAAATCCCTTGCGGATTCTATCGTATGTCTTAATAAATCCTGGATGTCCGGCCTCAGGTGTGTCATGGAAGTTTTGTAGAACATCTAAGTGCATGTGTTCAGGAATCACTGGTAGCCACCTCTTTCCAAACGGATCAAAGTTTTTCTTGTAAAATAATTCATTAACTACCTTAAATTGTCCTTTCACATCCTCTGACTGATTTAAGGCAAGCATAATTTGAGATATCTTGGCGCCCTTCGGCTCAACAGAGAGATCCTTGAGTGCAGAGAGACAGTCACTATCTTCATCAAATTCTTGATGGTCTTGCACAGGGTTTCGTGAGAGACAGTCATCATCTTGGTGTGTTCTTCCACTTTTGTACACTATGGTAATATACTCCTGAAGACGTAGTGCCCACCTGGCGAGTCGTCCTGTAGGATCCTTAAGACCTGTCAACCAACAAAATGAATGGCCTTCCATAGAGATACTGTCGAAACTGCACATGGCCCAGATCACGGCAAGACATTCTCTTTCTGTAGTTGAGTAGTTTCTCTCGGCTTTTGTAAGTGTCCTAGAAGCATAGGCTATAATCTTCTCTTTTCCATCTGAAATTTGCACCAGAACACCACCGATCCCTTACCTGCTGGTTCTTTGTGTAGTTCTGTAGGTGCTCTCTCATCATACAGACCAAGTAGAGGATTAGTTGTCAGAGGTTTTCGCAGGACATCGAAAGAATCTTGTTGAGCACCACCCTAGATAAATTTGGCATCGGCTTTTAACAACTCTTGGAGTGGCCTGGTTTTGATACAAAAGTCTGATAAAACGACAGTAATAAGAACATAGTCTCAGGAAGCTTCTCACAACTCTAATACTTCTAGGAATAGGAAATTCCGTTATAGATCTCGCCTTTTCTGGGTCTGGACGCACAGCTTCGTTTGACGCAAGGTGTCCAAGTATTTTGATTTCTTTTGTTACAAAGAGACACTTTATTGGATTAAGTTTCAGTCCGCCGTGTTGGAGACTCTTGAGAACGGCCCTCAGTCTTTTTATATGTTCATCAAATGTCTCTGGGAACACTATAATGTCATCTAAATAACAAAGATACATCGTCCATTTCAGGTGCCTTAGAAGATTATCCATCATCCATTCAAAAGTTGCTGGCGGATTAAACAAACCAAACAGCATTACCTTAAACTCATAAAGGCCCTCAGGGGCGATGAATGTAGCTTTCTCACGATCAGCTACATTTACTTCGATTTGCCAGTATCCCGAGTACATGTCCATGGTTGAGGAAAAGTTAGCCCCCTTCCGACAATCTAGTGTATCGTCAATTCGTGGAAGAGGGTAAACTTACTTTTTAGTTATCTTATTAAGCCTCCTGTAATCAACACAAAAGCGCCAACTGCCATCCTTCTTCCTGACGAGGACCACTGGTGACGACCATGGGCTCTCCGAAGGCTGAATGATGTCATTCTTCATCATTTTCTCTACCTCGTCACGAATTATTCAACATTCCGTTGCTCATACAACACACGGTATGCCTTCTTATTGGTTGATGGTCTCCAGTGCTAATGCAGTGCTTCACCATCGATTTGTCTAATTTGCTCATCACCTGTCGATTGAAGCATTTAGAGAACTCTTAAGGAATGGCAAGTAGCTTCGTCTGTTGTTCCTTAGTGAGATCTGGTGATAATCGAGCTAGAAATTTTGTCTCGTGGCGGTAGCGCTAATTTTGCCCACAGACTTGGCATGAATGGTTTCTATGACGCTCAGCTGTTCTTCATTTAACGGCTCAGCATTTGCTACGCACATGCGTCTTGGAAGGATCTGCGGTTGTCGGCGACAGTTAACTATCCACAATTCACCGTATCCGTTCTTAAACGAGACGACAGAGGCTGGAATGACCAAGTTATTCTTCAGTGATATACTTCTCTTACATTCCACTACAAGAACAATGGGTTGATGCATGGCATGACACGTTACAGTTACCTTTCTAGAGCTGACTCCAGCAATGATCACTTCATCCAGCACACACACACTCGGATGCGCATCTTCCTGTCCACAGTATGTCATCTAGCATAATCTTCGAGCGACCATAATCTATAATCCGTGAATTCGTGAATGACGTCATGACTGCACTCTTGTAAGACGATGAATTCTAAGGGCTGTGTATGGCCACTTATACTCACACGAATGGTACATCTTCCTGAATGTTTTACATATTTCCCATTAGCCACCTTCAGCAGAGATGTTTTTTTGTCGACAAATACGGTTTTCTGCCACTGGTGACGGTGCTTCTCCAAAATGATTGAAAATGATGCTCCAGTCCACAAGAGCTTGGGCTGGTCTGCCATCCATGACGATATCGATGTAGTTTTCTATCATTTTTGTAGTGATCGACGGCGGAGGATTTTTCTCTTCGGTGGCCTCACCTCCAACGAAGGTCGCACCCTTTAGTTTTCCAGTTTGCGGCGGCTAGGTGGTCGGCTGTAACTTCTAAATGGAAATAGAGACCTTGATTGGCGTGTTGGGGAGCGTCCTCTCCAGCGGCTAGCTTGCGGCGATGGTGACCTAAGTCGTCCTGCGACCACATCTCCTTGTTCACCTTCGTCGTTCCGAAGTTGGCGTCGGCCAAGATCCGTCTGTTGTCTTCTAGCTAGGGCATCATCAAATATCCACCGTCTTTCTCGATAATAGTGCACCACATGTCCCGGTCGTCCACAGTGGAAACATACTGGGTCCTCTAAACATCAGTCCTCCTTGGCGCCCAAACAGGTTTCTCATGCGGCATTGTAGGAACGTAACTCCGCCTGGATCTCGACTTTTTCACCGCTTTAAAGGGAAATGAAGAACGAGAGATTGGGTTAATGTCTGTTCCACTTCATCCCTTATGACCTCATTTAGTGTCTCTGTTTTTTTGCTCCCTATGCAATCCAAGTACCTTCTGAACTTCTTCTCTCACTGTCTGACGACGAACACTTGTGAAATCAGTTGCTTTCTCCATCACAGACATCGATACAACGTTTGGAAACCGTTCAAACTTCTTTCGTGTAATTCTTTTTTGATGCATTGTCTCGATATACTGGCACCATTTTATGAAGTCTTCTGCTGTCGAAACCTCCTTCAGGATTAGGGCTTGATACATGTCCCTAGCAACACCCTTCATGAGACGTGTGACCTTATCTTCCTCCTTCATTCTAGGATCCACTATTTTACACACCTCCAAGACGTATGTAGTTTCTCCTGGACGCTATGCCCTGCATTTTAATTTATCTTCAGCCTTGCACTTCTGTCGTTGTGTGTCACCGAAATACTTGCGCAATTCCGCCTGGAATACTTCCCATCTTGTGAACTTCTCCTCATTGTCCTCATACCATTACTGGGCAGGGCCCTCCAAATAGAAAAATACGTTAGCCAAACACACGGTGGCATCCCGTTTGTTAAATTACGCTATACTCTCATATACCTTCAGCCACTTGTTTGGATCTTGGCTATCGTCACCAGAGAACCCAGAAGGATGTCTCATGTTGTGGCACAAAGTAACGTCCTCTTCTTCTTCTGTCTCCGATGGATTGCGATCTGTCGAATATACTCGGGTTTCTCGTCACGTAAACGGCGGCTCTGTCGCGGACTGATGGGAGCCACTGTGTCGTCGATAATGTGCGCTATTACAAGTTCCAGTACCCAGCGCTTCCACCAGAATAATGTCACATAGAAGAAGGTGTAATTGGATGAATCACGAACACTAACTTCATTTAACGAAGATTTATTCAGCACTTGCACATATAAGAGCACAGAGCGAACTGCCCCCAGCTAGAACACATACAGTATATATACAGCTACAAAACATTCCACTGCAATGATTCTTGACATTTGTGAATACTTCTAGAATGTACTCGAACCAAAAACAGAAATTAAAATTGCACAGTCTAGGTGAGTTTTGAACTCACGACCCTCCATACAACAGTTTTGTAGCATAACCACTACACCATGAAGCTACTCAGCTTCTTTTCTGACAATATTATGATATTTCTTTAAACTTTTCTTTTGTAAGATCTGAAGACAATTAATCAATACTTGAAGCCATAAATTGAAAAGTATCCAAAAATCTTAAAGATAATCCACTTCAACCTTCTTATGGAAAACAATAATATATTTTTGTTCATTATATAGAGTAGTTTCAATATTTTGATTATGTATTGCCAATTCTTTGTACAGAAATGGACATCATAATTTTTTATATTATGAATATAAACTGGAATAAAATAAGGGTTTTATAATAATACTGCATTCTTCGTCAGCACTTCTTCCGTATTTTCCTGATGAATGACAATGATCTATCACTTTTTCCTCCATCAGTAACTTCTTCTTCATAATTAAAACAAGTTTTTGAATTTTTAAAATTCATTGTACCTTATTTTTGTTACTGTTATTGGTAGATTTCTTTCATATCCATTTTTTAATTTTTATAGATTCGTCTTTTAACAGTTCAATGTATTTCTTTTGCAGAATCTTTACCAATATGCTTTAGAGACTATTTATAATCAGTGTTACAATATTTGATATTTATTAATATAAGCTTTTTCAGGATTTGGTTGACAAGTGTTAACATCTTTTAACAGACATTCAAATTGGCCTAAATTGCAAAAAGTACTCATAATGAATGATTATAATCTTTAATTTAATTTTTTCCCCTTCTTCAGGCATAGTTATTTTTACTTTTTTATGTTCTTTACGAGCGTTTTCGTGACTGTCTAATCTTTCTTGTGAACGAAAATATCTCAAATATACATCACAAGGATAAATTTATCTACCGTGTACACTTGTTTATGAGCTAATTAATCTATATAAATTTTACCCAACAATGATGTTAATTATTTTATTTTCGAATTAATAGAAGATTAACATGTTTTTTGTTTAATTTTTGTGCAGTAAAGAGGACATATAATAAATTTTTCATCATCAGTGTAAACCTGAATGGAAATATTTGACTTCTCTTCAAATTTTGGAATATCTGTTAATTGAACAGGAAAATTAAATTTTCTTTTTCAAAAATTTCATCTATTTCTAACTCATTTACTAAGTCTTACCTGATCGTGATCTGTCCAATATCAAGCTGCTTTTATTGAATAAATAAAACAATTTTTGATTGGTACTTTTAATATTTATTACGGCTTTTTGGTCTTTAATTTCTTTTGATAAATCGATATAACAAGAACTGGAAATTGGCTTGTGTATTTTGACACTTAATTTCAGGCTATTTATAAAAATAAAGACCAACCAGATTATTCCTTTGCATTTCTTCCATTTCAGATAATAGTTTATTCCTCGATTTTTCATAATAATCTTCTAAACCACTGTTCAGAATGAAACTTCATTACTGGTTTTAATATTAATTCTTGTATTTCGTATAGGCTTTTTTAAAAATTACAACAAAACTTCATGGAGCTTTAATTGATCTTCTTCATATTAAAATATTCTTATTTTAGTAACTACTTCGTTATTAATTTGATTAACAAGTTTTTGTGCTTCAACAATATCAGCAACATTATTAATTTCATAAGTTATTATTCTTGATTGAAAAGCAGAAGCTTGTCTATTAATTCTTTTAATCATTTTAAAAAATTCGTCATCCTCTAGAAACTTATAACCCAAAAAAATCTCCTGGTACGTTTTTTGTTTACTTTCTTGATCTTTATCTACATTTCCATTTGTGTCATTATTGATATTATTAATATTACCCTCAGATCGATTATTTGTTATTTATGTGTAGAACTAGTTTTTTCGTTTTACAAGTTTTATGAGGATCTTTTAAAGGTTTTTTAATTCAAAATGTTATTTTTATTATTAATACTGTCCTCAGATTTTTTTGATAACTTAAGTTCATCGTTTTTTATTATGCTTAGCATAATTCATTAATTTTTTTGTTTTAAAGACTTTATGAAAATGTTTTAAAGATTTTTTATTTAGTGGTTATTAATACTGACCTTAGGATTTTCTATAAGATCGATTAAATGTTTGTTGTTAGGTGGATTTTTTTTTTATTTCTCATTTTACATGTTGTTCAAAGTACTTTTATAGTTTTATACCTAAGTTCTCTCTTCTTTATTGATATTAAAATAATCATTAAGTTCGAAGAGATCTGGTCTAGTTACATCTGAATAACCTTTTTCTTTAGAATAATTGTCTAATTTGTGAAGCTTGATCCACATTTTTCTTAACAATATTTTCTTAAATCTTGAAATAACTCAGCTTTGGAATAGATTTTTTACTTTTTATTTATATAAAAACAAATTTTTTTAAATTAAAACTTTTGTGGTTCAAATGTACTTTTGAGTTTTGAAGTGAATATTGCTTTCATTGGTGTAGATAAAAACAATCTGTCAGAACTTATTTATAAAGAAATTAATTACAACACTTTTATTTCTTTAAAAACATGAAAATATCATTACTGGGTATTGGTATAGACTATCTGGCAGTACTTATTTATAGAGAAAAAATTATTAGATTTTTTATTTCTTTAAATAAATGAAAATATCTTTTTTGGGTATTGATATAGTTTTAAACACAGGATACATTAAAATTAAAATCACAGTTTTATATCAGGGAATTTAAAAAAATATACTCTCTGCACCAAAACTCTTATACATATACCACTAGTTTAGACTTTGAAACAACAATGTCACACTTAACAAGCAACACAGATGGGGATAATAATTAATTTGAGGCTCTTTTGTATTTTAAACCAAGTATGGCACTCAGATTCAACTATCTACATCGTTACGTGTTGTTCATGACAAGCTTAACCTAGAAAGTTTTGAACTTTTGCGGAATACTGATTAAAGTAAAACTGATCTTCGACAACCACATATAATTAACTTCCTTATATACCACATAAGGGAGTGGTAGGCCTGGATTGAGCTGTGAGTGGTTTTTGCTCATTGTAGAAATAATTTTTTGTTTAAACATTTATTTGCCCACTTATACAGCAAACTTGAGTACCTTTTAAGGCAGTTACACTTGCCAGAAAGAGAACTAGTTCACAATTGTATAACATGTCACTCTGTAGCAGATTAATACAACAATCTAACAAAACAATGAGATACTGGTGAAATAGTTTAAAATCTTCACTTAGATGACACATGAAGTACCAGTGGTGCTTCACCATTAATATCAATTAAAGTTAAATCCACAGTAACAAATAAGTACATAATTCATTTCAGGCTTGACAAAACACACAACGGCACAAGCTAAACCAAACATGGCTTAAAATTTTCACTTACATGACACATGAAGTACCAGTGGTGCTTTGCCAATAACATCAATCAAAATTAACATGGAACAGTTGAATATATCAGTGCACAGCCCAGATAGGGCTACATTGTAATTAGGTCTTTTATTTTAATGGAGTCTAAGATAATAGACTCTGATTGGGGAACCTGAGGTGGAGGTGGTATATTACATAATGTATGTGTGTGTGTGTGTGTGTGTGTGTGTGTGTGTGTGTGTGTGTGTACGTCTGCACATGCTTCCATAGAATCTTTGCCATTTTACATCAACTTGTCTCTTTTATACACCACTTTATGCTAGTTACGACTGGCTACAGAGAAGGAGGAGAGTGAGAAAGGGGACATGGCCTTTTTTTATTGACACATTGGGACTTTGGATTTTGATTGGTTGTTTCAGTTTATTACTACCCTGTGATTGGCTGTAGTTGTATGGTAGGTGCTGAGGAGGAAGTGTGGGAGGGAGGAGTAGGTGAAACTGAAAGATGCCGTTGCCACTGCATATAGGCCACCTGCTCTATCACTTGCCATCTTGAAGGTCAATTGGATGGCATGGTAGACTCTAAAGTAACCAGTGACGCATACTTCATTACCTAATTTAACTGCTATGTAGGCCATACTACTACTACTGGGTATTTCCAGTATGGAATGCTTAATTTAAACAATTCTTACTGCGGTCGAATTTTGAGTTGCTTCTGGTTTTTAAGAATTGTATATTTTGAATATTTATACAAATAAAACATTTCCACATTAATAATTTACACTGTGGTACCGGTAGTATGAAACTATAACCTAAACATAGGTGTGATAATAATTTGGAGATTTCTCATACGGCTTATAATATGTATATTGCAAACGTAAAAGGGAGCAGAAAAGAATAAGGAAACATTTGAGGAGTAAGATTATAGCAGACGAAGATATTCCTCCATCTTATGTTTAACGTTACATGTAGCGGTTTTTCTTGTCCATAATCAACAATCGCTATCGTGTAAATGCTCTAACGATGTGCTTGATGTGCTTGGATTGTCAGAAATGTAATCGTTTTTAAAAATATCGGGCAGTCGTAACGGATTGGCTGCTCTTGGAGCAATGGAGACGACTAAGTATGGGACTGAGCAAGAAGTCATCCACTCTCTATATAGAACTGAAGAGAAGCAGCCATCGTGTTGATTCAGTCGGAAACCAAAACAGCTTATTTCCAGAGGCAATTCATTTAAAACGTTCGACATTCGGAAAACCTTTGCGTGAAGAGCATGCCTGGAACGATTTTACGATTTAAAACGCGCAATTGTTGAATTTATGAAGGAAAAAAATAGTGCAAGAACGATAATAAAAACATCCGGAACGGTTCACAGACTTCACATTTTACGTGGACTTGACTGCATACTGCCTACAGTAACACATTGCAAAGTCAGATACAGTTTCTTTCTGATTTGATGGGAATGCATTTAGAAAATCACATTGTAGAAGGGACACATACTAACTAAGAGAGTCCATTTCCTAAGCTCACTGGCTTTACAGAAAACGTGAAGTCTGAAGAATTCATTGTGGTCTTGAAAGAATTACAAGGACAGTTTCCAACAGGTTTTGAGAACATTGCCAATCTTACATCTGCTTTCAAGCCGTTTTCGGCACCGTTTGCCGTTTCTGTTGAAAGTGCCCCTGTGCATGTGCAGATGTACTGTTTGATCTGCGAGGTAACTCTAACGTTGAAGACCAATATCATTAACGTTAAAACCGTCTAGGATATTTACATTGCTTTCCTGAGGTAGAGTTTCCACGTCTCCTTAATGATGTTGAAAATGTGCTACAATATTTTTTCGATTACGAAACGAAATAAGTCACGATTACGTGGGAACCTGAGTATGAAAATCTGTGAAACTTTACGCGTCTGGCCTTATGCCGACAGTATCAGAGAACAATTAAATAATACTGAAAATTTGTTTCAAAAGTCATTCCAGGCCATTCCCAAACTGTGTGGCACTGGTACAGCAACCCTGATAAAGTTATACAGAGTATTCAGTCCTAGTTACTATAAAGATGTTTTCATTAGTTTTCACATGAACGCGTTTCACCTGTATTGAAAAACACTTAGAAAAATTACAAAAAATAGCACACATATAATGGTCATATACAAAACTTCTAAAACAGTAAAACCACTGAAACGGCCTGCTAAACCCGCAGAACATGACAAGTAGTTGGAATTGTGGAAAGGGGCCAAAATGAGCGGCTGTCAGTCACACTCGAAGACATGTAACTTTATTTAATTGACCAAACATTACAGTACAAATTCTTGAACTTAGTTATCAGCTGAATACGCCACACAATCTTGTGCCTTAAGGGCACAACCACTTTAATTTACAAAAAAAAAAAAAAAAAAAAAAAAAAAAAAAAAAAAAAAGGCTAAAAGCCATTAACTCAAAATTCAGATGCCAAAGAGAATATTTAGAGAGCAGAAGGTCACACGTTACGTAAGTTCTACAATTTGGCTGAAGGCCCACAATCTAACGTTTGAAAAGTAACAAACTTAATTTAGAGACGGCTGAAGGCCCATGATTTGAGACTCAAGGTAATATTAAATAAAAAAAACACAAGGAAGAAGGCCTTATCTTCAATTAGGTTGAAGGCCCCAAACAGTCTGATGCTCGAAAGACAATGATCCTTAATTTAAAAACGGCTGAAGGCCCCATGACTTAAAACTCAAGATAAAATAAATTTAAACAACAAAGCCTTATCTTAAATTAGGCTGAAAGCCCCAAACAACCTAATGCTTGACAAGAAAGGAACTTTAATTTAAAAATAGCTGAAGGCCCATGACATAAAACGCCACTAAAACAATTCAACTTTAATTCAAAACCATCAGCGGCCCAACCATTTTCGATCCGATGGCAACCCAACCAACAGACAGTCAACGGACCCACCGACAAGGTAACTTACACTCCACTCATCCAGCACACAATCGAGAGTTCAATGCAAAACGTAAAAGGCATGGACGCCCACAACCAAGCATACATTAAGCTGTCAAACTGCACACAGTGAGGTAAGGACACTCCCTGAATTTACGTCAACGGCCAGGGCAGGTAACCGGAAAGTTAACGGCCACAAGGCAGAAAATTCAGCTGGTGCACTTCAATTACAAATAACCAAATACAGCTAGACTCTACTGGATGGTGGCTAATGTCCCAACAGCCAACAACGAGAACCAGACAGCAGAATGTGAACAGTCTTGACTTTCTGATAAATTAAATCCAAACTCAACTTTCGTGTCCAGGGTCGGAGAGCCACGGACCTCATAACAATGGGAACAGCCCCACACACTCCGACACTGTGTCGAGACCGCCAGCGAGCCCGGCCAAACTATACCCCGTGTAGATTTCCTCGCTGCTCCACGCCAACCGACCGACTCCTCGCACACAGCAGAGCTGGAAACCATAAGCACCAGACCAAAGATAGTACAAGGTGCGAATATCACCGCTGCTGTCTCTCACGGAGAGAGCAAACAGTAGCAGAATCGCAATAAATGTGGGAAACCAAACACAGAATAGGAATCAAGGTTTAAACCAACACATACATGAGCCCAACACTCCTCAACCTCCCCTCCTCAAACTTAACAGGAAGGGTGTGATTGAAGCCCTGAACTACCTGAACTAAACTTGGCTAAGGTGAAACCGATACTGCCTACCTGAACTGTTCTCTTTGACCAGTAGGTTTACTGGGCCTAATATACATACAATAGTGCACGGTCCCACAAAACGAGGAGTAAATTTACTAAAATTGCCACCACGTACCTGCCTCCCCAGGAAATTGTGGACATAAACTGGATCCCCTGGCCTGCCCTTAGAGGTTCCCCGATTACAATTATAACACTCAGCTTGTTTATGGGCTATGAGTATATTACGCCTGGCCCGGTTTCAGTTATTCTTGATAGCACGAGGACTAACATCGGCTGGAATAAGATCTTGAATTCTCCACGAGTTAGACAGAAGGGAATTAACCGGATAGGAAAGGACCAAGGATGCAGGCGTAGCTCACAAGGCAAAACTAAGCCAGGGAAGATTGGAGTCCCATTTACTAGGGGTTTTCTGATGATAAATAAATGCGGACTTAAGATTTCGATTAACTCTCTCCGCAAAGGACCCCTTGGCATAATACGGGGTGGTCGTGATATGCTCGAGACCATTCTGAAAAGACCCGAAAGAAAGGCAGCAGAATTATCGCTAACAAGCTGCTTGGGTGGCCCAAAAGCACTGAAGACATTAGTTAAATGATAAATAGTGGTGGCAGCGGTAACTCTACGGCTCGGGAGGAGCTGGAAAACGCATCGATAATAACTAGCACATATCGATGGCTCTTCTGAGTTCGAGGTAACGGTCCTAAATAATCAATGTAGAGCTTGTCCATAGGACAGGACTCTCGTTCAGAACTCAGCCACACTTGTTGAAAAGCATTCTTGGGTTTGGCTACATTACACAAGCGGCATTGGGACATCATCTCCCTCACATCCTGGTCCATGGAGGGATTTTCTGAAGAGTCTTATAAGTACCTAAATGGCCACCCACCAAAGAATCTTGAAAATAACGAAAAACCGGGCGCTCCGAGGTTGCAGGCAAATAGATCTTGGGCTGCTTAGCCTCGCCCACCTTCTTACAGAGAATACCACTCTTAAGAGAATACTCATCCGACAGCTCTCCTGCCAGCACACATTGCTCAATGGGGGCCCAAACAGGGTCCTGATCTTGATGCTGAACAACATCTTCAAACAAGAGGGGAATTTCACCCAACACCATACAATTAAGACTGTCCCCCTCTACCGGCTGCCTTCCCTCATAGGTATAGTTTCAGCGAACATCCGGGTGACAACATCTACGAGGATATTTTCAAAAGTCCTTGACATGTTTGACTTCAAACTGAAGTGCCGAAATGCGTACTGCCCAACTGGCAATACGGCCATTTTTGCGCGGCCTAGCCAACACCCTGCTCAAAGCCTGATTGTCGGTTTCTAATTGGAATACCCGATGTTCAAGGTAGAAGCGGTACTTCTCTAACGCAAATAATACAGCCAAGGCCTCGCACTCATAGACAGAGTACTTAAGTTCGGCATCAGTTAACCGCCGAGACGCGTAGGCTAATGGCTGTCTTTGCCCCTCAAACTCCTGGAGGAGAACAGCAGAAATACCAGCATTAGAAGCGTCAGTTTGAACAACAAACTTTTCTATTAAAATCGGGTACCCCAAGTACCGGAGGATTGGCTATCGCTGCCTTAATGTGCTCAAAGGCAGCCTCCTGGGCGGGTCTCCATTCAAAGCGCGGGCCCTTCCGGCGTAACTGATTTAAGAGTGCCGCCAACTGAGCAAAATTGGGAACCAAACGCCTAAGTAATTTGTCATGCCCATGAATTTAGCAATTCCCCGCTTATCAGTAGTTGGAGGCAATACCCGTAAGTCTTTCGTTCGCTCTTGGTCAATTCGAATACTCTGACTCAACACTATACGACCTAAGAAAGATACCTCCTGCTTGGCTAGCGTCGTCTTACTGGGCTTAATCGTTAGCCCGGCTCGCTGTAATCTCAAGAGAACCTGCTGGATATGCTACAAATGATCCTCAAATGAACGACTATAGATAACCAAGTAGTCCAAATAATTATACACACAGACTAACTTCAATTCGCCAAGGATATTATCCAACAAACGAGTAAGCACAGCTGCTCTGGTTGCTAGCGCAAAGGGGACTCCGTTAAATTCAAACAAGTTTCAAACAGTACAAAATGCGGTAACATGTTTACAATCTTCAGCCAATGGAATCTGATAATAGGCCTGATTCAAATAAAGGACCGTAGCCAATTAGCGCGGGCAAACCAGGCAAAAGAATTATGCAGATCAGGTAGGGGTACCGATTCAAGTACAACCTTAACGTTTAGAAAATGGCTCTGAGCACTATGGGACTTAACATCTATGGTCATCAGTCCCCTAGAACTTAGAACTACTTAAACCTAACTAACCAAAGGACAGCACACAACACCCAGTCATCACGAGGCAGAGAAAATCCCTGACCCCGCCGGGAATCGAACCCGGGAACCCGGGCGCGGGAAGCGAGAACGCTACCGCACGACCACGAGCTGCGGACTTAGCGTTTAGACGGCGGTAGTCAACCACAGGTCTGAAATCGCGCCCCTGATCTCTAGGTACAAGAAATATTGGGAAAGCATAAGCAGAAGTAGAGGACCTAATCACTCCTTGTTGGAGGATCTGAGATAACTAAAGAGTGTACTAGCTCCCACAGTATGGAATATAAAATTTATCACAGCGAACTATGAATAAATGATCATCTCATGAAATGAAGAGTCAGACGCATAAAATTATAAGCAGGAAAGAATGAATCAAGTGTGTGCATAACATTAAAATAAGAAACAATGACGATGGTCACCATTTCCTAAAACAAGAACGACATTACGTTTTATACCAGATTATTTGCAATAGCCATAAAAAAAGAAACAGGCAAAGGCTACCTTGTGAAGGTTTACAGTAATAGCATAAACCAATAATGGTAATAAAAGAGAATTCTCTTATGGTAAAATCAAATGCGACTTTTTAAAATTACGGGTTCCGTCAACAGCATAAAAAATCATCTGGAGAAGGAAAACAACACCAATAAAATATGTAAACCATGAGTTTATACAACAGGAGGAAGCAAACCTTCTGCATATCGAATGAACTAAGACTTAACATATGGAGACGACGCCCCTTAAACACAAAATAGGACTGGTTTACATCTGTCATATATGCACAATCTCCGTCCTAGCACTGGTCTGACTAGACGAAAACTGAAGCCTACGGTATGGTAGTACTTGGAAGCTCGCCAGGTGGCGATGCCGCGGTTTCTGACTATGGAAGTCTGTGAACTAACAAATCCATCTTTATTGTAACGACGACTGAATTTTCTCTATAGACAATTTGTTTTGTTTTTGATCCATGTTGTTGAAAAATTTGAAACATAAAACCAGGTGGTATGCAGTGCGTCTGCGCTGCCATTCAATTGCGGCGCATTCGCAGTTTCCCCTTCTCCCCTCCTCGCGGTCAGCATAGCGTGACGGTGTGGGAAATGTGCCAGCCGGGTTTAGCGCTGTGGCCCTCGGGCCATAGGACAGGTCGTGAGCCCAATTTTTGGCCACCCCTGATCTAGATCTAAGATTTCCCGGAAGTAGAATCCACAGAAATAATCACACTTCTTGGTCACTAGCGCTGCAGACCTGAACCCTTTACACTTTTGCCTGTGGGAATGATTGAAAGGCGAAGTCTACAAGGAAAAAGTAAACACAGGAGGAGAATTCATCGTTCGGACTGTGAATAGTGCCACCTCTCGTACAAGAACGCCAAGACGAGCTCAGAAGAAATGTACACAGTGTGTTAAAGAGAATTTGAAAGTGTTTTGTAGTCGGAGGTAGAATTTATGAAAATCAGCTTTGAACTTAATGATTTTCCTTTAATCAATACTTTTGTGAGTATATGTTTGGGCACACTTTAATAGCTGTATCTCTGTGACCAACACAAATTTTACACACATTGTGTAGAGTGTTTTATTCTCATTAGTACATATGGTATACTACCATGATCTAAAACACACTGATAAGCCAGAACATTATGACCACCTACCTAGTAACCGGTACGTCCGTCCACCTTTGGCAAGGATAACAGCAGCGACGCGTCGTGGCATGGAAGCAGTGAGGCCTTGGTAGGTCGGTGGAAGGAGTTGGCACCACATCTGCACACGGAAGTCACCTAATTCTCGCAAATTCAGGGGAGGGGGGGGGGCGTTTGACTCCATGTTCAGTCACATCCCAGAGGGGGCCAGGAGATCGACTGGATCTAGCCAGTTTGTTCCTCGAACCAGTCCATCACACTCCTGGCCTCGTGACATGGCGCAGTGACTTGGTGAAAATTACGGCTGGCGTCGGGAAATATGATCATCATGAAGGGGTATACGTGGTCTGCAACCAATTTACAATTCTTATTGGTCGTCATAGTGCCTTGTACGCGCTCCACTGGAACTACGGATGCCCATGTGAATGTTCCCCAGAGTATAATGGAGTCGCCGCCAGCTTGTCTCCGTCCCACAGTACAGGTGTCAAGGAGCTGCTCCCCTGGAAGACGACGAATTCGCGCCCACCCATCGGCATGATGAAGAAGATATCAGACCATGCAAAACACTGCGCTGCACCAACGTCGGGTGCCGATGGCCAAGTGCCAATTTCAACCGTATTTGCCCATATCGTGGTGTTAACATTGGGACATGCATGGGTTGTCGGCTGCGGAGGCCCATAGTTAGGAGTGTTCGGTGCACTGCGTTTTCAAACATACTTGTACTCTGCCCAACATTAAAGTCTGAGCCCGCATCTCGTGGTCGTGCGGGTTCCCGGGTTCGATTCCCGGCGGGGTCAGGGATTTTCTCTGCCCCGTGATGGCTGGGTGTTGTGTGATGTCCTTAGGTTAGTTAGGTTTAAGTAGTTCTAATTTCTGCCGGCCGAAGTGGCCGTGCGGTTAAAGGCGCTGCAGTCTGGAACCGCAAGACCGCTACGGTCGCAGGTTCGAATCCTGCCTCGGGCATGGATGTTTGTGATGTCCTTAGGTTAGTTAGGTTTAACTAGTTCTAAGTTCTAGGGGACTAATGACCTCAGAAGTTGAGTCCCATAGTGCTCAGAGCCATTTGAACCATTTTTGAGTTCTAAGTTCTAGGGGACTGATGACCATAGATATTTAGTCCCATAGTGCTCAGAGCCATTTGAACCATTAAAGTCTGATGTTAGTCCCACACAGTTCGCCATCTGTCCTGTTTCACCAGTCTGCCCAGCATGACAACTGTAAGAGGTGTGGCCGCCCAACCCCGCGACGTCTGGACAGGGTTTCACTCTGGTTTTGCCACGTGTTGAAAACACTCACCACAGCGGACTTTCCCAAATGCTCACGCCGAGCCTCCAGGCCTTCGCAATCTGCCCTCAGTCAAACTCCGATAGATCGCGAATCTTCCTCACTCTATACACGGTCAGCACGCTCACTGATATTACATTCACCGCACGTGTGTCTGACTAGCAATCATTCCCCGCCAGGTGACGCTGCTATCGAGTGGACAGCTTTCATCGATAGTAGGTCGGTGGTCTCGTTCTGGCTGATCATTCCATTTGCTATTCCTCCAGAAACTCCCTGTATACGTAGATGTAGAAATGAAAAGGTAAGTCACGTCACCCTGACGTAGACGAGCAGTAAGTAGGAGCGCCACCTACCTGCATCTCTGTTGGGAGCTTCTGGCAACGAGACCCTCGACGACATAATGCCGGCTTACAACTTCATGCGGCAGTGAAGAACATGAAATCCCTCCACAATGCGGGCTGTCTTGCTCCATTTGGCGTTCGCTGGACACCTGGAGACGGGGCCTGATGCGATTAGCGGAGTGTTGACTCCTGCGGCCGCCGAGCTGCGACGTGGCGGGGCGCTGCACAAACACAAACATTGTGGCTGTGTGCACAATAGGCTGCCGCGCACAGGATTAGCGCTTTGTGTCCCGCTGAACCGAGGGCTGTTCACGCTACCGACAACAGCGGTCCACTCTCTCGCCGATGAATCCGGCCCTACACTTGGATAAATCCAGAACAAAGTTATTCTAAAGGCCTGTGTTGGCCACTACTGAAAGGGAACGTAACTCGATACTGGACACTATGGGCATCTATTCACGTCCTTGTAGTTAATCTTACCACTGCTACTGGGGACATATGAAATTAAAATTCCACACCAAGTCCCATTCTGCCATCTCTGTAAACGGCTTAGAGGTAACGCATCCTTCTGTGGACCAATTACCGAAGTAATGCGACATGTGTTTGTGTGTGTGTGTGTGTGTGTGAGAGAGAGAGAGAGAGAGAGAGAGAGAGAGAAAGAGAGAATGGGGCAAAAAAAGAAAATGTGCATATTTGTGTGCCGCTAACTCTCCTAAGTGAATCTTAACATTAAGCCTGTTCATAATTTTGTTTGAAAAGCACTTCGATGCAGAATTTTTCAACGTTTCAGTACTCGTGACCCAATTTTCAGTCGTAACTTTCATCGTCGCCCCCCTCCCTTCCCCTTTCTTCATGTGTTTTGATACTAAAGCTACACAATTACAAACTTTACCAATTAACATGAATAAGTAAGTTTATTTCGTAATACCGATCCGCTACATTGCAAATACCAGAACAGATGGCCTTCTATTGCTATCTGTCTTATGCCTATAAGACAGAGTTCGTGGCAAGGGGCGAAATTAAAAGACAATGAAGTAATAAATCAGTTTTTCAATTTTTGGCAGGATGCATTGGTGAGTTTTCAACATCCTAGCTTTGCAAAACCGGAGTTTCTGCGTTGGTTGCTTTGCAGACAAAATATAAATCTGAACTAAACAAGGAACAAAAACTCAGAGTGTCCTTTTCTAATATTAAAACCTCCTTCGAAAAATCTTGTTAACAAGTAGGATCTCGAAGATTCGGACGTTTAAGATTTCATAGCAGTATTCTAATCATAAGTCAAGAAGCCGTAAATATACCTTTCCTGCCTTTTTTAAAATTGAAACCAACTGCGAGGAATAAAACGAAACAGCGCATTATTGTATATACAAATTTTGTTTAAAATTATTTATAAGGAGAAAGAATATATACAGGTGAAAAAATTTGTCTAATCGTTTAAATGCCCTGATGTAGTAGTTAAAATTGACTGCAAGAAAGAAAATTAATCCACACATTATCATATAACGGCACTGCATTTTTTCTCGCTGTCGGTTTTAATAGAAAAACTGTAAAATGTTTTTTATTTTTTAAAATATATGGCCTATGTTCATCTGAATGTTTATCAGATTACTGTACAAAATTTTGAAGTAAACTGATCGAGAACTTTTAGATATTTTTGTTAATATCACTTGCCCATTATATCTTATATATTTTATATATTTAAAAATATAGAGTCCATAGCTGGAAAAATTATGCTACCGCATCGTGTCAAAATTTCAAGCAAATCGGTGAAGAACTTTTCGACATTTTTGATAACAGCGTTTCCCTTCATATATTACATATGTATTTATTTACAATCATGTAAAAATTTTAAGTGAATCGGTCAAGAACTTTTGGAAATTTTTCCTAGATATATTTTCTCTTATGTATATACGGGGATGGTTTGATTATTTTCGTAAAAAAGCAAGAAAAGTTATTTGTTTTATAAACAACTTACCTTACTTCTCAACTAGTCACCCTTCAGGGATATACACTTTGCCCAGCGATCCTCGAGTATTTTCATCCCGTCGGAAAAACATGTTCCGCCAAATTCTGCAAAATATTCGTTGACTGCAACTATCATTCCTCATTTGATAAACATTTCATCCCAGCAAGGCGAAATTTGTACTTTTGGTCGACTGTCAGCAATCGGAACCTCATATTCGCACATAGATTCTTCATAATCAATTCTCCATGCAGGATACTATGCACTCGCTCAGTCGAGATGCAAATGGTCTCAGCTATCTCATGAATTTTTATTCGGCTGAGTTGTACTACCATATCATGGAGTTTGTCAGTGGTTTCCTTTGCGGTGACCTCAATTGGGCGGCCGCAGTGCCGCTTTGTCTTCGGTACTTGCCTGACAACGTTTAAATTAATTAATCCAAAAGTAAATGGTGTTCAGTGATGGTGCACTTTATCCAATTCTACTTTGATTTGTGCGGCAGTCCAACTCTTGAAATGAAAATGTTTAGTAACAGCACTGAAATCGGATTTCACCATTTTCAGTCGAAGTCGACAGACTCCAAATCAGAGAGCTGTCAACAATTAAATGGAGGCTGTACATTGTTGAAATTCTTTATAAGATCCTTGGAATAATCAAATTTACCAGTCAAGAGGTATAACAAATATGTTCCAGCTTTTCACAGAATTTACCAGATTTATAAACCACGCAAAATGTCCGATCCTTTATGAGAGTATCGTGTAAATAGCTTTTCGGGGTTTTGATTGGTTGGTTGGTTGATTTGGGGTATGGGACCAAACAGTGAGGTAATCGGTCCCATCGGATTAAGGAAGGATGGCGAAGGAAGTCGGCCGTGCCCTTTCAAAGGAACCTTTTTGGCATTTGCCTTAATCGATTTAGGAACATCACGAAAAACCTAAATCAGCTTGGCCGGACATGGGTTTGAACCGTCGTCCTCCCGAATGCGAGTCTAATGTGTAAATCACTGCGCCACCTCGCTCGGTTGAGATTTTGATAACAACGTTAAACTCCGACAAGTCTTTATATGAGAGTCTAGATCGTACAAGTATAAACAGGAATTATAATTTTTTTATTGTGTAAGAATGTATTTTGATTTTCTTTTATTTTAGTAAATTGATCAGTTTTTGAATTTATAGTTTTTTTTCTTTTCAATAAACTCTACCCCCCCCCCCGCTCCCTCCCATCTAGTGTCAAAAAGCCATCTTCCGCAAGGGGGGCGGGGGTGCACCCAACAGGTTGAGAAATGCTGGCCTGATGAATGGCTAAATAAGTTTCCAACAGAGTACAACAGCTATGGGCTATGTTAAATGACGCAAGACACATGTGTCAGCTGAGACTAAAGATCTATATCTACATAAACACTATGAAAGCCACTTTACAATGAGTGGTGGAGGGTATATCGTACCAGTATAATGATTTATTTTTTTCCTATTTCATTCGCCTTGACAGGGAAGAATGTCTAAAATGCCGCTGTAGGATACCTAATCTCTCCCATTTTTTTCTCAGGATCCCTACACGAAAAATACGTTTATCGGAGTGCAATGGTCACATAACCTCCGGATACAGGTTCTCTATGTTTAACATACAGGACTCTGAGAGGACCTTACAGCAATTCCGATTTAAGAACCCCGAGCATTTCTGACACACTTTGGTATGGGCTATAAATACATGCTACAATGCTAGCAGTGCTTCTCTGATGCCGTTCAATGCCTGTTGTCGTGCCCACTTGTTAAGAACTCCAAACACTGGAACAATGTTCTATAATTGGTCACACAAGCGTCTTGTATACCATTTCCTTTACAAATGCACCATATTTTCCCAGAACTCTATCAACAAATAAAGCTCCACTATTCGCCTTTCCTAAAACAGATTTTACATAACTGTTCCATTTCATATTCCTTTTTAATATTACTCCTGAAGATTTTCACCACTGACCTTGCAGTCAGGTGCTGTAGGGTTCCTTCTCTTTTTTAGACTCATTATATTTCATTTATCCTCATTTAAAGAGAGCTGCCGTTCGTTACACGAAGTGGGCATTTTGTTCTAGTCTCTACGCAGTTCCGTACAATTACACAACTACATGTCAACGATTCCTCTAATAGTGCTGCTTCTCTTATCTGATAAATTTCAAACGACTCTTATTCTTCCTCAAAGATCCTCAGTACTACGAAGACGAATGTGTTTCGACGGCTGGAATCCAAGCGACGTCTCGGTGAAAGAAAACGTTCTTGGTTCTCTATGTCCCAGGACTCGATCCTTGGCCGCTGCAACTACTAGTTAGTTAGTTTCTCGTTTGAACGGTTCTTTTATCGAAATAATGTGGAACGAGTCTGTTTACAGGCTATGTATTCATGACTATTCTTAACATTAATTATTATTTTAGTCATATTAATGTAACTACACTTAAAAACAAGTGTTGTTTGTTATACCAGTTTTTAAATAGAAATTAGTCAGTGTAATACAACGTCCGCCTCCTGAGCGTAGCGGTAGCGTTACCACCTCCCACGCAGGGGGCCCGGCTTCGATTACCGGCAGGGGACTGGGTGTTGTGTGTCCATCATCATAATTTCATCATCACTGACTCGCAAGTCACCGATGTGGCGTTACCTAAAAAGGGCTTGCAATAAGGCGGCCCAACTCCCCCGAATGGGGCCTCCCGGCCAACAATGCCATACGATCATTTCATTTCATTTCAATGTAATAGAACGAGTTGCTCAGGAGAAATAATTTTTATTTAAAACTTGCTTTGTTATCTGTCAGACATTTTATATTATTTGCCAAATGATGAAAAATTTTTGTTATTGCATACTGAAGTCCTTTCTGAGCCAATGACAGCTTTAATAATCGCATTGAAGGTCACTTTTCCTCTAGTGTTGTTGGTATGGACATCACTGTTCATCTCAAATTTGATGAATTTCACTAGCGAATATATATATTAACACGACGCAGCATGAAGGACTCATCTGCATGGGACGTAAATCGGTAGATGTGATGGACATGGTCCATCTCTGACCACTATTGGTCCACTTCTGATCCTTATGCAAGCAGCTATTCGGCTTCGCACTGACAGACTCGTTGAATGTCCAGCTGAGGGATGCCGTGCCCAATTCTGTTCAAGCGGAACATTAAATCGAAATCACAAGCGTATTGGAGTGCCCTGCCCATTGTGCTCCAAACGTACTCAATTGGGAAGAGATTCAGCGACACTGCCGGCCAAGGTAGGATTTGACAAGCTCTAAGACAAGCAGTAGAAGCTCTTGCCGTTTGTGGGCAGGCATTATTTTGCTGAAATGTAAGGCCAGGATGGTTTGCCATTAATGGCAACAAAATGAGGCGTACAATATCGTCGACGAACCGCTGTGTAGTAAATGTGCCGCGGATGACGACCAAAAGGATCCTGCTATGACAAGACATGGCGCCGCAAACCATCGCTTCTGCTTGTCGGGCTGTATGGTAGGTTACTTTCAGGTTGGTATCCCACAGGTGTCTGGGGCGTCTCCAGACACGACTTCGACCTGGAATCTCATGGACTGGAGTAAAATTGTTTTCAGTGGTGAGTCCCTCATCGAACTGAGGCCCGATGACCGGCGAAGACGTGTCTGGAGACGCCTCGAACAGTGGTGGGATATCATACGTTCCAGCATCAGGAGTGGTGGTCTAGGGTGGCATTTCTTTTCATGGCAGGAACCCTTTGGTTGTCATCCGCGACACTCTTACGCCACAGCGATACGTCGAAGATACTCTAGGCTTCATTTTGTTGCGCTTCAAGGCTTGCCATGCTACCCTTACAATTCCGTAAGATAATGCCCGCCCGCACACGGTGATGGTTTCTCCCGCTTGTCTTCGTGCTTGTCAAACCCCACCTTGGCCAGTAAGGTCGCCGGATCTCTCCGTAACTGAGAAGGCTTGAAGCACTATTGGTAGAGCCCTCCAGGGATTTTGACAATTTAACGCCACAGTTCAACAGGTTTTGGCGTGATATCTCTCAGCTTGCGAAGCGGCTGAAGTCGCCGGATTAAATCTTCAAAATTCCAAATATGCTATGTTGATTACTGAAGGCAGAGGGTCACAATGTTTTAAGATGCTAACAGATTTGATGGCCCACAAGATGCACAAGAAGAGATAAACAAACGCAATAACATGGTGGAAGGCCGCAAGGTTAAAATCTGCAAATTAAGGAAATATATATTACAACAATCGGTAAGTTTAAAATTTTCCTTTTTGCAACACCAACGGCGGAAGGCCCACAATTACTTGTAAAATCTTTCAGAGGAAATTACAATAACGTTTCAAGAGCAGAAGGCGATAATGTTTGGACTTGAAGGAAACTCTGAGAACATGTTGCCAAGGCTGAACGCCCACAACTAACCTTGCCAAATGAAAAATATAAAATACAGTTAAATTACAACATTAAGACTGCCAAAAGGATAATTAAGAGAACGGCCCTCAGGAGTCTCCAGTGGATCGGTCTGCTCTCGTTCACTTAGGCCAGACAGGCGGTGAGTCCAACTACACTTAATTCGTGCAAACCCAACCAAGATACAGTGACGGAACGACCGACCAACCAACCGCTTGCTTGCCACGACGGAGTACACGAGAATTCATGCCCCCACTCCCCCCCCCCGCCCCCCTCCCTAAATAAAAAAGGTTACAAGTATCACTATCCCGAAACTAACGCGTGTGTGAACTGAGCTGGCAAAACTACACAACAGTTGAGTAAAAGACTGCCTAAAAACTACGTTAGCTGCCAGGGCAGGTAACCAGAACACTAACAGACACAAGGCAGAAAATTTCGGTGGTGCACTTGACTATGGATAAATTAATTTGATCAATTCCACCTGACGGCGGCTATCTCGAACACTTTGTAACACGTGAATATTTCCATTGTCAAACCACAATTTATGAAAGATGTTTGTATTTTATTAATAGGATTAAGTAGGAATAATTAATATTTGTCATTTTGGAAATAATTGTGGTAGCAGGGAATGTCTGCACCAAAGAATTATTGGCGGGAGAGACTGCACATTGATAGAATTTTAAAAAGGGCGGGAGAGACCGCGTATGGATACATTTTAAGAAAAGAGCGAGAAAGACCGCGCATTGATACATCTTGTATTGGTAGCAGGTATTGTCTGCACCAGAAAGCATTGTTGGCGGGAGAGACCGCACTTTAGCGTTCGTAGGAAGTCAGTAGTAAGCGAGATGTGAAGCGAGTCGGTAGAAGGTCTGAAGCGAGAGGTTGAGGGGAGCGGTGTGCCTGCCAGCCACGAGCTATAATTTACAAGAGATTATAAACTCATGTACAGAGACATCAGTTAGCTATTATCATAAGAGGAAGTAATAGCATTGAATTTGTTTTGAGAAACTCAAGACTGCTGAAGGTATGTTTGCGCAATGCTATTTGTAAGATTATTGTAAAAGGTAAGTCCCATTTGAACTTTTGTAACATCATTTCATTACCAACAGTAAATATTTGAAGAATCGTTTTCAGAATATAATTAATTTTTGCCAGTAATATTGCATTACTAATTATAATCCATCCCCAGAACCATCAACGTAAAACTTTGAAAAATTTTATTGTTGTCAAGAAAAAGTTTAACGATGAATTACGTAACTTCAGTCAAATACATTAAAGAACAACGTCAGCTTTGTTATTAAAGAATAGCGTCAGCTTTGGTAATAATTGCAGCCACTTATTATGACAGCCCACCAGCAGCTAATATAGTAAAACAGAATAAGTATATTCATGTCACAGTTCGATGTAGCAGTCAGATGGCGATCCAGTAACAGTAAAAAAAGGTAAAGAACACTTTTGGGTAATCGCAGGTAACGACTGAGAGCCACGACGATGACACATTCTATGTTTCGTGGAAATAATCAGCAAATCACTTTTAATAAGCAGCATTTACATTTGTAAGCGAAGATTGCACTTATTATTATTAGTGAGAAAGAAAATTAATTTCAAAGGTAAGATTTCATTTGTTATTATTAAGCAAGAGATAGAAATCCTAAGGGAAGGTTCAAATGGTTCAAATGGCTCTGAGCACTATGGGACTTAACAGCTATGGTCATCAGTCCCCTAGAACTTAGAACTACTTAAACCTAACTAACCTAAGGACATCACACAACACCCAGCCATCACGAGGCAGAGAAAATCCCTGACCCCGCCGGGAATCGAACCCGGGAACCCGGGCGTGGGAAGCGAGAAAGCTACCGCACGACCACTAGATGCGGGCCTTAAGGGAAGGTTTCATAGGTTATTGTAGAAGGGAAGGTTGCGTAACAAAAGAGATATAGAGGAGATGGGAAGGTTTCAACTTCGCTCGTTGTTGCCCACAGGAAAACCTCCACAACAGCGACGCCGGAACCAACAACATAATGGTCAAAACCACTCAACCTCCACGTTCTGGGTCGGCGAGCGACGATGCTCGTACCGATTGGACACCTCCAGACAGACTCCGACACTGCACAGAGACCGCCAGCGGCCCAGTCGACCACGCCGCACGGATATGTCCTCGGACCAACCAACCGACCAACAATCCACCAAAATATCTTCTGGCAAACCTTCCGGGATGTAAGGTCATGGTCCATGAAACTCTTCACCTCCTAACGTTTCGTCTAGAGCTGCGCTGGACATCTTCAGAGGGGTGCTTCTCCTCCAGTGAGTCTTGCCGACTGGCGGGTCGGACTTTTTTTATTTTCTTTATTGTGATTTCATTCCCCTGCCCCATATGGGCAGGGGAGGGCTGTCAGCGGCACAATCCGCCGCTCTTCAGCCGAGAGACACGACAACTAAAACAAGAATAAAATGATACATACATAAGGAGATAAAAAAGGGGAACATAAAACAGAGTAAGGGGAGAAAATGGAGGTAAAAAGACATAGACGTGTAGACGTTCATGGGGGACAGTTAAAAAAAAAGTCACCAGAAAGTTAAAAAACACAGTTGGCGATTCTTGAAACACAGAGAAGACACTGAATGCGAATGTACAGGTTAAAAGTTGGCCACAGTATTAAAAACACTCCGAAACAACACACTTAAAACCCACTTGGAGCACACACGATGAAGAGTAAAACTACCAGGTGGGACCTGCCGAAGGAAAGGTCAGATAGGATGGAAAAGGAGGGGAGAGAATGGGGCAGCTGAGGAAGCGGCGGGATGAAGAGAGGAGGGGTTCATGAAGAGGCAGGAGACACGTGGGGCGGGAGAGGAAAAGGGAAGACAGGGCAGGAGGGAGCGCAGAGACACTGAAAGGAGGCACAAGAGATGGAGGGGGAGTAGGAGGGGAAAGCCGCTCAGGAGGAGGGAGGGGGAGGAGAGGGAGCCCTGAGGAGGAGGCAGGAAGAGGGGGTTAGAGTTGGTAGGAAGGGTAGATATCAGGGCGAAGCTCATCATCCAGGAGGGGTAGATGGTGGAAGTTGTGTTGGGAAAGGAGATGGAGGGTGTGGAGATGGAGAGAGGGAGGGACACAACGGTAAAGGCGCGGCAACTGGTTGGGAGTGGAGAGGAAGGGAGACACCAGGGGGTGGGAGGATCAAGGTGGCGGACAACGCGGGTCGGACGTCTGAGAGCGACTTATATATCGTAGAAAGTGGGCGTGACCAGAGTTACACGTGATATGCAGAGATAATCTTTGTCAGAGATAAAACTTAACTATCGATCGTAATCTCGTCACGGATAAAACTGTCTAGCAATTCTGTAGTGTTACTGTCCAAATATCACAAAGTTTCATGGTCTCTTCTTTCCGATTAAAATTATCTCTATGTTTATATATTTCAATTGCTTCTCTACAAAGCCATGGGTAATAGTTCGTCGTCGTAGATAAAATTTTTGTTTCGGAAAACCTCACTTGATGATTTCCTGACTGAAAAGTGTGTTCTGCTACAGCCGATTTATCTGGTTTTCCTAATCGGCAAAGACTTCTGTGTTCTTTTAACCGTGTATTTACGGTTCTTTTTGTTGTCCCAATATAAACTTTACCACATGTACACGGAATTTTATATACGCCACTGGCTGATAGAGGAGCGCGTTTATCTTTTACACACCGGAGAACATGACAAATTTTCTTCGTTGGTCTAAAAACAGGTCTAATATCATGTTTACTTAAAATCTTAAAATCTTTTACTTCAAGAGGCAAAGCCTATTTGTGTAGCCTGTAACAAGTAGTTTACAGTCATCTACCCGTCGTTTGGGAGACAGCACCGGGAATTACAAGTAGATCGATTATTCTACGCAATATGCCATATACAGGGTGAGTCAGCTGCCCCTACTGATAGGTTTTATGCAAACCGCAATGCTTTCAAAAACAATGCCTGAGATTTTCAAATTTTCTCGCTCGCTGCACGCAAACTACTAGTCCTCTAGAAAAAAATGAACAGGACCATTATGTCGGATATTAAATGAAGTCAAATTTTGTACTGGGCTACGTTTTTGCTACGTTGGTTCCACAGATTTCGAGTTATTCAAGAGGTCGCTTTTGTACGTTGTTCTTGAATAATTCGAGAGTTACAGGGTGTAACTGAAGCGTAACAAAGTATAAAATTTAACTACATTAAATTTCCAACCAAAAAGTTGGCGTGTAGCGAACGAGAGAATATGAAAATCTTTCACGTTGTATTTGAAGGTTGCATAAAACCTACGGATAAGAGCAGCTGAATCACCTGTAGTGTTGCAGGTAATTTATACGCCAGCTTAAGCTGTTCGATGGAGTGTATTTTTTTTATTTATTTTACTGCTGGTCTGGTAAATGCCGGTTTTCAGTGCCATTTTATACACACTGTTTACTTAGAAAATGCTAAAGCATTTTCTTTATGAAATTTATGGAACTCTTCAGTATATGACAGCCATGTTAACGAAGGAAAATTACGGAAAAAAATCGTGTCGGGAGTTTCTGAACAGTGGTAGGAGGGAGTGTCATGAAAAACGTAATAAAAATCCCCACCGACTGAGTGTGAATGAGGGGTGGGCGGAGAGGGGGTGTGTGTCTGATGGTCACTTGTTTATGTTTTTCTCGAATAACTTGATAACCGCAGCTCGTAACGACAATGTTTCGCAGCACAAAATTAAACTATATTACATTTCATTCGAAAGCAGGTCGTATTGATTGTTTACCTAGGATAGTACCTTCCCCGTTGCATTGGCTAAAAATACTACATATTATTAAAAATAATGTTTATTATTAAATGAAGGAGAGCCGAATTAAGGAATACGCGTATACTGTGTTTTGGGGTGGAACTGAGTGAAACAAGAGTTGGTGGATAGAACGCGAGAAATGGTAAGTCACCGAATTGTGGTCATTCACTTCCCTCCTCCACAGGTCTGCAAACTGAGCGGCGGGTAAGTATTTCCCTTCTCTGTCAACTCCAGTAAGTCACAAGAAACAACTACAGGGTGATTCAAAAAGTTACATCAATGTTCCAAAGACTACCTTATGAATCACTGGCGAGGCAGTGCGCAGACATACCTGCGGGTGTTTATTATCGGCAATGTGCATTGACATAACATGGAATACAGATGTGTGTTGCTATTATTGCAGTTGTTAAGTTCAACTACTGGAACTGTCAACTGTCTACGGCACTGAAGAGCCTGTCCCAACTGTAACATGCTGTCAACGTGTATTCGACAATTTCCATATCATTGTCTCCACTATCACTGGTTGGAATACATTTCACAACATGAGGGGTATCAAATGCAGCACTCCCAACATCTGAAGAGTCCCAGAGGCTTAAATTGTCTCCCTCTGCAACAGAAGTAGCGGATTGCTGCTATAGACTCGAACATGATCATCCCCATCTATGACATCCACCTTGGAACATATACTCTGAATGTGTGCTAAGTATCTCCACTCAGTGCAGCATACTCTGCAAGTGCCGGCAGTTCCTGAATGGGAGACATTTATTCAGTCTGCCACTAACACAACTAATGATGAAGAAGTGGAGTAACTTCCTGGTCGTTCATCAGTTCACCACAACAAGAAACTTACACGGCTTTACAATACGCTGTCAACAACAGACAGCAGCAAAGTGCCATATTTACCAATCCAGTCCCTTTCCCATGAACAGTACAAGCATCACTGACATCACGCTTACAATTTACATACTTCTCAGTCATTGTTTACAGGAATGTGTTTTCGTAATAGATCACTTAGTAATTAAAGGACGGCACTCATTTAAGAAACTTAAAATGACTCCACTATATAAATACGGTCAAAGTGAAGTTAGTTAACTTGCTCACATAAGAGAATTGGATAGGAAATGCTTGGGAAGTATAGTATTTAAAGTGTAAAGCGAGCAGCGCTCGTGGTGGGAGAAGTTGCCCTTCCCGGAAGAACGCTACAATTGCGTACGGGATGACTAAGAACAAATTTCCCTAACAGCAGTGTAGAAGAATGTGTAGAGATTTCGTAGATTCTGTCCAGAAGCGTTTCTTGCGGTGGTAGTATTAGTAATTCATATCTGTATTCGATGTAGTGTTAATGCAGTCTGTGGAATATTAACATTTCTGCATACTGCATCTCTATGATTCATAAGGCGAGTTGTGGAGGATCGGTATAGCTTTGTGAAACACCTCGTTGTTGCTTCTTGTGACGTACTGGAGTAGATAGAATGAGGAATCAGCTGCTTGATGTCCACCCCCGGTAGCTGAGTGGTCAGTGCGACAGAATGTCAATCCTAAGGGCCCGGGTTCGATTCCCAGCTGGGTGGGAGATTTTTCTCCGCTCAGGGAGTGGGTGTTGTGACCTCGGAGTCTTTCGCGACGGCATACATGAATAAAACGTTCTCGGTTTTCCAGCCGCGTCAATTCGAATAAAATCCTCGAGCTTTCGATGGCCGTCTTCAGTGGGTGTTGTGTCGTCTTAATCACTATTATTTAATCCCCATCGACGAGCATGTCACCGAAGTGGCGTCAAATCGAAACACACACGACAGTTATTTGTGCTTCTCGATCTTCAGAATGGAGACATCTAAAGGAGGTACCTACTTTCCCTCAGACCTGTACCCTCCACAACCGCCATCACCACTGTGTTGCAAACCCAGAACACAACATATCCCTTACTAAGGTTCTATTGGACTTAGGCATGGCTCACAGATTTAGCCGGCCGAAGTGGCCGTGCGGTTAAAGGCGCTGCAGCCTGGAACCGCAAGACCGCCACGGTCGCAGGTTCGAATCCTGCCTCGGGCATGGATGTTTGTGATGTCCTTAGGTTAGTTAGGTTTAACTAGTTCTAAGTTCTAGGGGACTAATGACCTGAGCAGTTGAGTCCCATAGTGCTCAGAGCCATTTGAACCACAGATTTAATATTTGTTCTTAAACCATTTCATTTAACAGTAAACAGTAATGTTATACCATTAAAGCACTAATGTTAATAGTCTGAGAGTATTATATCTTTATATCACCTGCAATGCGAGAACGACTGCGCCTAGAGAAATAATGACTAGGACGTGTTTCGTAGGAAATTTAATGCAGTTCAATTTTGTACTGGAAAACATTTTCGTTAGAACCCGGGTTTTCAATATACTGAAGAAAAGCATAAAAAAGTGCCCTTAAAACGCCCCCACCCCCCACCCGCACCAGCTCCACTTAACCCCACGCTCACACAACACCCGTCAGGTTTTTTATTATGTTGTCCATGAAACTCCCACATACCCCTTTATAAGAATTTGCAAGTATGCGATATTTCCCCCTACATGATAGTTTTTAGTCTTCGTTGACTGAGCAACACTGTATAACTGTTCGTTAAAATCTTAGCATTTGAAGCCAAGTAAAACGTGTGATTTTTTTTTCCTGGCTCGGAAAGCCAGATATAACGTGATGTTACTGTATTGAACTCTTTATGAACTTCTAAGTATTAATTTTTAAATGTTATTTGCGCACAGGTTTCATAACGTTTTGTTCATGTGATGTGATCTGACTGTTATGCAGTGCTATTGATAGATTCTGCCAGATGCAGACTTTTTTCCGTTCGCTGAATATCCCGAATCTTTACCTTAGAAGAATTTCCGTAATGCACATGATTAAAATCTGCACTGTTTTAACTTTATGTTGTTGGTGAGCTCAGCTGGAGTTTCATGTGTAAGTGATTAAACGAGATAATAGACCTACAATTATTTCCTCGGAGTTATCGTTTATTATTTCAGTTTCTTTTGTTATTGGCATAAACTCTAATTATAAACACTAACCATTGATAGCACTACATTACCTTACAATGTTTGACCCTGTGTAAACATAAAACTGATTCGATAACTTTCTTTTTCAATACTCACTCCTATCTTATACATTTTGTCTAAAACTGTCAAGTATCTTAATGTTTTACTGCATTTTCACATCATTTGCTGTCTTTACTCTCAAGACCAACACTTTGACGACCGAGGCCACTCTCCATTCTGCTGTGATGCTTCTGACGACGCTGTGGCGTCCTCTCCCCAAGCGGTTTAGCGTCCTCACGACGCACATTCTGCTTTCCGCGATTGCACTACACATCCTCACATGATGTGCCGATGAATGCAGTATTGTTCTAAATAGTTTCATTTTATTACAAGTGCTTATTTTATCAGACTGCTACATAAAACTGGGATATGGTTAAGTGGGATTTTCCCTTAGTAGAGCCGAGCCAATTGTGTTGATAAAATGGAGAGGTCTATTGCCTACGAATCTCTGTAACAGTTCTGAAGCGATGGCGTAAAGTGTGTCTTTCAGTTTACGAATGAAGCTGAAGTCACGAGGAATTAAATCTGGGGAGTGTGGTGTATGGTACAGCCTTTCCAGCGCTAACGATTGAACAAATGAGTCACACTTTGCGTCATATGCGTCCAAACATTGTTCTGCAAAATGATGGTCGGTCCTGCAGACCAGTGTACCCAAGAAGCGGTGACACTTTCTGCAGGATGACCCACAATTTTACAAGACCGTGCTCTGATGCATATGGCGCAACTTGTTACTGATTTGTCGATCGATGGTGCTGGGAAGTGCTGTAACAGCCACCACACTCCCCGGATTAAGCTCTTGTGAGTTCATCTTGAATCAAAATTTGAAGGAAGAGCTTCATGGCATTCGCCACAACTGTTACAGACATTCGTCAGGCAACAGACCACTCCACTCTACCAACACAACTGGCGCTGCTAAGGATATCCCACGACTTCACCATCGCTGCAAACGAGCTATACACAATTCTGTGACTGCTCTGAAGGGGCAGTAAGACTTTGAAACATCTATTTATTTTGTATAAGTTGTAAATAATAGCTGCCAATATTATATTTCAAACCCTCGTAGTGACATCGGGGATTCTGAAGATACAATTGCTCTTGGCCATTGCAAAGCATTAAAATTTAATTGCCGATTTCCACAGCCAAGGATTATGAGAACATTATCAGAAAATATCTCTGGCATGAGCTTAAAAACTAAAATATGTACGATTCCAGTGAATATTAGTATGTAGACGATACTAGACCGCCAATAAAGTAAAAATTGGAAGATAAACTAAACTGAACAGCTTATATCGGTGCATACAGGTCGAATCCCCTGAAACGTGCCATTATTTTTTGTGAACTAAGTTTGGAGAGCAGCTTCGGACATCGAGAGTGTAGGTGATGACGCGCAGTACGCCGAGGGCTACGTAATTTTATTGCTTGTTGAATCCATTTAATCCTTGTGTTAACCGAGATCCTGAAGCAAGTACAGTTTTTTTAATGGAACGATATACATTTTTATAATGGCGTTCGAAAGATCTTGAA
Source organism: Schistocerca nitens (assembly GCF_023898315.1). Classification (NCBI taxonomy): domain Eukaryota; kingdom Metazoa; phylum Arthropoda; class Insecta; order Orthoptera; family Acrididae; genus Schistocerca; species Schistocerca nitens. The sequence continues at coordinate 261,240,381 of NC_064621.1, forward strand.
AAGATGCGTACAATGATATAACGTCGTGACGTTGGAACCATTCGAAAAAATAGCCAAGAGATGAGCTAAAACTGCAAAGCAACGCAGTGGCAGATTCAGGTCAGTTTCCTTTCCAATTTTAGCTGACTGCTCTGTTACCTTCCCGAAAAGTTTCAACGTCGCCACTGACAAACATTATGTCACTGTACTTGGGTTTTTAAGAACTTTCTGTTGCCGTTAAAAAGTATATAGTTCAGATAAAAAAAACCATACCTGCTTCAAAGTCTTGGATATAAAATGTTAGAGGGATTATACATGCAACAAAATTACTGCTTCTGCCATACACCGAAAATCTCGTTTCGATGTCTTGAATAGTTCGAGGAGTAAAACGGTCCAAAGCTGCTCAGTGGAGTGTTTATTTTGTGCATTATTGTACTGGCGGCCACGCATCATGTACGGACCCCTGTTTAGTGGTTTTCAAGCACATGTCAAAGATATTTGCACTCCACGTAATTTTTCAGTTATATGTGACATTCTAAACAAATATAGGGTGATTCAAGTACCCCTACCGATGGGTTCCATGCTACCCACAACGCCTTCAAATACTATGCGTGAGATTGTTACATGCAAAGTGTTAGTCCTGCAAAAACATTGAACAGGACCTATTTCTAGGAAATTTAATGTAGTTAAATGTTGTACTGGAAAATGCTTTCGCTGGAGGCCGGGTTTTCGAGTTATTCAAGAAAAACGTACAAAAGCGATCTTCAGACGCGCTCCTACTCGTATACTCATCGTCCATCAGGTGGGACTTGTTGTACACTGTGTGATCAAAAGTATCCGGACACCTGGCTGAAAATGATTTACAAGTTTGTGGCGTCCTCCATCGATAATATGGAATTCAATATGGTGTTCACACACCCTTAGCCTTGATGACAGCTTCCACTCTCGCAGACATACATTCAATTAGTTGCGGGAAGGTTTCTTGGGGAATGGTAGCTCATTCTTCACGGAGTGCTGCACTGAGGAGAGGTATCGATGTCGGTCGGTGAGGCATGGCACGAAGTCGGCGTTCCAAAACATCCCAAAGGTGTTCTGTAGGATACAGGTCAGGACTCTGTGCAGGCCAGTCCATTACAGGGATGTTATTATCGTGTAACCACTTCACCAGAGACCCTGCATTAGGAACAGGTGCTCATCGTGTTGAAAGATGCAATCGCCATCCCTGAATTGCTCTTCAATAGTGGGAGGCAATAAGGTGCTTAAAACATCAATGTAGGGCTTTGCTGTAATAGTGCCACGCAAAACATCAAGGGGTGCAAGCCCCCTGCATGAAAAACACCCGCCTCCGAATTTTACTCTTGGCACTGGCAGATGAAGTTCGCCGAGCATACGCCATACGCACAACCTGCCAACGGATGGCCACATCGTGTATCGTGATTCATCACTCCACACAACGTTATTCCACTATTAAATCTACCAATGTTTACGCTACTTACAACAAGAGAGGCGTCGTTTGGCATTTACCGGCGTGATGTGTGGCTTATGAGCAGCCGCTCGAGCATGAAATCCAAGTTTTCTCACCTCCCGCCCAACTGTCATAGTACAGCAGTTTGGAATTCCTGTGTGATGGTCTGGATAGAGGTCTGCCTATTACGCGTTACTACCCTCTGCAAATGTCGGCGGTCTCTGTCAGTCAACAGACGAGGTCGGCCTGTACGCTTTTGTGCTGTACGTGTCCCTTCACGTTTCCACTTGACTATCACATCGGAAACGGTGGAGCTAGGGATGTTTCGGAGTGTGGAAATCTCGCGTACAGACGTATGACACAAGTGACACTCAATCACCTGAGCACGTTCGAAGTGCGTGAGTTCCGCGGAGCGACCCATTCTGCTCTCTCACGATGTCTAGTGACTACTGAGGTCGCTGTTATGGAGTACCCGGCAGTAGGTGGCAGCACAATGCACCTAATATGAAAAACGTATGTTTTTGGGGGTGTCCGGATACTTTTGATCACAAAGTGTATGTTGGTGGGACTGTCTGCTACAACTATACAAAAACTTCCGATGACACGAACTCTTGCCGATATTCGACCTTTATTGGCCTCTGTTGATCGGACCATTAGGCCACCAGCAGGGTTAACTATTTCTTTAACATTAACAACTTAAAACGCTTGTGAGAAAAAAAAGACTTTTGTAAAAGTTACACTACAACTAATTTCGTTGACAGTTCGATCCATACTTAATCCTTACAAGCAGAACGGTTTCGTAGTCAGAAGACGTGACGAATACAAGGATGTAATTTTTTATACTTCTAAAATTCACAAAACTGTTAAGTAAAATTTACAAAAACGTTAGGTTTACAATTTTTAAGTGCTCGACTAAGCCAGCGTCGCAATAAGACCAATCAATGATGACCGTAAGAGGTAGGATGCGGAAAATAATTCGAGCACTCGCAAATTTTTGTACAATTGTAGGAGAGAGTGCCATGAACAAAATACTAGAAATCCTGACTGGTGGTGAATTAGTGTACGAGTGGGGAAGGGTTTGAAACTCACTTTTGTACGGTTTTCTGTAATTAAATGTTGTGTGGCGAGGACCTCTCACCATGTATTCCTGATCGCCTGGTGCAAGTCTTTTGAGGTGACGTCACTTCGGCGACTTGTGCGTCGAAACGGTTTTCTTGAATAACTCGAAAACTACGGTCTCTAACGAAAACAAATCCCAGGAGAAAATTTAACTACATTGAATTTCTTACAAACAGACCCTGTTCACTTTTTCTGTATGACTAATAGTTTGTGTGTAGCAAGCGAGAGAATATGAAAACCTCGCACGTGGTTTTTGAAGGCGCTGCAGGTTGCATAAACCCATTGGCGGGAGGGGCCGAATGATTCTGTATACAGGGTGAACATTATCAAAACCGACAAACTGCAAGGACGGATTTCTGACTGGAGATGAAGGAGATAAAGTCCTATGAACATCTATCGGAAATGCGTCATTGCCACAGTAGATGGCGCTGACGAAGGAAAGTTCCTCTGACCACGTGCCGTGTGTTCCTTGTGTGTTGCAGGCTTTGTGATTGATGCAGTGTGTGTGCAGCAGAATGGTCGAGAACAAGCCGAGATTGTGTTTTTGTATCACCAGACAGACATCGAGAGGCAGCACGACTATACCGAAACAAGTACCCTCACAGACACCAACTAAACACACCACATTTCAAGCTCGATTTTGGCGTCAGACAGATGAAGTACAGGGAGGCGGCGGATTGTGCCTACACAAAAATTGGAGGACCGGGTTCTACAGGATACTGAGACGAACTCAAGTACAAGCTACAGGCAAGAGGCCCGCCAAAATGGTGTAACCTGCATGACAACCACTACTATCTCCATGACCTGCACAAAGTGAAAGGGTTATCAGCAGCGGATTTCCCTCTACGGGAAGGAATTCGTAGATGGATTTTGCACCAGATCATCACAATTATCGGATTTCTGTCCTCTTTACCGACGAAGCATTCTTTACCAGGACTGGCATCACCAGTGTGCATAATAGTCATTTGTGGGCTACAGACAATGAGCCATGGTGCGCCTTTTCAGGCATACCAGCTCTTTGGCACAACTATCGATTACCCGGTTGTACTACGATCTTTGCCCCTGTTATGATCTGGCGGCGGGTATTTGCGGTCGGCGAGTTCGTTGTCGGACTCGCTACGAGGCGCTAGGACGTGCTGGAGGGGACGAACGAGCAACGGGCAGCGGCGGCGCGGCCGGTCTACCTTGCAGGACGGTCACGAGTTTTTGGTGCACCTGCCTGGTGTCATCTCCGGACGCTGCTCGTCGCATTGCTTTGGTGCCTGTTTTGTCGGACGGACCCACTCGTCGAGACCATCTCGAATAACGCTCTCCATCGAAAGTGTAAGTGGTTTGGTGCCTTCGTTTCGTGGAACTATTTCCGTTGTAGCGACTGTCACTTGTTGGTTGGTTGGTTGCTGTAATGTATGTGTTGTTGAAGTGTGTGATCGCATGGAGACCAGTAGCCACAACTTCCTTTAAGGAAATCAGCGTCCCCAAAAGATGTAGTAACTGTAAAGTATTGAAGATATTAGCTCATAGTCTAGTTCAGATTTCCTGAATACCAAGCTTACCCCATTGGCAGTTACATTGCAGACCTATGACGAAATTAAAGTGCACAAACCTACTTTTGTTGTGAGGTTGTGCATTTGAATACCGTGATATTATCTCGAAATTATTTCCATTTCATCTTCGTACACATTGTCGGCCTTAATAATATGTGTAAATATTGTTGGGTAAACTATGAGAGTGTAAAGGTCTAATATTATTTTACAGAATTGCATTTGTATACAAGTCTTAGTTTAAATGTTTTACAGGTCTGATATTGCTGCAAAATTTAAGTAGTTTCAATTGAAATCACTTATCGCTTTTTTTAACTTATATTTTTTATTGATCTCTTAACTTACATTAATTGATGTTTGCTTGGTGTTTGCCTTGTTTTCTGCGGTCTTTTTGTGTTCCAGTTTTCTGAGAGGTGGGGTGTGTGGGAGCGGCGTCACGTTCTGCTTCGGTGCGCAGAAGCTGCGACGTGCCGTCTAATGGGAAGTGACTCCCGGTTAGTCCCCGGAGCTTAGGTGTTGTTTTGGATGGCTGGTCTGCTGCTTTCGGCATTTTAAGTTAAGTCACCTTTTGCTCAGGGCAGCCTGGCGTCACTGCCCATTTGATAAACATTCAACATCTTTTCTGTACTTTTTTTAAAAAAAGAAAATTTTAAATTGCTTGCCAATGAATAATATTAAGTGTAACGTATTGTGCTGGTTGCGTTATTGCTCAAAATTTTTTTTATCAGAGCCAGCTTTTTAAATTACTTCAGATTTATTGTTCATTAAGTAATTCTAATTTGGTCCTTGCTTGTTTTTAAGACGGCCACGTGTTGATTGTGTATTAGATGTTTTATAATGTGGTCTTGAATAAATTGTTAATTTATTTATTACTAGTTGTTGTGTTTAAGGAGCGACATTATAGGGGCCTTAACCTTCCATGCTAATCCCGACTTCCTAAGTTCCAGACAATTCTCAGGCAATGGGTGAGGTGTTACATCAGCTTCGCTTCAGCATCATTGTGTAGGCAGGGATTCTTCGCGACCACGTACTTGGACCAGTTACTTCACAACGCCTCGACAGAGGAATTTACCTGCACTTCCTAGAGAATGCCTGGGCTGCTTGAGAATGTATTGTCAATAAGACAGGTTATGTAGTTTCTGCGTGACGGAACACCACCCCATTTCCGCACTGTAGTTCGCCGAGACCTCAGCAAATCTTCCCCGGGCGTTGCATACAATGTGGAGGCTCTGAAGCGTAGTTTTCTATATCACCTGGACTTAAATACCTTAGTTTTCTTACCTCGGGGGGCTGAAGCAGTTCCTGATGTTGAGACTCTGCAACAGCGTGTTCGCGACGCCTTTGACGCTATTCAGAGAGAGGTCGGAACATGCGAAAGAGTACACTTATCGATGATCGACAAGTGAACGCTTGCACTGCATCACATAGAGACTGTTCGAATATCTGTCGTGATGTGGATGCGATGCAGCTCTGTACTGTGTTCCAGGACGATTTGCTGTCGTTGTACGCAAACTGTCCATTTCAGGACAAATGTTCATAGGCCCTCTTTTCCTCCATTTCCATTCAGTAATTCGGCCCTGCATTTTGTCGGTTTTACTAATTTTCACCCCTGTATACACTACCAGGAAAAAGATTAGTACTCCCTTTTAGAGGCTTCCAATTCACTCAAAATCTATTGTTTCAACAATGTATATGGAGTACATGAAATGATTACAGTTGCAGATCAGTAGCACAAGAGGTTCTGAGGTACCAGGTGTCGACCAGTGTTGAAACACCCACACTAGTTCGTGGAGTAGCCGCCACAGGCGGCAATGCAGACGTTGACTCTGGCATCCAGTGGACCGTACGTATGGCGAACATTGTCCTGACATATATTATGCCACGCCTCCTCGACCTGTTCACGTAGTTCTGTAAGAGTTTTGGTTGACAAGTCTAACGAGTCACTCCTCATCCCATCATATCCTAATATGCTCGATTGGAGACAAGTTCAAAAAATGGCTCTGAGCACTATGGGACTTAACATCTATGGTCATCAGTCTCCTAGAACTTAGAACTACTTAAACCTAACTAACCTAAGGACATCACACAACACCCAGCCATCACGAGGCAGAGAAAATCCCTGACCCCGCCGGGAATCGAACCCGGGAACCCGGGCGTGGGAAGCGAGAACGCTACCGCACGACCACGAGATGCGGGCTTGGAGACAAGTCTGGAAATCATAATGACTAAGGAAGTTGCTGCACGATGAAAGGTGGCTACACTGAGCCACAGCGCCAGAGATCGCGCTAGAGAGTATTGTTCCGACGCCTCCACTGGCAGTGATTATTGAGAACTCGTAGTAGTCAGTGCTTGGGGAGAGCTCGTGGTAGTCAGTGCTTGTTAAGAACTCGTAGCAGAGAGTGTTTGTTGAGATGTGCTAGTAGAGAGTGCTTGCTGAGATGTGATACTGAAAAGTTCTTGTTGAGATGTGGTAATAGCGAGTCGGTGTGGAGATATATTGTAATGATTAGAGTGATTTTGGTCAATATATGAAGGTAATGAAACTTGATTTATTTTTCATTATTTAATGTCGTAAATAATGCTTCATTACAGGTTCAGTCAACAAAGCATCTGGCTTGTGTTCTGGGATTAGAGTGTAATTCTGGTTTTCTTGAGTAATTATGGTATTTTTATTTCCTTTAATTAATTCAGTATAAATGATACTTAAAATTTCTTGTGTTGTTGAAGAAGAACCGTGCCAGATGCGTACGTTGAGTCATACTTCCACACACAGAACAGTTACACTTGTGCTTTGGTTTCGTAGGTTTTATAGTTGCTGGGGACTTAATTAGGTAATTGTGTTAATGAAAATTTCCATTTCATTCTTTGTTGTTGTTCTATGCAGTCAGATTGCGTAATAATACTAGTCAGGGCCAACCGTTACGAGACTTCGTAACCGAACAGACAGCTACTGAAGCAAAAAATTAAAATTATTTGCATTCTATTTTAATTAAGCCCCCATGCAACGTCTTGCAGAAAACGTTGAGTTTCAAGGAAAGTGTGTGGGCAATCTTTATCCTAGTGGCACGACGCATCACACTAGTTAGCGCTCCTTCCAGAAATACCAAAGATGAACGAGAGTTTTAGTTTGTCGCACCCAAGACCATAAGGCCTGGGGTGTGGGCAGGGTAATTTTCAAGAATGATTGCCTAACAAAGTCGCGAGGTCCAAACGACACATATCGAACGTGCGATCGTAATTCGATCATGCAACTCTGGTGGCAGGCGTTATGAGTATGTTTACGGTGGTCACTACAACAATGACAAAAGAAGAGCGTTATAAAACTACTTGCAATTGCAAAGGAGACGACTTACCTGAGTCGGCGTCAGTGTTGTGGTCATGTTAAAGTCCATTACGGTGGTCTGGATCTATAATTTAGAAGAGTCGAACCATGTATTTCTCCTGATACTCGTGCGTTTTCTGCGCTGTCCGCAATGAAATTGTAACGGTATTTCAGCATCGAAACTCTTCTTACGAAGTTTTACACACTTCGCACCACCACAGTCTAAACAGTCCCTCCTTCCCTCGTCTGGAGTACTCCATATTTGTGCCAAAAAGTCAAACAATTTTCTGCGCTGGATATGTTACGTCTGCCACAGACGGCCCTTGCCAGTGGTGAAGAGGATGGGATCCACTAGATGAATACTCAGTATTGTGGAACACTCAGTGCAATGTCGTTTATTGAAACTAAACTACACTTCTCGAACACTCACTATATACACACAAAAACAAATAACTCGTAGATGACCACTCATCAAGAGCGTCGGTGAGGTCCGTCGGAGCTGGTCCTAGCTCGGCGAGGAACTGGCTGTACTGCTGCTGCGCTGGCCTTATAAAGCCGGCGGAGGCCGGCGGAGTACTCCAACTTTCCCTGTATCTGTGAGGCGAGCTCTGCAGAAAAAGGTTCGCATTAGTCTCTAGCAAGTTCTGTTTGTTTTGAATAATTGTTTTCCTCTTGGTTGCGCCTGCAAGTGCTTGTGTATGTTATATGGTACACAGGGGTGTCTTAAGTGTAGTCTGCCTGGCAGGGGCCGACTGTGGCAGACGTAATAGGATAGATATGCAATTGGATTTTTCCATGTGAGAGAATCCGCCGAAGATCATCAAGAACACCAGACATCCCACTCACTAACGATATAAATCGTCTGGGTTTCCCTGGCAAATCAAAAATCATTCGCAAAGGTATGTAATTTAGAGCAACTACGGAAACAACGAGAAACAGATGAAAATGACGATCACAAATAATTGATCACAACGCCCGCCACCGGATTCGCATTATGGATTTACGATTGCACGTTCGATATGTATCGTTTGGACCTAGCGACTTCGAGACAACGCTCACCAGATCTAAGTCGTACGTGCAAACAAGCAGTACTTCTCGTGTAGGCAGAATCTGCTTTCATCACTGAAGACCACAGGGCGACATTCCATGTTCCAAGCATTGCTCTCACAGGACCAGTCGAGCAGTGCAGGTCGATGCTGTGACGTGGCTGGAAAACAGGCCAGAGCTATGGACGACCAATCCCCTCGCGGTTTTAGAGTTATTCAAGGAAAATGCTTTCGAAGGTCACTTTTATACGTTTTTCTTGAATAATTCGAAAACTACGACCTGTTGCAATAACGAATACTGGTACAAAATTCAACTACATTACATTTCTACAAAAAGGTCCTGTTCATTTCTTGTGTTGGACTAATAGTTTGGGTGAAGCGAGCGAGAGAATAAGAAAATCTTGCACATGGTATTTGAAAGCAATGCGGGTTGCGTAAATCCGAGCAGTAGAAGTTGATGCTGAAGATGAGCAAGTGCCCAATACAATTCAGACAATAAAATAAAAAATAAACGGTAGAGACTGAGTAGTGTATATATTGCCTCGACATATCTAATAATAGCTCCCGTACGGCATTATACAAATGGAACAATCTATGTAGTGAAAAGTGATATCAGTGGAGAGTAAGTGGAGGAAAGATGAAAGTGTCGGGGATAAGCGGAAATGAGATTGGCGACGAACTTAGCATCAAAATAGAGAGGCAGTTTAAGAACGTGAGGAGATTCTACTATCTTGGAAGCAAAATAAAAAGTTCACGAAAAAAAGGGTGCAAGTTTTAGGAATTCTTCTTGTACGTAAACGTGATATGTTTTCAATACAGCTAATCTCCACAGCACAAGACAGAGGTATAACTGTTGGTAATACACTTGCTCTAATCGATAAACTCGTGTAACTGCTGCGAGATAAGGCGAGTGCGTCGTGGTGCGATCTCCGCTGCCGTGTTTGCGGGCGAGACGTGGCGGGGAGCTGTGGAGCTGACAATGCGGCCTGACGAGCAGCTCCCGCGGCGACGCCGCCTCCGACGCCTCCGACGCCCCCGCCTCCCTCGCCGCCCCTGCCGCCCACGCCCGGCGCCCACAACGCAGAGGCGGCAAATTATTTGGAAAGCCGCGCCCAAATAGCGACGCCTAGCCGCATTTCCTCGCCCCGCTGCAGCCATTTCCTCGGCGCCCGCTAAAAGCCGCTGATGACGCCGGGGCTAGAGAAGGGCGGGAGGAGAAGGGGGAGGGGGAGGGGGGGTTGTCGCCGCCGCGCCTGAGTGCTGCACTCACACGAGAAATAAAGAAAAATGCGGGAAAATAGCGCCGACAGCGGAGCCGCGCAAAAGTTTTCAAAAAGAGGACGCGGTCGCTTGACGCAGCGAGGTGAGGTGGTTCCAGGACTCGCAGAGGGAGGTGGGCCTCGGGTGGCTCCAAGAAGGGTGGGGGCGGGGCTTTCGGGGGCGCTACGGACGGCTCCACGGAGAGACAGCCCTCCGCCGTGCTTGCCGCAAAGTTTAGCCACACTCGGCGCGAAACACAGAAAGCAGCCCGCGGCCAACGGCAAGACTCCACGGTTCCGACGGCTGCCTCTGGTGGCCACCATTTCGTGCCTTTCCTTTCCTTTTGCTTCCACGTTTAAACTCCATTGCTTTTACAGGCTGGCACGGAAACTTACGGCGCAACATAAAAACGTTTCCAATGTTTCCATTACCGAGCCTAAATTTATTTTCGTTGTGTTAGTGTTACATGCGATGCTCCGGGTGCTGGCCTTGAGTGATGGATTTAAATTCAGCAGCCTGTTTAAGTACTGGCACGGTGAGGCTTCGCAGTACGTGGTGTCGTGAAACAAAAAGTAGCATGCGATGTCTGTGTTGCGTCCTAGCTCAGTGGCTACAGTACTGAATAAGATTTCGGAGCTGCGTTAAGGTGTAATCCACAACTTATCCGAGAAGATTTCATTGAAAATTTTTGATTAATAAGTTTGTAACTCAATAACACTGATGTGATATTTTTTCAGGATTGTTCTTAAGTATGATTTAATTCTGTAAAGCGAAAGTATCTGTTTTTCTGCAGCTTCGAAATAAATTAACAACAACGGAAAAAATGCTACACGAGGGGGTCAGGTACACGCAGACGGCTCAAGGCCTGAACCGTCTTACCTGAAGGAGATCTGAAACACAAAACCGGATGAACCAGATAACCGTGAAAGTTGTTTCTTAAAATGGCAGATAAGTTATTGTGTGAAGACTTCAAAAGTGCTTAGATAACCGTGAAAGATGTTTCTTAAAATGGCAGATAAGTTATTGTGTGAAGACTTCAAAAGTGCTTCCGGCTTGTCACATTATATTCCATGTGGTTGCTATGGATCTTTATATCTCGGGTTTTGTGTGAAAATGTGTTTGGTTATCTTGAAGAGCCTGCCCACTACACTTGATTTACCTACAGTGTGCTTCACTTACACGTTCCTCGAATCAGACTGTGAAATTGCTAGAAACAACTGTAATCCTGAAATTCTTGCAAATATTCTTTTGTGTCCACAATTGTTTTCGTTTCTCGCCGACTCTGTGGAAAACCGTGTCATTCCTTATTAGTCCACCAGATTTTCAATATCCTCCTATAGCACAACAAATCAAACTCTTCGATTCTCTTTTTCACTATTTTTCCACGCTTTACGATTCAATTCCGCTCAATGCTGTGTTGCAATCAGAAATTTCTTTCTCAAATTGAGGCTTATGTTCGGTACAGAAAGACTTCTTTTGGCCAAGAATACCCTCCTGGGCTGTGCTAGTCTACTTTTTATGTCTTCATGCTTCGTTCGACGTGGCTTATTTTGCTTCCAAGGTAGCAGCATTTTTTCACTTTGTCTATAAAATGGCTCCCAATCCTCATGTTATGTCATTTCTGCTACTTCTCATTACCTTCGCCTTCAGTTTTCTCTCAGTCAGTAGCGTGTGCTCCATGGACTGTCTATTCAGTTCAACAGTACCTGCAATTCGTCCTCACTTTCGCTAAGAATAGCAAAATGATCTGCATACCTTCTCATCGAGACCCTTTCACCATGAATTTTAACCCCACTCCTCAAGCTTCTTGTTCGATAAACAGATTTTTTAATACGGCCATTTCGTTCTTCATCCTCTGTTCTTATTTCTCCCTCTTGTTTCTTGCGTATTATCCGTCTTTCCCTATAGATTACACTATTTTCTTGATAATTTCGACCACGTTTGACCATTTTTCACCGTTTGAGTCCATACTTTTAATAACGTTTCTTGATTTTTCTCAGGTCTTGCTTCCATTACCAACCACAAAATCAGACTTTCGTCACAGCTGACTCTGCCTTTATCTTTGCTAAAGCCAAAATGATTACCTAATCAGCAATAAAATCTTAACGAAAAACATAACTGATTAAAACTATTAATTTCTCTCTAGCAGACACAGCCTAAAAATAGCATTGTCTGCACGGGCAAGTTGTATTGCGTGTTTCAATGAAGTAGAGGGCTATACTGACGGTATCGTAGTTTTGGCAGTGTCTCCCGTGCCGGACAGGCCGCTTTCAGAGGATACAGACAAAGAAAGTCTCACAACGTCCCATCTCTTCCTTTAACTAATTGTGAGTTTTCATTTCTTGAAATGTAACGTAGGGTAGGACGAACTTTAGCCAAAGCGAAGGCAGCCTCCCTAGGCCAGTAAACAATGAGGAAAAATCCCAGTCTTTCAAACTGGGAGTTCGGCGGGGTGATGGCATCCCACTCCGGTAAAAACAGGTTTTTCTATGTTTCCCAAACAAAATAAAAAAGACGGTCGTATCAGGAGGCATTGACTCTGATTAAGGACAAGGACTCTGATTTGTGAAACGTGGAATGTACAGGGATTAGCAGAAAAACTGAGAATATAATTAAAGAAATGGAAGTACTGAAACGAAAGAGAAAGGATCTGGACAGGAATAATTGGAGAAAATATTCTGTTTTGGATTGGAGTCGAAAAAATTGAAAGACCTAAACCAGGAGTAGCAGTCCCTATAAAAAGATAGTGGAAACAAAGAAGTGAATGAAAGGATAATCAATGTAAAAATAAAAATTCATGGAGTATATTTGAAATTAATTTGGGTGTATGGCAATAACGAAGATGCGCCTGACGAGAAGAAGAGGGATTTCTTCTGTCAGTTACATGAAGTGGTTGACGAATGTCCAGAAAGGTGTGAATTGGTAATGATGGGGCACTTAAATGGGCCAAGTGATAGAGATTAAATGATGACGTTGTAGGACTGTGGGGAGAGGATGTAGCAAACCATAACGGAATGAGATTGATTAACTTCCGCTAGGTACGGAAGTGTACTGTTATGAATGGCCAATTGTAGCATAAAGAAATACATACGTACACTGAGCCAATTCGTCAAGGAACCTCAAATCGATTAAAGATTCTGTAATAACGCGGAGGCAGCGGGTAATTAAGGCGCAGTATGTAAAGATAAAAAGAGGAACAGAATGTGGTTCCGGTTATGCTATAGCTAACTGAAAATTTGCTTTCCGATTAAGACCAAGATGAGATAGGAGGAGAAAAAGTAGGATGCTGGAAGTAGAGCTATAGAGGATCCAAAATATAGGATATATCTGCTACAAGAAGAAAGTGTGAAAAGTCTGTATCAGCAAAGATAAAATCTAAGATTGGATACAGTGCAGGAGGACTGGAGTGCTAATGAGCTATACAGTTTCCTGAAGTAGTCAATTAAGGAAGCAGTGGAGGAGGCTCTAGGAAGGGAAAGGAAGAGAAGAGTAGGAACTGAGTGGACAACCACGGAGTTGTTGGAGGTGACTGAGAAAAATTGTATCATACGTAGCTAAACTGTGGGAGTGAAGAGGACTGGAATAGATACAAGGTATATAAAAAGAGGGATAAGAAATTATCAAAAAAGTGTAAGGAAGAGGAATAGGAAAGAGTATGTGGGGAAATACAGCTTTCGCTTGGATATAGGAGATCGGCAGTAGCATGGAGGATGATAAGGAAGATGAAAATGGCTAGCAATCCTGCGTCCACAATACAGCCTATATTTAATGGACAGTGAAAAAACCACTTTGAAGAAGTTCCGGTAGAAACAAGAAGAGATCACGTAATAGCGGTCTACAACAAAAGCAGTAAATTAAGTAATACAGAACCTATACTAGAGGAAGAAGTAAAAGAGATGCTGAAAAAGGCAAGAGATCGAAAGGCAAGTGTACTGGGAGGAGTTGCGATGGAACTGTGGAAACATGGGCCCGCTCAGATGGCGAAGCTTCAAGGTATATTGTTCAGTCAGATTGTGGAGGGAGAGGAAATACCAAGGGAGTGTCGTATATCATACATATCTGCTATCTACAAAAAAGCAAACAGAAAGCACCCAAATAATAATGAGGAAATTAGTGTTATGACTTCTGACAGCAGACATTTTAGTGCAGTAGTGAAAAACAGATTGGAGAATGAGATTGAGCGAACGACACGAGAGGAACAGGCTGGTTTTACAGTTAGACGGTCTTGTATGGATCATATTTTTAGCCGTAGACATTAAGTGAGAAGGTGTTTTCTAAGGGTCAGGAGGTACACTTAAAAGGGGAACAGAATGTGGCTCCGGTTATGTTATAGCTACGTAAATGGATTTAGAGGAAACATATGGTTGTGTGCCCCTCAACGGATTATAGTAAGCAATGGAGAATACAGGTGTAGAAACACAATAGATATTCGTAATTCAAAGAATATACCACAAATCGTACATAGCAGTTAAAGTAGGGAGAAATTTGAGTGAGACACTCCAAACATCGAAAATATTTAGACAGGGTTAGAGAATGTTGCCGATCCTGTTTAAAATACGTATGCAATGTATATTGGAACGGTGGAATCAGTCAGCCGGAGGTATGGAATTTCCTTTCCAGTATGGTACTATCTATTCATTATTGTTTGCCGATGATCAGGTTCTGACAGCACAAGTTAGAGAGGATGTCAAATATATCATAAAGAAATTAATGCCAGCATTTGAACGAGGCCAGCTTAAAACAAATATGAGCATAACAGGATATCTAATAGAAGTAGGTGATCGAAGGAATGTAGTACTGCCGCAAGGAACTGTTAAATCTATAAAGAAGTTAAATACTTAGGATGTTTATTTATTTCTCCTGAAGATGTGAAGCAGATGTGGAATGCAGGATCCAACAGGCAAGAGTAGCATTTAAAATATTAAGTTGAGTAACAGTGGAACCGTGCAATATCAAAAGAAACAAAGAAGTGGATTCTGTAGACAGTAGTGGAAAGTATGCTAACATATGGTGCAGAAGGATAGATCCTGGGGGAGCAGCAAAGAAGCAGAGTGTAACGTTGTGCTTTAATTTGTTATGAGAGCGGTGCTGCTATTCAAGACCATAAAAGTGGGTAAAAAACTGTGAGCTGTCTGGGGAAGTTAACTTTGCATTACTGAACAACTGTTTCACCAGGTATCCAGTCTAGCTTACCAAATTCCCAACCAGACTAACATTAATTATAATCTTTTAATAGTCATACGACAACCGGTGATATGTATATAAAAAAGAGAATTTAAATAAAAAGAAATAAATCAGTTTATATTTGGAAATTTATTTTAACATTGATCATTGAAATTTCAGCATATTAAACTTGATTCATAACTAAACTGGTGCCTTATTTAGGTTTGTGAAAATGTAAGATTGTAATCTTACGGAACACATCAAATATGGAGCCAAGATTGGGAGACTGCATACAACACTGCATTCATAAAATAACACACGAAGAACATTGAAACATATGCAAGAGGAAATTAACCACAACCAACCGATTCAATTTTCACCCAAAGAAGTTACGTTCGTAGCACAATCCTGTCCGTCATGTAATTACCACACACTGGTATACTAAATTCATACTAACTCTCTGTGAAATCTTCCCGAAAAGAATAGCTGAGGGCTACTTTGATGATTACACCACATGCTTCACGTGGTCAACATGGTTTACACAAAAAGTGTAACTCCACAATAATTTTGATAATTAAAATAAATTAGATCGAAAAGCAATTTACAAGAGAAAAACCTCGAACTGGTTACTATCGTCTTACTATTAACCTGATGGGTCAAACAATTGTATAAGCACGTGGTACTGGTCTCATAAAGTACACCCCACGTGGGTTGAACATAAAGAAAAGTTGCTATATTGAAAAATATTGTCAAGACGAGACGTTATAATCTCACGCACATTCGCATTGAAGATTGATGATGCTAGTTAGAGTTACTGATCAACATGTGGTTCCACTTTACTCACAAAGTAGTGACAAAGCAACTACCGGAATATATTCTGAACTTCACACTCAAATTACACTGCGTTGCAATTAAAGATAACATTAAATATTTTAGAGCTAAACCTGAAATAAAGGTGATTAAATTTTCAGTTAGGCTGATTTTAAGAAATCCATTGTCCTACGAACTTAGCAGACACGTGCTTAGCCGGAGATCTTACCACTTCAGACGTTCGCCGCGGACCGACTGCCCTGGGTCCCTCCTGAGGGGTGCCTCCCCAAACAAACAGAAGTGACCAGAGAGGCAGCTTCCTATACCAACATGACAAGGGACGAACAGGACCATACTAGGGATAGAAACCTCTTTGCTTTTAGAAAGCGTAGCTACCTGTTCCGACGTTGGTCCTACTGTTCTCTAGCAGACAGGCTTGTCTGCTACCATCCAGCATGCAACTAGAAATACATTTGCTCATTCATCCTCTCACACAGAAGGGAAGGGGGATCACAGTATCTTATCATATACAGTATGTAAAAGAATGCGGATGTAGGTTCCGTATGAGACTGTGTGACATGAATTACATATAAACTGTGTTTTAAAGTGTAGTAGTGTGACAGATGGTTCTTGTTTAAGTGTAAAAGTAACACGTTTCACTGCTCAGTCTCCTCCCAGATAGTCAGAAACACCACAGTAAATTTAGAAGAGGAATTTATGCCGTAAATGACAACAGATTTCAGAAATTAACATGAAAGCAATCCAACAGAGACCTTTCAAGAGTACAGGAGGC